>NC_139345.1:123915196-125115196 GCF_055883805.1 Amblyomma maculatum | reverse complement strand
CACACTTATTTTGAATGCCTGTGTGACTGTCGAGGTTTCTACTTAGTCAAACGCTTTTTTGTAATCAGTGAATGCTACGTACAAGGGCTGCTTTTTTCTATCACCTGGGAGATGGTACGGATATAATAGATAGGTGAGTACCCTTTCAAAAAGCCTGCTTAGCATAGTGCCTTCCCAGCCACGATAAGTGGCGGCTGAGTAGGCACTGCCGTATTTTGTGTGTAGGATTTTGTGGTGTTTCTGTTTCAGCAAGCAGCGGTAACACAGCTAGATTGAGGATAGAAACACAAACGACGCGTGGCCAGCATGGTGCCAAGAATGCCCAAAGATGTAGACATAATTTACATTAGCAGATACAGTCTTTACGGACAGCCGTTGTCAAAAGTTTTGAGCCCAGGGTTACTGCTTCTCAGTTGTGTAGTGGCGCTGATTTAGCATTAGTGGTGTTTTCTATGAAGAGGGCTGGACAAAAAATGTTACCATCAAAAGAATCGGTCCCCTGTAAATGCTTTACAAGCCGCACGAAGTTGCTTATAAGCAGACCGTCTGGGCTCTACATTTTTGACAAAGGCTTTACATATAGAACACGGAAAACTGAAATAGAAACATGGACAACCTCTCAGGTTTTTCACTACAGTCCGACACCATAATACGATATGTTAATTGTCAAATATGCAGAAAATGCGTATTTCATACTGATCTACGACACCCTTTTTCTCCTAAATTATTTCTCTGTTATATGTGATATAATATTTATCTGCGATAAGATGCTTTGGATACTCTTTTAAAATAAAAAACGACTCTCTACAGTAACCATTCGTTCCAGAATGTTGAAGACAAGCTAGACTGTGAACTATTGTGTTCTGGCAGCAGAACGTTCATGATGAAGCAATCATTACCACTTGGACATGAAAGGAGTCCAGCAGTACACTATGAATAAATATATTTACGTCCTTTAGGCGGGTTTATCCTCTTTTGGTGATTGGTTTGGTGTGTTTCTCTTGCCGGAGGTCTGGCAGCCAACCTTGAAGCCCTAATCACTAAGCCTTAAGAAGTGCTAAGGTGATGTTCCTGCAAATTGCCTAGGCCTGAAATGATGATACTCATTTCAGTAAAGAGCGACATGTGCACAACTTATAAAATGTAAAAAAGCGCCGAAATAACCTAATGACTGAGTTCAAAGTAAAATATAATTTGAAATTCAATTTAAACAAATTTTAAAATATATGGGAATAATTGATTTAATAAAAGTTATTTTCAATTGAATTTCAAGCACTGGTCAGGACGACACCAGAGCAGTACGATTCTTAACAAGTATTCTAATATGAAAGTCACGCTTGAGAGCTTTCTCATATAGGGGAACGAAATAACCCAGCTACAATCCCATCCTTCATATCGCTCTCTTACCTAATCCTTCCGTTCCGCAAGCATGTATTAAACTTGGCGCATTGTGGCAATCTGGCACCATTCCTGTCTGCGGCGTCACGCTTCGTTGCATCAGCACGTTGCAGTCAACAGTCTTAAGGCTAATCCAGCGATGTGTCATTTCCAAGATTGGTTGCGCTTAAAAAGGAAGAAAGATTGAGAGAGCGAAATTCGAGGGGGCCGCAGAGAGCCTGACTTGCGCCGAACGCCGGGAGAGAAGAGGGTGGTGAGAAATGCATTCATGCGCAGCTAAAAGAAGCTTTTTTTTGTCCGGGTGGACTAGGGTGTTGAAACAGCAGTGACGGTAAAGACAAAAGCAGAGCATGTCCCCGGAAGTCGCGAGCCAGAAAAAAAGGTGATTTACATAGTGAGAGAAAACAAACAAAAACAAATCGGTAGGCTGACATGGCGGAAGCTCTCTCGGTAAAAGCATCAGAAAAGATTGACACGGAAAACACTGCGTTAAGAGGATTGGTCACAATCCCTTCTCTGTCTACGCGTATACGGTCTGAAGTGGGCCGGAATATTCGTCAGATTATGTGGCGAAGCGCGAGTGTATTTCGCTAATCTCCTTGCCTCAGCGTCCATCGGATATGGGTACTGTGCATGGGCGATATACGACTGGAAGACAAAGCGGCTGCTCATGCGCCTGAGTGGGGTCTTTCTATCAAGGTGGAAAGGGGTAACGGAGGGAAAGTAAACGGTGAAATTTATTATGTTTCTTACAAATAGAAAACTAACTACTTCGAGGTTTAGTGCGAAATTTTTCTAGGTAGAATCAACAAGTATCGTTTTACCTGCAAGCCGGAAAAGCGTATGAAAGGTTCTTCATGACTCTGCTTATTTTAGATATATGAGAACCCAGAAATACATTTGAAGAGGATGACCTTGCAGGCAATATCCTTACCTGATTTATTTTAACAAAACGCTTGTGAAATGACCAAGCGCTTAGGGCACTTTTTACTGGCTGAATTTCCCATTTGCTTTTCATATCTGTGGGAATCCAGGAGAGGAGTATAAAGGGGAGGCAATTAAGAATCACTTTTTTCTGCCATGGCGGTTGAAAACATGGACGGTCAACGATTGCCACCGATATACAGGCGCAAAGAACTGTAGTCGTCATCGACGTTAATCATTACGCGATATGATTCTCTTAAACAATCTGAAATCAGCCATCTATGTTCTACTCGAGTCGATTTTGAGTAGTACTGTGGGTAATGCATTAGGAATGATGTCTGAAAAACCAAGCTTTATACTCTACTTATGACATGCCATATACACTACCGCTAAATACATAATTATGTGCAGCCTCTCCTTTCTTTTAACGTAGACAACACGTATCTAATTCGCACTCAGGGCACGTTGGAATATTTTGTTCCTGCAGACACATCTGTATTTACATTCATATTCATCCAACATTGGTTTATGCTATGTTTATTATACCGCTCTCAATTACTGTGTGGCCTCTTGATGCACATATCAAATATCTATTGTCGGATGCAATAAAGAGCACACATTATTGATGGCGAGAATATTTAGATGAGCACGGTTTGAACTGATTAATGATTCGAAAAAATGGCAGTTAAATTTA
The DNA here is from genome assembly GCF_055883805.1 of Amblyomma maculatum. Taxonomy (NCBI): domain Eukaryota; kingdom Metazoa; phylum Arthropoda; class Arachnida; order Ixodida; family Ixodidae; genus Amblyomma; species Amblyomma maculatum. The sequence continues at coordinate 125,112,180 of NC_139345.1, read as the reverse complement.
ATCAGCCTCCAAAGGGAAAGAATTCTTCCAGTCGGTTTCATTACACTTTCATCTCGCCCAGCTGTAAAACCACGATTAACGAAAGCAAATCAAAACATTATGCTTTTGTACGAATTTATGTAGGGAGCATTGAGTTTAGCAATGGCGTATTTGCTTGATTGAACACGACTCACTTTCGACTTCATCTGACTCTTCAGTTAACCACAATTCTTGCTGTTTAGTCTCGCACTGCAATCTTGAACCCCTCACTCCGTTTTTTATTTATGCATGATTTCAGCGTGGCTGCGGAGCAATAACCGGCTAGCTGGTTGATAGGTGCATAAAAACTCATATCCGTTGAAACTATCTAGTCTCGACGACCGCGCCGTTATGAGAAACTATATTGGCCATTAAACATAGCTTGGTAACGACTCCAGGGCTTCATATTTTAATGCTGCATTTCCTGTAGAGGAGAAGGATCGGGTTACTTTTTTTACGGCGTTTGTTAGGCACGAGCTCTTGACACGACCTCGGATCATTTGTCTTTCTTCAGCTTTCGACCCGCCGAAAAGGCTCAGCTATTCGTACGCTTGGATGCTGATGATGAGGATACGAATGCAGCGCCACCACGGAGGCTACATTTTTATTGAGGAACGAAACGCAAGGCTCGCAAATAATTCGAGATACAAGTGCTGTTATCAAGTATCAAATGGTATTTAGTGTTGATTAAGGTCCTCCACTGTAGCGTCGTGCCACCTACCCGGTGTCGCTTTAGAGTGTTGAACTATATACGTCCCCACTACGTTAAGCCTCTTAATCTCCAATGTCCTTTCGAATGCTGATAAAGAATTCCTTCAATGATCTTGGGAATCCATATGAATAGGAGAAACACGAGAAACAGGAAAGAGGAAACATGCTATAGAAACATGCCTACTGCAAGTGTCAGTCCATGTGAAATAAAAGAAAACACCCATTGTCGAGAGCACCACTGAATCATAAGTTACTAATGAAATTACTGCATAGTGCTGGAAATTTCGTCATGGCGCCTTGCGATGGTGGCCACAGTGCACGCACTGCCACGGCCATCGTTAGCACTGCATTCTTGTTTCACATACGCAGCTACCTCAAAAACATGACTGATTACGCGTTCAGCTAGCTTCGGCTGTGTCTCAAATCGCTGAAGGCCCTCTAAGGGAAGGGAGTGCGTTAATTCCAAGCCTCCCTTTTGTACTGTCTTCAATTGCTTAGGAGTGATTTCTTTTTAGCTAACCTTAGCGAAATTCCTGAACCGTCTAAACATTTTTGTCTTGTTTTGAAAGAGTGTGGCAAACTCGCGGCTATACCATAGTGTGTTGTGTTCATATTAACAATTGACAATGCTCTCATAGCAGCAGCTGTGGACTGAAAAACTTTCAATAAGAATATGACTTCCTTGTAAAGATGCAGTGCAATTAGCTACTTAGGGTTTGGAAAGATTGGCAAGGAGTTGAATATACCTATTAAAGGGATCTGCAACAGAGGGTAGAGAGCGACCCACAAGGCGAGTAAGGGTAGCGCCCAGCTGCCACAGAAACCACACGCGTTCCCCAATTGCATTTGGAGCTGTTCGGCCTCTACTAAGTGCATGTTAGAGATTGCGCGTTGTTTCTTTGGATTGTTGTGCTTAGAAGATGCAGCTACATGTGCAAAGCGAAAACAAACAAAACTCGCTATGCAATGAGGGTCGATTAATTGACAATAAAGCGCTTCACACATTACTGGTTTCCCGCCTCTTCATTATAATTGTGCACTGCCGATAATCGTACGTGCACAGTTTTCGTCTTTTCATGCGGCTTTAACGGGAGTAAACTTGACTTTTCTGCATCCTTTAGTGTAAGTGGAGAAAGATACAAAAACAAATATGCAGTTTTCCACTCAACTACCACGAGGAAAACCTAAAAAAACAACAGACAACAGAGTTCTCTATCGTTGAAATGCCTCGGTGGATATCGTCCTAAACTAAATTGTTGATTCGTGAATGAGGTGGCACCGGATGCACTATGAGAACGAAAAGTTTCACAATTACAAAAATAGAGATTGCTGCCTTAATGCAGCGTTATCACAATCATAAAACATTTAGACTCAAGCCTTGGAGTGTCCTTGATTGTTGAGAAAGCAGGTTTTTGTAGGAAAAACGGGATTGGTAACGCGCAGACCAATTTATTATTACTCAAAAAAGAAGTACGATGACACTATTTATAAAGGCGGGGTAGAAGGAAAGGAAATTTGGGATTACGCCTTTTCGTTCGCAGTGATCTTCGGCGCCATCCATCCTTCACGGCTTGAAACAAGGCCGCAAACTCTTCCCTCTTTTATTTGTCTTATAATCAATTACCGTGATTGAGTAGTCGCTCAGTTTTTGAAAAAGGAGCACCAGCCTTGATCAGCTGCGTACATGGTGAGAGAAATAAATATGAATATAATCCGGAAGAATCAGATAGACAATTTGGATGGAGTGAAAACAGGAATTTCCACCCACTCTGGTGCCTGGAGTGGAATTATCTGCACTTTTATTTGCCCCTAAACTAGCGTAGTCACACGTTTATGGAATGGCCGCGTATTGAACCACGTGGAGTACAAATTAAAAGCTTATCGATACCTTGTCAGGCCCCTGTTTGAATACGCGTAAGGCGTGCGGTCATCTAATTTAGCTCATCAGAAAGATAAACTTCTGTCGGTACAGAAAAACGACTATCAGATTCATTTTCAGCCAGTATAATTGCCCCATTTCCCCTTCAAAGCATTACAAGATGTTATCACTGTAATCCCTCGAGTATCGACGAAACTGACCGTCTTATCACGCTACACAAAATTGTACGCAAGTCCGTTTCTTTATCTGCCCCCATTTCATTCAATTGTAGTTCTGCACGTGTGACCCGTCAAACTAACCCTATGAACTTTATGCTGTTCAGCTCTTACCTTTTTGTTGTCACACATCTTTTTTCTGCACACAGTGGAGATGTGGAATGAACTTGATGGTTCGCTGCGACAGCTACCACCTAAGCAGTGTGTTCAAAAAGTACTCCTTTATGTATTGTAATTTTCTTTTTTGTTTCATGTTGCCAATGTGTAAAAACCTAAGACAGCAGTATCGGTAAATACATAAACGTGCGCGAGAGGCAGTCAATTGCCCCGCGCAGAGAAACCATAATATCGCCGCCATATTAAGAACATAAACTGACGACCGTACAATCTCTGCAAGTATCACAAGCTTCTCTTCCAATAGGGTTTTTGTAAAAGAAAAGAAAAATTACTTGCAAAAATCTGCATGAGTTGGAAGCATTCCCCGTGAATTGATTGTTATACTTGAAACTGCGAAAGATTCGCATGAGAATGCGGCACCGGTCCTTTTATTGTAGGTACCTTCTATATCATTCATAAGGTATACTTATGACACTAAGCGATTCTACACCTAACAAGAGTGTTTACATTACGAATACCGGTTCATCGTCCTCCTCTTATAGCTTCTACCACTAGCAAATTATCAAAACTGAACATGTATTTCTAATTATCTGTTTAAAGTACTTAAATGCGAGCGCCTTTTATGAGTCAGTTTCGTTATCTCGATAAATAAATGGCATGTTTCATTTACCACAGAATAGAGCTCGACGAGTTCTTTGAAAGCACTGCGATGTATCTATTTATTTATTTTGTACTCAGCCTGCAGAGCACATTATCGAAGGGAAGGACGCATTATCAGTTATTCTTCGAAATATATCACCAATGTGATGCTAATGAACAGGTAATTTTAACGCTATGTAAAGTTCTTCAAGCTTCCGATTCGGTTCAAAGGTTAGTGTGACAGGAATAATTACAGATAGACTAGAACTCATTACTTTAACCGATAAACGTGTCCTTAATACCCAGAAATGTGGCGCAACAAACACAAATACAAGCGAAGAGACACAACACACGCGCACACTACCAATTGTAATATGGATCTGAACACACTTCCTCTTCACCACTCCTCTTCTTCTACACTCAAGTACATCTTCTCATCATCCTCTTCTTTGCCAAGAGGATAGTGGCACTTTCTTCCCCGCAGATCATAAACATCGTCCAAGCATGGCAGTCACCTATTCTACACTCACTTGCTTCTCCACACCTCTGCTTTGCACAGGAGCTAATACCATGCTGGACAGCCACAGAGTCCACCACATAGTCACAGTCACACACTAATAACCATCACCACACATGTGCAGTAGGACATGTCCATCCATAACACATCACGTGTTAAGTCCCTATGTATTGGAAAACTATAACCTGCCAACATGTCCATCCAAAACACATCACTTGTGAAGTCCCTCTGTATTGAAAAAACTGTAACCTGCCAACATGTCTACTAAGCAGCGAAGTCCATGTACTTGAGGAAAAAAGAATCATTAAACTACCATGGCCACAATACGTGAGAGGCGTCTAAGAATAACAGCTTTAGTCCCGATAATGAACTGATTCTTTGCGTTACTCAAGAAGATTCCGCAATAAAAGTAAATTCGTTTCTACGTAAACTCAGCGAAGCTTCACTGATACATCTGTCTTCTTTGTTCTGTATCCAGAACGCCTCTAAAAGTTCGCGCGCCGTCTTATCCCGATTCTTCCCTAAAATATTAAGCCTGCTAAACAATGGCTCACACTTGCACTTTTGACGGTGCAGGGGTAAATTTGACGCCTTCCCATTTTCTATGGACTTCTCGTGTTTCCTTATTCTATCATTGATACATCTTCCAGTTTGCCCTATATATTCTTTACAGCCCGTCAGTGGAATCTCTTAAATCACTCCCACCACACATCCAATAAAACTCTTTACATGCTTCTTATCGCATTGTGCTTTCTTTCTCCTCCCTATTAATGCACACAACCCACCCAGTTTTTTGGGGGTATTATGCAGCACCAACTAGCTCCTCAAGCCGTTATTTTGAAACTTGTCCATATTCTGTATCTCTGACGCAACCCATCAAATCACCTGAGGTGGCAAAATTCAATCTGTAGGCGGCAGATGCCACTAGGATATCGCAGGTGGCTCTACATGCCGAAAAGGACGAAAAAGCTCCAAATACTCGCTCAAAGAAAAAGGAGTCATGTGGCATCCCCTCCCTTCTGCGCTCTTTGGCATCACGAAAACGATCTTTCTCAGTGGAACATTGTAATGTCCTATAAGATTGGAGTGCCTGAAGTCATTATTTCTCTCAATCGCAAGAACGAAGACGGTCTCTATAGTTTGTTTTATTGATTTCATTGATTTGTTAAATTGTGCAATGAACTGGCTTGGCTTCATGCGCATACCTGCGAAACAGTGCCCCTTTTCGTTTTCTTTATTGCAAGTCTTCCATTCTTTGTTGCATTTTGGAAAACAGCCAAGTTCACAAGCCCACTTAAATGCCGCAATGAAGTTAACAGTTCTGAAAAAAATGAGACTTGATTTCGCCAACTTTTTCTGCGTTTTTGTCGATTTTGATCTTTTTGGGCTCCACAGCGAATGCAGTACGTATGTACGTAGCTTGGGCACGGACTGCTCTCGCCTTCCAAAATTTGATTCCAATGCGTCTCGGATACATTAAAAAAATAAGTTCTTCTGTGGCTGACAACTCAGGGATTAATATATGCAGAAGTGCTATACGTAATGCTAAAGGAATCACTAAAACAGCGCTCGCCACTGCTCCTTCCGGCATGTATCAAACAGGGGATATTACATCCAGAAGTAAACATGAGCCAAGTACGATCGAGGTGCTTGTTTCTGAAAAACAAATATTTTTGTTTTGCCGGAGCCACAACTCTGACGGCGGATCTAGCTTAACTTGCGAGAGCTTAGCAGTCAGTATTCCGTCCTGTTAGCTATTATCAGAATTAAACTAACGGACAATCTTTTTAAAAAATATTTGGTGTACCTTGATATGTTTCTGCACATACCAGCTGTCTGTTTTCTGACAAGAATTCTATCTTATGACTTTTATATGTTATTTTTATCAACTTGCCGCAAAAATGGCAATTTTAAGATTTTTTGTATGTTCTCTAATGCAATTTTTGCTTTGTAACTTATGTTTTTTGAAAGAGCATTCGATGATGTGTAGTTTTGCACGCAGCAACAAACCTACTGGACGGAAATCAAACGTAAGCCGGAGAGCCTTCATTTTCAGAGTATCGGGACATTTTGCGATGCAAAACTAAATCACGGCTTCAAAGTTATGCTCCTTGAACTAGCATAAAGTCTTATACAAGTGTTCAGACAAGCTCGGGAATGTGTCTCCATAAAGTAGCTGGTGGTACCCGCCCGAAGGATTAGAATATGTCGGCAACCTTAAAGGCTATCGGTTCGCTTGAATGTGATGAAGTTTTTGAGGAATGTGTCTCCATAATGTAGCGGGTGGTACCCGCCCGAAGGATTAGAATATGTCGGCAACCTTAAATGCTATCGGTTCCCTTGCATGTGATGAAGTTGCTGAGACTGTACCAAACCGCGTTCGTCGACACGTTGGGAAAAATATGTTGGCATTTAGGTACAAAGCAAAGATCAGACAGCGATTTCCTAACAGTGCAGCGAGTATGCAATCTCATTCATTTCAATTAGCCTTTATATGCTTTCCCATATACTGTGTTGTCCGGAAGGAATGTGCAAGGTGCGGTCTACTGGTAACTTACCCGGTGGGCTTCGCCAAGGCTTTTTTCCAATTTTTTTGGCTGACCAGCAATCTTATCGAACTATCTTTAAAGTCATAGACCAGGAGGCCGGACACGAAAACGACAGCTGAATGATAACTGTGACAAGAGGGGGCAAAAGGCAATACCCCCTTTAGATTTACGCTTGCACACGACGCAAGTATTTCTTGATTCCATTTGCTGGAAAACAAGATCCGCCTCTGTCGCGGTTCACTTGCGATCGCGCTGTGTAACAGCGCATTCTGGGAAACCTTTATTAGTTTTCGAAATACCAACAATGCATCAACGTATAATTCTACGTTACTGAAGATTTAGGCGAACAAAAATAGAGATGAGAAACTCTTTAAAAAGAGAATTAGCATAAAGTACCTGTATTTATGTTAACATTTGTTGTGATAAAAGACCACGAACTTTTCTGTTGGCGCGGCAAAACTTAGAGCGCGTTTCATCATATCGTTTCCCATGTACTTGCCGTCGGCAGTTTCACGGACACTCAGGGCAGTTTCGCATTTCCCGTAACAAAAAAAATGAAGTCATCATAGCGGTAGACAGCCCCGAATGTGCATATACGCCTTTATTGCGAACATAAACACGGCAAATACTGTAAAAAGTTATAAGCAGAGAACTGCTGCGCATTTGCCAATACTGCCGACTCATCGGCTTTTAAAGCATTCTTGGAATGCAAGACTTCTTGCGTACCGTCTCATTACAGTGACCGGCAGAACTGTTTATTAGGCAAAGCGACTTAAGCTTGCGACGAAGGTGCTCATTGCGTAATATGTCACTGTAAACAATACACGAAAGAACATTTCGCTTGTTTTTGCTGCAGACTCGGATCTGGAGGCAGTGGCGCTATCTAGTTACTGCAACGTAGTAAAAGCAGTCCAACTATGGCCCGATAAACATTTTTTTCTTCACTATTATTTCCAATCATTATTGCATTACTAGCTTTTATTTTCTTTTTCAAGAAGCGAAAATGTAACACAAGAGGTCGATGCTCCAACAGAAAATACCTGAATTGTCCTATCGTAGCAGCGAAAATAATCATCGTATACAGTCAGGCTTAACAGGTCCAAAATTGCCGATTGTCTCATGAAATAGGTTTTGTAGTTTTTTTTTTGATAGAAGGGATAAGTGAGAGTATCCGAAATGATCGCAAAGAAGTAATAGCAAGCGGCATAGACGATTATTACCGAACGATGACAAACTGTATTCGGCTGGCAAAAGTTAAGCTTTTAATGTGACGTAAGAGAAGGTTTCTAAAGTCACCGCGTTTTGTGCTCGAGGCAGTATGAAATTTGGGCTACATAGATTTTATTCAACCTCAAAAACATTTCCCGCTTGAAAGGCTCTTTTGCTCTCCGGTGGGCACCCTAGTCTATGCCATCGGAATACGCAACGCTTTCTTGGAAGCAAAATAAACACGCGTGGATATTTATGCGATTAGGGTGAAGTAATTCCCTCAGGTGCATTATTGTTTACACTCCAAAACAGGGTTAGGACTAAACAAACTCTCTTGCAGTGGGTTCTGCCTAACGTGACGCGCGTTCTGCTTGAGGCGCCGCAAGGGCCGTAATGCATCTCATCTAGACGGAAACCGGCTGGCATTCTCGTTCAGACTTTCGATGTGAGCGGATGTGTCCCTGCTCGCCTCCCGCGATATCGTCGCGCCTCGCTCCGTCGCGCCAGCTTCGCTGCCGCCGAGCACCTTCGCCTGCGCCCGCTACCGTCCGTAGCGGCAGGCGTACGTCCTCGCTCGTCGCGCGCTCTCCAGCGCCGGCGAGTTCCTTCTACTAGGAGGTCTTCCCAGCAGTCGGCCGCGTCAGCGGCCACCCGCTACCTCTCCTAGAGGCCTAGCTCGGCGGGCCGCTTCGGCGGCCGCGGCGCCCTACTCCTCGAAAGAGGATTCCCTCGGGGCCGCCGTCGTTTGCTGCGGCCGCGGCGGCCCCCTCCCTACTTCATGGACAGCAGCCTGCAGAACCGCCCGCGGCTTCCTGCAGCTCCTTGGATCTGGGACGCACCCTGGCTAATTCTCGCTGCACCCTCGTGGCGCGAGAACCCTGCCTCCCCCCATCGCCACGGACCACGTGTTGCTGTGGATCCGGTGACCTACCCGCCGCGCTGCTGCTGCTGCAGCAGTTCCCGGCGGCCCCCCCAGTTGCCGCCCGACTTCGTCGTCGCGGTGACTCCCTGCTGACATTTTTGTGATGCCGCAGTCCTCGCTGCGCTCGCGCTTCCAGCCAAGCCAGCATGCTTGCCACGTGCAAGCCACCCGCCGTCCTCGCAGCACCACTTGTGTGCACCGAGGCGGCTCCACCTCGCCGCCATGGACCGCGTGTTCTCGTGAATCCTGGCATCCCCTCCTGCTGCTACCTGGATACTCCGGGACAGCTCCCCGTGGGCTCCCTGCTCGCGGGCCTCGGCGCGCTGTCTACTGACGGTCACCTCAGCGCCACCCGCCGCGCTGCTGCCTTGGCAGCAGTCTATAGCGGTCCCCTCCTGCTGCGGCGGTTGCTCCAATCGCAGTGGCGTCCTGCTGTCAACAGCAGTCCTTCCTGTGCCTCGCAGAGGCGCAGTACCAGGCTTCGTCTGGAACAACCAGAAGCGCTGCTGCACCGGAGGCTGCGCACCGGACCACCGACCTGCCGATGCTCACCGGGCTATTTGCTTGGTGCGGGCCACGACGAAAGAGCGATCTCCCCCCCCCCCACCCCTCCCAACATCCCACTTCCCCACCCCCCGGACACCAAGAGTGCCGCCGCGATATTAGGCCGGCATAACCCGTGTCCGGTTCCCCCCCACCCCCCGTGAATATCCCAAAGTTCCCAACAACAACAACAACCGGCTGGCGGAAATTTCCCTAAAGGCCTCTCCAACCACGTGCGGCGGCCTGATTGCACAGCTACGCAGTTGCTTACTTTCGTGTTCTATACACTGTGGAAGGGAATACAGTAGAAGCCCATTTGAAGCAAGAAATATTCCTAAATTCTGAGAGAACCTAGAGAATAAAGGTTTTAATTTGCTTGATGGCGTAATTTTACTTTGCCTACTTGTTTAGGCAATAGGGTTTCCATTGAGTAAGTTGCGGCTTGAAGGAGACTGCACGATGCTCTAGCTAAAGCGTAATGCTAACAACGAAACAGTGTGGGCGTGCTAACGCGAGCATTCTTCCTTTTGAACTCGTAAAAGGCGTAGCAACCGGTTTAGAAAACGAGGTTCGGAGAAGATTCCCCATTTTGCTTTCCGGCGAGTTTTTTGCTTGAATGGCAGCATTAGCGAGCTTTGGGAATACGAGAAAATTGAAAGTAGCGTACTTTAGATGCGCTTCAGCGCTTCTCAAGGGTCTTCGTTACAGTTTCGAAAGAATATACTTAGGGAGCGTTGGTTGAGCTACCCAACAAATTATATCATGTCCTCCGCAATAAACACGGGAAAACTTAAGTATTAAAGATAGAGGGGCATAGATTGCATGCACAAAAGCTTGCAAGTAGTTTAATAAAGAGGCTTAGGCAAAATAAGTATGAGGAGACTTGAAGATCGGATCATGGTAAATTTGCGCCGAACTAAGAACGAAAACCACAAGTGTTCAGTGCAAATGAAGCTTCAGAGAGCTAATCTGGCATTAATCAGTAGATCCGCCACATAGTGCTATTGAGCTTATTTATACCCCTTACCTAACTTGAAACTATCAAACTATTCTTACAGCTGACGGCGTTTGATCGAAGTTGAATATCGGCAAATGCCAGCTGTCAAATGTGTGCTGGTTGAGGGACGACAGTGAAGCAGATCTGAACTCTTAGTTCTTTCTAAAAAATTAATAGTCACCCGTCTTCGGCGCTTTTACTTTCCCCTACACAACCGAAAAGTGGAAGACTATGCTTAGAGTGTCACATGAACAGAATATTTTCAAATTACGTCGTGTAAAAGGTCAATTTTATTGATCGAAACTTTTGCACATATTTGGTTCATCACTTCACCACTAGCTTTCATGGTTCAGCGAAACAGGCTACCCTCTGATGTCGTAGATTAAGTCACAGAAAACATGTCGAGCAAGAAACTGCAACTGAATGTCACTGAAAAAAGTTACAATAAGGTGTCTCTCATCCCTTAGATGCACTGCTTTTCACACAATCTCAAGCAAATAGGAAAAAAAGCAGATTTTTGCGTAGTTTTTTCAGCTTCAAAACTCTGTGCATTGCGTAATGTCGGTCAAGAAATGTCCCTTAAATTAGTAGTGCATCATCTGCCATAAGAAAAGATTTGTTAAATGCACTGAGGCCATTGTTTACAACATCACACTTTCATTTGGCAAGCAGTCTCGGACAATCTGGTAGGTGCCTGAAAGGAAGGCTCTTTGACCACAACAACATGGAAACTTATACAGACAGTAATCTCTCTTTGAAGGGCGCGTCCGTGCATTTTCTGCATAAATGCTCAGTCTTTCAGAAACGCAGCGGTCAGGGAAACTTGTGCAATCAGAAAGCCGCCTTGACTGCGACATTGCAAGGTAACTAAGTACTTGTTCTATTTCCATGTCCAAAAAAAGTATCGTTCCTGAGTTTTAAAAAGCCGTAAACCTTTCATCGATAGATGCCTCTCCTCCAACTTTTATTTTTTCGTTTCTTTTTTCTTTTTTAGCTTATGATGATTTTCTCTTAGATTGGCTCAAGCGCTGGTTATTCTGCTCCGGCCTCGTTCACCCCCGTCGCTTGGGTTTCGACTTTGCGCTTGTGGTTTGTGTTTCTATCCGCTGTCCTTTGTCTTGGTTCTGCGCTCCCTTTTGCGACATGGAGCAATACCGACTTGCCTAAATTTTCACCCTTGCCAAGAACTTGGAAGGCCTCAAATCCAATACTGCCCCTAACTCGGCTAACAAAATTGGCTTGCCAAAACGGCAATGATCCAACATCCATCATTCAAGAGCACGCGTAGCATAGTATGATTTCAGAAATTCACAATCTTTTAGCCGAATTCTTCTCAAACCTTCAAACGTCAAACTCTTTCACAATAGCAGGTCAAATTAATCAGGTGCTATTTTCGTGTTTTGCCGACTTTCCATCCATCTGAAGTGCAGGTCTTTGAAAGAGCGATTGTTTGTATATAACATTACCATGAACATATTTTTTGACATTTCAGTGAAGTGTTAATAAAAAGCGCAGCGTCGAACACATGACTTGGGCGTACTCAATAAATGAGTGTTTCATTAAAATGCAGACCGCCTATGGGTACACAAGGTCCACACTTACACATTAAAGAGTATACGGAAAGCTTTTATTAATCTTCCGGCATCCTAAACGTTTCATCTGAGTCAGAGCAGTGCCATTCCCCCTTTATTATAACCTGTTGCCGAGTATAACCCATTACGCTTGCAATGTGTCAAGGCTCACTAAGACACTTCATGATGCATACTGCCACACGTAAATCCAATATCATTATTCCGATTAAATGTGGCTTACTTATGCAACCCCCCCCCCCCCCCTTTTCCAATCGACCGTTTCCTCGTGATATCCGAGCTTTTCTTATGAATTGCAAAACAACAACATTTCATGCTATCGTAGCGGCTCAAACATCTTCCTCCGTGAGTTACTACATCAAATACATGGAGCATAAACTTTCTTTGCGCGTAAACAATGGCTTATGTTCTTGCACTGCAAATACCACTCAAAATTCCTTAACAAAGTATCGCATGAGTTCACCCAGTCAACATGTGAACGTAGCACATTCGGTGGCTCGTTGCCATGAAAGTTCTTCCCGCCCAGTAACAACCCGAACGAAATCAGTGCCATGATAATTCGATTCTTTCATATCACCGACACTTCGCTGTCTTAGGAGCCTGACTAAAATCTATTTTTCTTACTGCCGGGCATCGCTATCTTTTTCTTTATGTAATTTTCGCGATCTATAAGAGAGCCTCAAAACAACTGATTTTAACAAGCATCGACTTTGCACGAAAAAAAAGCACCCTTTGTCTGGAAGCAATGCCAATCGCTCCACAAAAGAAGCAACACGCAAAACCGGTATTTGTGGGAAAGGCGATCACAATCTGTCGCATTGTCTGCAGTACATCGAACTTACTGGATGATTTACAACAAAAAATAATAAAACCAGTACTGTGATCGCGAATTATGATTGTACCGCCGGCCCCGTGCAATCTTAAACTTTGAGAAAACGAACTTCCTTGTTATTGTTTCCTTCTTAGGACTTGGCATCGCTTTCGACGCAGACTTCGGAGACCTAACGGATATCCTTGATCTTTGTGGTGTAGTGACTCAGTAGACGAGTTTGAAACTCGCCAGGGGAACAAAGTTTGTAAGAAACTAAAATTAAAGGCCGTGTTGAGTCCTTTTTAATATCACAGATGTTGCTACATACCACCCTTTGTGTTTTCGTCTACAGAGATACAATAGCTTGCACAGCTTCCGTTTTAAATATTTTACTTACAGCCTATTTAGGTTATAACAAGTGGTTTTTTCCATACGTATAATACAATAATTTTAATGATAAAATTAATAATAATAATAATAATAATAATAATAGAAATAGCTACGTTATAATATTTATTTGCATATTTCACTTTATTTTTATTTGGCACTTCATGTTTGGGCTTTTTATTTGGGAAGGTGGGAATCATTGAACGTGCCCTTGAAAAACAATATGGTAATGACGTCTTAGCCTCCTGGTTCTACTCAAGGGATATATCATGAACCCATATTAATCAGCCTCAATTAAAAGGTAATTAGGACGCCGATATGTGTACAAACTGAAACTCTTCTTTGAGGTGCCACAATATACACAACTGTATGCATATTTTGCTTTCGTTTCGTAATATCGATGGTTGAATGATAGTCTTGGTGTGATGAACCATTCATATTTATTCACAAAATATTACGTGAGCGATATTCAGCAGTACAGGATAAAAGTGTCACAGAAACTCAAGCTTATTACAAGTAATATACCAACTTGCTCAAGCATGCATTAATTATTTATTGTTTACAATTTCAGTTAGTTTTCAATCGTTGCAGCAGTGAAAGCACTAGCAATGCATAAACTAAAAAACGCGACATAAATGAATCAAATAGTTTTTCAGACATTGTTGTGCTCCCATCACTACTTGAATTGTTAAATGGCATCAACTCCTAATCAATTTCTGATTTCAAGGACCTAAAGGTTTTGCTATGGTCCAATGTACTTTAGAATTAATAAAGTCAAGAATGTAAGAGAGCGACTAATGAGCTGTATGCTTAATTGCCATCGGAAAAAAATATTCAATCATTTGCTTTTTGCAGAATCAAGGTTGTCGCTATAAGCAATGATTTGAATTTAAATCGTTTAGCAATTGCGGAGATAGCAGGGAAAACGTATTTGAAAAAAAAAAGTTTCATGTTCTTTTTTTTTTTGCAAGGACAGTCTATCTTGTCTAGTTTAGGCAATAACAAAAGCGTTGCACTGCACTACAACAGTGAAAGCAGGATGAAAGTGAGAGAAAAACCTTTACCAATCTTTCGGGTCAAGCGCCTCTCCCTGACATAGATATAGCTGAGTGGAAGAATGTGGCAGAGAACTTTTTGTTGTCAGTATAGCGAGACGCTGGCGATGAGGATAATTACGACTTCGGAAGGAAGCGTTCAACAAATCAAATTGAGTATGGCCTAACTAGCCATATGCAAGATAACGTTGTAAAGGTAGATCTGACACCTCATCACACCGGCTTTAGATGTTTGTGTACTCAACTCAACGAATAGTCATAAAAAAATTCGAATTTCCAAAGGACACGCTTTGAGCTATGATATTAATATTCATGATATCTTTAGTTATATGATATTTGTTTCATACTAGGTTTAAGTAGACTTATGTGAGAGATTGCGGGCCTTATTTCAATGATCCTATTTCAGTTGAATGTGTAATCCGAATATAGCGTGAAACATGGAAACCTGCCCACGTGGTGTCATCTGGGGGCCACCGCGGCCAATGGAGAAAGCTTACCCGTGACCGCCGCTGTCAGCCTGTGTGCAACGGCACGCTTGATCACGGGGTCAACTTTTGATCTCGCTTAATCTTCAAAATGGTAAAGCACCGGTTGAGGTCTCTCAGAGGTGAAAGAGGCTCGGCTACGGACACCAAGCACCTGGCATCGAACCCGATTTGTTCGACTCCTTTCCGATGCTTTTTGCACCAGCGCTCAAGATTCACTCATGATTTCGATGCGTCAAATTAGCATTGCGAAAGCAATAAAGTGTGTTTGTTACAGCTTTATCTTTCCGCTCTTAGAACTCATAAGTGTTCGTTCTGCAGTCTAGAAAATTACAAATATATTCTACAATACTTGCACTTTAGGATTTATTGCACATACATGGTTGCTCTCTCTTAGCAGTATCTGTCGATCTTTTAGTGCCAATCAAGGATGTGCATTTTCGCAACATCTTTTTCGCACTTTGCTGGAGCTACGGGGTATAAACATTCCGCAAAATGGTTCCGTCCTAGGCTTTTTTATCCTGAATACTGGCGCAAGCGCAGGATAGAACGATATTCTGCGCGGACAAACACTGGGTGAGTGAGGTTGTTCATATGAGGGAGCACTTTGGTTCGGTATGTGGAGCTCAGTTGAAGCGTTCAAAGAGATGTTGTCAAGAGATTCATATGTGCGGGTCTACGCCATTTTAGTATGCTGGTTTCAAACGAACATGTGCAGCACAAAAATACCTTGTTATCCTGTTTGGCCGTCAAGTGCCGCACAAGCTATTTTTGAGAACACATATCCACTTAATGCCATGCTGAACTTTCGTCCCACAGTGCCTGTGTCAGCACGCAGTTCATCACTTGAGACCACGCTCGAGACGACCCAACTCTCCCGTAACCGCGGCGACCCGAGAGGGCGTGCTTACGCCACGCGGAACCCCGCGAAGAGCAGGTTCGCCCGGTCGGTCTGTTGCCTCCACCTCCGTTACGACCGCGCGGAGATTTCGCGCCCCGCACACCCCGCCAGAGTTATGTCTCCCCTCAAACTTCGAAGAAATGCGAGGACTGGACGCCTCGGGAGAACAAATTCAGAGCCGAGACGAGACGAAGCTGAGACGCACACGAAGGCGCACCACATCCAGCCAGGCGACCCTCTGCAGATCAACCGAATCTCTTCTTAAGTATAATTAAAAACTCCTTATCTGGCCTAACAGCTATCATGGCGCAGCCGACAGGATCTGCAGAGGCGTCTCGCACGCGCGAAGAACCACCGGAATCCACAGTGCGCAGCAGAACAACCTCGACGAAGTTCTGAGACCATATTCATCTGGTCACCAGTGAAATCGACAATGCATAGTGTTCTCATCTGGTTGAAAAAAAAGCGGCTGGCCGACGAGCTTCGAACCCGTCGACTACCGTGCAGTGGCCGTAAGGATGTTTTCGTCACACGCCTCCTGTACGACAACGTTCGCCTTCAGGCCTCGCTGGCTGCGTCCGTCTCAGCTACCAGCCAGGCTGAAGCAGTAGGCGATGACAACGGAGGAGCTGACTCGAAGGGAGCAATGACAGTCGAAATTCTGTAGGCAAGAGTTGACGAACTGGAACTGCTTGTAGCCCAACGAAGCACGTCACATGCAGCGAGTGACGCAACGGGGCTACTGCATCCAGTGTCGAAACGAACGGTGCACGATACGGACTCCCAACGCAACGACGGAAGTCTCCCGTCTACCACGACAACGAGCAACGGCCGGCAGACACTAATCGGGGTACACCTCTGCAGTCCTGGTCGGAGAACAACGCTATAGCTCCCGAGGGTTCGCCAAGCCTGAATGAAATCATGGCCATGTTCGCACGCACACAAGTGCAGATGACGGAGGTATTGTCGAGTGTGTCAGAGCCAGCTCAGCCCGTTCTGATCCAGTCAACGAACGACACCGCGTCCGCCATCCCCGAGTATGACGGCAATGGGCAACAAAATTCCCAGACGTGGATATCGCAGGTGGAGCGCGTTGCTACGTTGGTACACTGATCCCCATCACTGACGCTCGCGACTGCCGCAACACGACTGCAGGGAGCCGCGAAGGATTGGCACAGCTCGTACGGCATGAGTTGCGAATCGTGGGACTCATGGAAGCAAGCCTTCGCCTCGCGCTTCGACAGGAGGCTCACGATGCAGGAATTTGTGGACGTGCAGGCTGATGCGCAATTCGGAGACATTGGTTGAGTACGTGTATTCGAAAAATACTCTGCTTGGCAAATTTCCGTACACAATGGTGAACGAAGAGACAATTTCGCTGATTCTCTGCGGAATCGACGACGACACATGGGCTAATCCCCTCGCTGCATAGCCCTGCAGCAATGTCATGAAACTTATCGACCGAGCAGCGCTGCTCGACACCAGGCGACGCAAGACAGTCAAGACGCAGTTCCGACAATCTGGTCCTGTGCGGTGTAACCAGATGAGCTGCGACGGATCAAGGGTGGCGACAGACGGGCGCAGTGATCTCCGAGAACAGTCAAGGCCGCGAGAACAGCGAGAACCGATGCGGGCCACAAGTGTACATACTTGCTTCAACTGCGGCACAACAGGCCACTTTCCGAGAAGTGCACGAGGCCGAAGACGATCGCTGCGGAACAACGCCGAGCTGGCAGATCCAACGGCGTAGGCAATACCGGGACGACAAACAGGCAAGCGAATTGCTTTCGCAATAAACAGGAGGCAATTTGCCCATCGTCAAGGGCATCGTCAATAACCAACCGGTGAGAGTCTGGATCGATAGCGGCTCAAACCTGTCTATCCTTAACGAGAGCTCTCTGGGCCCTAACGTTCGCCCCCGACCGTGGGCGCCTCCAGATCACATAGAGGTACTTGACCGATGCATCAGACCGACGCGAGTGGCAGCGTTGGACGTGACTGTCGGAACATCGACCGTGAGGCTCGAAGAGGTCGTGATCGCGCCCTTGCTCAGTGCCATAGATCTTATTCTTGGTTCAAACTTGCGCCGTGCCGCGTACGTCGACGTCACGTTTCCTCCTACGAACGACGTCACCCTCGTCCCCGTACAGCCATCGGTGAGTGAACCGATCATACACACTCCAGGCACATGTAGTGTAAATCGTACTGGCTAGACGATGGTAGCAGTCTTCAGCAACCTCACAGTCATTGAATAAACTTCACCAGAAAGCGACATCGCATTCGTTAGATTGAACTGGTATAGCCCGGGTCCCGACGAAGATTTCTTTGACCTGGCTGAAGAATCTGTATCTAAAATGACCCGTGACCCGAAAGCCAACGAAATAGATGAGCTCTGCTCAATTCTTAATCGTCATCACGACGACGCGTTCACAAAAAGCATAGATGCGCTGGGGCTTCGCGCTCACGTAGAGCAAAGCATTGAACTGAGGGACAACACTCCCATCGCCACAAGGCCGTACCGATCTTGCCCCGCGGACCTACAGTTTATGAAAGAACAGGTCATTGACTACTTGGCTAAGGGGATTAAACGACCAAGCGAAAGCCAGTACTGTACTCCTACCATTGTGGTGGACCAACCACACCACCCAACCCCGCCCCGAGGAATGGTCCACGACTACAGAAAACTGAATGAGAAGACCATCAACCAACCGTATCCAATGCCAATGATAGAAGATTTAATCGACGATATCATGCGACAGGGCTCGAGGTACTTCACCTTCTTAGACGTGAAATCCGCCTTTCTCACGGTGCGAGTAAGGCTAGACGACATCAATAAGACCACCTTCGTTACGTCAGATGGAAAATGCAAGGCACCGCAGACCATGCAAAGAGTCGTGCGCGATACGCTTGACGGCATGAAAAGAACATCCACACACATGGACGATGTCGGCCAGGCAGCTACGATCCCCGAAGCGCTGTCGCTACTCGATGAGGCGCTGAGAAGAGTAATCGTCAATGGCTTAAAGATGGACATTAAGAAGTATCAATTCGTGCGAGACGTCTAATTTCTTGGCTCTAGGATCGCCGCAGAGGGGCGAACCCTGGACGAGGCGAGAGTCGCAGCCGTCGACAAGTTTCAGCATGAAAGCAACATCAAGAAATTGTATTTGTTCCTGCAATTGGCAAACCATTACCGCAAAGTTCGTGGGTACGCGCGCCTGAGGACAGTCGCAAAATTTAGATGGGCCGTGTCAGCACGCAGTTCATCACTTGAGACCACGCTCGAGACGACCCAACTCTCCCGTAACCGCGGCGACCCGAGAGGGCGTGCTTACGCCACGCGGAACCCCGCGAAGAGCACGTTCACCCGGGCGGTCTGTTGCCTCCACCTCCGTTACGACCGCGCGGAAACTTAGCGCCCCGCGCGCCCCGCGTACCCCGCCTGAGTTATGTCTCCCCTCGAACTTCGGAGAAGAAATGAGACGACTCGACGCCTCGGGGAGAACGCATTCGGAGCCGAGACGAGACGAAGCAGAGACGCGCACGAAGGCGCACCACATCCAGCCAGGCGACCCTCTGCAGATCAACCGAATATCTTAAGTATTAATAACCAGTTTGATTTTAACTCCTCATCTGGCCTCACTGCTATCACCTGGTAATGTTCGGCAAAGCTGCCGTATTTAATGTTTCAGGGAGGGAAAATATATTACGTTCTACAAATATTAATTGCACAAATCTCCATATTCGTGTTCATCATGTGTTCAGTGTTGTTGGAGGTTCCTCCGTTTGAGCCAATATGATGCAGTTATTTTTTCCGCCTATCAGCGCGGTCATCATTGGTTTGGTGCACTATTAAGTGCACCAGGTGGTGTCGCAGTTAGTGCTTTTCCGAGGTGTCTCATAGTTTCACGGTGATTGTTTGTTCGCTTATCGAATTCGACGTTCTTTTCTTGGCTCTCTTACCGCCCTTCTTCAACAAAATAAATGCAATTAGTCTTTGACACTGCACGTTTCTGGCAGTTTGATTTTCACATGAAATTTTTTCAGTGCCATGAAGAAGCATGTACAAAGACCTTATTTGATTTCTTTTCTGTCAACCAATTTCACTTTATGTGTATCCTGGAATGACCGGTACTGATGCACTATAAGATTCAGAAAATTCCCCTTTCGTTGTTAATACATACTGGCTTTGGTCAAAAAGGTAAAGCCGTGTACGGGGCCGCACGACGGAAGTCATAAAAAAAAACAGCCACGCAGGAGACCTCCGGAAATGAGAACCACGTACCACTGGCAGCGCGGGTCATGATCGTTGCCGGGAAACATATTGACAATTATACTTATGCAGATATATCGACTTGTCGAAGTTCACCCGCGCAGAGCCGCGGTTGTTTAGTACTTGGGGCGCTCGAAAGATCCGAGGGGGAATCCCAGCAGCGGCGGCCGCTTTTCGATGGAGGCGAAAATCAAGGCGCCCATGCGCTACGCGACTTTAGTGCACGTTAAAGAACACCAGGTGGTATTAATTTCCGGAGCCCTCGACTACGTCTTCCCTCACAGTTTAAGTCGGTTTGTGCCGTTAAACCCAATGAAACATACAACATCCAAAATGCCTACATCGGCGTGACAACATCAGACAAAACCAGCGAGCGGTCATTCACAGAAATCACAAGGCATCTCAGCACCTCCCAAAGTCGGAGATGGCCATCGCCACTCTGCATGCAATGGCTAACCAATGGCTGTGTAATGAGAGCAATGATGATGTGCAATCACTAATGAACCCATGATCCGTCACATCGACAAGAAGCTTGTTATGCCACATTACCAAATCCGTAATAAAAAGTAACCTACAGTCCCAGGGCCACTTCATTCAGAGGAGACGCTATACAGAGTTATCGTGTTGGAAACGTACCACAGTCTTCGTACCAGTGAAGACATATATGGCCAAAGGTGGGTACTGAGAATGCGCGAAGGGCGTCAACCAGTCAACCAGGCCGCGTTAGTCCTATAGACTACTATAAAAGCAGGTATCAAACATTTACAACTTTGAGCGCCCTACTATGCTCCTTTGATTTCGATCGTAGTTTTCGTCGCTTTGTCAGACATCTTAACAATTCGAAAGAGACTTCGAAAGATTCTTTTAAATTTTCTGACAGTAAATGAACTGACGAAGTCTGTGTAAAGTACGGGAGAACCCAAGGTGACCCGAGACGATGTCGTCACGCATGGTTTAAAGCACAATATTGCGGAGATTTTCCGGGACAAACAAAAGCGCGGCTGGACCATCAGCCGAGTAATTCTTGTACAGGAGTTCATCTTGCATGAAGAGTGGTATAGAACGAGCTCCTGTTTCAGTAATCACATCACAAACAAATACTGATGATCGGAGGTAGACTTAAGGCAGAATAGGCAGCCAGGCTAACGTCGTTGTTGTTGTTTTAGTGCGCTCAGATAATGGCACATACCCACGAGGGAGATTGACCACACGTCAAACCAGTACTAAGGGACTTACGCTGTTAGATATGATAATAAAAATAAACTAATACATAGTAATATGCAATACGACAGATAAAGACCCTACTGATCACAAGACAAAAAGCAATAATTTCTACTCAATGAAAACCTGACTTGAAGAGAAGCAGCGGAATCGGCACACCTAGCAAGAAATCTGACCTGAGGTGTTAACAAATTTGAGTAGCGCTTAGCGAACTGTCCGGCTGCTGAAGCCCGGATGATTAGCGCCAAACAAAAGTAAATTTGGAGCAGTCAAGAATATAGTTATTTTTGCGCGAAATTTTAAGGAAGAGTTTTCGGAGGGAGGTGAAACGGCGACAGGTCCGGAAAAAATGCTCCAAAGTCTCAGGTTCATTGCAGTATGAACACATGGCTGAAGGAGAAGAACCTGATTTATGATGATAAAAGTTAAGCGGCGGAATCCTACACCTGAAATTGGTCAGACACACCTCGCACTGTCGTGAAAGGCACTGCTCAGGATTCCATTTATACCTCAAATGCCGAAAGTAGTGAAGAGATAAAAAGGCCGAATTTGAGGATTTCGTCCAAAGAAACTGTTTGAACCGCACGCCATCCATAAAGAGAAGTGTAGAAATAATGACAGGATAGGGACATTCAAAAAAGCGGAAGCAAGAAAGTCCGCGGATTTTTTCATCGAAATTCCGCAATGTCCAGAAATCCACAGAAGTCTAATTTCGCGGATATGAGGCGGCGCCAGGTCATAAAACTGGCGCAGTCGAAGTCAACGCAGTACAAACTGGAAGAGCATCCGTCACTACGATAATGTTGGAGGGATCTAAACAAACTCTCCCGATGGCTAAAACAATAGCTAAAAATTCCGCAATAAATATGAGGGTATACTCGGGAAGGCGGAAGGAACAATCTCAATCAAGTTGAGAAGAAAAAAAATCGCAACACTCGCTTTTTCCTCGCGCTGTGCAGCATGAGTGGCAATTACAACATATGAATGGAAATGTTGCAGATGGTTATTCAAAATGAAACCCAAGGTGGACACTGACAAAGAGTTGACATGATTCGAATAAATGTCATCATGGACGAAATTAACTTGAGGTAGACGAGAACCGGCTTGCGAAAGAGAGCACATTTCTATTGACAACGGAGTTAATAGCGACTGCACATATACAACCTAAGGTCTTCTTCTTCTTCTCCTTCGGTGAATATGGCACATACACACAGTGGGGGATTGGCCAGAGTGCATTGTAGGTGTAAGAATAGAATTCATGATGTCATTTTAGACTGTATGATAGATAACTTATTAATTACTCTTCTTCTCACAACAGTCATTTTCACTTGTTTTCCATCAGTCAGAACGTTGCGCGTAACAATATATTCATAACAATGCACATGTATAATGTAGCACAGATATATTTTAAGTCATTTTTGTATCTACGAGGTCGCAGTACCATAAGAGTATATCGAACCGCAAAGAAAATAGCCAATATGGTAATTTAAGCCTTACACGGCAGAAGAAAATGTGGTTGTATGCAGAATTAAGAAAGAGAACTTAACATTTTGCGCACTCAACATTGCATAAAAAGAGTGGAAAAAATAATTTTCCTTTATCTTTTATAATCAGATTACCACCTCTATAAAAAAGGCAAAATGGCATTACACATGTCATTCGGTAGGAAAATCGGACTGTGATATGTGCGAAGAAAAAGTAAAGGGGACACGCGACGATGACATTAAGGCGGAAGCCATTCTAGGTTCATGGAACGAAATCCCGTACGCTACAGTGCGCTCGGGATCTCTGCATCGAATCTATGAGATGATGTGTCACTTGTCAATCAACCTGATGACGTCATAAAAAAATACCTTTCTCCACCGGAAATCGAATCTCTATCCCTCAGATCCCCAAGCAGAGCGCTTTAACCAGATGCGTCAAAGCTGATTTTAACGCGACAGCATTAAGGAGCTCGTGTCGCAGAAAAGCCGGTGTCGTCGGCGTCGGCGGCGTTGGCCGTGAACGATAAATCCCGGCATGCACTTCATAAATAAAAAGCAACTTCCAAGATGGGCTGGGTGGGAATCGAACCAGGGTCTCCGGAGTGTGAGACGGAGACGCTACAACTCAGCCACGAGTTCGAAGCTTGAAAGTGGTACAAAAGCGCTTCTAGTGAATGCGGTGTTGCCTTAGAAACGTGCCGTAGAACGTTATACTGCGGTGTATATCGGTAATTATAAGCATGTTACTTACAGAAGTCGCAGTTACTCGAGTAGCGAAGTACGTTTCCGCTACATTTCTTCTGCGCTCTGCGCACATGCAGAGCCATCTTGCGGCAAACACAGAAGAACCCCTCCTCGCAATGTGCGGCGCTGCCCCGACACGTGGCGCGCCACTCGCCCCTGACGTTTCGCCGTGCACCCTCACGGGTTGTCCATCTGGCGGAAGAGGCCGCAAGAAGCCAAGGGCTACCTGCCAGCCTCTAATCCGCGGGCGCTCGACTCCCCGTTTCCGATGGAATTAAAAGTTGTACAACCAACCAACCTCACGGGTTGTAGAATCAAGCGTCTTTCCTTTCTTTAGATCACTATCTTCGCTCACCCGCTTCTCCCCTTCGGGCCGCGCGGGTACCGGTGCGAGGATGCCCTATTACCCTTGCGTTTAATAAGTTTTCTCGCTCTCTCCCCTTCCAACATCCAGCGTGCGTCACTCGAACAGTGGTCCGTGTGCTGTGCGATGTCAGCGCACGTTAAAGAAGAGGCGTCCGTGTGCTGTGCGATGTCAGCGCACGTTAAAGATCCCCAGGTGGTCGAAATTACTCCGTAGCCCTCCACTACGGCTCCTCTTTCTCTCTTTCCGCTTTCACTCCCACCTTAACTCCTTTCCCTTACGACGCGGTTGCGGTGTCCACCGAAAACATGAGACAGTTACCGCGCCTTTCCCTTCCTATAAATAAGTCACAGTGGTGTTTAGGCGACGCGGCTCCTCTTTCCGCTCACAGCGCGATTGCTAGGTGCAGCGTCTGATGCCGGACGCCTCTGACGTGATCGCTGCGCCGTAGCGCTTCTGCTGGGAAAGCGCCCCCTGCGATGTGTGCCGAGCTGCTTCCGAGGAATCATGCTTCTGCGTGGTGCTCCCAAGCGAGATAGAGGACGATCCCATCAAGGCGTCAGCCCCATGATCGCGTCCGCCTTCATGGCGCGTCGCTGCCCGGCTTTCTCCCTCCGAGACACCGAGTTCTTTGGTTCGTTCGCTTGCTCAGGCGCACGTTTCGCTGCCGCGCCGAACGCTGCGTTGCTCGGCGCTCACCGCGTGATTCGTGAGTGCAAAGTCCGACGCGGGGCGCCTCATCAGTGATTGCTGCGCCGTAGCGCATTGTCTTACACTCCTTGGCAGGTCGACGGGCCTTGCGCGCTCGCTCTTGAGACGCGTGGGGTGGAAGCGGCGCCGTCTACCAGTGCCGGTAGCACTGGGCGGTGCGAACGAGGTGCAATAACGCTATGGCGTTTCACTCTTGAAGGCGAAGCTTAAGCGTCCTCCAATTTTTTTTTCTTTATTTCCTTCTCAGGCAACAATTCAAACAATACAGACACCGCTAAAATACCTCAATATATAGAGGACTGACGCGGTTTTTCAACTATAACGAATTATGTGCATTTCACAATTTCGGTCTTGGAGGTTATCGTGAAACGTACATGATAATTCTCTTTTTCTACTGTGAGGATGATAGCAGCGATGACAATGACGCTGCAATTAATAACAATGACAATGATGACTGTAACAATGACAGTGGCAGTGCATTTATATGATAATGATAATGAGAGCAGACCTGAGGCACCTTGTGCAGCAGAAAGTCTCCGGCTTTCGCATTTCTTCAGTGTAGATTTCACAGTACTCTCGGAATTTGTTGGCTCCTTTCCGCTGCTCCTTTTGCGCATTTCAGTTCTCGAACACGCATTTTGCGGCTGGCTCCTTGATTAAGTCTTTACATTTTTTTTCTATACATCGGCCATATTCACCAGCACGAAGGGATAAGTTACCCAAACCCTCCCTTTAGCAAAGCCGTTTATGCCTGCGAAATCTATGTCCGTGATTTCCCTGTTACAATGCTGGCAATCCCTATAAAGCAGGTGTTCTGCAGACCGAAGCCTTTAATATTATCTTGTTAAAATTTTGAAGCCCAAACATAATGTCAATGCAATAACGCTGAAGGAGCGCTGCTGAATTAAGTGAACATTCTGACATTTTGCACATACCCCCGGCAGTGACTTAGTAGTCCGGGCTCTCGACTGCTGCAAAAAAGAACCCAGGATCAAATCCTGCCTCCAACGCAGGCAAAAAGCAAGGGCCCATGTTCGGCGCAGTGTTAGTGCACACTAAATAAACCTAAGTGGTCGAAATTTCCGGCGCAATCCACAGCGGCATCTCTCAAAGCCTGAACCTCTTTGGAAAGTTAAACCCAACAAACCAAGCCAAAATATCGCATATGAAAATAAACCTCATAAAATATTGCAAAAACAAAATGATGCCTCAAATACCGATATGTATCTATGCAGCACTGAATATTACAAAACCGCCAAGTATTACGGCCTACTGCGGGCCTTTATTCCTACACAAGATGAGATTATGGGCGGAAAATTTTATATATTTCTTCAAAACAAAAGTGCCGCCACCAAATTGCGGACAAATCTCTCAACGTTGTACTTATCACGGGGCGAATAGCATAAATCCTGAGCAATACGTCCAGGGTCCCAATTAGAAGGACACAATTCTTTGGAAGCATAAACCTTCTCTTTATTCAATAAAGCTCGCTTATTTAATATTGTTATTCTTCATATTCTCCGGTTACTGTGCCCCAGCACGGACGTTTCGTTGGCATGCAAAAAAAATAAATTCATAAAAAAATGTGCTTTGTAGTTGTGAATTTACGCTGAAGGTTCCTGCTGCGGCGTATTCTCAGAGTACATGAATGTGAAATGAAAATCATTCTCCCCATGGCTACTTAATACGTTGTCTGCTAGTGCAAATATTTTCAAGCAGTACTTCATCTGTAGTCCAAATTCTTACAAGTTGTAAAAGAGTCTAGGATTTTTCTTCCTTGCACACTGCCTACTAAACAAGCTTGAGCAGAGTCTCGTGAACGGCGACTTCAAGGGATGTAGGCTGGTTGTGGCTCTTCTTGTGCAAAGTGTCACAAAAGTTTCTGATGTTCATTATGTTCAGAATATTTGAACACATTGTTCCGTCGGCCATTACCCCTTGCTGTCACTGAAGGCATTCAGGTCAGTTCATTACTGGTGAAATATCCTGGATAATTGTTTCATATTTGTTTCGAACATCAGTCGTGGGAGTAAGTAATTATGTTGCGAAGCAAAGAAACATTGTATCTACATCGGCCTGAACACAACCATAACAATGACAACGGAAGAAATGTTTTGCTATTCATTTCATTCGTTTGCTGAGCCTGTTTCACAGAGTGAAGGCCGAAAGTGCTGCGCACAAAGCCCCTTGATGCACAACGGCAGAAAATCATGACAAATTGCAGAGCTGGAGCGCTGTCATCAGCCAAAGTGGCGATGTCTGTTATCTCACTGCTGGAATCGTTTTTCTGAATGCATAGAACTCGTTAGAGCGAAGAAAACAATAATAAAGCGCCCGGGTGGAATGCGCTCTCTACGAGGTGAAACCTATGCCGATCGTGATATCCGCGAATCTCTCCTGAGATGTACAATCGACACCACGCGTCTGTTTTCCTTTTTTGTTCCTCCCTAAAGCAAAGATCGATATGAAATTGAAATCAAATTGAGAGAAAAAGCGAGTGCAAAAAAGAATGGATGCAACTTCGTTTTGTTCCTGCGGGAAAGGATCCGAGCAACTGCTGCACTGTAAGGCCGTCTACTGCAACATGCCGGCATTTCGTGAACGGCTGCGAGGCTATTTTATCATAGAGTGTTATCATCGCTTTTTTTTTTTTATCAACTTCAGCCATCCTTATAGCGCACGTTTCTTTCCTTTATTGTTCTCCTTATATTCGGCCTCCACGCTTTTGCCTTCGCACTGCACTTTAGACGTTGGGTCGGGGACCGGTCCCTACGTCCTCCGAGAGGATTGGCATCATCGCAAAGTGCTTTCCGCGTGTTTCGCGTCAGGCTTCTAAAACGATGGTGTAGAGGCGCATTCCCTTTTCGCTGGTACATACACGCACGCAGGATCCCCATTTCCCATCATGTGGGGAAGAACTGGCTTTTATTCCTATGTTCCCTTCTGAGTGGTGCCGTGAAGAGTTCTGTTTTCAAGAACAGAGGAAAGCTTGAAACATGGCGCAAAGGAAGACGGCGATATAGGGCGCGCCTGCGGCGAAACTCAAAAGTTTTTGAATTTTCGGGCGAATTTCCTTGCGCTTAGTATGGTTCCAGCAAGTGTACAAAAAAAAAAAAGGCACAACCGCTTATTCCTTTTGCAAGGAGTAGAAGAGAAAGAGGTAACTTTGCGCTACGCCACGCTAGAGAGCGCCCCTTGGACACACGGCCGCGTTTTTCAATATGTGACATTCTTTGGGCCAAGTGACATTTATAGCTAGAGATCTCCACGGTAGTGTCCGAGCCTTCCTGCGCGACGTGAACAAGAAGATCAGTTTCGACGTTATACCAGAGTGGGGTCGGGGAAAGCATTTTCGCTATCGAACTGTTGTTACACCTTACCGAATGAAAATTAAGAATTTCATACATTTATTACATGAAACCGCTGGTGAATTTGCGCCTGAAACTAACGAACCGTCGTATTTTCTGTGCGGAATGCATGAGGAAGCTTCGAATGCCGAAGCGTGGTGCCTAAAATTTCCGCCACAGCTATTTATATTTTCGTGTGTTTTCTGTATCCTTTTTTTCACTTTCTGTATCATTATGTTATTCTTGTTTTATGAATGCTATTTGGAATGGAAGGCAAATATGTCTTTTAGTGTCCAGAAACGTCCTGCTTAGCCCTTCCTGTACTTATTCTGTGAGGTATTTTATGTTTAACATTTTTTTGTTATCGATTATTTAAACGAAATTGCTTCTTACATGGTTTCTAGTGTTACTTCCTGCTCTTTGTATGGTTTATGTAATTTTTTATGGCATGGGCAGTAATTACGGTAGAACGGGATCGAAGGTTAATATGGGATCTTTAGACGGCAGTCATTGCCACTGCTGTTAGGTTCGATTAAATTTCGTAATTACAAAACGTAAACAGCCGCCACGGGCCTCGTTTTGTTTCCGCTGAATGCAGTGATAGGGTGCGCGTGGCTCCGACGTCGTGGGTATGTACGGCTTCACATTTTAGCAAAGACAGCATTCAGAAGGATGTAAAGGCAGCGATCCGGACGGCTTCTATGGCAGCGGCGGTTAAATTTTGGCGGAAGGAGCTGTACATTCTATATGGCAGTAATGCCCCTCGAAGGAGGTGGCATATTTCTAATATCTCTGCCAAAGCCAAAATGCGCTCAGTGTCAGGTACTGCCGCAAATAATTAGAGTCGGCATATTGCACAAAAATGGAAGGCACAAAAGTGTTCATTAGGGATTCATGATGTGGAGCGAAATTATCAACTCTTCTGGCCGATTCACTTGTACTTCTAATCTACATACTAATACTAAAATACAAAATTATTAAATTATTTTAAAATAAAATAAAGAAGTGGAATCCAGAAAGCTTTCCCTGAAGTCGAGAATTTAGTGCGAAAATAAAGAACAGTGGGCGAAGAAGGACACATAAGACAATTCACGAGCGCTATTTGAGTAGTGACGATTTAGTAGAGTGATCATCATGCGTCTTATGTGTCTTTCTTCGTTCATTCGCCTTTGTGTTTTTCGCCAAAATCTTGTCTTCATGGATTACCAACTACCCCGTCAACATGCTCTCTTCAATGCTTTCCCTGTTGCCCCACACAGTAGAAGTCGTAGTGGTGTCATTACCTTTGCTGAAAATATATTTGTCTTGATGCCTCTGACACCGTTTAGATAGCGCGAAACCGAAAGATTGATGCGGAGTTCTGGTCTCATCGAAAAAAAAAAGGACGAATGATGTTCAAAGTGCGGCACTTATGCACATAGTGACGTTATGTAGCGCTGGAAGAATAACTCCAGAAAGAGCTGCAACTGCAGTGGTGCGAAGTACTTTATTTTCGGGGCGACCCCTTATATGACGCAAACCGCAACTTAGGTAAAACTGGACATGTGTACGGATCAGCGCGTGGCCCACTCTCAATTTGATTTGATCGATTTAATTTGATTTTTATTTCTTTGATGCTGCACATAGGAAGCATGTGAATAAATTTCTGCAGAAAGAGGCCCCGAAGTAAAAACTATCGGGGGGTCTCCTGTGATTTGGCGCAAAAGTTGAAGCGCAATTATCAGGCAGCAAAACAGGATAAGTCCACACCGAGAGGACTTAAATTGTAAAAAGTAAAAAAAAGCAAGGAGTGTATCAACAAAAGTCATTATAAGTACATACGTAGTGAAAATATACGAAACAAATGTAAACGATAATAACAAAGTAAACCATACCATTGGCAAGGAATCACAAAGAGGGAAAGAATATTATCAACAATACCGAAAAAAAATTACAATATACGATACCATGAAGGCAAATTTATCATAAGAGGGCCTAATATATCGGACACTAATCACCAGCGATAAAAAGAGGAAGAGAAAAAGGAAAATGTTCACAGTGCTAATGCAGTTTGTAAATAGCTCTTCAATGATTGATGAAATGAGCATAATGTGGGTAGTGATTTTAAGTGAATGGATAAAGAATTCCAGATTAATATCGCTGAAAAGAAACTGCTTACAGAAATTGGTACAATGTTTTGTTTTGGCGTTAGTCACCGAGTTTAAAGAACAATCGGATGAATCAAAACACACAGCTCGCTTTTGGATGCCAAATAATTTGCCATAGCGCCACATGGCGCTCAAGAAAAGCTATATATACTTGCGCTTGTTTTCACTGCCACCAATGTGTTTTATTTGTATGAGCTCACGCGTTGCTGTAGCAGCGTTCACGCCATTTCACTATAACAAAACCCTCTTATGGTATGCTCTTCATGCGGTCGGTTGCCTCCATTCTGAAGTGCCTAGTGTACCGCTTTTGTTGACCAAAGATGTTTCAGATTACCCTTAGCTACACACTCTTTAACTTTGGGTCATTCTTCAGTCCACTGATTCGAAGAACTTATGAATAAATCATGTAGGGTCATTTGTAAGACTTGCATGCAAATGATAGCCCTATGCCACATCCCAGCACATTGAAAATGTGCGTATCGGCATATATAGGCCTTGAGAGAAATGAAATAAAAATAAACAACGCGCAAGCTTGTACCCATTGGCTTTTCGATTACTTTCTTGCACGCACGACACAGCCCCCTTAAGCGTGTGGGCTGTACGATACAAACTGCAAAGACGTAACGGATCAGTGCTTTCTTTAGCAAACTTGGGTGGCACCACTCTACTTTTTTCTGTTTTCTATTTTTATCGCAAAAGACGAATTCTCTGGGCGGCGGAATGTTTCAGTTTGAAACTCCAAATTGCTTAAAGAAGTCTATATTCCAGTGGACAAGAAAAGAAACCGGGAATTAATTAATTAATAGACGTTCTGCAGGCTCAAAAGTACTTAGCTGAGTGAGAGTGGGAATAAACGTCGTGTTCCTTAGCCGGCGGCATGGTGCCAGCGTCGTCAGAACACTTTTCCGTCATTGTGGGCAACAATGCTGCACCTCTAAGGCAGGCGGCCTAGCTGTGGTTTGCAGAATTTCCAGCGGGTGCTTTTCGCTGTGCTCCACTTGCAGCCTTACATAGTGCTTCAGGCGAGTACGTGGTTATGACGATAAAGGTGGTGCAGGTATTGTGAGCCCTGCTGACACCTAAGTGTCCATACGCGACTAAATTTTTTAACAGAGGGGCTGAATATGGAAACTGTCATTGTGCTGGTTTTTCTTTTTGATATGCGCGGTCGGTCTATAACTAGGTGCATTCCAAGTGTGTAGTAGAGCTTTATAATAATTTCAATAGCTTTGTGCTAAGGTAAATATTATTGTAATCTACCTGGTGCACCTATCTCTAAGTGGCTCAGAACCACTCCCTACATGGAGGCTATAAACAAGGAGATGCAGCGTTGAAAATTGTGTTTGCAATAAATATTCACACCCAGATAAATGACGATCGAGTAAATCTCCATCAAAGCTTAACGTTATTATATGAGCATTTCTGACTGTTCGACTGACATCAGACACAATATGCAAGATTACTCGTCACTATATACCGGGCGTCCCAGCTAAGTTGGACAAAGGGTTAAAAAATTTAATAATTGAGATAAATGTCATGCAAACCATTTTCTACCAGAAACTAGCGAAGGCTTTTGTGTTTTAAGTAGTCCATTAGCCATTTGGGGAATCCTCCTCCCTCGTCGCCGACAGTCCTACTCCCTGGAGAATCCGTGTCCTTGACACCGTCGTCCCCGCAAAGTCCACAGCAGGTGGACTTATTATTTATATTATTATATTCTATTATATTGTTACGGGGTAGTTCATCTTGAGGGTTCAGAGAGCGGAGACGGGAGACAAGACTTTCACAAACAGGCCTTTCCTCCAGGCACCAGCCGACACTGCTCGAACGTCGTCGTCTTCGCCCACACTACTCAGAATCTTCTTTATCCTTCTTATGCGCATATCAGCGCATGCATCGCCTAACGTAACGCTACCCCGCCGGCTGAAATGCATCGTCCCGGTGCGTTCTAGCGTCCAAACCAGGGTCCGTGTAGTACGGCTTTAGGCGTGCAACATGGAACGTCTCGGTGCGTGGTGTAGAGGTATGGCGTGCGGGATGCAAGGGCGCACTAGGGTCAGCACTAGGGTCGTGAACACAATGGGGCAGGGCTAGGCGTAGAAGCCCGGAGGAACAGTCAATGAGGGCGGAATGGGCTGTTAAAAAGTCTTGGCCTAAAATGACGTCTTGAGGACAAGTAGTAAGGACGGTGAAGAGCACAGGGACGTGGTGGCCGATGATGCTAATGCGCGCAGTGCACATTCCGATTATAGTAGCAGTGTTGCCACAACAACACGAACTGTAGAGGTGTTAGCGGGCGTAAGAACTTGTTGAGGCGCTAGCCGAAGAACTAAGGACTGAAATATATGGGCTCCAGTGTCAATGAGAGCGGGCACAGGGACTCTATCTACGAGGACATTCATCAGGTTGTGGCGTGGTGCGATGGTCGAAACAGAGTTGGCTGTCCGGGTTGGTAACGCAGCGTCACGTCCGAGCGCGGCGTTGCCCAGTTTCCCGAGTAAGGGCCTTGGTACGTAGGGCACAAGCTGCGGCGAGATGTAGGTGATCGGGAACGGTGGGCTTGAGGCGATGGCGAACGACTGGGACGACGGGTTTGCTCAACGTTCTCGGTAAGAAGCTTTGCTGGGGTGACAGAAACTCGCCGTGGTGCATAGTAGCCATGGCGAACAGGGCTGTAATAGGGGCGAGAGGGGGGAGCCGGGCTGCTGCGGCAATAGCGGTATGGCTAGCCCGACAGCAGACAAAGCAGATAGCCTATCGTCAGAAGTGCGCCACTCCGCAGGATTGCGGGTAGGATAGCGCGGTGTGTAGGGCGGTCTTGTGGCAGCAGCAGCAACCACTGGTATTGGCTGTGGTGCGGGGGGTGGCGTGGTAGGATTGGAGATGAGGCCCACATGCGCGAATTCTTGGCGGACGACAGCCTGTATCATAGCTATTGTTGGCTCTGGAGGAGGTGATGTAAGTGTAACAGGAGTCAAGGCCTCGATTTCCCTGCGGACGATAGCAGTGAGGTTGGTCTGGCTTGAAGGCTGCTGCAAAGTGGGCAGATCGTCACATGAGGATGTAGTAGCCGTGTTGGGAAGGCGCTCAAACCGATGGACGATGCGGCGCTGCTTCACCTGTTCGAAACGGCGACAGACCTGTAGGACTGAGTCCACCGTAGAGCAGTCTTTGCGGAGAAGTATGTTGAATGCATCATTAGCGATACCCTTAGGTATATGGCCTACTTTATCATCTTCGGTCATAGAGGTGTTCACCTTTCGACACAGGGCAAGAACGTCCTGTATGTAGGCGAGGTATGATTGGGTTGACGATTGAGCACGAGTAGCCAGGTCATTTTTGGCTGCTTGAGCTCACCCAATCGGCTTGCCGAACAAGTCCTGAAGTTTTTGTTTGCAGATGTCCCAAGAAGCCATCTCCTGTTCGTGGTTGGTAAACCAGGTCTTCGCCATTCCCGCTAGGTAGAAGATGATGTTTGCAAGCATTATGCTGGCATCCCACCGGTTGTTCTTGCTGCACCTTTCGTATTCATCGAGCCAATCTTCAACAGAAATAGGCGGATGGCGGATTTTGGTAAAGACCATGGCGGCAGGTGGAGTTTGCGTAGCTGGTGATGTATCCTGGGGTGCCATGCTTAGTTTGGCAGTTGGTGGGGTGAGCGCGGGGAGATGGCGTCCACTGCGCAAATCCAGGTTTCTGGCGCGGAAATACGAGGAGCTGTGGCAAGGGGATCGAAAGCACTTCCACCAAGATGTTACGGGGGTAGTTCAGCTTGAGGGTTCAGAGAGCGGAGACGGGAGACAAGGCTTTCACAGAACAGGCCTTTCCTGCAGGCACCAGCCGACACTGCTTGAACGTCGTCGTCTTCGCCCAAACTACTGAGATTCTTTTTTTTCCTTCTTATGCGCATATCAGCGCATGCATCACCTAACGTAACAATATTATTATTTGCTTTAGCTAGCAACTATTTTTCAGCCGTTTAACGTTCTCAATGGTAAAAACGGCCAGCAGCTCATTTGTATATATATATTTTATGGCAAATAAAGTAAAAACTGAAAATACAGCTGATTCAACAGTAAACGTAATTTGTTTTTGTTCAACAAATTTCTGAGACATTTCATGCACTTAAATTTATTACAGCGGTCCCACGGAAAAATGTAGTGGCAAAGTCGTACCAAAATGGCTACATCGAATACAAAAGCAGTTGTCTGCAATTAGAGACGGTGCGATGCCAGAGAAATGACTGTGGCCTACGGAGTGGCGTATACAATGAGCGATACGGGGGCAGGCGTACATTCACGGACTGATAGTTCGCTGCAGTTTTTGTGCAAGCAAGTCATGAGATGCGAAAAAAAAATGAATTTGTTTCTTAGTCAAAGGCCCACGTTTTCATCAAGACTCATAACGCACACCTCTCACAGCGCACGCAGTGTCTTCTGTGCATAATGTCATGGGATATATTTCGCCCAATGATTTCGGGTTGGTATAGATGCCCCTAAAGCACAGCAAAGCACTCAAACGTTCAAAATGTTTCTTTTTTTTTTTTTTGAAGCGGAGCAACGTACCAGCGGGTTGCATGTGAGACATCTAAATAACCTGTGCCACAGTTTTGTGCTTGGCTCATTAGCATCCCGGACAAAACTACGCAGTTTTCTCACACACGTGACCTCCGTTTCGTTTCCAAGGCACCGGGGATTTAAGTACATCACTCTCTATCATCTGTCGTTTCAGCTATCGGATGAAAAGCGATGCACGTCCACTGCAGATGCACTGGTCTTTTGGATATTGGCAACTATTCTCCATGTTCTAATTTGTACGGACCAAAAATGAAGCAACCTATAAAAAATACTTCTAAGACATTAAAAGAGCCGCATTTAGAGATGATTATAAAGGGGCCCGATTACGGCTTCTATAACAGTAGAAGCCACTGCAGCAGAGGGAAACACGTAGAGGGATGGCAAAACCCATCTTTTACTTCTTTATAGGAAGCATAAAGCAACTCGTCATAAGCATCCCCGCTCAATAAATAGTGCTCTATCTGCAATTAGGTTATGAATTGGATAATTGGATATATGAATCTCAAGTACGTTCTCAAACAAACTCCTTTCAATTACCCCGATCATTATACGACAGTCCAGAAAGGGCTCCGCGTTCTGCAGTAATTTTAGATTTCAAGAAGCGGTTATTTCGAGCTAATACAGAAACCAAAGCAATTGTACGTCGGCAGTAAAAGATCTCACTTCATAAACAAAAGTGCTCGCTGATGCATGTGCCTTTGCCCCAGTTCCTGACTGAACAGAGAATGAACTGACAGAAAGAGAATAACCTCTCAGAAGCATGGTAGGCATTAGTCTTTTAATAAAGTGATTTTTGCTTAATGTCTACGATCACGAATATAGGACAACCACGCAGAAGTGCCCACTATTCACTGAAGGTTAATTGAAAAAAAAAAAGACGGTATGCATGCCCCAGAAGACGATATTATGACGAAAACAAGATGCTTTCGGCGAGCATAAGGTTATAGAAACCCCTTTTTTTATTTTTCGACGCATGTAGCTTAAACTTGCCATCCAAATAGAAAAACGAATGCTGATATGAAAAATGAATTTATATTCCAGATATTTCATCCCAAGGCGGTGGTGTAGTTATATACCTGTCCAAATTAGATCGCTGCTCTCAGGCCATTACGGCAATTTCTCGTTAAAAAGACTTCTTTATGGAACATGCTGTCAATTCGAAGGTCGACCACGCATCCTAATATTTCATTTTATACATAACGGTGATATGCTAGCAATTAGACTAAATTTTGGCTAATTACTGACACATTTTTTTCTTGTCAACTTTGGTATTTATATAAGATAAAGGAAAAAACCTTATATATATTTCTTCACCTTTACTATGTACAGTGGCCCTTTTGAAATGGACGCAAGTTCCTAAAAGCGCCCTTTTTTATTAGGGAATTATTGTAATGGCCCTAAAGGAACGGATATGTTATTTTGCGATATCGTCTCTTCCTAATGAGCTGTTTTGGATCTACACGCATATTTGAAATTAGAATTCTATTCTGCACTTGCATGTTCAACACTTCCGTGCACTTGCAAGTTCAATAATATATATGGGAAAATAAAAGAAAGGTTTTCAAGATCCTCATCCCCCTTAAAGTCGCGCAAGCTATCGCAACGTTAGTTAGATGCTACTATATTCGGCAAATTTAAGCACTTGTTCTATTTTCGCAGATGAGCCTGCATTTAGCTCATGTGCGGTGTGTATCTTTGTTAATCAGTGCACATCAGTCGGAGGCTTAGAGGCAGCTGTGCTGACGTGCTAGTGAAATTTCTCAGGGAAATCGTCTTTACAGAAGTACGACTCGAACATTTGTGAGAGGGAACACGCTAGTGGGCCTCCACACTTTGTAAAGTGCTGCCACCGACGACTGGCGATAAGAATTATCGGTAAATGCGCATTCAAAGTAAGCTTAGTCGGCTATTCTTCCCCAGCATGCCCCGGGTGCCACCCATTCTCGTATTATCCTGGTAGCATCAATCTGCAAAATGTATAGGCCACGCGCTCCCGTGTTCCCTCTCATATTGCTTCTAGCTGTACCCGGAACATAAAAGCTAAATGTATGCTATTATGATTGTTTTAGGAGGAATCACTTGAGTGCTGAATCCACGCACGATTGAAAGACAATTCAATGCTTTTATACGTGGTATAATTATTCACTTTCTCAACTAACTGAATTTGCCGGTTCTGCATAAGACACGCCCCTTGGCAACCAAACAGTGCTTTGTTCATGAGTGCATTCATCACAGTAAAAGAACCGGGCTCCAATTTTCTAGAATTGCTCGTCGCATTCTGTAAGGTAAACAAGAATGTCAAAGCCTTATTTCCAGCTTCAATAGAGAATGCAGCATTGAACATAATGTGCGACAAAGCACAGAAACTTCTCGATTCCTTCTAGTCAAGTAGCATTCTGTCGAGCTATAGCAATACATTACCTGAAGAGCTAGTGCCCCGCTACTTTAAGCCATCGGCGCCATGGATTTCACGCTTTTCACGAGGGCTGCATTTTTCATTCATATGCAGAGCCTACTCATGAAGGAGTATTTGGGCAGACTGCGTAACGTTATGACGAGGTATCTTAGCAACAACAATAGCAAAACAAAAACAATAAAACAGCCTGCACTAGCCTGAAAAAGCTGTTTTAGCTTCTTTTCTAGTCAAGAATGAAATGCATTAATTTGCTACATACTAAGACTTCTCATCTCCAGTGTACTGACTTTCCTGTGTGCGTAGGCCTCAGGGATATATTTTTGAAAAAAAAAAATGTTTTCCTCTATAATAGGTTACCGGCACTTACCCCATGGAACATTTGGACAAGGTGTAAAATTAACGCCGTCGACTGGACCAGTGCATAAGGCGCAAGTACTCCTACCCTCCGTAATATAAGCGAATACGTCAGAGCTGTAGTTGAATAGCAAAACTTTAACATATTTAAAATAACTGCTATGAAGTTCGCATTTATAGAAGGTCGGCGAAACGCCAAGGTTTTACTTTTCACACATGTATATTCCATGAAGTATAAATAGGGGTAATTACAGTAATCAGTGCTACGTGCTAGAGTAAGAGCTGGCTGTTTCTCATACTGTAGAAATTTCACTGGGATTGACGATACGTGGCTGCTTTTTACATCGCTATAAAGGAGGATACAGTCGCGCTTGAAGGTGATGCGCATTTTCACAGTTTGTGGTGGTGGTGTGGGAGTTTTAATAAAATGCATTTTATTGAGCCATTGGACAAATATTGCGCTAATATGTGCAGAGGGCAAGTGGAAGGAACAATGCTCATTTTGACGAAGCCTGAAGCGCTAAAAGACGAACGTGAGAGAGAAACAGGACAAAGCGCTAACTTGCAAGTGAATTTTATTCGGATGTAGCAGAAAGCGCTCACAGAAAGAGAATAAAGTTGATACTCATCGGAAACTCATGCCAAGATCATCCGGAAACGCGAATTGCTCTTTTCATAAATTCACTTCCGAAGCACCATCACCTGTCGAAATGCCTACCACCTCCAAGCTCGACTGAAGTCTTTTTTACAGGGATGTACAAGGCCGCCAACCCTTAGTGCGAACAGGTGAGCAGGGGTGTCTCTATTTAAAACGCCATTTCGTTCGACGCAGCCGCACATCTAAGTGCCGCAGGCACATAGAAAGATGGATGCGGTGCTTCGCATCGTCTAGCGCTCAGGTTCAATGCCCAGCAGTGTCGGACTGAACGGTGCTTTTAACAGAGCGACAATTTTGATTGTAAGCACTAAGAGTGAACGACCCTGTATACACAGCAGCCAACTATTATGAACCGCAGTGAAATTTCTATAGTACGAGAAAAAACCAGTTCGTCCGCTAGCACTTATTATGGCACCTGCCGCTATATATAATTAATGAAATATACCTGTGTGAAAAGTATACGCTTGGCGCTTCGCGTGCTATCTATAAATGCGGAATCCAGTTACTTTAAAAATGTTCCAATAAGACATAGAAAATACAATTCATAAGTATTATAACCTAGTAGAGGAACACTTTTCTTGGTCAACTTGGTGTGGTCAACTCAAGATAAGTTGCACACTGGAAATTAGAGGCCTTAGTAAGTAGTAAATTATTAAACTTTGTCTTCGACGAGAAGAGAAAAACGTGAAAGCAGCTTTTGTAGGTTTGTGCGGGCTAAAGTTCTATTTTTGTTTGCTATTGTTGTTGCTTATCCTATCATTATAGGATACCTTATCATTATAGGATTATTCGATGGTCATTGTATGAGCGTGTGACGATTGTCAGCTTATTTCTCTTTTTTTTTTTTTGGCGCGCTTTCTTCTTTATATACTTGTGCATACGTGCTACAAATAAAATCTGGAATACGGATCTAGGTGAACGATTTCTGCATCGGCGCACACAAATTAGGAAAATGTAAATAGTTATTATTTTTTCGAGTGAAAAAAAAAAACAATTTATTGGTAACAGCACAAGGGCAACAAGAGGTTTTGAAAACTGGCTATAAAACTGAGAAATACAAATAATAGGTTTATTTTCCATTCAACCTCTGTTAACGCCAGTAGCGCGACCGCATGGTCACTTAGCGTGCAAGACGAGCGTAGCTGACAAAGGATCGATAAGCTAGGTGAACACAATCGGTAGGCAGCCTGAGACTCGCACACTAAACCCTTGATTCAGAGAAGTGAACTCTATTAAAGCGACAGCTAAGTAAAGGCCAAGCAAAGATATGAACGTAATACTGCAGTAATACCCCACGTTTAGGACCCCGGAAGGTAATCAAGAGAGGTCAACGCTATGCAGGCGAAGAAAAGCTCCCGTGAATCGTGCTGAAGGAAAGAAAACAAGGAGACCGTGTGAGCGATGTCTCCATTCCTCCCATTGTCGAGAAAACCGTTACCGGACTGTTGCTTTTGGACTGCTTTCTTTTAGGAGCACCTTATATGCCCATATACAGTGGAATTACTCATATGATGCGCTTCTGTTTTGTTTTTCTCCGCTTGACTTTGCATTAGGCTGGTCTTTGAAGGAAATAAGAAAAGTAAATGGAGGCTTCGTGCTGCATAATAAGGAAGTGCACTCAGGCATGACTTCTCAAGTGCCCATTTAGCAAGATAATCTATCCATCCGACGCTGGCGTCGGCTCTTACTACTTTTGTTCTTGCAAGTGCCGAACAGTGTAAACACTGTTTAAGAGGAGTAGGGAGCGAACAAGCAACTATTGCAAACGAGGCGCTGTCAACAGACTCTCGGTAAACCCGCTCACGGTTCTCAGAAAGATCGCGCGTTGGACTTGACGGCTGCATAATAAACTAAAATCTCTTTTGGAGGAGAATTGGCGGGAAGAAACAAAAATAAAAAGCGCTATACCTTGAAATGCTGAAGAAATTAATGACTGCACATGCTACTGCTCCTCATCACTACAAGAACATCTGGTGCCATCACAAGTGACTGATGTCGCAGAACGCGCCACGTTTCAGCCGTCGATTGTTTTAAGTGGGTCGAAATTGCAGATTACCTGCATGATGAGTAGTATAGTTCATGTTAAAGTAGCACAGCTCCAAAATAATGACACACTGCTGCTACTCTGAGGCATTATGGGCTGAGAAGACGTTTTGAAACGTTTTGAGACGTTTTGAATGCCGCCTCATGT
The DNA here is from genome assembly GCF_055883805.1 of Amblyomma maculatum. Taxonomy (NCBI): domain Eukaryota; kingdom Metazoa; phylum Arthropoda; class Arachnida; order Ixodida; family Ixodidae; genus Amblyomma; species Amblyomma maculatum. Next base: position 125,072,149 of record NC_139345.1, on the reverse strand, counting down.
CCCTGATGTTCTTAGGTGACGATGTGAATAAGAAAAGTAGCCAAAGCTAGTGAAACATTGTGAGACATTTTTCTCAGGGCAGCCAGGCAGGCTCATGAGTAGACGTTTTTCACTGGCAGGATATCAATGTTCGTATACAGTGTCTTGAACTTTATAGTTAAGAAATCTTTAAGCCGCCAAGCACGATGTCGAATTCGCAAAGAAATGCAATTTTTTAAGACTCCGGACTGGCCTGCTAGTATAATAAAACCAAAATTAGTATTTGAGCTTAAACGCATGTACGTTCCGGCTATGACAACGTGCTCGGTAACTGGTTTGCTGCAAGCCTCCCGTTTTCAATCGGGTTCTCTTCTTTAGTTGAAACCTCGCTTGTTAAGATACGAAAAGCAGCAAATTTCCATAGTAGTTTTAGGAGACTGTTTTGTTTCTGTGATTGCTTTAAGTTAGAGAATATATAAATCAGTTACTGTTTCGAATACTTATGCAAGATGTACCGCAATCTAGCAAAAACAATTTGATTTATTTCTGTGCTTTTCTGAATAAAGAGGTCTATACTCCACATTTGATCTGATTGTGCGCTTTTCCCTAGAGAGCATTTCTTACTCCCAACAAATCATAAGCAGGGAACTGATGCACTGATTTCGGAAATTGCCTCGAGAGCTCGGTGGAAAAAAGGACTAGCGATAAACGTCAGTTTCCTGTAGTTCATGAACAAAGAGTGGCTGCGCAAACAAAACATCAATGTGAATATTTCACTGTATGCCTTCTTGTTTATTAAACATAATAAAGTGCCGCTACATCATTCCGCAATTAAACCTGTTCCAATCGCTTCGAGAAGTCCTGATAGTTAAATCGACAGATCCCCGAAGCAAAATGATCGCATCAGTTAGAAGTAACTGCTGAACCTTCCAGACAATTTTATAATCAAAAAGATAGTTAGCATTATTTATTAGTGTTTTTATTCTTGGATAAATATTGTTATTGCTGCTATTGCTAGAATAGCTGTGACCTTGTACAAATGGCATGCTATTAGACTAAATGAGTCCCTTGGAAGTAACACTCATCCATGTATGTGTCTCTCTGCCACGGTTGATCCTAGCGGTTTTCACAGTCGCTCATGCATCCTGTAAACCGATCCGGCACTCTTAAGACCTCTACGACTTCACCAGTGTCTCTACCAATCACGGCGTTTAGTGTTTCAGTGCGACGGGCTTTGCTGTAGCAGGAGAAGCTCGAGTGCTCTCGAACAATACAAGTGAAAGCTCTATAAATTACCAGGCTGTGGCTCTGTATTTGAATAGGTTAAGGCACTGACAATGAACTGGCGGCCACATGTTTCCCCGTAATGCACCGAGGCATTGTCACGTAGGAGTACAATGAATGCTTTCGGGGACAAAGGGTCGGCGGTCGACTCTTCTTTATTCATAACTCACAGCGGGGAGGTTTGTAAGTCGAAGTTTAAGAGAGTCTGTGGGCGATATGGACCCCGCGCTGTGTCGAAAATTACAGGGCTGCAATGTGGCTCAGTCGGCGATATACAGAACGCCCCCTCAGGGCGGCTGTGGCTTTACTCTGTTGGCGGAAGTCGCTGTCCACGAGCTGCCATCGCTTACTGTTTTCGTGATGTACGCCGAGATAACATTTAGCATGTCCACGCGCTGTTTTAATACGTACACAAAGCTGCCCCGAGGCGGGAATATATTTCACTCGATTGAAGCCCAAATGCAATTGATGAGACCGCGCAACAACCAAACCCAAAAGCGGAATATGTTTCCCCGCAGTCGTTAGCATGCTATTTAGAAGTTTGCTATTCGAGAGGCAGCCAACATTTCTTTATCATTTATTCTTTGAGAAGTGTGCCTCGAGCTCATCAATCTGTTTGTTGCCCATTTCACTCTGACCACTGCGTCACTTGCTTACTGCAAAACAATCTGATATTAGCTGATGCTGCCTCATTGATGAGTATAGGTATTGAAGAGTTGTACTGACATGTTATAATTCTGTAGTGCTTTATAAGTTTCATTGTCAATTGAGGCATAACGCAAATTTCTTAGAATTTCCGTCAACAACTACTGTTTTGTTAATTACTGTACTTCTGAATTTTTGTTAGATTTTGTTTGAACTGATGTTAAATTGATGTGAGTCTATACTGTAATTTACTGTGGGACAACTGCTGCCATGTATGGGCCCTCAGGCACTCTTCAAATTGCTCTAGAAAAGCTTTTTCGCCTAAGGAACTTCAACCTCGAGTTGAAAATAAATTGAATTGAATTGAATTCAATAGGCCTCTTTCTAATGGTATTAGGCAACTATTGGAAGAATAGTTCACTTGTACAAAATTGTGCAAAAACGCCACGACGACAGATCAAAGATCAGTCGTTTACTGCTGCGTATAAAAGCATACCTGAATGTAAGAAACAATTGCCGACGATTACGTTACTTCCTAACGCACAATTTGAGCGCAGCTCGTCAGTTGTTTTACCTTTTCTATAGCTTGAGGCAAAGTTTTCAAGCAATACATGTATGTACAATTACAGACAACGTTTTTTTAATTTTCACACTTATTCCTTCAAGAAACACTCCTCTACAGTTCTTTACAGTCATGAAGTAAGCTGTGAGGTCGTCTGATGCTTTCCACTACCTGGCACTTCTTTCTCCCAGCGGATGCCGACCATCGTCACGCCTTTCCTCACGTCCTGAAGTTGTTCATGTTGTCCGGTTTAAGCCGTATTACGTGTGACCTTCGAGGAACCCTTCATTGTTTTCTCCGCTGCACTTTTATCGCGAAACAACACGGGCAGACCACTATCCGTGTTTTTGCTGGTGCTTTCTTTTTTTTCTCGTTTAGCATCTCGACGATGCTTCTTTCGGAAGGAAGGTAGTATAGCGCCCGATAAAGAAGCGCGATCGCTTGGAAAACGACGACGCTGCTGCCGAGACTCACGCGCGTGTTGGTTCCGCTGCTGTTGTGCTGCACTGTGCCGTTTCCCTGTTGACCCGAGGTCTCTGCTGCCGTCGCGTCCCTGTGTGTCACGACGTGACAATATATATGCAATAATACTATTATGTATTGCATATATATGGCATAGAGAGACTGGCACAGACTTTGAAAAATAAACGTGTCAAGTCATTTTGCTCCTTTGGGTAGAGAAGGCGCAGTATCTGTCTCGCTTCTCGGTGGGTAGGGTAGAATGAGAGGAAAACTTTGACCACACAGTATGAAGAGAACTGAACGGGGTTGAGGGGGAGCCACAGTTCGCAAGCCAAGCCAAGCCAACGTTTGGCAAAGGGACTGTTCTTCGTTTCGGCAGTGCGATCATCACTGGCAAGGCTTAAATGCGTTTTCGCTTCCGAACATAAAAAGTATGGGAGGGTAATTCTCCCACACATGCAATGAGCGGCATACGATTCGACATCCATATATGTCGTAGGTTAGAACGCATATCGCAAAATGGCCTGCAACTTGACTAGCAGTTGCATGCTAAGTGGGAAGCGAACTGTTATCGCATCACACTGAATTTAGCGCAACGAAAGGTTGGGTCACATAACCCATCTGAAATCACGTTCATAATTTTTCCAGTAGCGTTTTTCTCAATTTTGGGATATGGCTATCCCGTTTCGGCTGAACGAGATAAGGTAATTTTCGCTGCATTTTCATCAGGAGAGGTAAGATCTGCAAGTAAGCTTACATGGTCATGGGCAGTGACACTTTTTCGGCCTTGTTGCGTGGAAATAATTTAGGGGGTGTCAAGAATAAAGCGTTTTATCGGTGTACGTTTGTGACAGCGATTAGTATAGATAATTCAGGTGAGCCTCTTCCAACCTGCTAACACCGTTGAGTCCTCCTAGGGTAATGAAGTGCTCAGTGGATATGCCGAGTACGGACTTGAATGGCCGTTTTGATCAGGCAATCGAGACCTTGTGATTCAGTTTCGTTAATTTTGCGGTACGCTAGTGTGTAGGTATTGGTTATGACGAAAGTCTTTACCAGCCGGACGAGATCAGTTCATTTTATAACCGACTATCGGTTGGCAATTCGACTTATCAGGCACAGTGTCTCAGAGACACTCTCCTTGAGGCGACTGAAGGACCCACGTTTTTGGTCGTTGTTCTAGATGCAAATTCCAAGAAGTCGAGGGGGAGAGAGACCTTCGCTGTAGGCTGGTCCTAAGCGTACACTCGGATTTGGTGATGGTCCCCAGTGCCTGGTTTGCCACGCATAAGAAGTTCTGATGCAGTATGTGTTTGTGTGGCGGGGTCTTATTGGTCAAGGACTGCTACATTTAGCTCGTCTTCTGAGGGCTAAAATAGTTGTCCCATCAATGCTATTTCCTCCCGAGGGCATCCAACTGCGGAACCCCTTTTGTTAGGAGCTTGCAAGTCACGCAGGTTACCATTAGATGGGCGCAGCGTACTTGCAATCGCCTCAGGACTCTTTTTAGCGCGGAATATTGGGAAAGGGATTCTGGTTTGGCAAGAAATCGAATTTAACTTAATCAAGAGACGAACTCATCCGACTCGATGTTTCCACTCTGAAAGCCAATTGGAAGCAAAAGTAGCTATTCAAGCAGTTTATAGCGTATAAATAACGCCTGCTTTAAATGTTTGCCCTTAGCTACAAAAAATCGCCTCTCCTTTTTCAGTAAGGCCAACCGTTTATTAATACATGTTGAAAAATTTAAACTCCTCAGGATTAGTCCAAAAGTGCAACGAAAATCAAGAAGACCTGGAGAATGTTGATCTTGAAGGTTTCCTTGTTTTCGCTAAGAAAATTGCCACAGAACTAATAGTGGCGATGTCATTCCGTCCGTACTTGCTGCAAATAAAACAAGTGAAGACTCTCATCAAAAAATGATTCTCACGGAGTCAATAAGCGGTTAGGATGTAGCCGTTAGGGCTTTAGGGAATTATATTTGGATTATTGCATCGGATGTCGAACCTTATGGTTGCTAATAACCTCAAAATCAAGATGTTCACAAACATAATCTCGTAAGCTTTCTCTTTAAACGAATGCTGATAGTGACATGGCACTGAATTATGAACATTTTATCTGGTACTTAAGGAAGCATTCACAACGTTCTGGCCCATTTGTTTTTAACTCATGCACGTTTAACAATATTTTCCTTGCTCTCCTAAAGTACATAAAATCATTGGGTATGGTTTTCATACTGATTCATCAAAACGTAAGGGAGAATTCTGTTGGCACACCACATTTAGATACCCGTCTGAGGAGATGAAGAAATTATACCGGCTCAAAATTCCTCCATGGCTAGGCGAAGCTGAACGGATGCACGTGGCACAATTACTGCGAACCTTTAAAAGTGATCCGAATATTTTAACGGAGCTCCCGTAGCGGTTCTGGGAGCAACACGACTCAACAGTGGGAAAAAAAAACAAAAAACGTCTGGGGTAACTGAACCTTTTTCTCCGAAGCAGTACTGCTGCAAGCAGACGTCGGGAAAGGGTTTCGAAGCTGGATGGTAATGGAGCACCGTCCTTCCCTGTGACAGCACTGGATCGCGTAATTCCACCAATAAGGTATGGCTTAAAAGACTCCCTTCCTTTTCCAGTTTGCGTAAGACGATCTCACAAGATAGTCTTCTGCACGATCACAAAAGGCCAGCGGCATAGCGTTCAATTAGTTCCAGCGGTAACTGAAGCAAGGATTAACCGCATTCTAAGCACCCGCCTACGGCTCTTTTTATAAGGTGTACAATAAGAATATACTCCTTAAGAGCCGGCTACAAACTACAACTAGAAATATCTCGGAACGCATCGATAACCACCACAATGTAGGCGTTCTGTCTTGTCACAATAAACATTATTTATCCGTTTGTGCCCAGAACTTATGGTCTTTTGAACAACCTTACCAGGCAAGTACTTGACTTTACCAAACTTGACCGATTTAAGGCGTAGTATGTAATCTCTCTTTCTACTTGCTTGCTATTTTTATTCGCATCTACTTTCACTGTTAATGTTTTTGGCAAGAGATAGTGTTTGTTTATTTGGTTCTTTTTTCAGCCTATAGCTTCAATATTTTGCACTAGCTGCACTGTCTCATGAAAATATTTAGCTCCCACTCTACACGATAATGCATTCCGGCCCTCATGGAATATAAACTAATTAAAAAAAACTCTATATACTCAAACGAACAAGGCCCACCAGTATCTTTGTCAAAATGTAAAGCAAATATACTAACTAGACCAGCTTCGTGTTTAATATGTATCAAAATGTCTCCAAATATAGCAGGCTATTTCACACATGAGGCTTTCTGAATATTTTCGCTCCAAATAGGTATTGAGAAAATGGTGACTGTACGACCTGCTTAGTTTCTAGAGAAGCTTAATTGTATTTAAAAACACAAGTTTTTCCTTCAATAAATATAGTGAGGTCAATCGATGTGCGTGAAATAGAATTATTATACAGCGCTACTTTTCGATGTTTAGTATCGATCAATAAGTGTACAGAAACAGGTTGTCATTCACCACCACGACAAAAATTGGCCACATACAAGGGAAATAAATCTATAAAATCATCACAGTTATCATGCAGCAGTTAAAGATGGAGGCTGGGAGGTCACGCATCGTCCAGTACAGCTGCCACGCTACCGAGCTATAGCGCTAACCTGCTACCTTATGACTACAAAAACACAATGTTTCTATAGGGAGGTAAATTATGCAAAATTTTAAGACCACGTCAAACCTTAGCAGCTAATTAAAATTTTGGCACCGGGGTAAGAAGGATTCAGCGAGAAAATTAATTACTGAAACAATTTCTATGCACTTATTCCTGAGGTTTCCTTCAGTCAACTCCATTTCTTTGATAATCTACTACTGACATGCAATAGGCTCCAGTATATTTTGGAAAAAAATGTGTTTTTGAAATAATGCACAAATAATTATTTCTTTGTATTTACAAAGTATAACTTGAAATATTGACGACTTATTTTTTATACCGAATTAAAAAGAAGGCACCTACTGATGTCACGAATTATTTTCGCCATCTGTTTGCCGGTACGCAAGAACTCTGGAGATTTTTTAACGAATACATTTACAAACGTGTTAATTACACATTTCAACTTATTGTTGCAAATATTAGATTACTCGTTGCCCGCAATCCAAGATAAAAATATTTGGATGTTTAGTGCAAAGAGAGCGCATAATTCTGAACATTGTACTCGAAGACACAATGAGATTTGTTCTGTCTATATGTACACTTGCAGCGCTCTTGGCCAATTTTTAATAAATAAATTTTTTCATTCTGCATTATCACTTGTGTCATGTTATTTTCTTCATTTTTATGTATTTTATCACTGGCGTTCCCAGCAAGATTACTTGTCATCTCCCCCCCTGCAACAATGCCTTCGGGCGCTGCAGGAACATGTAATAAATGTAATAAATAAATAAATAAATAAATTTTAATACCCAGAATTTCCAACATGCCATTCTCTGAAGTTCCATCTATAAACTAAAATATTTAAACATGCACTCATAAGAACGCAAATCATCATTTATATATATTTCCGGGAAATTCAAACGTCATCACATACTGTAAAATATTGTACACAAACAATTTTTGATGCCACTTTATGAAAATTCGCGGCAAACCTTTAAAATTTTTACAGCAAAGACTGCTCTTCATTTGTACAAGTGTTACCACAGTTGAAAAAAATCGGGCAAAGCTGAGCACCTTTCTTTACACAATTTCAGAAGTGGTCTTCTTTTACGGCAATGCATGCAGCTCCTAGTCCCCGAGAAGCCGCCGCCGCCTTTGAAATCCGATAAAAAAATTCACGATTTGCGAAAGGTAATGATTTCACAACCATGCTAATTGGCAAATTCCAGAAAAAAGAAGTATTTCAATAACACAAACTTTTCTGCATTGGGTTCTCAAACAGGTACTCTGCGTCCCAGTCGGGCGCACAACGCATAGACAACGTAGGGTCGTCAGTATCCAGCATGCTTGTGGGGCCCCCTAGTGAAAACTTCGTGGTGCGTGCGGCTTTTGGAAGATGTGTAGTGATACTATAGTATAATTAGTTTCTACACGATATTTTTAAAAGTGCGGAAGCAAAACCCGCTGTTAAGGGCGCTATCGTGTCTACCCTTAAAGCGAAGCTTAACGGTCTTGTGTTGGTAGTAATGCAGCCTCCGTCAGTACTTGAAGCCGCTCTGAAAGGATTTCCACGCTGGTAAACAAAGAAGTGATATTGGCAGACATGGGACCAATTATGAATCCTGAAAAAAGTTTCGATCTGCCGCATACGGCAGTAGGGATATCTGCATATAAACCTTAGGGGGACTCTCCAGATAAGCCTTGAGAATAGAGGCAAAGCGGACTCAACTTCGCCTTTTCATTCCGCGAACACATTAATATTGACACGGCGCAGTCTTTGTCTTCGCTCTGCGCTGATCGCGAGCATGTGCCTCCTCGAGACAAAGAAACCGAACTGCTGTTGAGGCGCTAGCCGTTCCAAGTTTACTGCCGATCTGTGCACTGTGAGTTCTATGTCAGTTGTATCGACCAGCATTCTTATGTGTGATTGTGTGGTCACCGAATGTGATGCTAGAGAATGAAGTGGCGTCCTCGCAGTACAGTGAAATTGCAGATCCGCGAACTTGGGCTCAAGGCCTCGTAGCCGTCGGCTACACTGATCGGTAGACGTAATCTCGACGGTAGGAAATCCCTGAGGGCTTGAGTCTCGGCTGGCTGAAGGTGTTCGGACTATGGGTTGCGTTACCAGCTCCTGCACCAGATGTCACGGAGTAACATCTAGCGTAAGATCTAGTGGAACTGGCCCTTCAAGGACCAGTTCTTGTGAGCTTGCACCACCGTTCTCCTCAAAGAACGCGCCGAGTTGCTCCAACCGGCAAGAGTTCAGCTTCCTAGCGAGAGCGTCCTCGTTTACTTCGAGGATATGACGAGGCAATTCCGTTGGCTGCCTGATCCAAACATGTCCGAAGAGAAAACAAATCACTGTCTCATGAGGGGAATTAAGGAACAGATCGTTGGCTTAGTGCGATGTCGCGCCAGGTTCATCAGGGACTTTGTTTTTCGAGGTTCGAGGTCAGTACCATTGAGAAGGCACTATAGATGCGATCTAAGCACTACGAGAGGCCGTCCATCATTATTGCAACGTGCTCCGCCAGACCATACGGGCCGTCCTACGCGAAGAGCTGGAAAACTATTTCCGACGGCAGCACCGCCACAAGTATCCTGCCTTTCGCAGGTGGTTCGGGAAGAGGTCAACCAGGCACGCACTTCACCCGAGCCACTCCCGAGAACACCACCACCGGTTATGACCTACGCCGCAATCTCTCGTCATGCCTGTCCACCTCCCAGTCAGCACCAAGAAGCCTCTGCATAAAGCCCTCCAGCTCCTCCCGCCCGCACGCAAAAGCGACGCCTGGCGCACTTGCGATCATCGCCCGCTGTGCTGCCACTTGTCACCCGGCTGGTGGCCTGTAGTGCAACTGCTATTACTGACGAATGAGCCTGCTTGCAATTCGTGCCTACGTGTTAAACCCAAAGGCGATGAACAGCCCCCTGCCTCTGACGCGTACAGTTGCAATCAATATGAAGGTGATCGCTTGAGCCTCTACCATAGGGAAACATACTTGCGTAAAAAGCAGACACTCGAGCCTTTTCGCGGCCGAGCAAGTAAGGGTCTGACCCCCCGCGAGGCGGCGTAGCAATGTTCGCTTTCACTCCACATATAAGGTAGATAGCTTATCATACATACACCGGCTTGCATCAAAGCGTATGCTTTCCTTGCTCTTTCCATATAAACGTTGATGCTGCGCCGGCCTTGGGCCGCCGGGTACGCCCACCTCACCGTGCTTTTCAATGCGTCACCTCGTTTCGCCGGTAAATTGTTTACTTTTGTCTGCAGAAATAATTTTGATGTTTTTTGAGGTAATAACGCTTTTAGCAAGTCGTTTTTGAGCAACGTGAACATATTTTGCACGTGTAAAATAGAATAGGAGCCGTGACGCATTTTTAGTGTGCAGTTGCAGTATGTTTTTGCGTCGTGTTTATTTGGAAAACATGTGCAGTCATTCGATTGTGTAATTTTCTAAGACAGCTTAAAGACAGAGAATGTTTCGGTGGCTCAGATGTATCTTAACACAAGCTTGTATTCGGCATTCCAGGAACTCTGTGTCGCGCATTTGGGATCGTTGTGTGAATGGTGTTTACTTCGCTGTACCTGCACAACGCATGGGCTTTTGCCGCTTCCTAAGCACCATATTTACATGTCGAATTCCTTGTCATGACTAAAGCATTCTCGTTGGTGTCTACAACGCGCTGCTGCCTGTCGTGGCTTACATTTCGGCGACATCTACTGCTATTAGTCGCTAACAGTGGACTCCCTGTAATACCTTTGTCATACAGGCAGAGCGCAATTTTGTCGGCGATCATGAGTATATAGCATTAGGTTACTATTATGTATTCATGTTGATGTGTTTAAATTTCTGAACAGCCTACTGATCAAGGCTAAAATATAGAAATTCCGCGCGGGCTGTACCTGCATTTTTTTTCTCCTTACATGTGTCTACCAGTTCACAACTCCTTTTCTGTTGTTCTCACGGGTGATGTTTTAGAGTAAAAACACACAGCCGGATTGCAAAATTTTTTCATCGTGACAGTGTTCTGCGTGCTTCACCATGCCATCAATCTTGTTGCTCTTTGTAATATAATGTATTTGATAAAGTGCGTGATCCAGTATTTTTTCTGTGCCATTCAATATGTAAACAAGAAAATAAACTTTTTTGTTTGGAACCACTGCCTTCTTGTGTGCCACTGAGAAAAGCGGCTCAATAACGGCAAAAATTACAATAAGAACAGCTCTGATCGCATTATTCTAACCTGCATGAACTAAGTCAGCCGCGCTAATGTTCTGCGAGAACCTTGCCGGTATTTCCAGTAAAGAGGTTGCGATTCACGATTTTGATGCGCCCGTATGCATGACATCGCTAAAACACTTGAGCGCAACTCTAGACTATCTAGTTGAATATTTTAACAGCTTAAGGTAAGTCAGAATTGAAAGCATTTCTATCGATACCGAAACCAAATCAGAGCAAATCACGTGCCGAAAATCTCGGAGGACGCTCGGGACCAACCGCTCGGGGCGCTGGCGCGGCTCGGTCGCAGGGCCCTATGGAAGTGTCCGCTCTTTATATAAGTATGTTTCTCTATGCCGCATCCGAGACAAGGAGCAGCGCCACGTACGTCATAACCTTCCGTGGCGAGGGAAACATCTTGATAGCCCTTCTCTCTCTTTTCGTTGTTCCTGTAACAGCTGACACTCCCCGTAGCTAGCAATTTTTTTTCACGCGTCATCAAGCAGGATGCGGTGACAGGCTCTGATAAATCTGGAATGTTCGCCGAAAGCTCAGCCCTAGCGCTTCGGGGCGATGTTTTTTTTTTTTTTTTTATTTTATTTTAGGAACGTTGAAATTCGTTCTGTTCACCTTATCAGCTTGCGCACAAGACCTCATTGTTAGTCAATATATGAGACAACGATAGACAAACAAGATTGTTATGATAGGGAAGAAAGCACAGAGAAAACAACCAGCGAGTAAGTCAGGGGGGTGATGCTTGCAGCCCAAAACAGCGTAGGAGGGCAAAAAGGCGGCGCAATCATTATCTTAGCAGTTCCAAAATCGGCCGCTCTGCAGCTTGGAAGCCCCACCGGTCGAAACTCCCGCGATCACCTTCATATTGATTGCGACTGTACATGGCTGAAACATTCGGGATGCCCTACGACTGATCTCAGTCGCCTTCACCGCGCTACTACTCCTCGCACACACGTCCAAATGAAGGCCTGACGCGGATCCACTCCCGTAGCCTCCGTCGGGAAAACTTGAAGCGGCAACCTTTGGGGGGAAGGTTGCTCATCGACGAAATTCTCAAGCTCCTCCACCGCTGTAACCCGATGATCACACTGTTTTACAACGACACAACGTTCCCCACCCAGATCCGGTGCCTCGGCGCTGCAGTTCTCCGAAGACACGAAACCAGCTAGTGCCACACGCAACCGTGACCGGACTCCGCGCCATCCCGGCAACACCACCGATGTAACCGCTAACCTGAACATTGCTGTGGACAGCACCGACGTGACAGCGCTCGTGGATACCGGCGCCGATTATTCTATAAAGAATGGACCATTCGCCGCCACTCTGAAAACCCGTACACCCTTTACAGAACTGGATATTTGTACTGCTGGAGGCTACTTGATCACCTTTTGGGTAACAGTGCACGTAGAAACGTACATAGCAACGTTCGTCGTATACTTGCCCATTGTTCTCGCGACATCATCCTTGGCATGAATTTCTTAGCGGAAAATGAAGCAGTTATCGACCTGCACACTAAGTCAGTGACCATATCGAAGGAGAACACAATGCACAGTGCTCCAGAACGAACAACAGCACTACATTCTTAATGATCACGTCACTATTTCGCCCCATTCAAGTGTGTTGATGCCTGTCACTGCGAAGACATTGCGAAACATTGAAGTTGTAATGGAGAGCAAACAGACCTTGCTTTTCGAACGCAGTTGCTGTAGGCAGAGGAGTAACTCGCCTCGAAGATAGCTTAGAAAATTTCCAACTCACGAATTTTGGCGTTGAACGCCAGCATTTAAGCCTTGGGACTGTATATTGGCTCACATTCGCGGTATCACACGTTCAGAACGCCTCTGGTCTTGCGACGCTGTCACCAATCGAGCTTGAGAGGCCTACAACCGAATTACACTTCGATATTAACCCTTATGTTTCTAAAAGCCAGCATCGCCAAGTTAACGAGCTCCTCCAGCGCTATCTGGTGACCTTATTACGGATGACACTGTGCCAACTCTTAGACAGTCACCTTACCAAGTGTCTCCGACTGCACGCGTCGCTATCATCCGCAACTCAAAGAGATGCTTCGCGACGATGTCATCCAGCCCTCGTGGAGTCCGTGGGCTGCACCTGTTGGTTTTGTAAAGAAAACGTATGGTACGCTGTTGTTTTGTGTGGATTACCGCCGGCTAAACAAAGTTACAAAGAAAGACGTCTATCCCCTGCCACGCATCGACGATGCTCTAGATTGTCTCTGCTTCGCGAAATATTGCTCTTCAATGAACCTGAAATCGAGATAGTGGCAAATAGAGGTCGATGAGAGGAACCGAGAGAAAATAAGGCTTATTAGTCCGGATAGGCTCTACGAGTTTAAGGCTATGTCTTTTGGTCTCAGCTCTGCGCCGGCCACTTTCTAACGGCTTATGGACAGTACTTGTAGATTCAAGCGGCAGGTATGTCTACTTTACCTTGATGACGTTGTGATCTTCGTCCCAACGTTCGAGGAGCACCTTCTACACCTTGAAACTGTTTTGCAAGCCATTACACCCTCTCAGCATCCTCATCAGATTGACTATACTCACTGCAGGGCGAAAGCCTCTCAAATAAACCTCCAATTAACCGGGCCCTGTGCGAGCTGCATCCACTTGACCCCTGAGCACTTCTACTTCTGTGGTATTACTTTAAAGAACGAGGACATCTTACTCACACCGCGCGAGCTCAAGATCTTGGAGCACATCATAATTCATTCTGATGTCCTACCGGATCCCGGAAAAAGACACCTATTGACAACTTCCTTCCGCCCCAAGACCAGAAAGCTGTTTGACGATTTCTTGGCTTATGTGGTTACTACCGGCGATTCGTCAAAGATTTCGCTCTACTCGCCGGGCCCCTAACACGTCTGACGAAGACAGACATGCCTTTCACTTGGTACACACCCCAAGTACAAGCATTCCCAGAGCTTCAACGCCACCTACAAGCACCTCCCATATTGGCTCACTTCCACAAAAACGCCGACACGGCGCTTCATACCGATGCAAGCACGTAGGCCTGGGCGCCGTTCTAGTTCAAATATAGGGTGGCCAAAAACGTGTGATCGCTTACGCCAATCGTTTTCAGTCTAAAGCGGGATTTAACTATTCTGACATAATGAAAGAATGTCTAACCATAGTGTGGGCGACGCCGAAATTCCGGCTATATCTTCATGGGATACCGTTCAATGTAGTTATTGACCACCATTCCCCATGTTGGCTCCCGAATCTCGAAGACCCGTCAGCCCTTCTTGTAAGATAGAGTTTCCGGCTACAGGAATTCGACATAAATGTCACGTGCAAGCCTGATCGCCAGCACTTGGACGCCGACTGCCTCTCGCGATGAAATTCCTGATGACTTCATACTGTTAAATGCCATCAGTCCAGAATGCCTCGCTGAAAGGCAATCTGCAGATTCCGACTTCGTCACGCCATGGACTATCTAAACAGTGCTGGCACGAATGTTCCGAAAGCTTTCAGCGTGTTCTGTCAGCGTGTTCTTATAAAGAAAAACGTTTCCGCCAGCCAAACGCCGTACCGTATTATTGTACCTATGTATCTACCTGATGAAATTTTACAAGCTTGCCATGATGGACCAACTTCTGGACATTTGGGAGTCACCCGCACACTTACAAGGATCAAGGAAAAGTACTACTGGCCTCATCTTAAAACAGACGTTTCACACTATGTCAAAACGTGTCGCAGCTGTCAGCGTCGTGAGGTGCCGCCGATCAAACCCACTGGATTCTTGAAGGCAATAGACACGCTATCGAGGCCCTTCAAACAGATTGTTATAGAGATGTTGGGACAATTTTCCCTTCACACTACGGCAACCGGTGGGTGATCGTTGCTGCGGGTTACCTTACAGGATACGCGGAAATATCTGCTCTACCCAATAGTACTGCCCTACAGGTTTGCAAAGTGGTTCATCAATTGCATTGTCGGGCTTCATGGCGCACCGCAGATACTAATCACAGACAGAGGTACCGCTTTCACAGCAGAATTGCTGCAGGAGATTTTGATTCACTGTCATACCGAACACAGAAAGGCAACACCATACCATCCTCAAGCAAACGGCTTGACCGAACGCTTGAACTAAACACTTACTGAGATTCTCTAAATGTACGCCGACGTAGAGAACAAAACGTGAGATGAAATGGTACCGTACGTTACCCTCGCATACTATACGGCGGTCCTGGAAACAATGAACATGTCACCTTTCCGTCTGGTCCATGGCCGTGAGGTGACCAAGATGCTTGATGCTATATTACCACATCTAGACAACGACAACCAAAAAGCTGATGGTCACACCTTTCTGCACCTCGTCGAAAAAACCGTGAGCTGGCACAGCTGCAAAATCAGAACAACGCCACGATGCCCAACGATACAACCTCCAACTCCGTGATGCTTGTTACACAGCTGGACACCGTGTCTGGATTTGGTTTCCTATACGTCACCGAGGCCTCAGCAAGAAACTCCTCTGTCGATACTTTGGCGAGTAGAAAGTGGTAAGACCAATGGGGAACATAACGTATGCGGTTGTTCCTGGTGGATTTAAAACGTTCCGATGCTCCACACTCTCTCAAATGGTCCACTTAGTCCGCTTGCTACTGTATTATGCCCGACAGTGTTGACTCTTTCTTCGCGCTGAGGAATCGCCCTACGTGCAATATTTTTTTTTCTTTCTTATCTCCAGCCCACACACCCAGCATCGGGACTATGCTCTTGTAACAAGGGGGGCGGCGCAGTAACACGGTGCAGCCTTTGTCTTTGCTCTGCGCCGATCGTGAGCGTGTGCCTCCTCGAGGTGAAGTAATCGATGTTTTTCGGTTGAGGCGCTAGCCCTGTCAGTTTGCTGCCGTTTTGTGCTCTGTGATTCTGTGTCTATCTGTGACTTCAGTGTCCCGCGGTGACTCCTGACCAAACTTTACTCCGTGACAATATTATTGCGAAAACAATACTACTCTAGGTTTCGAGCCTTCAGCGTAGCGCGGCGGTAGCCACGTCTTACTTACATGATGCTGGGACGTCATACCCCACGTGACGCAAAAGCGACAGATGGGCTCTCAACTCAAGCGGTCGGCGTGGCGCTGTCGGAGCCGCGGCTCAGTTGGCAGAAGCTGCCAACTTGGGTCTCTCGTTTCACATGGGATGGTTATGTCAGAATCAGCCTGCTAGGGCCCTGGCATTCACGTCACTGCTATAGGGCACTTAGGCACGTTCATACGGCTTGGTTAAAGCCGGGCTTCATAAATGGGCTGAGGAAGAAGAAAAGAAAAGAAGACCGCTCTGTCACTCGCAGCTAATCCTTTCGCCTAATATTTGGTTCAGCAGCGTTGAACTCTTAATTTTTTTTTTCGTTATGGATTCTTGAACGCAATAAAAAAACAAAAGGCGCTGTATTTGTCATATTTTACGATGCATACTTGAAGCGCAGAATTAGGTAAAGATAGAAGGTGGGAGTGAAAGAATGAACAGAGAAATTGGTGCTGTAGTGCAGGGTTGCGGAGGAGAAGGAATAACTTTTATTTGCCCAGGACTAAATCTTACCCAAGGGCTTACGCGCTAGGCAGCCGAGCGTAGTTGGGATCTAGGTTCCTAGGGCGACCTGGGTTGCATTGCGTAATGACTCAGCGTCAGATTTGCAGGTCCGCGCTCAACATAACGGCCGCCCACTGCTCACACTTAAAGAACTGCAGATTGCCCTCAGCGAGTTCTCGTGGGCCTGCCCATATAGTATGTGGTCTAAGCGGCGCCTCTGTTGGCATAACTTACAATTTCGGCTTTATAATGCAGAATAATGCAGGCGTAGGCAACAGAATTCGGGAAAAGGGCGTCTGTAAATATAGTGTTTGACGGATATATAGAGCGATTTTTTGACACGAAACCATACGGTCTGCCATCGACGTCATGAAGAGTTTTTCCATCTCCCGGTTCACGACTCCTGGACAAATATTTTGAGCAGCCTCATTTCGAGGAAGGAAGGAATGTTTGGTGTCAAGATTAGTTGTGTGTGAGAGTTTGTCGTTTAATATGAAGAACCCACCAATCATAGTGCGAAAGAGGAATATAGAGCGTTTGCTTTAGTACTTATTCAGGTTGTGAGGTCCCTGGTATAGTGTGTTAGATATTGTTGCGTTTTGAGAGTTGGTTCTTCATAGTGGAGAGAAATATTGCGCACACAACAAACAAGACAAGAAAGGGGTCACCTGTGTGCGTCCATGTCGTGTCTTGTCTGATGTGTGCGCAAACTTTCCGTCCAATATTCAAGGCTGCCGTTGACATTTTCGCGGCAGCGGTAGCCACTTCCTCCGCTTCCTCCGGGTCATGGGCAAAGATCCGGCTGGTCGTGAGCTGATGAACCTGATAATTTTGTCACAATTATTGAGGCAATGCGCGTGGCATGTTCGGCTGCATCAATATAGACTGTCTTGTTTGAAATGATATTGGTTTTGTGGGGCTTTAGGCTTCTCTGCTCCTCTGTCTGAAAGACATATAGACTGCATATTCTACGGGAGAGGGAAGAAAAGTGATTTCTAAAGCTCATGGGCAGTGATACTTTGTCAAGCCTTGCTGCGGGGTACCAGTTGAGAGGTTGTCACGAACAATGTGTCCTGTCGGAGTGTGGCATGGTTGTTCTTATAGAGAGGATAGGTGATCAGCTAATAGGAATATTAGCTGATCACCTGTCGCACGCTACACGGATAATTTTTCACGCGCATCCATTGAGACACCGACAGCGTGGTCGGGTACACCTCCAGGCTCTTCGCTTCAAAAAACGGTATTCTCAGCACTGGGCTACCGAGGAGGGTTATAGTTTAATGCGAAAAACTATCTAAGGTATAGCTTCTAGGGTCAGCAAAGAAGCGCCATGACGTTGAAACCAAAAGGAGGGGCTGCCCGTACGTGACGTCATGCCTCACTAGAAATATATGATCGCCCCCTACGTGGCGGGAAGCCTCTCTCTGGGCTTCAGCTGCTTCTGCTCTCGCTTCTCTTGCCTCGCCAGGACCACGGGATCGCAAAACCACGTGACTAGCCCTATATAGAGCCGTGACCGGGTTTGAGCGATGGAGGCGGTGGGCCCCCGACGGCGTCTCTCATAGCCCGAGTCACTATGGGACGTTAAACCCCATAAACCAAACCAAATCATGCGAAACGATCTTGCGCTCGTATCATTAGGCATAGTAGGGTTCATCCTGGTTACGTTTGTCTGTTGTTTTGGGGGACAGGAGGCATCTGTTGATGCCTTTTTTAAGTTGGTTTTTCCGGAAAGGAAGGAGCAGTGTCTCAGTTCAGAGTGGACACCGACACTTTCAAAGGTGCACGTATGTCGCCAGTTCAAATCTCTTTTTACATTAGCCATCGCCTTGACAAGGCATTTAAAACATTTGAGAGAGAGATTCTATGACAGAAGTCTGAACGATGCATAAAGTAGGGTTGCATCACGTTTTATTACGGAATCACGTGAGTATTCTTTAATAATAGAGATTACGGCGGCGGCTTTTCGACTGAAAGAACTGCATATGCTTCGCCTGAAACTGCCTCCATAATTTGAATTTGGACATCCGGCTGAGAAATACAACAAATGAGAACAAGCCGCGCGGTACCGCACTCCACCCACGAACGCATCACTAAGCCAAACTAAAGCGAAAGCCTAACTTGCCCGTTGGTACGAAATTTCTTTGGTGGCCAGGGGGCTGAAATTACTCCGTAGATGTCCAGGCAGTTCTTTTTTCTTTCAATGCAAAACGCACCCTTTGTATTACGGCGCTGCAGGTGTCCGCCGATAAGTGCCACAAACTGCGCCTTTACTTTTTGTTAACAATCATATCCTACCGCAATATCTAACAAGACGCGAGGGCGTCCAATGGTGCAAAACTACAAACTGTCAGCTTCCCACACCTCCTCTTATACAGCAGAATCTTTACGCAATAGATAGCCCACATGTGCAAACACTGCTGCTCTCATACACATGGCGTGGACGTGTACACACTGCAACACAGAAAACGCAAACACCCCAAAGACGTGGGTCTCTCCTGCGTACTTCCAAGCCAGCAGACCAACTCCGACTTATCCAGCGCGTGGTGGAGGCCGCGACATCCCAAGGGATCTCCGCCAAACTCCCCTAAGCCAGCTCAACCGGTCCCTTGTTTGGGCCCCTGTTTTGGGGCGTAATAAAAGAGCTTATCACCACCACGGTCGACGGGGTCCGCTTCCTATATGCATTGGCGGAGGAGAAAAAACTTTATTCTGCGAAGCATTCGAGGCACGCAGGCCTCCTGGGCATTGGTTGGTTGTTTGCACAACTTTTATGTCCAGCGGAAATGGAAATCCTCTTCCTCGTCCCCGGCACACGTGCCGGGAAAGACGGGGAGTCGTGCGCCCGCGGATTACAGGCTGGCAGGTAGTCATTGCGGCCTCTTCCGCCAGATGGACGGTGCGGTGCTGGATCACAGGGTCCGCGCTTATGCATGGATCGCCTAGTAACATCATGACCTGTCATGACGGTAAATCGCGCGCCCCTTGTCGAACACTACCAGCATTTTATTGAACGCATCTAAGTTTACCTGCGTTCCATAATTCGTTTACAGGAAAAGAAAGGCGCAGTATCTATCACTCGCGGAATCTCGCTTTCATCTCCATGGTA
The DNA here is from genome assembly GCF_055883805.1 of Amblyomma maculatum. Classification (NCBI taxonomy): domain Eukaryota; kingdom Metazoa; phylum Arthropoda; class Arachnida; order Ixodida; family Ixodidae; genus Amblyomma; species Amblyomma maculatum. The sequence goes on along the minus strand of NC_139345.1, from coordinate 125,052,632 downwards.
GACAAGGGGAATTATGAACAGCGCTTCACGATCCGGGGCGTGGCGCATTCGGCAAACCGCTGGGCTGGGGATCCCAGGGATGGAGGTTCGATTCCCGGCAGAGACAAGATTTATTATTTTCCCCTCTCGCTCTCGAAAACGTGGCGCCTCTGCTGACAACCTTCTGACGACAACAAAGAGACAATAAAGGATTTCTCCTGACGATCACATAACATCTGTTTTGCTTTCGTGAACTATTGGCACAGTTGTCCCTCAAACAGAAGAGCTTGATGAACATGTTACTGTACAAAAACGATATACAGCGAGAATGTTTTGATCGGCATAGTGAACACAAGGCGATAGTCAGTGGGCGGTGCGGTTACGTTCCTGAGCTAATCAAAGCACTGAGCTTTAGCACACCGGCGACAACGCTAGCACTATCATCGGTGCCTATCGTCGTAGTGACAGCTGTTTGGCCTCGCGTCGCCGTCGGAACCAATCAGCTGATGGTCTCCCGATATGTTTTGGTCATATTGGAAGCTAAGCGAGAACTTGAAGCTCGATGAGTTAGTGGCCTGAACACCTATAGCGCAACCGTCTTAGAAAAAGTAAAACAAGCAGCTACTTTTTAGGTACCCATTTCTTGTTAGCAATCATCTTGGTCCTAAATGTCAGTCAGCGCCGAACTGCGGTGCTGTTCTGCGACGAGTATGTCTAGCCCGTGTGCGCAGAGTTGGGGCCTACAATTTCGGTGGATACGGGGCGCCTATTCACAAGCTTGAGCGGTTGCATATGGCCATCGAGTGTACTTCTGACAATAGTGACCCCGAAAACAACGGTTGCATATGTCATAAAGCGTGTGCACAAAGAGCGGGAAGTGTCGATGCCACCATGTTTATCGAGCAAAAGTTACGAGGGACTTCAGCGGCCAAAGTAGTGAAAGGCGAAAACCTGAGTGGCGTATTCTGCTACGCAACTGTTACGCATTTAGCGATGAAGGCTGCTACGAGTATAGTGAGTGACTGCTGTTTCACATTCTGCTAGTGCATTGGGCTGTCAAATGGTGACAAGTTTCGAGATTGTTCCAAGCATTGTCTACACAATATCTAGAAACGTCAAAATTTATATCATAATTAGTTAATATTTATTAAATATTCGTTAGTAATTGGTAGTTTGTAATTGAACAATAATTAATTATTGAGTATTAGTCATAAAAGTATTATTTGGGATTAATTATTGATAGTAAAATAATTAGCTGTTATCATTAGTTACTGATAATGGTACTTATGTCATTATTCACTCATTAATTAAGGTAAATATTATTTGATAATTTGTCATTTATCATTGATAATTCGTCATTAGTATTTCATCATTGTCATATAGGGCATGCAATCCCGCATACAGTGATGGTGCTCTGCGATTGGTCGAGACCTCTGAGACGTCACCCCGCCTCAACCATTCAGAGCCGCCGCAAAAGCAGGACCCATTTTGTCTACGACAGTATTTCGCCTTAATACTAAGGGCAGCCGGGAGCTCTCGGCGCCGTTTGTTGGTACCCTGTGCAGGCAGGGGATGTAGCGTCGTCGGTGCTTCTTGTAGCGCTGTTGAAGTTTGTAAGCAAATAAAGGAGCAAGTGGTGTGAAAAGAAGATAATGTTATTGGTATTGCTAGCTCAGCTTCCATTTCATACCAGTTGTTGGGCCAGTTAGTGTGCACGGTGATCCGTAACAACAGAGAGACAGACGGGACATAGAAGAACGGACGACAACACAGCGCTCTGTGTTGTTGTCCGTTTTTCTATGCTCCATTTTATGCCGTACAAAGGAGCAGCACACTTCCTGTTATATACCAAAGCTATGTAAACAAACACGCTGGTGTGGCAGTCGTAATCCGCGAATCGGCGCATTAATGCGGGAGTTTTCGGCTCGCACCTTAAATACTAAATGATGTATTTTAAGTTGAAGCACTCGCGAGTCAATTGCTGGACCACCCCAAAAAAAACGACAGGTTATGCTCGGCAGTCCGTCGCAGTCCGCACACACTTGATAGAGGGGCAGGCAAGACTGAGACGCGGCGGCGGTTTGGTGCGGACAGTGAAACGCGTTCGAACAGCGATAGGGTCTGCGATGCCTTCGCAGACCCAGCGCATGCCTTCGTGTGCTGGTAGTTGCCAGCACGTAGTTTTTCCAAAACGCTTCAGCCGGCGAAAATACCTGTTTGACAAAAACGCACATACAGAAGCATCTTTAGAGGTACGGCTTCATTCACAAGCTTTGTTTACTCGAATTTTGGAAGGTAGGCTCGTGCGTGAACATAAGCTTGTTTGGGTTTTCCTCTTAGTTTTTGGACCTCAAGAGAGACGGACACTAGCTCAGCAACACAACGCTAACCCTTTGCCCCTTTGGCGGCGCACACGCGGAAGGAAACATTGGACGTGTCACTTTTTATATGTGTGAACGTTTGTTGGTAAAACTAGTTGACTCTTATATATATACTTCTCATTGCATGCGTAAATATTATAACATAAATCCATCGAATTCGGCCTTCTCGACAATCTCTGGACGGAAGCCCCAAATATATCCAGTTCTCCGAGGATCACTGTCACATGTTATTGTGAAGGCTTCTCAACAAAAAGAGAATATGAAAAAAAAACTCAGTGACCACTGTCCACGGCGTGCACGTAAGTGTGCAGCTTACATGGGGACGATATGTCGCTGTGACGTGAGCGGCTAACGGTTGTCAGACTGCAAGCTGTTTTCAAAATAATAAAAAAATTCATTAAAAAAAGTACACCGAATGAGCCCCCATTGCGAGAAATTACAATTTCACGTGTGTGGTGTGAAACGCAATAATGTATATGCTCAGATGTTAACTGTCATTACCCCTTTAGCAAAAAGGCAGCTGCAGCTTAGCTCGACTAACCGTAGTTATTCAAGCGAAAGATTCGGCAACACCTCGTTACAACATCGTTTTATCTGTGGTTAGTCCATGATTGACATGCAATGCTAAATAAATCTATAGCTCGCCGGTGGGCAAATTGGCTGGGGTTCAACTTAGATCAAGCTGGATAGAGGAAAGAAAGATCAGTAAGCATAGTTCGACAGATTTTAACTATAGCTCATCTTTTATTGTTTATACCGTGTTCAATCTTTATTGTTTAAAACCTTTTAAAGCTTCGTCTTTTGTGACGAATAAAGCAAACTGCCCTATGAAAAAATTAGCTTGCCAAAGATTAAACTTCCTAAATATCCAGGTCATATCAAAGCAGGCACTTGAAGAATACCGGGTCGAAATAGGTGTCTAACTCTTCTCCACCGCGGTGGTTCAGTGGTTAATATGCCCATCTACTGGTAATATGCCCGACTACGGGTGGCTGCGTTTCGATGGAGACGGAACGGACAGGCATCTATTTGCTGTGCGATAAGGCAGTATAAAGATCCGAAGTAGTCATAATTACTCCGATGCTTTCAACTACGGCACCTCTTTCTACATTTCACCTTTCACTCCCGTCTTCCTCCCTTCCGTCACAGTGGAGTCAGGTGTGTACATAAAAAGTGGGACAGATACGGAGCTTTTTGTTTCCTGTTAACCAGGGTTTGTTTATTTTAGTATATCTGACACGCTTTAACGACTCTCTTTGCAGAGGAGCCTCCCTGACATCTTTGGTTTCTGTTGCTAGTGTGACGGTGATTAGCAGGTGCTTCTTCCCGGCGCACAGCATCTGCAGGGCAGCCAGATTTGGTATGGTGTCTTCAATTCACATACAATGACTGGTATGTACGAACAGATTTTCTATAGCTCGGCGGAGCAATGAGCAACGCCTATACTTATATCAGGCGAACTGCAAGTCACGTGGTTAGCCACACCTGCCTAGCGAGCGAGTTACGTCTTACCTTTCCTGTGAACCAAATATTATTATTAGGTTCTTTTTGGCACGTTTTACCCACCTTCTCTCAGGATTCTCTGTTATATGCGGTTTCGGACGCTAGTCTGCTACTTCCCTGCGCGCAACATATGCGGGGTAGTCAGATTCAGCCTGTTGTCTTCGATTCACAGCCCCGTTGCCGATATCTGCAACGAAGCACCCAGCAACACCTGTGCTTACATCAAGTTAGGCGCACCTGCCGAGTGAGCGGGGTACGCGGTCAGCAGCATGCTCCGCTTGAACAGATTATGACCTTTGTACACACATTTCATTTCCTGTGTGAAATATTTTTTCTTTTTGATTTATGCGAAACAAATAATCTACAACAAGACCACCAGTAGTGAACACCAACACAATGAGTAACTGCAACACACACCACCGGTTCAATTGTGCACAGCCACTCATTAGCATGAAGGCGGACGCGCGTTAATTTATCCACAATGTTTCATCTTATTCCGATGCTTTTCTTGCCTACTTTAATGAAGTCAATACCGACATAACGCGCGTTTGCCTTTCGTACAGGCACAAGTCTTATTGGAACAGCAGCCAACCAAGCACACGAATTATGTTAGCAAAGGACATGCAAGCACGAATTACGCTGCTGTAAAGGCGTTGCATAATAGAGGGCCGTGCACCTGATATATGGTTGCAAATTACGTAAATTGGTTTCTATGAAGGGAAAGGCAGTACCTGATATTTCGGTGGGTGCTTAACGGAGGCGTACGAAAAGGAGGAAGATGGGTGGAAGAAAGAAGAAAACCAGCCACATTGAAACTCCGTGGAACGACGTTGAGATCACGGCGCTTGTAGAGAAATGCGATATCATGCGCGGCTGCAATGACTAATTGCCTCTTGAGTGCGAATAACTGCCTCCTTTGTTGAAAATCTAATGGAAGTCATCTTCTTATCTTTGTCATTCGGTCATCATGTTTAGTGATAAACATTTTGCGTGAACCTTTCACGCGGCTTTGTTATAACTTTGTCTTGTCAAGTGATGTTACCGGAAAAGCAAAAATAATGAACCTCATTACTATTCTTGACACATCCCGAAATAATCATTCGCTTATTGTCATAACCTACGATGTTTTAATTGTTGATATATGCCTTTAGCTGTAAATATGGCTGCCTATGAAGAAGACGACAAAACCTCAGGGGACACTTTGGCTCACTAAAGTGCCTCAAGGCGGAAGCCGTAATTAGAGACGGGTGCTGTTCGACACTAAGATATAATAACTGGCAGCCCAAAGTCCCAATTCTGCAAGAGTAAGCTTTCACTATTTGCCTATAACCAGTTGTCTTATAACCACAAGCACATCTTTAGCTAAATCATTTATTGTACTTCAGACAATTACCAGTAAAAAGTATACTTATCCATAAACATTTGTTCCTGTTCAGCAGGCGCGAACTTGCGCTAATTGCCTATCTGTCACTACTATGTTAATTAGCTAATTAGTGTCACGACCATTTCGACCAATTGAAAAGCCTGACATTTCTGTCGACAACTACAGCTTACAGCGATCAGGCAATAAAGGCTTCCACCTTAAAATGCGCCTTAGCAAAAAACCGGCTGCGGGTTAAATCAAATAACCCTGGTTATGAAAGCGATACCGTGGGTAGCACATGGTTAAGGATCTGTTTAGCTGTGATTAGGTCTTCCTAGACATGCATTGCTAATTACATCTTTCGCTCGCCCGGCGTTCAACTCGCATGAACCTGTGCAACGGAACGAAAGATCTGTTAAGCATGGTTAGACAGAGTTTAGCTATTGCCCATCGTTTAAGAATGCGTAAGCAGTGTATGGCTATGGCAACAGTTTCGTGTCACCAGAAATTGCCATTACGAGTATGTTCGAACGAAACGAGTTATGAGAAAAAGAATGATTGCATTAGATAGACGACTTGCTTAATAAGGTAATTATTTACAACCATATAAGTAGATCAAACATCCGAATAGCACGGAGAAGTAATTATGACGCCAAAATAGGGCCATATGGTACTCAACTTTACATGACGTAGGCTTTACGCTAGGTGGCTAAAAATTTAGAACGTTTGAAGTGAACGAGCGGGAAGCGGCGTGATTTGCTTGCACAAACATCGAGGACGGTTAGAAAGTGTGTAAAAAAAAGGTGATCAACCAACTATAGGCTGAAAAATATTACCTGTGGCTTAGCTCTGGCCAAACCTGGAGGTTTGCGATAGCCACATCTGCATGGCTACGCTTGCTGTTTTGCTATGGCTAGTCCTGATTGTTTAGCTATAGTTGAAGCTTATGGTTTTATTGAAGAGGCTAGTCATGGTGATTAAAGAACCATTTACTCACATTTCATCTCGTTTTCGCGCACGATCGATACCAACAAAGCCCGATGGTCAGTTTAGCAGCATGACGCGATTTGTATGCGCCATGATGTCACCCTCAATGGTCACTTCTTCAAGCTGTACAGAAGACCGGCCAGGCCGTCTTCCGGCTTCATGACGTCGCCGTTTAGCCAGACGTTCTTCACGTTGCTCTGGCGTCTCCGCTAAAAGTCTGAGTTTCTTCTTGTCGAGGTGCTTTTCCTCAACTGCCTTCTGCCAAGCAACCATTGCGTGATTTAAAGAGTTGAGCTTTTTGGCGGTCCGATGCCGTTCAGCAGCCGCTTTACTATTCTTCTCCATGGCTGACTGCTTGACTGCTTACTGGCTGCTGCGCGCCGCGAGCCATATATATAAGCAACAAGCCACACATATGGCGATGCGCCATCGCTATTGCGCATCAGAAATGGAGAGAGAGAGACTGGTCGGCGAGGCAACGGAGAGCGCGCGGTAGCGGCTGTGCTCCGGCGGCGGCCCAGGCGCGCCAGCTGTGAGCCGTGGGACGTCACCGCTTCTCGCGCATCCGCAGCTTGGCCTTTCCAGAGCTCCGCGAAATGGCTCAGCGACTAGTGTATTGTTCCTTTCGAAATGAAATTGCGAGAGCACTGCCCAGTTTGCAGTGGAGAAATGAGAAACTCTTCCACCGCTCACTACCATCGTTACCGAGTCACAGACACGTCATCGAATAGTCTAGGGAACACTGTCCAGGGGCGTCGCCTGCTGGCCTGGGATGAACAGCTTAACGACAAAACACCAGCCCTATATGCATATCTTCCCCCTTGGGAGATGCCAGTAGTCACACGCCTCCATCGCCGACCTATAAACCGCGATTTTGTCATTCCCCGGGAGGAGGAGGAGGAGGAAAAACTTTATTTAGCCAAATATTATTTGGCGGTTTTTGGGCGTCTTCAGAGATTTCTGCTTGTTGAATCCACAAGAGCCTTCCCCGTCGACTTCGTCCACTTTTTCACAATGGTCGGTTGCCCTCAGTCCAGGGCTCCGTGGCTGCTGCAGCCCGTTGGGCTCGCTGTACCAGACCTTGCTGGTCTTCGCAGCGGTCGCTGGTAAGCAGAGTCTCCCATTGCTCCGCACTCGGGCTTCGAATTTTGGGAACCACATCTATGTTTTGACATGCCCATGTGATGTGATATGGTGTTGGTTTTTCATCGCACCAAGGACATCTGTCAGCGTATATGGTAGGGTGCATTTTGTTTAGTATGTGTAGGTTTGGGTATGAACCCGTCTGTAATTGTCTCCATATGACAGCTTCCTCTCTGGTGAGAGGACTGTGCGGGGGGGGGATATCGCATTCTCCTTCCTCTATAGTTTTCTAGTATGGCCGAGTATGCCTTGGGTGCTGGCACCCGGGAGCTCCTCCCTGCCCATCACCGACAAGAGCGATTCCCTGATACGACTGACATATACACCGATGCATCGATTACTAGCAAATTTGCGTCTATGGCCTGGGTATGCGATGACAACCCTTCCCTTCTAGGCGCTTATGCCTGCCACCTACCTCAAGGTACCCCTCTTCATGCTGAACTCCTCGCAATTTGGGGAGCCTTGTCAGGAGTGCCTTGCACCGGAACTGGGTCAATACGTATTCTTACGGATTCCTTTGAAGCTTACAAGGAAATCGCTCCTCCGGGTTCACAAGATGCAACAGCTACGGCCATACAGCGCCTCCTTAAACGCCACCAACTCGCGACCAGAACTGTCGCTATTCACTGGACCCCAGGTCACTCGGACGAATCAGGGGGCTGTCGTGAAGCTGGGACTAAGTCGACCCGGCCTTCACTTGGTAGCGTGCAGAGACTCCGGGTTCATGAAGGATTAAATCTTCGAAGTTGGTAAAATATATACAAGCAGGTTAAATGGCACTTTGAGAAAACTTATTTACATGAAAAAAAGGGTATATCAGCAAAATGGCAAGCGTTAAGAGTTCATGGCGAGAAGCGTCTGGATGAGCCGTTTACCCAAGGCTCAGAGCGTCATTTCGTGCTCTGCAACGTCCTTAAAACCCCCCTATGTCCAGCCCCTCTCTGAAGATGCTGACCAACCAGTTCCAGGGCACGCCCCTCAGATATCGGCATCCAATCGAACACATCACTGCACTGATGGTCTGATGCACTGACTGGTCCGGTATTGTTTCATCGGGCGTGGTCACTTGTTGGCGGGTAGAGCTTGGGAACGGCGAGGAGGTACATGTCTATTCTTCTGCAAAGATCCGATATGGTGGTTCCGGCAAGTGGATTTTCTTCTCAGAAACCCAAGTTTACGTGCGCGCCACGAATACTGCTCCCAGCATTGTCCCTTTCCGGCAATTGCAACTCTTTCCTGCATTCCCGGGAAATCCTCTAATGGCCGTATTCGTCATGCTCCTTCCTTCTCCTGTAAGTCAGCAGACGTGTCATTCCGATCGTCTCCTTTGGACAATAGGCATTCCTCACTTGACAATAGCGCCTCTCGACGGGAAGGGTGAACAGTTGAACAAAAGCACTTCCAGCTATTTCCCACAGGGCGACAGTTCTTAGTATTTTTCTTGACGTTCCCTTCACAGGGCCAATTTGGCAGTTGCAGGGTCTCGACAAAGCAAAGCAGGCTCACACAAAAAGGTTCATGGAAACAGGCTCACTTGAGCCCTTGCACCTACAGCACATATCAATACCATGCCCACAGGCGAACACTAGTGCGCGCAAGCGCGGACCATGCACGGTCACAACAGCCTCCTCCCCCGCCAGAAGAGTCATGGAGGGCAGCAGTCGCAGCTGCTGCATGAAGAGACGACTTAATGGCCTGCACATGAACGCTTGAAGCTCGCTGTCGCCTGTCGAGTTGTCTTGATTGTCGTAGGCCAAATTGCTTGAGCTGTCTCTGGAACTCAACCACATTTCTAAGCAAGCACTTTGCTCCCGTCTGAAGAGACCAGGTCAAAAGAAAACTGCCATCATTGTCCGAGAAAAGCCCACACTCAAGACGCTCAGAACCCACTTATGCCTAGAAAACCAAACGTGCTGCTTTACATAGTCACATATATACAAGCGCACGAAAAAAAAAGAACGTGAGTATCAATTTGGATACATGGTGAGGAGCACCTCGGACCGCTTAGAAACAGCGGCTAAGCGCGTCCGCATTTCCATTTAACTTCCCCTTTTTGTATCTTTTTTCAAAATTGTACTGCTGTAAAATCAAGCTCCACCTCAGAAGGCGACTGTTCTTCGATGTCGAAGTTTGCAGCCAAGGCAGGGGACAATGGTCCGTCTCTACGGTGAATTTGGCCCCTCCAAGATAGCACTGCAACTTTTGAATGGCCCATACAATGCAAGCGCACTTCTTTACGCCTACCCGGGATTTTCACTGCGTATTTAGTGTTAGAAAGCTTTGAAACGACTTCAGCAGGTCCTTCCCACTGTACTTCGAGCTTATTCTGCCTTGACCCTCTCAGCCACATAACCTGGTCCCCGATACAAAGCGTCCTTGGACGGGCTGACTTATCATAGTACACTTTGGAAAGAGCCTGGGTTGACTTTATGCTGGCCTCAACGAGCTTTTTAAGTGTTATGTAAGCGATTCAGGAGGTTCAGAATGAATTCTACTACTATTAGGTATTCTCCGCGCCCCTCCCTGACTTCGTGCACCATTCGCAAAGGTGAGCGCAGTCACCTTCAGTACACCAACTCGGCTGGGCTAAAACCAGTGGATTCGTGTGGCATTGACCGCAAAGCGAAAAGTGCTGCAGGCAGGCAGGTATCCTATTCGCGCTTGTTTTCATAGCACAGTCCCCTCCGGACGCGTTTGAGAACAGAATGCCATCTTTCTACGCTGTTTCTCTGCGGATGGTGGATCGAGCCGTGCACTACCTTAATGCCGCATCGCTCGAGAAATGAGGTGGTGAGGACACTTGTGAAAACGCTACCCTGATCACTTTCGACCTCGGAAGGGAATCCAACTCGTGCAAACACTGACAGCAGCGAATCCACTACACTCTCGGACGTAACCTCGCGCAGCGGAACAGTCTCTGGAAACTTTGTGACTGGGCATAACATAGTGAGGATATAACGGTACCCTGACTCTGTCACAGGAAGGGGCCCAACAACATCTATTACTAACCGGTGAAATGGCTCCGTAATGATTGGTACTAACACCATCGGAGCTTTCCACTTATCTTGCGCCTTTCCAACCCGCTGGCACGTGTCGCGTGACCGTACAAAATTTTCCGTGTCCTTAAAACATCAAGGCCAATAGTATTCTTGCAACAACCTCTGCTTTGTTTTCCTGATTTCAAGGTGACATGACCACGAGCTGCCATGGGAAAGTCGCAGTAAGTCTTCGCAGTACTTTGGGGGAACGACTAATTGGTCCCGCTCTACTCCGCGCATATCCTTGGATAAGCGATACAGCACTCCCTTTCTCATCTCGAAAGAAATATTCTTTGCTGTCTTAGTGGCGCGGTGGCGCTCCCTTATCTCCTGTATCTTAGATCATTGACTTGCTCCATAGCTAAGTCTTCTCGGGTTCCACTTAGAAGTCTCGTGAGATTACTAGACACTGGTGGCAAGAGGTTACTCTCAAGAACGTCCTCATTCCGCGTCTCATCAAGCTCACTTTCAAGTTGACTTATCTGAGATGCCTCGCTCTCAAAGTTTTCTGACCGCATCGACCACTGTTTTAACTGCCGTTTCCTCCGCTGTGGAATTTTCTGGAATGAGCAGTGTAGCTAGTTCTCGCGCCTTTGAACGTGTTAGGGCTTGCACAATTCTGTCTCCGAAAAGGATGCCCCTCTTTCGCAGTAGCATGTCCGATTTGTTGGAAAACAAATACGGATAACACTTAGGAAGCTTTCCTGAAACGGCAGCCTCGGTTGTTAACTCGCCGAAAGGGCCCTCGATGACCACGTTCGCGATTGGCGCGCACACACTCTGTTCCTCCACTACCTGCGGATCCATGCACACTGTCCTGTATAGTCGCAAGGCGACACATACGCCGGATGGATAACATCCATCGTTGCGGCCGAATCGCGCAGTACCTTGCAAGGATTCCCGTTGATTACTAGGTCATGCATGTAGGGCTCGAAAAGCCGCATGTTTTCATCACAGTCACTGACATACGAGAAAGCAATCTTTTCTTTCCGGCAGTTGACGGCAATGTGACCCTGCTCATTACACCTAAAGCATGTGAGCGGCTTCCTAGCCTCAAGCTTGTTCTTTGTGTTCTGCGCGTTGGTCACTTCCCCACTTTTCTCACTGCCGTCCTTTCTAGGGAGTTTTCCTGAAGAAGCCTTCCTTTCTTCGTTTGCAGCTCTAGCAAAGTGCCTTTCCTGACGGTTATTCACCCTCAGCTTGGGATTGCGGGGCCTATCCACTGCTGGGTTGCTGAATTGTCGGCGCGAAGCGTACTCCTCGATGAGTTCAGCAGCTTCAGTTGCCGACTTAGTGTCGTCTCGGTCCTGTAACCAATTTCTTTTTCTTGGAGGCAGTTATAAAACTGCTCCAAAAGTATTCGCTCGACTACAGCGTCCATATCACTGTAGGGCTCGGTGCTCTTTAGCCACTCGCCCAAATTGACTTTTAAATTGTACAGGAATTCAGGGTAACTCTCGTCCCTGGACTTAGTAGCGTTCCGAAAGCGTTGTCTGAACGCCTCGGCACTAAGCCTATACTTTTTCAGAAGGCAAGCCTTCACCTCCTCGTAGTTGTCCGCGTCCTCCTTGCTTAGCCGCGCGACAACCTCCGCTGCCTCGCAGGGCAGAACTGTCAATAATCTCTGAGACCAAGTGTCTCGCTGGAAGGACAGTTCTTCGCATGTTCGCTCAAAGTTAGCCAGATACAGACCGATATCCCCTGATATCACATATGGCTGCATGTACTTTGACATCTTGAAAACTGCCTCCTTGTTGAGAAAAGGTACCGCTAGCTGGGGACAATTGCCCGACCTCTTGCTGAACTCTACTTCTAATTTCCGGAGCTCAATTTCTTGCTCCAGCCTTTTTGCTTCTCTCTCAATTTCACGCTCACGCCTCTTTTCCTCCTTTTCCCGCTCTTTCTTTCTTTGTCCGATGAGGTTCCATGCTTCACTGAGCTCCTCATCATCGGTTCCCAAATCAGTGATTGCCTTTAAAATCAAGGGTTTTCGTGCCAAACCACTTGTATCAATTCCCAATTCCTCACACAATAGCAAAAGTTACGGTTTCTGCAGCTTTTGTAGGTCCATAATCGCTCCGAGTGTCGGCTACTTCCAAAACAACTGTGCAAACTACCAAACCTAAAGGCGTTTCAACACTCTTTACCAGTTCTAAAATCTAACCCTGTTCTTGAACCTGGTCCACATCAGAAGAAAAGAAAAGCACTCACCCACACATGCGATCGATGTTCCGAGCTGCTATCTTGTTGGCCGATTGTAGCTCCTGCTTGTTGCTTGAGATGCCACCTCTGATCACCAGATGTTCTGGCTTGTAGCTTCAGATTCCACCTCCGATCACCAGATGTTGTGGCTTGTAGATTCTGATCCACCTCTAAGCACCAGATGTTGTGGCTTGTAGATTCAGATCCCACCGCTGGTCACCAGTTGTTGTGACGTTGGGACTATGTCGACCCGGCCTTCACTTGGTAGCTTGCAGAGACTCCGGGTTCATGAAGGATTGAATCTTCAAAGTTGGTAAAATATATTCAAGCAGGTTTAATGGCACTTTGAGAAAACTTATTTGCATGAAGAAAGGGTATATCAGCAAAATGGCAAGCGTTAAGAGTTCATGGCGAGAAGCGTCTGGATGAGCCGTTTACCCAGGGCTCAGAGCGTCATTTCGTGCTCTGCAACGTCCTTAAAACCCCCTATGTCCAGCCCCTCTCTGAAGATGCCGACCAACCAGTTCCAGGGCACGCCCCTCAGATATCGGCATCCAATCGAACATATCACTGCACTGATGGTCTGATGCACTGACTGGTCCCGTATTGTTTCGTCGGGCGTGGTCACTTGTTGGCGGGTAGAGCTTGGGAACGGCGAGGAGGTACATGTCTATTCTTCTGCAAAGATCCGATATGGTGGTTCCGGGAAGTGGATGTCCTTCTCAGAAACCCAAGTGTACGTGCGCGCCACGAATACTGCTCCCAGCATTGCCCCTTTCCGGCAATTGCAACTGTTTCCTGCATTCCCGGGAAATCCTCTAATGGCCGTATTCTTCATGCTCCTTTCTTCTCCTGTAAGTTAGCAGACGTGTCATTCCGATCGCGTCCTTTGGACAATAAGCATTCCTCACTTGACAATAGCGCCTCTCGACGGGAAGGGTGAACAGTTGAACAAAAGCACTTCCGGCTATTTCCCACAGGGCGACAGTTCTTTGTATTTTTCTTGACGTTCCCTTGACAGGGCCAATTTGGCAGTTGCAGGGTCTCGACAAAGCAAAGCAGGCTCACACAAAAAGGTTCATGGAAACAGGCTCACTTGAGCCCTTGCACCTACAGCACATATCAATACCATGCCCACAGGCGAACACTAGTGCGCGCAAGCGCGGACCATGCACGGTCACAACAGCCTCCTCCCCCGCCAGAAGAGTCATGGAGGGCAGCAGTCGCAGCTGCTGCATGAAGAGACGACTTAATGGCCTGCACATGAACGCTTGAAGCTCGCTGTCGCCTGTCGAGTTGTCTTGATTGTCGTAGGCCAAATTGCTTGAGCTGTCTCTGGAACTCAACCACATTTCTAAGCAAGCACTTTGCTCCCGTCTGAAGAGACCAGGTCAAAAGAAAACTGCCATCATTGTCCGAGAAAAGCCCACACTCAAGACGCTCAGAACCCACTTATGCCTAGAAAACCAAACGTGCTGCTTTACATAGTCACATATATACAAGCGCACGAAAAAAAAAGAACGTGAGTATCAATTTGGATACATGGTGAGGAGCACCTCGGACCGCTTAGAAACAGCGGCTAAGCGCGTCCGCATTTCCATTTAACTTCCCCTTTTTGTATCTTTTTTCAAAATTGTACTGCTGTAAAATCAAGCTCCACCTCAGAAGGCGACTGTTCTTCGATGTCGAAGTTTGCAGCCAAGGCAGGGGACAATGGTCCGTCTCTACGGTGAATTTGGCCCCTCCAAGATAGCACTGCAACTTTTGAATGGCCCATACAATGCAAGCGCACTTCTTTACGCCTACCCGGGATTTTCACTGCGTATTTAGTGTTAGAAAGCTTTGAAACGACTTCAGCAGGTCCTTCCCACTGTACTTCGAGCTTATTCTGCCTTGACCCTCTCAGCCACATAACCTGGTCCCCGATACAAAGCGTCCTTGGACGGGCTGACTTATCATAGTACACTTTGGAAAGAGCCTGGGTTGACTTTATGCTGGCCTCAACGAGCTTTTTAAGTGTTATGTAAGCGATTCAGGAGGTTCAGAATGAATTCTACTACTATTAGGTATTCTCCGCGCCCCTCCCTGACTTCGTGCACCATTCGCAAAGGTGAGCGCAGTCACCTTCAGTACACCAACTCGGCTGGGCTAAAACCAGTGGATTCGTGTGGCATTGACCGCAAAGCGAAAAGTGCTGCAGGCAGGCAGGTATCCTATTCGCGCTTGTTTTCATAGCACAGTCCCCTCCGGACGCGTTTGAGAACAGAATGCCATCTTTCTACGCTGTTTCTCTGCGGATGGTGGATCGAGCCGTGCACTACCTTAATGCCGCATCGCTCGAGAAATGAGGTGGTGAGGACACTTGTGAAAACGCTACCCTGATCACTTTCGACCTCGGAAGGGAATCCAACTCGTGCAAACACTGACAGCAGCGAATCCACTACACTCTCGGACGTAACCTCGCGCAGCGGAACAGTCTCTGGAAACTTTGTGACTGGGCATAACATAGTGAGGATATAACGGTACCCTGACTCTGTCACAGGAAGGGGCCCAACAACATCTATTACTAACCGGTGAAATGGCTCCGTAATGATTGGTACTAACACCATCGGAGCTTTCCACTTATCTTGCGCCTTTCCAACCCGCTGGCACGTGTCGCGTGACCGTACAAAATTTTCCGTGTCCTTAAAACATCAAGGCCAATAGTATTCTTGCAACAACCTCTGCTTTGTTTTCCTGATTTCAAGGTGACATGACCACGAGCTGCCATGGGAAAGTCGCAGTAAGTCTTCGCAGTACTTTGGGGGAACGACTAATTGGTCCCGCTCTACTCCGCGCATATCCTTGGATAAGCGATACAGCACTCCCTTTCTCATCTCGAAAGAAATATTCTTTGCTGTCTTAGTGGCGCGGTGGCGCTCCCTTATCTCCTGTATCTTAGATCATTGACTTGCTCCATAGCTAAGTCTTCTCGGGTTCCACTTAGAAGTCTCGTGAGATTACTAGACACTGGTGGCAAGAGGTTACTCTCAAGAACGTCCTCATTCCGCGTCTCATCAAGCTCACTTTCAAGTTGACTTATCTGAGATGCCTCGCTCTCAAAGTTTTCTGACCGCATCGACCACTGTTTTAACTGCCGTTTCCTCCGCTGTGGAATTTTCTGGAATGAGCAGTGTAGCTAGTTCTCGCGCCTTTGAACGTGTTAGGGCTTGCACAATTCTGTCTCCGAAAAGGATGCCCCTCTTTCGCAGTAGCATGTCCGATTTGTTGGAAAACAAATACGGATAACACTTAGGAAGCTTTCCTGAAACGGCAGCCTCGGTTGTTAACTCGCCGAAAGGGCCCTCGATGACCACGTTCGCGATTGGCGCGCACACACTCTGTTCCTCCACTACCTGCGGATCCATGCACACTGTCCTGTATAGTCGCAAGGCGACACATACGCCGGATGGATAACATCCATCGTTGCGGCCGAATCGCGCAGTACCTTGCAAGGATTCCCGTTGATTACTAGGTCATGCATGTAGGGCTCGAAAAGCCGCATGTTTTCATCACAGTCACTGACATACGAGAAAGCAATCTTTTCTTTCCGGCAGTTGACGGCAATGTGACCCTGCTCATTACACCTAAAGCATGTGAGCGGCTTCCTAGCCTCAAGCTTGTTCTTTGTGTTCTGCGCGTTGGTCACTTCCCCACTTTTCTCACTGCCGTCCTTTCTAGGGAGTTTTCCTGAAGAAGCCTTCCTTTCTTCGTTTGCAGCTCTAGCAAAGTGCCTTTCCTGACGGTTATTCACCCTCAGCTTGGGATTGCGGGGCCTATCCACTGCTGGGTTGCTGAATTGTCGGCGCGAAGCGTACTCCTCGATGAGTTCAGCAGCTTCAGTTGCCGACTTAGTGTCGTCTCGGTCCTGTAACCAATTTCTTTTTCTTGGAGGCAGTTATAAAACTGCTCCAAAAGTATTCGCTCGACTACAGCGTCCATATCACTGTAGGGCTCGGTGCTCTTTAGCCACTCGCCCAAATTGACTTTTAAATTGTACAGGAATTCAGGGTAACTCTCGTCCCTGGACTTAGTAGCGTTCCGAAAGCGTTGTCTGAACGCCTCGGCACTAAGCCTATACTTTTTCAGAAGGCAAGCCTTCACCTCCTCGTAGTTGTCCGCGTCCTCCTTGCTTAGCCGCGCGACAACCTCCGCTGCCTCGCAGGGCAGAACTGTCAATAATCTCTGAGACCAAGTGTCTCGCTGGAAGGACAGTTCTTCGCATGTTCGCTCAAAGTTAGCCAGATACAGACCGATATCCCCTGATATCACATATGGCTGCATGTACTTTGACATCTTGAAAACTGCCTCCTTGTTGAGAAAAGGTACCGCTAGCTGGGGACAATTGCCCGACCTCTTGCTGAACTCTACTTCTAATTTCCGGAGCTCAATTTCTTGCTCCAGCCTTTTTGCTTCTCTCTCAATTTCACGCTCACGCCTCTTTTCCTCCTTTTCCCGCTCTTTCTTTCTTTGTCCGATGAGGTTCCATGCTTCACTGAGCTCCTCATCATCGGTTCCCAAATCAGTGATTGCCTTTAAAATCAAGGGTTTTCGTGCCAAACCACTTGTATCAATTCCCAATTCCTCACACAATAGCAAAAGTTACGGTTTCTGCAGCTTTTGTAGGTCCATAATCGCTCCGAGTGTCGGCTACTTCCAAAACAACTGTGCAAACTACCAAACCTAAAGGCGTTTCAACACTCTTTACCAGTTCTAAAATCTAACCCTGTTCTTGAACCTGGTCCACATCAGAAGAAAAGAAAAGCACTCACCCACACATGCGATCGATGTTCCGAGCTGCTATCTTGTTGGCCGATTGTAGCTCCTGCTTGTTGCTTGAGATGCCACCTCTGATCACCAGATGTTCTGGCTTGTAGCTTCAGATTCCACCTCCGATCACCAGATGTTGTGGCTTGTAGATTCTGATCCACCTCTAAGCACCAGATGTTGTGGCTTGTAGATTCAGATCCCACCGCTGGTCACCAGTTGTTGTGACGTTGGGACTATGTCGACCCGGCCTTCACTTGGTAGCTTGCAGAGACTCCGGGTTCATGAAGGATTGAATCTTCAAAGTTGGTAAAATATATTCAAGCAGGTTTAATGGCACTTTGAGAAAACTTATTTGCATGAAGAAAGGGTATATCAGCAAAATGGCAAGCGTTAAGAGTTCATGGCGAGAAGCGTCTGGATGAGCCGTTTACCCAGGGCTCAGAGCGTCATTTCGTGCTCTGCAACGTCCTTAAAACCCCCTATGTCCAGCCCCTCTCTGAAGATGCCGACCAACCAGTTCCAGGGCACGCCCCTCAGATATCGGCATCCAATCGAACATATCACTGCACTGATGGTCTGATGCACTGACTGGTCCCGTATTGTTTCGTCGGGCGTGGTCACTTGTTGGCGGGTAGAGCTTGGGAACGGCGAGGAGGTACATGTCTATTCTTCTGCAAAGATCCGATATGGTGGTTCCGGGAAGTGGATGTCCTTCTCAGAAACCCAAGTGTACGTGCGCGCCACGAATACTGCTCCCAGCATTGCCCCTTTCCGGCAATTGCAACTGTTTCCTGCATTCCCGGGAAATCCTCTAATGGCCGTATTCTTCATGCTCCTTTCTTCTCCTGTAAGTTAGCAGACGTGTCATTCCGATCGCGTCCTTTGGACAATAAGCATTCCTCACTTGACAATAGCGCCTCTCGACGGGAAGGGTGAACAGTTGAACAAAAGCACTTCCGGCTATTTCCCACAGGGCGACAGTTCTTTGTATTTTTCTTGACGTTCCCTTGACAGGGCCAATTTGGCAGTTGCAGGGTCTCGACAAAGCAAAGCAGGCTCACACCAAAAGATTAATGGAAACAGACTCACTAAGAGCCCTTGCACCAACAGCACAAATCAATACCATGCCCACAGGAGAACAATATTACGCGCAAGCACGGACGATGCACGGTCACAACAGGGCAATGCGGCGGCACACGCCACGGCTGCCTTGGCAGGTGGGATGTCCCCATTTACTTCCCAGCCCCCCTTGCTTCATCCTTATTCGACCTTGGGCAGACAGCTCACACCTTCTCTTGCCCTTATGCACTATACTTGGACCAGTCTTCGGAGCCTCAGTCAGCATCGCATGCAGGTGGCCACACCAGACCCACCTTTTACGAGAAAAACCCACCTCACCCGAAGTCAAGAAGTCTTTTTGAATAAGCTCATCGCCTAAGCGGTTACACGCCGCGTATTATGGTCCGCTGGCGTCAGTATACGGAGAAAATGATTACGTGCTCCTACTGTACGACTCTAACTCGCGGCGGCATATCTAATTTACTCTGGGATTGCCCTGCTTTTTCTACTGGACGCTCTGAGATCAAACCCTACCGCCTGAACTACCGTTCCCTTCTAGAAACTGATGCTAACACACAGACGATATTTGCCAAGTATGGCTCGCTTAGTGGCCTGGTTAGGGCAATGTGATTCGAGTGACGGCCTAAACAATAAATATTCTGTATATCCCCTTTATCCCCATCCATGGTCATTGGCCTTCCCATTCAATAAAGGACATTCAATCCAACTCTGACAGTTGCTGCTGTACACGCTACAGCGCACGATCTTTGTCGAACGCAACCAGGACTGCAGAGGATGTCCATTGGGTGGACGACGCCGCATGTGGCTCAGACCGTTCGGTAGCTGTGGCCTACAATCCAGCAGCCCCCCCACTCATTCACTTCATAGACCCTCCCTGTAACTCGGAAGAAGCAGAGGAAGTGGCTATAGCCTTAGCAATCGCACAAACAGATGCGGCTTACATAATTACCGACTCCAAAACAGCCATACTTAACTTTGCCCGCGGGCGCGTCCATCCTCGAGCGTGGCAAATATTGAGAATGTGCACCCTGAATTCTGACGGGCGTATTGAGCTTATATGGGTGCCGGCTCACTCTGGCAATCCCGGAAATGAGGCCGCCGATAACATAGCCCGAGGACTTATTTGCCGGGCAAATGGCGACCCATGCCGGGATTTCTCGAGGGAGCGGGCACATACATTTTCTGAGCTCACACAGCAAGCACGCCTTGCCCATCGACTCTACCCCCCTCCCCACCCCCAGCTGTCTCACTCCCAACAAATCCTCTGGAGGCGTCTTCAAACCCGAACGCTTCTCACCCCTCAACGCCTATCCTACTACCGACCCGTTTCCCCTGAGTGCACTCTCTGTGGAGAGTTGCACGCCACCTTGGACCACATTCTTTTCGGCTGCCCTGCCGATCCTCCCCCGCAGGGACAGCCCGCCATCGGATCATGGGAGGAATGGGAGGCCCTCCTTACGTCGCAGGACCTGGACATACAACTTCGCTGTGTGGACCGGGGTGCCAATGCCATGGCCCTACGTGACCTGGATACATGCGCGTAATGTGAGGGCCGTGCGGTGGCCCTGGGCCCTTGAAGGGTCCAAACTCACTCGTTTAATAAAGTTTTTTCCTCCTCCTCCTATAATGGCTTAAGAGGAAAGGAAAGGCATATATAGTATGTCACGCGCGGCATCCCGCTGACATATCTCACGGACAGCACAGCAACGCTCAGGCTTAAGCTTTTGTCCAGTGCCAATGCTGCAAGTTTTGTCGGAAATTTTCGCAGCCATTGTACACATCGCATATCAGATAGGAAGAGAGCATAGCGGGATCCGCTTTCCGCTATCTTGATTTGGATTCGCATGGCTCCCCTGCGCATGCTTACTAATCATCTTCTAACTTTGGATTATGCTTAGTGCATTCGCTTTCAGTGCGCCACTTGACGCCACATGATGTATGGACGGCGGCAGGCATGCCTTGCATGTGCCTTGGCTGTGCCCCGCACTTTCAAGCATTCTTGCATATTTTTAGCGATTGCCAAAATTTAAATATTGGCTAAAGAAAGGCACTAAATGATGAAAGCTTCTAGGAAATCGTTTCTGGTTAATTGCGGACAAATCTGCGACTGCTAATATGTTTGTATCACTTCACTTGTCCACTTGTGTGAGGACACGATTGAAATTTTACCTAGAAAAAAAATTTAAAAAGTCTACTTAGTGATTAAACTTCACTTTTTCGCTAGATGTCTGTCATCAAGAGATCCCATTACAGTGAGGAAGTTAATAACGCCGCAGAAGAGTCGCGTATTCTGATTATTCCCCTGTATCATACACATTTCTATCTACTGTAAATTTGTCTGTTTTGCATGACTGCACTTATCTGTCGTAACTGTACGTAACACATTTAGCTTGCATACATTCATGCGTTTGCACGCACTGTGCCATGACGGAAACAATTTGCCATGTAGTATTTGACTGCGCAGTGGCGCGAGTCATGTGGTGCTTCGTGAGACGTATGTTTTCTTTACACTACGGGCCAGACATGTGTACATAGGCAGAGTGGTTCACGTTCAATTGTATTCTAGCTTGCTTTGTCTCTGATAAGTTCGCTCTACATATTAGGGACATTTTTCCTGCTGACAGATCAAAACAATATTACAATCGCGTCGTTAATGTTCCCTTTCGTCGGCGCTAGCTCTCTCGCCCTCAGTATTCGAGTCTGCTATAAGAGTTTTTCGCGGCCCCTGTCCTTAGTATATTGTATATATGGTGATATACAATATGCTGGATATTTGTCATCAAACGGGATAAAGGCTCTTCATTTCAAGCCACCACGCATGCGCAGGTACACCCAAAGCATTTAAAAACAAAAGAGCTAGTTCAATGAGTGGCAAGTGGTAAAAGGCTGAACGAAGTGAAGTGGCTGCCACAGTGTTTCCATATGCACGCGAAAGCAGTAATAATTTAAGGGAAGCAAGGCTTCGCAAGTAGACATGCATTTGAATTCAATAAAAGCAACGAAGCCAGAGGCACCAAATCTAGCTCTACCAGGAACGTTGTAGGACCGAGCTTGGCAAACGGATTCATTTTGACCGGATGCACGAGCCGCGCACGAAACGAACAACCGTAAACGATGAAAATGGGTATCGACAAGAGAGAAGGATGAACATTAAGCAGATTTGCACAGATGTAAAAGATTAAACGCCATACTGTGCTCAAATATCCACAATTGAAGCAAACAGTAAGAATAAAACAGAAATGTAAACTGTATCTAGCGTCGAAGATGAACACCTATCATCTCAAGAAGAGCAGAATTTCATAAATGCCAACGCCGGTAGGAAAACACCCCAGAAACTGAGCACTACAAGTTGGACTGCAGTACCCCAAGGGCCGAACTGTAGTAAGCAAATGCTGCACTTTGTGACATGTTAAAAGGTGCTAGCCTAATTTTCAACCATCTTCTCCAAACAGGATCTTCGAATACTGCCGCCTTCTGCTTGAAAGGCCACTGTATACCCTCTGGAAGAAAATATTTTCTTCCCCAGTGACTGTAAGGTTTCACCCCCAGAACGCAAGGTCGAAAATTTGCTTTTGAAAAGAGTAAATAATAACGCAGTTACAGCCACCGCAATCACCCGATTCTCTCATGTTTCTCTCCTCCCGTTCCCCCGCAAAGGTTTTTTTACTCTCCTGCCCGGTCGTATAGCATCCGCAAGCCAAATTTGTTTTCCTCCTCTGCGTTTGACGGAAGATGGGGAGTGGCTCTGTGCGTGTGCGAAAACTGAACAGGAGAGAGAGCGCACACCACCGCATTCATTGCATCCCGACCGGCCGTGGCGAGGGAAAAGCGCGCAGCTAGCGGCACGCGCAATTAGTGCTCTACGCCCATACTTCACTCGTCAGTCAGCAAGACGGATGAATGGATGTCGCGGCGTGTCCGACATCAACGTTGTGGCCCGACGGGCCAGCGTAGAGAACGGGGAAGCTGGTTTCCCGAAGGAGAGCATGAGATAGCTTGGATTTGTATTTTTGCTGCTTTGCGGCACGCGTATCGCTGTAGTCTTTTGCACACATTATATTCGGTACCTGATCGAAGCATTTGGCACCTTTGCTTAAGAAGTCATACCCTGGACAGTGGCCCTTTAAACCGCTTGAAAGCACCAAATGAATAATTCATTTTTATACAGAGTTTTCCGAATACGAGCAATTCGTTGCATTGATGAAATATGCCCAACCAGATGACTTTTTCTGGCGTGGACATTGACACAGAAGCCCCAACGGTAACAGTAAATCTCCCGCCGTAGCTCACCGGACCTAAAACTGCGCGCAAAACCTCGCCAGTGTTGCATCCGTGAGCTTGGGAAGCACACTGTGGTCTGCTGTCTATTTCAAAATTGACACTGAAGGCGGATGTTACACGATGGAGTATTAATCGTTCCGAGGCTGTGCCTGTTCATAATTTTAACAAATCGCAAACAACAGCCAAACTCCGACTGCGCACTGGAAAACACAACGGTCGCTACCTGTGTTGCAGAAACTCTTAGTGTTGAATATCCTCTATTGATCTATTAATATATGATTAAGTGTAAACATATATAAAAATTGAAAGAGGGCTCTTCAAGGTGCCAAATGCTCAGAATAGAAGTGTAATCTATGATGATGAATAATAAAATACACCGTGTGTTTTATCAGTTATTTAACTGGAATCATGGTGAGATCTTCCGTCGATGAATAAGTTCCCACAAACGGTGTAAAGCTGCTCAGAATGAAAATCGAATGTTTGCTGGTGGTCAGTGTCGGTGTAAAAATAAAAACATATTTGTAGAAAAAGAAAATTTTACAAAATCGCGTGATGCCCTAATGACGGATATTTAGCGTTTTCTTAATTAAAATAATTACAGCCATATGAATAAATAAAAATTAAAGCATTCACGAACTCAACTCTCTTCCTTTTGCTAGTAAAATTCAGCACGGACACTTAGGACTACCTACCTCGACGGGCCTCAACTATATAGGCCCTATACACACGCAGTGACGCCTTAACCCGTGGCTTGTCCTGTGGAGTGCGCCACAGCAAGACCGGTAGCGCGAGATCAGTACTCTTTTTGCTTCAGTCACATTGCCTTCAACACTCCTCTTGCTCTCACGGTCCCCAATCCAATACAACCCATATCATAACACCTGCTGTGATAGGTCACGTTACGTAGTAGCGTGATTAGGGCGCGCATTTTAGGCACATTTCTCAGACCGTATGCCTGTCTCAAAATAAGCTAGCAGATTCAAGCCAATCTACGTAAGAGCAACTTGAAACACTCAAATGCAGCTTACGCTGCATCTCTTAGTGCTTAAAGATGACATTTATAACTGCTCGTATGATTTCACAAACCCATTCACTGCGGAGCATCGTTGGCAATGCGGGCTGCAAAATCAAAGAACACTTCTCTTTTGTTTTCGTGGACGATTGACACAGTGGTTGTTCCTTATGTTATATAGCAAATGATATATAGCAGGAATGTTTTCTTCGGCATAGTTAACACACGGCCAGAGTCAGTGAGTTGCGCGGTTATGTTCCTTAGCTCATCAAAGCACTAGGTTTTAGCTCACAGGCGACGATGCCAGCACTACCATCGTTGCCTATCGTCGAAGTATGAGGTTTTCGGCCCTGCGACGCCGTCGGAACCAATCAGCGGACGATCTCCCGATTATAGTTTTGGTCAGATCGGAGGACAAGCAAAAACTAACTTGACGCTCGATGAGTAAGCGGCCTGAACCGCTATACTTAGGTTAGTAAAAGGAAATCAAGCAGCCACGATGTGTTTGTTCCTATTTATCGTTACTATTCACCTTGTTCAGAAATGTCAGTCGGCGCGAACTGCCGACCCGTTCTGCGACGAGTAGGACTAGCGTAAGGGCGCGAGGTTGGGGTATACAATATCGCGAATACGGGGTGGGGCGTCCACTCACAAGCTTGAGCTGTTGAATGCGGCCATCGAGTATAGTTCTAGCAATAGTGAGATCAAAATTGACGGTTTCGTATATCACAAAACGCGTGCACATCCAGCGGGAAGCGTCGATGTGACCATGTCTGTTGAACAATACAAAGGGCAGCGGGAAGCTGTCGGCGCAGCCTGTGGGTACCCTGTGCAGGCAGGTGATATAGCATCCTCGGCGCTTCTTGCAGTGCTGTTGAAGTTTGTAAACAAATAAAGGAGCAAGTTGTGTGAAAAGATATTATTGTTGGTATTGCTAGCACAGCTTGCATTTTATGCTGTGCGAACGAGCACTATGCATCGTCGTTGCGACCGAAGGAAGATAAAAAAGGAAAATGCACGGGCTTGCTACTGTCTGTAGCTGAGCCACCACCTATTCCTCGTGCGTACAGAAGAAAAAATAGAGGAGAAAGAAAGAAAAATTGACAGTGCTTTAGCCCTGATCAAACCTACTTCCGAAAGCACCAGCTGCATGGCTAAGCTCTCGATTAGCTTGGGCTTGGAGATCGCATAAGAACGAGCAGCCCGCCGTTCAGCTTCTTAGTGACGTCGCTAGGCTAGACGCTCCTGTCTTTGGTCCGCTGTCTGTGTAGTACGCTTAGGTCTCTTACTCTCATTCCTTCTGTTATCGGCAGCCACCAGCTAGGCAACCACCTCGGGATCGGATGAGTTTTATTGCGAAAGCAATACTACTTTCACTTTGAAGCCTTTATGGTACGACGGCGGTGCACATGAAATGACCTTTCGCATGACCTGTGTGTGACTTTACGCCTCAAAGCTGGACGACCAACTCGTGCCGCCCGTGAGAGACGGCGGTACGCATGAACGGCGGCCTAACTGCCGCTCTCTCCGCCAGGAGCGCCACAGGTGTTATGACGTCACGCCTCAAAGCTGGGCGACCAACTCGCGCCGTCCGTGAGAGACGGCAGTGCGCATGAACGGCAGCCTAACTCCCGCTCTCTCCATCAGGAGTGCCACAGGTGTTGTGACGTTATACAGCTGTATAAAGCGGCTACTGACTCGCGCCGTCCGTGAGAGATGGCGGTGCGCATGACTGCGATGCCGCCTACTGCTAAGGATGCTTTCGCAACCTACCGGGCTTAACCAAGCTAAGCCTCTGCCAACTTTTTTCTCCGCTCTTCTGCGCCGCTGACCAGCGGCCGGGCGCCCTTCGCATAATTTATGCATTCTGGCCACGCGCTACCCAATCTCTTCTCCGTGTAACCAACGAAGAAAGTGATACGCTGCTGGCGCGGGCTGTGTTTATGATGTCACTTCTCCGGCACCGGCGGAGCAGGCCGCGACGCGTCTTTAGCTCCGGCACACCAGCGGCAGCCTGTAACGTCACGTGGCTTCTCGCGCATACGCAGCTTGGCCCACGCTGTGCCACGTGAAATGGCTCGACGACTAGCGTTGTGTTGCTTTCGCAACAAAACCTTGTCTCCACCGGGCATCGAACATCCATCCTTTGCATCCACTGCCGAACATTTTACCAAACGCGCTCCGCCTCGAACCATGAAACGTTCATTACAATTCCTCTTGTCTACCGTGACAATGATAGCTAGGTTCCGCGAGTGACAGATACTGCTCGTTTGATTTCCTTTAAATGAATTATAGAACGCCGGTGAACTTTGATGCGTTCAATGAAATGCTGGTTGTGTCCGAAAAGGGCACGCCATGTACCATCACGACTGGCCATGACGCCACCAGGCGACTTATGCATCGGTGAAGATCATCCCGCCGAGCGTTCTATCCAGGCGTCCGTGCGGTGCCTTTTTTTTGCAGCTTCCTCGAACACCGTACCACACAGTAAACAGAAGCACACCCAGATGTCTAAGATGCGTTAGTACAGCAGCAATAAGCGGCATTTAAAATTGATTTAGAGGATAGAAAAGGCGTAGTATCTGTCCAAATTCTCCGTAGACAAATGTATCACGCTGTAACGAAAGGAAGGTGGAAGTGAAACAAGAGAGGGAGACAGAGGTTCCGTAGGGGAGGGCTGCGATCAACCGCGCTATAACGGCTTTCGCCTCATCGCACTTTAGTGGTCCAAAGTGCCCTGTAGAATGTTTTTACATAAGCGATACAAATGCGAGTTCAACGAAAGGTCACATGTAAGCCCAGGTACTTCTCTGATGAGACTGATTACTTGACTGTCCGTTATTGAATGGGAAGGCTCATGGCCATGGATGGGGATAAAGGGAAGTAGACAGAATCTTCATTGTATAGGTTGTCACTCGAATCACATAGTTCTAACCAGGCCACTAAGCGAGCCATACTTGGCAAATATCATCTGTGTGTTAGCATCAGTTTCTAGAAGGGAACGGTAGTTCAGGCGGTAGGGTTGGATCTCGGAGCGTCCAGTAGAAAAAGCAGGGCAATCCCAGAGTAGATTAAATATACCGTCGCGAGTTAGAGTCGTACAGTAGGGGCAGATAATCATTTTCTCCATATGCTGACGCCAGCGGGCCATAATACGTGGCGTGAAGCCGCTCATATGTAATTGGATGGCAATGCATGTATCACGCTGTGATGTGTGAAGGAACAAGGATTATGTTAATAAATTGGTTTGCATGAAATGAAAGGAAAGGGGCAATATCTGTCACAGTTGTTCTGTGGACACCTGAACCGCGCCGTAAGGGAAGGGGGGAAGATAGGAGTGAAATTGAAAGAGAGAAGAGAAAGGCCAGCCGTAGTGGAGGGCCACGGAGTAATTTTGACCTCTTGGTGATCTTTAACTTGCACTGACATGCCACAGCACCCGGACGCCTCTCCGCTTCGCCTCCATCGAAACGCAGCCGCCGGCGGTTGGGATCGAACTCTGGCTCTCTGCTGTTACTATGTGCCGTTTAGGCTCTGTGCGGCTGCGTTTTGATGGAGGCGAAATGGAGAGACATTCGTGTGCATTGTGATGCCAATTCACGTTAGTATATTCTTAGGTGGTGGAAATTACTCCGAAGCCCTCCACTATGGCTGCTCTATCTTTTTACACTCTCTCCCACCTTCCTCCCTTCCATTACAGCGCGGGTCAGGTGTCCACAGGGCATGACAGATACTGCGCCTTTCCTTTCCTGTGAATCAATTTGATAATAATAATAATAATAATAATAATAATAATAATAATAATAATAATAATAATAATAATAATAATAATAATAATAATAATAATAATAATATTATTATTATTATTATTATTATCATTATTGCGTTCTGCATCTTGACGTCTCCCTCCACTTGGCAAGGCGTTGTTCTGTTTGCATGGGGCCCCGCCAGGGGGGTGCTGTGGTAAGACGCCCGGCTACTGTGCCAGAGCACCCGGGTTTGAACCCGCTCGGCGGCTGCGTTTCGATGGAGGCGAAATGACGAGGCCTTCATATGCTGTGTGATATCAGCCAACACCGGTGGTCGAAATTACTCTGCAGCCCTCCACTACGGCTCTTTCTCTCTTTACACTTTCAATGCCATCTTCCTCCCTTCCCTTGAGGTGTCCACAGAAAAAAAGTGAGACAGTTACCGCGCCTTTCCCTTCCTATAAATCAATCAATCAATCAATCTCTGGGCGTCTAGGCTTCTCTGCACCTTGCCGTTCAGAGCGGCGAGGCATGCGCCAGCTGCGCCTTGTGACGTCACTTAAGTTCACGATGCGGCCCACGGCGAAATGGCGATACTTTCGCGTAACGTAGCTCTCACTGCAAACATCCACCAGAGCTTGTGCTGGGGTTGAGTAGTCATGCGTGTTAACGACTGAGTCGCGGTGGCGGGTTTGTTCGCTCTTTATAACCAGATTTAAACCTCCATTATGTATTCTCTCCTGATGGATACTTTTAATTACAGATAACAATGATAGAGATGCTAAATGAAAATTGTGAATTAGTTGTTAGTGCATTTGTGTCCACATAATTTTGCTAAACATTGTGAAGAAACTTCATAGCTACCTTGTGCATCTGACACGGAATTTAACATGACATTCAGGCATGATGGGGGCGTTGGTTGGGTATGCTTTTAGTACGCTCTACGGTGTTTTGATGTTGCTACGGACGACAAGGAGGAGGAAAAACTTTATTTAGCCCTATATTATTTGGCGGTTTTTCGACGTCTTCAGAGATGTCTGCTTGTTGTATCCACAAGAGTCTTCTCCGTCGACTTCGTCCACTTTTTCCCAAGAAGAAGCGGGCAGTGGCACGGTCAGGAGCGCCCGCGCTAGGCCCGCGAACATTCATTAAACGCCATCTACCATTGTCATCGGTCATGTTCTGTCTCCTGCCTTCATCGGCTTGCCGCTTCGTAACATTTGGTTGGAGGTGCGGCGTACGGGATCCCCATCCTCGCCTTGGAGCATCGACGCCATCTTCAAGCCGGGACCATCACCGAGGGCCCAGGGACATCGCCGAGCAGCTTCGCCCCACCCTTTCAAGCCCAGACCTGAACAACTACCACCGCCCAGCCCCCAGACCGGACCTGAAGACATGAACAGACATACCAATCAGAACCGTGACGAAGGACCCGAAAGACCCGAATGACCGGAAGGAACCGATGGACACGAACACGCAACCCCCACCCAAGCTGCCCGACGTGACCTCGAGCCATCGGTCCCATGGACTCTGGTGACGGATGGTTGACAGCTCCAAGGGAGGCGAATCACTCACGCATCAGACATCGTACCGGGAAGCCGTTCTATTCTTCCTTCTTCCTCTTCTTCTTCAAGCATCCGGACACGCCCATCATCATGCCATAAAATCATTAACATCGCTAAACTTCCTCGTCCACGATCGGGACGATCGCTCAGTGGCTCCGGGTCATGCTACGGACGACAAGGAAGAAGCGGGCAGTGGCGCGGTCAGGAGCGCTCGCGCCAGACCCGCGAACATTCAATAAACGTCATCTACCATCGTCATCGGTCATGTTCTGTCTCCTGTCTTCATCGTCTTGCCGCTTCGTAACAATATTATCAATATGATCACCCCTCCGCTCCCTGCCCGCCTATCAAGCTACATGCTATGTGCAGAAAGACCCAGTTGGCAGTAAATAACCGCCCACTTCCTCGATGCACGCCGAGCCTCCCTGATGTTGAGGTTCGCAAGAGGCATTTTACCAATCAGAAGGCGTGCCTTCGTCCCTGCGACGTCAGGAATGATTGACCTGTGTCCCTTCTGCTTGGACCGAGAGACAGCGGGGCACATCTTTCTTGACGGCCTAATTCCCGCAGCAGTCCTAGAGCGTCTGAGAGATATGTTTGGCCTCCCCGGGATCCCATACCCCACCGTGTGCTACTTCAACCCGCTTCCAAAGGAAGGGCGCAAGCAGTTTGTCTTGACACTGGCAGATGTCAACTATCAGGTGTGGTAGGCCCGCTGCAAAGCGGTCACTCGAACAAGACTCCGAGCCTCCATGAAGTGAAGGCCAAAATCAGAAAGAACTATGGTTCCACCTAGAGAGAGAGAGACGCCACTTAGGGAGAAAAGTTTTTTGAAGAATGGGGACACCCCATGGTGATCTTCAAAGACGAAAACGGAAAACTAGAAGTGAGATATTAGAAGACTTGCTCGCGTCAGGCTTCGACCCACCGGGGTGGTGCGGACGTGGTGCCTATTGTTATCCCTGGCCAAAGCCGCCCAGAAATTCAGCCGACACGCCAGACTTCTTCGGCTAACGCCTCCTTCACAAACTCTGGATACTTCTCTGCAAAGCACCAATGCGCTGGAGGCGAGCCGTACCAAAGGGAGAGAAGCGACGTGTTTCAACATGAGCTGAGCATCCAGACAGCACGGCGCCGTGGCCCTGACGGTGAACCTCTTCTCGCCCCGCGGCATATTTGAAGCGAGAGCGCAGCAAGCTCTCCCATTGGCCCTGCGAAAGTGCTGCCGTCGGATTGGACCATTTTGAGCGTCAACGGTTCTCGGCGACGGAGTCTCAAGTGCTTCCGTTCGAGACTCCGAGTGTGAGTTCGTCACTAGCGTCCATCGGGAGCAGTTCGCCCCTGACAGTGCGGACGCGGCGGAATCTCCCCGGCCGTCGCTGCGCGAGAACAGTCGCGTATGGCTATGTTAGCTTTCGGCCCCAGAGCCGAAATCCTTGTGTAAATACCTGTAAATAGTGTATAAAGCCTTTTCTTCATCTCACCAACGCCGACTCGGATCCATCGCTACCGCCCAGGGAGCTGACAGCCCTCGTTCACGAAACGGGTGACGAGCGCTGCGTTACCAACTCCTTGGCACAACCCTGTTGACGGTGGGCTACTGTGTGATAACCCCACCGGCACAACATTGGTGGCAGTTGCGGGATCCACTGGCACAACCCTGTTGACGGTGGGCTACTGTGTGATAACCCCACCGGCACAACATTGGATGGCAGCTGCGGGATTGACCGGCGTCAGGCACCTCGCCGCGGTGAGTGCCTGAAGTTTCCCTAAAACGCCAGACTTGTCTAACACACAGGGCAGCTTAGAGAAAGGCTGGGCGTAGCATTGTGTTAACCTTGCGTGTTTCAAGCCTCCAGGAAGTGTTTTGAAAACCAAGGGATGCTGAGAGGGGAATCAGTGTGAGAAAGGCTTGCGCATCTCTTGCTAGGAACGAGATAGCGAACGTACAGTACACTATTCCAAAAAGGCAATCAACAAGAGGCCGGTGTAAAGGATGCAGAGTTACAAGGTCAGAGAACTTCTCCAAATTTGTGATGAGTTGGGCATTGACTTGGGCTCAACAAAAAGAAAAAAGGAAATTCTTGAGATCATGCAGGCAGAGGAAGTGATGGTTGAGGAAGCCGCAGAGGCCTGGGATGATATTCAAGAAAGAAAAGGGGAGGAAGAAGCCAAAAGGCTAGAACTCCAAAAGCGCAATGAACGTGAAAAGCGGTTTTCTCGCTTAAAGAAGCTTATGCGGCTCGAGCTTTCGGCACACGGAAAAAGTGTTGAAAGGCATAAAGCTTCAATTGCCATTCAAGGTAAACAGTTCGAAGTCGCGGGAGGATCTGCAACCGTTCCTCATCGCCGAGGATATGGCAGAGTACTTGGAAGATTTCGAGCGTGTCTGCAAAAGTAAGCGCTTCGAGCGAGATACTTGGGCACAAAAATTGGTAGCTATTCTCTCCGCTGAGGCATCGGAAGAAATCAAGCGCGCAATAGACGTTGACTTGAAAAGCTACGATTACCTAAAGGAGTCTTTACTGAAAAGACATCGGCTGTCACCAATGGAGCTTGGGGACAGGTATCGGCGTGAGAAAAACTGTACCAAAACGTACTTCGATTTGGCGTATCAATTGAAAGCCGATGTAACCGAATGGCTAGACAGTCAGGAAGTCTCGGAGCAAATTGTACTTGCACCAGAGGATGAGAAACAGCTTGGGGAAGCGGCCGAGCAACGTGACCGCAGTAGCGAGCCGAGCGAGCCTCGAACAGAAGAGTATCCTGTTGCCTTGGTCGAGCCACCAGCTGAGACGGTTAGCACAGGCTTAATCGGCGAGAAGTCCGAAGCGACGCTGTCCAGCGAGGTGAACTGCACGCCGACCCAAGTAGCTGTAGGAGATACAGTTCCATCAAATGAGTGTGGGGAACTGGTAGTAACTGAACCGCCTCTCGAGTCAGAAGCAGAAGCTTGTGTAGAGCGCGACGGAGATGGAAACCAGCTAGAAAATGACAAAATTGCGGTTTCCGAAATCAGCGTAGTCGTAGATCATCACTCGCGGAAAAACGAAGTGGCGCTCATAGAAAATGCGCAGCTCACGAGTGTTTAACAGCTAAGGCAGAACCATGACACGGACGCTGTCGAGAACCACACCTGTGAAGTCGACAGCGAGCGACTAGATAGGAGCCATGAATCTTCCTGTCCTGACGTGCTCAATTGTGTTGGCGAAAACAACCCTAATGCGAACATGGACCTCACGCGATCCGAAACGCCCCAGCTATCAGACGACCTTGATCGTGCGCCGGTTAGCGCTGAGCGATGCGGCATACCGGCGGATCAGTGTAACTTGAGTAGCGAGCCTGCAGAGGATATGCCGGTTAGCGCTGACCGATGCGGCACACCGGCGAATCAGTGTAACTTGAGTGGCGAGCCTGCAGAGGATATGCCTAGCCCGGGGGCTGGCGTGAGCGAGCCTTGTCCTTGTTCGGACGCGACTGGCAGTGAGTCATGCGCTGCTGGCCGCTATGCAGGCGCGGCACCGCACTCGGACGATGCCGGCGCCATACCCGCTCCGGTTACCGGCAGCTTGAAAGAGCAGGCACCAAAAAGAAAGAAAGCGAAAATTCAAGTGCAGCCGCCGAAAACAGCGGAAAAGCAGGTGCATGAAAGAATACTGTCATCGGAAGGTGAGAAAACGCAAACGATCGCAAAAGGAAAAGAAGCGGCGATCTCAGCCACACAAATGCACCTGTGCTGAGAAAATGCGCGATTGGTGCGCAAAGCGTAAAGAACGAGACAGATCGTTCAACAAAGCGAGCAACTTGTGCTCGTCTGTTCTTTCACGCACAAAGCGGAAAGAAAGGCCTCGTAGAGAAATGGACAGCCGAGGCTGTGGCGGATGGAGGAGAGCCAAACCGCCCGAATATTGATTCGCGTTCTGCCGCTTGCGGAAGAGAGCAGCACAATGCAAACTCGGATGCTGTGAGTTATGCATTCAAAACATAGCTACCTTCGACGAGCGTTTCGTCGCCAACGGTAATGCTGTAGGCAGATCGGGGCAAAATTGAATGACCTCCTTGCTTCCTCAGTTACGTTCTACGATCCAAGTGATTTCAAGGAGACTCTTTTCCATTACTGATCATTAATTTTCCATTCTATTTAATGTATACCATTAATGTGCAAAATTGTTGTTTGAACCTTGTGTACTGCATCTTATACACTTTTCTCTTGTTGTAGTGGGAGCAAAAATGGGACAACAATTTAGCTAACTGAATTTGAAATTTTGCCTCTGGTGTTTGACGGGTGACCGAGGGTACCTGCTTGTGTTGGGTGTTGCCTGTTGTCGGTCGGTTTTGCAAGCCGCAGAAATGTCTACCGTTACCAGTGGCGAGTGGCAAGGGCATCGGAGCGACCCGAGCGAAGTTGATCGGCGTGCCCCGGCAACAAGGCTGTCGGCAGAGATCCTGACCTGGCGAGTGGAACCCGAGGCATGTGAGACTACCTGGCGCCCGGACACTGGACGTGAGCTTGGAGGAACCTGGCGAACGAGCGCGCCCGGCATCCGAGCCACATGCGAGCAGCTCGTCTTCCCGGCGCATTGTCTGATGGCGGGGGTGCTGTTATGCCTGGCCAAAGCCGCCCAGAAATTCAGCCGGATGCCAGACTTCTTCGGCTAACGCCTCCTTCACAAACTCTGGATACTTATCTGCAAAGCACTAGTGCACTGGAGGCGAGCCGTACCAAAGGGAGAGAAGCGACGTGTTTCAACATGAGCTGAGCATCCAGACAGCACGGCGCCGTGGCCCTGACGGTGAACCTCTTCTCGTCCCGCGGCATATTTGAAGCGAGAGCGCAGCAAGCTCTCCCATTGGCCCTGCGAAAGTGCTGCCGTCGGATTGGACCATTTTGAGCGTCAACGGTTCTCGGCGACGGAGTCTCAAGTGCTTCCGTTCGAGACTCCGAGTGTGAGTTCGTCACTAGCGTCCATCGGGAGCAGTTCGCCCCTGACAGTGCGGACGCGGCGGAATCTCCCCGGCCGTCGCTGCGCGAGAACAGTCGCGTATGGCTAAGTTAGCTTTCGGCCCCAGAGCCGAAATCCTTGTGTAAATACCTGTAAATAGTGTATAAAGCCTTTTCTTCATCTCACCAACGCCGACTCGGATTCATCGCTACCGCCCAGGGAGCTGATAGCCCTCGTTCACGAAACGGGTGACGAGCGCTGCGTTACCAACTCCTTGGCACAACCCTGTTGACGGTGGGCTACTGTGTGATAACCCCACCGGCACAACATTGGTGGCAGTTGCGGGATCCACTGGCACAACCCTGTTGACGGTGGGCTACTGTGTGATAACCCCACCGGCACAACACTATGCATTACGACCCCGCCCCAGTGGGAACAGGCCGGATTGCATGAGCCCCTTGGCTGGGAAAAGCCCGCTCCCCGAAACAAAAAAACTCCCACACCTTATGGTGCGGGAGGCCTTGCCTGGGGTAGCCGTAGGATGATGATGGTCGCAGGTTGAGGTCTGTACCCTCACAGGAGGACCGCACCTAGTGCATCCTTCCTTTCATCTGACAAGCCAAAGCACGTAGTCCGCTACAGTTCCGAAATTTGACTACTGTGTTTACAACTGGCTACTTCGCGACATTTCTTTTACTGAGCGTTTTGTTGCCCGTTCGTGTGTCCCGGCGCCGCGGCTGTTGTCGTGGCGTCCAGGGCCATAGCAATGGATCAACCACCGCCGGTCACTCGGGCTTCGAAGGCCCAGTGCTTCCAATTCACCGAGTCGGAGCCTGCTCTAGCAGACGACCTTATCGACGCCATCGAGATAGTCGTCGGTGTCGGGGGGCTGCAATATTTGCAGCACCTCGGCGGGACCAAGTTCCTTGTAGCAGTCAGTTCTATGGCTCAAGCCACGAAGATGGTTGCGGCGGGAAGTCTGCTCGTCGCAGGAAACGAAGTTGGTGCAAATGGCTGCACCAATGGTTTTTGTGACCGTTTTCCGGTTGCCCCCGTGCGTAGGCGACGTCGTCCTCGCCGCTGCGCTCAGTCCTTACAGAAAAGTTAGAGCCGTCACAGAGGCGGTGTTTAAGGGAAAGAGTCACGTCCGGAACGGATGCCGGCTGGTGAAGTGGGACATGCTGCGTGCGCCGCCCAACTTCCTCTCCGTCGCGGGCCACCGCGTAATGTTCGAGTGCCAGGACATGACGCGGTTCTGCACCCGGTGCGGAGTGGGGGGCCACGTCGGTGCTGAGGGTAGGGCGGTCAAGTGCGGACGCTGCTCCGCCTTCGGCCACGACACCGACGCTTGCAGAGCGGCGTTCAAACGCTGCAGAGCCCAGCATGCGACGTCTGACTGCGTGTTGCCCAGGTCACATGCTGCCGCAACAGCCGCGTCCGGGAAACCTGCAGCCTTCACATTTCGGGAGTTTCGGGGCGAGCCAGAGCCTCCAGCCCAGGTTTACGGGGCCTCCCCCATCAAGGCAAAGGACGCCCTCCATGTGTCCCCCGAGCACCATGAACGCGGAAACGAGGTCACGGCGTCTACTGCCACCACGGCGGCTGGCGTGAACGAGGCCTCGGGTCTGTCTTCCAAAGACGAGGTGTCAAGCACGGTGCCGTCTTCTGACGACGACAGCGAGTAACCTGCCACTTCCCCCGCCCACTCTACGGAATCGGAAGAGGAAGCCGCTGCGTACCAGTCGCAGCACATGCAAGGAGAGGCTGGGGCAGCCACAGCTTCACACGTGTGGCAACACTCTTCAGCTGAGGCGGCGTCCCTTACGAACAGCGCTGTTGCAGATCCAGGAGCCGAGCGTACCACCTGTGCAGGTCTAGGTCGTGCGGGAAAGGCGCGTTCCACAGAGGACTCAAAGCGTCAACTATCGGCATCCGATGGCAGCACGGCGCCATCCGCGGCAACCACTGCCCCCATGAAACGAGTGAGAAAGGGCGATGACGGCACATTAATGGATGTCTCGGATAATGACACGTAGCCACCATGGCTGTAACATCAAGCGTCGCCGGCCACTGTGGTCGCTCTTTTCCTCTTCCCTCACGGCTAGCGGCAACGCAACCGCTCCCTGGGCAGCTCCCGCCGGTCGCCGCTGGCCTCTGCGGAAATTTCAGCGTTTTAGCCTCGTCAACGTGTGCGCTGAACGATAGACTGCGCGGGCCCTGCTGTGTGTGTGTTTTGGTGCGGGACTCCGTTTGTCCAGTCGCCTGATGTACGCAGCGCTGCAGAGACTGCGTCTTCTATTGTGGAAGTACTTGAAGTACCTCTCTGGTCAACTGGACAGAGATGGAGAGGCGCGGTTTCTGGAGCGCTTGCACACCCGTTTCTTCGTCGTTCGGGATGGCGGGTTTGTTATGCCAGCTTTGCCATACGAACCCCCCCCCCCCCTTTTCTTATGTTTTCCCCTCTTTGGGGAATCATGTGTTTCAATGTATATGCGCCTTAGAGTGTTTTGTATACTGCTTTGGTCTGTGATTAATGTGCTTTTTATATGTATGTACGTACCCCAAAAATTCTCTTTTACACGTGTTATGGAAAAGCGTACTTCAGCCTCGGTGGTAGTGGTGAAAACATTTATTATACGCACAGATAGGTATTGACACTAGGTGGGATGCTTACACAGGCACTCCATTGGCGTTTGCCGCAGCCCAGGCCTCCCGTGATGTGGCTGGGGCAGGTTGGTCACCGCCGCTTGCGGCGGGGGCTAGTTGTTGTTGTGGCTGTAGGTAGAAGGAAAAGAAAATGCACGGGCCTGCTACTGGCTCTGTAGCTGAGCCACCTCCGCTGCCTGATTTATTTATAGATTTATTTATAGGAAGGGGAAGGCGCGGTGACTGTCTCCCTTGTTCTTCTGTGGACACCGCAACCGCGCCGTAAGGGAAGGGAGGAAGATGGGAGTGAAAGTGGAAAGAGAGAAAGAGGAGCCGTAGTGGAGGGCTACGGAGTAATT
Source organism: Amblyomma maculatum (assembly GCF_055883805.1). Taxonomy (NCBI): domain Eukaryota; kingdom Metazoa; phylum Arthropoda; class Arachnida; order Ixodida; family Ixodidae; genus Amblyomma; species Amblyomma maculatum. The sequence continues at coordinate 125,015,592 of NC_139345.1, read as the reverse complement.
TCGACCACCTGGTGATCTTTAACGTGCGCTGACATCGCACAGCACACGACGCCTCTTCGTTTCGCCTCCATCGAAACGCAGCCGCCGAGGTCGGGTTCGATCCCGGGTACTCCGGCACAGTAGTCGGGCGTCTTACCACTGCACCACCCCGGCGGGGCCCTCCGCTGCCTCGTGCAGATAGAGGAGAACATAGAGAAGAAGGAAATGGAAGAGGGAGAGAAAGACGCGCGCCGCAACAACAGCCGTCGTCCACCACCAGCGGTGGCGTGCGCAATGACGGCCTACAACAGATAAAAATTCGGTGCCAGGCCAGCCCCCGCCGCAAGCAGCGGTGACCCACCTGCACCAACCCCCCGCGGGGGCTAGCCTGCCACAGAATTTTTATATCTTGTAGGCCGTCATATTGCACCTGCCACCGTTTTGGTGGTGGACGATGGTTGGCCTTGCGGTGCGTGTCTTTCTCTCCCTCTTCCTTTTCTTTTCTATTTTCTCTTCTATCTGCACGAGGCAGCGGAGCCCCGCCGGGGTGGTGTAGTGGTAAGACGCCCGACTACTGTGCCGGAGTACCCGGGTTCGAGCCCGATCTCGGCGGCTGCGTTTCGATGGAGGCGAAACGAAGGGGCGTCCGTGTGCTGTGCGATGTCAGCGCACGTTAAAGATCCCCAGATGGTCGAAATTACTACGCAGCCCTCACTAAGGCTCCCCTTTCTCTCTCACCACTTTCACTCCCACCATCCTGTCTTCCCTTATGGCGCGGTTGAGGTGTCCACAGAGAACAAGTGCGGCAGTTACCACGTCTTTCCCTTCCTGTATATCAATCAGACAGCGCAGGTGGTTCAGCTACAAAAGCCAGTAGCAGGCCCGTGCATTTTCGTTTCCTTCTTCCTACAGCCACAACTAATGTCACATATTGTAGTCAAGGCTTCTCAACGAAGGAAGAGAATATGAAAATTAAATCTTTTGCTGACGGAAAAAAGCACTCAGCGTGTACAGTGTTTTGCACAATGTACACGTGCGTCCGTCGTGAACAGTTGCGGCTTCATTTCGATGGAGGCGAAATGAAGAGGCATCCGTGTGCTGTTCGATGTTAGCGCACGTTAAAGATCCTCAGGTGTTCGAAATTACTCCATAGCCCTTCACTACGGCTCCTCTTTCTCTTTCCATTTTCACTCCCATCTTCCTTCCCTTACGGCGCGGTTGAGGTGTCCACAAAAAACAAGTGAGACAGTTACCGCGCCTTTCTCTTCCTATAAATCAATCAATCAATCAATCGTGAACAGCTGCATGGACGCAGAGCTATTGTGGAGGCCCGCCCGTTGTGCCGAGTGCTCAGTGACCTAATAAATTTGCGGGTGGGCCTCAAGCAAACTACTATATAATGTACCATATTGTATATTATTGTGAAAGCAATACTACTTGCACCTTCAAGCCTTTGCCGTTCCGTGGCGGTGACACCATTGACCTTTCGCGTGACCTCTTTGTGACGTCGCCGAAGAACTGGGCGACCATCTCGCACCGTCCGCGAGCAGTGGCGGTGCCACCACCGGCGGCCTAACTCCCGCGCTGTCCGCCAGGAGCGCAACAGGTGTTTTGACGTCACACCGAAGAGCTGGGCGACCATCTCGCGCAGTCTGCGAGCAGTGGCGGTGCCACCACCGGCGGCCTAACTCCCGCGCTGTCCGCCAGGAGCGCAACAGGTGTTGTGACGTCACGCTGAAGAGCTGAGCGATCATGTCCTTAGCGCCCGGAGACTTAGGGCATTCCTAAAGTATATGGTCGAGGGTCCCCCTCGCTTCGCAGGCTTTACATTTATCATTTTGCTCTCATCTATCTGGGTGTGAAACAACCAGACATTGTTCCGGGTGCCAGGGACAACATTAAAAGTAGAGAGGCCTGGGTTACCCTGCTGCGAAGCGACGTCCACGCTGACGAGCAAAAAGCCGTCCGCCTGGCGGCTGAAGCCGCGAATAACCAATGTATAGTCGCAGTCCTTAGCCGCGGAGGTTCCAGCCCCCGTTCCTCAGGCTTGCGTGCGAGGAGCGGGGAGTAGGGGGCCTCCTAAATCGGTGGAAATTAAAGTTTAAATCAATCAATCAATCAATCAATCAATCAATCTGGGCGACCATGTCGCGCCGTGTGCGAGTAGTGGCGGTGCCACCACTGGCGGCCTAATTCCCACGCTGTCCACCAGGAGCGCCACAGGTGTTGTGACGTCACGCCGAAGAGCTGGGCGACCATCTCGCGCCGTTTGCGAGTAGTGGCGGTGCCTCCACCGGCGGTTTACCATCTGCTTCGACGATGCCACCTATTGCTAGGGAAGCTGGTCGCAATGAGCGTAAGAGACAGCAGCGAGCTACGGAGACGGAGGAACAGCGTATTCATGTCGTATCCAAAGTGAATCATTGTATAACCACCAGAGTCTAACCATAACAAGCATATCCATAAGCACCACAACCAGCCGAACATTAGCTGAACCTGGGCGTAGCCATGGGTATCGCTTTCGCTAGCTATCGGGCTTAACCAAGCTTACCCTATTGCAAAAACCAGCGTCTCCAGTGCGAAACCAGTAAGATTGTCGCGCTGGTTTTGCAATGGATCTGCTGGGCACGCTGAAGGTCTGCGATATTCACTGGAGCAATAACGGGAAGACACTGGCTGCACTGGTGCGATGGGAGAAAGACGCTGGGATTAGACTTTTGACGCCGGGTGTGTCGCTGGCATCCGCGATACACTGGGAGAAGTGCTGTATGTGCACTGGGCCGCACTGGTCCCAGTGCCCCAGTATAGCCGGTGCGGCCTGCGGTGTCAGCCGGACTAGCATCCCTCAGGGGCCAACAGGGCAACAGCGTACTTTCAATCGACCATCGGGGAGCATATGAAAAATATGGTTCAAGCAAGCGCTTTTTGCTGCGAAGTCGTTGCGCATTTGTAAGAAAACAAAGGCAGTATCTTTTTTCTAAAGTTTCCATGTTTTGATGGGTCGTTTCGAGCGTTTCGAGACAGACAACGACCGCCGCGCCTCGATCTCATGACACACTAACGATTAACGCACTACTAAAGCTGGAATTGAATAATGTGGGCTACCATGCATAACCAACTTCACGGCTGAACTTAAGGGCACTTTAACATAATGATTACTGCCAAAATGTTCAATGCGGGCTCAATCGCAGGCGAGCGTAGGCGAGCCTGCACCACGGCCCAGTATAAACAGCAGAAAGAAAAACTAAAACGAGGAAGAGAGTAGTTTACCGAGCGATGGGCCCATGTGAGAAAAAGCAACAACATACAGCGCTTGTAATACATAATATTTGGCGTGTTTCTCAAGCTTTTGCGCTCCTTCTTACTCTGCGTATCAAGCAGCCGAGCCCTCGGTCATCGCAACGCTTCCCGCAATGTTTACATACAAATAAGGTTTAGTTACACGCAATTAGGGTCATCGCTGCGGCGCTTGCCGGTAAGCTTGGTCGCACGTTTTTCCTTGAAGGCTTCTACTAAAGTTCCGTGTTCAGCGAAAATTGCGCCCACGGTAGCAGAGCACCACCAAGAGCCGGCGTTGGTAAGTTTGCCACGATGTCAAACTCCACATGTTAAAATGATTCCAGTGCACAAAATAGCGCGCATAGCACCCAGAACCTTAGTTGCAAGTCGTGAGAGCAGACAGCAAGCTGCTTTCAAAATAATGAAAAATATTGATTTTAAAAATGCGTATTCCGCCTAATGAACTCAACCTTATAAATGTGGGTCAGGACATAAAATGCAGAAATGTTTAAAAACATCCAGTTCTCGGCGTGGCCGAGTGGTTAGCGTGCTGAGCTGGTGATTGGTGTACCTAGGGACATAGTTTGAGGCACGCTTGGTGCAATTTTTTTCCAGTTTTACTGTTTTTTTTTTACTTTTTTTAGGTTATTTTTATGCACTAAACTTGTTTCGTTACTTTTTACTTTTTAATTTTTATCCCACGCTTTTTTTTTTCGGGCAAACAGTGCCGCCAGTGCGGAGCGTCCCAGTATGCCGCATCCCAGTGCGCCCAGTGTCCAGCGTCATACTGGGACCATAATCAAGTATGGCGCTGGTGCGCTGGCGCCCAGTGGCACTGGTTTTTGCAATAGGGTAGCCTCTACCAATTTTAATGTTTTTATTTACTTACCCTTTTCCTTCTTCCTATCGCTCCCTCTGAGTTCCTCTACACCATCCTCGTTATCCCTTTATTTTCCGCCGCCCCAATTCAGGTGCTTGAGATATCAGATAGCAGATACCGGGGCTGGCAAACATATTTCCTTCCTTTCTATATACAATAATTAACCACTACAGCAACAGCCACTGTCCACGGAGGGAACGCAAGCGTGCAGCCGACACGGGAGTGAAATGCCGCTGTGACATCAGCGGCTAACTTTTGCCAGACAGCAAGCTGCTTTCAAAATAATGAAAAATATTGATTTTAAATTGCGTATTCCGCCTAATGAACTCACATTTCGAGTAATTACAATTTCTTGTGTGCGGACTGAAGTGTAATAAACAGTTTATGCGCAAATATTAGCTGTCTTTACCCTTTAGCAAAAAAGCAGCTCCGGCTTAGCTCGACTAACCCTGGTTACGCAAGCGAAAGTATCGGCATCACCTCGTTAAGCATCGTTTTACCTGTGGTTAGGCCTTGCTAGACATGCATTGCTAATTACAGCTATCGCTTGCCAGTGGGCAAATGGCTGGCATTCAACTCGAATGAATCTGGATAGCAGAGGAAAAGATTGGCTAAGCAAGGTTCCACAGAGTTTTACTATACCTCATCTTTTATTGATCAGGCCTTGGCCAATCTTTATTAAGGCGAAAGACTTTATTAGCTCATGCTGTCTTGTTGTGGCTATAGGAAGAAGGAAAGGAAAATGCACAGGCCTGCTACTGGCTCTGTAGCTGAGCTACCTCCGCTGCCTCGTGCGGACAGAAGAGATTGATTTAAAAAAAGAAGGGAAAGGCGGGGTAACTGTCTCACTTGTTTTTTGGACACCTCAACCGCGGGTTGTGGAAGGGAGGGAGGTGAGAGTGAAAGTGGACAGGGAGAAATTTGCGCCTGTTCTCAGATGGAAGCATTTCTGGGAGATTATATCAGCTCATTAGCGATGAGATCGCGCTCCTTGTATCTTTCAGTTTTTCTACGTTTACTGTTGGGTGGTTGGTTTTGCCAGGTGCGCAGCATTTTTCAGCAATATTTGAATAATTATGCAGATGTGGCTAATCAGTAATTATTGACCAATTTGTCATTAATTTCTAATTGTCTGTTTTTCATTACACAATAATTTTAGTCATAATTTAGCAACTGGTCACTGATTGGCTTATGGCCATATAAGGCACGCATTCGCGCATACCGTGGTGGTCGCGGCATTAATTAGTAATTAATAAAGTACTTACGCAACTGTCATTAATTAGTAATTAACCACTGATCAATCAGTAAATATTTAATTGGACATTGTTAATTAGAAATTGATCATTGATTGCCGTATGGCCGTATAGGGCACGCATTCGCGCATACTGTGGTGGTGCTCTGTGATTGATCGAGACCTACATGGCGTAATCCCGTCTCGATCGCCGCAAAAGCATGGCGCTTTTGTTGATGACAAAGATGAGGCAATAAAGGCTTTTGTCTTAAAACCTTTTAAAGCTTTGTTTTCTGTGCCGGTTAAAATAACTGCCCCATGAAAAGATTACCTTGCCAGAGATGAAACTTCCAGGTCATATCCGAGCAGGGACTTGAAGAACACCAGGTCGAAATCGGTGTTCAACTGTTCCCCGCCACGGTGGTGCAGTGGTTAATATGTCCCTCTACTGTGCCGGAGAAGCCCTTCTTTGAACCCGACTACGGGTGGCTGCGTTTCGGTGGAGGCGAAAGGGAGAAGGAAGGAAGGAAAAACTTTATTTAGCCCTATATTGCCGCGAACTGTCTAAATCTTCATTTGTCCCTGTTCGACAGCCGCTGACATACGGCCTTATCATTGTTATTCTGGCGCGCTTATCAATTCTGTATCCCGTGTTCATGCTCGTAGCCGCGATACTACGCGTTATAATTTTCTTTGTTGCGAACGATGCGCCGAGATCTGTCTCGAAGATTCCGATCACTCGCGTATGTTTCTACAATGTTCCAGGTTGTGCAACTAGCAGTTTGCGACGTTTTCTAGATTGTTCTGAGCAGTCTTTAAATTGAGTGTTGACAAGTGTGACGAGCATTCTTTGTTCGACGATCCACGAGCACGTTTTTTGCTATCACCGTTGCCGAGTTGCTTAGTTAATTTGCGGGCGCGAGTCAGCCCAATAAAGAGCTAATTTCAGTACCATCAAGCCTGTGTCTTCTCTTGGTGTGAACAGCCTTGTAGCCACCACGTGACATCTGGTGGAGGTGCTGCGTTTGATCCTTCAAGCGAAGACCCCAGCCTTGTTCCTGTTACCCTAGAGGACCAGCCAACAGGCCACCGAACCAGTCGACGGCTTCAAGGGCTACAGCCTGAACAGGGTTTGCTGCCGGACCCCATTAGATCTCGGAAGGCATTGACGCTGACCATGGCCCAGCCTACAGCACCGGTCATTTTTGTCCAACCCCGCGAGCCCCCTGCTTCCATGGACGACCGAACGAAGATACGGAAGACTGGATGGACCTTTTCGACCATGTGGCAGAATTCAACGGCTGGAAGGACACTACAAAACTAAGGCAAGTGTACTTTGTTCTTCAAGAACATGCCCGAGTTTGGTTCGAAAATCACGAGACTTCTTTAAAAGATTGGGAGATATTCAAAGCAGAGTTTTTTTGATGGCCTTTGCAAGTTCTGTCCGAAAGGAAACAGCTTAGGCCCTCCTCCAATCAAGACCAACTCCCAAACGAGCTCATCCTGTTATACATAAAGGAGACGAAGCGCCTGTTTCGCTACGCCGACCCTAACATGACCAAAGGTGAGAGAGTGAAATTATTAATGCGAGGTGTTAAGGAGTTGCTTTTTGCAAGACTTGTCCGGAACCCGCCGAAAACTGTGAAAGAATTTGAAAGGGAAGCATTGACCATCGAGAAAACGTTGCATAACCGGATGCGCCACTACGAGCGACCACTTCAGCCGGACTACTCAAGCCACTTCCTCAGCGCATCTGCAAGCGGAGACAACCTTCGGGACCTCATCGTGAGATCGTGCGAGAGGAGCTCCGCCGATTGCTGCCATCATCGCAACAACCCCAGGTGGCGACGCTCGCGGACGTCATCCGTGAAGAAGTCGAGCAGGCTCTGGGCGTTTCGCAAGTGACGGCTGCGACTGTTCCAGCACAAGAGGCACCAGCGATGAACTACGCTGCTGCATTACGTCGCCCTGTGCCCCGACGAGCTGACTTTCCATGCCCTCGCCGCTACCGTCCTATTCCTGAAAGCCGCCCCTCGGCCCCCGCCCGTCAAGCCTACCAAGGACGTCCAAGCTTCAGGAAGTGTGACGCCTGGAGGACAGCAAACAACCGGCCATTATGCTTCCACTGCGGTGAGCGGCCACATTCTGCGCCACTGCCTGTACCGACGAATCGGTCTCCGCGGATTTGCAGTCGACGCTCCACGACTACGCCCAGGCATAACCTCCTTTATACTCTCTGTGTCTGTCAACACGCCGCCCGAACAATAGAGCGGCGCCGTCGGGTAAAGTTGCGCGGCGCTGCCCCTCCCCTCGCTGAGGGCGCCACTGACGTAGGCGTCGAGGCGCACGTGTCGCACGGGTGCGAACGTCGGCGCGGGGAGGGAGCGCTGTTATTCGCAAGCGGGATAACTGTTTCTAAGCATGAATCGTGCATATTCAGCATATTTACTTGTAAGGCCGACATCCACTAAGCATATCAAGTGATCATATGATACTTGTTAGGATAGCACCAACGGTATATGACACTTTATGTCAGGCAGTTGTAAGAAATTGCGCATGGCTCGAAAAACTGCATGACTGCTCCGCTAGCGCCAGCGGTAATATAAATTGTGCTACAAGAGTACCATGTAGAAGTGGTGTGATTAATAGTTGCAACAAGTAGAAAAAAATTAATGTTCATGGTGACTGCTGTCACTGATAGCACTTCACAAGCCAGCTTGATTTACAGATGATTGGAACAACTGCATCGCAGTATGCCATCGAGATCTGTAAGGAGAACAATTTTGGTATCAGCTGTTACTTTCAATGATTCAGCGCGTCGTACAAACATTTCTTTTTTTAAACTTGAAAAACAATTAAGGAAAGACAATATACGCGTGCATCTTTCTGTCTAGATCCCTCCAAAATAATCGTCACAATAGGCAAAGCTTGTGTTTTTATTTTTTCACAGAAATGCGCAGTTAGCGAAACAAAAAATACTGCGCTGGAGCACATGTAACATACCAAACAGACGAGCTAACCAGGTAGAAAGTCAGCATTGCAGTCAAGAAAATACACGTGCACATTTAATAATATCATGATTATTATTATGATGATGATGATGACCTTACTGACGCTTAATAAGCACACTTCTGGTGCTGTCATTATTTTTCAAAGGCCTTAAGTACGAGTTTTGCGGTTTCCGATGCTAGAGAGGGACAGCGATTTAGTTGACAAGGAAAACTGATATAGGCTTTGCACGATTTGGTTTAACTTACTTTAAAGTAGTCATCTTCACAATAGGCAAATCTTGTGCTTCTATTTTATCACAAAATTTCGTAATTAGCGTTTACTGCAAAAACACTTCGTAGGAGCACATCTAACACTACGCAGACGAGCTAGGCTGGGAAGCAATTAGCATTGCAGTCCAGAACGCACAGGTGCACATCAAATATTACTATTGCAGTATTTACGCTTAATAAACACAGTATTTGGTGCTGTCACTATTTTTACAAGCCTCAAAGCAGCTGAACACTACGCAGCGATCGCCGGAAGGACAAAGCAAAGCTTGCACTTACCAGTTGGTGCAATTCTGTATTCTTGCAGCACCCGAACGCAGAGAAAAGTAGAAGTATGACCTTGCACACTACAAAGCAGTCCACGAAACAGCGAGAAAGCGGTAGCGCGTGGCTATCCGGATCGCTTTGCAACACGGTGCACCCGGCACTCGCCTGGCGAGGGTGACCCTATGTCGCTGTCGCCATCTCTCGGCAGCCAGCGGCGTAACTTGTCAACGGAGGAGGAGCGGCGGCGACGGCCGCGGAGCGCAGAATTGCCAGGCACAGAGTGTATTAAGGAGGCTATGGCCCAGGTGAACGACCGCAAGAAATTGACAACTATCTGCGTAGCGGTGAGACTGCGCCACCAAGCCGTCTGGTCTGGTCCCCATCACTGTAAAGGGCCGCTTTGCGTCGCCAGGCCGTAACTACAATGAGAGTGTGCGCGGAAGGCCCCAAGCCCGCGCAGGGGAAACTAAATAGAGCAACCTTTGGAGGTGAGGTTGCTTCACGGCGAAAACATGGAGATCCTCCATTGCCGACGATGAGTGACGGCGACGCAGCCAATAAATCGCCGATCCACAAGACGACAACGTCGACGAGATCACGACCAGACTTCAAGTGGACATCGCAGCCCAGTGACGTTATGACGGTGTTCGCATTCCGCGCTTCAGCACAAGACGAAGCAGAGATCGAGCACCGAAGCCAACGTGCAATACTAGGACGCGAACAAGCGATCTTGTGATTGCTGTCGACGGACGCACGGTTACTGCCCTAGTGGACACCGGTGCCGACTACTCTGTCATCAGCGGAGCTTTCGCCGCCCAGCTCAAGAAAGTGATGCCCACTTGAGATGGCCCGCTAATCTGCACCTCTGGTGGTAACCTTATTACGCCGTTGGGGCGATGCACCGCAAATGTTAGAGTAAATGGACATACCTACCTTACCGGCTTCGTCGTCCTGCAGCACTGTTCCTGCGATGTAATTCTGGGCATTGACTTTCTGAACGAACATCGAGCGATCATCGATCTCCCATGCAAACTAATCAAGCTCTCGATTGACAAGGCCGCGCCTGCTACGAAAACTTCGGCGCCTCACGTCGCTCTCAACGTCCTCGACGGAAAATACCGTACCGCCTTGACCAAGCGTCATTGTCCCTGTGGTTGCACCAGAAGTCGAAATCACGGAAGGGGTTGTCGAACGAAACACTCAGTTCTTACTGGATTGAGGACTTGGCATCGCCAGAGGCATCGTTCGTTTCCGTCATGGGCAAGCTGGTGTGCTCGTCACGAACTTCACCGACGAATACTGGCACCTGAACAAGGGCATAACGATTGTTTTCCTTGACGAGCTAGCGGAAACACGAGAGTCTTCATCCTCCCCAGCCAACTTGAAGACGATGCACCCAACCGATTCAAGCAGCCCGATTTCGACATTAACCCACCACTCCCCCGAGGCAGACGAGACCGTATTCGCACTCTTCTTGAAAACTACAGCGAGTGCTTTTCTTCAGCGTCGAAGGTGCGGCAAACTCGGTTGGCAAAGCATCGCATCATCACGGACGAAAACACTCGACCGCTACGTTCAAGCCTCTACCGTGTATCGCCACGAGAACGCCAGGCCATTCGCGATCAAGTTGAGGAAATGCTGCATGGTGACGTGATCCAGCCATCCAACAGCCCCTGAGAGGCGCCAGTCGTTTTGGTGAAGAAGAAAGGCGGCACACTTCGCTTTTGCGTCAATTACCGCCGCTTGAATTGCATAACTAAGAAGGATGTCTACCTACTTCCACGCATCGACGACACACTGAACCGGCTCTACAATGCAAGGTACTTATCATCGATGGGCCTGAGCAGCGGATATTGGCAAATTGAGGTCGACAAAAGAGATGTCATTTGGCCTCTTTTCCGCACCAGCCATGTTTCAACGAATAATGGACACTGTGCTGGCGGGTTTGAAGTGGCAGATTTGCCCGGTATACTTGGATGATATCGTTGTCTTCTCGTCAAACTTTCAAGACCACCTGGAATGGCTGTAGACAGTGCTGGAAGCCATCAGATCATCGGGACTAACGTTAAAACCAGAGAAGTGCCACTTCGCCTACGAGGAACAGAGTTTCCTAGGTCACATCGTTAGCAAGGATGGTGTTCGGCCAGACTTGGGGAAAAGAGCTGCAATCGCACAATTTCCACCGCGTGCTGACAAGACAGCTGTGCGCAGGTTCCTTGGGCTGTGCGCTTATTATCGACAATTTGTCAGAAATGTTTCGAGCATCGCAGAACCGTTGACACAGCTTACAAACGCTGACGTAACGGTGCGGACAAATGTAAACAGAGCACCCAATTTCCTTCTAACATTTTTCATGCCTTTCATAATTATAACTGGCAGTCGTCGTATGTGCGAACCGGTAGTAGAAACTAGTGCCCTTTCACTAGGGCAAACATTGTTTTCTTATCCCCAGTGCAGGAGGCGTGATTTCAATTTGAACGGAAATGCGTGCTTCGTTTACTTATGTCCGCACCTGCACCTTTGAAATGAGAAGCGCCGCAAGGAGTAGCTTTCGACGAACTTAAGCGCCGCCTGCAGTCCCCTCCTGTCCTTGGCCACTTTGATGAACACGCTGAGAACGAAATTCACACCGACGCAAGCAGTTTGGGCATAGGAGCCGTTCTCGTCCAGAAGAGTGCCGGGCTGGAGAAGGTAATCACCTACGCTAGCAGGTCCCTCACTAAAGCTGAAGTCAATTACTCGACGACCGAGAGGGAGTGCACCGCGATCATCTTGGCCATTTCTAAGTTGCGTCCATACCTATACGGTCGACCATTCAAGGTGGTAAGCGACCACTACGCGTCTGCTGGCTGGCTAATTTGAGATCCCTCCGGCCGCCTTGCTCGATGGAGCCTAAGACTTCAAGAATTGGGCTTTACAGTAGTATATAAGTCAGGCAGAAAGCATATAGATGCAGACTGCTTATCCCGCGCTCCCGTCGACGCCCCTCCGAAGGATGATGACGACGCCTTTCTGGGACCAGTAAGCGCCAGCAGCTTTGCACAACAACAGCGATAAGATCCTCAGCTGAAAGACCTAGCAGATTACTTGGAAGGCAAGACCGGTTCTCCTCCTGCTGTGTTTAGGCGTCAGTTGTCGTCGTTCACCTTAAGCAATGACGTCATCGTAAAGAACTTCGCTCTCAACAAGACAGTGCAGCTTCTTGTCGTGCCTAAAAACCCCAGAAAGGAAATTCTTCATGTGTTGCACGACGAGACAACAGCAGGGCACCTTGGTTTTGCGCGCACATTGCATCGACTCCAGGAGAAGTACTACTGGCCGCGACTGCCTGCCGACGTTGTCCATTATGTATAAACGTGCCGTGAGTGCCAGTGACGCAAGACGCCGCCGATCATGCCAGCTGGGCTACTGAATTCGATACCGCCCCCAACCCTGCCCTTTCAACAAATTAAGGTGGATCTTCTCGGCCCCTTTCTATCTTCATCTGCGGGTAGCAAGTGGATCATCGTGGCCACCGACTACCTTACCCGATACGCCGAAGCAAAAGCACTGCCCAATGGTGCAGCGGCAGAAGTCGCAAAATTTTTTGTCGAACAAGTTCTTTTGCGACACGGTGCCCCAGAAGTCCTCATCACGGGAACGGCATTTACGGCAGAGCTGACGCAAGCCATCTTGGAATACAGTCATACAAGGCATCGACGAACTACTGCATACCATCCCCAGACAAATGAACTTGCGGAGCGTCTCAACAAAACTATTGCGGATATGATTGCAATGTACGTCGACGCCGAGCACAAGACTTGGGACGCCATTCTACCCTACGTCATCTTCGCATATAATACCGCCGTTCAGGAGGCAACCAGGTCGACCTCGTTCAGCCTTGTGTACGGCAGGGAGCCCATGACGACGCTTGACGCAATGCTGCAACACGTAACCGACGAGGATAACCTGGACGACGCCACCTACCTTCAACGTGCAGAGGAAGCCCGAAGACTCGCCCAAATGTGCATTGAAGATCAGCAACGAACCGACGCCTAACGTTACAACTTAGACGGCGCGATGCTGAGTACAAGCCGGGAGATCAGGTCTGGGTTTGGACGCCGATTCGCCGCCGCGGACTGAGCGAAAAGCTTTTCCGCCGGTACTTCGCCCCTACAAAGTGCTTCGCCGACTAGGACAATTGAACTACGAGGTCGTTCCCGATGGCGCGGCAGCGGCGTCGAGTGCATCCAGAAATTCTGCATGGTGTACGCCTTAAGCCATATTATGCGTGCTAAAAGCTATTGATGTTTGTTTTACAATGTTTATGTTAATTCATGGCTGTTTATTTTGAAACATCGAGGCGATGTTTTTAAGGGGGGAGTAATGCCGCGAACTGTTTAAATCTTTATTTGTTCCTGTTCGGCAGCCGCTGGCATGTGGCATTATCATTGTTATTCTGGCGCGCTTATTAATTCTGTATTCCGTGTTTGTTCATGATCATTGTTGCGATACGATGCGTTATCATTTTCTTTGTCGCGAACGATGCGCCGAGGTTTGTCTCGAAGATTTCGATCACTGTTCCAGGTTGTGCTACTAGCAGTATGCGACGTTATCTAGATTGCTCTGAGCAGCCCTTAAATTGAGCATTGACGAGTTCGACGGGCATTCTGTGTTCGACGATCGACGAGGACGTTTGTTGCTTTCGCCACCGCCGAGTTGCATTATTCTTTTGCGGGTGCAAGCCAGCCCACTAAAAAGTTAACTTTTGTACCATCAAGTCTGTGTCTTCTTTTGGTGTCAACGGCCTTGTCACCGGTACGTGACAATATTATTTGGCGGTTTTTGGGATGTCTTCAGAGATGTCTCCTTGTTGCATTCAGAAGAGTCTCCACGGAGGAAGCGCATCCATAGAGGAAGCGGTTTGCTGAGCAGCCTCTGAACTTACACTGATTAGGCCAACCACGTTCAGGACAGTGTAGCTGCTACCGACTTTTGCGCACTATCTTTGAATTTATTGTGCACGTAGTGTTCTTCAGCCTAGCGATTTCTAATCGAAGAGCTATTTGAGTCAGCTGATTGCAAAAGTCAGCCGCAACTGAAGTTGATAGTGCTCAATGTTGGCACAGACACATATCACCCAGACATCTGGTCTTTCTGTGAAGAAAAATTTCCCAATCGATGAAGGGAACTAACAGAAGAACCCCTGCAAGGAAACATGTGCGGATTTAACTGAGACGTTGACTTACGCAATAAACCAAGAAATATTTAGTGGAAATTGTAAAACACCATGTTTACAATGGTGTAAAGCACTGTAAAACATTGTAAAACACCATGTTGTCTTGAATCACTAAAAGTAGTCTCAATCTACTAAGTTATGTATATTTTATAAAAGTTCTAAGCTTTTTTGCAGCATCCGGGACATTAATTCAGCGCTGTTCAATATGTTTTGGACTGGATGCCTCATTTCGGGCTCTCAACTGCTAGAAGACGCAGAAGGAGAGGAAGGCTGGTTCTGCAAAACTTTATGCCGTATCAGCAGGTGAGGTAGTCATGCGCTAAACGTAAAGTTCTCAACATCATAAATAGTTTGTCCGTGTGTTGTCTGTGTCGTTGTGGCTCGTCCGTGAAGGGCAAGCTCTATGCTTCTTCGCTTTCTTTGTTGGATCAGTTCAAACCAAGCAAGGTGCAAAAGAAAAGGTCTGCTTACAAACGCATTTAGCTGCAATTACCTCGATAATCTGCGGTTCGAAGCTGCTTTGAGTAGACTCAATTTCCTTTCAGAATATAGAACATCATTACATTCCAACGACCCTGAAAATGGTCCTGCAGACTTAAAATATTTTATTCGATGTTACCATGTAGAATTCGCAATCAGCTAATATTCATGAAAAAACTGCATTTGCCAGATTCTATGAAATCCTTAATACACAAAGAATAATATTAATAAACAGAGTACTGCTGTCACCCTGTCAACCTGAAATAATGTCCTATTTTGTAAAATATTTATAACAAGTGATTATTTCGCATCCATGAAAGACATAACTATTGGAGATGACTTAAACCAGAATCTTATATTTGAAACACTAGGAATGTATTAAGAATATTGCATGGGCTCCAAATGAAGCCTCCTGGGCTATTAAGTTTTGAAGGAAGATGCGCATGGTTTACCAGACAAATCTTTTACTTCTGAATAGTGCATAAAGTAAAAAAAAATATACAGCAGCGAAACACCTCTGGTCTAGCATTCGTGTCATTCACGTGGCTGTCGGCCATAGGTTTAATGATGTGGCCTAACAAAAGAATATACATGACTCGAATCGGACTCGCGCAAAACTTGAGACACTACTTCATTTAAGGAAACACGGATATCCCTTCTGTCCCAAGGCTGTACAACAGCTTCCTCAAGTATTTTATTTCAGGGGCAGGCATAGTGACGATAAAGCGGTGATATGGTTTCCCTCGTGCATTGATAGTTCAATTCAGCGTAGCAATAAAACGGTAGTTCACTGCTTTGCACGCGGTTGCGCTATTTCTTCTCGAAAAAGATAAAAAAGAATGTATACGGAAAGCTGAGAACGTACCGCTCACAACGGGGCACAATGATTTTTGAGAATGGGTGAGCATAAACTTAAACGGGTCATGACAGCTAGCAACTGAGCATAAACTGATTATTTCATTTCACTCCTCACCCATTAAATTATAAATCCTCGACATTTGAGCTCATTCCGTGCAGTAGATAGTTTTAAAATTATTTTTTTTTTTAATATCAGAATGAGCTTTCTAGTCGGGCTGCTGACGTCACAATGTCAACACTGACGTCTCCATGTGGTCTGCTATTCGCGGTGCCGGATGCACTTTTGCATGCACGTCGTGGATGGTGGTCACTGAGCTTTTTTTTTGCAGTAAAAATATTTTATACAAATATTCCCCTTTCTTTGAGAAATATGCGACCTTAGAGATCCGGACTTGTTTTGGGCTTCGTCTAGAGATTGCCGAGGAGGCTGAGATCAATAGGCTCATGCTGTAAATTTTGTCATGCAATCAAAAGCGCATTATTCTTACGTTATCAGAGTTAGCCTGATTTAGCAACAAGCGATCCCGCATATAAGAAGGCACTTGTCTAAGGTTTCCTTCGGTCGTGTGCATGTGCCGCGAAAATTGGGAGGAGATAGCGTTATGTTCCTGAATGTTAAGCTATTGCAGTCGCTTTTTGGGTCAAAAAACTAAGAGTAAATCTCAAACAAGCATGCCTTGACTCGAAAGCATACTTTGCGACATTAGAGGAGCAGCCAAAACTTTTGAACGAATCGCTATACCTCGTGACTGGCTGTTATATTCGCGTTTTAGTCAGACTTAATTATTTTCGGCTGGTAAAGCATTTTTGCAAAACTATAATCAGTCTGGCCACGGCTAGCGCACGAAAGGGTGTGCTGCCGCCGCCGCTTCAGTCATCGCAAAACCCAAAGCGATTCGATTGCTCTTCACTGCATCCTGCACTGCATCCTGCAAGAGCTTCCCAGTCGCCTCTGTCTCGCCACCACCGCAGCCGCGTGCGAGGTTGCGACAGACACACGAGCCTCACCTTCCGTTTTTCTAGTGCTTCTACAGCAAGTGACTCGTGAGTGCTTCAACGTAAGCATGCACATTTAATATTTAGTGTTTGAACGCTAAACTGCCGCAGGAATGCGCCGGTTCGCGGATTGCGACTGTGCTCCAGCGTCTTTGTTTACATAGCTTTTGCAATGACTGGATGTATGTTGCTCGTTCCCACGGCATAAAATGCAAGATGAGCTAACAATAGCGAAACTATCCACTTCTTTTCGCATCAGTTGCACCTTTATTTGTTCACAAACTACAACTGCGCTGCAAAAAGCGCCGTGGATGCTACGTCCCCTGCTTACGCCAGGTATACACACATGCGGCGCCGGCAGCTGCCGGCTGCGCTCGCTAGACAGGGTCACATATATCGACGCTTCCCGCTCAATGTGCACTCGCTTTGTGATGTGAGCAGCCGTCGATTTCTAGTCGCTGATGCCAGAACTACATTCGATAACCAGATGCGACCGATAAAGCTTGTGAATACGCGCTCCGTAATCACCGAAGCTCTAGACCCGAACGCGCGTACTCGACCTAGGCCTATTCTTCGCTGAAGAGCCGACAGTTGGGCGCCGACTAACATTTCTGGCCAAGCTCATTGCTGATGACAAGGGGTAACATATAGAGCGTAGCTTCTTGTTTTCCTTTTTGTAGCTCAGTTAAGCTAAAGACAAGCGCAGCTGTTCAGGCTATTCACTCGAGTATCGGGTGTAAAGCTCTCCCACGGCCTCTAGTCCGACAAAAACACATCGAACGACCGTCCGCAGATTAGTTCCGTCGGCATCGCCGGGCCGAAAACCTCACACTATGGGTATCGACGAACGTTTGCCGTGCCAACACCACCCAGAAGACTGGCAGTGCGGGCGTCGTTACCGGTGTAATGCGGCAGACCAGTGCATCGATAAGCTAAGGAACCTAACCGTGCAGCCCACTGACTGTGAGCGTGCCTTATCCTGAAGAAAAATGGCCTTATTCTATATCGCTTTAGTGCGGTAACATCTTCCTCAAGGACTTCTGCATGAGGGACGACCACTGTGTCAATCGCCACACACACACAAAAAAGACCTGTCCTTTGATATTGCAGCTTCATTGCAGACGACGCTCCACCGCGTATACTGTTTGACGTCACACAAGCATTTAAAAATGGCGGTCACTGTCGGTGGGAGGAGCTACCGAATTCCGATTTCTATCGCGTTTTTTTTTTTTGCAAATGCGCCGCGCGCTAGGCATTAAAACTTTGCGAGTAGAATCACAGACCTGTAATTATTCACGGAAGCATAAAACGGCAATACATCGAACGACCCTATCAGCGCCCATTTAACCGAGGCTAAAGAAAATAAACTCTAGATGGAGAAGTTATTGCATGCTCTTTAAGTACACCAGTGCAAATGTCCAATTGTATCGCCTATTACAGTGTACCACACCAAACTCGGTGCGAAGCAGCGTAAAATGTTCAATCTTTCGACAGTACCAATGTCCAATGATCATTGGTAAAGGAAAGCAAGTGTTGCTGCGGTGCATCTACCCTTCTTAAATACTAAGCGGCTCTTTCTCCCTTTTCAAGGAAAGAAAGGTGAATGGGAATTGCCCTTTCCAACTTTGTAGCATTAAATGTGTACAAGGAAGGCAGACAGGTGACGAGAGTTCTTTCATTCCTTCTTAAGTTTCGGTGAAGACTGCAATGTTAAAACTAGCCATTGTTTCAACAAACTGCAATGCAACACAGAAAAAGTATTTGAAAGCGAAAACTTTCGCAATTCTTCCGTCCAAAGCAAGCGAAACATCTTGCGAAAGAGGGCAAGGCAACTGTGCGAGAAAAATGGCCATGTGTGTACAACCATTGAAGAGGCAAGCAAAGACTCTGCGACTGATTTCTGAACCCAGCT
The DNA here is from genome assembly GCF_055883805.1 of Amblyomma maculatum. Classification (NCBI taxonomy): domain Eukaryota; kingdom Metazoa; phylum Arthropoda; class Arachnida; order Ixodida; family Ixodidae; genus Amblyomma; species Amblyomma maculatum. Next base: position 124,997,214 of record NC_139345.1, on the reverse strand, counting down.
TCACCACTAGTGGTGTGATACTGAGGAGAAAAGTACTCATCTTCAGGACCTTGACATTGGCAAGAGATGTAATTACTTTACACTTTTTTCCACTGTGTCTCAAATCGAAAATATGCACTGCGACGGTTCGTTAGCGGTTGAGGTGGCTTTTCCAATTGTTCCATTGGGTGTTTTGGAAACCTGGTGTAGTATATTAATTTGAACTAACCGCAATCTTACCCAAATAGTAGGACTTTAAATGTAGGTTTTTTAAAGCGCGTGTTAAAGAAGCCATGACAATTATTCACCCAAAAATATAGCAGGAGTAATTATACCCAAAATACTGCAACATTTACTTCATCAGTGAGTAAACGTTACGAACATATTTGGATTAGGGGTACATGTATTATACAGTACTAAACAGTGCTGGTTATCAGAAAGCACATAATGGGTTAAAACACATGTTAAAACAGCAAAGATGACCGAAGACGAGAATGGTTTTTACTTTGGATGCGGTCTAAATATTGTCGTTGTATGAACATGGGCTCAGATAGGCAATAGCAGATGGCATTTGCGCGCCAATATAGGCCCGGGAAGCATCGCGCGACGGTGTTTCCGCTCCTGGTAGGCTTCATCATCTAGGGTTGAAAAAAATTGTCTTATAGATATCGCTTAAGAGGAGTGTGGAGAAACCCTACCCTTTTTCTCCTGCCTTTTATCTCGCATCACTCGCCTCTTATCTTTTGCCGTTTTCTCTCGTTTCCAGTCAGGTTTTGTCATTCAAGACACCGTTTTACAAAATGGTCCTTTCTTAAGGGCCTTTTTTTAGCCCACACCAGCTACACCTGTAAAGCAAAAATCTATTGTAGATATAAAAGATTTTCTACACTGGTGTAGCTGGTGTAGGTTAAAGAAATGGCTCTTTAATCATTCGCAGTCGTGATGAGTCATGCCTAGTCATTGCAGTCTTTACCACTCATAGGTAGGCACTTTTGCTCATTTCGAATCAGTTGCGGTCATTACAAGCCGAAGTTGGACATATTGGTCATTGCAAGTCATTTTTAGACATTAATAATTATCTTGATTAGTGATTAGCATTAGTCAATAACTCTATGGAAGTCTATAAGGGCAGTTCAGCGCAAGCTACACAGGAAAAAGAAAGTAAGATAAAGCACTCACAGCGCTGTATGTGTTCCTTGTCCCTGCGTAGCTTACGCTGTTGTGCCCTGAGATGAAGAAACTTGACCGCTATGTGTTATTCGATGTCTATAACCTTTATTCAATACCTATCACTATCAATAGTTTTTATTCTTCATCTCCGTACTCACATGACAGCTATTTGAGAGTGGCACATCAGTGCAGAGGTGCGACGCAAAAAAGCGTACATATTTTCGCTCCATGAGCCTACAAAGGCTTCTGCCTTAAAAATAGAACCTAGGTATACAGAGGCCGCGGGTTTGCTTTGCACTCCTGGTGTTCCCGCTACAATCCATGCTGACGCAGAATTTGTCATGCAGCATCCGTGGTATCTGTGAAGCGGTTTCAGAAAGGTCTGCATGCTTGAATTTGCTTTTCGGAAAGGCAAAGTTCAGTCGATTTAAAAACCTTGTTGATGGCTCGTACTCAGTGAGGCAGACGATTGAGAACGATGTACGCGCCTGGTCGCGAAGTTTGTTTCGAAAGTAAGCGATCATATCGCATACGCCACGTCATTCATATTAATTGGTGATTTTGTTATATGTCCGAATTACCACGTTCTCTACACGCACTAAAAAATCAAGAACTCGATGACACGCCTGATCTGGGTTCTGCGTTGTCGAATATGGGGGGCCTGCTTTATTTTTTTTATATCAATTCCTTGTAGATGTAATCGTGTTCTCTCAGGGACGAAAGTCAACGACGTGTGGTAAATGCTTTTCATTCACAATGTTTATCAATTATGTCAAATCCTTGAAAGGCAAAAACCGTGCATTCTCCGTCCGCTGAATTGTTCACTAGGCAGCAGGGCTCTTACGCTGTGACTAGCTAGACTTGCTGCTGGTCTTATATATTTCTATTCTCGTGCAATATTCGGGCCTGCGTTTTGTGAAAATATTGACTTTCCAGAAGCAAAACTGACCGCCTAAAGTCAGTGCTCAGTGCCAGTGCTGCCAATCCAGTGCACGTGATCCGTTCGCAGAAATAACTATATAGGGCGCAAGCACACTCGGAACGACGTTAAGAAACTCTTGAAAACTTTAGAGTGCCATATTGTTGCTTTGTGACCTCTGCCGCAATATTAGACAGTGATGCAACCAAGTGTTGCATTTGTAGTTGGTAAGTTATGGAACGCAATAGCACTGTAAGGACAGCGGTAAATGTCGACGCTGGCTAACAATTCTTTAGTGCATAGAAGGCAAGATCATGATACTAAATGTGAGAACTTTTTGTCTAAGAAGGAAGATGCTCTAGTAAAACTTGAACATACGCTCACTGCAAGCAAGACATTTTGGTGGGCTTCACGTAATAAATTCATGCATCAGTGGGGAAATATGCAATATTTTGAACTCTTCACCCGCGAGTTGGAAAAGTATTCATGGTGTATAATGCACTACTTCGTTAAAACGAACGCATCAGTACTGAACCCACGAGAAATTCTCTCCGGCGAGCAACAGTTCATTTTTAATCTATGGGCAGCTTACACTTTTTAAATAGTTGAATCCCGCCACAACGAATACCGCCACAACGAAATTTCCGCGACAACGAATAATTTTTTATTCCCCGCGAGTATCCTATAAGAATTAATGGCCTAAATTTCTCTGCACAACGAACCATTTTTGCAGAGCGTTTCCGCTTCAACGAAATTTTCGCGTTCAAAATCGAAACCGAAACTAGTTTTATTGGCGAGAAGTCCAAGTCAAATCCAAAGCCACATTAAGCATGAAATCACGTGATTGCAGTTCCGCCATTTTGGCTTTGTGTCGTGGTCGCGTTGTTCACTCGCTGCCTTTCTCTTCGACAACGACGAGTTTTCATCCGCAGGACACGATGGCAACGCAAGTGAAAAAACGCAAAACTCTTTCCCTTGAGCAAAAAGCTCAAATAATCGCCCAAGCAGAAAGCGGAAGGAAGAAAGCGGCAATTGCTGAAGACTTCGGAATTCCTGCAAGTTCGCTGTCAACGATTCTAGGCAATAAGGACAGCGTGAGAATGGCACTTGCTTCAGGCACATCCTCGAAGCACAAAAAGGTGACGCGGCCCCTCCATACAGAGTTGGACAAAGCAGTGCATGCGTGGTTTGTGGAAGCACGAGCCAGCAACGTCCCCCTGTCCGGAAGCATCGTCCAGCAGAAAGCCTTGAACTATGCATGCCTACTTGGCATTGATGATTTTAAAGCCAGCATTGGCTGGCTAAACCGTTTCAAGGCCCGCCATAACATCGTTGGAAAAGTGTTGTGCGGCGAGTCAATGTCAGCAGACGTGGACGGAGCAGCTGCTTGGAAGGCGAGTAACATGGCCGGAATTTTAAGCAACTTCGCGCCTGCAGACATTTACAACGCCGACGAGACCGGGCTATTCTACGAGATGTTGCCGGCTAGGACGCTCGACTTCAAGGGGCAGCGCTGTCACGGCGGCAAACACAGCAAAAAACGCATCACAGTGCTGCTTTGCACAAACATGGATGGCTCGGACAAGCGTCCGCCGTTAGTCATAGGCAAAAGTGCCAAGCCGCGCTGTTTTAAGGGAACTCGTAGCCTACCTGTGCAGTACAAGGCGAACAACAAGTCATGGATGACCCGCGCTATTTTCACCGAGTGGATGATGGCATTCGACCGCGACATGAAGCGGCAGGGCCGTAAAGTTTGCTTGCTTTTGGACAATTGTTCAGCGCATCACTCCGACGAAGTCAAGCTCACTAACACGGAGCTGAGGTTTTTCCCTCCCAATTGCACGTCTGTCTTACAGCCTCTCGATCAGGGCGTGATTCTTAGCCTGAAGCGCGCTTACCGCGGGAGGTTAATTCAGCGGCTGCTTTTTAACACTGAAACCGGCCGAGACACGAAGGTGGACTTGTACGTGGCACTGCAGATTATGTCTGCTGCCTGGAGCACACTGGGGCGCTCAGTAATTGTGAACTGTTTCAGGCACGCCGGATTTGCCGAAGGTCGAGCCGTACACTCTGCTGGCCTAACACCAGGCGTTACAGACGACGACGAAGAGGCGTCACCGGCTCCGGGGATCGCGGCCGCCTGGAAAACGCTGGGAGAAATAGGAACCGTGCCGCCTAATCTCGAGCTCGACGAATACATCGGCGCTGACGCTTGTGTTGTTGTTCACGAAGATGTGAGTGATGAGCAGATCATAAAAGCTGCCCGGAATGATAAGGACTCTTCCGATGAAGAAGAAGACGACGTACAGGAAGCGCCGGCTGCGGCAACCGCCGTACAGGTGATGGACGCTTTTGATGTCATCAGGAATTTCGTTGCTGTCCGAGACGACGATGTCGCAATGGGTTTGCTGACCGAGTGCGAAAATCGCGTGACGGCGTTGCTCGCCGTGAAGCGTAAGCAAACCAAGCTTACAGATTTTTGGCATTAAACGCCTTTGCTGCTGCTTGGGCAATTCTTTCTGCGTTTCACGTCAAATTTTTGCGATAACGAAGTTCCGCGAGAACGAATTTTTTTTCGTGCACCGTGAATTTCGTTATAGCGGGATTCAACTTAATCAATAACCTGCTCATCGCTCATATTATTTTACAGAACAGATGAAAACTAAACCTGCGACTTGTTATAAGCACGTTGTTGAATCTTTTTGTCCATATGCCATCCGATGAACATGAAATACTTCGTTACTTCCAAACAAACAACTGAAACTTTTAAGAGGAAGACATATTAAAATGAGTCAGTACACATAGTGATTAGGTGTCTAGTTTTTTTTCACATGTATTTTAAACCCAAAGGCACACCGTGCTCTAAGATGGTTGAATTTAAAACAGAGTTTTTTTGGAATGCAAGGCTAAGGTGGTGACAGTATACTGGCGACCAGTTTCTTCAAGCCCCGTAAAATGTGGATTTGCTTGAGCACGTCTAAGGCATCGCTAACGCCACATGTGCGGTTGTGCTTCCCTCTCTGTTATCAAACACTTGCTACTTTTATCTATGGTATAGTAGTACCAACTTTCGTTCTTAAAATGTGATTAGGACAGTATGCAATGATTTACTCCGATTCGGGTCAAACTAAACCGCGGCGGATGGACGCCGTGGGACGGTCGCGTATTTGGGTTTGCTCGGTACGGTGGCTCCGCAAGGGACAAAACGACAGAAGAGACAAAGAAAACGGGCTGTTCCGACTAAAGTCCCTTGATAAAATGAAAGTAGCGACTTTCTGTGAACTTTGCCGCCGCTCCGCGCACCCTCGCAGATCCTCCTCTCTCAACTCTCCCATCGGCGCTCTTCTCAACGGTGATTGGCTCCGCGGGCCGTCGCCGGGAAAAGCGCGCGAAAAGTTTCGCTCTTTTTGTGTTTTCATTTTTAGCCGGCGCCATTTTTTAGGCAGCCCCTGTTTGTAGCACGACCGGCCGGTCGTGGTTTGTAGGAGCGAGCTCCCTAGCATTCCGCGCTTGCACTTCGCGCTGTTTTAATGCAGCGCTATACCGAGCTGCGGCATATTTATTTGCACAAGCTGTCGTGAAAAAGGCTTCATTTTTTTCGCAATTCCGAGCGGAAAGAAGGCCACCATTCGAATAAAAAAGTGGTTCAACAACATCGGCCGCAAGCACTTCACCCCGACGAAGACTAGTCACCTCTGCTGCTTCTGCGTCGTACTGTGCATTTGTTCCAAGCGACATGAAACTGCTTGCAAGCGCATCACAAAGCTGATAATCTCACTTAATTCACTGATCATTTTGCGCTGTTATGCGCGTTATTGTTTTGACTTCATGGTTCCGCTCAACGTGCTATATAATAGCGAAAGCTGATGCATACAATGCGCATACAATAGCCGCTTTAATGTCTGAACTAAAGGTCTCGCTTTTCAGCGCTAACGCGTGCAATGAAGGAGATTGTTAATTCATTAATAAGTTTATGTCGCAGGATAGTGTAGAGGACTCTATCGCAGAACTTGTCCACATAGTGTATATATATCCGCACATCAAAATTTTGTCTCTTTAGACCCTCGAAATTAGACCTCGTCCTAATCTGGCGAAAATTGATGTCCTACCTAATTTGAATATTTACTGGTTACGTCCAAATTTCGGTGGGCTTCCCTCAGAATGTAGCCCCAGAAACCCCTTAAATTTGACCTCTTCAAAAGGTGGCAAAATTAATGACCAACCTCATTTGCGTAGTGCGAATTCAGGGATTACCTCCAAACTTAGGTGGGCCATTCCCAAAAGTTAGCTCTCTAAACCCCCGAAATTTGTCCTCGCCTGAATTGGACCAAAATTGGTGTCCGACCTATTTGAGTATGGGAAATTCAGTGGTAATCTACCAATCTAGGAGGGCCACCCCCGAAATGTGACCCTCTGAATCCCCAAAATTTGACCTGGTCCGAGTCTGACCGGAAATTGGTGTCTATAACCTAATTTTCGTATGGCCAACTCAGTCTTGACTTCCAAATTTAGGTGGGCCTCCTTAATTATTTGCCTAGTTGACGGGCGTCATGTCCATTTTCGTAGCGTAGAGTAGCCGTCGGCCTTGGACCCGAGAGGTCTAGTGTGTACAAAGAAAACAATGCTGTTTGGTCTTGAGTTGACATAGCAGTATTTTGTACGTGCGCACCCTGTCGCAGTTATCGACATAAGGCCTGTACTTCTTCCACATTTTGCCACTAAAGAGTTGAAAGCGTTGTAGGTCACGTTTCTTTAGTCTAGTCAAAGCAAAAGAAAAAGAAAATATTGGTCATACTAAAATTAGAGTTGACACCAATGTGGATGAACTTCCGACAAGGTGAAGTATCGGTGGTCGACAGGCCAAATTTTGGGGTACGGATGACGGGAAATCGGTGCCCTGATCTTGGCTCTCGGTTTCGGCTCGACATCACTTCAAGGCTGCCGACAGCAGGAGCTAGATCCGTTTCATTCTTAACAGAAAAAAGTTGATATTCGATCGTTTTCAAGCAGCCGCGAAAATTTTTAACTACGAAAACAACTAAGCAGCTGCATGTGCACTGCGCGGTACCAACCTCAGTCTAAACCTTATTGAAAAATTTTAGGATGACCATCAAAGCATTTGTTCCAGCCTCTTGCTAGCAACTATCACATTAATGAAACTCCGCTCGTTAACAACTGCATAAACTTTACTTGCGCTAAAATTAGTTTGAGGTGAAAATACATTTAACTCAGCATTGGTATGCTGAGAATATTCAGGAATGCTCAAATATATAGTAAATATTATGCTTAATATATTATGCCGTGTTGAGACACACGGTAATGAAAAGTCAAAGGAATGTGAGGTGCATGCAGCAAGCGGTTTTTGTTCATGCGGCAAGCGCTCGTAATTTGCACTTTCATTGCGCGTACGAGACGCTAATTTATGTGGCTCGCGGTACAGTCAAGCAAGTCGCATGTCTTATTCGTGTCTTTATTCGATAACAGAGCGTGGAAAACGCGCAAACTTAAGAGCGCGCGCGCGTGCCAGCCAATTTCCCGGACGGCGAAGGAGCGCTGCCCAAAAAAGCGTGCTGTGTGCAGCGCGCGCAGGCGGCGGGCGAGGATATTCGAGGAGGAAAGTGCCGGAGTGGAGGAGAGTGTCGCTACTTTAAAATTATCGAGGGACTTTAGTTCCGACTAGCATCTACCGCCCCCAGGAGCCGAGCAGCCTAGCGATTAGCGGCTCATGCTTTTTCAGTGGGCGTCGCGTTGGACGCGGCACTAGCTTGAGAGAGCCTATAATACTACTACTACTACTACTACTACTACTACTACTACTACTACTACTAAATAATAATAATAATAATAATAATAATAATAATAATAATACACAGTAATATTTCTCTGCTAAATATTAGTATTAGTATTATTATTATCATTATTATTATCATTAGTAGTAGTATAGAGGAAGACTCGTTTCACGAAGTTGTCACTGAATTGTCTAGTTAACGGCCGAATTAACTGGCTAAATATTATCTTCACAGTTTTAATTAATTGTAATAATAATGATTGGTTCACAGGAAGGGAAAGGCGCAGCAACTGTCACACGTGTCTGTGGACACCTGAACTACTCCGAAGCCCTCCGCTACGGCTCCTCTTTCTCTCTTCCTCCCTTGTGTCTGTGGACACCTTCATCCCTTGGTGTCAGACTCAAGTGTGACAGATACTGCGCCTTTCCCTTCCTGTGAACCAATTATTATTAATATCATTAATAATTAAAACTTAGAAGATATTTAGCCATTTAATTTGGCCGTTACCTGCAGACAATTCAGTGCCAACTTAGTGAAACGAGTCTTCCTCTATACTACTACTACTACTACTACTACTACTACTACTACTACTACTACTACTACTACTACTACTACTAATAATAATAATAATAATAATAGTAGTAGTAGTAGTAGTAGTAACATTAGTAGTAGTAGTATAGGCTTTCTCAAGCTAGTGCCGCGTCCAACATGACGCCCATTGAAAAAGCATGCGCCGCTAATCGCTAGGCTGCTCGGCTCCTGGGGGCGGTAGATGCTAGTCGGAACAGCCCGCTTTCTTCGTCTCTTCTGTCGTTTTGTCCCTTGCGGAGCCACCGTACCGAGCAAACCCAAATATGCGGGACGCTCGGTGCAGTCCTGTTCATTTTTGAATGGCAGAGAAGGATTCCTCGGTACCGACCTCGGAGCGGTATTGTAAACTGCCCAAAGCGACCTCGCTCTGTAGGGCAATCTCAGAGCAGCGCCTGTCGGGGCAGAAAACCAACAAAAGTGCAGACGGGGAAGAAAAAGTTGGAGGACGCTTAAGCTTCGCCTTCAAGAGCGGAACGCGATAGCGTTATTGCACCTCGTTCGCGCAAGGCTCTGCAATACAACACCCGTCGACCTGCCAAGGAGTGTAAGACAATGCGCTACGGCGCAGCAATCACTGATGAGGCGCCCCGCGTCGGACTTTGCACTCACGAAACACGCGGTGAGCGCCGAGCAACGCAGCGTTTGGCGCGGCAACGAAACGTGCGCCTGAGCAAGCGGAACGAACCAAAGAACTCGGTGTCTCGGAGGGAGAAAGCCGGGCAGCGACGCGCCATGAAGGCGGACGCGATCATGGGGCTGACGCCTTGATGGGATCGTCTTCTATCTCGCTTGGGAGCACCACGCAGAAGCATGCATCCTCGGAAGCAGCTCGGCACACATCGCAGGGGACACTTTCCCAGCAGAAGCGCTACGGCGCAGCGATCACGTCAGAGGCGTCCGGCATCAGACGCTGCACCTAGCAATCGCGCTGTGAGCGGAAAGAGGAGCCGCGTCGCCTAAACATCACTGTTCGAGTGACGCACGCTGGATGTTGGAAGGGGAGAGAGCGAGAAAACTTATTAAACGCAAGGGTATTGGGGCATCCTCGCAGCGGTACCCGCGCGGCCCGAAGGGGAGAAGCGGGTGAGCGAAGATAGTGATCTAAAAAAAGGAAAGACGCTTGATTCTACAACCCGTGAGGGTGCACGGCGAAACGTCAGGGGTGAGTGGCGCGCCACGTGTCGGGGCAGCGCCGCACATTGCGAGGAGGGGTTCTTCTGTGTTTGCCGCAAGATGGCTCTGCATGTGCGCAGAGCGCAGAAGAAATGTAGCGGAAACGTACTTCGCTACTCGTGTAACTGCGACTTCTGTAAGTAACATGCTCATAATTACCGATATACACCGCAGTATAACGTTCTACGGCACGTTTCTAAGGCAACACCGCATTCACTAGAAGCGCTTTTGTACCGCTTTCAAGCATCGAACTCGTGGCTGAGTGGTAGCGTCTCCATCTCACACTCCGGAGACCCTGGCTCGCTTCCCACCCAGCCCATCTTGGAAGTTGCTTTTTATTTATGAAGTGCATGCCGGGATTTATCGCTCACGGCCAACGCCGCCGACGACAACGGCTTTTCTGCGACACGAGCTCCTTAACGCTACCGCGTTAAAAAGAAGAAATCAATTTCGTGGTTTCGCCGCACCTCACATTCGCACTTGGGAAAAGGGCAAAAAGGCAGGTGGAGAGTGTTGAGAGTGATGCGTTGACAGTCACTTTCACTTTCCTTCCCCGTTCCTGAACTATGATAAAGTAAGCTTAACTATGCGGACCATCCGATAGAAACCATGAAGCGCTAATAATGTCGTGAAATAAAACATTAAACCATGATTGTTTCAAAAGAAAATAAATCAATAAGACGAACAGTGAATAAGTAAGTATGCCGCCACATCTCACGTATATCCCTTTGCGCTCTTTTCGTCCGAAGGCGACGCGGACGCGCGCAGAGAAGACAGCGTAAACAATGCAGCGAGAAGCCCAACCAGGCAATTACCTTTTTTCCCGAATAACTCGGCTTGAAGTGAAGAAATAGCTAAAAATAAATAAAGCCTGGCGGTGCCATCTCCGTTTTTCTGTACCATGCTGAAGTGGCCATGCTGTCTTTTCACGCCACATGGGACAATTCTGACGTGCCTGAATTTCTATGTTGACGCTTGCAAGTTCTCCGCTAAAGAAAATAAAAATAGAAAGGCTGCAAGGGCAGCAATAAAGGGCCAAAGTGGGAAAACTTTGAAGAGGACATCTGTCGCATTGAGCTCACGTTTACTTTTCTCCCTGCGGAAATGGACTTGGGCGTAGCGAGACAGCATGTATAACAACGCTATTAGATACATCAGAGCGTCCGCTTTGGAACTTTATTCAAGGCATGCGTATCTCGCTTCCCGTTCTGCTTCTTGTGTGAGTGTGGGCTGCCTGATCTGCGCCCGTATATAGCAGGAACAGTTCCGGGCCTTTAATTACACGGCACTCATTACCTAAGGCTGTTTTGCGTTACCACGTTGGTGCGCAAAAGCGAAACATTAAGCAACGTATGTCATTACGTCACCGAAAACGATTGAGTAAATAAGCCGTGTCTATTTAATCAATACACATCAAAACAAAACTGAATTAGAGCAGTAGGCTGGCAACAGTCTAGAATATGGCCCTACATACTATAGCTTTTTCTCGTTTCATAACCGCTCTTTCTGGTAGAGTGTTGCTCATATTGGGTGTATAGAAGAACATCATGCACTCAAATTACTATTGCTACTTTTGCAGACAGTGTGACAAATTATTTAGCGGCGTTTCATAGCAGGATACAACAAATTAATTGGAATGACCTGAATACTATCGATAACCCAATTGTTTCTTAAGTCATATTTTTGCCCCTAAAAGATTTGGATTTAAGTAATATATTACTTTCGCAATGAATCCGAGCGAAATATTATATAAAAGGTCATAGGTCACTTCAAAAATTTAGAAGGAAAAAATAAAAGAGGGACAAGATGCATTATACTTTTGCATGTATTGATTGAAAATATCGGTGTATAATAATAAAAGTGGCAAACTGAACACCTAAATAAAACTCTACTTCTGAACGTGCGAAGGGGAAATTGACTTAAGCATGATGTCGCTGGGATGTCTGATTACCCGAAAAATGTGCAGCTTTATAATGCGGTTTATGCGTGCCGTCCTAATAGCAAAATGCCAAAATCATTTCATTCCTATTGTCAGGAAAGAAGTGTGACGCTCTATAAGACTAACTGCAGCATTTAACGTTACTCGCACCTCTCTTGCGTCCCATTTTTCATCTACCTTATCTTACTTTTCATCCAAGGGTCCGGAAAATTTTCATTCCTCCCTCATCCTTCAATCTCAACGGGTAAGCGCGAGTTGGCCGCTCCTGCTATGTCATGTGCTCTTGTGAAGTCACACAATCTACATGCCAATCATTATCCCCGTGTGTTATCCGCCAATTACCAGCAGCCGGAACCACGCGATAATTTGCAATAAAAAAATAGACACTGGTGAGGCAGGCCGCGTATGTAAGGGGTTATTTCGAGTACAACGCTCATCAATATTTAACTGCTGTCGCATTTCTGGAGAATTATTTATTAACAAGCTAAGCTCAGTGATGTTGATCCAGAAAACCAGGCCATCCTCATAAGAGCATGCGTACTTAAAAAGACGTTCTGCCGGTAACGAGGAACGAGGGACAGAAAGCTTCAGAAGCCATATAAAGGGAAAATCAGCCATGGAGGGTGGGGGTATGCAGACGTGCTGAAAGACAAGGGGAGAAGGGCGAGAGATATCGTGCTAGAGACACTTGATATCCTATTAGGCAACTCCGCCATACATCTACGGTGCCGGAAATTTGGAAGAACGCTGGCACTATCTTAATCCGTTAGACAGGGGACGACCATGATTTCAAACCTAATGTTAAAATCTGACAGCTTACTATCCGTTATGGACAAGTCATTTACTACGCTGACTGACGGCAGAATCAGGGCAACCATAGAAGTCAGTCATCTAAATTATCAGGCAGGGTTTCGTAAAGGCTAATCTGCTATAGATGATAATCATACAATCACCAACGCATGAAAAAATGTTTAAACAAATGATTACTAGAAAGCATTTGTCTCAAGCGAAACCTTAGCAATCACGCAGAAATTGCGAAATGAAGGTGTAGTTAAGCCATATCTGAAAGAAAATACTTTGAGGTGTCCTTAGTGGTTGCTCTGCAAACAAGGCCCTTCTGAAAGCAAGTAATAAAATAAAATAAATGGTCTTAGGCAAAGAGACACATGCCTCCAGTACAGTTTACCGTTTCCTTATATGAAGTCTTCAATAGTTATTGAAATTATAGTTAGAAATAAGAGAAATGTTTAATGGTGGATACCGTATATACTCGTATAAGGTCCGCACGGACTTCTTTTCCTTGTTTTGAACGGGGTGCTGACCTCACACAGGATTGGCATTTTCGCGTCAAATATCTCATACTACACATGAAATCCCAATTACATGCCTGTTATTTATGCTTTGAAAGTCCTTTTTATGACCAATTAGCGCAGCTGAGCTGAATCTGTTCAATTCAGAACGTAAAGAACATATGGATAATAGGCGTGTGCCCACATCATCAGTTTGAGCTAGTGCCTGGAGTCCAACACGTTGCTAGCGGTTGTTTAATTACTGCGATTGTTTAGAAGCTAACGTCGCGTGATTCTAAATTAGTATCCTCCTAATGTCTTACGCTTGTGACTCTTGGACAACAGTTTGGAACAGTGCTCCAAGCGAGCCGCGCTGCTGTGTGTGGGGGGCTAGAGTTACTATAAGTAACTCTATGAGGAGCGGCCTACTCTAAGACTGCGTTTCTTCACTCACCCCTGTCAAAACCTTGCGCAAATCAGTGATATCTTATTTTAATGTCAAGTTATTGCCGGATTTTAAACTAATAACAGGATAACACATTTTGGGATTAGCTGGTTATTAAATGCAGAGAACTTTGCTGTGGCTTCGATGCGACGCACATGAGGCCTTGTGGCAATGGATCCAAGCATAGGGAAAACGTAGTTGTGGCGGCAGAAAGGTAGTTGGGCATGTAAGATTAGGAAATTTGAGCGGATCAAACGGACACAGCTGGTACAGGGCTGGCATAATTTAGGGGTGTGGGAACATCTTTGCCTTGAAGAAGACTAGTGATGACGAGTACTGAAACTAAGTTCTGCATTAAAAAAGGGAAATTGGCATCACGGAACCTATCCTACAAAGAAAGCAACCACATCTTTTTAATAGCGCCATTGAGCGAGAAAACCTAGACATAGTTTACGATTGTCTAAAGCCAGATAAAACTGTGTGCATGTGCTAAAAACCCTATTCACAACATAGAAATGGGGCGCTTCTGTGCTGCAGGTCAGCCTGAGTAAACTGGACGAACACATTCGCAAATTTGTTGTTTGGATTGTATTCCTAAGACATCATAAGGCTAAGGTCAATCTTCATCCGCGTAGCTAGTATCGCCTAAACCGAGCCACTAGTCAATTGCAACCGCAGAAGCGTAGATTACAGCGCCGCATAGCGTTGTGATTAAGCAACAAATAAGCAAAATAATCGGCTGTGGTTTAGCTTGTGGTTAAACCTGGCGTTACACGAGAGCTATCTGCACGGCTATGCTTAGTTAGGCTTGACAGTGAAGTCATGGTTTCACACATAATAGTTTACTCTATGGTTTCAGCTCTATTTATGCTATAGGGAGCACTTTTTACCACTAAAGTGCGATGAGGCGAAAGCCTCTATCGCGCGGTGGTCCGAAGACCTCCACTACGGCACCTTTTTTTCTGTGTTTTCACTCCCACCTACGAGATGACATCATAGCGTAAGCTACCAGCCAACATATAAAGACCCGCTTTAACCAAGCCATATGAAAGTGCCTGCATAGCCTAGAGATGACGTGAATGCAAGAGTTTTGGCAGGCTGATTGTGATATCACCCTCCCGTATGAAAGGAGAGGCCCGAGCTCGAAGCACCTACCAAGCGTAATGTCAGGAAGCCCTTCCCACATTCCCCATTCCCACAGTTCCCCGCACCTTCCTTCATCATGACCATTTGCGAGCACACCGGAAGTTTCTTGGCACGCTGGATCCAGCCTTGTATTTTTTTTTTCGTCTCTATAATGAGTCATTTTGGCACGGGGTATTTCTGCCCTGAAAGCGCTTTTTATTCTTCTTCCTCGTTATAATGGCACATACTTTTGCCGCTCGACATTTGTGCCATAGTTTTCTTTTTCTTCTGATTGGCTTTCCTTAAATTTTCTCTCGGGAGTTTCCCATTTTCCTTTATTTTCAATCGTTTTTTTCCTGCGAAAACCTCTGGTTCGGTGCGGGCTTTCCCATTTATTTAGTGTTTTTTTGTCATCTTCAGAGTTTACAATAAAAGAAGCCCTACGTCCAGTTACTGCTTGACCATGTCAGCTGCCAGCTACCGGCTACGACGACTTCTTCTTCGTCTTCATTTTCCTTTTCTCCTTCTTCCCCTTCTTCCTCCTCCGCTTCTTCTCCTTTCTTCGCTCTTCGGACAGGCACCGGACAGGCACTGAGAAATGGCGAGACTGTGGCCCAAAGTAGCTCTCGCTAAGAAATACGTCTTTATTAACTTGAACACTACTCGCAGAACATGACTGAATTGCTATATGCTTCAGTGGTATTATTTGGGAGGCAACGACACCCCCGAGAGTGCGTAAACACTGCCGGAACCAAGAGTAATAGCTAAGCTACATGCCTTTGCTGTATGTTCAGGCTGTCTAATTATGACGCCAGCCCTAAGCAGAATGTAGCTCCAAAAAAAAAAAAATAGTTGGAAAAGTGACATAACTGGAGGAAAAAGAATAAACTAAAAATCCCTATCGACAAGTTGCGAAGGCGTGACAGCTTTCATTTATTATTGCATTGTCATGAAACTTCAACTTTATTCTCGATAATTTGCATCCTAACGCCACATTGAGTAAAACTATAAAAAAGTAACCAGGGAGAAATCCTGAGCATAGGAGAAAATGGGGAACAGATGCTGGAATTCTGCAGGCACAAAGAAATGAAAATCAAAATGCATACCTAAAACTAAATCCAGCCGTTCATTTAGAGCGCGAACTTCGGAAGAAACATGTTTTCAAAACATGTTTGTCTCTCTGAAAAGAGTAAGCGGATGCAAGAATCATGCCAGACCTACTAAACAATGTTAGTAGCCCCAAAGCTTTCCCTTTTGTACTGCAAGAATACGTACTCCGGCAACACCTACAGAGAACCGCATGCACATTATCTCCTGCTTCATGTAAGTTTAGCGATGTGTCACGTTTTAGAGACGGCCGCTATAAAGGTGCCGAAACGACGTCTTCTCCATGTGCCGAGGGAAGTGTTCCAGTTTGAAAAAGCGAAGAAGCCTAAAGTGTGCAGCCTTCACCCATCTTGCCGTAGTCGCAACAATGTGCGTCAAAGGACTCATGTTATCCTGGTAGGGGCTTGGGGAACTTGTCGAGCAAACACTGAATAATGCATTAGCATGGTTTGTTTACAGGCCCGTAACGGACTTTGCGTGATGCATTGCGAGAAATTCCATGATGCATCCCAAGTAAATCACTTTGAAATTGAAGTGTGTTTATGTACTTACATGCAGAGGAAAAAACTTCCGCCCTTCCAGACTTGCTTCATGGAGAGAGCAAGAGCGGCTTGACATTTCTCCGTTCAAATTCGCGACGGAAGCACTACGCAGAGATAGCATAAAACGAATAGGCGAAAAAGCTCCCCTTTGGCACTTATTAGCATGTAGCTGTTAGGATCGCAAAAAAAAAAAAAAAACGCTATCATTGATCCTCTACGGATTGTCTACGAGTGCAAGATTCGTATTTGGCTGGATTTTTGTTTTAGCGAAACCGTACGTGAACAATGTTGGAGCTAATGCTAAGTATTGACTTGCATGATAAAAGAAAGCGAGTGAGCCAGAGCGATGTCGTACATACATTCCTTTTGCCACTTCCTTCAACTTTAACTCTGAGTGCTCTTGCAGGTTGTCGGAGCCTACTGAAACTGAACCTTTCATGTTGGTGAGCCGAATTTTCTAAAACTGTTACTGTCGGGAGGGACGGTAGTGGCTACGGCGTGAGTATGCAGCGACGCTTACCCTTCCAACAACTACACTGTTGCGACGTAATGAAGTTACGCAGAGGCCTTAGGAAGAGGGCGACATGCATGCATTAAAATGAGCTCTGTTTGCGAGAATTAGAGGCCGAAGCATCTATGCAGCTCACTTTCAAACAGGAACTTTGCGAAAGAATAGCGATCAATAAATGATGTTTCAGCCCCTGGCGGGCCGCTTTCTTCAGTTACAAAAAAAAAAAAACTCACTCGGCTATTTTTGTATGCGTAATAATTGCCGTGAAACCGCGTGTGAAACTGCGTGGCATGGGTTTATATATAAAATTAAATGTCTGTTGAATTAATTACACGTAGAAGTATTCCAGGAAGCTGCATCAATTAGCCAACCCTGGGCTTGCAATGCTGACAAATTAATATTTGAGCTACTGTAGGCATCCAAGTTAGTAATGCCTGCTGTCATGAGATTTATAGCCAAGCTTGAAAGGGCTAAGTGTGCAGGGCTTTATTCTAATCGCAATAATATATCTGGCGCAGCACGCTGCCAAAGTGGTTTCTAGGAGAGATCGAAATAATATATAAACTAAAACATCAGGAACCTGCATACCTAGAAGTTTTGACATTGCAGGCCTTGTAACACGCGTTGGTAATATTAAACCGCGCTACTGCACAGAGTACAAATAGCGCTCCCACATCGCCCCGGGTGATTAATCACAAAGACGGACACTCTTTATATTATGTGAGGGGGACCTCCAATTGATTTCTGCTTAAACGGAAATAATCATTAAAGCCGAATGGCTGAATACGTTGTTCTGGTTGCGCTTTCACGCTTGTTCACGCTTTCAAAATATATATACACATCACTACTAAATCCCGCAGGGGGCACCTGTTAAAGCAGGTGTTTGTGTGTTTTGTGCGACACCACGGACCCCGAGCACCCACGTTTAGCCGTGCGTGGCATCGTCGTGTCTGGGGAAAAGGGGATCCTGGTGGTTGAGCCGATGCCGAGTGTTTGGACCTTTAAGGCCCCTCGGCGGAGGCAACACACCACTTTGGCCCACGCTTCCCATAGACGGCACCTCCGGCCTGACCCGACCGTGGGAAATCGGCAGTCGCCTTTTCCTGTCCTCCCCTCCATCTTTTGCTTTCCTGTCCTCTTGCTTACAACTTTCCTGTCTCCTCCTCTTTTCTTGGATTTTTCATTTTCCAGGCGGCAAGGGTTAACCTTGTGTGGCTAACCACCCTGTGTTACGCCATATTTGGTTATAGTCAGGGTGTAAGGCTGGCGTGGGCTGGACTTTCTCGGAAGCTCCCGTCCCGTCCCCTTGTTGGGCTCGGTGGTGGGCGGCCGCCACCCTGGCCGAACATCAACATTATTTTATGGCTTCTTTACTCTCACATGACCGATCCCGAAAAAGGGGTCGCACCGACGAAACCTCTAAATTCTTTCTGAAAAACCCAAACAGGTTCCCACGATTTCATGTAGTACACAGTGACAACGCTGAGAAAACGGCTAGACAAATCTCACCTTTCATAGTGACCAAGACACTGACAGAAGTAATAGGTCAGGGTTACAACGTAAAGAAACTTCCGAACGGAGACCTTCTGTTGGAAATCTTCTATAATCATCAACATGAAAAACTGTCCACATTAAAGTCTTTTGGAGAAATTCCAGTGACCATCAGTCCACACCGTTCTCTGAACACTGTCCGCGGAGTTATCTCTGACGATGACCTCAGATCCCTAACCGAAGAGGAACTTCTAGAAGGCCTCAGAGACCAAAACGTAACAGATGTTTACAGAATAAAAATGAGGCGTGATGACAAAGAGATTCCGACCAAGCACCTTGTCCTGACATTTGCACAAAGTATCCTCCCCGAATCAGTCGAAGTAGGTTATGTGAAACTTCAACTCAGGAAATATATTCCAAATCCTCGCCGCTGTTTCAAGTGCCAACGCTATGGTCACGGCTCCCAGACCTGCCGCGGCCAGCCGAGATGCGCAAAATGTGCTTCCCATGAACACGATTCCCAAAAATGTGAGGTTCAGACACATTTGTGTGCCAACTGTGAGGGTAGTCATCCTGCCTATTCACGCACATTCCCAATATGGAAACAGGAAAAGGAAATCATTACCATCAAGATCAAAGAAAACATAACTTTCCGGGAAGCACGAAATCGTGTTCTGTAAAAAAAACCGGCCTATTCTGTTGTGGCACAACAGGGCACTGAGCCACAACAGACTCTGGCACCTGCCCAGGTTTCACACAGTGAACCGGGAGCAGGGCCATCCGTGCCCTTGGTGGCTGCGGCCAGCGCTGCACCACCACCAGAAAAACAGGCTGCGCAGACCCCCAGGTCAGCCGGCCTCAAGGCCTCCCACCATGCGGTGAGGGGAAATACAAACGCACCTGTGCGGTCCGCACGGGCGTCCAGCGTGTCAGAAGACGCGATGGACACAAGCCAAGGCAGTCCTGTGCCGTCGACGTCAGACGGACGGCACAGCTCTTTGGATAGACAAAAACGAGAAAAGCCCCGAATCAGAGGGCCTGAAAACAAAACTTAACTTGCTCTACTCATTTAATACAAAATGGCTTTTTTACAATGGAACTGCAGAGGACTTTTAACTAATATAAATGAAATAAAACACTTATTGGCTACTCACTCACCACTAGCCTTGTGTTTGCAAGAGACAAATTTAGGTCTCAAACATAAGAACATACTCAAAAACTATACAGTCTTCCGTCGCGACCGAGAGCAAGCTCTCAGGCTCTCAGGTGGCGTTGCCATAGTAGTAAAAAGTGGAGTAGCAGTTCGAAAACACAAACTAAAAACTAAGTTTGAAGCTATAGCAGTAACCTTACAGGCTTTTAAAACTATAACTGTGTGCTGCATATACTTAGAGCCGCACCTTAAATTTAGTAGATATGAATTAGAAGATCTTTTAAAGCAGCTTCCAGAGCCATTTTTAATAGTAGGAGATTTTAATGCACTTTCTATCCTTTGGGGCAGTAGAAAAACAGATGCGAGAGGCGAAATCATCGAGGATTGTATACTATGTAATAATATCTGTCTCCTTAACACCGGGAAACCAACCTACTGTTCATCTAGTTCCGGAAAGATGAGCTGTATTGATTTATCTCTCAGCTCACCATCAATTTTTACAGATTTTAAATGGGACGTTTTAGATAATCCATACGGAAGTGATCACTTACCTATACTAATCAGCTTAACATCTTCACCACAAATCATCCCATCCAAGCCGCGACGCTGGAAGCTGCATTTAGCCGATTGGGCACTGTTCCGAGAGAAGGCCAGCCTAGAAAAAATTACTCCAGATAAATATAATATAGATCAACTAAACAATGCTTACACAAATTGTATCCTTACTGCAGCACATATAGCAATTCCTCAGTCCTCAGGAGTGGTGAAACAAAATCACAAAACCTGGTATTCAAAAGAATGTAAACAAGCAAAAAAAGAACAAAACAAAGCATGGGGAATTTTTCGCAGATACCCAACACAGGACAATTTCGTCAAGTTTAAAAAAGCAAGAGCAAAAGCCCGCTACATCCGCCGCCGCGCCGAAAAAGCCTCCTGGCAGAACTATGTAACTTCTATAAACAGCTCAACAACATCAAAACAAATGTGGGAACAGGTTAGAAAGCTAAATGGCAGCTACTCTCCATTTACCATTCCCCTTCTAACAGCCCCTGGAGTACAGACAACTATACAAGAACAGGCCGACATTTTAGGTGAATACTTTTCTGAAGTTTCCAGTTCATCACACTACACTCAAACATTCCTAAAACACAAAAACACAGCAGAGAAACAAAAGCTCCCTACAAGTAGTGGTACAAAAGAACCCTATAATAGCTTAATTACACTACAAGAAATAAAAAATGTCCTAGCTGCCGGTAAACAAACTGCACCTGGTCCTGACCAAATTCACTACAAAATGCTCGCCCACTTATCCGAACCTGCCATAGAGGCACTATTAAATTTTTTTAACAAAATATGGGTCCTAGGAAAATTGCCAGAGGCGTGGAAAAATGCTGTTGTCGTACCATTTTTAAAACCCGGAAAGGAGCCGACATCTCCTAGTAGTTAAAGGCCCATTGCTCTCCCCAGCTGTTTAGCAAAATCATTTGAAAGTGTTTTAAACATCAGACTAACTTTTGTTTTAGAATCTCATCAACTTTTAAACATTCATCAGTGCGGTTTTAAAAAAGGATGCTCAACAACTGACCATCTCGTGCGTCTTGAAAACACTATCAGAGAGGCTTTTATACACCGACAGCATTGCCTTGCCGTTTTCTTTGACCTTGAAAAAGCATACGATACAACTTGGAGGTATGGGATATTGCGCGACCTAGCAGATTTAGGCATATGTGGCAGAATGCTAAAGGTTTTAAGTGACTTTTTGTCACATCGGTCGTTTCAAGTACGTCTTGGGACCACTTTATCAAGAACCTTTCTGCAGGAGAATGGTGTGCCCCAAGGGTGCATTTTAAGCACCACACTTTTCGTTGTAAAAATGAATTCGATTAGTAAAGTAATACCAAATTCCGTAATGTATTCACTCTATGTGGACGACCTTCAAATAGCCTACACATCATGCAACATGTCCACATGTGAGAGACAGATACAATTAACAATAAATAAGCTAACAAAATGGGCCAGTGAAAATGGGTTTAAATTTTCTCCGCAGAAGACAGTGGCAGTTATGTTCTCGCTCAAACGAGGCATACAGCCCAATCCTACCTTACACCTAAATGAAATCAAATTGCCCATAAACAATAACCATAAATTCTTGGGAATTACTTTTGACAAAATACTCACTTTTTTCCCTCACATACAAGCACTAAAGAAGAAAGCCTCCAAATCCCTAAACATCCTAAAAGTCCTTTCACGCAAACATTGGGGATCTGATAGGGCATGCCTTTTGCATATATATCGCTCTGTTGTGCGCTCCTCCTTGGACTATAGAAGCATAGTTTATGGATCAGCAAGGAAATCATATTTAAAGAAATTAGACCCAGTGCATAACTTAGGCCTCCGCCTTGCATGTGGTGCATACAGAACGTCTCCTGTGCATAGCCTCTATGTTGAAACTAACGAGCCTTCACTGAAAGATAGACGAGCTTTACTTACTTGCGCATATGTCCTCAAAATAAGGACACGGAAAAAACACATCAGTTACCCAATTGTCACAACTTGCCCCTCCCGAACAATATTCTCAAATAAGCCTCAGACAACAAGACCTTTGATAATGCGATTTGAAGACATCTGCCGTGAGCTCCATATTCTGGACACCTTGCCTGATGTCGCTCAAGAAAATAGGCCCCTGGCCCCATGGTACAACTTTCCAACAGTCTGTGACCTCACACTTACACAGTTCAAAAAGAGCGAAACTCCTACAGAATATATATTACAAGAATATCGCGCACTAAAAGAGAAATACAGAAAATGCACAGAGTTTTACACGGATGGATCAAAAACTGCCTCCTATGTTGGCTGCGCTGTAGTGGATCCGAACTCCGAAAAAATTATTCGACTTCCTCAATGTGCATCAGTATTTGCAGCCGAGTGTTATACTGTCCGGGTAGCTGTAGCAAAAATTGTGTACGAGGGCACGGAGAACAGTGTTATCTATACAGATTCGCTGAGTGTGCTCACAGCTCTAAACTCCAGAAATGCAGTCATGCCATTACTCGGTAACATAATACACGATGTAATAAAGATATCAGCCCAAGGACATAACATAATATTCTGTTGGGTTCCAAGCCACATGGGCATTGAAGGAAATGAGAGAGCGGACGTGTGTGCTGCTCAAGCAGGCAGGAAAGAAATAGAGAAAGTAAACATACCTTATAAGGATTGCATAAAGTTAATTAAACGAAAACAAAAGGATATATGGCAGTCTATATGGAATAACCAAGAAAGCAATAAATTGCACCTCGTAAAGCCTATAATAGAAGAATGGGAAACAAGCACTCATCAGGAACGCTTCATGGAGGTTACAGTATGCCGTCTGCGTATCGGGCACACACATCTCACACATAATTTTTTACTGATGAAACAAGATAAGCCTACGTGTGGAGAATGCGGAGAAGTACTCACAGTAAACCACATCCTGATTACATGCCCAAAACTAGAGACACTACGGAGGAAGCATTTCACTATTTTTTATGATCGTGCCATCCCTTTCCATCCCAAATTACTTTTAGGATAAAGAGCAATAATAAACTTAACATGTGTTCTTAGTTTTTTAAAAGAAGCAGACGTTCTGAATAAACTATAAACTTTAACGAACCTTCTTCCCCTTTTCAAATAAGAACAGATTTTAACCTTGCTCTTGGCGCATGATAGCCTCAGCTGCTTATGCGCCATAAAACCCCAATACAATACAATACATCACTACTAAAGGCTCAGAGAATATGAGCTGCTAATATTGGTGCGAACGGAGCCGAACTCACTTGATAAACTATCACTGGCACGTGTCGAAGAACGGAATGACATAAAAATAATGCCGGTGATGTATGTCGACTCTCATGCAAGAACTGGGATGACGTGCTTCCCTTGATTACATATGCCTATAACACCTCGAAGCCTGAAAAAGACTTCTTATAGCCCATTTTTTCTTCTCTATGGCTATCCGCCTCAACGTTCTCTCGGCACCGTTTTGCTATTCTCTATCGACACCGAGCCTTGTGTTTCGGGCTCGTCCGATTAGGCGCTCTGGCCTCGTAGGACCGCTCTAAGCGATGCTACGATCGTCATCATCAGGATGTCTCCTACCATCCCGGCGACTTAGTATGGCCCTGGACACCTCTCCACAAGAGTGGTTTGTCCTAGAAGCTGTTGTTCCACTACACAAGCACATTTATTGTGCTTACAAGCATCAATGACTTGCATTATGTGGTGCCTCGCCAGTGTTACCAAGGCCGCCCTTCTCAGAAACACAAGTTGTCCATGTCGCAAGAATGAAGCGCTGTCGCTTTCGGGACTCTGACTGACATCCCAGGGGCTCCGCCTGCGAAGGGGAAATGTCAGGCAGCGCAGAGGAGAGAACAAGGAAGTATAAAAAAGAAGCTTGCCAGAGGGAAGGGTGAAGAAAAGGAAGCTTGCCAACGTTCAGTGAACGAACCAGTTAAAGTGTAGTCATCTCTGTAAATAAACCTAACAATATTAATGTCGGTAGGCAACCATACGCTTTCAAAAACAGAAGCCATGAAATGGGCCAATGCAGAAGAGGTTTGGGAAAATTTAAAAGCGAATGTCCTGTGCGCTGAGAAATCCAGTAGCATTTATAGTATCTCAAGGGAAATGGCAACGATGCGTCTACATGTTCTTTTTTTTTGGGGGGGGGGGGGGCGCAGTTAAGAGTAGTTCATATAGGAATAGCGCTTTACACAAAGACATCTACTTGGCTACTTGGGGTGATTCCTACTTACAAAACTGAATGCGCGAGAATATGCCGCTCTTTGTGCCTTCCAGGAAACACTCGCCTCCGAACCCCAACCACAGATATAGCACTCGGGCAGCTATCCAGTGGGCGCGGTCTAAAGAGCGTCTCGGTAGCGATAAAGAGTACGTTTAGATCGCAAGTAGCACCAGTAACCTCTTGAGCATCTCTTCGCTGTTTGTTTCTCCCCATAACTAATTACCGGTTCTTTAATGACTTCCGCCTTCCCGAGTTCTTATAATAGCCTAATTTCAGCGCTCGCGATTCCCTCGCCACAATGTGCGTTCTGGCACCTTACACAGCAAAGGTTAAAACAGGCGTAGAAAAATCTCCAGTGCTTTCCGGAACAGCATGTACATACATTTTATAGAAAAAGGCCCACTTCTGTTATACTCTTGAACAGTGCCTAAGAAAGAACGTTTCTGTCACTTACAGGACAAAAAAGTTTTTTAAAGTTGAGACATGATTTGTTCACATGTTCTTCCCCAAAACAAAGCACAAATCTGCTTTTGGCATTGCGAATTGCAGCACAGGACCAGTAAGCCACTGTCAAACACAACCTGTAAGCAAGGGTAAGGCTGTTCTGAGTGAGATAGAGAAATAAAAAGTTTTTACACTGTTTTTAGAGGCACGTTTTTCAAATGCGAGTTCTCGGCGGATCTCGAACTATAATGTGGTGAAAAATTAGCGTTCATATTATTACTAACAGAGAAGAAGAAAATGCCACAACATTTGCCTCCCGACAAAGGTGCTTTTCTTACTGAATGGAAGGCAGCATTCTTAGTCTCTAACCTAGGAAACCAGGCAGCGCAGACAGGATTTATTATATTGTTGCAGAGGATGTACAGCCTTTATCAAAAGTGTGAAGCCAAGGGGGTTTACTTCTGAGCGATACTATGTGGCTCATAATGCATTCTTAGGTTTCCATACTTGCTGAAGGCAAGAAAATGTTTTGTCCTACCCTCTCCAATGGCTAAGACTTCCATGATTATTACGAAAGTCATATTATAGGGCTTAAAAGCAAACCCTCCGGGCTGTAAACTTTTGATAAAGGCTGCACATGGCAATATTTCTGAATGTTCACAAACTCGTGCTTTTAATAATACGAGGTATACTCTTTTCAGGATGATTTAACAGATTGGCGGGTATCATATAGTTGATAGAGCTTGATTATTTTACTATAAACTAAAATCAACCAATCAGTTTTAGTTGTTACTTTTAAGGTTCAATATTACATTGTGAAATTATAGAGACCGTAGACATGGAACACCACCGTTTTCAAATACGTTAACCAGCAGTGCATTTCAAAACATAGAATGTTGAAAATACAAATTTTAGGGCTCGTTCTGAGTGATTTCCAACATTGCAAGCCCAGAAAATGGCATCTACTGCACTTCTTGCGCATTTATTACAAGCTCAGGTGTGTGTATATTATGATGTCGAAGGTGACATGGTTTTGGTGATTTTACTACTGTTAACGAGGTCAATATACAAGTATCAAACATGCAAAAGCCAACTCAACCTTCTTTCATTTGGGCATTTTTCACACTGCATATTTCACACCCCAGTGTCCAATAGGAAACCTTGCAAATAGGGGTTAGTTTTGATATTGACAGCCTTCAATCTAGGAGTACATTATTGGGCCTGTTGAGATTGATAATCAATAAAATATTGATACAAGCTATACCTCTAAGGCCGACCTTTCCGCGTTATAAGCGACCACCATTCATTATGCTGGCTCGCGAGCCTCAGTGACCCCTCAGGACGATTGGCTAGATGGGGCCTTAGATTACAAGAGTATATGATGTAACAGTCGTATACAAATCAGGACGGAAGCATCAGGATGCTGACTGTCTGTCGCGCTCGTCCATCGCCATATGTCCAGAAGAAACAGCTGATGATTTTCCCTTTCTGGGGGCTATTATAGTACAGCCCAAATGGCGCAGCTGCAGAGAATGGACCCAGATTTAGCGTCACTCGTCGACTATCTGCAGGGCGTCGACGCCCGTATTCCCCGTGTTTTTCATCGTGGGCATCAAACGTTCACTCTGCGTGGTAACGTGCCCTAAAAGCGACATTTTGCTAACAGTGAAGAGACGTTACTCATTGTTGTGCTCTCCGAGTTGCGCAGAGATATACTGAGTGCCTGTCATGATGAACCCACCGCCGGCCACCTAGGGGTGAGCTGTACACTTGCACGAATTCGTCAAAAGTATTATTGGCCCAGGTTACTCCCATCGGTGCGGGCCTATGTACGCACATGTCGTGACTGCCAACGGCGGAAGTCTCTGCCATTGAAACCCGCTGGATTTCTTCAGCCTATTGCTCCGCCGAAGACCCCTTTCCATCAAGTGGGCATGGATCATCTCGGTCTTTTTCCGAAGTCCTCGTCTGGCAACCGTTGAGTAGTCGTCGCGACAGACTACCTAACACGTTACGCAGAGACCGCGTTTCTTGTTAAAGGTACTGCAGCCGAAGTTGCTCAATGTTTCGTTCATAACATTGTCCTACGTCATGGCGCCCCCGCCGTAGTAATCACTTACCGTGGAACAGCTTTTAAGATTTTACGGCTCGCCTAATCCGGTTGGTCATGACTGTGACTCACACTAGCCATCGACGTGCGACGGCATATCACCCTCAGACCAACGGGCTGGTGGAGCGGCTCAATCGCACCCTCACCGACATGATTTCTATGTATGTGGACGCAGAACATCGCACCTGGGATGCGATTTTGCCCTATACAACTTTCGCGTACAATACCGCCACTCAAGAGACGACGCGACTGACCCCGTTCGAACTTGTCTTCGGTCGCCACGTGAGCACGCCGTTGGATGCCATGATGCCAGTTGATCCTTCTTGCGGCTCTGACGCCGAACTTGACGCCGACATCTTTGTTCAGCGTGCTGAGCAAGCGCAGCAACTAGCACGCCTCAGAATCCACCGAAAACAGGCGAATGACGCTGCTCGGTATAACCTCAGCCGAAGAATCGTCACTTACCAGCCGGGCGACTTCGTCTGGGCGTGGACACCTGTTCGTCATCGAGGCCTATCTGAAAAGTTACTACGCCGATACTTCGGCCCTTACGAGATTGTTCGCCGTATCAGTGACGTCACCTACGTCGTTGTTCCCGCAGCTTCAGCTCCATCCCGAAGGCCACAGCGTCCTGAAGTCGTGCACGTGGTTCGGCTGAAGCCCTATCATGATCGTGCATGACTGAACTTTTCGTCAACGCCGCTGGGTCCTTGTGACACTTTAGTGCACCCTTTCGCTGACTTATTCCTAGTAGCACCGCGTCGCATCGAGTCGATGCTACAGAGGAGGGGGGCAGTGATACAAGCTATAGTCGACGACGAAGCGGATACAATCAGTGGCTAGTTGACATAGACGACGAAGTGGTTGCTGGTTGGCGTAGACGACAAAGTTGGTTGCCTGGAACCGCGCTCAGACCGCTGCTCGGACCACTCTCGGACTTCGGCATTCTTCTCGGCTCTGAGCATTGCCTGGACGTTTGGCGCAGTACCCGTTACAATATTATTTATATTATATTTATTAATGAATCTTATGCTGATTGAGAGCCGTTGTGTATATAATGTCCGGTATGCAGTTTTATCTACTTGCTGAGACCGCAGAGAGCTTTCAAAAATTTCGAATTATATTGTTAGAAAAATCGTCGTGCAGAGCAAAGCTCATGCGTAGAAGATGAAAAAGGTGGCACTAAAAACCCTTCAATCCCCATTCACCAGATATAGTAATTAGTTTAGGGGAAATGAAGTCTCGACATTAAAGCTTCACATGGAAATTCCTATGAATACCCAATGGAGTTTCGAGCAATGTGCTCATTTTTATCTTTTTGAAAATTGCCTAGAAATCATTGTTATGGATTTAAGCATTTCAATGACATTTCATACATTTGAAATCTAGTTCTCCTTTCATCGGCCTGTAAGTTTTTCAAATGAACGAATGAGGAATTATTAAAGTGTCATTTCGTTTTTACTGTAGGCTATCGACAAATTTTAAGCAAATGGGATCACGCAATGGCTGAGGCTGAGACTGCACCGCAAATTAGTACATGAAGGATCGGTAGCGCGAGAAACCATTTGTTTGCTTCTTTTTGACAGTGCGACTAAAGCACACCATTCGGCTATTGCAGTAGTTTTCTTAAACGAAATGTAGGTGATTTTTTAGGCTATCGATGCCGCAGTCTGGACGCGCTGGAGACCCTGCCCACGGTAAAACAAGAGGCGTCGCTTCGGAAATGCTTGCAGCGCGTTCCCATCTCCTGGATTCTGGGACAGCTTGGAATTGTGAACCGACTGTGGCATATAATAAGATTGTCCTATGCACTCAGAGATGGGAGGTATCTCAGCTTTCAATGCGTAGGAGAAAGTTCCTCAGTTTTTCCTTTTTTTTTTTGCCTAGGTATCTAAATTTTATTTCTAAATTTGGCTGCACGCAAGCAGGAGATTTCCGTATTATTGGGAACTAATGGGGCGCATTTTTGAGAAGCATAGCAAACAAAATAAATAAATCTTCAAGCCTGCAGAAGAGACATGTGACGATGTAAAGATACTTGATATGTTAAATAACGCTTAAAAGTTGAATAACTTTAAAAACTAATTGCAAATCTAAAGCCGATGGCCTAGCTCCCTAAACCAGAAAACTTATAGGCCGCGACGTCGAAGCTTGCCAGAAAAATGCTAATGTTTTGTTTTTATTAGTGGTACCATCTTATAACAACGCGGGTAATGCATCATTTTGAAACGCAAAATGCCGTGCATAGATGGCGATTGGCTGCTAATGTACTGGAGCGTTAAAAAGAAATGCGAATGAAGCGTATCTACCGTCTTTGCCAAAAGTAACCAGGCTGCGTGTTGCGCTTCTCAGTCGGGTAGCAGAAAATTCGTACCACTTCTGACGCTGTTATTCTGCGCACAGTAAATGCGAGCTCCTGTCCACACTTCTCAACAAGATTTGATACTATGGAAATCCATGTTGGCTTTTCAATACAAGCGAGAAGCAAAACATGCAGCCTGGTTACTTTTGGCAAAGACGGTATCTGCTCCGATGTTCAAAACTCTTTACGTCATGGTTCTACCAGGCAAGTAAAAAAAAATAGGCGTAGAATCGTTCACGATATCGTAATAAACGACAGTGTGGTGTTGTTATAAGTACCGTGGTACAAGCGCTACGGTAAAAATTGGTGAAACAGATCATGTGCAGCACCGCACTATATGCATTATATCTATCGTTATAGAAATGTTGCGTTCTTTTCCTGTTGTTCGAAAACATAAAACGCGAAAATGTTGAATCGGCACACTTCGGCTTTCAACATCTCAAGATTATCTACAGAAGAAAAGCGCCCGAAGTTTATATAAAATATCACCGTGTAACTCTACGATATTCATGTATCATTGTCGCGAAGTATTTAAAGAGGGCAAATAGAACTCTTATTCTGCGCAGCTCGAATTCCGCTTAGTTTTCGCTACTTCTAACTCAGGCATCTTCGCGTGATGCAGGCCAGAGCAGTGCTGCAGAAATGTTCGAGCTCGGGAGCTGCAGAAAAACGGCATCCTGCTTGAGAAACGTCGCTAATGAATGGGTGAAATTGCCTCGGGGGAACGAGGCAGAGGTCCCAAGTGTGAACCAGGCGTCACTAAGATTTTAAAAAGGAGCAAACCCTTTTTGAGTCGTGTAAAAAGAGAAAAATCAACTGAGTTAATCCTGGAAACCGTCAGGGCGTTCTTTAACCGCACTATATATAAAGGAGGGAACTGCAGCTCTGTACATAAATGATGTTCACAAAGTCCAACAAAGCCATAACGAACGGGTCCCTCATCATCGCCGCCACTTATGCGTTCTTGTGAACCAAAATGACAGAGGTGACAAACATTGGATGATGCCGTTCCTATTAGTGGGGTTCGAAGACAGCTAAAAAAATCGCTGAGGGACGAAATTGATTGGGGCTAAGAGTGAACTTAAGCAGGACGCGCTTTACAGCCACACCAGTGAAGATTATCAAATATGAGAAGGTAAACCATGTCGAAGTTCAAATATGCCTTTGACATTACGCAGTGTGCAAATATACAGCTCTTACAAAAAAGAAAATAGCGTAAGGGCAAACACCCCTGTGCTGGGAGCTGTGGCATCCTTAACTTTCCCGCAGACTTTTCCAACGGATCCATCTATATTAACTTTACTTGGGAAAATTTGTGTGTGCGAATGTTTCATTAGTGTTTGAAAATCTGAGTGTTATAAGCTTGTAGCGTTATTAGGCGGCGTACAGCGTCCAGGAAAAATAAGTATTCAATGTTTTGAAAATGAAGTGAAACTTTGCGAGGAGGCCCTTCAAATGAACGTTGTTTACAGAAAATATATATAATAGAATAGCGTAATAAAATACATTCCTGCCAATCCAGGCGTTGTGAAAGGCTGTTTGTTGCTACGTAGTGGAGTTTACTTATTTTGGCGAAGCATGAAACGGAAAAAGGACAGAACCGTGAGAGAAAAGCACAAAGCACTAACTTGAACAGAATTTTAGTGGACGCACAGGAGGCATATATAAACAAAAGCTCTAAAAAACTAAACTTAAAATGAGTCTCATCGCAAGGTCATGTCATGACCTTCGATGAACGCTAGTGGATTTTCTGACAAAATCTGACTGCGTCTGTGAGTCTGTCAGAAATAGGAATCGCGTTCCTCGATGGTCATGACATGAGCGTACGATGAGTCGCGCTCTCTTCTGTAAATATGCTTTCTTGCTCTAAATAAAATTCAGTTGCAAGTTAGCTTTGCCCTATGTCTCTCTCATAACTCTCCCTTTTTTGAAGTTCAGGCGCCGTCAAAATAAGCAGACACTGGGGCTAGACACGAGGTCCTCTGCATTCCAAACGACACGCTACACATAGGCCAAAGAAGCTGGGTCGTCTAACTGTCTTAGTGGAGGGTCTAGAGAATTCGTTGTGAGGTGCGTTAGAGCAGACTCATGTGTACGAGTCAATTAGTGCCGTATAAGAAAGAAGGAAATAGGAAAACAAAAAAACGGTGATATTGGGTTCAGCTCTTAAGCCGAAGCTGAAGCAATCTCAAGTTTCTTCTTAATTAACAACGATAAAACAGTTCCTGATATTCAATCTGAGGCTAACGTACTTACTATTTGTATTCTCGAAGTTCAAAGGTAACTTTTTAGAAATATATAACTGCGTAAGCGCTCATTAGATCATCAAAGGTGAGCAAATATCTTGCTTGCGCCTGGATGGTTCAATACCACCTGTGACGCTAGCCATCGTCGCGCCAACAAAGCGGCATGTGGAATCATGGAATGCGTAACAAATACACCTGTGGTAGGGGCCCTCCCCTTATAACTTGGCTGGTTTCCATTGCAAACTCTGACGCTAGCCTCTATCGCGCGAGCCAGAAAAGCGGCATGTGTAATGATGGAATGTGTACAGATACCCATGTAATAGAGGCCCTCTCCCCTACAACCTGGATGGTTACCAAAGCAACTGCGACGCCAGCCACTGTTGAGCCAACAAAACGGCAAGTGGAATAATGTAATGCATAACCTGGCTCGTTGCCATAGCAACTGCGACGGCAGCCATTGTCGACAGAACAAAGCGGAAAGTGGAATGATGGAATGCGCAACAGATACCACTGTTGTAAGGCCCCCGCGCACCTACAGTGTCTGGTATGCCATTTTGTCGTATGACAACATTAAAAGACATCCCTGTAATGCCATGTTCTCCATCACTGGTGTCAAAATTTTGAGGAAACCGGTCTTTGTGGACTGTTCAGTTGGTATCGTACCATTTAGCTTCCAATCTAGCAAACTTGGACGCTAGTTTTAAACACGGATCTAAACCCACGACATAAGCATCTAAAGTTGAGTAACGTGCAATGAAAACATTTAATACTTCTACCATACTTTGTGCTCCTTGATGAGGGCTAAACACTAAGGAAACATAATTCAAAATCTTGCCAAATAATTTTTTCCGAACTTCTAATTGGTTTAAGTGGTATGTAAAAACGTGTACAACAACTCATAATTTTCCTTCAGTCTTATTTTGGCTTAAGCCTTCGAAGCACTATTGTATTTCAAACTCGAAACTAAGTTGAGAAGAACCTCTACGAATGCGTCCTTGTCTCGCCATTGTTTTCCTGTTTCCAAATAAGATTCTCGATGCTTGTCTCAGTGTAATCGTCAGCACAAAGCAAGGTTGCCGTAGCGTGTGGCTTGACCCTTTAGGACGCAATGTTTTTGTCACCGTCATTGTCGAGGGGTAATGCTTGGTTACGTACAAGTGAAAAATAAAGCCCTCTGTTTCCTTCGAACATGGCTCAAGTGGCACAAAGATTGCGCGTCATTTATTTCCTGTGAACGGGCGTGCTTGTTAAACCTGGGAGGCATCTAGTATATATATTATCAGGCAGCTGTCTTTTTCTCGGATGGTTAAACTTTCAGCAATACCAGCAATTCCCGTACAGACGCATATAAAGACATTGTTTATATGAAATGTAGGCACTCAACGCCGATACATACGATCGCTTATCATTAGAAAAGTAGCTTACATTTCAGGTGCATATTACTTTCCCAGAGTATCATGAGATACATTGCGTTTAGTTGCAGAGGCATTGGTGGAGACTACGCGGCATCGTTCGCTCAATATAATTGCAGTTTTCAAGGACGCAATAACAAAGATCATCTGCAAGACTGACTGCGCGCAGTGCAGAGTCTGTTCTTCTCGGTCTCTTTTATTATCTTGGCTCCGCATTGTTCCACGTACAAAGCGAAAATGTATTTGGACTTAATGAGAGTGCAAATAATTACACCATTCCATGCAACTGAAGAACAAGAGGAGGAAAATATGTGTTTGTTCAGCGGCTGCATTGCCTGTTTCTGGATTTGTGAGACTTCCTTGTACAGCCTCTGAATGAAATTTCAGAGCTCTCCTTCGGAGCTCTGAAATGTCCGGAGCTCTGAAGTAGAGCCAGGTGGGGGTATCTGTTGAACGTACACGGCTCGGTGCTTTTGAGCAGACCGTGCGTTTAGCGACGACTAAAGCATAAATTATCACGCTCTGTGATGCGTATAACGTAGATTTTTAGTATATTTCGGTTGTTTTTCTCAAATGCACGATGCCCAACATCTCACTTTTACTTTATATTTTAAAATTTCTTATATTTTTTCTATTTTTACTTTATGGTACATATAACTGAGCTAAAAAGCGGTGGTACTTTCGAAGCCTGGGCATTTTCAAACATTACGACGATCTATTTTTGATTTTTAAAGAAGTAAAGTTTTATCAGCGCTCTACATGCAAGCCTGCCTCTTGGACTTCTGTGTATCAAAAAGGAGCTCGCAGAAAAAAAGGAAGAAATGCAAACAAGTTCTCTATAACACAAAAAGTATGAGCTGAGCGAAAATTGGAGTAGTGCATTAAATATATAAAGTTTACGCACTGCCGAGAATTGAAGTAAGCATTAATGAAGCATGGGCAATGTTGGTTATAATATCAAGCTATCCTTGTGAAAAACTCTGATCGCAACGTTTCTCTAACAGCAAAATGACACTATGGTGTTAGCAAAAGTGTAAATTTCGAAAAGTTCATTCCACTCAGAAAACCACAGCCTGGTGACATGAAAAATAACTCGAAAAATGTAATAACTGTATAGTGTTAGCGATGTGATTATGCTCATGATAGACAGACCAACGCTCTAGCTGCCTGGGGCATACGTCACAAATAATTGGCATGCTTCGCTCTCTCTGACGTTCACGCGAAATCATATTCACTGTTCTCAATTTTCATTTCAGTCCATTCTAGCCTACTGACGGTATCATTTTGCAAATAGAATATCGAACCTAGCATTGGGAGGTTCACGTCGAAAGGTCAGCTCCCCACAATTTCTCTCTCGCGAGTACCAAGAAAGCGAAGAGAGCTATTTCCTGTCTCGTCAGCGAAAGGATAGCAAACGGTCATGGCCGTGGAAAGTTGCTATTCTTAGATCATCGACTTTGTCGTCCTAATGAGCTACGTAAATACCTTTGTTTTGAAACTGCTTTTGACATACTTCGAATATAGCTATTAGTTACCCGAATCGGGACAAGCACAGAATAAATGTTTCTATTTGTTTCTTTGTTGTGTTGGTTCTGTAAATAGCTTTTACAATTACAATATTTTTGTTATTAGAATGGCTGCACTCGATTTGTGATTATTGAAGAGTGAACAAAAATAGGTGAACTAGGCAACAGCTTGAGTAAACAATAGGCGTGAACCGGCATTGGAAGGCGGTTGCTTAGCGCTCACGCTTCCTTTAGATATTAGTGAGTACGGCGCTCCGAGGATGAACTTCGTACTAATTCGCAGTTTGGAGTGATGAAGGGACTCCTTCATCGGTGACCATGGACGGACTTCATCCACACGATCGAAGCCTCAGGTTCTGCTCTGGATAATATGGCGCACGCCATACTAGTATCAACATTCTCCGATGATTTCTTCAGTTTCGGGGCTTCCTTCATATCTTTTTCACAATGAGCTCTTCATTTCGGTAAATGGGTCTGGTTATTATCTTCACAATTTGTGATGGCGTTCGGCCTCACCCTTAATGCCATAGGTGGCAGATAAAGTTCTCGTATAGCCCTCGACCTCCCCATTAGGTCATTCTTCATGTCAGGCTCTTGTTAATGCTTCACGCACTACGTCCACCGAAATGGATGAAGGTGGTACTGGGGACGTTAGGCTCAAAAACCACATAGATTACAGGTGCGGAGCAATCGCCTTGGTTCAATTCGTAGAGCACCTTATGCGAAGCCCTTTGTTGTTTTTGTTTTCGTTTCTGTTTTCTTGTCATTTTGCACTTCACCCTAAAATAATAATACTAATTATTTTTCATCGATCACCAGCACAAGTAAAATAGCGGAGACATTTGCTAGTTCCAGTTTTTAGTGAGTAAAGTATTTTTGAGAGAGGCATGTAGTGCCAAATAAAGCTTGCTTAATGTGCGCACCACCACTGCTACCAATGCAATGCTTTAGATGGCGCCACTAAATTCATTTCGTAAAATGTCCTAAAAAGTGTGATCAGGGGAGGTTTCACTCAAAAGTACTATGCATGAGATCTGGAGAATGTGCAATGTTTTTTGCGTACAGTTATTTTAATGATTGCTTGTGAGCAAGTAAGAGTAACTCTAAACCACATTGAACAATACGTCTGAACCCTAAATTTCTTTAACGCAAGCTGAATATGATACCTCTAAGGGAAGAATGATAGTAAGATAATTATTTTGCTCAGCAAAGTAAAGTGGGCATTACAGTTCCATAAGAGCCGCAAACGGAATGAAATATCGGCAGCTTTATCACTTGGGAGGACGGATATGATTATACGGAATGACGTTTGCAACACCCACAAGAAGAGAGTAAAGAATCTGGCCCAGACACAGAGCTAAGAGCCTAGTAATATTTTTAGCTATTTAGTAACCAGCCGGACTGTGGACACACAAGTAATTCCAGGCTTAAAAGCAAGTTATTACATTGGACGTGAAGATAGGGGCTACCATCAAACCAACAAGTAAGAACAAAGCACAATGGCTTAAAACCAGACTAATTGGTAAGGAAAAAGGGAGGGAAGTGCCAAATGCGCTGATTTTCATGCAAGCACAGATCGAATATAATACTAATAAGGACCGGATAGCTCAGAACAATTTTCAAGTCTGTGCCCCGTTTCTCGCTAACATTTTTCCACCTTCGCTCTTCAAGCACTTTAATATCAGTTTTCTGATACCTGCGAGGCATATATAGGGAGCTTTCCGCCTCCCATGAAGAGTTCCGACCTCAACGTATCAACATATGCAGCCAATGTAGTTGTTGTGCGCAGCGACGATGTAAAGAGGAGGCGCTAAGGTCAGCGTTTCCAGCCGGCTGAAGAACAAACAAGTCGAACGGCGGTCCACGGTGCATACGCACGGCACGAGGTGTTCGGTTTGAGAAGCCTATCCTTCTGGTTGTTCTGTTCTGGTGCCTCGCTGCTACAACTTGAATTCGCTACAGTGGTGAAGCCGGCTTATGAGATGACTGACCCCAGCAACGTACCGCCTCAGGCGACCTTCCGCCTGGCGCCACCTTATGCCAACGGGACGTGGTAGCCATCCAGCTCTACCTGCCAACATTCTGGCCCAAGCATCGCCAGAGCTGGTTTGCAAAGGTGAAAGCCATTTTACATCTGCACCACGTCACCTCGGAGGTCTCGGTTTCTTCACTCACTTTCCAACCTTCCTGCTGAGGTGGTTCAAGAGGTGTTGGACGTCATCCTTGGGCGATACTCCGTACCAGCAACTAAAGCAGTACATTCTGGACCGCACCGCGGCGTCTGAGACTGTGCGCCTCCAGCAGCTGCTCACCTTCGAAGAGCTTGGAGACCGTCGTTCCTCGCAGCTGCTCACTAGCATCCGGCAGATCCAGGTTGAAAGCAACGCCGACTCAAACATCGCAGTGTTGAGAGAGCTCTTCCTGCAGCGCTTGCCGCAGTTCACCCGCCTCGTGTTGCCTGCTGCGAGGGACTTAACCATTGACCGCCTCACCCACCTAGCTAAACGAGCCCATGACGCGACTTCTCCTTCCGTCGCCGCCCTCTCCTCTCCACCAGAGTCATCCGCCATTTCACGATTAGAGACCCAGATCAATCATCTGGCCGCTTCATTCGATTATCGTCCAACGTCCTCTTGTGCCAGCACGGGTTCTCCTCAAGTCCTTCCCGCTGCTTGTCTTCGCCGAGAAGTTTGCGCTCTTCCAGCCCTCGCAGTCAGCATATTGGCTGGTATCACCGCACCTTTCAACACCGCGCCCGACAATGCACTCCACCATGCAAATGGTCAAGAAACGTGCTGCGAGATCACTGAATATAGTATGTGACCTCACCCTTCATTCTGAACGCCTTTTCGTAGTCATGGACCACATTTACTGCCTGTACTTCCTCGTCGACACTGGTGCTGAAGTCAAACGTCCGGCCGTCCTCCAAGGCTAAGCGTGAATACTTCCAAGTCACCTGGACTTACTCTGCGTGCGCCCAACTCTACCTCCTTTGCCACGTATGGTCTACGGTCCCTCACTCAGGACCTTGGCCTGCGGCGAATGCTTCGATTGGCTTCATTGCCGTCGACGTCTGCCAACCACACCTCGGATCCTACTTCCTGACGTAATTTGATCTAGACGTCAACATGCATCGCCATCGTCTGATGGACAGCACGACGGGCATTTCTATCACCGGCGTTATATAGGCTGCCACTACCACTGGCATCCGCACGCTGATCCCCTCTTTCCCTACGCCCAAGCCCTCGCAGACTTCCCCGTGGTCACGAGGTCCTGCATGGTATATAACCCACCGTATTGTCACACGTGGTCCACCCGTCGCAGCTCGTCCGCACCACCTCTGCCGTGAGCATCTGGCGATTCTTAAACGGGAATTAGAACACATGCTCCAGCTGGGTAATATTCGCCCTTCGTCCAGCACTTGGGCCCCACCGCTCCATCTGGTGCCCAAGAAAGAACCGGATGACCGGCGTCCATGTGGCGACTACACGGCTCTCAACGCTCACACGATCCGCTGCACCTATTCCCTTCCATACATCCATCCAAGATCTTTAGTAAAATGGACCTAGTAAAAGAGTACCATCAAATCCCTGTTGAACCGGCCCCTATACCGAAGACGGCCATCACTACACCCTCCAGCCTGCACGTGAGCATCTCATTTGGGCTGTCCAAAGCAGCTCAAAACTTTCCAAAGATTTATTTTTGAAGTGACGCGCGGACTCCCATCCCGGCTGTATTTGTCTACGTAGACGACATCATTGTCCCGAGTCGTACTCCCCAAGATCACCTCCGACTAACCACTGTAGGGAATTCACGGGGTCGCAGCGACTCGCCAGAACCAAGCGACCAGCATGGTAGGCTTCTCGAACAAAGCCCGTGCCGTACGTGCGCACCGAGCACGCGCCGTCAACTCTATTTTCTTCTTTCCATGGCTGGGACCGCCGATCTTAGCGCCTCCGCTTTACAGCGGCGCTGTGTGCTATCGTTTTATTAATGAAGGAAAAAAATTGGCTATGGCTTAGCTTAGGTTAAGCCTGGATATCCAAAGCCAAAAGGTTCAGTGACGCACAAAGTTTCAAAGTGTAATCTGCACACCGGCGAGCATTTGTCTCTTCATCCATGGAGTCGTCGGCGTCACTGTTGGCTGCTGACACTGGTAGTAGGCGCGGCTAATATCCGCCATTGAGCCTCTTGCCATCACCGTTTAGCGATGCGCTCCTCTTTTTGCTGAGTTGTTTCATTCACTCGTTCTTTTGTCCTGTCCTTTTCATTCCTCTCGTCCTTTTGCTGCTCAACTGTTCGGCGTCTTCGCTTGTTGCCAGATCGGCTTCCCTTTACTGTCGTATAGCTAGGCAAGCCTCCTGCTTTCCTGGCGTTTCAGCAGCACGTTTGGCCTTGGCCTTGTAGTATATTCGCTGCCTTTGGGCGAACTTGCAAATCACCACTTCGGGATCTTCTTTTATAGTGAAGCGTCTGCATTTCT
The DNA here is from genome assembly GCF_055883805.1 of Amblyomma maculatum. Lineage (NCBI taxonomy): Eukaryota > Metazoa > Arthropoda > Arachnida > Ixodida > Ixodidae > Amblyomma > Amblyomma maculatum. The sequence continues at coordinate 124,958,625 of NC_139345.1, read as the reverse complement.
TCGAAGGTATATATGTAATTTTAGCGAAGGCTCCATAGACGCCCATACGTACAAAACATGGCGGTTCGTGGGCTCCAGGTACCAATGAAAATGGGGAGGGGGGGGGGGGACATGACGTCAAAAGACGTCTAGCGTACGTTAAATTTGGGGCGAATTATGAACAAGTTGTTTTTTTAAACCGCCGTGTTGCATTGACGAGCCTGCATCTTTTGGAGGTTGCTGCCTTTCAGCGCGCGCCAACTTTTGGAATATAAAGAACTCGAGTATCTGTCGTTTACGCCCTTGATTATAAGCAGTTGCTCAAGCACAATGAAAGTTGTTGGCAAAAGTGGCGGCATAGAAAGGCAGCAACACTTCCAAACATAACTCAAGCATGCAAATTCATAATGCAAATACTGCTGCAAGTCATGCAAGTACTTTGGCCATGTACTGTGTTCCTAAACACTTGTGCAACCGGAAAGTCGTGCCCAGTTCGCAGCAGAGTGTACCAAGCGAGCAATTACGGTTTTCATATTCATGGTTTATTGCATCAACCAAGCAAATACAGCAATAAAGCACAACAGTAAAAATGCATGTGTTATACACACCAACATGTCGATTAAAAAACGCAAAGATAAACCTAACTTCTCAGAAGCACTTAGGTGTATCATTTGAGCGATACTCTGCAAAATTCTATTATCAGCTCGGTGTAAAGCCATAATCGGTAAGTTATCTAAATTGCCACCAATAATGCATGTAAGTTGAGCGAAAAAAATATCTATAGACATTTTGCATGATTCTGAAAAATATTATTTTGATATAAACTGAGAAGAATGGTACCTTGCGTTTGTAAATCTTCGTCGATCTTAGCTGTATAAAAAATTCCCCTGCCTGCACGCAGATGAAAACACTGTGCGATCAGAATCCCACTGTGCATCGCGATATGCTTCAAAGGATACGGTCACTGTTCTCCTAATTAAAGTTGGTGTAACAAAATTGTTAAAACGAAGCATTAACCAATGTTTATGAACAGAGCGCCTTTTAAAGAAATATTCACAGTATGAAGCAAAAAGACAAAAAAAAATGCTAAGGCGACAAACAAAACATTATGAGGAAGGAACACACGATTATTAGTAAATAAATACAATAATGCCTTAAGAGTTCCCAATTCGCAACCGGTAGCTCATTCCTTAATTCAGTTCAGTTCAGTCGATCAGTCGTGTCCGATTTTTCGTGACCCTATGGACCATATCACGCCACGCTTTCCTGTCTCTCACTATCTTCCTACAACACATAAGTTCATCTGCAGGGCCTCTAGTATACCATCTTACCACCGCGTTCACTGCCTACCCCTTCTCCGGTGACCCTCAGCCTTTCCCAACATCAAATCTTTCTCCAGCGACTCCTCTCTTCTCATCAGACGACCAAAGTAGCTGAGCTTTAACTTTAGAATTTGACCCTCCAATGAACAGTAAAGGTTTATGGTCGACATTATCGACTAATTTGATCTTCTGGTCGTTCGAGGAACCATCAAAAGTCTCCGCCAGCACCACAATTCAAACGCGTCAATTCCTCGGCGGTCAGCCGTCTTCACAGTCCAAATCTCGCATCCATACAACACAACTGGAAAGACCATAGCACGAGTTATACGGATCTTGGTTGGCAGTGTAATGTATCTGCTCTTTACTAGGCGGTCAAGGCTAGCCATGGCTCTCTTTCCCAGAAGCAAACGTCTCCTAATTTCATGGCTGCAGTCTGCTTGCGGGGTTATCTTGGAGCCCAAGAAGAGAAAATCTGTCACAGCTTCCACTTCTTGTCGCTTGATGTTCCAGGACTTGATAGGGCAAGACGCCATGATCTTTGTCTTCTTAATGTTCAGTTTAAGCCCAAACTTCTCACTCTCTTCTTGTACGCGCATCAGAGGTCTCTTGAGTTTCACTTCACTTTCTGCCATTAAAGTGGTATTGTCCGCATATCCGAGGTTGTTGATACGTTTTCCAGCATTCTTCACTCCAGTTGAAGACTCGTCCCGACCGGCCTTCCTCATGATGCACTCAGCATATAGGTTAAATTGGCCGGGCGACAGTATGCAGCCTTGTCTCACTCCTTTCTCAATCGGAAACCAATCAGTAAGACCATACCCAGTTCTGACTATGGCCTCTTGCCCTTCATACAGGTTTCTGAGGAGACAGATAAGATGAATTGGAACTCCCATCTCTTGGAGAATTTCCAACAATCTTCTGCGATCTACGCAGCCAAACGCTTTCGCATAATCACTAAAGCAGAAGTAGATGGGTTTCTGTAACTCTCTTGCTTTTTCCGTGATCCAGAGAAGGTTGGCAATCTGGTCTCTTGTTCCTCGGCCCTTGCGAAACCCAGCTCGCATTCCTTAATTACATGTATTGAAAAAAAAAAATATCAGAAATTAGCAATCATGGGTGGTTAACAACGAAATATACGCTTGAATCAATATTCACGAGAAAATTACGCATTCCTAAAGATCGCGATTTAGTGCAAGGTTGCCAAAAAAGACTGATAATCAATACGTTTTATATGTGAATTTAATAAAAGCATAATAGGTATATATTTCAAAATCTCCTGCCTTAGACTAAATGTTGAACACATGTACCTTTTGTTTAAGCTTACGAACTGAAATTTTTCGCTCTCAATCTATTTCTGCAAACTATTTCTGCACTTTATTTCTACAATCTATTTCTGAATTGTCAATGTATTTTTGTATGTGTTACTTTTAATTTTTATTATGTTTTGCTCTTGCTCTTCTTTTTCAGAATTTTCAAATAATACTAAATATTCTCACGTAGTAGTGACAAGGTCGTAGACACCAGAAGAGGACATAGGCGTGATTGTACTGAAATTAACTCTTTATTAGGCTGGCTTGCGCCCACAAAAGAACTAAGCAACTCGTCCGCCACGATGGCAATAAACATGCTCGTCGATCGTAGAATTAAGAAGGCCGGTTTCACGCGGCTGTGCTCGATTTAAAGGCTGCAAAGTAGGATCGAGATAAAACAACGAACGGTGACTACCACAACCTAGAATATTGCAGAAGTATACGCCAGTGGATGGGATCTCCGAGAAACATCGCTGACCATCTTGTGCGACAATGAAACTGATAAAGCTCTGTCTGGCGATAACGAGCATTATCAAACAAACAACACAAAATTGATACGCGTGCCAGAATCATAGTGATAAAGCAGCAAGTAGGCGGGTGTCGAAAAAAAGAATAGATCCAATTTTTAACATCTGATGGCAATGGGTTAAACTGCCTCCCTTATGTAATGCCTTCGGGCAATAAGGAGAAAAGAAATAAACTGAAAAGCCTATCGAAAGCTTTTTTTTTAAACCTTTCTGAACAGCTTGGCTGCAACAGAAGAACTTGTCTCACGGGATGGTGCCAGCGCTTGTGCTGAAAAATGTTCAGCCTAGTCTTCGCCGCAATGTAACCGACTTTTGTTCTTTCTTATTAACGCGGTGCTTGCTTGCACTGCATTCCGTATTCTCTATGCACACGCTTTCAATATTGCCTAATTATTCCCTTCCATGAGGTTTGGTGTTCCTTGAGTGACCGTCTCGATTTAAAGCATTCAAAGAATTTTCGAGGTTGGTGATGTCACATTGGGCAGCTGAAAATTGCCATCAGTAACAGCTTAGGGGCCGACATTACCTCCGTAGCGCTACAAGGTATCATAGAGGTATTCATGTATTTGCAATTGTCAAGCGTTGAACATCCGACTCAAGCTTTTATCTTTGTGCAGAACCCTCTCTTTTGACGCGCTATTGCTGCGTGTCTGTTTTGGGTCTACATTTCATTCCCAATTAACTGCATCTTGATGCCCAGTATTCTGCTTTCCGTACACTATACTATATGCAGGAAAATATTGATCACGATAGTAAGCTGTCAAGACCGAAATTTTTCATGCTGCCATCAAAATTGAGCTATTATAAAATTCATCTACCCGACATGTTTGGGAGCTCTACATTTCTCCAGCAGGCTACATGATACTTTCTCTCATGCATTATGTAGAGGAATAAAAAAAAATTATTTTTGTTACTAATATAGACAGTCCAAATTCTCCCGCGGAGTCAATCCTCCTCTGAAACAAGCTACCCGCGTTGGCAGCTCCTGCTAACTCACCCATATCAATCAGCACCCGCCATCTATACTGGCAACAACCACGAGACAGATACTTGCTCCCAAATTTCCAACGTTGCAAAGCTTCTTACGGCCTGTATCGACGCCGCTGACGCCGCCCAACGTTCATCTCCTACACGGAAGTGCTTACGATCACGCATTCCAAAACCTCACCGAAAATAAATCCCGCAAAACGAAGTGACTAAAAACAAAATCGATTAAGCGGGGCATGAAGCACTGCGTTTAAAGTAGGGCTTTAAAAAAGATTTTTTGGGAAAGTTCTTTCGCATTGGAACTATTTAGCGGACTGTCGTATCAAGCTGGGCATTCCTGAGAGAAGAAGCCTTTCACTGGCCTCCCAGCTTTGGCTCGCCTAAAAGCCAAAGCGAACATATACACTGAGGAGACTACAACTAGAGAGGGCCTACACTGCTCTTCCGCATTCGGTAGAAATTGCATGCTGTCCATATACCAGAGGTAGCGGAGACCGCGACGTCTGCTTGGCGTAGCGACGATTCAATGTTCCGGTGGAAACAAGTAAGCGGCTCACGCTCTCGGCGTCTTTGGTGCTTCCCTTCGTATCTGAGGGGTGAACCGGCGCTAGGAGGGGAGAAGGAAATGTCGGTTGCGGTGCTTCATTTTGTCTACGTACAGGCTGAGAGAGCGCATGTTCGCGGTGCTTGTTTCATATGCGCGGCATAACACGTGTAGGATGCGTTCTGTGAGAAACAAGTGATGATCTCTGCGTTTTGCACTTGAAATGTATGCATGTAAAATGCCGTCGATCGGAAACTTTTTCCATCCCAGATTATTCGAAACTATAGAAAAACAAGTTGCCCAAATATCCTTCGCGGGAACTCTGGCAGGAAACAAGCGGGAGAGGCAAAAACCCTTTGCACAACTAGCTGTTCTAAGATGCCGTGTTTCATGCGCGGGTAGTAAGTCTGAAAACTACCCCGCAGGGGGCACCTGTTAAAGCAGGTGTTTGTGTGTTTTGTGCGACACCACGGACCCCGAGCACCCACGCTTAGCCGTGCGTGGCATCGTCGTGTCTGGGGAAAAGGGGATCCTGGGGGTTGAGCCGATGCCGAGTGTTTGGACCTTTAAGGCCCCTCGGCGGAGGCAACACACCACTTTGGCCCACGCTTCCCATAGACGGCACCTCCGGGCTGACCCACCCGGGGGAAATCGGCAGTCGCCTTTTCCTGTTCTCCCCTCCATCTTTCACTTTCCTATTTTCTTTCTTAGAACTGTCCTGTCCTCTCCTACCTTCTTCATTTCTTCCTACTTCCAGGCGGCGAGGGTTAACCTTGTGTGGCTAGCTACCCTGAGTTACGCCATATTGGGTTATAGTTACGGTGTATAGCTGGCGTGGGCAGGAATTGACAATTTCTGTCCCGTCCCCTCGTTGGGCTCCATGGTGGGTGGCTGGCACTGCAGCCGAACAATACACTTTTTTATGGCATCTAAACTCCTTAATCCCGATCGTCCTCCTTCTAAAAGGGGGCGCACCGAGACCACCATGTTCTTCTCAAAGAACATAAACAACTTTCCTCGTTTCCACGTGGTCCACAGTGACCACGAAGAAATCACTGCACGACTTGTGTCCCCATTTGTTGTTTCCCGAACGTTGACTGAGGCCATTGGCCAGGGCTATAAGATAAAGAAACTCGGAAACGGTGACCTGTTACTAGAATTAATGTACAATCATCAGTATCAGAAGCTAAGTGCAGTCGAATCATTTGGAGAAATACCGGTACAGAATAGCCCGCACCGATCACTAAACACTGCCCGAGGAGTCATCTCTGATGATGACCTTAGGTACGTGAGTGAACAAGAACTTCTTGAAGGCCTGAAGGAACAAAATCTCACAGATGTTTACCGGATAAAGATCAGACGAGATAACAAAGAGATAGAAACAAAGCACATTGTACTCACCTTTGCTGCAAGCACTCTTCCAGAATCTGTCGAAGTGGGCTACACAAAGATAAAACTGAGGCCCTACATCCCTAACCCACGCCGTTGCTTCAAATGTCAGAAATATGGCCATGGCTCTCAGAGTTGCCGTGGCCAACTCACATGTGCAAAATGTGCCTCGCACGAACACCCTACAGACAACTGCGAAGAACAGCTGCTTCTCTGCTCAAACTGTGAAGGTAACCACCCAGCTTATTCACGCTCATGCCCATACTGGAAAAAAGAAAAAAAAATAATTACACTGAAAGTCACCGAAAACATATCTTACGGAGAGGCACGAAAGCGGCTTCTCTTCCTCAAAAGCCACACTACTCCGTTGTGACGCAGCAGGGCGCGGCATCACAGCGGTCGTCGGCACCTGCCCAGGAAGCACACAGTTCTTCCAGGGCAGCGCCACCTGCGCCCTCGGTGGAGTCAGCTAGCGCTACTCCACCACCACCCGCAAAGCTGGCTGCGCGGACCCCCAGGTCAGCCGGCCCAAAGGCCTCGACCCATGAGTCGAGGCCTAAAACTGACAATCCTGTGCTTTCTGCACAGTCGTCCACCGCATCTGAAGATGCGATGGACACAACTTCTTCACCCCAGCTGCCTAGGCGGCAAAGCTCACTGGAGCGAAAAAGAAAGGGAAAAGTCCCAATAACAGGTCCCAAGGACCTACAAACCTAAATTTAAACTTGTCCCTTAAATAACTTAATTATGGCGCTCCTCATTTATTGGAACTGCCGAGGACTCTTTAAAAATTTAGATGATATATATGAAATTCTTGCGGACTATCAACCAAACATACTATGTCTGCAAGAAACCCATTTAAAACCAGCAGACTCAAATTTCCTTAAGCAATATAATGTATTCAGGAACGACAGGCAAGGCAGCTCTCACTCCTCTGGTGGCGTTGCCATTGTAACACAAAAATCAATCCCCTCTCGAAACATCTCACTCAACACAGACTTAGAGGCAGTGGCAATCAGAAGCTTAGTTTATGGCAAAATAACAACCGTATGTTCCCTGTATATTGCTCCAACTTATAAGCTAAGTAGCGAAAGTTTTGAAAAATTGATTGATCAACTTCCGGAACCTTGGTTGCTGGTCGGAGACTTTAATGCTCACCACCCATTATGGGGATGTACAAGAACGGACTCCCGAGGCGTTCTAATCGAAAAATTCTTATTGTCCAAGGGATCATGCTTACTAAACACGAAACAGCCAACTTACTACAATATAGCTTATAACTCTTACACATTCATAGATCTAGCCATTGGCTCCTCGATGTTCCTGGCAGCTACAGAGTGGACTGTCATTAACAACCTATACGGAAGTGACCATTTTCCGATCTTAATAAAATATACTGGGAACGGAAACGAAAATGTGCCGAATCCCAGAAAATTCAAAGAAAATGCAGCCAACTGGAAGATGTTTAGGGAACACTCATCACTGCCTTGTTCTTCCATTAGTGGTCTAGATGTAGATGAAACTCAGCGCTTGATCACACTGCACATTATAGAAGCTGCAGAAAAATGCATCCCACAAACGTCAAGTAAGCCACGAAACAAACGAAGACCCTGGTGGAATGCAGAATGTAAGACTGCTCGTGAAGCTCAGAACAAGGCATGGTCGAACTTGCGACGACACCCCACTGCCGAAAACCTAATAGCCTTTAAGCGAGCAAAAGCAAATGGCAGGCGTGTTCGACGCATCTCCAAGCGAGAAAGCTGGGCCTCGTTCCTTTCGTCTGTGAACTCTTATACTGACGCACACAAAGTCTACAACAAAATAACAGCACTCAAAGGATATAACACTCTCACACCTCTTGTCAGCACTAGTGGCGACACACTAGAACATCAAGCAGACACACTAGGGAAACACTTTGAATACATATTTAGCTCGGCACACTATACAGATTCCTTTCTGCGGCACAAGGTGACCGAATAGAGTAAACCTATACATGATAAGAGACCATGCACAGGAGGGTACAATAGCCCGTTCACACTACAGGAGCTGAAGAGTGCACTAGACACATGCAAGAACACAGCAGCTGGTGCTGACAGGATCACATATGCAATGCTCAGGCACCTCCATGTGGACACCCTCGAAGCCCTACTCTGCCTGTATAATAAAATATGGGCCACAGGACGCTTCCCTCAAGCATGGAAGGAAGCAATCATTGTCCCGATATTAAAATCTGGCAAAGAACCCACACTTGCAGCGAGCTATCGGCCCATCGCCCTAACCAGTTGCTTATGCAAGCTTTTCGAAAAAATGGTAAACCGTCGTCTTGTTCACTTCCTAGAATACAATGGCCTTCTTGACACAAACCAAGCTGGTTTTAGGGCTGGGCGATCAACAGACGATCAGCTCATTGCATTTGAGTCCTATGCAAGGGATGCTTTTGTACACAAACAACACTGTCTATCTGTCTTTTTCGATCTTGAAAAAGCATATGATACCACATGGCGCTATGGTATTATCCGCGACCTCTTCTCTCTCGGTATCACAGGGAACATGTTGAACACGTTAAAAAGCTACTTGTCTGAATGAACCTTCAAAGTTCGTGTTGGCAATACATACTCGAAGCTGTTTATACAGGAAATGGTGTCCCACAAGGTGGTGTCCTCAGCTGCACGCTTTTTATTGTCAAAATGAACTCGCTAAAGGGCGTGCTGCCAAGAACCATCTCTTATTCTTTATATGTCGATGACGTCCAGATAAGTTTCAAATCTTGCAACCTGGCCATCTGTGAACGCCAGATTCAACTAGGCGTCAACAAACTGTCTAGATGGGCTAACGACAATGGGTTTAAGTTTAACTCTGCAAAGACCGTCTGCGTGCTTTTCACTAAGCAGCGTGGCATTAGACCTGAGCCCAACATTACACTGAGTGGTCAGAGCCTTGCAGTTCAAAAAGAACATAAATTTCTCGGTGTAGTTTTTGATGAAAAGCTTTCCTTCATATCACACATAAAACAGCTGAGATTAAAATGTCTGAAGGCAATGAACCTGCTAAAAATTCTGTCCCACCAGTCCTGGGGCACAGATCGTGACTGCCTCTTGAGCCTTCTGAATAGCGTAGTTTTGTCTCGTATCGACTATGGCTCAATGGTTTACGGGTCAGCATCACCTTCTGCCCTAAAAATGCTCGATCCAGTGCACCACCTTGGCCTTCGCCTTGCCACGGGTGCTTTTCGAACTAGCCCAATTGCTAGCCTCTATGTTGAGGCTAACCGATGGTCATTACAGCGAAGAAGACAATTTACTGCTGTAAGATATGCTACCAAAATATTGTCTCAACTGGACCATCCTTGTCGCCGGCTCCTGCTTGACACAGCTAACACAGAACTTTTCACAAGAAAACCGTCACTAACACCACCATACCCAATAAGACTAGCCACTCATATTGAATATCTGGACATCCCGGTTGGCAGCCTCCATACAACTTCCATAAAAGACTTCATCGCCCCGTGGGAAATGCACACTGTTAATTGCGACCTAACATTCCTTCAAGTCGGAAAACATGCCCTTCCTATAGCCATACAACAGCACTTCATGTCTCTGCAGGCAAAATACATTTGTAATGAGTATTACACTGATGCTTCAAAGTCGACTCAAGTCTCATGTGCCGCACATGGACCACAATTTTCACTAACAAAAACACTGAACAGACATACAAGTATATTTACTGCAGAATCCCACGGTATCCTGTTAGCTGTGAGACACATTATAGAAAACAAAATACAGTCATCGGTCATCTACACAGACTCCCTTAGTGTTTTAACCTCCCTAACTTCTTGGAAATGGCACAATAAGAACCCAGTCCTGAATACTCTATTTAACAACCTTATCACTGCCCATAAATTACAACTTAAAATTACACTTTGCTGGGTGCCAGGCCACCGTAGCATACCAGGTAACGAGGCGGCTGATAGGCTTGCTGTGTCAGCTGCCTGTCGAAATACTACAGACATCGACAAAATAATATACCAGGACCTCAAGCCACACATTAAAAACAAAATTCGACAACAGTGGCAAGAGGAATGGGACACAGCGGCTGAAAATAAACTACACACTATAAAACCTATCATAGGCAGGTACACTACAGACAAAAGAGACAGATTGAAAGAAGTAGCCTTGTGCAGGCTGAGAATAGGTCATACACATACTACACACTCATACCTTTTAACAAACTCTCCTGCACCACACTGCTCGAGATGTGGTGATCGACTCACTGTCATTCGTGATTTAATCATATGTGCACAACTGGAACCAGAAAGAAGACGTCATTTTCCCTCCTTGTTCACTCATCAAATACCAGCACACCCATCCATTTTTATTGGCGACAACCCAATGTTTCCTTTAAAACAGGTGCTTAAATTTTTATTACAAGTAGGCTTTTTACATGAAATTTCTTATCGACGTGGGTCTCAGCCCGCTACTCCTTGAGAGGACGGATGAGATCTTTTAATACATCTACTTATACATTGCGCATCCATTATATATCGCAAATGAATTTTAGGCCCTATACACCATTGTTTTTAGCGATATTACAGAGCGAATACATTTTTAGGCCCTATACACCACTGTTTTTTATCCCTTCATAAAAAATCAACTATTCCATTATATAAACTTGAGTACACCGTTAACCTTGAGTTTGGCGCTCTTTGGCCTGAGTCGCCCTTGCGCCATTAAAATTCATCATCATCATCATCAAGTCTGAAAACTAGTACAGCAGTTGTTCTATTTCCGAAACGGTACCAGTATGTATCATCTTCCTGTTTGCCTTTACAACAAGTATGCTGGAAATGCTGATTCAGGCATATAGGTTTGGTTCTTATAGAAGGAAAACATATGGTGTATGCCTGGAGTGATATCAAAGCATGATTACTGAAAAACATTTACCATCTAGACCTGAACGAAAAAGAGAAAGCGAATGACTTTTTAGTCAAGGTGCACGAGCATTAAATGTTACGCATTTTTGATTAATTCATCATTTTGTACAAGCTTGTTCTTTCAGCGTATAGTTATTTGTTTCATAATATTTAAAACTGTTCAAGATAAGTAATAAAATTAAGCGGGTACATGGGGCAATTGCAGGGTAATTTTAAATAATATCGTTGACAAGCTTGCATACTTACAGAGGTCAAGCTTTATACCTATGATTATTTTTTATTCGTTCACATTGTTAGTTTCAATTTTTACTGATGATATGGTGTGAGTTAGTATTCCTTCTATTGGTAGTTACAAGTAATTAGGGTTTAGGTTTCATTTAGGTTTAGCCCATGAATATTTGTTGTTGATTTCGACAGGAATATTATCAGCTTAAGTTTGTTCTCCGACACACTCTCTCTTCTTGTCTCTAAATGACATATGTAATATTTTGCTTTCAGTAACACGCTCAGTTGTCTCAGCATAAAATTTAAATCTCTCGTTGTTGGCCTCCACATTTCTAACCACTAAATACTACGGATGTGATACAGCATTAGTCTCTTGAAGATACTGGTAAACTACATTTATCACCCTAGAGCACCCACTCTTCGCTCCACTCTTATTTTTCTGGTTATTTCTCCTATGATCCGACTGCACAGTCACTGTCGACCATACACTTAGGTTTATCTGAAACTTTCTATCTTCGTAGTGTGTCGGAAATTTCGGTTTTATTTTAGTGTCGCCACATATTACATAACTGTTGCTGATAAAAGCTTTTAGGCACACGTCAGATTATTAGGTCATTGGTCGCGCCTGTCAGTGTGTCCCCTGAGGTCTATTTTAAAGACAATATCACCAGTAAATCACACACCGCTAAATTCATTGTAATAGTTCCCAACCATCTATCTCCCAATTAAGGTCTCTATATATCTCCTGTTGCAACACTAGTGCTAAGATTCAACCTTCTTGGGGGATGGGGGAGAGGAGGAGGCACTTTCAATGTTTATGAATTGGATGTTATAACTTCCTCTTCGGAAAGCATGATGAAAGTGCTTTGAAGACGGTAATTTTCTAAATAGTTTACATATGGAAATTCCGCGCCTGTGTTCTGCTATACTTGTGTGACTCTAGACACCTCGTTTTAAGTATCGTTTGCAAACGATAGACTGGTACTTCAGCTTATTAAATCTGAGCTCGTCCGCAGTCTATTGGTCATTACCCTAATCGGCACTTACATACTTGGTATTTACACTATATAATCCGTTCAATTAAAACCCTAGATAAAGCCAGTAATAAACATGGCTCCAGCCACTCCCTTGATGGTCACCGCAATAGCATCTGAGACCATTGACTATTTCTAGTCTTTTCATGTTCCAGATTGTGGTCTTCAACTACAGTCCATCCAGATTCTACGTCTACTACATCTTAACGTGATGCGCGCCCCAGCAGCATAGCAACACTGGAAACATGAAGCACCTGGAAATACAAGATTATTTTGGTTGGCGACGCCGGTTAAGATGCGGGCAGCTGGCGACTCTGACAACTCACCATCAGTTCAGTTCAGTCGTTCAGTCGTGTCCGACTCTTCGTGACCCTATGGATTTGCTATACCTGATGCAAAATTGCCTTGTGATAACGACTCGTAGGGATGAAAGAAGACAGCCTTTTCGCGCTGCATATAACAGCAAAAGTTCACGTAGGACCATGCGAATCAGTTGGGATGTTCAGAGGAACGAAGGACACATTGTGAAAGTGTAACTACAAAGCCAAAAGGAAGCTCCCGTGTGCCATTGTGGTCCAGTAATGCTCAAGTAGATAGGAATCTTCAGAACAATCACATTATAATCTTTGTGTTCTACAGATTACTCCTCATTCTACAAACCGTAATAGTGCTAGTAAAGGATATTTCCTGTAAAATAATTTTCTTCCCTCTTTTATTGATTACCTCTTTAAAAGTTTTCCCATATTCCACTGTGCCCTGAGGCAATAAACAACGTTATTAAAATATATAATAAATAAATAAATTATTCTGCGTGGCAAATAGCCAGGAGCAGAGCGAAAATGGTTCAATTCTTCCTCTTCTGAAATGGACGCGTTTAAATTCTATCTACATCATTTCGTTGTGGCAAGCTTGAAAACAGGACATGAACAAAGATAGCAAATATAAGATATCATGTGTAATGGCGGGGTTCGAGGCGCTCAAGCCCCCCCCCCCCCCTTTGTAAGCGCACGATGCATCGTTTTCTAGTCAATTGCGGTACTGCTTGAGTTTCTGTCGGTTTCTCTGAAGATATTTTGTGGAGCTCTGATTCAATGAGAATACCAAACAGTTTTAACCAGGGATGCACTGCGCTCTGTTGGGATTCAAGAGCTCTAAAATTTTACAACATATGACGCGTTTTTCTTCATTTCACTTCCTACGGAAGTGCATTCCTGTTGCCGCTCAATGCGGTTGACACTCGTGGCCGTGACAACTTTGCGAGAGTTTTCCTGCCCTTGAAATAATCTTTCATAAGGTGGTACCTAAGAGCGTGATCTCATAACATAATCTCTAGTTCCGTAAGTGGAATTATCCGCCAATTCTGCCATATCCTGTCGATATACAGGCAGCAGCACTATGAAAGCGAAAATGTTATCAGCTTTCGGGTCATGTTTAGTCCATGAATAATAACCAGAAGCATATTAGAATACACCGTTTTCTCAGAATGTTAGCATTCATTACATATATGTAACTAGAGTACAAAAAATCATATTTGTTCCTGCGTGAAAACACACGCTGTTCACCATCATTTAGCAGCTATAGCACAGGTTGATATAGGGTAAAGTGGACATCTGGAGGAGCATGTTACAACATTTTGGTGATTTATATGTTTATTTTGTTTTGTAGTTTTGAAAAGAACGTTTGCCGCTTTCACAGATTTTTCTGGACTCAGTAACGGTTTTCACTAACGTGTATCGTACACATTGTATGAGTTGTTCACTGACCTCCCTAAAGTAATTTAAGCAGCAATGGACCACATTACTTAACTTATACTTAACAAAACAAAATGAAGCACTCAGTACTAGGAAATTTTCTACCTCAGCCCTAATGAAGCTGACGGCCTAGGTATCAAATTTAATATCCGCGCTTTAACTCCTCGGGTTAACTAGCCCTCCGACGCAAAGCCGTATTCAACACCGCCTATTGATTTTATAAAACGTGATTGTCAATTGTAGCGCACTGTATTAAACCTGCGCCTGAGTTATGCAGTCGGCCCCTATATAATGTGCAGAGCCATATGAAAGCTGTTTTATTTGGGAGAGGAAACAAAGTGAAGGCAGGCGAGACCGAATCATCTCTGACTGGACGTTTCTGCAGTCGAGCGCTAAAACGAAGCATTCAAATTAGTTCAGGTCTACAGTGTTGGTTACAGTAAGAGCGAGTTGGTGCGATATTTGCTTTTGCATGGTGAAGGAACAGTGCAAGGAACGGGACACAGAGACACGAGGAAGCACAAGCCCAAGCGATTTGTGTTTGTGCTTCCTCGTGTCTCTGTGTCCCGTCCCTTGCCCTGTTCCTTCACCATTTAAACTTACAACTAGGGCCCCGCCGGGGTGGCGCAGTGGTTACGGCGCTTGGGTATTGTTTCCAAGGACGCGGGATCGAATCCCGGCCTCGGCGGCAGCTTTTCGATGGAGGCGAAAAGCAAGGCGCCCTTGTGCTGTGCGATGTCGGTGCACATTAAAGAACCCCAGGTGGTACTAGCCCGCCAACTCGCTCTTATTGTAAGCTTTGGTTTCACACAAAAAAAGAAAGATACTGCGCCTTTCCTTCCCTCAAAACCAAGTTGTTTGCAGAGTAATCAGTATATTATATCTTCGTTCATGTTAGGTTGCTGGCACTCAGTCCACCTGCACTGAGCTAGCTTTTTCTTCTGCCAATTTTCCACCCTTTTAATTTTACGAAATAAAGTGTCTGGCCTCCTTTCTTATGGCGTAAGTGGTAAAGAGCTCATCTTACGCCGCTCTTCTCGGCTCCTACAGGTATAGTAAGTAGAAAAAGCTTCCGGGCTAGCCAGTCTAATTGTTAAGACATGGCAAAGTGTCTCGAAAAAGATTTTCCAGTACACTGCAGAATCTGCACCGGAGAAATGAGTAAGCCTAAGCGTTGCTGTGTTGTTCGCAAGATGTGTCAGCAGGATTCCTCGTCTGCAAGATATTGCTCCTTTTCTTTCCTGTAAACCGATTATAGAACGCCCGTGAACGTTCATTCGTTCAGCGGAAAGCTGTTTGTGTTCGATAAGGGGCGCGTGATGTACCGTGTGCAGCAGCAGTGTTCAGGCGTTCGCTTTTTTCCACTGCAGATTATGCAGCTCTTTCAGAATTTTTCAAGCTGCAGGTAATGAATTACCTTTCTTTACACAGTTTCAATTTATTCCTAAGCATTTGTGCACGCAATTATCACGTCCTTTCCAGTTCCTTCACGTTCAAACAATTCAAATTTCCCGCTACCAGAAGATATCTACGTCACTGGAAGTCAGGACCCACTTGACCCCATTTAGACGTCCCCATTACACCCCATCCTCAAGGTAATTTGAAGTCTGATTGACCTAATTAAATCAAATTTATTACCTATATAATAGTAACACCCTACATGTTTTCCCAAGGCATTTGTTTATCCTGTATCTGATATAACTATTACTTTTTCCTATAACTAGTTTCTTTCCAACGTAATCGTATGGACAATCTCGTTATGTCACCAACCAGTTGACATACCCACTCACTGCTTACGCATTAAAACAAGCAGAAGAAAGGATAGGGTACGTTAGAGAATTCGCTGCGCCACTGTCAATAGCTTCAGTCGGTTTCTCGCTGCTAAGACACTGACTCTTACCTTAAAGCTTAATTACGTTTTACTGTAAAACCTTGTATGTTTTTTCTTGTTTTTTGAGACTCGTTTCCTATCCGCAGGTGAGAGACGAAAGTTTGTCAATGGAGCTAGCGCACTACTCAGCGCCTCCGATCTTTGAAACAATTCACTACTTGTGTACATCTAACTTTGATTTCATGTAGATTTTTTATGTTTTGCTTCAGTCGGTTTCTCTCTGCTAAGACACTGACTCTTACCTTAAAGCTTAATTACGTTTTACTGTAAAACCTTGTATGTGACACTGAGTCTTACCTTAAAGCTTAATTACGTTTTACTGTAAAACCTTGTATGTTTTTTCTTGTTTTTTTTTTAAGACTCGTTTCCTATCCGCAGGTGAGAGACGAAAGTTTGTCAATGGAGCTAGCGCACTACTCAGCGCCTCCGATCTTTGAAACAAGTCACTACTTGTGTACATCTAACTTTGATTTCATGTAGATTTTTTATGTTTTGGAAAAATAGTAGGCTCTCATTAGTGCGGATCATATTTTTTTTTATTTCAAGAATGTCATTTTCTACTATTTCCTTAAACTTCCTGTCAGTACGTGAAATGCCTTCACAAGTTATCGAAATAATCATAGTGATGAACTCAAAATCTGCAACTCACGACTGAGCCGAACTCAATCATAGCCATTAAAAGCAGAAAACAGGATAACCATGGTTAAAAGCTACACGCAGCACCGTTTTGGCTAAAGAAAGTTTCTCGTTTGGTCCTCGCGACCAGCTCTGGAACGTTCAGTAGCTCGGAGCTGCTTAATCACGGGCGCACCTGTAGCTGACTCTCTCTTACTCGTTCTTCTCTCACAAAAAGCCCCGGACCTCCCGCAGGAGCACAGTTTCCTTTCAGCAGAAACCGATATTTTCATGAATCTCCGCCCATTTTAGGAGTGGTCGCAGTCATCCTACCGGCACTAAAAGCCTAGCGAGTTTTCCACCTGCATGAAAGAATGGAAGCAGGGATATGCAGGCTCCTGCCCATGACATAAAAGATCACTGTTTTTGTTAGCTTCTTCTCTTTCATCGTGGTAGTAACTTTCGGGCTGTACATGTCTGCAGAAAAAAAAAAAAGATTCGGGTACGAAGTTCGAGTAAACCATCGTAGTTTTCTCACTAATTATGCTTTTATAAAGAGGTATCCCAGTTCAAATTTAGCGTGCGCTTTTTCGGAAATAAAGGAAAGCGGACCGAATATTCCGGCTGGACGTACGCGCATTATAGGGCATCTATTTTCCACTGCCCTTTCCAGAATCATACTGTAAAAAGCGCGAGGATGGCTAATCCTCCCACGGATCTTTTTTTATCTTTTTCAAAAACGTGCATTCAGAATAAATCAATATGTACAAATGGCCATGGTTATAAAAACGCGGTGTAATATTTTTTAGTTTGATTCAGTTTAAGCTTTGTGTGCAGTAGCAAGAAACGAGTGTAACGCACACGAAAGACAGTGTGTCTGCCAAAATATAAGGTCGCGTGCAGATCCTTATATGACATTATCATGAGGAGAATTATAGGCAGTAATTCATTTTCATTGATGGCCACATGTTTTTACCCGAGAATTGAATCTCCAGGAGTTTGAGGCGAATAGCGGATTTACAAAAAAAAAAAAAAACATCTTTCATCTTGGCGAAAAAAAACGCGAACACTAATTTCCAGCTTGCAGTAGTGTTCAGCGCATGGTCATAAAACGATTGCTTTTATATCGCTCCAATGCATAAGGTGCTTTGAGTGCAGACGGTCTGTCCGCAGACGGTGTGTATTGTACACAGCAATAGTGTAACATGAAAAAAAGCCGTCCAGATTTTTTTTAGTACACTGGTAGCCTGGTAAGGTAATATGACTGTATAAGGGGTGAACTTAGCATGGCAAATGAAAGAGAAATAAAAAAGCATTTATTTTAAAGGGCGTTGGCATTCGGCCTCCAGTACCAACAGCACATTTAACAAGGTATTTCTGGCCGCATTCTTATGCATTCTCTGTTTTATACTCAAAAAAAAAAAATTACGCCTCTTGAAAAAAAAAAAAAAAAAACAAGCATACGCAAGAAATTGTGGTCAAGCACGGCTATGCTGCCGACGTGGTAGTCTGGCCTGAGAAAAATAAGCAGCTGAAGGTCGTCTATATTTTCTTCCTAATATTCTGGCTATCTCAATATAAATACGCGCACTGTCGAAACTTCTACATCGAGTTTTGTTGCAACTATCCATTTAACTAGCTTGAGGTTTGTACGTGGACGTTCGACTCCATATCGTTTGTGTTCATGAGCGCCCAAACCAGAGCTGAACAAAATACAGGGTAATGCAAATGTGATCAGTGTGAACAGAATAACTCCTTAGGAATTAATCTTCTTGCCTACGCTTTGGACATGCCGCTTTCGCGATGCAGTGAGGGCTGAACAATAAGCATTTTGCTGCACTGCGCAACGCAAATAAGGTACCTCTGTCGAGCCTATACATACTAAGCAGTGCGTTTGTCATCAGTTGTTATCAGGAAAAAAAAAACAGCTCGGTCTTGTATATTATTGTCACAAGCTCTCGACAGCGCAGATGCTGACGCTAGCAGTGAAATATCAGTGTGAAATAACGTTTTCTCATAAATACAGTTCAATGGTAGCTTTGCCTGAAAAAAATTTTTGTATTCTGGTTTATTTTACTTAGTCTGCTTATCTTCGTTTTTCTCTACTTACAAATCAGTTGTGAAAATTCGCTCCCTATGTTCGCTTCTTATTTTGCTCATTTGAAGACTGTTTATTTTTTTTTTTTTGTAACTGAGATTCTCTTTTCAACCGTTTCTCTTATTCTTTCGCTTTTATCATTAATGGTTCAATATACGGCTGAGGCGCTAAGAGTGCAAGCACGTTTAGTTGAAGATAACTGCCAAGAAAATAATAGAGCTTTGATATTTATCACTAATTCAAGTACTTCCGGTACAAGTTCATGGTGCCCAGAAATGTGCCGCAACGAACACAATAACGTGAATAGAAAACATAACACAGGCGCTCACTACCAACTGTAATATCAAACGGAACACGCACTTCCTATTCACCACTAAGCTACAACACCCTCTTCTACATTCAAGTACATCCTTTTCGCAAACCTTTCATATTACACTTGGTAGTGTGCGCAGGTGCATGTTGTGCTTTCTATTCACGTTATTGTGTTTGTTGTGCTACTTTTTTGGGTACTATGCAGCACCAACTCGCCCCACGAGCTGTTATTCTGAAGTTCATGGTAGTTTTTCGGGATTTTCTATGATGTTTCTGAACAAAATATATAACTTGTATGGCTTCTACTCAAACAAAAAGCCCGCTTATGAGGAGGAAACTTTATACCGCTAATCAAATAATGAGTGCATAGCAAATAAACAGTACTTCTGGCAGAAAAATGGCTACTCGGCTTCAGCTCGCTATTAGCCAGCAGAACATTTTAGTGGCACAACAATTACAAGATTGGCGCTGCTCATAGAGAGGAACAACTAAAAATGTTTGCCTAGAACACTGCTGAAAAAGTCTGCCCTATCAATAAGTTGCTTTGGAATCAATGTTTAACTGCGACCTAAATCTACGTTTGAAGATTTTAGGGAGAGAGATCCTACAGAAGGCAGAAAGGTAGGTACAGAAGGGCGCTTATAGAACACAGGCAAGCTGCTGAAATATTACCCGCGCTGCTCGAAATGAAGCCGTGCGAACGGTGACGTGCGTAGGATGAAATCAGGGCGTGCAAAATGTGTTTAATACCTTCCTAGCTGAGAGCGCGGCTGACTTTGAACCTCGCTTTTAAATATGTGATGCCACACCATGAAAACTGCATATTCTGAGGCTGATGGCCATACGTTCTGTTTTTCATAAAAACGCTAATACTTCATTCGCACCAAAGAATACTCAAGTGACGGATAACGACAACGCCTCGAGCATCAGTATGAATAACGCAAAACACCGAGAGAAGAGGCATTAGTGGCAGTTATTTTGTTCCTATGATTCACAGAAATTGATGAAAATATGCGATAATTATTCAACAGCGCTTTAAGACAATTACCGATCGTCTCGCGGTTTCCTCAGGTAAAATTGACAGTCACGGAAAATATAATATTTCAGAATATATTTTACTCACAATGGAAGCTGAAACGCTCTTCCTTGATTGATCTCCGGCAGATGGAAAGGAGGCCGAGGGAGCTTTTTTTTTGTCCGTGTTTTCGGGAATAACCATGTAAACCAGGATATTGAATAGAGGAAGCTTTAGTACTGGTACTCGCGAAGTAGATATGTGCTCAAGCATAAAAATGTTTGGTTTGATTTGTGCTGTGTAACGTCCAGATTCCGGCTATGAGGGATGCCATAGTGGAAGGCTCCGGGAAATTGGGCCCCCAGGGTTTCCTTAACCTTGACTGAAGTCGCGTACTACACAGGCGCCTTGCATCCAGAGGCGAGTAAATGTTAAGTTAACGATTTATCTTTCAGCGCAAAAGCATAGACTTTGTGCGATAGTGGGTTTCCAGCCATAGTTTAGTTATTTGTCTCACTTGATTAGAGCCTATATATTGAATGTTTTAGTGTGGTCAAATCAAATTATAGATATTCTGATTCTTTTAGCAATATTCCCATAAATTGTAAAGAAGAAGCACCGAACAAGAAGGAGGTCCGCGATAGGACGAGTATGCATGCAAAAGTTAGCTTGAAAAGTGAGAAAGCTAGAACCCCAAGTTTGTACGTCTTCAAGTTTTTTGTTCGCTTTCAGGGGCCGAAACCCCAGAACCCTAGCGGGATCAGTGTCTTCCCCGCTCGACACTCATTAAGCAACTGTAACGTAAAAGAGGTAAAATGCGATCCCTAATCGCAAATGGCACTGCCGCTCTCGAACCAGTCTTGGAGGATGGGGCTCACCTGGAACCGACCTCCAGATCTTCGCGCGCCTTGTTATGCAAAACAAAAAACGCAAACCATAACAGATGTGTGCGAAGGCTTTTTCGAAAGCGTTCCTGAAAACTACTAAACGCTACTTTTTTTAGGATGTTTTTGTCATAATCACAGTTGCTAGTATGAAACTTGGTCCACCAGCTGTCCTCCCCCACGGATCCACAACGAAGTCGCCGCTTACGTGGTGAGGGTGATAAACAATTCCTGGACACCCACTGAATCTCTCCAAGTCCTCATTTGGCTGTGCCATAAGACCGATGATAGCAGCGTTCACCGAATGCCTAAGCCCAAGTTGAAACATTGGTCACGGGAAACAGCTGCTGGAGAAAAATGCAAGTGGGCCTGAAATAGAATGCTTTGTATCAAGCACAGCCTCTGCGACTTTGTCGCGAGAGGAAGATTTCCTCCAATCGGCATAGGTTACACCTGCGAAGGCACAGCCAGATGTCCTCGTAGCTGATCGTGAAATACCGGATATATATCCCAACTGTTGCAGCCCTACCAAGCTGCAGCCCTGTGTGCTATGCCAAAGCTAACCGCGTAACCACGTAGGCACTGAAAACACTTACATTTTATCGATGGCGAGAACCGCACCTGCAATGTGCCCAGCACCTATCGGGGTGGATGGAGACTTAGAAAACTTACCACTCTCTAAGAAATATCAGCATAGCAATGGGCGGCCTGCAGGTTAGCTGAATAGCGGAGGTAAACCGTCAGCTTTGGAGTTTCGCTCCCCGATATTTGGAATACTCCAAAATCCCGGAAGGTGTCTTGTGGAAGGCTCTTCGACCAGACTCACCAAGTGTGAAGACCACAAACCGATGCTCTCAAGTTATTGCTTCGGCCGCCCTGCGTAGCTCTGGGGCAGGTATAGTATAGTATCTACAGCATCTGGACAGACAATTAGGGTGCGATATGGCAGTCTTCGAAGACACTGCCTGGGGGAGGACTACTACAATCGTTAAGCAAGCCGTTCCAGTATACTGTGCTATTTTGAATGAAAAGATTATGGTATTCCAAAGGTGGATACAGAGTAGCCACTAATGCACTTAGACGTTGGCTGTCGTGTTCTTCATCAGCCGGCAAGCGTAGGAAGCAAGTGTTGGATTTCGGATCCATTGCATAATAGCAATGTACGGATCCTTCGCACAAGATTAGTACCTCGCCCCTTCACTGAACCTATACCAGTAAGAGCATGATGACACGTATGTGTTACCAGAAGCTTAGGGCCCATTTGCTTAGAATTAAGAGGCAGCATGCAAAAACATAACCAATAATGTGGAAACCAGTATTGAAAACAGCGTCAGAAGCCGATCATTGCTGCAACAAACATGGCACGAGTTTGGCTTTGGAGCTCCAACACTGCGAGCTTTACATGGAAACAAAGCACACCATATAAGGTGCAGTAACTTTTTGTGGGTTGCGTGCATGACCCTATTCATGCTGTTTATTATTATTATACGGAAATGGACACAGCGTTCGGTTTGCATATTAGATTTCCTTTCCATGGGCTTTTCGTCGCCAGAGGCTCTGCTCTCAAACTGCGGACTTGATTCTGGAAACAAATTACTCTTGAACTGGAAGCCTCCAAGAAGGACGTTCACAACGGCAGATGATCACTTAAAGGCCATTACATGACATGAAGTTGTTCTGTCTCTTTTCAACAAAGTTTGATGGTGTGATGATTGTCAGCTTACAAAATAAATCAAAACTGCTCTTGAGATTTTCACTACAACTGAATGCTCGTGCGCTATTTACTGAGTACTCATAATGAATAACTATTTCCTTTGGTGGCACATAGCGCAATGTCTTGGCAACGATGCCTATTAGCACCGGTAATACGAGTCTTAATATATTTTCAGAAGCATTTGGGCAGGCAATATTTATGTTCATATACCAATTCACACTGATGCAGTGGTTAGTGCACTCGACAGCTGATTTCAAGAATGCGGGATTGAATCCCGGCAGCGGTGGCCGCTTTTCGATGGAGGCGGAAGCTAGGAGCCCCTTGCTGTGCGATGTCTGCGCACGTTAAGGAACCATAGGTTATCGAAAATTCCGGAGCCTTCTATTACAGCGTACCTCATAGTCTGTGTCGATTACGGATCTCAAACACCACATAAACCAAACCAAACCATTGCGGTTCGTACAATATATCCTATTTCAACATATAGCAGTTTCTGCGTCATACATAATTTCAGCAAGTTTCTTTCCACTAGCCATAATACTGTCTTTTACTCACTAACCCACCATTTTTACTTAGTGGCATTAGCGTTCAGTTGCCCATCCTTTAGTGCGCGTTAATTGCGGCCCAATTACCATGCGCTCCTCGATCTTACAGCAGATCAAAGACAACAAGGACGTCCTAAATGATCCGTATTGCCCACTGGAGGATTAGGAGAGGTCTCCCATTCAGGATATTACACCTCATTGACTCACTCATCAATCACTGAGTAGTGACTTTATACTTTCTCAGCGACCCCTCATTCTAAATCATCACTTGATCACACAATCTTCACTCGCTCACGCAGTCAGATTTGTGTAACCAAAAAATTCAAAACTTTGATCCCCCTCTAATACAAACCTCTCTGCTCTAATGCCTTGGCGCTGCAGGGCTCAATGTAAAACAATAGTAATAAAAAAATTCATGGATACGCAGTCCTAGGGCAGTTGTATTTTGTAACTTTCCTAGGATGTAACCAGCGAACAATCTCCAAGGAAGACCCCAAATCCCACCACTACACAATCGTCATCGCTCGTTGGGGAAAAGGTGATGAATTGAAGTCATATTTTTTGTTGCTGATATTGGCTCTCAAAAGCTTGCGACAGACTTTCTGTTCAAGTGTCCAGCTGTACTTAGTTTAGTTACACGCACATATTGCCGCCTGAGCATGAACGCCGTAACAGCAACGAAATTGTACTAAAAGCTTGCTGTAGTTATGTTAAAGCAGAGTGGCAGTGATCGAATTACTCAGTCGAGACTAAAAGCTTTAGATATCGCTTCATTGCATCAAGTATAATGGATGGTGACGTCGCTAATGCGCACATCGGTTGTCGATGGAGCCAATGAAAATGAGAGTTTTCGATACCGAACTTAATCTGCAGAGTTGCAACAAGTGGGCAGACATCAATATGGTTCCCCAAAAAAAGCGTGCTCCTTTTTTTCTTTTCACAGTTTAAAGGCTAGAAAAATGTTTTGCAATGAGAGCGTGCCAATTAATTAACTGCAAGCTCTTCTTTATCACACTAGGAAAGTATTTACATTTGCAAGACCTTCTAGTAACTAATGTTATGAGCGTTCTTTCTTGGTGTAGCGAAAAAAAAACTGGCATAGCGTCTCAAGGATGAACTTTATAAACGGCACATATGGTCCTAATTTAATTTAACACTTGTTTATTGTTCAAATACAGACTCAGCTGACTAAATTTTATGTCTGGAAATGAATTTCACACCTCATTGGTTACTCTGATAACCTATTCTCATTCATTTAACGCTGAGAGCGTGAGCTAAAGTTCTATACCCAACGGCACCTTTCAGTGAATCCCTTTAAGCAAAAGTCCAATATGTGGCGCGAGAGATGCAATGTCTGCAAATAGAAAGCATCTCACTCTAGAAACACACACACACACACACACACACACACACACACACACACACACACACACACACACACACACACACACACACACACACGCGCGCGCGCGCGCGCGCACACACACACACACATATATATATATATATAAAACTTACGACAGCTACGTTAGCGAATTCTACTTCTATCCAGTCTACACACACCTTATTTTTATGGATAAAAAGGGGATAGCATGCAGTTAGAATGTCTTTACACGTGGCAGTGCCCCTCTTATAACGCTATTTATTCGCAGCAAGCACTAAAATGTTGGATATGCGCTATGTCACGGCCAAGGCATTGCAACCATTCCCCGGCTGCGCGATGCCTTGAAATCACGCTACACGACTGCTTCATATCCCCGCGGTGAAGCCTTATCAACATTTTAGTTTTTATACTCAGAAATGCTTTACAGACAATGCCTTCTGAGCTGTTTATTTTCTAATACAAATTTTTTTAAATTGTGTAATTAGTTTGGTGTGGTAAGAATAAAAGTAAGCATATTGTTGTTAATGATTTAAATGAAGTTAACAGTTTTCTTTAAAAAACAAATGCACTGCAATATCTCCACTATAAATATGCAATGCGGGAAAGCTCATTAAACAGTCATTATAATACGCAATTTTGTGGTTTGATATTTCTAAGTATTTTGCGAAATAAGAAAGTTCCAAAGACTGTTCCCACCTTCAGATTTGACGATTTGTTATTACTACTATGCACCTGCCAATGAAAAATACTAAGTTGATTACTTAACTTTGCATAAATAAACGTATAATTACTAAGCTGCATCCGTGGCGTAAGGGCTCTCTTCTGTACAATTCACCTGCAGTTACCGCAGAAATGTATATCTCATCGGTTTTAAAATACCAACTCTAAACGGTAACAAAACTATCGGCCCTACTTACCTGTTGAGGGAGACTGTAAAACTTCATGTTATAATTCGACAGTACCTGCCAAATATGCTCAACTCAATCGTCTAGCTATGAAAGAAATGGCTATAATCTACGCCGAAAAAGCAATCATACAAATGTAAGGCCAATATATTTCCTGATGACATTCAAGTAGGTGCTGGCACTGGATATAGATGGAGTCTTATACAAATAATGTTGCTTAGCAGGTTTTAGCAAGTAATTGCCTATGCCACTCACAGAACCGCTTCAGACTGATTATTAGGGGAGGTACCGCTCTGTTCGTGGAAGGCGCCATATTTTGATGCAGTCCAATTACCTGAGTGAAAATAAAATTAAGTGCCGGAAAATAGAGTGTACCAGTGATGCCACCTGTTACATGCTGTGCTTTTTGGGAACTTTAGCAGTGACACATTATTCACGAAGTGGTGTCCTAAATAGAAATAGAAATTCAATGTTGTGAGAGTGCGACCATACAACCATAAACTGTAATACATTTCTCTCGCCTTAAACATGAGGCTAGTGCGCTTGGTTTGGCTTGTAGGAAAACTCTAGCAACCCTTCAGTTCAACATATAATGCTTGTTTTTGAAAAATACGAGGATGGATATTTGAAAACATAACATCTAGTGAGAACTTTCCTAATTCTGTTCCCAACTCTGTTCCTCCCATTGCTTCTAAAAATTAAAACTTATGTTTTTTTGTCGGTTAATACTACAGGCAAAACCTCTAAAAGCAAGGTTTAACCTGGAATGGTTGAAATGAAAAGCGACCTTCTTGCCTTGCTCGTCCAGAGAGGTCATAGAAAGAAGACATGATCCCTTCAGCTTCAGAGAGTAAGGCAACTCTGTCTCCCCTATCTCGCCCGGTGACATGGAATGACGCCATAAGGAAGTTCGGGTGTTTCAGAGCTGGGTTCCCTATGTTGGGTGCCAGAGCTTCATATCAAAGCAGTGTGACAGACTCAGAACCTCAAGCATTCCCCCTTTCTGTTTCCTTTTAACACGCTTACCCCATCCGGTCTGCGTGTGTATCAAAGTTGCGCTTTGGCCTTTTTGCTTTCTAATACGCCAACACGCTTCGGTGCACAACACGTGAATTAATTCGGTATTACTTCATCTCGGTGATAAGATTAGCCCAGATTCATGTCAAGGAAAGCGTGTGGCATGGTTTCACGTGGGCGCTTGACAAAGTTTCTTTTCGTTGGGGTGGAACTGAGTGATTGGGTGCTGCTGATCGTCGACAAAGCTTGGCTTGCCACTAGCAATCCGAAGGAATAAAAAAAAAACACAGAGAGAAAGGGAAAAGAAAGACATAAGAGGAAGGCACAACTTTTGGGAGCCATATCATTCGCAGCTGTAGGAACACTAGACAAGGCGAACTCTTTAAAAAAGGGGCCTTGTTGATCTACACCCTCCTACCTGGCTATATACACATGCGCTCTAAAGAGAGCCAGAAGTTCCATCTTCAACTAGCTCTGCGCGCCGCAGGTTGGTTTAGGTAAACTCGTCGATTCAAACATATTCACATTTCATAGCGCATATTTAAAAAAACGTTAGTTACAAGGTCATTCGCTTGCCTAAATATTTTGGCACTGACGGCACATGTTCAGCAGCTGTAGGAATAACGAAAAACTAACGTCGGAACACAAGAATATGGAAATATTTTGTTTGTTGGATATATATTTTCTACCAGGCCTTTACAAATACGCCAAATGTCTTAGCAGTTTTGTGTGCAAAAAATTTCTAACATTGCGAAAGCGGATTTTCCTACTCATATGGGGCATTTTAGGAGCGCTCGCGCACTGAAACAGGGACAGAGCACAATTATGCTCGATATTTATACCTGCTTCAAGGAATTTGCGAAGAGGTGAAATTGAACGACATTTATGCCATATACAATTTTAGGGGGAGCATGCTCTGGGAATAGAATTAGAAATGAATGTTCACGAAGTAGCAGGAGGCGGCAGAAAGTTTGTTGAGCGGATGAGCTGAAATAGTTCGCAGGGACCACTGGACACAGCTAGCAAAGATCCTATATTACCCCCTGATTTCGCTCACAACGCAGTCACCAAGAACGCCGACAGGGTTCAAGACGGATTTCGCTGTAAAAAAAAAAAACCTTTCCAACTGGTACTAATAAAACCACTAGCCCGCCGAGTGAAGATCTATGGATATAACGTTTGCTAAGTTGCACATATGTATGCCTGAAATTTACGTTCTCAAATTTTTTTTCTTAATTGGATCAAAACTGTTCGGTATTTTCTTAGAGATGCCGCTAGTGACAGTGTCAAAGATTGTGGTTATGGAACTCAGATATGTACTTGTGATCAAATTTAAACGGCAAAAAAGTGGCATCACCATTGCATCGTTAGTTCGCCAAACGTCTGCCACTGAAAAAAGGTTATTCTGACCGCAAAGGTGGCCATCAAAAAATAATTTTCTTTGCACACAATATCCGTACAATGCAACAACAAGTGTCATTATTTCTTTTGCACCATTTCAATAATCTCTAGCGTCGAGCCATCGGGCCATTTGGAAGGAGGTTGTAAGGCCTCAGAAGTGTCTGACAACTCGTCGAAATGAGAAAGTTGGCCGTTCTGGCTGCACGAGCGAAGTAATCTGTTCGCCGTATTTGCTCTGTTATTACGAAAGCATTATTTTTGTTTTTCAACCGAAGGCAGGCTTGGCGTTCATGGCATGAAACCCCTGCTATGCATCTAGCAGGGTGCAGTTGGTTTGGTTGGTGACATCACGGTGCGTTTATTGGTCTGTGGTTTGTTTGACATCACGATACATCATGAAGTGGTGGGATCCGCAGGAAGGCATCGTATTTGAGACGGCGTGGATCAAACATATGTGAACTCTTTAATCCTGATACAGACCCGTTACTCTGAGGTTAGGCATGCAGGCGCTTTCATACAGATTCTTTAAAGCAGGGTCTTACATCTGCGTCTCTCATGACAACTTGGGCACCACATTTCATATTCCTTCTCACGACCCTGCTAGTGAGAGGTATTAGTTGTGCGATAATATATCCGGGCGCCCAAAATCTTTGAAGGGCCATAGTGTGACTCAAGGCTTTGAAAAGTATAGCAACGTAAGGTGCAAAATTTGTACAAATATTATACAGTTATGACTCTATCATTGCGCAACGTAGAATCATTGTTGACTTTATACAATAATGCAGTGTTGTACTCTTTACACAGACCACCGCCCACTCTGGCGAAGACAGCAAACTGATGGAGATCTTCAGCTTGTTTTAATTGACAAAGAGCCAAGTATTTCATTCGGCTATAAGCGCGATATTAGTCTTGTTTTTTATACAGGTGCCATCTTTGCGCTGTAATTGCATTAAGCACCTTCCTCTAAGTTCAGCGGCGACCAGTGTGATCTAGGAGCTTTGTTACTCTCTTATCCGTTTATATGGCGATTACACTTTTGAGCATTGCGCTATTTGCATTCTTCTAGTGTCTGTAGATTCCTGCTGAAAACCTCATTTAAATGGTTTAAGGCACGTATTTCCTACAACGCCTTTATAAAAAGATGATACTCTAGAGGTGAAACTTTAATGACACTAGAGCGAAGTTTTGAATGTTTCGACAGCGTTACAGGCCCTGTGACCAGAATACCCAGTGTCGGCTTTTGGTGTGGTGAACAGAAAATAAGCAGCATGTCTCCAGCGGTTGGTAGTTTCACGTAATATGGCCAGGCAATGCTTGGTCCGTTGGTGGCGTGGTGTCCAGAGGGGCTGAAATAGCAGCTGCTTCCAACAACGGGTTCTCCTTCGAAACACGAGGGAAAAACGAGAATGCAACCGTTTGGAATATTTGGACCCTGCCTCAGAGGCCCCACCTCTAAGCCATGCATGCACGTTCCTAGCTTGGTCGAAGTTTGGCTTGATATGTGTTTTAGGTGGTATTTTATATAATGTCATAGCTTAGGATTGCGTGCATGCAGTCTGGAAAACGTGAGATGAGTGAAATACAATTTAAGAATTAGATGTAGAATGAATAGCCACATGCTTGTACGTGAACATTGGATTCGCAGGTGATGCCGCCTGCGGTATACGTTATTGCTGTCGTGTCTAACCTTAATGCTAAAGTTTAAGTGTTCCCAAAATTTGGTTTTGCTCGTTAAACATTTTTGCCTATTATAAAGCTTGCTATATGTGCTCAAGCTTACTGATTACTGAAATATGAAGATTTTTATCAATATGGCAGTAAAACATAATACACACAACATATTTATACGTGTGAGTTCAGCACCGGCCAGGAGTCCACACAAAAATGATATTTCGCTCTCTACGCTGTAGAATCTCTTGCGAAAGGATGCTGGTTTGGCGGGATGTTTTTCATTGCTACTAGAGTGAACGCACCTACTTGTGTAAATAAGTATGATTACAAGTTGATATTGCTAAATCACCACGATGTTAGCTATGTCAACAGTAATGGAGCTAACATTATTTCATAAAAAGGGTGCCTGCATCAAACGGCTCATTGTTTGCTTCCCCTTGTAGCTTTCAAGTGGATATATTTCTGGGTGCCAAGACAGCAAATCTACGAAAAAGTTCACATTGTGCTTACAGGCAGCAAGATAGGAAAAATAAAGAACTATATATTTCGTATCTATCCAAGCCAGCATACGTGGCTTACCGTGCAGTTTTTCGAGAGCGGAATTGTGTATCGTCGGTGACTCTTTAAAGAAATAAGAGATTGGCCGCCTAGTCTCTAAAGAATCAGTTTCCTTGTCCCAGTTCATTTTCCATACGTAAAAATACGGAGTCACCATTTAGGTCCAATATTACGATTAGTAATATGTACGGGATGAGAGTGCAGTCGGACATCAAAGGAAACCTCCCGTTTCCGCGTTTCCAGTCTGCATGGTTCTTTTTTCCATCATCTCCTCTAAAAAAACACCTGAGCGCTAGAAACAGCACGTGTCGGTTTGAAAAACCATTCTCAAAAATGATATATCTATCTGATACCCAAGTGTTAGAACCGAAGCTGCAGAAAGATGTCCACCGTACATATCTGGATAATAATTCCTTCAATAATGAATAAGTTAAAATATGAACTCTATGTATTTCTTTGCACGGAAGGGAGTAGTGTAATCTAGTAATCTTCTGAATGACACGGATATTCCTAGGGAAAAGTTTGGAGTATTTTTGTTACGAAAACTTTCTGGTCGGTTTGCGGCTAATAAAGCGAAACCAACTCTCATATTTGCCTTTATCACAAAGTATTATCATGTTAAATACTAGTACGTGTGCAGAGCACTTTTGTAATTCTTCCAATTGAGGCTGTACTTTCAAGTGCTTTTTAAGGTATAAAAAGATATTCTCACGTGGTGGTGACGATACCGAAAACAGCATACGGAAAGACTTCTTTCGCTCTGAAATAAACTCCTTATATAGCTGACTTGCGCCCGGAAAAAAAAAAACAGTAAATCGGCGGTGAGCGTCCAATTAAGAATATTTATTGCATTCGACAATGCTCAATTTAAAGTCGGAAAAGAAACATATAGATAAACACACACAAAAAAAAACGACCAGCACAACCTGGAACGCCATGGAAATGGAAGCGAGCGTCTGGGAAGCGTTCGAGGTACAACTCGGCACACCTTGCGCGACAAAACAGACGATAAGCTTGCATCTCAATTACATTTGGCATTCCGTTACAACCAGTGATAAGGCCACATGCTGGTGGCAGATGAACACAACAATAAACAAATTTTCGATGGTTCGTGTCAAATTTCAATAGCTAACGCAGAAAAAGGTTTTTCAGGTGCGTGTAGGGACAGTTATTAGAAGAAAAGAATGCTTCTTTCCCTCCTTTTTCTTTTACAATTTTCCAGACTTCGTGGAAAATTTGCACTCCAATTTTTTGGCTTGGGTTTATTGGATTTAAAGTCCCAAAGCGACTCAGGCCATGAGAGACGTTATAGTTTGAAGGGCTCCAGGAATTCCGGCCACCTGGAGTCCTTCAAAGTGATGTAACATCGCACTCGACCCGGGCGCCTTGCTTATCGCCTCCACTGAAAACCACTGCCATGCCGGCATTCGCTCCTGCATCCTTCCACAGAGTACTCGAGCGCCCTAACTACCGTACCATCAAGGCAGGGCAGGCTCTCCACTGTGTTAGAGTAATTTTACGATACCTCTACCGATTCAGTTGTTCTTGCCTGCTGTTCAGAGATGGTGTTTTCATTGACAAAAAGCACTTAGTATTAACTACCTATAAGTATCACCCCAATCGCTTAATTACTTATTGATACCAAATACCATTAAAGGCTCTTTTGTTCATGTTTTACACACAGTGGGGTTACATATGCAACTACTCAAACATAAAACAAGCATAAATTCATTAGAAAACAAGTAAACGAAGACATACAAAGTATTATATCGGAAGTAAAATGCAAATAAGTTGTAATTCCTATTCAGTATAAATAAAAAGCAACAACAAAAGAAAAACAAGGAAAGATGCAGACGGTGAAACATTAATGCAAACTGTATACTTCATGGAAAGGACAGCGATAAAAAACATCGTGAATCAACATAATAAAAATACAAGGCAATGAACTGATAAAAAAATAATGAAAGGAGGTATCTTATGAATTAGCTATGGCAAACATCATAGTGAAAAATTTATCACTATCAGTTCTAGTAATGACGTCGCTGCAGCGTTCCCAACAATTATACTTCCTCGTACAAATGAGTGTGCGTAGTTAAATGTACGAATTTACAAGCTCATCACTTTGATAGGATGGCCACGTCAGGGAAAATTGGAAAAGAGCGAACAAGAAGTGGTTGTGGTGTGCTCAGTGAGGATATGAGAATATATTTATAAAAAACAGAATAGCATGAACTGTCTAGCAGACATATTTCCTGAATACCAGCGCGTTTTTTAAACGCTGTGATGCTTTATTGGCGTGTATAATCAGCGTAAATAAAACATACTGCTCAGTTCTGCAATAATGTATTGTCATTTATTGCACATGGTGGATTAGAGTCCGAAATATTCGGACAATACTCAATATTAGGTCGAACTAACGGGACCTAATTATCGTTTGGTGGATGTAAGATAAAGGTTCAAATGGTGGTTCAATGTTAGGTGAGATTCATAGTTACGGCCGAGGAACTTTATTGCTGTTGTCAACTCAACGGGAGTAATTTTTAAGGAATACGCTTCTTGAATTCGAGACATTCCGTTAGTAACATACAATGATTTTGTTTCTTGAAGGCTGCATTGCTCTCGCCAAATTGACCATCATTCCATTACCCTGTCGACGTCGAATTGAAGGGCTAGGACTCCCACACACCGCTTAGACTCGAAAACAAAACAATGGGTGCAAAAACGGAGGTCAGAGCAGTCGAAGACTGGCTACAAAACACAGAAAACAATAGGAAAAATGGGCAAAGCAGTGCTAGGGTACAACCCCAAAAACGACCGAATGATTTCACTTCGGATCCAAGGTCACCCTTTCAACACAACAGTTATCCAAGTCTATGCACCGACCACTACTGCTGAAGAAGCTGACGTTGAGAGATTTTATGCGGACCTACAATGCCTTTTAGACCGCACCCCATCATCAGACGTCGTTTTTCTCATAGGAGACTGGAATGCTAAGGTTGGGAGTGAAGAAATATCCGGAATTATAGGCAAGTTCAGTCTTGGCGAGCCAAATGAAGCTGGGCAGAGGCTAGTAGAGTTTTGTCAAGAAAACAACCTGACCATAGCGAATACTCATTTTCCACAGCACAAGAGGCGCCTGTACACATGGACTTCACCGGACGGTCTGTACAGGAATCAGATCGATTATATTCCTTGCCGGCAGAGATGGAGAAGCGCTATACAAGCAGTAAAAACAAGGCCTGGGGCCGATTGTGGCACCGATCATCAGCTTCTTGTTGCCAAAATTAAGCTTCGATTGAGGAAAACGCAGAAAACTAGAAGTCCTTTCAGGTATGATCTGGATCAAATTCCATTAGAATATGCTGTGGAAGTGAGGAATCGATTTCAAGAATTAGATCTAGAAGACAGAGAGCCCGAAGAGATGTGGACTGATGTTCGTGATATAATACAAGAAGTTGCTACTAAGGTAGTTCCAAAGCAAAAGAAATGCAAGAAAGCAAACTGGTTATCTGAAGAGGCTTTGCAAATAGCTGAGGAAAGGAGGATGGCAAAAGTTATGGGGGAAAGAGAAAGATAGAAGGCTCTCAATGGGGATTTTCAGAAAATAGCAAGGAGAGATAAGAATGCCTTCCTGAACATACAGTGCCAAGCAGTTGAGGACAACAGCCAATTAAGAAACACAAGAGCTCTGTATAAGACAATCAAAGATATCAAAGGAAGCTTCTGTACTAAGCTGGGCGTGATAAAGGATAAACGAGGAAAGGACCTCACTGAAGCCTCAAAGATAGCGAAGAGGTGGCAGGAATACACAGAACTGTACAAGAAGGACCCGAATGTGCAAACCCAACATAAGACGGTTGTGATTACTGATCTCGAGCCGGGCATCCTGAAGAGTGAAGTTGAATGGGCCTTAGCCAGCCTTGCTAAGAACAAAGCTAGCGGAATTGATGGCATTCCAGCTGAGTTGCTTCAAAACCTCAACCATGACGCTGTTAACATTCTGCATACATTATGTCAGAAGATTTGGACAACCCTGCAGTGGCCACAGGATTGGAGGAGGTCAGTTTACATCCCTATTTCAAAGAAAGGCAGTGCTAAAGATTGTTCCAACTACCGCACGATCGCGCTTATTTCGCATGCTAGCAAGGTGATGTTGAAAATCCTCAAAGGAAGGCTGCAGCAGTATGTGGATCGGGAGCTTCCGGACGTGCAAGCTGGGTTTCGCAAGGGCAGAGGAACTAGAGACCGAATTGCCAACCTTCGCTGGATCATGGAAAAAGCAAGAGAGTTCCAGAAACCCATATACTTCTGCTTTATTGATTATGCGAAAGCGTTTGACTGCGTAGATCACAGCAGATTGTGGCAAGCTCTCCAAGAGATGGGAGTTCCAATTCACCTCATCTGTCTCCTCAGGAACCTGTATGAAGGACAAGAGGCCACAGTCAGAACTGTGCATGGTCTTACTGATTGGTTTCCGATTGAGAAAGGAGTGAGGCAAGGCTGCATACTGTCGCCCTGCCTATTTAACCTATATGCAGAGTGCATCACGAGGAAGGCTGGTCTGGACGAGTCTTCTGCTGGAGTGAAGATTGCTGGAAAACGTATCAACAACCTTAGATATGCGGATGATACCACTTTAATGGCAGAAAGTGAAGTGGAACTCAAGAGACTTCTGATGCGCGTACAAGAAGAGAGTGAGAAGTTTGGGCTTAAACTGAACATTAAAAAGACAAAGATCATGGCGTCTTGCCCTATCAAGTCTTGGAGCATCAATGGACAAGAAGTGGAAGCTGTGACAGATTTTCCCTTCTTGGGCTCCAAGATTACCTCAGAAGGAGACTGCAGCCATGAAATTAGGAGACGCCTGCTTCTGGGAAAGAGAGCAATGGTTAGCCTTGACCGCCTAGTAAAGAGCAGAGACATTAGTCTGCCAACCAAGATCCGTATAACTCGTGCTATGGTCTTTCCAGTTGTGATGTATGAATGCGAGAGTTGGACTGTGAAAAAGGCTGACCGCCGAAGAATTGACGCGTTTGAATTGTGGTGTTGGCGAAGACTCTTGAGAGTTCCTTGGACTGCCAGAAGATCAAATCAGTCGATATTGTCGACCATAAACCCTGACTGCTCATTGGAGGGTCAAATTCTAAAGTTAAAGCTCAGCTACTTTGGTCATCTGATGAGAAAAGAGGAGTCGCTGGAGAAAGACTTGATGTTGGGAAAGGTTGAGGGTCGCCGGAGAAGGGGTAGGCAGCGAACGCGATGGTTAGATGGCATCCTCGAGGCACTGAAGATGAAGTTATGTGATGTTAGGAAGATAGTGAGAGACCGGAAAGCGTGGTGTGACATGGTCCATAGGGTCACGAAGAGTCGGACACGACTGAACGACTGAACTGACTGACTGGACCCAGCTAAAGCGAGTCAAACAAAACAAGGTAGGCGAAAGCTGTGGCATGTTTCACCGCACCTTCCTCTTTTCTTCTCTGCGCTGTCGCCTTTCGGCAAGCTACGTCCACAGGGTGATCGGATTCGGCCTCTTGCCTTCGCCCCTTTTAAGTCGCAGACAGTCAACGAGGCATTTCTCTTGGATCATCAATGAAGACTGCTGCCGTTAAATTGCTGAGACCAGTTGCAACGTGTTGGAACTGGCTGAGAGGCAGTAGCAGCAGAGGCTATCAGAGAGAGAGAGAGAGAGCGCGCACGGCTACGGTGTAGCTGCAGTTAAGTGACGTCATGGAAGTCACATGACTAGACAGAGGCGAGCGCCCGGCTCCGGTGGCGGCGGCGCCAGACTCATCTCATAGCGGTCACGGGGCTTCTCCTTGGTTCAAGATCAACATTGAGCATATAGCAAAGAAACTACGGAGGGTAGTAGTAGACGCTTTCGCTTTAAAAAAACAATCACCTCTCTTAGGAATGCCTTTAAGCCACCAGAATAGTTTGTCGGGAAAGCAAAATAGGAAATCATGAGAGAGAATAACACCCTGACACTCAGAGACAGCCACGCTATGTACAGGATGACCTGCAGCCTCCTGTACCACGAAACGAACGCGCAAAAGATCATACAAATATACTCCGTAATACACAAAATGTACAAAACGGCGCTGTACTTTGCGATGTCAGAGCAATAACAGAAAAGACAATGATACTGGGAGTATCGAACAGCTCTGAAGAACTGGAAGAAGAGAAAGTAGCGTTTAATTGGACAGAGTTAAAGAAACAAAAAACGGAATTCATGTAATGAAAATTTAGGCACCCATTGGTACACAAAAAGACAAGGAACAGGTTTAGAATAAAGAAAGAAACAACATCTGGGTAAGACCCATAACCAGACATATAAGCCCTAATATGTACCATATGGAAGAAGATAAACCAGTCCCAGAGCTCCGGCGCTAGTTGTGCGAAAATACCAGGGGAACTTTCACTGGCATAGAAAAGTGCCGACATCGAAACAAAACTATATCTGTGGCTACTGACGAAGGTGCGAAATAACAAGCGCAACAGTAAACATCTTAAGCTTAAACGTCGAATAGCGTTTTACAATCGCCAATGTATTGTAGTGAATGCAGTGGCCTAGGATATGCATTGTTCTCACGGCGCGTCCAGAGCTGGTTTCTACGCTCTTATTATACTTACTACCTGATCGTTAAGCATGTTTCATTAGTGTTCACGTCACATGGTCAATTCAAAACACGAAAAGATCCTACTTCATACCCCCTTTATCTCCCGAGCAGCTATGAAACACTAGAAAACTTCCTAGATTAATCTACAGACGTCGTTGTGTTAAAAAAAAAGTACGTTGTTTTATGTGTAGCACCCTTTTGTGAATATGAATAATGATATTCCCGGTGGG
Source organism: Amblyomma maculatum (assembly GCF_055883805.1). Taxonomy (NCBI): domain Eukaryota; kingdom Metazoa; phylum Arthropoda; class Arachnida; order Ixodida; family Ixodidae; genus Amblyomma; species Amblyomma maculatum. Next base: position 124,921,767 of record NC_139345.1, on the reverse strand, counting down.
GTCTCACTACATATGCGATGCTATTTGCATTGTGCTTACGTTCCGCCGCCTTCATTACCACAACTGCATTGGACTTCTGATTTTAAACTACGAACTTGTCTCCCCAGGCAAGCACGATGGCTCTTTTATGGGCTAGCTCTTCAAGTGCATTTATTTGCACATTTTTACTGCGCCGACTGCAGAAAACTGGAGCTAATTATCTTTTAGGGACTACCATGCTCAGTTTGACAGAGAAGATGGTGGTTTTATACAGGAGCGCAAGACTTCACTCACGATGGTCTAGAAGACAGTGGTTTTGTAAATGTTGCAAATGAAACAAGTCTTAGTGTCGACTAGCGGAGTCCAACGTTTTGCCCTAATTATCGACCAGAGAGTTATAGTAGTATCAAGGAACGGGAGTGGGCTGCGGCGTTCAGGACACATCAGCATTTTTCGCGCTAGAGAGAAAATTATCTGAAGAAAACCATTACACTTTCTGAAGACACTTTCACGTAATTAATTTTGTCCTCTCATTACAGAGAGAAGACAAAGAAAGATTGATGACACTTCACGGCCCAGACGCATAGGTCTGTGCGTATGATGAAAACTCACCCGGACAATGTTTTCGTAATTAGAGCGCTGTAAAGTTTAAAAAACACTGAATAACTCCTTATTACTTTCTATATGCACATTTTAACATCTTTGGTCACTGAACAACTTTACGGTGTGCGCCAATGAGGATCCAGCATAAACGAGGGCCAGGATGAGCAGTTAATTAAAGTTCGCAGCAATATAATAATATCTGTAGCCGGAGGGCAGGCACAGTATTTTTCACGCCACAAGGATATGGTTAGCATAATTGGGGGCCACAGCTCAGCGTAATTGGTCATATGTTCTTAAGTAGCACAGGCAGCAGCTGATTTTTTGTGTTTTGTCCAAACAGATAAACCGAACCAGTAAGTGTATCTGACCGGCCAGGCTTTTGGTGACATGCATACTACTATTAAAATTTAATGTGGCACGGAATCAAAGAAAAATTTGACAAAAAAGTTTAAAGATTTAGAAATGTGCTACGATTAGGAACGAACAAAATTTTACACTGCAATGCACCTCTACGTAACAAAAGTGCGACTGTGTTCTCTGCGGCTTCGCTTTAAAAGTTTGAACATAGCCAAACAGTGTTAAACCGTTCTCTTGCATGAGTTAAAAGTACTGCTTCAGGTTATTGTAAGAGCTAACGGTCAAAAAACAATATTTTGTACTTGAATGCATTTCTATGTTCAATGCCTAAAATGGTCTCTTCTAAACAAAGCAACCGGATAAAATGTGTTTAGTATATCTTTTACATGACTGTAGTTCCTCATTAGTCCACGACAGTTCCAATGTATCAGGAACGCCTGTGTAATACGTTAGGAGATGCAACTAAAATCCTATGTTCCTGGCTTTTGAGGGCCTCTGATTGATATTTTGTCTTTCTTTTTTTCGCTTCAGAGAGGTTTGCTTTGTAGAAGCCGAGGCGAACTTAGAGATGTGTCAATCGCCAATTTCACGAGACGCCGGAGGTTCGTGACATGGCTGGCGTGCGCCGAGCAGGCCATCCTTGCTGAAGTTGTGCTTTTCGGGCTATCGGCCCACGGCAGCGCTGGGCGACTTAAAGAACATCTTCCAGGGGATTTGCGGCTCTGCTTGAGCATCGGAAAAGTCTACAAAGTCTGTTTTCGGCGCAAAAGAAAATGTGAACCATTTCACCTCAGAAGAACCGAGCACCAGGTCGATGGAAATCTTGTTTTCACTTAAACCCAGTGGGTGTCCGGCGGCACCCGATATCGAACCTGATTCCTCCCCATTGCGAGGCGAATGCTCTACTACAATAAGCCACCGCATCGGTGAAATCAATTTCTGAAATTGTCCCACGGGTGGTATTCAGTGATCGGTGTTGTGTGACAGACATGTGGATGGTCTCAAAGTATACAATGTTTGCAATTTTGGACTGTTGATTTCTGTCCCAGACTTGAAATAGTAAGTCTCCATTTGGCAGTTTTGATACCTTGCAGCCGAAACCCGAAGCTTCCTTGAGACACACGGAGACTTTAAATGGCGCTATCACTCTGGCTGGCTTGTTTTCTTTTACTTTTAATGATGTGAAATTGGGGAAATGAATGCTTTATTTGTGAAAAACTTAGCAGTTGCATCACCAATCCGCTCTTTGCGAGATCAGCCAGTAAAGGAGACCCAGCGATAAAATATGTGTACTATTCGGCAGTGGCGCTAGCCTCCCAACACAAAGGCCGATGAGCGGACAGGACACAAACTTGCCATCAAATCCTGCCCGCGCCAGCTGTGCGTCCGATCTATAAAAAAAATTACCGACGATTATGTTACTTCCTAATGCGAAATTTGAGCGCAGCAAATAAGCTGTTTCACCTTTTCGATAGATTGAGGAAAAGAAATCGAGCAACACATGTATGCGCTATCACAGAATTTTTTTTTTATTTTTCACACGTATTCTTTTAACAAAGACTCCACTAACAGTTCTTGACAGTCATGAAGGAAGCTTTGTGGTCGGAAAAATAGACTGATGTATGTTCGACTTGGTCCCTCTGCTCTGGCAGCTCGTTTAGCAGCAGCAGCAGACGGAGGACTTACACTGGTCGTCTCGCTCATGGCTCAGATAGAACTGGCAGATAATTTCGCAGTGGCGAACGGCAGCGGCAATTTCGGCTCGGGCGGTGCACATATACAGATCCGCCGCCACCGATCTGGCTCTCTGATTGCCACCGCACAGGGGTTGCATTGGAGGAGGAGCGAAGAAAGGAAATAAGTTCGAGCCGGCACTTTGACAACCCGAGACTCGCAGGAAGAGGGGGGAGGGGGGCGGCGTGTACACCCAGCGGCAAACGATGGGGGCAGAAGCGCGTGCAGCAAGCGGACAACGCGATAAAGGGAGGAGGGAAAAGATAGCAGCGACTGACTGATGCTGCTGACGCCGATAGTGAGTCAACCCCCGCTGCGGAGCTGGTTTCAGGGACAACGCCGCCGATGCCGACGCGAACAATATGATACCCTCGCTTCCGCAGCGCCAAGAACCAGGTCTAGCCGTGGAAAGGTGGTCACGTATTCGTCGACGTGCCGGGGCCATAGGGGCCTACCCTATCCGTCACACAGGAACAGGGGGGGGGGGGGACCCTCCCCTCCTCTTTCTGCGTGGCGGCGACGGTGTTCTATGCAGTCACGTTATCTTGACTCTCTAGCGGCGTCAGCGGCATCCAGCGGTATCAGTCGGTCGCTGCTAGCGCTGGAGGGATGAAAGGGGGGCGGAGCTTTTTACGAGGCCGACGACGACGCCGACGCCGACGCGAAATCCAGGAACGGACGCCAAAGAGCTGCGCTCTAAAAAATCTCAAACCTCAGGGTTGTTCGCCACACAAAGTAAAGCGTAGCCGCTTGGAAGGAGAAAACCAAGAAGATAGCAGAGAACTAGTCAGCCGTGAGAAAGGGGATAGGAAAAGGCGACTTCCGCGTTCCACCGGTCGGGTTTGGCTGGAGGTGCCATCTATGAGAAGAGTGGGGAAAAAGGGTGTGTCTGCCTCCGGCGAGGAGCCTCAACGTCCAAACAATCGACATCGGCTCAACCAGCAGGTTCCCCTTTTCCCCAGACACAGCGATGTCACGCGCGGCTAAACGTTGGCGCTCGTAGCACGTGGTGTCACACAGTACACGCAAACATCTGCTCTAGCTGATGTTCCTTGCGGTGGAGAATAAACGAATTCGAGGATTAAGTCAGTGTGTATAGTGCGAAAGGGTCCCGGACTGAATATCGAATAGCCCCACTATCATCTTTGTACATGTCGTACCCACGGATTGTGATATGAAGTAAATTCTTAACTCTAACACCTAATCTTCGTGCTTTGACGCAATATGAAGTTTATTCAGCATAAGTACTGGCGAGGTTTCTATTTATGTCAACCAAAAGGTGCTCTACAGTGATGATATATGTCGTAACATGGTTTGAACAGCGCAAACGGCTGGGGGCGTTTATATGCTATAAATAATATTCTCATTTGTTACACATTTTCAGGCACGTTATATCCACACATATTTATTTGCATTATTTATTGTAGGAAAGTTAAATATTTGTTCCTTGAGGTGTCAGTAAAGTTGCGAGTTTCCCCTATTTTCTCTTTCATCGGTCCTGCGGGAGCATTTCACATAAATTTCCTTAACTGCCCCAGTGGTGGCATAAACATATCATCCAGAGCGTTCTTCTTTTCCAGCGAAAGTTCACACACATTTATTTCGTTTCTCTCAGCACTCCTTCAGTACTTCTGACGTGATCAGCAATTTATTATTGGGCACTCATTTTCTTACTCAAACTTTCGAGTTCTTAAAAAAGAAGTGCTTTAGCGTTGCACGGAATGCCCCTTTTTATTTCTGTGCTAGGGGATTGGGTGTTAATTTCGTACTTATCACTGCTCGCATGCATAGCACGAACTCTAGAGCATGTGACTTGGTCTGGCGCCAGCATCGCTTCAGCCCGTGTCAGAAAGGCGCGACCTGTCGAACGCCATGTCTAGTTACCGAGATAGGCAAAGTGCGACAAGTTGTCTGGACTCTCCTAATCCCTATACTTTGAACGTAACGCGGCCAAACAGGCACGTCATGATCCTGCAGTGATCTGTCCAACAAAGGTTCCCTAAATGGCCTCGTTTTCTTCAAGCCTACTCAATAATATAGCTCAAAATGTCCGTAACGGGAAGAAATAAGGTGATTTGCTAGAAATATGCTAGTATGCTCTGATATGTAACACTTATTATCGATACATTTTCGAAGTGCAATCGCTGCCTTTAGCAGTTGGTCAGAGAGCACTGAAACAAGAGACTCATCGATACTGCTGCGTCTATTCGTGCTTTATGAAGCACAGAATCTCGAACACAAGCGAGCCTCTGGAACAAAAACTTGCTGACTAAAATGAACACCCGTCTTTCTATCGTAGGCAATTTTACTTGTTTGATTTCGACACCGAGCGTTCATTCAACATGCTACTCATACCAGTAAGCCCTGAGTAAATACATTTTATATACGACCCTTTGCTTCGTGCTTGGCTTTCTAAAACTAAACGTTCAGGAGGAGAGGAGAAAAGCGGGCTGACTGGAACACCTGGGATCATATGCGCGTGCATCAAAGAAAACATGGGCTGTTTCGTATCCGACGTTCATCAAAAGGCGGCCACCGTAGCTGCCATACCATCATCATCATCATCATCATCATCATCAGCCTAATTATACCAACTGCAGGGCGAAGGCCTCTCCCATATTTCTCCACTTAACCCGGTTCTGTGCTACCTGCATCCACTAGACCTCTGCGAACTTCTTAATCTCATCCGCCCACCTAACTTTCTGCCGCCCCCTGCTACGCTTTCCTTCCCTTGGAATCCAGCCATACCATGACATTACAATTCGCCCGCTCTAACCACTCAGACATCGCCGTTAGGCCTGCAAGAAGATGTTAGCCCATTATAGAGCACCCTATATATAGATTATGGTTCCCGCCGCCCCCTATTGTGCTTTGGTTTATGGATGTGGCTCACCATCGCTCCCTTAGGCGCACTAAAGGTGTTTGACACGCATAATCCCCTTGACTTCTGTTGTAATTTGTTGAGTCACCTTTATTAATTCAGGACAGCTCTCCAATTACTCCAGCTACATTTGTTGTTTTAGACTACATAGCATTCAGGCGCTTCTTTTCTACGTGATAGGTGTGCGATAGAAACTTATATAAAATGAGACGTACCGGTGAGAATTGGCAGTGCTCTTCAAACATGTGCCCCTGACTTTGACGAAAGCCTGATATAACTGACAAAATCAAGTGTGGGCTTCTGGGGAAACCTTTTTTAAAGAAACAAAAATTGCAGAACTTGCTCGTACAATAGAGATTAGCTCTGCGTAAGTTTGCAGTGACGTTTAATGAACGCAGCTAAAACCGTCTCAATGTCTGTGTCACTCAGCGTAGCCGTTGAGTACGGAGCACTTGCTAAGAATATTTAGATGAGGACAGAGCACTGGCGAGGCACTGGATGTAGTGACGAGATAAAATACCAACCACACTCCTTCGAACCGGGCCGCTGATCGCACCGTCAGCGTCGAAGTAGTGATGAATCTTCGCCGGAATAAAAGAAAAAAAAACACATCAACTGCGGCATTGTGATAGAAACCAGCTGATATCACTCGGCGAGCTTTTCCAGCACGATCCGTTCGCGTGGCCCAAACTCTTTCTCTGCCGTCGCCAGAAGCATCACCATAGCACTTTATTCTAAAGCAATGCCCATGGCATTAGTGCCGAAGCGAATCCATAATAATTTATTGCCTTGTCAATACTATTGATGCAATTTATATCATAACAACGAGGCTAAAAAAGGTGAAGTTGCACTTCATGTTGAAATATATTATACTGAGCAGCACGTTATTTAGCCATTTTACACTTTCCACGGAAGCGGTGTTGGCATCTTGATGACGGACTTAGCCAGTTCGCGTCACTTCAGTGCAGCACGACATATCAGGATAAAACCTGTATATGTATATAATTAACTGTGCAGCCATCCGTGGCTTCTCTCTGGCTCAATGTGAAGTTAGGATTTTAGCCTACGCTGATGATAGCACCCTCTTTTGTCCTGAAAAAAAAAAGAAGAGAATTTGAGGTTTTACACTTCACTAAACAGTTCTGCGAAGTTAGATAAATCCAAGAGATTTTAGTTGGGTAATTGGGGCACTAGTCTAAGCCAGTTTGGTGGCATATGGTTTTTTTAAAACGTTGTTTTGTTCCTCAGGGCATAATCGAATATGTAAAAATAAAGAGGGTATTGAATGAAAGAAAAAAAGTTAGCTGATCTAATAAAGTTCAAGAGAGAGCGATGATAAGGCCCTTGAGTCCATGCAATGTATGAAGATGAGTTGTTCGGCGAAAACCTACTGCCGTGAGGTGCCGAATTCTCGTCGGCTGCAGTGCCGGGCAAACTCACAACAAGTGGAGAATATCTGCCTCGTGATCTGGTAACTTGCAGACAGGACATCCTGGACGTTGATATGAATATTGATATTGTGGCCATGTTCGTGTCACCGCAGGTGTGGGGGTAACCCCGAGCCGGATCCTCCGTAGCACAACCTCCTCAGCGCGGGTAAGACCGCTGGGTAGGGTTACCGCACACGCTGGGACAAGAGCACGTGTGCGGCGCCGGAGGTGCTCCTTTCTTGTGAGAAGCAGAGTGGCATCATCCATAGTGAGGAAGCGTGTAAGTGATGAAGTTAGAGTCGCCTGGCGGGTTGTAGAATCTGAAGAGATTTGCGAACTGAGTAGGTCACGTGGGTTAAAGCACAGCTACTTTGGTCATCTGATGAGAAGAGAGGAGTCGCTGGAAAAAGATTTGATGTTGGAAAAGGTTGAGGGTCACCGTAGAAGGGGTAGGCAGCGAACGCGATGGTTAGATGACAGCATCGAGGCGCTGCAAATGAAGTTATGCGATGTGGGAAGATAGGGAGAGACCGGAAAGCGTGGCGTGATATGGTCCATAGGGTCACGAAGAGTCAGACAGGACGGAATGACTGAACTGAACTGAGGTCACGTGGGACCCACTCAATTCGAATGGTTTGCGAGATGCGAGCCGCCAGACGATGTATATTCTGGCAGATTTCTGGACTGCGACTGACGCGTCGGAGCAGACGTATTGTTTGTAGGGCGCCGGTGCGGATGACAATTTTGGCTGTAGGTAGTACGGTCGTGACAGAGAGAGAGCGAAGAGCCTCTTGGACAGCAACCATCTCAGCACAGAAAGAAGAAGGAGGTTCTGAAAATTGATATCTGGATGTGCTATACTCGGACTGTAGCCCTCTTCAGTACCTAGGGGTTCCGCTGCCCCACGTTTGCAACAGTGCAGCGTACTGAGGTTCACAAATCGTAACTATGCGATGACAAACACCAGGTTGGATGGGTAAGGAACTCTGAGGGCTTGCTAGGGCACAGGTCTGTAACAAAGTTTTTTTTGCAAAGCTTGGGTATGTTTTTCAAGTCTTGCATTGTGCGAGGAGGAAGGTATAAGGAATTCGCAGAATATTTGCAACATTCGTGCGGCGCTCTCATTGGGAGCCCATGCGGCGTGACAACTTGTTCCTTCCCTTAGAGTCTGTTGGAGTGGGCCTTGTTCACCTGTTCGTGCATCAACGTGTTTCCCAATTTCTTCTTTTTGAAATCAGCAAATCACCCGTTTCTTGTACATATGCTTATTAGACGTCTCACTCCTCATTTCCCTCAGTTATTCGATCCGACTGGGCAGGCTCGGGAGGGGCTTTATGGGGATTCCTTAAGGAGGTTGCTGACACTTTCAAATTCCACACCGTGTGCTTCTCTTTAGATTACCTGTATAACCTCTCAAGAAAACAGATACCCACGTTTTAACTAAGTCTTTGTTCCCTACACTGTTGTATCGGCAGCCTTGTCTGGGGTTTATGGACACCAGTGCTCTTAAGCGTGTTTGGCGAATGTGCATTCAGGCAGCCGCAACAACGTTCTTTTTCTAACTACGAACAGTCACGCTGCCTGTCAATATATTTATTCATGATAAGGAGATTTTTGTCTCCTGGACGGTGAATTGCCATCTGTGTAACGTGCTTGAGACAATTCATCACTGCTTTATTCTGTGCCGTGATGGTGTGTTCTTTTGGGACATATTACAAAGAACTCAATAAGGACACTGAAACTTGGTTGTGCATTATGATGTATTTGTGTTGATCAGACTGTTCAGTATCGTCCAAATCCATGTTTCGTGAACAGTGTACTTTGTTGAGAATGGTATATGCTACACGCGAAGAACCCCCAAACTAGCTGCCGTACCTATATGCATGTGTGTGCCTCCCTGAATTTTGATATTTTAATGGCGGTGCAGTGTTGGGGTAGAGATTAAGCAGCCCGGTAACAAGTTTGAGTAAAGAAGTTTTTATTGTTTACGGAAGTTTTTCCATGCAATCAAGAAACAAATGCCGAACGTGGCGCAATTGATTAAAGCGCTCGTCTATGGATGCGTGGGACGGGCGTTCGATTCCCGGTAGGGCACGGAATTTTATTTTGTGATGACGCCATTACAATGATTTATAAGCACCACATCAGCGCACAGATCCGAAGCAAAAATCCCGCGCACAGCTTTCGCGCAAGCAATTTTGTTCCATGAGTCTAGAAAGGTTTTCGCCTTAAAAGAAGGAAAGAAGAACAAATACTTGTTTTCTAGCGAAGATGCGCGCAAGCCAAGACAAAATTTACTACCTAGCCACAGCTCGGAGGCAAATGGCCCGGAAACGGATGGCAGCCATGAGGCTTGAATATGCTCCGGCAACCAAGACGGCACGTAGAAAATTGCTGTCGTCGCTTTGCAGGGATCCATACCGTCTTATTTATCAGGATTTTACAATGATAAAAAGTGCGCACTGAAAATACAAAATATAACTATAAAGGCTTTCAAGCCTGATCCTCATTAATTATTCATGTTTGCACGGCCACTGCTGCAGGGATTGAAAAACAGACGAACGTGCGAACAGTAGCATATATAAAACGTTTAATGGGGAATGCGTGGAATTTTAATGGCCAAATCGAGCACGGATGCAGATAGTTATGCTAATGATTTGGTAGCAAAGAAAATAATGCCTCAGGGCTGCCTTAAAGCAAGCGTTGTGGCGATAATGTGTTCTTCATTCCGCTCTACTCTATTTTACAGAAAGCATGCAAATCTAAAATAAGGATGACCCTAGGTGCTTGAAGAAACAGCCTGCCGGCCTATTTAGTAACTTGTAAATATAATGCGATAAAATTTGTAATTATCGTTAGTCTTATCCCAGCTTAGATATCGGATCTGTCCAAATAAGCGCGCAAGGCAAAAACTTACGACAACGCAGACAAGCAGGGTCAGGAAGGCCAAATGTTGTCAGTCATGCACCTCTGTTACTAAGCAGCAGTTCTTGCCAAACAGATGCGATAACATGGCTTTATGCAAAGTAGAGGAAGGCGTCACATATTGCTTAAGAGTACTGTACCCAACCGAAGCCTCAGCCTAGGCACGGGCGGTTCTTTCGAAGATATTGAGGAGTAAAATTGGAGTTGGAGAGGTGGCATCCTTCAATCTGCGAATCTGCGACCATTTCTTTTGCTGCCGATGATTAGGATGCGCGAAATTCTGATCATATTAAATATACTGCTGTTCGAAAATCCTGGTATTTCACCTTGCTCAGCTCTTTTCAATTCTTCCTCATTCCCTCACTGAATATTTTGTTTCGCTCTTACTCTCATTATTTCTGCATGCTTGCTTTTGGTTCACTATTTTCCTGTCCACTTTTTTCACGCATTTATGTCGCAACCCGGAGCAAATTTCAAGACGTGCTTCGATGGCGTTAGTGGCGCTTGTGTGAAAGTCTCTCAGAAAGTGAAGTGCTGAACTATATACAAGCGAAGGTTGACAAGCGCAGGCGAGAACCCTATGTTATTTTATGACATGATTGCGGTAGCCATGACATCAATCTTTCTAATAAGCACGTGGTGCCATATATCTACTGCATTATTCGTTTGTGCTGCTATGAATTCCTAGGCCTAGCGATAACGGAATATATTTCGGACCTGGTTTAAATATTCGTAAATAAACATTTGTAGTATTAATGGGGCTTTTTACAACAGTCTGGTGTGAAACCACAAGGCAAATTAGCGGAAATATCTCTTTCTATTTTTCTGTCTCGCTCTTTGACTGTTTAACTTGAAACTCATTCTGGTCGGCATAAATAAAAACGAAATATAGCGCAGCTACACCGACGAATCACATTGTCTAGCGTGCATATTTTCGGCATCATTTGGCGTGATTGAGTCCAATGAACGAGAAAAACGGTATTCGACGGTAAAACTGGCAATGACGGCAATACAATACCATGCATCATTTGAGGCAAATGGAAAGAAAGCAAAGTGAAGCTTCTTTAGTGTTTTCGGAATTACCATTTGAACCCAGGCGACTAAACAGAGGAAGCGTTAGCACTGGTAGTCCCGAAGCAGATATTTTAGCACAAAAGAATGCACCCTTCGTGATTGTGTGTTTCAAGCTACAGTTTAGTAACTTATCTCCTTAATCGTACCTTTTATTGTTAACGTCTTATTGTGCGATCATCGCGTAACAGACATTATGATTCTGCCGTGAGCACATGCAGGAATCAGTGAATTAACCCAATGACTATGTGCTGCTCGACGGTAAAGGAGATTAAGGACTCAGGTGTCCGAAATGATCCGTAGCTCCTCAGAACAGTCTTATCACACGACATTACACTGCCTCAATCAATACTCCGCTTCACTCACTGACTCATCCCTCACTTCCCACTCATCACTCACCCAGTCCTCAGTCCACTTCCTCACTGGATACTCAAACACAAATTCACTCATCATTCCCTAATCCGTACTTTTGTGCTCATTCAGCTTTGTGCAACCATTACAGTCAAATATTTAACAGGTAAGGAGTGTACAGAATATACAGAGTGTACAAAGTACAGGCCTCCACGATACTGATCAAATTTCCTTTGACGAATCCAGCAGACATTAACGAGGGAGATCCAGAAAACAGGTGATAGAGAATATCCTAATCATACATTATCGAAAAGGCGATGAAATTATATGGAATCACACTTTTTCGTTTTGATATATGCTCATGTAAGCCTGCGGCAGACTTTCTCTTCAAGTGTCTCACCGTGTTAAGTTACAGGCAGAAATTCTCGCCCAAGACTGCACGCCGCTAGAGCAACGAAATGGCACAGAGAGTTTGCTCAGCTTATAATTTGTGACAATGACTAAACTGGCCGGATTACGCAGCCGGGATGAACAGCCTTAAAAAATTACTTTAGTTCGTAAACAGAAATGGGTGGCGATGTCTCTAGTACACACACGGTTGCCGAAGGAGCGAAAGCTAAAATAATACTTTTCGATAGCGACCGCAATCACCGGAGTTTCGGCAACTGGCCGAACAACAATAGCTCTCCTTTTAAAAGACGCTTCTTAGCCTTTCTTTCCAGAGTAAAACGACAAAAATGTTTTCAGTGCCTGTGTGTTGATTTAAAAAAATGCTAGCTCCGCATTCTTATACTAAGGAAATAATGCCGAAATTTGGGCTTGTTGGTTCGTACTTCCAAGCTGTAGCGCGCACAAGACGAGGGACTCAGAACGAGAGGACACACACAGCGCTAACTTCCAACAACATGGAAGTTAGCTACAGCTTGGAAGTTAGTTAGCGCTACAGCTTGGAAGATACTGAGCGAAATCTTTCACAGTTGCGAGATCTTGTCACCAAGGTGTTTTATGAGCACTCTTGGTGCATAGAAAAAAAATAGACGTAGTGTCTCAAAGGTCACCTTTCTAGTCTGTAAATATGGTTCTACCTTTGGCGTCAGTGATCGAAATACAGATGAAGGTTCTGTTGCATTTGTGAGCAAATATTTCTTAGCTCGTACTCCACACACTGCTCATATACACTCGTTAAATTAAGGCTGAAAGCGTGAGCTGGAGTATTATATTCAATCAGTGAACACTTTCCGTCAAAGACAGGTCCCATATGCGATGGCCTAGGCACGATGTCTGCTCAAAATTTTCCTATAACATATAAGAGGTTAAAATTGTGACAGCTGGTAAGCGAATTCTTTTTCAATGCACGCAAACTTTATTTTAGAGCTACAAAGGAAACAGCATATAATTGGAACACCCACGCTCGCGGCAGTGCCGCTCTTGCAGCGCTATTATTGGTACGAACAAATATCCGAGAGCACAGCAGACTCTGCAGTGAAGAAAAGCGAAAGCATCAGATTTGCTTCTACACACGGTACCTTCCTCGTCCCTTTTCGATCAAAGTCAGCGTTCCGATCAGGGCATCAAAGTTCACCAGTGTTTTAAAACTATTTTATATGAAAGGAAACGCGCAGTATCTTTCACTCGCGGAATCCCACTACTATCATCCTCAGGGTAGACAAGGAGAGTTACGATGTGCGTTCCACGATTCCTGGCGTGGTGCAGTTGGTTAAAGCGGTCGCCAGCGGATCCGAGGTATGGGGGTTCGATTCCAGTTGGAGACAGGATTTTTGTTCTTCTGCTGACTTATCGAGATGATTGACAAGTGGAATCCCGAGTATATTGCGCGCAATCTTGCGAAGTAGTGGAACACCTCACGCAAGCACACGGTTGCGCACGCTGGCGAGTTCAGAGCCATAAAAGGCTTTCGCCTTACGGAAGTAAGATGCCCTTTTTTTCTGGGCATAGGCGCTGCGACTGTCCCACCAGCTGCGCGACGCCACAAATCAAGCATTGCACGAATTCTGACCGCGAAGCATTATCAGCTTTTTCGTTCATTAATTCTCCAACTTTTTCCAAATACTTATTGTCCAAGATACGCATCTGAATCCCCGACGAGCTATTGTTTTTGTATAAAATTTCTCAAATCATTCTATTATATTTGTTATGCACATAATAAAGGTAATTAGATTACTAGGTTTGAGGATTTAGGTCTGAAGTAGAAGTTTTGGTGTCAATTTCTTGCGCTTGAATGTCGTTTGATGCATATTTAACACGGAAAAGCTAATTAACCAGCTTTATAATGGGCAGTTTTCATATTTGATATTTTCAAAAATATTCTCCAATACGAAAGTCACCAAGAACTGCAGTGATTTTAATGTTTACTACTTTGAATTTATTTTACCATTGCGAATGGTACCGAAAAATAAATAGTCGTTTAGGCAATTTTTACAAATAAACTTGGAGAGATCACACTGCATCATAAGCTTAATATCGCTCTTCTGAACAATCCACTTGTACTAGCTGCAGAGACGTATTTCTCAATTGTTTTGGAAGGTTATTGCATTCCCACAAATAGCCAGGACGCTTAAGCTCCACCTCTAAGAGTGGTAAGCGATAGCGTTACCTGACCCTGCTCGTATTTCGTTCTCAATCTTTCCTCCAGCTCTTAAGGCGCATAGTGGCCTACTACTCATGACACAGTATTCTTGTTAGTCTATAGTACGAGTTACGTTGTGACACGCAATTTGTGTACTTTGTCCTTATTTATAATTCAGTTTTATCTGTACAGAGTACAAAGTTGCGTAACCCATTACTGTTCGATGAGCATGTCCATTGAGAATCCCACACACTGACTGAACGCTCACTCGAACAAAAATCGCACTTTGCCAGACACCCGACTACTGTGTCGGAGTTCCCGGGTTCGAACCCGACCTCGGCGGCTGCGTTTCGATGGAGGCGAAACGAAGAGGCGTCCGTATGCTGCGCGATGTCAGCGCACGTTAAAGATCCCAAGGTGGTCGAAATTACTCCGTAGCACTCCACTACGGCTCCTCTTTCTCTCTTTCCACTTTCATTCCCGCCTTCCTCCCTTCCCTTACGGCGCGGTTCGGGTGTCCACAGAGCAAGTGTATCAGTTACTGCGCCTTTCCCTTCCTGTGAACCATTTATTATTATTATTATTTCTGCACCCGTATTTGCGGCCGTTGAGGAATCCTCTCTGTCTTCTACCACATACGTGATCTTGTTGGGCACTTCAAAGCATTCATTATTACAGCGCAAGGACGGCACAGAACAAGAGGAGGACACAACAGCGCTGACTGTCAACTTATAAAATTTAGTTGACAGTCAGCGCTGTTGTGTCCTACTCTTGTTCTGTGCCGGCCTTGCGCTGTAATAATGAATGTTTGTAACCAACTCGCCCAAAATGTATTATGGAACTTCAAAGCATATCACGTCGACTTCAAAGGTATGCAATTCGGCCTTCTCACTGCGCCTTTGATGTTCCGCTTCAATCTCTGCCGTGCTGTACTAAGAGCATTAGGCCTTCTTCTGGCGCAGGATGTCCTTCTTCCTCCTTAGCTCGGTAGTCAGCCCCTTTGGTCCGCTTGCGCCGCTTTTCCTCCGCCCGGGTCTAGTGAGTATCCGCGTCTCGGGCACGCATCTGTTGCATTGCCTCCACCTTTGTGCCCGCATCTCGGCCTTTTCCCGCCATTTACCCTCATCGCCTCTGGATGCCTAGTCTTTGAATACTGTATGTTCGAACCCGAATCAAATCCGGTATGTTCGGAGTACTTTTAGTACTTTTATTTTTTTATTACTTTCAACGAAAACAATAACGTCGACACCGGCTTTTCTGCTACAAGAGGCCTTTACGTCATCTCGTGATATGACAGCTGCCTTAAAGAAAACTGCCCATCATATATTTGCATCTGGAGTTATTTAATCATGATGATGGACACGTGAATCTGGAGTGTCTGTGTTTATATCAAAACAACAAAGAACGGGTGCATTTTGTTTAGAAGTTTTTACAAGATAACAAGATAACCTGGCCGAAGTTACAACTAGTAAATTAGAACGAGAATCAGACAGAACATGGCTGTGTCTGTGTGGATCTCTTCTTCACATAATATTAATTACAGCCGACCCTTGCTATGTATGTGCGAGCATTGTCATATAAGAAAAAACATGAATCAATCATCCTTGAAATGAAGAATGTCAGCAGGACAGAAAGTCACGTAGCTTCAGTGCCAGGGAAACAGAAAAACAATAAGAACAGCGCGAATAATCGAATAGAACGATTATTCGCACTATTAGAGTATTCGAATATGCGAATATTCGAAGAATATTGAAAAACACAATTGTCATCAGTGTTCTTTGCCTAGATTTTGCATTAAAACAACAACATTGTTCTGAAATCAATTGAGGGTATGCCAGGCACATACATCGCCTACATATCACCGAAACTCTTAGGATAGAACCTGCAGCGCCGGCCGCTCCTTTTTGCTTTTCGTTATTTACTGGAGCAGCAGCTTTGAGAAAAATAACGCAAGGGGACATTAAACTGAGAAGGCAAAAAGGAGTCATTTTCCTCTCCCTGGTCCTTCATTTCAGTTGCGCTATCGCGTTATTTCGAACTGGTATACAAACTCGCTCATATATACATAGCTTTTGTCAGCCAAATAAGGGTTTTAAGAGCCCTTCTGCGCATCAGCTCATACGCCTAGCTACCATGTGGCCTTGCTTTTCCAATCACTAGTGCCCCCTTGTTACTGAAGAAGAGGTAGGGCATGTTCAATGAGGGAAAGCACGAAACATAGGCGAACATTCTGTAGAAATCCCTACACGAGCATCGCAAAAAGATGTCCAATATGCCTGAATTCAGTACTGCAGGAATATTGCAACATGAGAAAATAGTAATGACTGTATGAAAGTGTAGTCGCCAAATGAAAGTCACTGCTTCGAGAAATATCAAAATGCATATACGAGAAGAAGGATCCACGAGGAGAGCCACAGGCGACAGTCATTAGGGCTGTCATGTTCTGAACTTGAAGTTGAACCCCTAGCACCAGTTAGTGCGGGTTTTCAAAGGCGCGGCTTGCAGCATCGGTAGCAAATTAGAGTCTCACAGTGACATTGGTGAACCAATCACGCCATTAGCTACATTTACGGCTAATGGTGAAGCTGTTCTTAAGATTAGTGATAAAGGATATTGTCGACGTAGACTCCCGCTGACATGTGATTCCTCTCGTGGACCACATACTGCTAGCTTATTGTGCAGGCGATACGCTGTCATCACAGCTAATGCAATGAATAGTAAACTACGAAAGGTCATGAGATACCCACTTGCTGTTTGATGTATCAAGATATACGCTGTTTTTCTGCTTTTTGCTCTCGCAACCCTTCACCGGAACTCAAGATCACTTCTTTTTGGAAGAATGTGTGGTGGGTTTATTCAAACGTCATGTAAGAGTATATAAATATAAAACTAAGGATTCTCTTTCTATTTTTTCTGATATTTAAATGTGACACATTTAAATATCAGAAAGTTAAAAATCTCTTTTTGGAAAAATGGTGGGCGGCTTTATCAAAACGTCATGTAAGAACATATAAATCTGAAAATAAGTATGCATAACCATGCTCTTCTCATTTCTTCTGATATTTAAACGTGGCGCCCTTGCTGTCTTGCTTTGAAAGCGCGAGCAAAAACTCTGGAAACAGGATTTATTCTGCAATTGGAGGAATGAAAATCGACCTTCTTTCCTGGCTCATCCAGAGAGATGAATGAATGAAGAAGCATTCGCTTCACTTTCAGAGAATAACGTAACTGTGTCCCCTATCTCGCCCGCGACTTCGAGCAACGCCTGTGCGGCAGTTTGGATATTGCCGAGGAAGCTTCCGGGTACGTCCTTCGTCAAAGCGTTTTGTCACAGCAGAGCGACGGACCCAGAACCGCAAGCTATCGACCTTTCCGCATCCTCTCATCACGCCTACCTCTCCTGCCGGCATGAGTGTCAAAGCAACTGCGCTTTGGCCTTTTTCTTTCGCAGCTTCAGCGCTCTACGGTACACATCGCGTCGGTTGATGCGGCAAGGCCTCGTGGCCTTGATTAGATTAGCCGAAACTCCTCGGGTAGACAGCGTGCTATGCGGCTTCGCGGGGACACCTGAGGAGGCTTCTCGTCCGGGTTGCTTTGAGTGATTTTTGCATTGTTGGTGTTTGGATAAAATTGGCTTGTCACTAGGAATCCGAAGCAAGAAAAATGCCGACAGAGATAAAAAAAAATAAACACGAAAGGGACATACTTCGGGAGCCATCTCTTTCGCAGCTCCGAAAACCCGGGACACGCGGATGCTTGGAGAAAGGGGTGTTATCGATTCATACCCTTGTGTCTCGTTCTATACTAAAGCGTTTTAAGAGCTCGCCTGAAGTTTCGTCCTCAGCTATCTCTGTACGCTATGGTTGTACTTTGTGGTATTCTGGTTAAATCAAAGAAAATATTGATATTTCATTGCACATATCTAAGAATAAGCTTAAGTACAGGATTGTTCCCTTGTCGGAGCCATTTGGCAGTTAAGGGACACACATTCCTGGCTGCTAAAAATAAAGCAGAAACGAACGTCGCAACGGAAGAATGAGGACATTTGCTTTTGACTGTGCTTATTTCATCCAATACCTTCTCCTATACACGTACGCTAATTGGTTTAGCGGTTTTCGGACTAAGAGAAAGAACATATTGTTAAAAGCGATTTTTCCGACTTGTGTGGGGAATATCAGGTAGGGCTCACCCCAAACACCGCCAAAGCACATTTATTTATTTATTTCGAACATACTTCTAGCCTCTTTCGAGGCTGTTGCAGGATTGGAGTACATCACGAAATTTAATTTGTAACACGTCACGAGTTACACAACCACTACGGAATAACATTGGAATTAAGTAGTCATCATGCGTGGTAATGTCACATTTTACAGTGTAATATACAATGCAAAATGAATACAGGTGAAGTAATATTTATTAGTGTATATATTACGCACGGGTTACATATAATATATATAATACGTACTTGAAGGCATTTTGCACGCAGTAGAAATGAAGAATCACTGATGTTTATATAACCTGCCTATTGAATTGAAGTGTGCACTGGGAATGGAATTAGTGAAGAATGTTCACGCTCCTGTTTTCCAATGCTTGACGAATTATGAGAAAAGTTATAAGTTTCTCACATTAGGTTTCTGGGGCGACTAATTACTGTGAAGAAATGTGTGATAATAGTAGGTAGTACTGAGGACATTTAAATGGGAAATATCTCAACTTCTGTAAAGTTAACGGGCACCCGAAGAAAGTATTCCGGGATTTACCAAGGGTAGCAAATAAATGTAGCACAGACTTCAGGGATAATCTAGTACATTTTAAACTCTAAAACAAGCGTTCAACACAACGGCACCCTTGCTATCCACCAGATGTAAGACATGGAAACGTTTAATGAAAGACACAATGACCAAAAGTAATGCAAGTGATTTCACTTATCTTATAAAATAAGGCTTAAACCTACATTTCTTCAAATGTTATCTACCTGCTATGCTCCTTCTGTCATAAACAGTACATCGGATAGGCAGGGAAATCAATGAACATAACATAGAGCAGACACAGGCAAAAACCTTCATGAAGCTGTTTGCCAGTATTTCATTCAGAAACACCATACGTTTGATGAAATTAAATATTTATTCTCCAGTGAGGCTTAGCATCCTCAAGGGACAGAAATTATAGGAAGACATATCTAATCCATAACGAAAACATTGAAACCGGCAGGGATATCTCGAAAAGAACACTCAAATCCCCCCCCCCCTCCCCTCCACTACATTATAAGCTGTACGTGTTCTTCCAAAGATGTTTCTTTATCACTTCTTAATTTGGTTCAGATGATGTCGGGCTTGGCAGATATGGTTCACTTTACTATTAATATCTTTGTCCTCATCCTCTCCTTGCAGAAAGATTTTGAAAACTTATGGAACTGAACTTTTTATTAGGAGCCTTTAGAATGCATTTTCACTTCACGAGAAAATCTTGCGTGTATCGTATCTGCTTTAGATGCTGGCTCATCATCCATCCCTAATTGTAATTTTCCTGTTGCTGCCGCTTTTTATTTTCTTTTTCAGACCACGGGATCAAGGTTCCAGGCTCAGAAATTCATACCGAAGACGTATTCCTTTGCTCCCCGCCCTACATCTTTCTCCCACACTACCCCCTCCCCTTCCTTGTCTTTCTTCTTCAGGAGCAAAAGCTTATTTAAACCCCGCCAATGATGATCGCACTGCCCTTGTCGAATCGTTGACTCGGCTTGTGAACTGAGGTTACCCCTCTACCCTTGTTCAGCGCTTTTTTAAAACCGTCAGAAGACGCACAAAAAATTTCTTAAGGCGGGCTGAGGGACGATATGTTTTATAAAAAATTTACAAACGTGAATATTCGCGTTTTTGAAGGCTTTGATGCTGGTATGATATGAATAATCAGTTTAAATATAACGAACTGCTCAGTTCAGCAGCAATTTGTTTTTATCTAAAAAGTAGAGGCTGCACAAAGACATTGGAGAGTGCACCATGTCAGGTAGCCATGCGCATCGTTGTACAGTCGAAACATTTGACGTAATCACATAGTTACAACCTCATCGTTTCTGTTGCCGTTTCTGCACAGAAAGAAGTAATTGATAACAGATAATCATTTACCAAAACTAATCAAATAACTGAAACATTACAGTTTAAAAAAATAAATATATATGAAAATGAATTCAAAGATATTTATTACAAGTTATTACCTACGTACAATTCTGTTGCTCAACAAATATTTGACTCTGTTGCTTACAAACATTTTGACATTCAACGCTGTTGCTTACAAAACCTTGCTTACAAAAACTGCTAAGTAGTGGGTGGGTGCACGAAGGCGTATAAAGACAGACTTTCTAGCCTACTATAGTGAATTACATGTGTTCAAATTATGCTTTTCTCATGACGAACACGGTATTGTACCTACGTATAAGCTTTTTGCCGGTGCATCGCTATATATACAATGCCATTAGAACATGGCTTATGCCTTCGGCGCTTCCGCTCCAACAACTGCAAAGTATACTGCAGATTTTAAATCACGGACGTGTCTCTGTTGAGGCGATCATAATGGCCTTTTTCTTATCTAATTTCAAGCGTCTTTAATTCCATGTTTTCACTGCGGGGCTATCAGACAACCTGATCCTAATATCTTTTACAGGCCAATCGCTTCACATTCACAGAACAGAAGGATCTATTTTATAGGCGCGCAAGGCATCCTTTACAATAGCCCTGAAGATAACGGTTCAGTAAAACTTTCAAAGGAAACAAGTCTCGCGCCTTTTAGTATATCGTTAAAGATTGAACCCCTCTTATTCACCACAAAGTAACCGCAGCAGCAAAGAGCAGAAGAGGATTGCGGTGTTTAGGAGACGGATGAGTTTTTTGCACTTGAGGAAAAACTAGCTGGGAAAAACTCTCCGTCATCTGAGGCCACTTTCACATGGTAATTTAAGTTCGCACTGATTCCATGCAAACAGGAAAGAAAAAGTTAGAGAACGCCTCTCGTCCAGGCGCGTCTGTTTGTACCGGTGATGAAGATACTTTTGGGCAGCGTGCTGGTAATTACAGATGTCGAAAGTTTCCAAAGTTCTAAAGACCTTAAAACTTTTGAGTGGCTGTATTTTTACATCTGTGATTGCTAAAGAACATTATGGTAAGCGTCAATGAGTCACCAAATTACTCCAAAGCCGGAGATCAGGGCTCAATTAAAGTTCGCAACAATTTAATAATACGTAGCGCAGTAGGGCGGGCGATATCCTTTACATGCTATATGGACACGGTCGGCCTACTGGTTCATATTGTTACGTGATGACAAGCGAAGAGGACAGCACAACATGGCGATAGGGTGAAGGATGATTTAATGGTTGGCCTAGCGCGAGAACTCTTCTCACGCCACTGCCCTATCTTCTTCTTCGTAACACTTCCCGGGGCTACCCATTGATCGTCCCGATCGGTTCGCTTGAAGTTGATGGTGACGTGACGGTGAGGATGTCCAAGGAAAGACAAGAGTGAATGACTTGTTTGCCACCACGATGTCTGATGCGTGAGTGATCAGCCTACGCTGGAGCTATTCAACCATCCGTCACAGAGTCCATGGGACCGATGGGTCAGTGGTCACGTCGGGCGGCTTGGGAGGGGGTTGAGTGTCCGTGGCCGTCGGTTCCTTCGGGTCATTCGGGTCTTTCGGGTCCTCCGTCTCAGTTGTGGTTGATCTGTCCGTTCTGCTTGTCTTCGGGTCTGGCCTGGGGGCTGGGCGGAGGTAGATGGTCGGGTCTGGGCTTGAAGCGCTGGGGCGAAGCTGCTCGGCGATGTCCCTGGACCCTCGGTCGATGGTCCCGGCTTACAGATGGCGTCGATGCTCCACGGCGAGGATGGGGATGACGTACGCCGTACCTCCAACCAAAATGTTACGTGGTGACAAGCGAAGAGGACAGCACAACCTGGCGATAGGGTGAAGGATGATTTAATGGTTTGCCTAGCGCGAGGGCTCCCCTCGCGCCACTGCCCTATCTTCTTCTTCGTAACAATATCTTCAAAAGTACCGCAATGATATACGCATGATTTTTGTTTTGCTCAAACACGTATATCCCACCAGTAATCGTCTCTGGCCAGCCATGGTTCCAGTAATGCGTGTAATGACATTAAACTTTTCAAAGCGTAAGAGTAGAATTTTTTTTTTAAATTTTACAAAGACGCTTCGAATAGGAAGAGCAGAATCTAGCAGCGCAATGCACCCCAAATAAGCAAAAGCGTCGCAGTGTTTCCCCAGTCTTCCTTTCAAAAGCGAAGACAGTACCAGACATGCATAAAGCATTCTCAGGCATAAGCTTAAAATTACTGCTGCAAAACCATTTTTATGTGTATAATAAAATAGACAGAAAAATACTTGCTGGGTTTTTCAGATAGTAAATATTTCAGTCACTTAGAAACTCATCGATGGTGCTGAAGTCCATGAAGGACTGCACTGATAAATGGTATCCAGTTCCTTAACTAAACAAAACTGAATCCGTGGGTATGACGTTTTGCAAGGCACACTTTTCGTAAACGTTTAACCTCATCGTCACATCCAGTGTTATTCCCAGCAGTTAAACGCGCCCGTCTTGCTGCGTCACTCATACGTCTGTTTTCCAACCGCTCGGCACGCTGTTCTTCACTTTCCTCGTCTCGCCGCCTCCTCTTGTTTTCATTCCGCAGTGCAGCAGTTGCTTCGGCCTGGGCAGCAGCTGTTGTTGTTGTTGTGTCCAAATAACTTGTGGCACACACCCACAGAGGGGGATCGGCCAAGAATTGGGTAGCAAAGAATTTTTTTTTAAGTATGCTTGCATAAAAAAAATGATTTCAGGGGTAGAGGATGAATGGTTTCATTGCTGTGATGTGCAGCTGTTTTATTGTCGTACTCTTCCGTAACAGGCACTGACAAAGCAAAAAATGTAGAATTTGTGCTTACAATGACATTATTCGCCAAACAATGTGGTGAATCCACGTGTGCGCGGAATGAACAACTGAAATCTAGAGGGTTTTAATTTGTACCGATAAAGTAAATTTCGGTACTCAGTGGGACAAGCGGAAGCGGATGTGGCGCCCTGCAAGATGTCGGTGCGATATACCCTTTCGATTCAGTTTCTATTGTAACTGGCGTTGATGCACTTATTACCGCCGAAATTAAGTATAGTATAATAAAAAAGTATTCATTGCAAGCATTTGCATAAGTTTAACCTGGCGCACCTTACCGCCCTAAAACTGCTTCCTAGCGTTAGGAAGCCGTTAACTCTCACGTTCATCCTATACGTTACAGGTACTTTGAGGACTAAGTTTAGAATGTGCGGTCCAGCGGCCGCACGAGAGTCAGTGTCTGGGTAGCAATGAGCTACCAAGGGCTCGGGCCCTGGTATAGAATCGAAAGGAGAGTGACGGTTGCTTCCTAGGTGGACATCATAAAGGCGACCCTCTTTCCCTACATGCTGGATGGGCCCTTTCCGGATGGACTATTTCACTTCTACCACGATGGGGCTTCCGCCCAGACTGAAAATGTTATTAAATAATGTTTGCACAGGCGCGGCAATATTACTTTGGCTTGGTCGCAAAAGTCCGCCTTTAAACATTATAAAAAATGTGTGAGGGCCTACGAAAAAAAAAAGATATTTCCCGACAGTGTGGCCTGACTACAGCGAACTCGGACCAGCTAGGGGAAGCAGTTCAAGGATGTAGGAAGCGTCTTCGCGGAGACAACAATTGTAGGGCCGCTTTACGACTCACTCCCGAAAAGAATTATGGGTGTGAAGCAGTCGAAAGGAGTCGCGAACAGATTTTTTTTTTTGGTGGGAACACACTTTACCTGATAAATTATTAGGGAAGTCCCTTACTTCATGGTCTTCTTGGCTTTTCCTTTCCGAGCATGTCGTCAACATGTGTATAATTATTAAAACAATTATGCCTGCACGTTCTGTAAGGTGGTAACTCTGAACGCGATAGTCGATCCACACTATCAAAATCCTTAAGCTGTTCGGCTTGTTAAATGACCATTTTCCACGATACAGTAGGCGAATGATGCATATCCATGACCTCGTAAACGGCGGCGATAAACTGCCATCATTTATTCGAAAGCGAACACAAGAGGAATAATGCTAAATATGCTGACATATTGGCGAAGAAAATAACGAGGCATTAACGTTACGCCATGGAACATATATGGGGACGCTTTGGCACCCTAAAGTGCACTAGACGAAAGCTTTTGCTGGACTGTCAATGACTGCCAACATGGCCTTGCTTTCATTCCAGGCGAAGCATTGCATCCTCGAAGACGCTTTTGTTCTGTCTCTCTCGCCTTAGTACGAATAATTGTCTGCAGCCGCAATTGACGCATTCTTCTGCCGTTTGGTGTTGGGGGAATCCGCCTTCCTGCACTAATCCGAACCGCTTGGTGCAGAATCACTGCGCCTCTTGCGAGCCATCCACCTCAGTCACTTGGCTGCAACGACACGTCTGGCGAAGGAGCGCCGCTGCAGCGCGCGCGCGTACTCGCTCCGCTTGCCGGTACAGGTGACGTCATTGTTGTTATGCGCAGCTGCGTATGCCCTTCGGCATCGTCACGGATCGCCGAGGAGCTAGGAGGTTGTGTGCCGGTTCGGGGGAGGGTCACAGCTCTTATTGTTGCAGCCTTTGGATGCAACGAATGGGCAGTCACGGCGAGTATGAGCGCTTAAGTACTTTTGCCTTAAAACTTGCTGCAGCGTGCACAGACACGCGTTATCTCGGTGCTGATTGCTGGACCTGCTGCGCCTTCAACAGCGATCATTTGGGTTCGCTGCGGCAGAACAGCGCGGGGATAGAGATGAAGGCATTCCCACCAGTGGGGTGACGCAAGCTCAGATTCAGGATATCTCAAACGAGGCGTTAAAGGCAGGCGTCACGAATGCAGCCAAAAGAGGCCGTTTCGAGCGCTATAACAGTCGTGCTGATGACTACCCGTTCTTACATCGATGTCCAGTAGTGGGCTTCAAACCAACCTGTTCCCTCAGCCTAGACGGACGCCTTAGCCGCTAGGTCACGATTGCACGGAGCACCATACCAGTGTAGGGGACGCGTAAATACTGCGCCGACTTACTGATGCCGGCGCAGCGACCATTATGGAGGCCTGACCGTAGTGCCGACTGCTGCAATAGACACCCATTTGCGGGCGGGCCTTCAACAACCTATAGCGAATAGTACTATAGTAGATTATACCAACATGTTATTTCAACCTACCCTGTCCTTTCGCCCTTTCGCTCAAGTCTTAGATTTGCGATTCCTCACCTTCGCTATCTTTCCCTTTCCACTGTTTCAGTTCACGTGGTAAAGGTATTGAGATGTCAGATACTGGAACTTTCAAACATGTTTTTACTTCCCGTTGTACAATATTTAAAAAAACGAATCACTCGCTGGCACTGGCGGGTCTATAAATTTCAGTGATATCCAGGAAATTGTCAATCGGGGATAACGTGGAATAGCGACCCACTCCTTGCTTTGGTGTGCGTTTAAAAACTGCATGTGCGAGGTCCGACGGCAGTATCCATGCGAATCTCATTTTCTACATTAAATGATCAGCCAAGGCGAACGAAGTACTCCAGAAAATGGTCGTAGAACATCGGGCGTTCCGAAATAATAGAGACGTTATTTCAAATTTTTGATCGGCATCAGGATCGGTTAGGCGGCACGTTGAAATGCGCGTAGGGAGTTCTTTGTCCATTGTGCGCTGCCGTGTGCTTCTTCATGAATGCAGATTACACGTTGCTGACCAACATTGTCTCGCAGATTTCGCGTCAAAGATTAGAAGTACAGATCACTTTTTCTCTCTTTCTCTCTCTCTCTCTCTCCATTTTGGGTGCTATATGTTGTTTGATACGTGTTTTAAATGGGGTTTGTTCAAACTGGCATAAGGTAACATATTTTCGTATAATAATCATACAAGCATTTTAAAACATGTATGCATTACATTATTCGAAGGGCTGCAATGGCGAAGGGTACAGGCTCCAAATGTTTGGCGCATACTTCGTCAAGTCGCCAATAAAATGTAGGACATCATCGATGGCGTATATATATCTCTCGCAACTTCAAGAGTACCCAACAGTCGTAAATAATTTTCGGCAGTATCCAACCACATTTGGAAATGGGGCGCCTTTTTCGCACATGCGCTTCGCAGTTGCAACAGGACGTTTGCAGCCAAGCAATTAGAGAGAAGTATCCGTTAGTGCACTTAGCTTTAAAAGGTTCCTCACACTCAAGACCTTCTCATCCTTCCATCCAATAGTCGCAGCCAACATGAAGAGGAGATTTTAGTTTTGCACTTTATTATTATTTACCCTGCTATTTTGGTCAATATCACCTACAGAGACTAAGGGAGGTTTGCAAGACTAGAAACCCCAATTATTTATTTGCGAAATATAAGTTAGACTTGAGGCATTTAAATTCCTGTGGTCTACGTTTTCCTCGGCTCCAATGAAAGCCTGTGCAATATAAAAAATTACATGAGATAAAGCGCAAGCACACGTCACGACGTGATGCTATGAACGTTTCCTCTAACGAATGAAATCTGCATTGGCGCTTTTCAGAACTCTAAAAAGAACCTTACGCAATCGCGAGACATTGAATTATAATTGCCATTGACGTGCCTCTGGCCGGGACTATTTTTTTACCAGAGTTATTTATACCCAGTGCGCTTTTAGCGAAGATCAGAATCAACAATAACAGACACGAAACCTGTGTTCACTGCTTCGAGCTTCCACTTGGGGACTTGCATTGCCGAGTTCAGAGGTCAGAGACAAAAACGCGCTTTTTACGCATCTTACAGTGACTGCTATAAGCCAGAGAAGTACTAACTGCTCCAACTAATGGGGCAAAAGGTATACTATGGTAAATGAAGGATAACATTTAACGCAATTTTGTGGTCCTAAGGGGAGGAGATGGTGCTGATTTACGCTACAGTGTTGAACGTTGCATTGACCTGACTACACCCCAACTCCCAATTTTTCGTGTGCCAACCTAAAAAATGTGGTGGTGGATATTTTTCTTCGTATCATGATTTTATATCTTTCAATACTGCCGCGATATTTTGCAAAGCTGCTTTCTTTTCGCTAAACAGGCATACTGCCATAACTGTGTTTTTTCACAAGAGAAGCAGTAGAATTTATCTGAAATGCCTTTTAGCCACCTGCTATTTGATGTACATTGTGCGAGATTGTCGCAAACGCTTACCACTTCTTTGTGAAGGTTGTGCGTCAAGAGTAAATTGAGTTCAGAATGAACCTACAGGTATCCTGCATTTTGAAGCACACAGCAAACTTGTCTCTAACGCGGCTGCCGAGTTGTTTCCTCCTAAGGTAATGCTGCCTGGTCAGGTAGTGGCATATAATAGTGAGCTATGGCTCACTGACCGATTGTCAAAAAACGTCACTTGAGTTTTTGGAGCTCCTATGAGCGACTTGTTCATATACTCGTTCCTTTATCGGCTCATGAGTGTGGCTAGCGTTTGCGCGTCCGCGGAGGGTGTCACATCGCCACTGTCGTGAAATGATTGATTGATGAGTGAAAAAAAACTATAAGGTAGAGGGGGAAACAGCGCGTCCGTGTGCAAATTTTTTTTGATGTACAGTAAAGAGTTAATTAGAAGCATAACATCAGTTTGGCGTCAGAGCAGCCAAAAACGTGGAAATAGTGCTATATACGTCAAAACCGTGCAAGAGCTTGCAAAAACATTTCAAAGTTTCAATGTCAGGCCTCGTCATATTGTTGCAACATCGCAAATGGTCAGTAAAGGATAAAAGAGGGGAAAAAACGGAAGGAGAAAACGTAGAAAGAGTAAAAAAGAGCAAGGAAGAAACAAAGGAGCATGTGAGAAAAAAGAAAAGAGAAGAAGCAAATGAATGAAAAAGCGGTATAATAATGCAAAGAGTGGCAGGAAAGGCTTTCGCCTTAGCGAATATCAGAGAGTTTTAAGTGTCTCCAACGCATACTTTCACAATTGCTCAAAGACCATATATGGTAAAATTAGTTTTGAAAAGAAATAAATTATGTTACTAATTGATTTGCTGAAAATTGCAGAAAAGTAATCAAATCACATTACTCAATACTGTTCCCAGAGAGTAATGAAATTACATTACAATTACTTCTGCTCAGTAATTTAATTACCTTTAAATTACTTTGAATTTTCCATCCATGCAAAAACTAAGTACTAGTAAACAGAACAACAACTTGTTCACCAGACGCGAAGCACACACATTGGGGATTTTTATAACAGGGGGGCCTAAGGCTTGGGGCCCCCCAAAAAATAGCATGCAAGCTGTACGGCTGGTTTTAGAATAGAGGTTTTTCCGACGCAGTGGAGCACGGTTTGCGTTCGTCGATTGCAGCGCCCCGACAGCAAACCATGAAAAGGCATTTAAATATATAAATGCCAACAACGCTATTTTATTCATCAAAAAGTGCTATTTTTGTAGAAAACTACATTATTAAAAAGACCAGTTATATAAACAGTTTTCTTCAGACAAGACCAAATCGGTCAATAGTCAAGCCAGGCTGAGCCGGGAACCTCTTTTGAACCTTGCGCGCTTTCCCACGTCCAGTCCTCATTGCAACCAAACGAAGCGAACTCGCTAAGCCTAGCAGCTCGGTAAACCCAGAAGCAATCAGAAAATATGGCGCGTTTTATCTCACACATTTTGTGGTGCGTGCATCATGAGAGAGCACAAACTTCGTTGAACTTTCGTTTGCCTTGAACGCGTGACACCGATAACGACGAACGTGTGCCGAGGCGAGCGGACGCCGCTTGGCCGGACGCAACCATGTTACCGTAACCCAAGCGACCTAATGGCGGCGGACGAACACTATTTTCGAAAAATAGGGGCCGCCAGAAGCGTTAATCCAAGACCCCAAGCGTGCCTCACTACCTGCGCATGCTCATATTTGGACGCCCCAAGCTCATTAGGGGCCCCAAAATTTGGGGCCCCCTATTCTAAAGCTCTCTATTCTTTCGTCTATCGTCCCTCCATCCCTCTTTCCGTCCCTCTTTCCTGCAGCACTTATTTCAAAACCAAGATAACAGCAAAAAAAGAAAAACGACAACAACGATAAAAGCAGAAACATAGTTGAACGATTTTTAAAAGACCGGCGAACCCAGCGTCAGTCTGGCCAGGAGCTGTCTCCGCCATTTGAAGGGCCCTAAGAAGATAGGTTATTTATTGCTTTCGCCGTCCCAAGAATCGACTTCGGCACCTTGTGCTCACTGCTCAGTAATGCTCAAGCAACGGTGGTTCACGCCATTGACCCTTCCGCATATTTCTCCCTATCCCAATCCTCCCTTGCCCCGTGGTGACGAGTGTAACCAGGCACCACAGCGCCCTAGCCAACGCAAGAGCGAGTGCCACTGCGCCGCGTTTCCAGCTAGTTTTCAGCCAGCCTTCTTGCACCATCTCTCACTTTGGCATTCCCTTTACGCCTTGTATCCTGCTGCTTTGAGAATGGTTGCCATGGGATAGCCGCACTAAGGGATCCTGCTACACACGAGGTCTCAAACGCACTGTTCTGCTGAATTCTGTCTCCTTTTGCCGATCCATTACGCTGGCTTCGGGTTGCCGCATGTAATTCCTGCTTTCCCGGCACTCTACTTTTTTTGTTTATGAAAAGAGAAGGGGCGCACTTTAATAAACCTAATTCTTAAAGGAATTCATTAATTTTGCGGCAATAAAGCCATCAAAAAGTTTCATTACATTACAAATTACCGAAAAAGTAATTAATCTACAGTAATTTCCTTACTGTAATTCAATTACATCCATCTCTATCAACGACCCAAGCATAATTCTAATATTCACTTTTTGCGCAGGTGCTAGTTTTCCCAATAGCAGTTAATTACATCTGCATGCAGGTCTTAATGCTCGTTTTCGGCCGCAATCTTACCACCACGAAGTAGGGGTGGAGGATGGTAGAGATATGAGATGGCGCATGTCCTTGGACGCTGATCTAGCCTAGAGAAGCCACAACCACCATTAGAGGAACTGCGATGCTACCGTCCTCAGTAGAGGCTTCCTCATACACGCTGCCACTATCGGACAGCGTGCGAGTACAGAACGCCTTCTTAGAGTCCGTGTCAACCATGACTACCGTGCCAGTCTCTATTACCGTGAAACCATGCCTTACTGCCACCCACTTTCCATGGTTAACCATGAGTGCTTCTTCAAGAAAGACTGCAACGCTTTGAGTATAGCTGTATTCATTAGTTGGGACATCATAATCACAAGAACTGTTTCAATAAAAACTTGTTTTCTTTCTTCTCTAAGAGTATGCCACAATTCCTTACATAAAGCATGAACCTTCCTTGGACGCAGGTTTTCTCCACGCTTTCGCAAGCCTCCCCCGGGAAAAAGACCACAGCTGATTCTGCATCACTTATATGAATACCAAATGAGGGAATGAATGCACACATAGGACACCTGATGCATCGTTTAGTACAAGCCTCGCCGGTTAACCTAAAAACTCTCAGAGAGGGATGAATCCAACCCAAGAATTTCTGATGTGAAGCGAGTACGAAACATAGCAGCTATCACTGCGGCCGATAAACCCCCTGTGTTACACTGGAGCACGCTATTAAGCTGTGTATTGCATGTCATCACCTCAATAACTTCCATCTGTGGGGAAAAGCTGTCTGACATCTTAAATTGTTTAACTACTCTGAAAAGTAATATTTCTATTGCGAAAGCGTTCATATCATTGTCACGCCAGGTATTGCCGAGCCACCGAAATGGTGTGTGGGACGACAACATGCACACTGGATATATTACTGGTTAACCTCCCTGCCTTTCCTCCTCATCTTCCTCCTCCTCCTGGCAAATCTTCCTAGCCTACTCCCTCTTAAACGCCAATTCCTCGTATTGCCTTCCTAGTGGGCCAACATTTGGCGGCAGATTTTCCTTCTTTTCTGTCAAAACTGGGACGCTACCACATTTATACCTTCAATTAAACTCCGTGCAACAAAGGCTTTCGGCAATTTGCCATACTGCAAGCTCTCATTAATGAACCACCAAGCGAAATCGGCAAGCCGAGTCTATGGATACTGAAGCTGTGGCGATCGAACAGTCAAAACGCTGTGAAGAGGAATCTAAAAAGAAAAGCAATTAGTTGTGGTTGACACTAATTGAATTGCGATAGCAACGGCGGGAGCGTGTTTTGCCTGTTACATTATTCTTCTATCACGACCTAACAGTGCAAGGTGCTACATAGCTCATCAGGGTATTACGCGAGAGCATAAGCTACCAGCCCACATATAAATGCGAATGGTTCAATGCTGCTGAACCGAACGTGGAGCGAAAGCATTAGCTGCCGGAGATCGAGCGTTCTGTTTCTTCTTCGTCTTCTTCGCGGCTGTTCAAGGTGAAACTTGCCCTGTCCGGGACGACGCGACGGGCCGAAACCTGGCACAGTAGTGTTATCGCAATTAAAGATTCTATAGGGTGCTGAAACATCAGAATTAAGGACGGGTTGGTACGCTGGGAGCTGGACGCATTCGAGCGCGGGGTAACGTGATAATCAACCAGAATATCATACCGGTCTCGCACTACCACTCTTTTAAACCTGCTTAAACCTGTCTAACTTTTTCGAAATTCTTAAAATTGTAATGCATATACCTTATGCAGCAGTCATGGATCGCAGTCTCTATACGGTGGTGGAAAAATGGCTGCAGAAATAATTTATATAGAACCAAATTCCGTTCTTCCATTGCTCGCTGTAAGAGTAATTCCGAAAAGATCGATAAACAATAAACCACATGAACCACAAATAGCACATATGCGCTCTCACACGCACTGACAAGGTCCTTAATATTTCCAGGACGCAGGATCGCCTCTTTAGAGCCATGTAATTTGGTGTCTACAAAACTCACGACGGTCGAAACATTGGTAGGAAGAGCAGTCCCATTGTTCCCTGTGAGAGCCTGCACAGCGTCACAGGTGATTCAAGCACGCAATTATGCTATTCATATCAGTATATTTGGCCTGAAAACTTCTGCTCACGCAGTGCGAATATTCTGTATTCATGTGCCCGAGCATTCTTGCATGCGTGTTTCAGTAAAGAAGTGCTATAATCCAAGTTCGGTAGGGGAAGTCCTCAACTAAAAGAAAAAAAAAGACTTTAAGGCTGTTTCTTTGTCTTCATTCAATTTGAATCTTCCTGCGGAGTCAATTTTAAAAGTTATCCTAAAAGACGCAAAACGAAAACATACTAAAAGATGCTGCAAATACATTAAGCACAGAATATTTTAGAAATGCACAAGTAACGTCATTAATCGGTGAAGTCGCACGAGAGCGAGCAATTTTATTGTGCCTCCCTTTCGTCACAGGTACTGAAAACTGGAACGTGCCTAGAGTTTCTGCGGCCTGCTTAAAATAAGCAATGATCGGCGGGGTACTCCACCCCTCTTTATACTGACTCGAGATCCAAAGCCCTGATGTTTTATCTGTGCATCTCCACATGCCTCTTGGTAGCTGGTGGGCAAGACGTCATTTGCATAACGAGTTCTCACCGTTGTGACTCGGGAGAATGAGAGCCGAGAGAACACAGCCCTGATTTTATTATGTCTAGCCGGCCGCGCCTCACGACTGCTGGAAAGGAGAAGCAGACATTGCTCTGAACGGTGTTAGAGTTTCCTTCTAGGCACTAAGGGAAAAAAGAACTGTGGGTACTGCCGTTATATGCCGTGGGCTATAAATACGCACTGTGCGCTTTTATCCTGGTATATGAATCACAGAAAAAATTATAGAGATAACCTGTTTTTATTTAGTTATGCGTTCTTGAGAATACTGTGTTAAAAGAAGAAAGCACCGTTGAAGGCACGGAATTTGAGATGGTATTCAGAGTCGAGTGAGACAACTATAATATTTGATTAAACATGATTGAATGTGAACATAATATAACACTAGAGATAGATTCACAATCGCTGACACGTAGACAAATTCGTTCTGGGAGCTATGCATCTTGATAAAAACGCGTTAACGACGAACGTCTAATGAGTGAGAGACAAAGTATGGTAATTCATCAGATTATATTGGAATTAAGACTCGTTATAAGCCTAAGGTGATGCCACTCCGTGTTGGAGTACCGGCACTTTGCCACAACTTGACCTAAAGTGTCGTCTTGGATCCCAGCCACGACGGCCGCATTTTGACGGAAGCAAAGTGCAAAAGAAAAACTCCGTAGGCTCTGTCCACATTTTGGAGCCATTAGTGGCCTGTATTATTCTGAAACCCTCTGCTGTGGCCTACTCATACGCTGCGTCTCACTTTCAGATGGTAACTCCTCCCGCCACTTCAACTATATACTAATTCTATGAAATGTGGTTTTGCTGTCGACAAAAATAAACATATGAAGCTCGTTGTTGAAAGATTTAGCGTTTCTGTTTAAAAAAAACCACAAAAATGGCTGGAATTATTTCGAGCTAGCTCCAGACATCTCTTGCCCTAGCCACTACACTAATGAATGTGGCGATGAAGGCTTTACTGAGAATCTTCCTTGCCTAAAAGTTGGCTGTAGCGCACTGAAGTTTCACAAGCCTATTTTTCTTCGCATTCACACGCAAACAGTCCGAGATGTGACTACGAGTACTGATATTTCCGGAATATGCAAAACGTTTCGTAAATGCCTAAAATACGCCACATCGATCGGGCCAAAACAGAAACATTATATTGCATGAAACGGGTGATTTTTACTTCAGCACATGCTTGGCGCAAAACGTGCCTTCGAGATGGTTGACCAACCTGACTGTGCGACTGAGGCGTGGTGCTGATTTTATTTTCAACGTGACCCCGGCAACAGCGCACCTGGAGCACTTAAGCTCCCTGAACTGGCATCGCAGTGCCAATGCATTCTGCATAGGAAAGTTCGCAGTTAGAAACGTAGGTTCACTTCACAGTTTCCGCTTTGAAATGGTCCTGCTCCTGAGACGTTGCGGCGCTGTCCAGAGAAAGCACCCCCAAGAGAGCTTTCAGGGCCGGTAGCACACTATCTATTGAACAAGAAATAGGCTGATTTGACGGAAAAGATGACTTTGCGAAAAAGCAAATGTGTAAGCTGCTACGGTAAAAATAGTTACAAAATCGAACAACGCGCTTTATGTTTGTTGATGTATGTATGTAATTATTATTATCAATCTCTTCTTCGCAGACCATACAAAGTGTCTTTGAGCTCTTAGGTTTAAGTTTCTTTTCTTGATAGTGTAGTTTAAATCTGTCATCGTGACGAAGCTGTAATAGTTTACTGCTAAATACTTGGAGTACACCAAATTAGCCAAAAAGAACTTTCGTAGCATTGAAGGACGTCAGTCAGAGTCTCGATATATGACACCCGTGGGCTTAACAGCAGCGATGCCGCAAAATAAGGGCCTTAGTTTTATAATGAATTTGCAATTCAATCGACATGCATGCTCTTGCAGTTGATGATTGCAGCGAAACTTTTGCTTCGATTGCCAATGAATGTCCTTTGCTGTTCAAAAGATTAATTCGGAAATATACTTGAAACTAGGTTCCACTGCTGAGCTTAATTTATTTGACGAGATACTCAGAAGCGAAGAGAGCGTATGCATGCTGCATTAGTGCTCAGTTACAAGGAGGAGATATACATGACAGCGAACCTGTAAAAATTTCATAGTCTATGTAAACCACACCGAAACCATCTTCACTCTTCACTCTATGTATTGACTTGATGTGCAATAAATACTTAAAACTGGTGTATTATGGATGTGTTCAACGACTTCCAGTGAAAATTATTCGTGTTTACATTTTATAATGCTTGCCTTGTTACTTGTCACACTCACCAATACAGCACGAAATAATTTAAAAATCAGAACTGGCCGACGGAGGGGCTAGAGTAGTTTGCATAGAAGGCCTGTGTGCCTTGGGTGCATCTGTCAACAATTACGGACTTAATCAAGCAAAGGGTAGTGCCGCTTTTATGGCCTCGCATCACTAAGTACTGATGCAACACTGTTGTTTTCAATTGTCACTCGCTGGGCCGAATTACAGGAATGCAGATAAGAGTACTGTGTTGTGTGTGCACCTCTTCAGCATCAGGCAGAAGAACAAAATTATATATTATGGAAAGTGTACCAATGATAGATTACGGGTACAGGAAACAGTAACGCTTTTGAGTGTTGTTTTGTGGTGCTAGCAATCACGAGCCGCTCAGTGTTAAGAAATAATTTGTGAGGAAAGATTTTAAACTGAAATTAAAATCAAGGTCCACATTTATACCGCTTTAAATCAGCGTTGTACATTAGGGAACCATAATCAATAGGCATGAACATGTCGAGGCAATACAGATAAAAAAGCGTCCGAAAATAAAGTGGGACCAGCAATATATCCCTAGCGCCCTCTACATATGCCTCACAATGCGCCTAGTTTTTCTTCCCAGATCGTGGGGTGCTCAAAGCTTAACGAAGGACCTTTGTTTATCGATGACAAAACGATGGAGACTGCGGCAATTCTGACGCTACGAAAACAAAAATATTTCACTAGAGGTTGTTTTGTGCGATCGTGCTTCCAACACAAGTGACTGCGGTAATTAGGAACCAGGTTCGAGTGGGCTGCCGCGTACAGCTCACCGGCTGACCATGGCATACTGGTGTGCTCAAAGACTGGTGTCCTCTTACCGCCTAGTTCCATTGTCTTCATGTAGTACAATGATAATCTTTTGTTACCGCCTTAAGAAGAACCGCAGCGTCGTTGAGCCTTGTTTCTTGGGCCTGAAGAAGGACAAGGGAGACGAGGCTTCTCCGTGAAACACGTTAGGTTGTAAAAGGCTCATAGCGCGCACCACACCCTGAAAAGTTTGAAAGTGCGGTGTGAATTGGCGAAATAACGTATGCTCTGATAGGTCGCAGTACTCCTAAACGAGTTGAATTCTGATGGAAGACGCAGGTTGAACCGGAGGAAAGAAAATAATAGCTGAGGCCAAGTCAGAAGTTTAAGAAAAGAGCTAGACAATTTGAATCCAGAATAGTTTGTTTTGGTCATAACGTATTATTTTCGCGCCTTTTGTAAACTTCCAGAACGAACTTCACGCAAGACAGAGGATATTATTTTAGAA
This sequence comes from Amblyomma maculatum, assembly GCF_055883805.1. NCBI lineage: Eukaryota > Metazoa > Arthropoda > Arachnida > Ixodida > Ixodidae > Amblyomma > Amblyomma maculatum. Next base: position 124,885,746 of record NC_139345.1, on the reverse strand, counting down.
AAGACAAAATAGATAGTGCACACCTAGCAAACCCATACATAATTTAGTATATACCTTGAAGTCGCTGTATTTGACAAGAGAGATTAAGCCTGTACTATTATTTTTAAATCTTCATTTAACCATCTGCGATTGACTGAGATGCTTTGTATGTATGAATTGCAAAATATTTTTGGTGACGGTTTCCGCTCCAGTAACCTGTATTCGTCAGATTGATTTCGGGTAGATCTTTGAGAGCACTAAACCCTAAATGCCATTAAGAACTAATCTGAGCCTAAACATGTTTTGGCGTCACCTCTTGCCTCCGAGCCACTCGAAAGTTTAATATACCGAAATATCAATACATTAAGAGAGAAGGAGACAGCGAGAGAAACAAATTTGTGCATTGGCGAAATGTTGAGGGTCGCTTAATCCCAGTGATGACAAGCGCTGCACTGACGTCATGAGTCCAGAAGAGCAAGAAAAAAAGCTTGGATAAAAGGGAGTTGGAACCAAAAGGAGAAACGAAAATCTGGCAATGTGCAATTTGCGTATCCCGCCGCCTACTCACGCTGCATATTATAACCCCGCTGTTTTCACTTTGCTCAATTCTGCACTGCAGTTTGATACGATCCGCTTTATTTATATATCAGACACTTCCAGCACAGATAACCAGATTGACAGTACGTTCAAGTACACACAATACCTTTTGAAGTCACCACGAAGAAAAACATACTGCAGATTATTGTCTAGGCGCCCTCTTTCTTGCTGAATCGTGTAGTGCGTGACAGGCTTAGCTTTCGCATTAGTAGTGGTGCCTGCCCTCGCTCTCTTCTCGATTATTCATTTTTCAGTTTATTTGGGTCTGATTGGTCATTGCAAACATCTCATAAGAGACACGAAATGTGCCCTTTCCGGATGTAATGGATGTTTAACTTAAACATTTGTTCTACAGTCAAATCTTGGTAATCCATAAAGCTAGTTATATAAGAGTTACAAGCAATAACTGCGTCTAAAATGCACACTACTGTGCGAGCGTTGTTTATGTTTTGGTCAATCTTGGCCGATGCATAGGTTACAACTGAAGAAGGGCATTTTAAAAGTTATTTACGTACGAACTGCCTTGAAACCCATAGAGAAAAGTACTGAAAACTAGTTTTCGTGGTTTTGTAACTGATAAACGCTCCTCTCCGATTACGGTAACCTATAGTCGGCGCGGCGATCCTGTCGAAAAAAAGCTGGTAGTTTGTTTTCCCGCTATGCGATACCGATCCATAACACGGGGAAGCTGATAGGTCTGTTTTCTCTCTGTAGCAATCGTTTTTCATTTAAATTTGCATGCACGGGTATTCTTTTTTTGTCCCCTTCTGCAAAAAAAAAAAAAATAAAAAATTTAAGCATGCGGAATGAAATAGAAATTTATCTTACTCTTATGTGTTATGACGCATTACACGTTTTAGACGATATAGGTCCAGCAGTATCAGCTCGGGACATTCTCTTTAGCGAGAATGCATAGGCTTGTTGCATAATTATAGGGCTAATACCATGAAACCTTGTTCCCGGTTTGTGTGATGTCGCCAACAGTTTTCTCCGGGATAGTCACATTGTGGTGCACTGACGGGCAGAATATAATGCATCCATGTTTGTACACAAATAAAAGAATATGCTGTGGAAGTGAGGAATCGATTTCAAGAATTAGATCTGGAAGAAAGAGAGCCCGAAGGGATGTGGACTGATGTTCGTGATATAATACAAGCAGTTGCTACTAAGGTAGTTCCAAAGCAAAAGAAATGCAAGAAAGCAAACTGGTTATCTGAAGAGGCTTTGCAAATAGCTGAGGAAGGGAGGATGGCAAAAGTTATGGGGGAAAGAGAAAGATACAAGGTTCTCAATGCGGATTTTCAGAAAATAGCAAGGAGAGATAAGAATGCCTTCCTGAACATACAGTGCCAAGCAGTTGAGGACAACAGCCAATTCAGGAACACTGGAGCTCTGTATAAGACAATCAAAGATATCAAAGGAAGCTTCTGTACTAAGCTGGGCGTGATAAAGGACAAACAAGGCAAGGACCTCACTGAAGCCTCAGAGATAAAGAAGAGGTGGCAGGAATACACAGAAGAACTTTACAAGAAGGACCCGAATGTGCAAACCCAACATAAGACGGTTGTGATTACTGATCTCGAGCCGGGCATCCTGAAGAGTGAAGTTGAATGGGCCTTAGCCAGCCTTGCTAAGAACAAAGCTAGCGGAATTGATGGCATTCCAGCTGAGTTGCTTCAAAACCTCAACCATGACACTGTTAACATTCTGCATACATTATGTCAGATTTCGACAACCCTGCGGTGGCCACAGGATTGGAGGAGGTCAGTTTATATCCCCATTCCAAAGAAAGGCAGTGCCAAAGATTGTTCCAACTACCGCACGATCGCGCTTATTTCGCATGCTAGCAAGGTGATGTTGAAAATCCTCCAAGGTAGGCTGCAACAGTATGTGGATCGGGAGCTTCCGGACGTGCAAGCTGGGTTTCGCAAGGGCAGAGGAACTAGAGACCAAATTGCTAACCTTCGCTGGATCATGGAAAAAGCAAGAGAGTTCCAGAAACCCATCTACTTCTGCTTTATTGATTATGCGAAAGCGTTTGACTGCGTAGATCACAGCAGATTGTGGCAAGCTCTCCAAGAGATGGGAGTTCCAATTCACCTCATCTGTCTCCTCAGGAACCTGTATGAAGGCCAAGAGGCCACAGTCAGAACTGGGCATGGTCTTACTGATTGGTTTCCGATCGAGAACGGAGTGAGGCAAGGCTGCATACTGTCGCCCTGCCTATTTAACCTATATGCAGAGTGCATCATGAGGAAGGCCGGTCTGGACGAGTCTTCAGCTGGAGTGAAGATTGTTGGAAAACGTATCAACAACCTTAGATATGCGGATGATACCACTTTAATGGCAGAAAGTGAAGTGGAACTTAAGAGACTTCTGATCCGCGTACAAGAAGAGAGTGAGAAGTTTGGGCTTAAACTGAACATTAAAAAGACAAAGATCATGGCGTCTTGCCCTATCAAGTCCTGGAGCATCAATGGACAAGAAGTGGAAGCTGTGACAGATTTTCTGCTCTTGGGCTCCAAGATTACCTCGGAAGGAGACTGCAGCCATGAAATTAGGAGACGCCTGCTTCTGGGAAAGAGAGCAATGGTTAGCCTTGACCGCCTAGTAAAGAGCAGAGACATTAGTCTGCCAACCGAGATCCGTATAACTCGTGCTATGATCTTTCCAGTTGTGATGTATGGATGCGAGAGTTGGACTGTGAAAAAGGCTGACCGCCGAAGAATTGACGCGTTTGAATTGTGGTGCTGGCGAAGACTCTTGAGAGTTCCTTATACTGCCAGAAGATCAAATCAGTCGATATTGTCGACCATAAACCCTGACTGCTCATTGGAGGGTCAAATTTTAAAGTTAAAGCTCAGCTACTTTGGTCATTTGATGAGAAGAGAGGAGTCGCTGGAGAAAGATTTGATGTTGGGAAAGGTTGAGGGTCGCCGGAGAAGGGATAGGCAGCGAACGCGTTGGTTAGATGGCATCCTCGAGGCACTGCAGATGAAGTTATGTGATGTTAGGAAGATAGTGAGAGACCGGAAAGCGTGGCGTGACATGGTCCATAGGGTCACGAAGAGTCGTACACGACTGAACGACTAAACTGGAACTGAAAAGAAATTCAAGCTTGTCATTAATTTTTTTCGGTAGTTATTTATTAGTGCTGAAAAAGTTTGATTTCAGACGTGCAGTATTTCTTTGCAATTTGGGTTTGCGGCGTGGTGACTGCTCTCGACAGCATATCAAGCGATTTGTCTGGTGAGATCAGAGCACACACGCCTGGAATCACTCACCATGCTCTCATCACCACCATGAGAATCACCATGAGAGCTTATTTATCTAATAAAAGGGCTCTTGACCCAGCACTAGTAATTATACTTTATGTTTATGCAAACGTATCTATCAAAGTGCTTGAACGCATATATATATATATATATATATATATAAATGACATACCAAAAATTTGAACTGATCGCGCAGAGTTCAAGGACACCGAACATTGCTAAAATTATGAAATTAAAAAACTATTTACCTCATTGTTTAAACTCTGCCCACGTATTCTCCTCTGAATCAGGTTTACCGATCATTGAAACGCAATGCAGAATTGGCCCCGCCGAGGTGGCGCAGCAGTTAAGGCGCTCGACTACTGTGCCCAAGGATGAGGGATCGAATCCCGGCATCGTCGGTTGCGTTTTGATGGAGGCGAAACGGAGAGGCGTCAGTGTGCTGTGCGATGTCAGGGCGCGTTAAAGAACATCAGGTGGTCGAAATTTCTGGAGTCTTCCACTAAGGCGTCTCTTATAGCCTGAGTCGCTTTGGGACGTTAAACTCCACAAACCAAACCATTGCATAATTTTGTTGCACTAGTATTTACGACCCATCGAATTAGACTCTTAAGCAAGGATTCAGAAAAGGTTGAATCTGATCTTCTTAAAAAAGCCTGAAGTAGCGAAAAGATACCTGCAGCCCGGAGGACCTCAGTTTCGAGACCATGTAGGCAACGGAGCGTTCATGAGAACTGGGATACCGAGAAGGCGCGCGCCCTAGGAGGTTGCTTGAAAGGGTGGCGCAGGAGGGTTTGTGATAGGGCATTCCCAGATTGATTGATTGATTGATTGATTGATTGATTGATTGATTGATTGATTGATTGATTGATTGATTGATTGATTGATTGAAAACACCTTTATTTATTCAGTATTCTCAGAACATGTGGGTGGGCCGCCTAGTCCGGTAGTCCATTGGCTGCTGCTGCTGCGCTGGCCCTCCCCACCAGCCAGTGCTGAAGGTCAGGATCACCGCTGAGCAGAATAGCCTCGCACTGCTCCTCCGAGGGGTTGGGAATGGGGTCAACTAAGGGATTAAATTGGCATGCCCACACAATATGGTAGAGGTTAGCTACCTCTCCACAGTGTGGGCACTGCGGAGAGTATAGTGTAGGGTACCACAGGTGTAATTTAGCTGGTGTTGTGTATGTGTTGGTTTGTAGTCTCCTAAGGATATTCTCTTCTAACTGATTGAGGGATTTGTGTGGTGTTGGGTACTCCTTTCTGGCTGTTCTGTATGGCGCGAGATTGTCAGCATACACTGCTAAACCTATCAGGTCACGGTACCCTTCATGGTCATCAGGGGGAGACGCCCGGTATAGAAGAGCTCGGGCATGCCTGTGAGCGGCTTCGTTTCCTCCTGGTAGTTCCAGGTGACCGGGAAACCAGATGATTGATGCTTGGTTGGGTGGGTGCTTAGTTAGCAATGACAACCCTGACTTATGAATTAATCCGTAATTGAAGTTGCGACAGGCGTTCTGGGAATCAGTGATCACAACGGCGTTGGGGTTAGATGCTACAGCTAATGCAATAGCTGCCTCCTCTGCGTGAGTGGGGTTAGATGTTTTCACCGAGGCGCAGTTCACCATCGACCCCACAGGCGTTGAGACTACAATAGTCATGACTCCATTCTGTGGTCTTGCTGCGTCCACGTAAAGGGTGTTAGTCTGCTTGTCCCATTTCTTCTGTAGGGCTTCTCCTCTTGCTATCCTCCTCTCGATGTTATATGCGGGATGCATATTCCGCGGAATAGGGTACACGTTGACGCGTCTTCTCACATCGCGTGGGACCTCTTCCCTTTGGTCAATTGTATAGGGCTGATTAACATGGATCTACTCGAGCAGTTCTCTGCCGGGTGTTGTAAGTGCGAGCCTATTGAGTTGTGAGAGCCATTGTGCTTCCCCCATCTCTTCGAGGGTATTATGTACTCCTAGAGCCATGAGCTTGGCCGTTGGCGTGGAGTTCGGTAGCCCCAGGGCCGTCTTGTAGGCTTTCCTGATGAGTGTCTCCAACTTTTCAATTTCCGACCTGGAGAGGTTAAGGAATGCCGTCCCGTACATTATCCGCGAGATCACTAAAGCTTGCACTAAGCGGATGGTGTCCCTTTCCTTCATGCCATGGTGTTTATTTCGGATACGATGTATCATCCGGAGGATTTGCTCGGTGGATGTTGTAAGCTTCTTCATTGTGGTGGTGTTCTGTCGCCCCTGCGGGATATACTGCCCTAGGATCTTGATCTCCGTGGGTTTCTGTACTGGGTGGCTCTCTATATACACCGAGATGTTCTGTGCTAGGGGTGTCCTCGGGTTCTTCAGAATTAGCAACTCGGACTTTTCCGGCGCACACTGGAGGCCTCTCTCCCTGGCGTACCGGGCCACAGTGTCCGCTGCTGCTTGAAGACGCTCCTCGATCTCGGCGTCACTCCCCGAGTTGCACCAGACAGTGGTATCATCCGCATACAATGTGTGTTTGATGCCAGGAATTTCGGAAAGAAGGCCTGGTAGATCTTTCATAGCTAAGTTGAACAAGAGGGGTGACAGTACCGCCCCTTGCGGAGTTCCCCTCGGGCCTAGAGTGATGAGATCTGATTTTATTCCACCGAAGTTTATAGTGGCTTGCCTGGCTGATAAGAAGTTTTTGATGTAGTTGTAGGTTCTTGCGCCACAGTTGGTATCGGCGAGGCTTTGCAGGATATTTTTATGTAGAACGTTATCGAACGCTCCTTTCAAATCAAGTGCCAGGATGGCCCTTGTCTGTAACTTGGGAGGTGTCTCAAGGAGGTCTTTGTACAAGTACAACAGGGCGTCCTGTGTTAATAGGTGTGGGCGAAAGCCGAATTGAGTGTTAGGTAGGAGGTTGTTATCTTCTAAGTATCTACTCAGTCTCGTGTTGATGACCCTCTCTATGAGTTTCCCCAAACACGAGGTCAGCGATATCGGTCTTAGATTATCCAGTTTAACTGGTTTGTTCGGCTTCGGAATGAACCGAACCTCGGCTGTCTTCCAGGATATTGGTAACGTTCCTGTAGCCCAATGCTGCTCGTTGAAGCATTCCACCAGCGAGGTGATGGTGTCATCGCTGAGGTTAAATAAGAGCTTCGCTGTTATCTGGTCTGGACCTGGAGCTGCATTTTTTCTCATGGCCGCGATTTCTGCTTTGATTTCTTCTTTCGTGAGTGGGATATCCAGCTCGGGATTCGGCAGCTCAGAATACTCCGGCTGTTCCACGACTTGGTCCGTGCACAGATACCTGGTCTTGAGCTTTTCCATCAACTCTGTGTCCGTACCCGGGGTGGCGTGTACGATCTTCGTGAGCCTGTCTTTAGTGGCCGACTTGCTGCTTCTGGGGTCGATTAGGACACGTAGGAGCTTCCAAGTCTTTGACACCCCTAGCTTCCCCTGAATACAATCACAGAGCGAATTCCAGTTCTCTCTGGCTAAGGATATGGCATAGGATTCCGCCTTTTTGTTTATCTCCTCTATTGTTTTCTTGAGTTTGCGGTTAAGCCGCTGTCTGCGCCATCTCTTTGTCAATGAGTGCCTCGCTTCCCATAAATGTAGAAGGTGCGGATCGACCGCTGGGCAGTCCTCTGTCGTGCAGACCTCTTTTTTAAAGGCTTTCAAAGTGTGCACCTCATCTTTAACCCATTCCTCTAGGTCGGTAATAGGGTTTGCAGGAGATGTCTGGGCCTTTCTCCACCTGTCCCAGTTCGTAACTCTTGCGATACCTATTTTGCGCTCGCACGCATTTGTGCTTATCTCCAGAGAGAGTATGAAGTGATTGCTTCCCAGGTGCTGTTCGGTATTCTTCCAAATGGCGCTTTGTATGTTCTTGGTGAACGTCAGGTCAGGACACGTATCTCTACTGACACTGTTTCCCAGCCTCGTAGGGTAAGTGGGATCGGTGAGGGTCGATAACCCTTCTTGCGCCACTACTTCTTCCAGTTTTCTGCCTTTTGGTGTCGCTGCCGGGTAGCCCCATGAAGGGTGTGGTGCGTTGAAGTCGCCCCCAATCACGCAGGGGGAATGGCCCACTAAGGTCAGAAATTTCTTTATGAGGGAACCCAATTTTGCGTGCCTGTCTTTAGGAGGGCTGTATACATTCAATACGTGCGTGCTTGCCGCTCCTCTTTGGAGAAGAAGAATATTTATATAGCAGTGCGCAATATCCGGCTCGAAAGGGTCGTGCAATATGGCAGTGTATAATTTGTGCACTAACGTGGCAGTTAACTGGTCGTGCTGGTAAGTGACATAGTCTTGGAGTTGGAGAGCGCAGGTGTGTACGTGTTTTCTCTCTCTGTGCGCGTTTTTTTCGCGCAGTTTTTATGTGAACGACAAGCACCAACTAGCCCGCCAGAAAACCTTTCTGGCATTATGTAACTTTGAAAATTATCTGTGCACACATTTGTGAAAGTGTGCAGCTATATTGAGAGTTACCAGGATTTGAGTGTAAAACCATTTTAACTCTGGGGATAGCCTATAAAATACACATGTCATCGCGGCCCAGCAAATATTTCACAAGCATTCGTTCGATTCGTGCCGAAGTTTCATATGCAAGCTTGCGGTTAAGGCGATAAGCTTTTATTCAGAATGCAAAATTTGCATAGGATACACTGCAGCTCTGCACAATGATCAAAAGGACGTAGCATTGGTATCGTAGAGGTTAAGGCTTGTGCGATGCTCGAGAAGCATATTTGGTCATAAGGAGTACCACCGCATTAAGTCAGCCGTAGGTGGTTTTGCAGAGAGGTGAAAGCATAGCATAAAATGTCATAAATGCAATTTTTTATTGTAGGGCAAAGCGAACGACTGATCTGAGCAGCCCAATAATTACATAATACCAGAGACATAATATGGTGTCCTGCAGGGACTTTATGCGGTGTTACTATAGTTTTGTTGGTTACTTAGTTCCGTAATGTATTTTTTCGTTCGTTTCTTAGTCAACAGCCTACTATGGGTCCCTAAAGTTATGTTTTCGTGACATATAGCTGCTGATAAGTCCTTTATGTACATGCTTCTAATTTTGAGCTTTATATATAAACAAAATTTTCTAGTTTGGTTCCAAAAAGGACAATATTGCTGTTTCTACCTAAGTCATTACGTTAGCCTGGATGTGCACATTGCAGGCCAAAGCAACTCTTAAGCACCGCCATTTATATTCCATTCCGGTAGCGAACAAACTGGTCTATCTTAAATGCCAACCTAAGTTTCTTCCACCTCTTTTCTTGGAATCCACTCAGTTATGATTAACGACGATGCTTTATCTTGTCCTCACGTTACACACCGAAATTGCTAACATCATATAATCTTTAGTCTAAAATTACTTCCAGCAATGTTGAATTCTTTCTGAAACACGTCCACAGCTTATACATTTTCCGCAGTAACAAAGCTGCTCCTGAGAGAAGCACAAAAACAAGGCCGCTACTTGAGGATATTTTCTGAGAATTTGAAGGATAGTCTTCTGAACGATGCAGCTGGCACTAGAGGTTCCACCGTAATTATGTTTATTCCGCGCCCCACGATCTGTTTTTATGAAATCATGCGCACTGAGCAGGAAATCTTGTTATCCAGTCAGTTAATATTTCAAGAAAAGCATACACAGAATATTGTTACGGGAAATATTCACAGTAAGGCAGTTGTCCACGCCACTGAGGATGCTCACAGCACAGCACTCGCACAGCACAGCACTCGTCTGCGTCTTCTTCTTCTGGGGGACTGTCTCACTTCTTTTTCGTCAGCACGGCCAGCGAATACCGCTCAGTAACACTACCCCCCCTCGGGAAAAGCACAGTCCCGGTGCGTTCTACGTTTGCGAAACAGAACGTGCATAATAGGGCTTTAAGCGGGACACATGCACTATTTCAGAGCATGGCGCTCTGGACGAGTATTTCGGAGGCACAGATTCAACTTCGTATGTGACGTCTGTCACGGGCCGCAAAACTCGGTAAGGGCCTGTGTACCGGGGCAAAAGTTTTTCACACAAGCCCACGCGACGGCATGGGAGCCACAGCAAGACGAGTGACCCAGGACTGTAGTGGACATTACGGTGGCGACTGTCGTACCGGAACTTTTGAGAGTCTTGGGATGCAGAGAGCCTGGCATGAGCTATCCGGCGGGCATCATGAGCGCGGGCTACGGCATCACTGGCGTAAGTACTGGTGGCGTCTGCCGCGGGTAGCGAGGTGTCGAAGGGCAGTAACGGGTGTCGGCCAAATAACAGATAAAATGGGGAGTATCCAGCGGTAGAATGGACTGATGAATTGTAGGCGAATGTCACAAAGGGTAAATGAACGTCCCAATCCCTGTGGTCGTCAGACACATACATGGACAGCATGTCTGTGAGGGTACGGTTTAGGCGTTCCGTGAGGCCGTTGGTCTGGGGGTGATAGGCTGTGGTGAATTTGTGACGGACGGAGCACGAACGGAGAATTTCGTCAACCACTCGCGACAGAAAGCAGCGGCCACGGTCAGTTAGTAGTTCACGAGGGGCACCATGATGTAGAATTACGTTTTCTAGGAGGAAGTCAGCGACGTCTGTGGCGCAGCTGGTCGGGATGGCTCTGGTAATAGCATACCGCGTAGCATAATCGGTGGCGACGGCGATCCATTTGTTCCCTGAGGCTGAAACTGGAAAGGGCCCAAGAAGGTCAACACCTACACGGGAAAACGGGTCAGTGGGTATGGGGATCGGCTGCAAATAGCCTGAAGGCAAAATTGTGGGTTTCTTTCGACGCTGACACAATTCACATGCGGCAATGTATTGTTGGACGGAGCGATAGAGCCCCGGCCAGTAGAAGCGTCGGCGCAGGCTGTCGTATGTGCGAGAGACACCCAGGTGGCCAGCTGTTGGAGCATCATGAAACTGGTCAAGGATGGTGGAACGCAGATGTTGAGGAACGACGAGCAAAAGGTCTGCGCCGTCTGGTCGCATATTGCGTCGGTATAGGGTGTTCTCGTGGAGTACATATAAGGCAAGAGATGGATCAGGTCGGTCGCAGGTCAGACGGAGGATAATGGAATGGAGCAAAGGATCTAAGTGTTGTTCGTCGGCAATGTTAGAAAAGGCCGACACAGACAAGACACATGCGTCATCGTCAGAGTCGGTAGGGCTAGGGGAGTCGACGGGATGACGGGACAAGCAGTCTGCATCTTGGTGAAGCCGGCCGGACTTGTACACGACGGAAAATGTATACTCTTGTAATCGAAGCGCCCAGCGCCCCAAACGGCCTGTAGGATCTTTGAGGGAGGAAAGCCAACACAAGGCATGATGGTCTGTTATAACAGTAAAGTGCCGGCCAAACAAATAAGGGCGGAATTTTGTAATAGCCCAAACAAGTGCCAGGCACTCTCGCTCTGTGATAGAATAATTTTGTTCGGATGTAGATAAGAGGCGGCTGGCATACGCAATCACCCTTGTATGGCCGTGTTGTTGCTGGGCAAGTATAGCTCCAATGCCGTGGCCACTTGCGTCGGTGCGGAGTTCAGTATTGGCAGATGGGTTGAAATGGGCCAAGACGGGTGGAGTTGTGAGAGCAGCAATAAGTTCCGAGAAAGCTGCAACTTGTTCAGGCCCCCAGGAGAATGAAACGTCTTTCTTTAGGAGATTGGTGAGAGGACGAGCTAGCGCTGCGAAATTCGGGACGAATCGTCGGAAATAAGAACATAGGCCAATAAAGCTTCGAACATCGCTGGATGAACGTGGAGTGGGAAAATCTCTGACGGCACGAATCTTGTCGGGGTCAGGCTGAACGCCAGCAGCATTAACCACGTGACCAAGGACTTTGATTTGTCGGTGACCAAAGCTGCACTTTTTGGAGTTTAGTTGCAGTCCCGCGCGGCGAAAAAGCGCTAGGATTGTAGAAAGGCGACGAAGATGGCTTTCAAATGTAGACGAGAAAACTATTACATCGTCAAGATAACACAAACAAGTGGTCCACTTGAAGCCTCGGAGCAAAGAGTCCATCATACGTTCGAAGGTTGCTGGGGCATTGCAAAGGCCAAAAGGCATGACTTTGAATTGATAGAGGCCGTCAGGGGTGATGAACGCTGTTTTTTCACGGTCTCTCTCGTCGACAGAGATCTGCCAGTAGCCGGAACGTAGGTCGATGGACGAAAAGTAGCTGGCTCCGTGCAAAGTATCAAGCGCATCGTCTATACGCGGAAGAGGATACACATCTTTTCTGGTTATCTTATTTAGATGACGATAGTCAACGCAGAATCTCCAACTGTTATCTTTCTTTTTGACCAACACAACAGGGGATGCCCAGGGGCTGCTGGAAGGCTCAATTATGTCGTTCGCCAACATTTTGTCGACCTCTGTTTGGATGACGCGTCGCTCGGCAAGCGAAACACGATAGGGCCGCCTGTGAATAGGATTGGCGTCACCGGTGTCAATGCGGTGACTGACAACTGTGGTTTGACCCAATGGGCGGGTACCGAAGTCAAAAAGGTCACTGTATGTGAGCAAAAGCTGTTTTAACTCTGCGGCGAATTCAGGCTGGAGATCAGCTGCAATCATGCTTTTAACAGGATCAGTGCGCGATGTAGAGGACGAGGGAGATGTTGCAGGGACGGCATTCGGATTATCGGTAGCCAGAGCTGAAATGGCACAATCGGTCATCGGCGACAGCTCTGCTAGTGAAATTCCCTCGGGCAGAACCTGAGTTGATAAGCTGAAGTTAAGGACCGGGAGGGTAGTACGGTTCTGGGAGATGTGCACAATCAGATGAGGAAGGGTGACGTGCCGCTGCAAGATGACATCAGTAATGGGACACGCGAGATAGTCGCCGTCTGGGACGGGTGGGAATGGTGACATAGGGATGTAGACGGCAGCTTCAGGAGGTAGGCGGCAGAACTGTGCTGATCGAAGGCGGGGTGAGCAGGAGGGGTCTTCAGAGCAGAGCGGAAGGTCCAAGCGAAGTAGGCCGGTAGAGCAGTCAATAAGGGCAGAGTGGGCTGTTAAAAAGTCAATGCCAAGGATAACGTCGTGGGGGCATTCTTGGAGGACGGTGAACAACACTGGAGCATGACGACCACCAATGGTAACTCGCGCTGTGCACATGCCAACCACGGCAGCAGGGCTTCCATTGGCAACGCGAACTGTGGGCGAGACGGCTGGAGTAAGGACTTTTTTGAGGCGACGGCGAAATGAGGAGCTTAGGACGGACAGTTGGGCGCCGGTATCAATGAGAGCAGAAACGGGAACACCATCCACAAGGACGTCGATGCGATTATTTTGTAGGGCAGGGGTCAGCAGAGGTTTTTCAGTCCGGGTCACAAATGCAGCGTCACCTCCGGGAGCTGCATTGGCTAGTTTTCCGGTATGTGGCTGGAATAAGACGGGGACAAACGGCGGCGAGGAAGAGGAGAACGCGAGCGTCGGGTCTGCGGGGATGGTGAACGGTTGACATCACGAGCAGGGACACCGGGGTCAACAGTGGTCTGGTCGGGGCGAGGTGAGGTATAGCGAGGGGCATAGTCTCCGCGGCGGTCGACGTAGTTGAAATGACGAGATGGCGTTTGCCAACGGCTACGGCAGTGACGGGAAATGTGGCCAACGCGGGAACAAGTAAAGCAGATGGGACGATTGTCATGGGTACGCCACTCATTTGGATTGCGGTACCGATATCGGGGCGAGAAACCGGCAGTAGGTGAGGCAGCTGCAATTACTGGAGGGGCAGGTCCTGAATCCACGGTGTCGGTGCGGCAGGTAGAAGGAAGACCCATATTGGCAACCTCTTGGCGAACAACAGCCTGAATGAGTGATATTGTAGCCAAGGTATTGTCGGGGGTATGCGAGAGTGAAGCTGCAGGAGTCATTGCCTCGAGCTCTTGGCGGACGATGCGGGTCAAAGTAGTGTCATTAGTTGGCGGTCGAGGAGGCGGAAGATCGACACAGGAAGAGCTGGCAGCCGTGTTCGGTAGACGGTCGAAACGATGTGATATGCGTCTCTGTTTCGCTTGTTCGAAACGTCGGCATACTTGTAGTACAGAGTCCACGGTGGAACAATCCCTGCATAAAAGGAGGTTGAAAGCATCGTCGGCAATGCCTTTTACTATGTGGCCGACTTTATCCTCCTCAGGCATGGCGTGGTCGACTTTGCGGCACAGGGATAGCACGTCCTGTATGTAAGTGATGTAAGACTCTGTAGACGTTTGCGCGCGAGAAGCGAGCGCCTTTTTCGCGGCAAGGTGACGGCCAATGGGCTTTCCGAAGAGGTCGTGTAGCTTCTGCTTACAGATGTCCCAAGATGTGAGGTCCTCTTCATGGGTCTCAAACCACACCCGCGCTGTCCCAGTCAAGTAAAAGATGATATTAGCAAGCATAAGTGTGGGATCCCACCTGTTGTGCTTGCTGACTCGTTCGTATAGAGCCAGCCAGTCGTCGACATCAACGTCGTCGGTCCCACAGAAGGTTCCGGGGTCACGGGGATGGGCCATGACGACAGCAGGTGCGGCGGCAGTAGATGTAGCGGCGTCAGTAGTCATACTGGTGGTAATAATGCGTCGGCCACTGCGGAGATCCAGCTTCTGACGGGGATCGAAAGATTGACCTCCACCAAGAGATGTTACGGGAAATATTCACAGTAAGGCAGTTGTCCACGCCACTGAGGATGCTCACAGCACAGCACTCGCACAGCACAGCACTCGTCTGCGTCTTCTTCTTCTGGGGGACTGTCTCACTTCTTTTTCGTCAGCACGGCCAGCGAATACCGCTCAGTAACAATATTCACCCTTCCCATTGCAAAAACCCAAACTGATTCAGCGGCCTTGCGCGCCGATGAATGTGCATTGCGTAACTTACCTCTCTCGCATAAGCGACATAATTCGAATGTCTTAGCCATAACCGTCCGCATAGTCCACAGAAAGTGAAAAGGCAGCCATAAAGAGGAGCGTCAGAGCGGTCTCGTTGCTCAGGAGCGCCCCACGAGATCCTGTTTCTTTTCTTCAGTTACCTTCATAGATCTGACCGAGTGGAGACGGCAGCGTTGCGGAGACGTGGCGGCGATTGAAAGGCACAAAGACAGGAACACCTCCGTTGTCGTCGTGGTATCCCTGCCATCGCAAGCAGGGCTATAATTCGCTGAGGTTTGCGGCTTCTCAAGGAAGCGCTGTAGAAAAAAATGCTGTCAAAAAGTGCCTCACTGGCATTGAATTTATAGCTTCCCTTTGGAGGTGCGGAAATCGATATCCTGCCCGCTAAGGCGGGGAGAAGACTTTCTTTCGCTGCCGCGTATGATGTTGCGCCTGCGGAGCACCAGCAAGCATGGTCTCTTACAATTGCAAATCGAGAAACAATTTACCTTGCAGGGATCGATGCTTTAGCACTGACTGAGGGATCTGGAACTTGTTTTAACGTGGAAGAGTTTGATATTCCGCATTCCTGCACTTCTTAGTTTGAGTCTGTATATTCTGCTGCCTGCCCAAGAAACGTTGGCTCAGCCTCTATGCTACTCATCAAGCTCTTGTGAGGCTCGGACAAGTTACGCGTCACAATGTGCGCCTTGAATATTTCTCTTGCTTCTCTAAGCTAACGCACCCTACCTCGCTTTTTAATCATTAGCGTTAAACACCCCATTATTCAGAAAATCCGGCGTCGCAGTTGTAGGTGGAAAATCACGGCCATTACTTTGCCAGATGGAACTTGGTGGTTGGCATAGACGGGCACTGATTGGTCTTTGGATTGCTTCTCGTCACACGAACATAGAGGGCCGATGTTGCAGGAGCTGCCATCTCGGGCCTCTCTTTTCAGACCGGAAGACGAGATCAGAATCAGCATTCCCAGGCCCTTTCATTCTGACTCAGACGCGCTACTCCTGGGCCACGCAGGTACGTTCGTACGGCTTGGTTAGGCACAGCTTCACGTTTATGTCGCATGGTAGTTCACAGAATACGTATGGTAAAGTGTACTCGTGCAAAATTAGACAACTAAAATAAGCGATTAGCAATTTGGTTAGCTACAAAGGCGATGTTGGCGAACAAGGTTACTAAGAACAATTGGCAAAGGGGGGACCATTAACGGTTTCTCGCCATACCCTTAACGACCGAGCTTTTTTGACCCCCCCCCCCCCTCCCCGTTTTTTTTATTCAGCCAGGGAAGCTGAGAGATATGGCGTAGGCATGCATCTGAGGTGTGCGTTTTACCGCAAACACGTGTCGGCAATGCCCGACAAGTTCGTACAAAGCAGAGCTGGCCGAGCTCGGTTGACACACGTGCCATGCCTATGCTTTAGCTTTGATTGGTACCAAACCAGGTGTGCTGGTACAAGGAGGAGGTCCGATTCTGAGCCAGATTGCTTAAAAGATGAGATGGCAGCCTAAAGACCAGAATTTTTTCACGATTTTAGCGAAAAGGTTATAATTTACTATTTTTGTTGGCGAAAATGCCTGTTAGGCAAGCTAGTACCTTTATTCCACATAGGCAACAGGGCAAGGCGGAGAAATACACACATACGTGTCTCTCTCCACCCTGCCAGTCCATGGTGGAGCCTAGGTTGCTTTTTTTTTATGCGAACGGAGAGGCTTCCGTGTGTTGTGCGATGTCGGTGCGTTGTTGTTGTTGTTGTGGCTGTGGCTGTAGGAAGAAGGAAAAGAAAATGCACGGGCCTGCTACTGGCTCTGTGGCTGAGCCACCTGCGGTGCCTCGTGCGGACAGAAGAGAAAACAGAGAAAAAAGGAAAAAGAAGAGGGAGAAAAGGATGCGCGACGCAACAACAGCCGTCGTCCACCACATTAAACATCCCCAGGTGGTCAAAATTACTCCGTAGCCCTACACTACGCCTCCTGATTCCCTCTTTCCATTTTCACTCCCACCTTCCTTCCTTTCCCAACGGCGCGGGTCAGGGCTATAATTGTGACAGATACTTGTGACAGATACTGCGCGTTTCCTTTCAAGTAAACTAATTATTATTATCTTCTTGTTAAGTTTGTTTATTCTTTTCGGATTGTATAACATTTGTGCTGTTTCTTTTCTTTCGTTTGACTTCTTCAGCCGCGGGCCATGTGACTTCCTTTTTTCGTTGCTTTTGCACACGGTATGCCTCACGTAGTATGTATTGCAGCTGTGACAGCAAAATGTATTTCTATGGATGATGTGCGGAGGCTGCAAGCTATAGCCATGTTTGTCAAAGGCACCTCCTAGGTGATTTTGTAGATTTAGTAGCCGATCATATTTTAAGAAATTATCAGCCTTTGTTCAATAGCGTCAAACGCGGCTTGTAGTTGTGTATCTTATGCATCATCATCACTTTAATTTTATTCCATAATAAAATTGGGCTCGATAGACCCAAAATTCGTTGCGTTCTCTGAGATACCACTTCATAAATGTGTCCGAAAAAAATTCGCGTGTAATTTCTTATGAAACTTATGACGCCACAAGTCTTTGCGCAGCGTTCACTATGGAGACTTAGCCTTTTCCTTAACATTTTTTATGCATCCGTTAGAAAATTTGGAATTAAGCATCCGATAAGTATTCCAACCGATGGCAGCGCCTTCATTTCTAAAAAAAACCAACGTAAGAAATTTTTTTTTAATTTCGTGGAATGAAATTTCTTGCAAAGCCCTACAGCGTGCATGCTTAAGGCATGGAATCAGCTACCTCTTATTTCTTTATGCAGCATATTCACTGTAGCTTACAATTTAAAAGGAAACGAAGCGCGTTTTAAGTATGGTGGCCTAGGTGCCTCCAAATAACCGTTTAGGCCTGGTCTGCGTATTTTAAAGTACGAAGCCATGCATTAAATGACACTTAATTTTGTGTGATCTAAATTTTCTGTAATGAAATCAGTCAAGAGCAAATTAAATATTTCAATTTGAAGGCGCAGAACAATACACACGTATTGTGCTATTCATGAATAAAAATCGTCATGTCAGATATAGGACTTCGTTTGTATATTGCAGAATGGGTGGAGACTGTAAGAGCGAAAGATTCCATCTATTTGTCAGAAGTAATATATGCCGCTGCGCCAGAGAAGACGGGTGTTCCGGCTTTGGGCTTCTACTTACCTGCAAAAGAAGTTGTGCAGGAGAACAGCTCTGCAACAAAATATTCCAGGCTTTTATCGCACATCACGTATATTGATGTCGATAAGACTGCCATCTAGTGACTACCCCAGAAGAATTGAGACTTATGAAAACATTTTTCAACTTTTTACCTTTCGCACGCTACATCATTCGATGCTTTTCTAGCCACCAACCATCTCTGAAAAAATAAATTTATGGCTGCAATGCTGCCCTGGGCTGGGCCGACTGCAGATAACTAATGTTATTCTTCAATATAAAGACATGCACAAAAGTGTTTACGCTAAGGATTTATTTATTTCAACCTACGTAGCTTTCCTTCAATGAAGAAAAGCTGAGCACATCCTAAAATTGGAGCTATAAAATATCGTTTTAAAATCGATGAGTGTTGGAGAAATTGAAAACACGACGAAACCTGCGTGTACTACTAGGTGCTACAGATGCAGCACCTGCTCAAGGGAGGGCTATTCTGTGAAGCTGATGCTTGTGAGGCTCTTTCGAGAATTCCAGAGAACTTGTTTCATCAAGATTTTATCTATTCTTTCACATAGCATGCGGCAGAAGCGAAGTGGGCTGCTGCCTGAGGGGTCCTGAACTCCAGTCGATATGCCTCTGCACTGAGCACATCGCAATAAACAACCTCCATTGAAACTCATGTTCAAATCTTCAAAACTTCCCGTTGCATGACTCGAAGCTGTCTGAGTAACTTATTGAGGTCGCACTGACAACCCCCTCCCCCCCAACCCCCTCATAAAAAAATTAAAAAGAGAAACTCTATGATTAGGCACTCCAGCAAACGAACAGAAGCGACTCTCCAGTAGGGCTTAAATTTGTGGTAATGCGAAACATTCTCTACTATTCGTATTCTATGCCATGATGCGGAATAGGGTGCCTAATTCACACCGTTACTGCTTGCTGAACTGATTCAGCGCTACTTCCTATGCAAACAGCAAAAAATCCAGCGTAATCTAATGGTAGAGACGTTAACTGGGGAATGCGTTGTATCTAAACCCAAACGTGGCAATGTCAAAAGTATACAGGCCAAGGATTTTTGTTTTATGCCCTATAACAAGGCTTTTAAAGCAGCTCCAGCTTTCGAAACCTCGTAGATGAGAAATCTCATCCTCATTCTCCTTTAGAGTACATTCATTTTCCAGTAATGCTGCCAGCAGCCGCGTTACAATGGTCAGAAGCGAACTTCTTGGGCCGTATACTTTTGACAAAAACTATATGAAAGGACGAAGAGAACGAGTTAAAATAGAAGTAGAATCTGAGCACTGCAAAGTACAACTCCTTTGAAGTAAAATAAACTGCGAAAATAAAGTAAGCTGACACCATCCATATACTGGAGCATGGGAGACAACGGATTAAGCGATATTTACACCTTTCAGTTTATTTCAATAGGTACCTCAGCAAGAGAAGAGGGACGCAGCTACTACGCAACGTTGACAGCCAGAGAAACAGAATTCCTTTTATTACATGCTTCCTAAGAAAATATTTCTTCGTGTAGATCTTCTGAGCAGCGGAATGAAGTTAAGTTTAAAGACAGCGCTTCTGAAAGCTTGTCGTGAATCGCGAGGTTATTTGCACTTTTTGAATCATTTTGTCTTTAACGTGTGCGGAGCGATTATTTAAATGTATTTTAAATTAAAAAAAAAATATCCGTGTATACGAAAAAAATCTTGACGTCAGTGGGCACAAAATATAAGCAAAAATAACAAATATATTTGTGCTGCTCGTAAAGTTTCTTTAATGCAGCTTGGGAGTATCTCCTGAAGCATAACGCTATTATGGTCATGAATGCTTTATTACCAGAGAAATGAATCAAGTTATTCAATTTTGATATGGAATGAAGACTTGTGTTTCTTTTGCGTACATATATTTCGAGCATCCAGGGCATCTGCATATAAATATCATTATGTTGTTCTTCTCAGAAACATCAATTATATGGTAAAAATGCTATTGTTTTTGTGACTGCTTGCCTAAAGAATTTCTTTTTACTCTAGTAAGACCGCCTTTCCAATACGTTGGGCTTGTAGGAAACTTGGTTGTTTCCAGTCCATGTAAACTGAGTATCAATTAGGACCACATATATACTGCCCCTGCTTTGGGTTCTTCCACGTACAGCAACAGTCGTGCGAACTACCACCATCATAATACTTTCCTTGTTTCTATTCTGTGGAGCTCGCTATGTGTGGGTGAACACTATCCAAAGACGTTGCTGAAACCATTGTGACTTTTGACGACTATGCCTACAAACCTTGCAGCTTCCTGGCTGTAAACTCTCAATGCGGGCTCTGTTTCTCTCATTCTTCGTCATGAATATTCATTTACGAATGTAACCGTACACGTTTACGGCAATACTGGAGATGTTAGCGGATCGAGAAGTCACATGCAGCCCAGCGCCAATGCGACAAACACTAGGTGAGCACGAAGAAAGCAGCGGCATACATCCAAAGGTAACGGCCCGCGTTAAAGAGACAGCCAGAGTGTCTTTGCTGCTCCACTTTGAACAGCGCAGCTAAATTGCAGCCCTAGTGTCACTCGTCAAAACACAGTACACAACACACAATGGAAAGTGCCGTTGCTAGTGACGCCATTTGCAGTGATGCTTTGAGGCGGTCAGGTGTGCATAAGCTCGCATATGTGAGCATCGCCATCAGAGGTAATACTCGCGGCGAGATTGAACCATAGGCTAGTTCATGCTGTGGAGACCCATAAAGCACATACCTTCTTGGGATTCACTGCGCCTAGAGGGAAGTCGGATAATTATGGCTAAATCTTAAATGTTCTCGACTCCAACCTTAACAGATGCGTCATATATTTTTCCCACGTTGACTAAGAAGACAATTGTATCCTTCACATGATCTTTTGCTTTACTTAGGTGTGAAGCCCCCTGTAGCATCGCCTATAACTGAGAATTTTCAAAACATGGCCATTTTTTAAATCGAATGAATTTAATTTCCTTAAGTACTGGGTATGATCAAGTCTGGTTTATTTTCTGCCCACAACATCACACTGATAGGAAACGCTGAGCATGAAGGTCACACTGTATGGTGAAGCTTTGCCTTCTGAAAGTATGGGAGCAGAGATTCATCTCTTTACATACATATTTCAGGATGCAACTAAGAAAGGATAACTTGGAGACGAACACAAATGGCAAGTCTAAGCAATACCCAAACACCGCCGAATAAAGGTGATCGGAACTCACATCTGCGGAGTTGGCCTGCTGTAGCTGACGAAGGGGATCTACGTTCAATTTACGAGCATCAAGGTATAAGGCTTCTTTTCAAATGTATTCGTTGTATAGGCATATTGATTAAATGCAGCCTACCACTCGTGTAAACAGAGAAAGATTATAAAATAAGCTCGATGCTTTTTAATTCAATGTCTGAAGAACGTCTGTTCAGAATGGCAAAGAAAAAAAGAATATAAATCTGCTTTTTAATGTGTGATTTTTCTTTATTTGTCCAAATGATTAGCCGTGTGGTCCTTTGCAGGGCTTTCTTTCTGTGTCTGTCACCATTGTCACTGTTCTTTCAATGGCGCTCTTATTTAAATTTAATTGCATTGACATAAAATGGGAAAAAAAGAACTACATTCAGCATGATGATGGTGCGCGCAGTATTCATGGGAATCATTTTTCTAGATACAGGAGTTTCTTGCAGCTTCCTCGGGAGTGTGCAATATTCCCCCATGCAGCTTCCGTGCCTATTCTTCCGCAGTTACTTTGTTGCAATGCGGCCGGAAGGTTAAAACACGTGCGTGTTCGAGATAAGAAAAATTATATATTAAACATTAGCGCAAGGTATGATATTGGTCGATATCAACATCTTCTCTAGATTGCGAGGGATCCCAGCATTCATCAATAGCTTTTGGGAGGAATTTTGTAGCCCATTCTTGTACGACAGGAAATGGTCGTGTATAAGACACGCGCCGACTCGCGAGATAACTCGAAACCAAAGTGCCGCGAAGGCTAAAAAATAACCTTTAGAACAAATTTTCTTGTTTAAACATCAAGTAATATGAGAACTCGCGTACATTGCTGAAAACGTGGTCGTGTATTAGATAGCCGCTCTTGTTCCCAGTCCCATTTTTACAAGAGAGAGAGAAACCAATCTGGTTTTGCACATTGACAGCCAAGGTATTGAACAGTCTTCATTTTACTTGTTCATAGGAAACTCGAATCAACAAAAATTTAGTATGGCTGTAGAGAATTCTGAAAGCCCATGGAAATAAAAATATAAAAGGAGACCCTCAGTGGGCGGCCATATTTATGAGAGGCCATATCAAACCGCTGGCGATATCGCAACCTCATCATATGCGAGTAGCACGGGTCGTGAATAGAACGCAAGCGATATAGCCATACCTTCCGTTTTACTGATGCAACCCCTAGGTACTCTCAACCGAGTCATCGTGGAATCATCGCATTTGAGACAGCAGCCTCCTGAATATATTTCGGTCTGTCTTTGCGTATCCTTTATTCATGCGAAGGTGTTGCTATAAACGTGTCAATGTAGTCTTCGCGACACAATCGCCATTGAGTCAGCGTCTCTGGAATGATCTTGGCCACATGGCTAAAGGAAGAGACAGCTCTAATTGAGGAAGGTTAGGAGGGGTATGGCTGATTGCTTGCGTAAAGCTGCTCTAAACTCCTATTACCGTTTTGGGGCGGATGAAAAGTGTACCAACGCTTTCTGTAGTATAGCTGGTTTACGACTGAATATCAAGAATAAAATCCTAGCCACTGAAGATATGATTCATTCTCTAACTGTAGTTTGTACCCAACCGTATTCACCGGAAAGAAGGTTTTCAGAAGAACACTAACCTGGAATTGGCTGGATATGACTGGAACGCTTGTGTCAGCTGCGTAGGTAAGTGGGATGTCTTAGGAAGAATTGGGTTTAAAGTGTTTTTTGGTCTTGGTTAGACTGCTGCGAACAAGAAGTTTCGAACAGGGATCTATGCAGGTGAGTAGGATTGAGATCCCTAGGCTTGGACTTCAAAACCATGTCTAGCCAGTGACTTCTTAAAAATTGAGCCGCCAGTGACTATAAATGCATAATTTCGATGCAATAGGTGCAGTGTGGGTGGAAAGAAAACCTAGACGTCATATGCATGGAGCTGTACGAATAAAGTTTAAATTAGTAGGGTGAGTGGACAGCACAAAAATATTTCGAGGCTGCATGCGCTCTAGAGGCCTCGTGTTTCGGACCTTGGCTTTAGAGTGTACGAGCAATAATAAGAGCCGCCCTAATTTCTGAATCGATGAATACACGAAAGAAAGGCGCGGCAATACATTACACCGTCACACAAGAAATGGGCATGTGAGAATCTGGGCATTCCTTAAAGAAAATGTATTGGTTATTACTCAGCGCTCCGCGAAACGTCTTGTTCACGTGGCATGGTATATTTTCCTTTCTTCCTCCGTAACGTTGAATAAAGTGTTTTCTTCAAATCCCACAAAAGTAAAATAGAAAATAAATTGCCAACTGACAAGTGCGCGCATTTAAGAGTAAAGGAACTGAACCAGGTTAAGCTTATACGGCGAAATCCTTTTGTTTTTCTTAAGCATTTCAGATAAAGTGAAAGCAGGCGAGAAATATACACACCGCGGGAGAGTTACCATTAATATAATAATGAACAGCTTCAGGCCGTCTTTAGATATTTGTTGATATATTTTAAACTCGAGCTCTTGCTACAGCACCATTTGTTTCTTTTGGGGCAGTACAAACAAAAACAGTGCAATGCTGGTTACAAACGTTTATGTTAAAATGTGTACTGATTGATACTTGCTTACCTTCTTTTTGTAGTTTCCAAAAACTTCAGAGCCCATCTGTGCGTGGCCAGTGGATTTTAGTATGGAATGAATGGGTGTAAAGGCGTACCGCCAGTACCGCTCCCAAAAGTGTCTCACTTAGAGAGAAGAGAAATAGGTTTGTATATTTATTTATTTCGATCACAGCACTAGAATCGTTGGAAGGCCACCAGTTGCTGACACAAGCAATGTTGCAGCGACAGCGGAACAAGCAGCCACCAGGGCGTTCGAGGTCATTTAAAACTGAGGTGGCTTTCTGCCGTTTCAGTCTTGGAATGCATGTAGGCACCGGGTGGTGACTCACGAAAGCTTGTTTATTGTTTACGTTCTACATCGACCCATCGTTATGTTCTTCTCTGCCCCAGCGCCGTGATCTCTCAGTCATCGAAGCAGGCAGCGAATGATAATGCAACACGCGCTTAAAAACCGCGCAGCATATAAAATGCACGGTAACTTGACCGCCTTCCTGCGATGTATCATGAAATCTGCCAAAATGAACCGCTTGAACAGATTCCAACCAGCGCAATTCAGAGATTGTATTTTATAGTTTATTTCATTTTTTAATATTACTTTCGAAGTATGCGTTTTGAAATCTGAATTTGGCATGAGAACTGGTGATGCGCAATCAGCAAGGAATTTGAAGAAAAGGAATTGGAAAGGGGATGGTTCGTGTGTGCGCAAAACTAGCAGTTTGAAACTCTTGCTGTCAGTCTTCATGATTTTTGTTTGTGAGCAAACAGGCCTTAAATGAAAAATGTAAAAACGCCACTTGTTTATATGACTAACGCGAACGTCGCAGAGGTGTGTTCCGCAAGATGCGTTCTTGTTCAGCGTTCCTGCCATCCGCAATACTGCGCTTGAGCGCGCGCCAAGGAACGGCACTCTACTGGAGCGATGGCGTACCATTAAAACACCTGCCATGCAAAATATTACAATACTGCGCGTTTTCTTTCCTGCAAACCATTTATATGTAGCACAGCACCGAACGCCGGTAAGAGGCAAACTATGAGAGGCAAATATCAGGAGAGGAAGGGTAGGCTTTCGTGATTCTCCTCTTAGAAGACATCAGTAATGGTAGTAGTGGTTATTTTATTATACTGGGTGTCAAAGCTAACTTTAGCCAAGAGTTAAAGGGCCACTGTCCACCCACGTGTCGCAAATGTTTTCTTCCCCCTTGACTGTGAGGCTTCGCCCACAGAACGCAAGGCCGAAAAAATGTTTTTGACAAGAGTAACAACGCAGTTACAACCGCCGCAATCACCCGATTCTGTCGTGTATCTCTCCTCCCGTTCCCTCACAAGGGTTTCTCACTCTCCTGCCAGTCGTCTAATCTCCGCGCCCCGCCTGCGTGGTGCTGTGGTAAGACGCCCAACTACTGTGCCGGAGTGCCCGGGTTCGAACCTGACCTCGGCGGCTGCGTTTCGGTGGAGACGAAACAAAGAGGCGTCTGTGTGCTGTGCGATGTCAGGGCACGTTAAAGATCCCCAGGTGGTCGAAATTACTCCGTAGCCCTTCACTACGGCTCCTCTTTCTCTCTTTCTACTTTCACTCCCACCTTCCTCCCTTTCCTTACGGCGCTGTTGAGGTGTCCACAGAAAACAAGTGAGACAGTTACCACGTCTTTCCATTCCTAAAAAATCAATAAATCAATAAGTCTAACCTCCTCAGACCAAATTCCCCTTTCTACTCCGCGTTTGGTGGGAGGTTGTGCGTGACACTGCGTTCGCTAAAACGAAACGGGTGAGGGAGCGCACGCCGCTGCATTCATTTCACTCAGCCCGGCCGTCACGAGTTAAATTTTGGATTGGAAAACATTTATGCAGACGGTCCGCTCTAGATGGCCTCCAGTCCATGGCTGGCGGTGACCTTAGTGGCCCACTCGGTGGCAAAGGCTTGAATGCCCGGGTCCGAGCTGACCAGAACGGCCTCCCATCACTGAAGAGAAGGAATTTGTACTAGATCTTCCGGTGGAGGTTCTTCTTTACATTGCCATAGTATATGATCATACGTGGCTGCTTCGCCACAGAACCTGCGCGTGAGGTTAAAGTCATCCGGGCACGAGTTAAAAGCGTGCAACGAGTGGCGCACAAAATTACTCGCGTACGGCCATCCTTCACCCGTCAGTCAGCGAGACTGACCAATGAATGTCGTCGCTAGTCGTCGCTACTCCGACGTCAGCCTAGCGGCACGTAGATAAGGGAAGGATGAGAGAGCTTTGATTTGTGGCGCACGAATACGCCAGACATCGGATATTTTTGTATTTCCTGGGCTTCTTAAGAGCTTAGAAAAAGCGGTACATTTGAGGCTTTCTTCACCGTAAATAAATGGAATGGTGTTTTTAGAAGGTCTTCTCCAACTTTGCAAATCACATTTATTGTCACATGCAATACTTAATAAATTAGAGAAATTACCCTAAATAACTAGTTAGGTAATAGCAAAATAAAACATGCTTGTGGTGCTTCACATGGCTGGTCGCAGTATACAAGAGGTGTCTCTGGCCTTCCTCAAATGTTTCTATTTTTAACCCTTGGCTAAAGTTAGTTTGGACGCCCAGTGTATGCAAAAGGAAGGAAAAGATGTTTGCCAGCCCCGGTATCTTCTATCTGATATCTGAAGCATCTGAACTAGAGCAGCGGAAATCAAGAGGTAGCGAGGAAGAGGTAGAGGAAATAAAAAAGCTGAGCGTTAGGCAGTGAGGATAGCGAAGGTAAAAAAAGAAATATATGCACTACGGCACAATATAAAAGTAGTTTTCTTGAGGCCCACCCGCAAATGTCTTATGGCACTGAGAACTCGGCACGTCGGGCGGGACTCCGCAATAGCTGTTTCCATGTCACTGTTTACGACGCACGCACGCATCACACTACAAAACACTGATATTCGACGTGGAGAGATGAGGTCCTAGTCAAGCGGTGCTCGGTTGGATAGAGGCAATTATGGCACCAAGTATTCTGTTGTAATTTAGATAAGGCTTTCTCAGGGGGAGGGAGGGATAAACGGGAGTTGCGGTAGTGGAGAGTAAAATCATGGAAGGTGAGGAGGGAGTCACGCGTGTTCATTGCGGAGTGGAAACGGCCAGCTCGGTCGGTCATCATCTCGCGAGCGATGGACTTTGCCGCCCCATTTCCAGGGTGCCCTGCATGAGCCGAAACCCAGAAGAGTTGGATACGACGGGAAAGGGGTGAGAAGTGCTCCAGAATGTTGAGCGCAAAGGAAGAGGTTCTACCCTTTGCAAAGTTGCAGTCTGCGGTATTAGAGTCGCTAAATATGAAAAGGGCCGGTGTGTTGGTAATTGCGAGGGCGATGGCTGCTTCCTCTGCGGCAGTTTAAGTGAGAGCAGGGATAGTGGCGACGGAGAGGGCGGTTCGTTTATGAGAAATAAGGGGCAGGGCATAGGCGGGGTGCCAGAGGTATGGTGCCGCATCAACATACACGGCGTCAGCCGTGTACCGTACTGGCACCAGAGGGTGGAGGCGCGGGCAGATCGGCGAGCGGCATGATGCTGAGAATGCATGTTCTTTAGAAGGGGCTTGACAGTGAGCGTGGAGTAGATAGAGGAGGGTAAGGGACGGGTGACACAGACAGGGGAGACAGGGTTCAAGCGAAGGGAAGTAAGAAGGTCTCTGCCAGGAGTGATACTAGATTGGTGATCGAGTTTTGCCATGCGGCGATCGGCCGTTATCGTTCGGAATAGCACACGCGGAGCGTTCGGTCACAGCGCGCACTATCTGGCGAGGTGAAATAGGTGGGACATCAAGCCCGAATATTCGATGTATGCACACAGGCTCATATTTGTCCGCTCACGGACGCGCGTACAGCCCGGCGGCCACAGGAGCAAAGCTACGCTGTCCGGGATTAGCCTTTGCGCTCTGTAAGCCGCCAGAAACTCATGGCGTGGTTCGGCTAGCGCGGCGCAGTGCAGTAGAAGATGTTCGAGGGTTTCTACCACGCCACACCTGTCACACATGTCACTGTTGGCAGGTCCGTGGCGTCGTTCCCCGGCCACACATATCCAATACGCGCACGTAGGATCATTGCGCGCTGCAGCTGAGTCAGCGAGTGTCCGCTGACACTGTGATTGCGCTCACCTCTTGCGATGTGTGGGTCGGGGTGCTGCATCCGAAGGTGGTCGTCGATACCGCGCACACGTTCTCCAAAACGAGGGGCTCGTCGAACCTCCATTTTTTAATGCGAAAGCCTTTAATGCATCATGCGGTGTCCGGTGTCAATCATCCTGAAAACCATGCCGGGCATATGTGAGAGACGTATCTTAGTTGTGCTTATAGTGAACTAGAATACGTTCACTATAGTGCTGTTTATCTAGCGTCATGACAACGCGGTTGCCCGCCACAACTGAATAGTGGCAGAGAGATATCTATAATGATAGCTAGTGGTAGTTAGTGATAGGGACGATGATAATGACAGAGATGGCAATTGCGACGTCGTCATGTTGTGACGTTTCGCCAAGTCGGGATGACATTATCGGATATCCGGAAAATGTCTAATTAGCGGAATTGACCTCATGACGACCACGATTGTTGATGACATTACCTGGCGATTCACGTATATTCGAAGCTGACCCCGCCAGACGTCCTATTCAGGCGTCCGTGCGAGGCCTTCTTTTTGCGCTTCCCGGAACGTCAAAGAAGTGGACGCAGTACAGTAGGCATCAGCGGAGTCTCAAATTGGTTTACCAGAAAGAAAAGGCGCAGTACCTATCATAAAATTTATCCATTATCCAAGTCGCTAAGCCAGCAGTCACAACAGCGGCTGTCTTGCACTGCGCATGCCAGGCGTCCATGCGGCGCCTCTCGATTGGCGCTTCCTCGAAAGCAGTAGCACAGAGAATGCCGAAGCAGACGCCGTAGTGCCGGCATCAGCCGCGTTTCAAATTGGTTCACTGGAAAGACGAGGCGCTGTATCTGTCACAATTCTTCCAGGAGACAGCCGAGCGGGGATGAAAAGGAGGAAAGTGGATGTGAAATATTAATAAAATTGGAGGCTCTCTTAGACGTCTTTTAAGAGGAAAATATCGAAACTCTAATTTTCCTCATTTTGCCCCGCCGGGGTGGTGCAGTGGTTACGGCCCTCGACTACTGCGCCCAAGGACGCGGGATCGAATCCAGGCCTCGGCGACCACTTTTCGATGGAGGCGAAAAGCAAGGCGCCCGTGTGCTGTGCGATGTCAGTGCATGTTAAAGAGCCCCAGGTGGTCGAAATTTCCGGAGTCCTCCACTACGGGGTCTCTCATAGCCTGAGTCGCTTTGGGACGTTAAACCCCACAAACCAAACAAAACCTTTTAACATTTGTTAGTCATTGTAGGCCACTTATCGGCATTCCTTACAATGCTGCATATAATTATAATTGTCATGGAATCTCGCGGTATAATAACAAATCTCGAGCACCACTCTCGCGCCCAGTGGCTGTCGCGGCAGTAGCAAGTAGGAAAAGAATGATTGAATGAGTGAAAGAATGAATGAATGAATGAATGAATGAATGAATGAATGAATGAATGAATGAATGAATGAATGAATGAATGAAAAACTTTATATAGCCAAACGAAATTCTCCCGGCGAGGGTAAGGCCCACAGTCCATCGCCCCAGTGGCCATTGCCGTCTGCGCGCTCTGTCGCTGGTCGCTGGTCAACAGGCGTCGAGCAGGACAGCGCGGCCTCCCACTGCTCCGGTATTGTTGTGGTGTTTATTGGCGCTACCTGGGTTTTTATTGCGAAAGCAATACTACTTTCATTTTTTAGCCCTTCACGTAGCGAGGCGGTAGCTGCCATTGACCTTTAGCGTGACCTTTGGCGCGCCGCCAAGCACAGCTGCGCAAAAACAGGGGCTCCAACTCGCGCCGTCAACTCGCGAGGCGGTAGCTACCAAACGCGGCCTAACTCCCGCTCCCCCCATGAGGGAGCGCTACAGCCGGAGTGGCATCATCTCATGTGCCGCAAAAGCAGGGGCCCCAGCTCGTGCCGTTAACTTGCGAGGCGGTAGCTACCAACCGCGGCCTAACTCCCGCTCCCTCCGTGAGGGAGCACGCTACAGCAGGAGTGACGTCATCCCATCTGCCGCAAAAACAAGGCCCCCAACTCGCGCCGTCAACTCGCGAGGCGGTAGCTACCAACCGCGGCCTAACTCCCGCTCCTACCACAGCTACCGCCGGGGGTGCAACGTTTGATACTATAGGAGGTGGCCTAGCGGCAGGTGGAACCAACGCAGTCTCCAGGAATGCTTTCATTTCTGCTGGCGTAAAGAATGCCGTTGCAGCCGGTGCCGGAGCGGCAGTTGTACATTCTGCTTAACCTCACCCACAACCAAGTACATCGTTGCAGCCACGGCACTCCTTGCCTCGCTACTAGTTATACATAGAATAACCAGGTAGCACCCCGCAATGCCGTGGCCATATGCCGTGGCCAGTGTGAACCACTGCATATTCATAAGCATAACCACAAGCACCACAACCAGCTACATCTCGAGCTGAACCTAGGCGTAGCCATAGCTATTGCTTTCGAAATTACCAGGCTTAACCAAGCTAAGCCATTGCCAATTTTTGACACTCCCATGTAACATGGTAGAGTGTAGGTGGTTCCCCGTATAGTGGCCCCGCCGGGGTGGTGCAGTGGTAAGACGCCCTGCTACTGTGCCAGAGCACCCGGGCTCGAACCCGACCCCAGCGGCTGCGTTTCGATGGAGGTATGGTGGCTAGAAGGGTGGAGGCGAAACGAAGAGGCGTCCGGTTGCAGTGCGATGTCAGCGCACGTTAAAGATCCCCAGGTGGTCGAAATTACTCCGTAGCTCTCCACTACGGCTCCTCTTTCTCTCTTTCCACCTTCACTCCCACCTTCCTCCCTTCCCTTTCAGCGAGGTGTAGATGTCTACAGAAAACAAGTGAGACAGTTACCGCGCCTTTTCCTTCCTATAAATAGGTTGGTTGGTTGGTTTGTGGGGTTTAACGTCCCAAAGCGACTCAGGCTATGAGAGACGCCGTAGTGGAGGACTCCGGAAATTTCGACCACCTGGGGTTCTTTAACGTGCACTGATCTCCCCGCATATTGGGCATTTAAATGATCGGGCTTGCTACTGGCTCTGTAGCTGAGCCACCTCCGGTGCCACGTGTGGACGGAGGTGAAAGTATAGAAGAAAGGTAATGAACAGAGAGGGAGAAAGACTCCCATCGCAATAGTCGTCTTCTATCACCGAAGCGGCGACGGGGATACTGACAGTCTACAACTGGTACCGTCTCCGGAGGCAGGCTACCCCCCGCTGCATACGGCGGTAACCTACCAGTCCCAGCCGCGTAGTGTCAGGAATAACCACTCTCCGTAGCCTCAGTCAGCAGCGCATGCAGGTGGCGACACTAGACCTACCTTTTACGAGAAAAACCCACCTCACCCGAAGTCAAGAAGTCTTTTTGAATAAGCTCATTGCCCATGCGGCTTAAACGCCACGTATTATGGCCCGCTGGCGTCAGCATACAGAGAAAATGATTACCTGACCCACTGTACGACTCTAGGTTAGGTTAGGTTAGGTTAGGTCCTAACCTAGTCATGTGTGGACTTTAAGGCTCACTATATTGCCAATCCTTCTTTTCAGTGTGTTTCATATCAGCCTACTCTCTAATATTTATCCATAAGGGCCATTATGTAAAAGGACAGACGACATACATATGACGCACCGCTACATCAAGATCTCATCTACTCTGGGATTTCCCTGCTTTTTCTACTGGACGCTCCGAGATCAAGCCCTACCGCCTGAACTACCGTTCCCTTCTAGAAATGGATGCTAACACACAGATGATATCTGCCAAGTATGGCTCGCTTAGTGGCCTGGTTGAAGCAATGTGATTTGAGTGACGACCTAAACAATGAAGATTCTGTCTACTCCCCTTTATCGCCATTCATGGCCATGAGCTTTAACATTCAATAAAGGACATTTAACCTCTCGCTTAAGGGATTTCGTTCCATGACCCAAAGGGCCTTAGTGCAGCACGCGACTGATGCAGCACGACTCAGTGGAGCCTTGGAATAGGGGCCCACCCTTGCTGACGAGAAGCCTCAAGTCGCCAGCGCCAGAGAAGACGACGGAGATTTCACAACCGCGAAACCCTTGAAATATCCAATAAAGTTTTCACTCACTCACTCACTCCATGTGCCTAGAAATGCTTTCGCCTTAAACAGAAAGAGATGCCGTGGTGGAGGGCTTCGAAACACCGTGCAATAGCGGCTCTCACCTCATCGCAGTTTAGTGGCCCAACCTGCCCCCTAGAATTTTTACTCGTTTTCACTCCTACACCAATTTATTTTGCTCGCCTTTCTAACATTTTTTTCTGAAGTTGAGAGGTTGGTATTGCTCAATCTTGCATTTCGGAATAACAGCTGTGTTCACTTTTAGGAACGATGTTAAGCAAAAACGGGCTGGCCAGAAGTAGCACTTGATGAAAGCTAGGGGCACATAAGTACTTATTTATAGCTTAAGTATTTACGTATACTTTGTAATATGGCTATAAACATCGTGGGGACGCGTAACTCCGTGTTTGCCACATGTACATCACATATATGGGTGATGGGTTTGATTCCGCTTTTTGATATCCTTGGCTCTTTGTTGGTCGAAGTAAAGTTTTAGAAATTGGTGTTAGGCTACCGTCTTTCGAGGCCGACCGTACCCTGCATGTAGTCGGCAGGATGCGGGGTTTGTATATAGTGAAACAAATCGGCCGGCCTCAAAAGACAGTGGTCTAACGAAACTTTCAGAAAGTGTTCACAATTTGGACCAACAAATGACCAAGGATTGCAAAAAGTGCAATCAAACACGTTTCATGTATCCGTCAGACCCCGCGTCCTGGTGACCAGTCACGCTCCTCAACACACTACAAACTGGTAGCCAGTTTACTTGACCGAACGCTTTGGGCTTACCTAGAGGATTTGGTCGCACTGCGTCAGACCTGTGCGGCACCCAGACGATATATTCTTGCGTCTATAACACTGACGAGGGAAGTTTTTTCCACGCTTGTGCTAAACAGGTGAATGGAGCCTTTTTTGCTTTGGATCAAGCGAAATTGCTTGAGTGCGTAAAACAAAGCTGTTTTTGGGGTGCTGCGCGCCTTTGGTTTCCCTGAAAATTTATTCCATGAAATCGATCTCATTACACAGGCCTCATCAGTGAACTTGTACCCAATAGTTCCATTTCAGGTCCCTTCCAGATCACGCTAGGAGTGCGACACCGATGGCCGCTTTCGCCGGTCCCTTTCGTTATTGCGCTCGCCCCGGTATTACGTAAAGCTGTCGTGGACAAACGCATTATCTGTTTTCCTTTGGTTTGCCAGGACACTCTCGCCAGGGATTCTCCCAATATGCGGACGACGTTTCTCTGTGTGGGACAGCGATAGTTTTCGCGTTTTCTCTGCCGAATACGTGTCCTAATCCGGAGCTCACCTTACCATAAGCAAAAATTTGGAGGACGCTTAAGCTTCGCCTTCAAGAGTGGAACGCGATAGCGTTATTGCACCTCGTCGAGAAAACTTATTAAACGCTAGGGTATTGGGGCATGATGATGATGAACTGTTTTTTTTTTTTGGCGCAAGGGCACCTTAGGCCAAAGAGCGCCAAGCACAAGGTGAAGTGTCAACTAAAGTTAATGAAATGTTCGATGTGTGGTGTTTATGATGAACTTAAAACCGGTGGTGTATAGGGCCTAAAAGTTATTTCGGAGTGTATAGTCTAAAAAACAGTGGTGTATAGGGCCTAAAACATTGAATTTCGATGTATAGTAGTCCGAGTAAAAAGAAAAAGAGAGCTATCTAAGTAAAAGAAACGGGCTTACGCCCACGTTGATGAATAATTCCGTATAAACAGCCTACTTTAAATAAATATTTAAAAACTCTATCTAAAGAGAACATTGGATCATTACCAAGAAAGATGGACGGATGTGGGGGTATATGTTGCTTGTGTAATTCGGGAAAATGATGTCTCCTTTGCTGTTGAAGTCTCGGACATTGAATTAGAACATGGATGACTGTTAGTCGGTCTCCGCATCTCGGGCAATGTGGTGCAGGAGAGTTTGTTAAAAGATATGAATGTGTTGTATATGTGTGACCTATCCTCAGTCTGCACAGAGCTATTCCTTTGAATCTGTTTCGTTTTTCTGTAGTGTACCTGCCTATTGTTGGTTTTATTGTGTGTAGTTTATTCTCAGTTGCTGTGTCCCACTCCTCTTGCCATTGTTGTTGAATCATGTTTTCTATGTGTGGCTTGAGGTCCTGATATGATATGTTGTCAATGTCTGTAGTGTTTCGAAGGGCAGCTGATGCAGCAAGCCTATCAGCTGCCTCGTTACCTGGTATACAGCGGTGGCCTGGCACCCAACACAGTGTAATTTTAAGTTCTTGTTTGTTGGCAGACATAAGAGTGTTATAGAGAGAATTCAGGACTGGGTTCTTATTATGCCACTTCCAAAAGGATAGGGACGTTAAAACACTGAGGGAGTCTGTATAGATGATCGATGTCTGTATTTTATTTTCTATAATGTCTCACAGCTAGCAGGATTCCATGGCATTCAGCGGTAAATATACTTGTATGTCTGTTAAGTGTTTTTGAAAGTGAAAATTGCGGTCCATGTGCTGCACAGGACACTTGAGCAGACTTTGAAGCATCACTGTAGTATTCATCACAAGTGTACTTCGCCTGAAGTGACATGAAGTGCTGCTGTATGGCCCCCCACTTCAAGAAACGACAGGTCACAGTTAACACCGTGCATTTCCCAAGGGGCAATTAGGTCTTTTATGGAAGTTGTATGAAGACTGGTAAACGGAATGTCCAGATGTTCAATATGCGTGGCAACTCTGATTGGGTATGGTGGTGTTAGGGATGGTTTTCTTGAGAAAAGAGCTGTGCCAGTTTTGTCAAGCAGGAGCCGACGACATGGATGGTCCAGTTGGCATAGTACCTTCATAGCATAAGTTAGAGAAGTAAATTGTCTCCTTCGTTGCAGTGACCATCGGTTCGCCTCGACATAGAGGCTAGCAATTGGGCTAGTTCGGAAAGCGCCCGTGGCGAGGCGAAGACCGAGGTGGTGCACGGGATCGAGCAATTTTAGCGCAGAGGATGATGCTGACCCATAGACCATGGAGCAATAATCAATGCGTGATAGAACTACACTATTCAGAAGGCTCAGAAGGCAGTCGCGGTCTGTGCCCCATGACCGGTGAGAGAGAATTTTTAGCAAATTCATTGCTTTGAGACACTTCAGTCGCAACTGTTTTATGTGGGTAATGAAAGAAAGTTTTTCGTCAACAACTACGCCAAGAAATTTGTGTTCCTTTTTAAGGGCTAGGCCCTGACCATTCAATGTTATGTTGGGGTCAGGCCTGGTGCCACGCTGTTTAGAGAAAAGTACACAAACACTCTTTTCACAGTTAAATTTAAACCCATTGTCATCAGCCCACCTGGACAATTTGTTTACACCTAGCTGAATCTGTCGTTCACAGATGGCCAGGTTGCAAGATTTGAAGCTTATCTGGACGTCATCAACATATACAGAACAATAAATAGTTTTTGGCAGCACGCTTTTTAAAGAGTCCATTTTGACTATGAAAAGTGTGCAACTGAGAACACCACCTTGAGAGACGCCATTTTCCTGTATGTACTGCTTTGAATATGCATTGCCAACACGAACTTTGAATGTCCGTTCAGACAAATAACTTCGTATTGTATTCAACATGTTCCCTGTGATGCCAAGAGAGAAGAGGTCGCGGATGATACCATAGCGCCAAGTGGTATCATATGCTTTTTCAAGATCGAAAAAGACAGATAAACAATGTTGTTTATGTACAAAAGCATCCCTTGCATAAGACTCAAAGGCAATGAGCTGATCAGCTGTTGACCGCCCAGCTCTAAAACCAGCTTGATTTTGATGAAGAAGACCATTGTATTCAAGGAAATGGAGAAGACGACGATTAACCATTTTTTCAAAAAGCTTGCATAAACAGCTGGTTAGTGCGATAGGCCGATAACTAGCAGCAAGTGTGGGTTCTTTTCCGGGTTTTAATATGGGGATGATGATCGCTTCCTTCCATGCTTTAGGAAAGCGTCCTGTGGCCCATATTTTATTATACAGGGAAAGTAGGGTTTCAAGCGTGCCCGTATGCAGGTGTTTGAGCATTCCATATGTAACCCTGTCAGGACCTGGTGCTGTGTTCCCACATGTGCCAAGTGCAATCTTCAGCTCCTGCATGGTGAAAGGGCTATTGTACCCTCCTGTGCACGGTCTTTTATCACATATAGGCTTCTTCTCCTCAGTTACCTTGTGCCGCAAAAAAGAATCCGTACAGTGCGCTGAGCTGAATACATATTCGAAGTGTTGCCCTAGTGTGTCTGCTTGGTGTTCAAAGGAGTCACCACTGGTGCTGACAAGGGGCGTTGGGATTGTGCTATATCCTTTGAGTGCTCTTATTCTGTTGTATACTTTGTGAGCATCAGAATAAGAGTTCACAGAAGAAAGGAATGATGACCAGCTTTCTCGCTTGGAAATGCGTCGAACACGTCTGCCATTTGCCTTTGCACGCTTGAACGCTATTAGGTTTTCGGTTGTGGGGTATCGGCGTAGTTTCGACCATGCCCTGTTTTGAGTTTCACGAGCAGTCTTACATTCTGCATTCCACCAGGGTCTTCGTTTATTTCGTGGCTTACTTGACGTCTGTGGAATGTATTTTTCTGCTGCCTCTATAATGTGCAGCGTGATCAAGCGCTGAGCCTCATCAACGCCTAAGTCAGCAACTGATGAACAAGCCAATGATGAGTGTTCCCTGAACAACTCCCAGTTGGCTGCATATTCTTTAAACTTTCTAGGATTAGACGCATTTTCATTTTTATTACGAGCATACTTTACAGAGATCGGAAAATGGTCACTTCCATACAGATTGTTAATTACGACCCACTCTGTAGCTGCTAAGAGCATTGGAGAGCCAATAGCTAAATCTATGGATGTGTATGTGTCATGTAGTATGCTGTAGTATGTTGGCTCTTTTGTGTTAAGTAGGCATGATCCAGAGGACAATAAGAATTTTTCGATTAGCACACCTCGGGAGTCCGTTCTTGTACATCCCCATAATGGATGATGTGCATTAAAGTCTCCGACCAGCAGCCATGGTTCTGGAAGTTGATCAACTAGCTTTTCAAAACTTTCGCTACATAACCTATAATCTGGAGGAATGTACAGAGAACAAACTGTTGTTATTTTACCAAAAATTAATGCTCGTATTGCCACTGCCTCTAGGTCTGTATTGAGTGAGATGCTTCGGCATGGGTTGATTTTTGATTTACAATGGCAACACCGCCAGAGGGGCGAGTGCTGCTTTGCCTATCCTTCCTGAATACGTGATACTGCTTGAGGAAACTTGTGTCTGCTGGTTTTAAGTGGGTCTCTTGCAGACAAAATATGTTTGGTTGGTGCTCTGCAAGAATTTCATATACATCATCCAGATTATTTAGTAGTCCCCGACAGTTCCAATAAACGATACTCTCAGTAGCCATTTTTGTAAGTGAGGGATGTAGATGAGACAGTAGGTTTAAGAGTCGCCGCCTTTATCAGGTGGCTTAACTGGCGTATGTTTTTTCAATTTGAAGCGGTCCGGTGGGCACCGCCTCTCATTGGCGGACTCCCTAGGCGCCACTGACGCTGCGGAGTCCACGCTCACCTCCATCGCCTCTGGTGAAGGCATGGAGGCAGGGGGTTTTTCCAGAGGCACCAAGTTCCTCTAAGATGTCTTTGATGTCCCGGACGTCTGGGAGAAAGTGACCTCCGGGATTGCAAAGACTGGGGCAGCCGGTGGCTGCTTAGTGAGAAGCCGTGGTGGGAGCACGTCAGCAGCATTGCACTGCGTGCCCACCGTTACTAGACGCGGCCTGGCCCCTCTACGGGCTGCGTCAGCATAGAGAGCAGAGGAGAGAGCTCTATGTTTCTTCCGCGCCTCTCCGTATGATATATTCTCGGTAACCTTCAGATTGATCACTTCCTTTTCGGCCTGAAAGGCCACACAGGACCGTGAGTATGCAGGGTGTGTGCCCTCACAGTTCACACATTTGAAGTCAGTTGCATTGCAATCATCAGTTGCATGTTCGTGTGTGCTGCATTTTGCACAGGTAAGGCGTCCTCGGCATGACTGGCTACCATGCCCGTACCGCTGACACTTAAAGCATCTGCGGGGGCTTGGTATGTACGGGCTAACTTTGCATCGGATGAATTCCACATTGATGTATTCAGGAAGTGTGCTCCGGTTGAAAGTGAGAACAATATGTTTCGTTTTTATTTCTTCATTCTTTCGTCTGATTGTTATTCTTCGTACTGCCTTTACACCTTGGTTCTGTAGGCCCTCAAGGAGATCTGATTCTGTTTCATTTAAGAGGTCTCGTTCAGAAACCACTCCCTGGCAGCTGTTAAGACTGCGGTGGGGCGATACCTGAACTTCAAGGTCAGCAAATGTCTTTGTTATGAGGAGTTTGTCAGACTGTCTTTTGTCTGATACCTCTATAAGCAAGTCACCAGATCTTAGTTTTTTCGCTTTATAATTAGCCCCAATGATGGCCTTCAGCGAGCTGGCTATCAGAAAAACTGATAGCTCGTTTACAGGTTTAGACTCTGATAATGAGCGCAGGACAAGGAACTTTGGAAAGTTTTCAGTTGGTGCAGCGATTTTTTGTGTCACTTCGGTGCGACTCCTTTTCGGAGGTCGATCAAGTTTTTTTGATGATTGTTTTTCCATGCATTATGGGTGGTCTAAGGGTTCCTAATGTTCTGTCGCCTCTGTTTCACCCTTATATGCAGAGGAAGGTCCCAGAGCCCCTCACCTGGTAGACAGGTGGGGGGCCCGTCGGCCGAGGCTTGACCACAACCTCGACCGCCACCGTTCACGGTTTCTTCCCTCCACCTTTCAACCTATCGCCACGGTACGGTTTACAGCTTCGGTATGGGGGCTCAGGGTCCGTGGTGGCGCCAAGCACCAACACCAAGTTTACACAAGGTGCCCTTGCGGGGGTATTGGGGCATCCTCGCACCGGTACTCGCGCGGCCCGAAGGGGAGAAGCGGGTGAGCGAAGATAGTGATCTAAAGAAAGAAAAGACGCTTGATTCTACAACGCGTGAGGGTGCACGGCGAAACGTCAGGGGCGAGTGGCGCGCCACGTGTCGGGGCAGCGCCGCACATTGCGAGGAGGGGTTCTTCTGTGTTTGCCGCAAGATGGCTCTGCATGTGCGCAGAGCGCAGAAGAAATGCAGCGGAAACGTACTTCGCTACTCGTGTAACTGCTACTTCTGTAAGTAACATGCTCATAATTACCGATATACACCGCAGTATAACGTTCTACGGCACGTTTCTAAGGCAACACCGCATTCACTAGAAGCGCTTTTGTACCGCTTTCAATAATCGAACTCATGGCTGAGTGGTAACCGGAAAAAACTGTATAAAGACTTGTGCGATGTGGTGCTTCCAGAACCGTTGTACAGAGCTGTGTACTCGTCCACAGGGGGCAAAAATGTTCTTAAAAGAGTGAAAAGGATGATGGTGCCGGCAGGGGTGAAAACGTTCTTTTTTAAGCTGCACACTGGAACATTGGAGGTAAAGAAATGGAAGGAACAGAAAGGGCTTTTTGTACCCTGGGGTGTCCACTACATAATATGCAGGAAAGAGGAGACGATTGAACACGTGTTTCTCGAATGCTGGGATGCCGTATTTTTATGGCACGTGCTCCAGAGGACGCTTAAAAAAGAACTACCCATAAGCCCACATGGTATCCGATTCTTGCCAGTAGAAGCGAACAATGATACACCGTTGGATCTTTTGATGCTACTGGCTCTCCAGAGCATATGGAAAAGCAGAATGGCTGTAGAGCACGGTGACGTCGATGCACGTTCAGCGAGACAGCTCTTTAGAGAGAGCATACGGGCATATGTGGACGAACAGAAAGCTTTAAAACTAGAGCCAGAATGGTTAGTTAGTTTTGAAGGGTTGTCACATATGAGGGATTTTTAATCCGACAACTTCAGCTAAGGAAGGCTGAAGCTTTAAGTCAATGCTTGATCTTTTATTTTGTCATGTTGTTGATGTCACATGTGTCTTTTTTCTGTCAGTAAATAAAGAAAAAAAAACTCATGGCTGAGTGGTACCGTCTCCGTCTCACACTCCGGAGACCCTAGTTCGATTCCCACCCAGCCCATCTTGGAAGTTGCTTTTATTTATGAAGTGCCTGCAGGGATTTATCGCTCACGTCCAACGCCGGCAACGCCGACGACACCGGCTTTTCTGCTACACGAGCTCCTTAACGCTACCGCGTTAATAGCCACGAGCTCCGCTTAGGTTCATTCAGAGGCCCACAACCAGCGGCGGTTCCATTTATGGATGCAGTGTGCGTGCTAGGCGTGCTTTTTGAACCAAGCATGGTTTCGTCTAGTCCTCGGGAAAAAGTCATCTTTCGAGAAGCGCGCGTCCGCTCTGATGCCGCACAGTTCAGCCTCTCGCTCTTTGCAAACTCAACTGCTGTTAGAAACTCGCGCATGTGCATTTACGTTTTATGTGGCGCGGGTCTCAACCTTCCACGTCATACAGCCGGTCGCTTCGCGTCTCTCGGTGGCGCGTTCTTGTCGGATGGCGGTACATCATTTGCCGCATTTCAATTTCTATAGCTCTCGACCAGCAGGAGTAGGCTCAAAATACACTGCATCACCATGCTAACGTGATTGCTAAGCTTCTAAGCACTTTGTGCACCCTGGGCTGTCTCCGATGTCATATTGGATCAGCATAGCACGCAGAGTATTCACAACAGAAAGGCACCTTGTTCGAGAAGCTGAAGTGGCAAATTCTTTTTACTGGGTGGTCGCTGGATTGAAAGAATGTATTGATTCTGATTTATCGAATATCTATGTATCCGACATGCGTGTTGCACTTGTTAGCAAATGATTTGCCTGCTCCAGACTCACGCAAGATAAGCAATGATCGCTTTGACTAAGTAGGAAGCATGGACAGCTGGTAGGCTACGAAGTAATGTGAGACTTTAAATGGCAGATATAGAGGAAGGGGTAGAGGAAATCAAAAAGCTGAGTGATAGGGAGTAAGGATAGCGTAGGTAAAAAAAGAAATATATACACTACGGCACAATATAAAAGTAGTTTCCTTGAGGCCCACTCGCAAATGTCTTAGGGCACTGAGCACTCGGCAGGTCGGGCGGGCCTCCGCAATAGCTGTTTCCACATCACTGTTTATGACGCACGCACGCAGCACACTACAAAACACTGATGTTCGACGTGGAGAGATGAGGTCCTAGTCAAGCGGTGCTCGGTCGGATAGAGGCAATTATGGCACCAAGTATTCTGTTGTAATTTAGATAAGGCTTTCTCAGGGGGAGGGAGGGATAAACGGGAGTTGCAGTAGTGGAGAGTAAAATCATGGAAGGTGCGGAGGGAGTCACGCGTGTTCATTGCGGAGTGGAAACGGCCAGCTCGGTCGGTCATCTGGCGAGCGATGGAATGTCCCCCCTGAATTCCAAGGTGCCCTGCGTGAGCCGAAACCCAGAAGAATTGGATAGGACGGGAAAGGAGTGAGAAGTGCGCAAGAATGTTGAGCGCAGAGGAAGAGGTTCTACCCTTTGCAAAGTTGCGGACTGCGGTATTAGAGTCGCTAAATATGAAAAGGGCCGGTGTGTTGGCAATTGCGAGGGCGATGGCTGCTTCCTCTGCGGCAGTTTAAGTGAGAGCAGGGATAGTGGCGACGGAGAGGGCGGTTCGTGTATTAGAAACAGCAGCCAGGGCATAGGCGGGGTGCCAGAGGTATGGTGCCGCATCAACCTACACGGCGTCAGCCGTGTACCGTACTGGCACCAGAGGGTGGAGGCACGGGCGTATCGGCGAGCGGCATGATGCTTAGGGTGCATGTTCTTGGGAAGGGGCTTGACAGTGAGCGTGGAGTAGATAGAGGAGGGTAAGGGACGGGTGACACAGACAGGGGAGACAGGGGTCAAGCGAAGGGAAGTAAGAAGGTATCTGCCATGGGTGGTACGAAATAGGCGATCGAGTTTTGCCATGCGACGATCGGCCGTTATCGTCCGGAATAGCACACGTGGAGCGTTCGGTCATAGCGCGCACTATCGTGCGAGGAAATAGGCGGGACATCAAGCCCGAATGTTCGATGTATTCACACAGGCTCATATGTATGTAGCACGGAGAGTATTCACAACAGAAAGACACCCTGTTCGAGAACCTGAAGCACCAAATTCCTTTTACTGGGCGTTCGCCGGATTGAAAAAATGTATTCATTCTGATTTATCGGATATCTATGTAGCCGACATGCGTGTTGCACTTGTTAGCAAATGATCTGCCTGCTCCAGGCTCACGCCAGATGAGCAATGATCGCTTTGACTAAGTAGGAAGCATGGGCAGCTGGTAGGCTGCGAAGTAATGTGAGACGTTCACTGGCAGATGTATTGGGGAGTTCTGCCTACGAGAGAACGCCTGGCCAGTGTGACCAATGACCAATGAGCGAATTGGGGCACCATAGAGACAATCAATCATGTGCTTTTTAAAAGTGTTGTAGCATAGAATTCTGCTGGCTTGGGTACCGCATGTTTCAAGTTTGAGCCCACTGTGGCAAAAGTTGTAGGCGCGAACCATTTGCACGTTTAGTTATTGCAGCTGCAATGTTTGCGCTGTGGCGTCGTCACTACCTCGCTGAGGCTCGAAGACTTCCGGATCATGCGATCTACCTGACACTGCAGAAGCTACGTTTGGTCGTCTGGAACTACTTTTCTGCTCAGTTCGTAGCCCAAGGAGAGGCGCTGTTTTTGCGCTCCAAGTACAATCGTTTCTTTGGTATCTACGACGAGCTGGCCTTGGTGACTACCATACTAACTCAATCCCCCCTGCTGTCGGTGGCCCTTTCTTGAAACTAAGCCTATTATATTGTCTCTTGGAGAGGGGGGAAGGACTGATGGTGGCTGCTCCTGGCCCTACATGGCTCTAGGACTAGCCTGCCACCATATTATTGCGAACACAATACTACTCTAGGTTTCGAGCCTAGCTTCATTATGGCGCGGCCGCACCCACTTGACACTGTGACGTCACACCCACGTGACACTAGGGTCAGAGCTGGGCTACTAACTCAAGCGGTCGGCGTAGCGCGGCCGCGCCCAAGTGACATTGTGACGTCACACCCCACGTGACACTAGGATGCGATCTGAGCCATAGAGAAACATACTTATGTAAAGAGCGGACACTTCCATAGCGCCCTGCGGTCGAGCTACTGCCCCAGGCAGCACATTTCATCGGCCCAATAATGGGGATTGATTGGGGATTACTGGCCCACAAGTGGCCCAATGGTGCCATTGAGCTACCAATAATGTGCAGCCACGCTATACCATAATCATTATTGGCCCAGTAAACTTCACCCATATCCGTTATTGGCATTCAACCGGCTAAGAGCGGTCAATAATGCCCATTCATATTGAACAGTTTGCCATTATTGTATACACAATGAGGCAGCCTGGTCATTATTGGCCAACCAGCTGCAATTGTTTGCCAATATCTTCCACACCATGGTATAACATGGTAAATATTGTCCGGTCAATAACAACGGCTTCTCAATATTGAATATATCTAGGCATACAGTGGTCAATATTGTCCAACCAACTTTGGCGGCTTCCTAACATTGTAATATCTTGGTTTCTAGTGGTCGATATTGTCTAATGAGCCTTGATGGCTGACCAGCATTGCACATATCATGGCATAGCTTGGCTAATATTGTCCGGCCATTATGGTTGCCTCGTCAACATTGAATATATCTTGGCATACATTGGTCAATATTGCCCCACCAGCTTTGGTGGCATCCTAACATTGTATATATCTTGGATTATAGCGGTCAATATTGCCTAATGAGGTCTGATGGCTGGCCAGCATTGCACATATAATGGCATAAATAGGTTAATATTGTCCGGCCATTATGGTTGTCTTGTCAGCAATAAATAAATCATGGCATATATTGGTCAATAGTGACCCGCCTGTCATGGCGGCCTGCCAACAATGTATACATATGCATTATATTGTTCAATATTGTTCGATGGACTCTGATGGCTAGCCAGCATTGCACCCTAATGGCATAGGTTGGGCAATAACGTTCTGCCAATATGATTGGCTTGTCAACATTGCATATATAATATGACATAGATTGGTCAATATTGTCCCATCAGCTTTGATGGCATCCCAACATTGTATATATCGTGGTTTCTAGTGGTCGATATTGTCTAACGAGCTTTGATGGCTGGCCACCTTTGCACATTTCAGGCTGCGGCGGCGCTAAAAAAACAGTAGAAGCAGCTCTGACCGACAGAGACATTTCTAATGCTTGCATCTCAATATGACAGTGTGTTGGGGCTAATTTCGTCGCAACTAAATTTTTCGCTGGCCCGGACGTCAGTTTACGTTCAACTGTAGAAGATATTCATATGCCATACGTAATTTGGGCCACCATATATATAATGTTTATTGGGATTAATGTATAGATTGTCCTAAAATTGTTTGACTGAGCTGACCAGACAAAATGAACAGAAGTGCCCATCATGGAAAATGTAGAATATATTTTTCTGAATACATTTTTGTGATTCGCTAATTGTTGTGGATGACCTGTGATTATACTTGACAATTTTGGTAGAGAACTCTTTTATTTACGACTTTAAACACAATTAATTGTTATGTAAAATTCTGCATATAATATCTTCGAGACAATTCCTGCAGACTAGAGGCCCGGATGTCGATCACGCTTGGACGTAGCTAACACAGATAGTGTTCCAAACTTTAGCCAAGTGTTGAAAAAATTCTGACAGCACGTGGAATCTACACTGCAGAAATTATCGAAGGCGAGATTAATGCTACTGCATACGGTGCATTACATATCATTATCGTTATCAACTAAACGCAGCGTCATTACCATTGA
Source organism: Amblyomma maculatum (assembly GCF_055883805.1). Classification (NCBI taxonomy): domain Eukaryota; kingdom Metazoa; phylum Arthropoda; class Arachnida; order Ixodida; family Ixodidae; genus Amblyomma; species Amblyomma maculatum. The sequence continues at coordinate 124,841,051 of NC_139345.1, read as the reverse complement.
TTCTGTCATCATTGTCATTACCACTAATTGCAGCGTCATTCTCGTCGCTATCCTCACGGTAGACAATGAGAATTACGTATGGTCTAGTTTCGCGATCCAGGGTTTAGCGCAGTTGGTTAAAGCGTTAACTAGGCTAGGAATTCGATTCCCGGTGGAGACGATTTGTTTTTCTAATCTCGTCAAATCAGGATGATTGAAAGTGATTGACACATCAATGCACAGATCCGATGCACAGATATATCCATGCACAGATCTCGAACACATCTCGCGCACAACTCTCGCGCACGGGATTTCGTTCCATGGGCCTATTTATACGCATACGAGTACAAGCATACGCGCACGCTCGAGCACACATCTGATCTGACAAGCAAATATTTAATTGATGCGTGTCCGCGAAAAAAATCCTGCGCAGTCAAGAAACGCAAGGTACTCAAATGCAATGAACGCAACAGAACGTGTGAGTCGCTTGAACAAACACGTTTTGATTGTAAACGCAGAAACGATCGACGGTTAATCCACATCCTGTAAACGTTTGTCCATGATTGGAAACACGCACGCGTAGCATCATTATTTCCGCCTTTTTTTTACGTGATGGAAAGAAACCCAACATGTTCAAGCTAAGCAGAGGTGGGAGAGATCGATCGCGCTAGCCAATCAAACACGCACTGCATGATTCGCCATTACCCTAGCTGTTTCCGGCATTCAGCATAAGCACCGACTATACCACGCCTCAGTACTAGCTGTTCTTATAGACAGATATGTTGGGCTGATTTCAGGGCCTTCGAGTTCTAATATCTACTAAACACAAATTTGTACTGTACTCTTTTGCGCTCTGCTGTGGGCTTCAGCAACAGACAAAGACTGAACGAGTTTGGCCATCGGTGCAGCAGCGCATAAAATATTTCAGCTGAAAGAAAAAATACAAGCAACATATATTCTACGCTATGTCTAGCTTATTCACTTGACAAGAAAACAAGTCTGAACTGTCCTGGAATGGTTCGTATTCTAATGCGACGTAAATCGCACACTGCCAAAAAGTAGTGTACATGTAAAAGATAATAAAAAAAATCAACAGCACTGCATGGGTCAAGGCAAACGAAAAAAAACTAAAAATTTAAAACAATTACCTACAGTGTAATGAATGCGCGCACATGTGTCGCCAGCATATATGGTAACAAAATTGAAATTGCATAATAACGATGTTCTTTACGGCAGGTATTTTTGTTCGAAAGCTGTAATATATGGCTCATAATGATGCATTTGACCACAGCGTTTGACAGCGCTCTCCTAAACATTGTTCAGAAACTATTCTTCAAGCATTCATTGCCTTATTATCCAACCATATAATCACCGCACCGAAGGCGTTTCCCTTCAGAGAAATAAATAATTCTATCCCATCATGTCAACCAGGCAGCTAATTGCAATTCATATATATTAAAAGTAATGTGAGTGCGTTACTTCAGCAGTTTTGAGGCATTTTTAGAGAACACCACTCTCGAAGAATTTAACACATGATTGAGAATTAGGGTTCCTTTGTGAAATATTCTGCCGCTTTCACAAGCGCTGCTTCCGCGGGCTGAAAGATGATTCTACCGCGCTTCTTTCTGAGGACAACCTTGTCCCAAGTTCGTAGATATAGTTTCAATGTTGACCCTTGCTTTCTTTCTATTTTTTCATTACTGCAAATTTAGTTCTTCAGATCATAGCTCGTCGAGTATTTTGTATTTCTTGATATGCCCACGCTTAGTTCTACGCGGATTTTTTCTTGCTCTAAATGTCCACCTGATTTGAAAAAAAAAATAAAAAGAATAACATGGGAATTTTTAACCTTGAAGTACTCGTAGTTATGGTCGTTTTCGCTTTTCTTTTCCTTAATAGGAATACAGCAAGTATACGGGCTGTTGCATCGCTCAGTTGCGCGTGATGACGTTTCAAGAGCACTCCGTCATGAACCGCGACCTGTGTGCCATCTTTAATAAAAAAAATATGTCCATTTGTTCGAACCGAGGACGATTCCGGGAAAACTGAAGATTGTTTTACGCATATGATTATTATTTGAAACTATGAGGTGAAAAGTATTTTGCATTAGCAAAAAAATATAGCGAAATTATCATTCCACTGAAAATCTTACCGAGCCAACAGTCGAGGCGACCAAAGAGCTCCGAACGCACTCCTCGTTGTTTTAGCGAAGCCAAGGGCGAAACTCTGCGCATTCCTCCTCACACGCTTGGCGCAAAGAACATATGGTTTCCATTCTCTCGTCCTTTTGTCGCCTCTCCGCCCGAGGGCCTTGACTAAAGCAATTCTCCAAACCGCTTTCAACTTCCCATCTTGTAGCCTTTTCTCCCCGTTAAGCAGTCATCGCGGAAGGGCAGCGACCTTCACTGCCCTCTCTTTCCTCCCGGATAGGCAGGCGTTGCTCACAATGCCCTCCACTCTACTCCCCCTCTCTTCCCTTCCTTCCCGCCAACTTTCCTGGCCGGCAGCCTTCTGGGCTCACGTGGTCCTGCGGGACCTCTTTCATTTCTCTCACCCCCTTTCGAGCTTTATGCCTACTCTTTCGACAGACCTCAAGCAAAAAAAAAAAAAAAAAAAGAGGGAGAGAAAACACAACCATCCTTCTGCCCCCTTCCAACCGTGCCTCACAACTCGACACAAGCCGCTGATTCAGAGGCCTCTGGTCGGCCACACAATCCCCACCGGCTCGAGCTGCTCGAGCTCTCCCAGCTTTGGACAGCAGAACCGAAAAACCAAACCTTCTGAAAGTTCCGATTCGTTTTAATGGCCATGCCTGAAAGAGGATATTTGTGAGTACCACCAGCATTTTTAAGTTGTTTGTTCATAACTGAGCTCTCTGAGATTATTTCTTGCTTTGTCTCCTTGTAAGATCGCTACTTTTTCTTACCAGGTGTGTAAAGCATGAGATCCCTGGGATGTACTTTGCGTGGCAGCATTCATTTTGGATTGTTGCAACTGAGGTCTGCAAATCTGCGCTAGCCGTATGGTAAGATACTTTTTTTTTGCATTATTTGGTGCAGTATGTTGTCAGCCTTGATCATCATGTCAATAACCGATATGCTTGCGAGAACGGAAAGTCATTTATTTCGACCGCACCACGCCAGTCAGTTCTGAACTGTATCTTCAGCGCACTATTTTGTATGCATAAACTCTGGTAATAATGACAAAATTTACGGCGCAGAGGTGGCCAATTTGTATCGCAAAAGAAAAACGCGGTCCTGTAAAACATGACGCGTGTTTTGTGTGATTTTCAGGTTACAACTTCATCGCGCGTGTGTTGTGTGCCTGAAGTGGTCAGTTTCTTTTAAAGACTATATTCAAAACTCAGAGTTAAGCCTAGCTTTCTGGGACATGATTTTTAGTTGCGAGCGAATATTTAATATTGTAATTTGCCGTTATGAATGCGCTATTGGAATGGTAAACGACGCGTAGCTTATTCACGTGTTTGATCTTTCTCTTGCGCTAATTCCGAGTAGTAGAAGTTTCATAAAATAGCCGCTTAAAATAGGTTATTTACAATTGCTACCATAGTTCTTATACTTTACCACACGTACAAACTTGTTCCCACAACAAACGTGATGCTAAGTTACGGAATTCTTTTTTTTCAGTTCGAGTGTATCATACAAACCCCAAAGTATCTGTGTCGTACGTTGTTTTGGCTGCAGCTTTGACAACTTTTAAAACGTTCTGTTTGCAGTAATGATGCGGTGCACACTAAATTTAGCAGCCGCGGTCGGAGTGCGACTACCATTTTTTGTGTCTGTTTTTTTCCTTTGTAGTTTATTTTTAGTTCTTGCGGCAATCTATTCAAAGGAAAGCTATTGATTTGAAGCTTCCAGTTATGACGGCGTCTTTCTTCTACAGGTGTTCGATCACAAAGGCACTACAAGTATAAGGGGGCAAGCACTGACTACCGTTTAACGAATAGATAACGGAAAATATCATTTTGTTTTATGTTTCCAGCGTCAACAACACATCCACATGGGAAGCCGTGCACTGCCAGATGTCGCAACCAATGTAACCAAGTTAATATGGCCGGCGTCACTGAGCATGCAGCTTATTTCAACCTGAGTAAATCAGACAAGAAAGTTGCCTGAGGGCCAACAGGTAGTGCTTTATTTTGCATTTTTACTCCACGGTCTAGCTGCACTTCCACTTTCCAAAAGTTTTCTGTCTTAATGGGATTTATGAATGTTGCTTTTATTTCCAGGTGCAATCTGCGAAAGGAAATACATTGTTATGCACGCTGCTCAAGTCCATATCTTTAAAGGCTGCATGGAGCTGCTGCCCCTACAACCGACCACAAAACAAGCTGCGATGAACGCAGCGCCTTCCTCCAACCTGGGACCTGAGAACACCTTGCCAAGGGACGCAAAGACAGGAGGAGCACTGAAGTCTAAGAGTTCTGCCTAAATGTTTCCATGCCCTGTAACACGTGCACACCTAATAAATCACCATGCAGTGAACCTTTCAGCTGTATTATTTTCTGTGCATGGATATCCTCAGCATGCTTTATTTAAATAAAAAGCTGCATGAAAAATATCTGCACTGCATAAGTAGAGGATGGCTTTGCAGGTGCCTATTAGTCATAGCACGAAAAAGCAACTAGCCGGATTGCCAATTGCTCTGACTGGATGCCAATAATGCAAAACCACTGGGCAAGATTGGATTGGAAATATTGGGTAGCCGATAAATCTGGCTGGATGCCAGTTGTGAATATCCAGTGAATAAGCATGGATACAAGATATTGGATGGCCAGTGAGCTTGGCGGGATGGCCCTGATATAACAACCAGTGAGTGAGCTTGGGTGGAAGATATTGAGTAGCCATTGAGTGCCGTTGAATGCCAGTAAACAAGGTAGTATGCCAATACTGGTTTTGATAGGAGAGCCGATCAAATTGGTTGGCATATATCTTGGCTCTTTGTGTGCCCCAATCAGACGCCAATATTGACCAATATTGGGACCAATATATCCCAATATTGGACCATTGGCGGTCCATTGACGGCGTGCTGCTTGGGGCACTGCCGCCAGCGCCCCGAACGGCTGGTCAGACCGCTAATTACGTCCTCCGAGATTTTAGGCGCGTGCATTTGCTCTGTTTCGGTTTGGGTTTTGATAGCAATGCTTTCGATTCTGATTTACCTTTGGCGGTGATTTACCTATCTACTTGGCAAATAAGAGGATGATGAGAAGACGTACTTGGGTGTAGAAAAAGAGGAGTGGTGAAGAGGAAGTGTGTGTTCAGATCCATATTACAGTTGGTAGTGTGCGCGTGTGTTGTGTCTCTTCGCATGTGTTAGTTGCGCCACATTTCTGGGTACTAAGAGGTGATGCACCAGCCTTATGATAGTAGCAGAAAAGATTTAGACCCATAAACTGAAAACAATGCGACCATCAGGAGTAATGAGTGAGAGTTGAATTACATTTCTTAGATATACTCGACCTCCCCATTACTATACTGGACGGCAACCACATGGAACATGAATTGCACTGTTTCAAAATAATTCTTCCCCCCTCTACACAATGAGCTGCTTTGATTTTGAAAATTCGTTGATGCTTTTCACTTTTTATTGCATTTGTGCCCTTTCTTTTAGCCTTTCGTCCTTTGCATGTGCGGCGTAACATAATTAGTTCTGTTCAAGTATCTCCTTTCCACCTTATTTATTCCTTTCTTAACGTGCCCCTCCAGACTCATCAGAAATGCCTTCCTAGAACCGCCGTCTTTTTCTTTCCTGCCTTCTTTGCGATCTGTTTCTCACAGTACCTACTGCTATTCGCAGCTAAGTTGGCATGACAAATCACCATCGGTTACCCACTCTCCTTTATACACCATATGTATTTTAACCAAGTCATCAGCTTATCTTCTATTCTTTGTCCTTTCTTTTTGCATCAGCATTGTTTGCCAGCATATGTATGTTTTATTTAACTATTTCTGGACTGCTCTCCTTCTAAAATCTGCGGGAACCATAGTTTTCCCCAGGTTCCTTTAAAATCATCAATTTTCTCCTACAAACACATGCAAACATACAACCTGCTTGTGCCTATTCATCACGTACAATGCACTGCTCTTTGGGTGCTGCGGCAACATTTTTTATTTTCTTTAGGTTAAGGGATCACCTATTCATCTTGTACAATGCACTGCTCTTTAACTGCTGCTGCAACATTTTCATTTTCTTCAGGTTAAGGGATGAAAACTTTCCAGTTATTATAGGGCCATATAAACTGCAAAACACAAACTGCACTGCCTAGACATTGAAAAGTTCACTTAACAAAACATCCACTGGCAGACTATGGCTCCCCCTCAATCCTTGTTCAGTGTCCTTTGACTTTATGTAGCCTATTGTCTTCATTTTGTTCTTATCGATTTTAATGAGATAATACCAGTATTCAGGCCATAATTGTATGCAGGCTCTTGGTGCCGTACAAATTAGCACGCTAGGGATGTTATAGCAGCTTCATACAGCAATTGAGTCCAGCTGTGGCTTCACCTGTAGCTGCAGTAAGGGTAGTTTTTTTCTTCCAACTCTCACCTCCGATAAATTAAGACTTAATATTTGCCTCAGCATTTGGCCTTTTTTAATGACTTATGTAAATGATTGAACCTGAATTATTTTGGTCATATTGAGGCCCTTGAATATCTCCCAATATATTTGGTTTCATATACAGGCCTGAAATTAAGCACATTGTGAGCTAGCTTTTTGTTTTAGCACGATTTTAATACCAATCAGCATTTCCAACAGCAGTAGCCATTCATTAGTAAACGTTTATTATGACAGTGGTCATGAATTCCCAATTTAATAGATAAAGAAGCTATGAGAACCTCCGTTTCTGTCTGCTCACATTTATATCAATGATAACCTCTTCTCACATTTTGGCTTTCATTCACTTAATGCACGATTTTAAGGGACACTGATGCTCAACATAATATTGAAAGTGGTCTGAAACAAGTCTCGGCCGAAATCCAACTACCAATAATGAATAAGGCATTTAGTGCATAGTTACACATATTGCTACGAAATAAAGAAGCGCCGACGATGAATGAACTACAAGTTCCACTACAAGTTGTCCGTGTAGAATGAGAGAAAGAAGATTGCTACACTGTATGAAAGACCACTGAACAAGGGTGGAGGGGTGAAGCCTCATTTCGCAGGTTGAGCCAACATTTCAACAAGTGGACTTGTCTTTGTCTGGGCAGAGCGATCATAACTGGCAGGGGTTCAAATACCCTTTTAATTTTGTTCTCGTCTGGCAGCCAGCGCTGCGATACCATAAATGTCGACAACTACGAACTAGCCCTCGCCTTAAACGCTTGGCCACAACTGCACAAAAAAAATCTCAAAAGCATTCTGCAGATGGGGAAGAAGGACAAAGAAACAGAATAATAACAGGACAGTGAACCACAGTGGCAGGTGTGGTTCACTGTCCTATCATTGTTGTTTCTTTTTCCTTCTCTCCCTTTGCGCAAAGCTTTTGAGAATTGTTTCCCTGCATATATATACTCCTTATCAGAACATTTTGGAATACATATTGCTTTTCAAGAAAGATGTGTCTGTATTAAAACTGCTTTAAGTGCTGACTAATCATCGCGGAAACATACACACACTCGCCCCAATCTTTTAAAAAAAAGAATAAGAAGGAAACACGACGTTTCGGGGCCCGTACGGGTCGCTCGATGACATGAAGCGCTGAATGGAACGAAAGCGGCTTAAATATGGTTGAAATTCCATAGTGTCCGATTGTCGATGTATGGAAGATTTCCACGGGTCCTGTTAAAAACATGCCTCGTATTAGCTCTTAATAGGACACGTGGAAATCTTCCAGAGATCTACAATCGGACACTAACCAATTTTAAACATACATATTTAAGCCGCCGCAGTTCCATGCAGCGCTCTATATGATCAAGGGACCCGTATGGGCCCCGAAATGTCATGCTTCCTTTTTTTTCAAAAACTTTTGGCGAGTGTGGCTCGACCTGCGAACTTAAGCATCTCCCTCTACCCTTGTTCAGTGCTCTTTCATACAAGTTGTCTGTGACACCTACTTCTATTTGTGCATTGTTGACACTTCTTTATTTCATAACATGCACCAACTAGACCAGCAAAAAGTTGCAGTGGAGAACTTACATACATATTGCATTATTTATGTAGGATGGAGAACAAATCATCTAAATTAAAGAGAAGCACTGCATTCAGAACACGCCCCATCGGTTCACATGCCGTTCCTGAATATTTTTCAGTTGCTACAAAATTAATGCTGTGAGCTCGTATGTGGTATGTCCTGCAGACATAATGTAATGCCATCATAAATGCATTGAGCAATGTGGCCAGAACAAAAATGTGGCAGAAGTGAAGAAATAAAATTGGCTCTGTAGAGGTTATCACGTAGTGGGTTTTCACAGACGGAAAATATTTTTCACTTCCCATTTTTTCTTTTATACACCAATACTTAGCACCACAAAACATTGGCTTTCCGTTCTAAGTAGTCTGACAGCTTTAATTGCATTTTTCTTTTTTTTTTCAATTAACAAATTAGTCAGTAATACTCTATATTTTCTTAATTAGCAACATCAAGCATTCTCTTGCATTGAACCCTCTTTTCTAAATTTATTTTTTTAATTCATCAATTTTGCATTACAATGATTGCATCAACTCTTCATCGCCTATCATACGCCAATCAATCATTTATCACTAGAAGCACAAATTACCATTAACAATATTTTTATGTACTTTTATTTTCGGCATGCTGTGTTTACTGCTATGACTACTGCTAGTATTACTACTACTGCTACTGCTACTAGTATTGCTATGCCGACAACATTTCGACCGAACGTGCTGCATAAGCTAGCGCCTAAACTGAAGACAGCATGAAAGAAATGCAAAGCAACCAGATGCACAAAGCAACGGGCCAGCGCCTGTGCAGAAGATAGAGAAAATTTGTCTCAAATATTGTGCGCACGTAGTGTATCATATAAAGCTGCTAAAATGCAGCCCATGAGCGCGCATGACATCAAAAATTGACATGTGCGAGGAACCTCTGGACGAGATGGAAATCGACCAAACGCATTCTCCTTGGCTTTCAAACTTGTCAAATTCCTAAACAGTATGCGTTCCTAAACAGTATGCGTTAGTAATCTGTAACATGAATGCATGGCTTCGAGGTATAATCGTATAAATCGAATGATTTCTCTTTATGTTTACTGTACAGCGCACCTCCCCCCTTCCCCTCTCGGCGGCGAGCTCCGAACGTCTGTAACACTAGCAATTACCTGAGCGTTACACTCAGCAATATGACAGGCATGCTTTCTGTAAAACATGAGCTCTAAAATTCGCACCCACTATGTGCCAATACATAAGAACGCTTGCCTTTAAAGGGAGGTCAAGCATCGTCGTGAAGACAACAAAGAACGCAAAGCACGTAGGGAACTTCGAGGGCCACTTCTGTTCCGAGCTTATGTCAGGCAGCACATGGACAGCAGTGGACGAAACTGCTCACATCTGCAGTTAAATACGCACACAAAAACACCATGGTTCACTTCAATACGTCGCAAATATGTCCGAAAATGCCGTTGGCGTGAACAACGCACCGCCGCTATGCCACACACTGAAAAACAAAATAATGGAAAAACGTCACCCAGACGCTACCGATGGCCACCTGGCGGCAGATATGCAGCGATGCAGCCTCGCTTTCAGTTTCGGTGTTATCGCGAAACGAAACATATTTTTCGTACAGCATCAGCAGCCAGAACGATTGCTACAGTTGCATGTGTAATCTGCTCTAGCGCCATGAAGGTTGGTCTCCCGACATGCATTATAATGAGAAGCAAGCCCGCATCAAAACATGGAATAACTAATTACAAAGCAAAGCGTTTTCTCATATGCACCCATAACGAAGTATCAAGGATCTTTAACGAAAGGCTGTCGGCCTCCAGTTCTATAAGTACATGGAGCGCAAAAACTACTGATACATGAAAATTGAGCTTAACTGAATGTGCATTTCCCAGTTTGAAATGAATATGTGATGCTCCACATTTAGATTTTTTGTTACTTCCATTCTGAACGCAGCCCCTTTTTCGGGAGGGGCGCCGCATTCCTTTATCGGTTCAGGGTATCGGGCGGCAGTGTTGCTGTAACCGGAGTAGTTATCAGGTAGCGTCCTTTCGCCTAGCACAGATCAGCAGCACGAATTCGAGGACGCAAGCCCTCTCCCAACGGCGAGCGATGGGACCGATCTAGTTATGCGCTGCGCTGGTTCTACGCTCCATCAGTCGCCACCTTCGAAGGCCGGTGAAGTGATTTACGGCATCGGGCTACTCGTCGGGGGTCATGCGAGGCAAGAAAGCCGGAAGGTGAATTAGAGTGGTGGTGGTCTAGGCGTAAATCTGTGGCCAAATAAAATAGCAACATGAAGTAATGTTTACGAGCTGCGCATAGTTCACAATGCGCCTGCTGAAATATGCAACTTTTTCCTAGATCGTCAGGATGCAAAAGAAGCGCTGGACAAATTTTAATTCCGCAGCGGCATTGCGCGCTCCATTTTACGCCGTCACTCTGAGCCCGCATATCGTGCGGCGATACGCTGGTAACGGGGTGAATGAAATTGGTGGCTTCAGGTTATAATGTAACGGTTGTTACACTATAGAATTGCTGTAACCGATGAAGGAGAGCACCGGGAGAGCTGAGTCAGGAACGCGGGCAACAGGAACGGGCGGGCACTTCAACGTCTTCTACTTCGTCCCATTTCGCTCCTTCTTCTAGCTCTAAAGCACGTGTCACTGCCACCCCGCCGGGGTGGCGCAGTGGTTACGGCGCTCGACTACTGTCCCCAAGGACGCGGGATCGAATCCCGGCCTCGGCGGCAGCTTTTCGATGGAGGCGAAAAGCAAGGCGCCCGTGTGCTGTGCGATGTCAGTGCACGTTAAAGAACCCCAGGTGGTCGAAATTTCCGGAGTCCTCCACTACGGCGTCTCTCATAGCCTGAGTCGCTTTGGGACGTTAAACCCAAAAAATAAAAAAAAAAAAAAAAACGTGTCACTGCCCCCTCCTTTGGAGCATCACCCCGATGCGGTGTAACTGTCAGACAGAAGAGCGGGAAAAGAAAGCGTTCAAGAGTTACACCAATAGTCTGGCATCATGGTGCAGACTACATGCAGCCTGAAAGTCAGTCGAAGGTTCGCTCGTAGTAGGGCTTCATTCGTACCACATGCACAACGTCACTACGCTTGCCGTTGTGCGATAAATGAGACGGCGAGGCTGGTACAACTTTATACGTTACGTCGCTGAGGCGGCGGACAGCAGGCTAAGGGCCGAAGTAGCGGCGCAGTAACTTTTCGGAAAGTCCGAGGCGACTAACGGGCGTCCAGATCCACACATAGTCGCCCGGGCTGTAGGTAACGTAGCAGCGTCCAAGGTTGTAGCGGTCAGCATCGATCTGCTGCTGGCGGTGAATACGCTGTCTGGCCAGTTGCCGCGCTTCTTCCGCGCGCTGAACATGAGTGGCGACATCGACGTCAAGTTTAGTCTCACTGTCATGGAGGTCCACGGGTAGCATAGCACCCAGGGGGGTGGTTACGAAGCGACCGAAGACTAATTCAAACGGAGTGAACCGCGTCGTTTCTTGTTGCGCGGTATTATACGCAAACGTTGCTTATGGAAGAATTTGGTCCCATGTTTTGTGATCGACATCAACATACTTGGAAAGCATGTCGGTCAAGGTCCTGTTGAGGCGTTCCACCAAGCCATTTGTCTGTGGGTGGTAGGCTGTTGTACGTCTATGGCTGGTGTGCGTGAGCTTCAGTACAGCCTGAGTGAAGCGAGCCGTAAATGCAGCTCCACGGTCGGTAACGATAGCTGCAGGAGCCCCATGACGCATGACTATGTCGTGGACAAATAATTCGGCGACTTCAGCAAGAGTACCGCTTGCAAGTGACGCAGTTTCAGCGTACCGCGTCAAGTAATCCGTCGCGACCACAATCCACCCTTTTCCAGTGGACGACTTCGGAAAAGGGCCGAGGAAGTCTATGCCAAGTTGCTGAAAGGGGGCCTTGGGGGGTGCTATAGGCTGCATAAAGCCAGCTGGTCTGAGAGGAGGAGATTTGCGCCGTTGGCAATAACGGCATGATGCCATGCATACACTGCGTGGCATCATGCATACACATGCATACACTCCCCCCCCCCCCCCCCCCTACTGCTAATGTTTTGCGCCCTGCCTGGGGAGTAAGCGCACTCCCAAATTATATGGTCGAGGGTTCCTCTCGCCCCACACTTTTTACATTTATCGTCCTCGCAGTCCGATCGGATATGTTTATTTAGTACTGGGTTTGGGTACACTCCAGTCTGCAGGCGTCTCCACGCCATTGCCTGACCTCTATTTAACGCCGTGTTTGGTGGGGGGAAACGCCTCCGGCATTGCCTGTAGTGTTCTGTAATGTCTTGATACGAGATTAATCGCCCTTCTCTATTATGTTCTGCCTGAGCCGAGCCATCCTGTACAGCTCGGAGGTAGAGATCTCGAGCTGCACTGTGGGCCGCCTCGTTACCGCTGACAGATTCGTGCGCCGGGGTCCAGATGATGTTGATCGTCCTATCAATCACTCCTTGTGTTAAAATTTTGGTGGTGAGGGGGTTTACCCTCCCCCTACTGAAATTTTGGACTGCAGTTTTACTGTCGCTAATAATATATCTAGCTTTTTTGCCAACGCAAGCGATCGCTATCGCAGCTTCCTCCGCTATCTCGGTTTCTTTCCCTAATATGGTAGCCCCCGTGATGAGGGTGCCTCCCCCATCTACCGCCGCTATGGTCATGTATCGACTGTGTCTGTTTCCTGCCGCATCTACGTAGGCAACTTCATTTGGGGGTTTGCTCCGATATATTGTTTTTATCGCTTCCGCCCTTTTCTGTCGCCTTTCCCTATTAAACTCAGGGTGCATGTTTTTGGGTAGGGGAGGGATTCTTAGGTGCGCTCTGATTTTCCTGTCAATGTCAACCCTTTCCTTTTGTCCCCTGTCTGTGGCTATTCCAAGGTTACTTAGCGTAGCTCTTCCCACTCGCGTCGTGCTGAGTCTTTCAAGTTGCGAGGTTTTAACCGCTTCCGTGATTTCTGAAATCGTATTGTGCAGTCCTAGGGCCAGTAGCTGCTCCGTCGATGTACATGTTGGGAGGCCTAGGGCCTTTTAACGCATTTTCTGATGAGCGCGTCTATCTTTCTCCTCTCATCTGCCTTTAGGTTCAGATATTGCGTGGCGTAGCCCACTCTGCTAATGATGAAGGCTTGTACCAATCTCAGGAGGTTTTTTTCCTTGAGGCCGCCTCCGTTACGTGAGACCCTCCTGATGAGGTTTAATGTCTGGGTCGCGTGGTTTTCTAACTTTTTAATGGTGATCGTGTTCCTTCCGTGTGTTTGTAAGTGGAGTCCCAATATTCGTATTGTCTCTACTTTTGGTATCTCCCTTCCTTCCACGTACACCTGTGGGTCAGAGGGAGGTTTGTTCCTGAGTGCCTTGTCATTATACACGAAGATTTCTGATTTTTCAGGCGAACATTTAAGTCCTCTGTCCGCCGCGTACTTAGAGATGACATCTGCAGCGTTTCATTGATCTCTGCGTCGCTCCCTCTGTTGATCCAGAGATTGATGTCGTCCGCGTACAGGCTGTAATTTAAGTTGTAATTCCCAATTTTCCGCAATTCCTTCGGGAGCCCTCTCATGGCCATGTTGAAAAGGGTGGGTGACAGTACCGATCCCTGAGGTGTCCCCCTGTTACCAAGCCTGATCACCCCAGATTGTATTTCCTGGAAAGTTATAACCGCCGTGCGGTCCGTTAAGAAATTTCTGACATAGCGATAAGTTTTTAGCCCTATTCCTGCCTGCTGGAGCCCTTCCAAGATGGCTTCGTGCTTGACGTTGTCGAAGGCCCTTTTTAGGTCCAGTTCCATAATGACTTTCGCATCTTTGGTTCTGGAATTAATTATGTCTTGCTGCAGCCGCAGCATGACGTCCTGTGTGCTCAGATGGGGCCTGAAGCCATACATCTCGTCTGGCCATTTCTCTTTTTCCTCCATATAATTTGAAATTCTGGTCTGAATTATGTGTTCCATTAACTTTCCTACACATGACGTGAGCGATATAGGCCGGAGATTTTCCAGTTTCGGTTGCTTCCCGGGTTTTGGGATCAGGATCACGGTAGCCTCTTTCCAGAGCGGTGGGATCTCCCCTTTTTCCCAGCATTTCTGCATGTAGCTGGTAAGGGCCTCTATCGAGTTGTCATGTAAATTCCTGAGCATCTTATTCGTGACTCCATCTGGACCTGGAGCTGACTTGGTTTTGAGTTTCGCTATCTCCGCCCTTACCTCCGCTCTCGTGATGGGCGCATCTAACTTCTCATTTGGAATTCCCTGGTAGTCGGGTAGCTCTCTAATTTCGGTGTCCCCTATGTATGTCTCGACGAGTTTCTTCATGAATATGTCATCGTCCTGCTCTTCGCATGCGTGTCTAACCTTAGCCATTTTGACTCGTGCTTGTGTTTTGGACGTTTCAGGGTCTATTAAATGTCTTAGGATATTCCACGTCTGCGGGAGGTTCATATTCCTTTCCATGTCGCCACATTTGTTAGTCCAATTTTGTTCACATAGTTTAAAGGCGTAATCTTCTATTTCTTTGTTATGACGCGCCAGTCTTCTACTGAGATTTTTGTTTTTTCTGCCTTGCCTTTTAAGTCGACGTTCCATGCCCTGTTTGGCCTCCCACATGTGTAGGAGTCGGGCATCCGCTATTTCCGGAGCTTTTTCCCCTTCTAGCGTCTTAGTTGTTTTCCTGGTGTCTTTCTTTACCGCTTCGCACCAGTCCTCTATATTTCCTATCTCTGTTAGGTCTCTGTTCCCCCTAATCTCTCTAAATCGGTCCCAGTCTCTGATTTTCGTCCGGAAGCACTCTTTTCCTTTGACTTTACTCCTGATTTCAACCGTGGTTTCCACTATTGAGTGGTCGCTCCCCAGGTTGAGTTCCGTATTTAGCCATTGCTTTGTTTCTACGTTTTTAATCAGGGTCAGGTCCGGTGAGGTATCGGCGGTAACGCTGTTCCCCACCCGCGTGGGGTGTAATGGGTCAGTCAGCAATGTTATCCCCAGGTTATGCGTGTCCTCCCACAACTGTCTCCCCTTTGCGTCTTCCTTAGTGTACCCCCACTCCGGATGATGGGCGTTAAAGTCCCCCACTATAATTAGCGGCTGGTTCCCTGCTATCTTAAGTGCCTTGTTCATTATCGCCCTGAAGCGGGACCTTCCGTTGTCTAGGTGGGCTGTAGATATTGAGTAGGAAAGTGTTTGATTCCTCCTTTTTTCCGGTTAGAATTTCTACAAAGACGTTTTCTATGACGTTGTCTTCTAATTCGTGTTGGATTGTTGCTATGTTTCTCTGCACCAGTGTTGTAACTCTCGATTTGTCCCCTTTCCCACTGTGGAAGGCGCGATACCCTTGCAATTTGGCCGGACCGCCGGTCTCCTGCAACGCTATAGCAAGGGGGGCTGATTCGCGGATCGACAGCGTGCTCTGCAATACCGGTCGCTTGCGTCGATACCCGCGACAGTTCCACTGCCAAATTTGGATGTTATTGGGCGGTCTGTCCATTATTCAACTTTGTTTTGTTCTCCTCAAGTATAGTCACTCTCGCATTTAGGTTGGCGGTTTCTCCCTTTAATTGCTGGAGCGCCTCCGTCATGAGGTGAAAGTGATTTTGCATCTGTATCTGCATATGTTGAATCTGCTTGGCTAAGTCCTCAAGATTACTGTCTCTTTCCTTAGCGAAATTCTTAAGACTTCTGTCCAGTTTCGCATTTACTTTCTCTAGCTTTTCATCCACTGTTAGGTCTGAGCTGTTATCCTCCCTAACTTTGCGTTTAGGTGGGGGTGGAGAGGTATCCTCGACCAGCATATTATTCTCCGCTCCCTTGTTGTCGACTTGAGCTGCAAGATGTTGGCCTTCGATTTTGTTGGGCGCCCCTATTTCAGATCCGCCTGCTTTTGTTTGAGATTTAGTCGCCACTGTATTGCGCTCTGTTTTTAAATTTTGTATTTCCTCCTTTAAACTAAGGATCGTTGCATTCATGCTCTTAATAATGCTTGTTAATTTTTCTATTTCCTCGTCTTTTTTGTCCTTCTTAATATTTCGGCCCTGGGCAACCTTGCCTGCGAAGCTCACGCCTTTGCTCTCACCATTCTCGGTTGTTGGTTCGTCTCGGTCTCGACTGGGGGTCGTGGCTCTCGAGCTTGACAGTCCCCTGGATTGGCTCCTCCGCCTGGAAGAGCTTCGTCCCCTGGAGGCTGTCCGCTGCTCCTCTCCTAGTCTAGGGAAGGAGCTCGTTCTGGGCTTGTACCCTTCCTTCTCCCCTTCTTGTCTGGCTCTTGGGCGGCTCTGGTGTTCTTGGGTTTTTGCGATTTGGTTGGTTGCTCCCTCCGATTCCGCTTCTTTCTTCATCTTCTTTTCCCAGATTCTCTTTTTGATTTCATACGGTGTGCGATGGATCAGCTTGCATTTGCTGTCCCCCAGCATGTGCTCTTTCCCGCAGAGTTGACACTTCAGCTTGCAGGTGTGGTCCTCTGGTGGATTTTCCTGTCCGCAACCACGGCACTTGATGTTTGTCGGGTTTGGACATACGTCGATTCTATGGCCTAGTCTTCCGCATGCCTTGCATACTTCATATTTCTTCTTATACAGGTAGCATCTGTGCGGGGCTCCCCCAAGGATGACGGTCCTCGGTACTTTCTCCTCCTTGAAGAGTATTAATATAGTCGTGGAATCTTTCCCGAGTCTTCTTACCCCGATAGCCTCCGGGTTTGCCTTGTGCCTTAGCATTTGCATGATGTCCTCTTGGGTGAAAATCCTATCCACCCCGTGCACCACTCCCTTGCCG
Organism: Amblyomma maculatum; assembly: GCF_055883805.1. Classification (NCBI taxonomy): domain Eukaryota; kingdom Metazoa; phylum Arthropoda; class Arachnida; order Ixodida; family Ixodidae; genus Amblyomma; species Amblyomma maculatum. Next base: position 124,824,130 of record NC_139345.1, on the reverse strand, counting down.
CACCCGTCCGGAGTGCCCACGTAGGCGAAGACTGCCACCTCTTCTTCTTCCCCTAGCTTAATTCGGTTTATGCTCGCGCATTTCATTTTCCTTTCCTCACTTGTTGTAGCGATGAGAATGGAATGTTGTTTCGTGTTGGGTATCACGATGTCTTCCTCTTCCGTTTCTTCAATATTTACGCCCGCCGACGCCCTGATCATTCTTGTTAAATATGCGGCTCCACGTTTAAGGAGTCTATCTAGTCCTCCTTCGGGTCGGAGAATAATCTTGTCCGCTCCCTCCGGGATTCTTGCCTCTTGTCTTTCTACAGAAAATGCTGCCAGTTTTCTTCCGGCCTGCTTAAGCCTGAACTGCTCGGCCTCGATTTCCTTCCTGCTCTTTTCAAGCGGGACAACCTTCTTCCCTCTGCACTGGCACCACTGTCCCGGCACCGTGAACTCCCGCGGGTCCACTTCTTCACCTTCAACCACCTCCATGGCTGCACTCACTTCAAATTTCCCGCGCGCTTCGTGCCGTGCTGAATTTCTTCGCCGCCGATGGCGCTGCTGCAGCCTCGGCTCCCCCGTCGGGGCCTCGACCACTTATCGTCTGGGTTAGGCTTAGCTCGCTTCGCCCCAAAAGTCCTTGATGATTCGAGAAATCGGACTCACTTGGTGGAAAACTTGTTATCCACGTATTCCCGGCGGGTTCCGACATCCGATTCTTCACTCGTATTCAGTCGATGGGCAGGATTTCTCCCGATAACAGCATCAAAGCACTGGGCTGTGCGGAGACGCGTCCGATCATGCCGGCACCGCAGCGCCCTTCCATCCTTGTACAGTCGCTTAGGTGGTACCGTTGCTAAATACTCTACAGAGTACCTCACGCGCAAACACTTGAACGACCACACCACTTCTCGCAGGAAGCGTGTATCCCCGAGCAAAGCATGAAGTGACTATAAACTCTGGAATTGCACTGGATAGCAATCTCTTTCGGCGAGTTAAAGACGGAAGGTTGTCTCTAATGCATCTATATGTGCGGCAGATGGTTTTAAGGTTTTGTTTCCTACGTGAACAAAAAGATGCATTCCTGAGAACCTTTATGCACTGCACCACCCCGGCGGGGCAAACTGGGAATAGGGTGGCCGCGCTTGTGGTGCGCTCTCCTAGCACTGCCGCATTCCCGCTCTATTCCGAGCACGTGCAGAGCTCTCGTGCTGCACCTGCGGCGCGTCGCAGAGTACTGTCAGCGGCGCGGGTTGAGAAACATCTGCTGGCTTGACTTTTATTGTCTGTAAATCGAACTTGAATAAGGAGGAAAATTTCGTTGATGATGCGTACTCTCTGAAGCAGACATGTGGATAACTACGATAAATACTGGACGCGATGCGTACTTTGCAAGTCAGCGTTGACATTGCGAACGCGGCGTTATTTGTGTTAGTGACTTTAAACGATAGCTTATCCAGCTGGTTTGCACGAAAAGCCACAGACTTAGTAGTAGTAGCCGCAATACGTGTCGGAAGTAATTAATTGAAGGTTCCGTAAATAAATTGTATCATACAAAAAATAATTTGTGGTTTTAGTGATTGATTACGTTAGGGATTTTAAACGATAGCTTATACAGCTGGTATGCTCGAAACGTCCCCGACGTAGTAGTAGTATCCACAATACTTGTCGGAAATATTTCATCGAGGGCTCCGTAAATAAATTGTATACAATGATACAAAAATTTGTGGTTTATTGATGGTTGATTGACAGGCGATGAGGGTTTGTAAAATCAATGTAAATAATTTATGAGTCATATGAATAAAACAGATGAAAAAAGGGATTCAAAGTTGTCAAAATGCTCAGAATAAAACTCCAGTGCTTCGTGATGCTAATTAAAAAATCTAATGCAAATGTGAAAATGTATGACTGATGAATAATTCAAGTAATAGAAAAAAATTAAAAATGCCTTCAAAGATGTCAATCTGCTCACAATGGAAAGCCAGTACTTGCCGATGCTAAGTATCGGCGTATAAAATTAACAGTATATATAAAATAACAAATAAAAACAACCAAAGGAAAATGTAAAACACCCTCCGTGTGTGTTGTGAAACGCTATCGCGTCATACCCTTAATAGCGAGCCTAATCGTCCCCTAATTTCTGGTTGGCGAATTGGTTTGGTTTATAACAAGATTGTGCCAAAGCGACTCAGGCTATACGAAACGACATTAATGGAGGGCTCCAGAAGTTTCGACCACCTAGGGTTTTTAAAGCGCATTGATGTCGCACAGCACACGGGCGCCTTGCTTTTCTCTTCTCCCGCATCGATAAAATCTAATTTTCAGTATATGCTCGACATACTGCATGCTCTACAAGCACTGCGAATCGAAGCACTCAGTGCCGCACTCTATTGATGTTCTGCGCTGTCGAATATAAACATCACGTTTTGTTTTCATATGGCATTCTTGTATAAGTAAACGTCTGTTTGGGATAAAAGTTACTGCGTGTTGGATATATTTTTTATTGGAAGAGGTATATATCAAATGAAAAGCCTTGGTTGGTAATAGACACTTGTTCTCCATTCATTGAAACATTCCCCACTGAATTGTTCATCAGGCAGCGGAACGCTTAGGCTCCGAGAAGGTAGGCTAGAATCTAAGCTAGGCTGGGAAGCTAGCTCTGAAGAAGGCTCATCTATTTTTGGTTCTCATGCCGTGTTCGGACTTGAATTTTGATAGAATATGGGCTATACTGGCTCGCAACTGGTTGTGAAAACGCAGTGTTCGGTGCCAATAGAGCCAGACCAGCGTATGCAATGCAAACGCGTAAAGAGCTCGAGCGCAAACACATGCGCAACGATGTCAAGAAAATTTATAACAAGTTTTAGTGCTTTATGTTTCCTTGCATCCACTTTCTCAGGATTAGGCATTGATGCTACCAAGGTTAGTATTTGCTGCGAGAACGATAAAAGTCAATGCTAGCTAACATATGCTTATTCATAGCAGGCATGGTCATCCCATGAAAATTGAGTTTTTTTTTGGTGGAAGATGTCCTTACAAAGCTGAAACTTATGCTTATTTCAAAATGAAGCTGCGGTGGGCTTCATTTAAATTAATATAAAGTAAACTCATGCACCAGTGGGGCAATAGCCAAGGTTTTTACCTCTTCGCCCGCTTGTCGGAAAAAGCATTCATGCTATAAATGCAGTGCTTCAGTTATTCAATGGGTCAGTTCTGAACCCACGAGAAATGATTTCTGGCGAGCAACAGGTCAGTGTTAATAGGCAGCTCACACACTCTGAATGAACCGTTAGTCTGTTCAACTCTCCTATCCTGGCAAGGAGACCAGCAATCTTGAATGGAAACCTACTGAATCAAAAATTTTTATCTTTTCGGGCAAAGACTTCCGCTGAGAAAGAGCGCGTGCCAAGTGCCGCTCCCCTCCTACTCCCCACTCGGACTGAGGGTCGTGTAGGCGCGACAGCTACTGATGCTACCACCAGCGTCTGGCCGGCAGCGCCCGAGCCCCAGTACCATAAACGGCTCGCCACTGGCGTCGCGCGGCCAAACTTGAGCTTCTTTGGACCGTTCCTGCCATCGCGAAAACTACACCGCTATTGAAACACAAACCAAATTACCTGTGCGCCCCAGCATGACAGAACAGCACGCATGCACGCGCGCCGCCTTCAGTTTTAAAGAGGCCGCGCCGGCGCCAGCTATTCCCACTAACGCCCCTTCACCCATTCGGCGCTCTAGTCGCGCGCCGAAACTTGAGCTTAGGTTTCCCATAGGAAGGAGTCAGCGGGACGAGGCAGGCGAGCTGTATGAAGAAGGTGAGCGCAATGTGACTGAAAGATATATGCCAGTGATGAGGCAGGCAACAGACACCTCAGTGCAGCTCGGAGATGCAGAAAACGCAATTTCAAGGCATATATTCCCCCGGCGATGCAGGCAATACGCAAGTGCAAGATAGGAAGCAGAAGACAGATGCAGCGGCAGCACGCATCAACAACGTCTGTGATAAATCCTAGCGCCATCTATCAGATCTGTCAACAAGCTTTTGCCGACGTAGCGAAATTTTGCCCTTCCCAAAAGCGGAGTCGGCGCTCCTGTCTATCTTACTCTGTGCCTGCACCCTAAGCATCACTGCCATCTGCAGTGTCACCTTTGTTTACAAACATTGCACTTGCTTTCAACACTGCAGTCTGGAAACAAGCAGGTCGACTCCATTCCACCTTGTGTATGGCAGGGAGCCCAATACAGCACTTGATGTCATACTGCCACATATAACGGACAAGGACAACCTCAGTGTCACTGCCTACCTTCAGCATGCAAAGGAAGCCCGTGAAGCCCCCAGCTGCGCATTAAAGGCTAGCAAGGCAACGATGCCTATTACAACTTTCAATGAGGCAATGAAGGTTACAAGCTAGCAGACCGAATCTAGATTTGATGCTGAATCACCAACACATATTTAATGAAAAGCTGCTGTTCCTGCAAATGCAAGTTCACTCATCTATGCCAAGTGGACTATGAAGTTGCCCCTGAATGTTAATGACAGCATCGCAGTGGTGCTACAAGTCCAGAAATTGTGTATGTTGTTTGCCTATAGCCCTATTGTAACTGAGGGACACTGCGTTTTTAATTTACTTGATGTTTATTTTTGCCTACCTTTGTTTTCAATGTTGGGTATTGGGCCGACGCTTCTCCGAGGGGGAAGTCATACTGTTAAGCTATGTCCTTCTTGTTTGTTTGTGCTTCACGCCACCAGGACACAGCTTTATCAAACTCATTTTGTTGCACAATCTTGCACAGAGATTTAGCTTGAATAATTACAATCACACAGGACTACTTCTACATTGTACCAGATTGTTGTACTTTGGCGGCTTTATCTGTTTGCTTGTTGCCTTTGAATTACTGCCGATTACCAGGGGTGATCGACGACCACCACCTTGCTGCAACAAAAAAATTAAAGAGCACTGCAGAATCTGCATTGGCGTAATGCGAAAGCACAGATTCTGCTGTTGGTTACTTCTAGTTGCTTAATTCACTTCTTGTTTACCCATTTTAGTCTTTCGTACTTTCAAATTGCGCGCCAATCCCTTCGTATGCTCTTTTTCGATTCTACTTCTGGTTGCGTGATGTCACATGCTAGACGCCACCCTAATTGACTGATTTAATTGCCTATTTTAGTATTTGGTACATTCAAATGTGGCAATAAGCCATTGGCTGATGAGACCATTTTCGCTTTACTTTTATATTTTTGCCTCTAATTAATTGCCTATATACTGCATTGGCCGAATTATTTTTTGGACACATTACTTCGCCCTCTATCGATTGATACTGCTCATTGACCTCTACCAGTTCTCAATTACAACAAATAATAATAATAATAATAATCTGCTGCGGACACGTTCTGTGGACGCGGCCTTGGGACAGAAACCTGGGAACATAACGAAGTAATGCTTTCGCATTAATAAACTTAGAAGATGAATGCAGTGTGACCATAATGCTGTCATACTGAGCAGTTTCTTTTTGACTGACAGTAAATGATGGAATGAGACCACATGGGTGCAAAGAACATATTGTCACGATATTGGCGACTAGGGCTAGGCTATCAGAGCCGGTGCAGGTGGAATTATAAGGTCCAAGCTTTAGGTACGTCCTTCTGGTCCGGAGCCGATTCACTTCGTCCTTTTTCTCCGAGCGCCACTTCAATGTCTTTCGCTGCGAGCGCCCCTTGCATTCCTCCCTCCTTAAGCGTGACGCACACGGCACACGTGCACACAGGTGGACAAAAGCAAACGAAAAAAAAAAGTTTGCAGATGCCGTCTTTCAGTTACCGCGTAAAATACGGCTTCATGCGTAGGACATGAACTGTCTCTGGACGAGGTAGCCGACGGCCTCTCTGCTCTGGGCCATCTGGGAGGACCTCATAGTTAACGTCGCTGAGGCGCCGCAAGATTTTAGATGGTCCGAAGTAACGGCAAATCAGCTTTTCTGAAAGGCCACGGCGTCGAACAGGAGTCCACACCCACACCTGGTCCCCGGTGTTGTAGGAAGCTTGTTTGTGGCGGAGGTTGTACCGGCGTGAATCCTTGTCCTGTTGCTGGGCGATGTGGACGCGTGCTAGTTGGCGTGCTTGCTCAGCATGTTGGGCAAAGTGTTCGGCGTCAGTAGAAAGCTCGGTATCTGTTTCGCAAGGGAGCATTGCGTCCAGCATCGTCCGAACCTCTCTGCCGTAAACTAGGCGAAACGGCGTGAAGCGTGTCGTCTCTTGGACTGCCGTATTGTACGCGAATGTCACATATGGTAGGATAGCATCCCAAGTCTTGTGCTGGGCGTCGACATACATCGCCAGCATGTCCGCAATTGTTTTATTAAGCCTTTCAGTCAGCCCATTGGTCTGCGGATGGTAAGCAGTAGCTTTTCGATGTGCCGTACCGCTGAGATGAAAAACTTCGGCCATCATTTGTGAAGTATAGGCAGTCCCTCTGTCAGTAATAATACAGGTCGGAGCACCGTGCCGCAGCATGATCTGGTGTACAAAGAAATGGGCAACCTCCGATGCTGTACCACTGGGTAACGCTTTGGTCTCGGCATATCGAGTCAGGTAGTCTGTGGCGATGATTATCCAGCGGTTGCCCCCGGAGGATCGAGGGAAAGGACCGAGAAGGTCCATGCCGACATGATCAAACGGTGCGCGTGGTGGTATTATGGGCACGAGAAGGCCTGCAGGCTTTGATTGCGGAACCTTCCGACGCTGACATTGCCGACAGCTCTTAACATAGCGCTTAACGACAGTTGCAAGGTTAGGCCAGTAGAATACTTTTCGTATTCTAGCAAGTGTGCGAGTATAGCCCAAGTGACCAGAAGTTGGTTCATCGTGGCACGCGGAAAGGATTTCCTCTCGCAGAGCTGCTGGTACCACGAGGAGGTAGGTTCTCGAATCGGATCTAGAGCTGTGCTTATAGAGTACACCACTTCTCAGGCAGAAAGTTGAGAGGCTCCGAGAAAAGCACTTAGGTATTGTGGCTGGCTGACCTTCTAAATAATCGATCAGGGCTCGTAACTCTGGATCAGCACGCTGCTGATGAGACATCTCTGAAGCATACCGCGTACACCGATGCAGAGCACTCAAACACTCACAAGCATGATATTCGCGAGAAGCTGTCGTTGGACATACCAGTAATACTGGATGGTCGCCATGTTCGAGCTTTGTTGGATACTGGCGCTGATTATTCTATTTTGAGCAGCCAGTTTGCCGCGATTCTCAAGAAGGTTTTGACTCCGTGGGCTGGCACACACGTTCGCACTGCGGGTGGTCATCTGGTTACTCCTCTAGGCATGTGCACGGCCAGGGTTCAAAGTCAAGAGTCGACATTTGTGGTAAGCTGCCTCGTTCTGAAAAGCTGCTCACGTGACCTAATTCTGGGCGTAGATTTTCTTCGTGAATATGGCGCAATTATTGACCTCCGGGATTTTAAGGTCTCGTTTTCAACTGAGAAAGCAGTGGCCCTCAGCAGTACACAGCGACCACTCAATGTGCTTCGAGTTTATGCGGACAGTGTCACGCTGCCACCCCGAACCAGCACCTTCGTTAATGTCAAATGCAATCCACTTCACGATGGTGATGCAATAGCCGAAACTAACCTCTCGTTACTGTTGACGCAGGGAGTCTGCGTGGCTCGCAGTTTGATCCATCTTAACTGTGGCCAGTCCAAGGTACTTGTTACCAATTTTTCGCACGAGTATCGACACCTTTTTCGGAATACTTCCGTAGCTTTCGCGGAACGCATATCTGAAGTCTCCGAGTGCTTGTCCACAGAAACCGTGCCACCGCCCACATCCCTCGACAACCTCGATATTAGCTCAGAGCTATCGGTGAGCCAGCGTGAACAGCTGTTTTCATTGTTACTTGAATTCAGAGAGTGTTTTGCATCATCGTCAAAAGTGCATCAGACTCCCATTGCCAAGCACCAGATCGTGACGTTCGATGATGTCCGCCCAATTCACCAGCACCCCTACCGCGTCTCTTCGACCGAGCCCGAAGTTATTAAGTCACAAGTTAAACAAATGCTCGAAGATGATGTTATCCAGCCTTCAAATAGCCCATGGTCCTCCCCAGTCGTTCTAGTTAAAAAGAAAGACGGCACGTTACGTTTTTGCGTCGATTACCGCAAGCTGAACGCCGTAACCAAGAAGGATGTATACCCCTTGCCGCGGATTGACGACTCTCTCGACCGCCTTCGGCGTGCGAAGTACTTTTCGTCAATCGATCTAAAAAGTGGCTATTGGCAGATTGAGGTAGATGAGCGAGATCGTGAAAAAACGGCCTTTGTCACACCCGACGGACTTTACGAATTTAAAGTTCTACCTTTCGGACTTTGTTCCGCGCCGGCCACATTTCAGCGGATGATGGACACTGTCCTCGCCGGGCTTAAATGGCAGTGTTGCCTAGTCTACCTAGATGACGTGGTGGTCTTCGCAGAATCGTTTTCACAACATCTTAAACGCCTGCGGTCAGTACTCGAAGCCCTTCGATCCGCTAACTTGACGCTTAAGCCACAGAAATGTCACTTTGGCTACCAAGAGCTTAAATTCCTCGGTCATGTCGTAAGCGCTGCCGGCGTGAAGCCCGACCCCGACAAGCTTACTGCTGTTGCGAAATTTCCGATTCCACGTGACAAGAAAGCTGTTCGCAGATTTCTCGGCTTGTGCAGTTATTACCGCCGTTTTATCGATAACTTCGCTGATCTTGCTGAACCGCTGACTCGACTCACCCGGGGAGATACCCCTTTTGTTTGGAGTCACGAGCAAGAAGCTGCTTTTACCGAGTTGCGTCTCCGTCTCCAATCGCCGCCTATTCTAGCCCATTTCGATGAGCACGGTGAAACAGAAATCCACACTGACGCCAGTAACATTGGCCTTGGGGCGGTTCTCGTGCAACGTCAGGAGGGTGTGGAACGAGTCGTCGCCTATGCCAGCCGTGCTTTATCCCGCGCCGAGATGAACTATTCAACTACTGAGAAGGAATGCCTCGCCATAATTTGGGCGGCTGCAAAATTTCGCCCCTACCTGTATGGTCGCCCATTTAAAGTGGTCACTGACCACCATTCCTTGTGTTGGCTGGCCAACCTGCGTGACCCATGCGGCCGCCTGGCGCGATGGAGCCTTCGCCTACAGGAGTTTGACCTTACTATAGTCTACAAGTCCGGACATAAACATGAAGATGCTGACGCGCTCTCTCGTGCGCCCGTCGAGCTCGCTTCACCACATACGGGTGACTCAGGCAGTTTTCTCGGAGCTGTTGATGCTTCAGATATGTCTCATCAGCAGCGTGCTGATACAGAGTTACGAGCCCTGATCGATTATTTAGAAAGTCAGCCAGCCACAATACCTAAGTGCTTTTCTCGGAGCCTCTCAACTTTCTGCCTGAGAAGTGGTGTACTCTATAAGCACAGCTCTAGATCCGATTCGAGAACCTACCTCCTCGTGGTACCAGCAGCTCTGCGAGAGGAAATCCTTTCCGCGTGCCACGATGAACCAACTTCTGGTCACTTGGGCTATACTCGCACACTTGCTAGAATACGCTCCACAGGTAGGCTCCACAGGTAGGTAGGCTAGGTAGGCTCCACAGGAAGTTACCTGTGCTCCTTCTGCTATTCACCTGTGGACGGAAGGGCGGGCGGACTGGACGGAATCGATTGGACGGACGGATAGATGGATGGAGTCAACTTTATTAGTTAGAAAACCGAGTCTTTCAGGGGGGTCTCCTACTAGTCTACGGGCTTGTGCTCCACTTAGAGCCCGCTCCTTCTGGCCGGCGGGCTGAGCGGTCCACAAAACAGCCTCCCAGGAAGAGTAAGTGGGATGGGCGATGGAGGTACTGTCTGGGAGGAAGGACATTCCCACAGGTAGTGGAAAAGTGTGTATTTGGGCACGCCCCAGGTGTCACAGTGAGGAAGCAAGCCGGGATCAAAGTATGAGAGACGGTAGGGAGAAATGAAGCAACCCGTCTGCAATTGTCGCCATGTGGCACTGGATAAGGGTGACAAGGTGCCGTAGGGTGATGGCATTGTCATGCGGCTGTGTTTGTGGAATGCGGTGATTTTGTGTATGTAGAAATGACCAATGTGGCCTCTTGCATAGGGTTGGGTGCTCGGTCATTAGGGGCCAGGGAAGATAGCTCTCGGTCCAGCGCATGAACGCGTTCATTACCGGGGATTGAGGCAAACCCAGGGATCCCTGTAAATCAATATCATGCACCACTGGAAAAGCTTTAGGCCTTTCCAGTGGCGGCCATCATAAGGGCCGAAGGACAGGTCTATTTGCCATGTCTCAACCCAGTTAGAGCCTCGATTAAGGCACACTGAGCAAAAAGTTACCTGGCTCTTTTCGGGTGTGTTGACTTTCATCCAACAGCATTTATGGCTGACTGAATGCCTGGGTAGCCTAGCCTCTGAAGTATGCTTCTAAAAATTGATGTCAATGCATGCAGTTTACTTGTGCAATCTGCTGGTGTTGGCAGCACCTGTACTTCGTTTTTTGGTATTTTCCAGCCGGCAAGAGTTCTGTTTCTTGCTGCCTTGTTTTCAGACTCACTTTTAACAATTTAGAACACCTCTTTTTACGGAGTTCAAAGCCTGAAAGGACCGTATGAAAATATGTGAGGTGGCTAATTTTGGTAATGACGGGCAAAGCCATCAACACCGAGAATGGCTCAGTGTCCTTCTTGCCATTGCACTACTATAAAAATGTGGCGGGGGATTTTGTCAAATGTAAAATTGAGCAGTATAATGTATGACAGTCACTGTTTGTCTATAGTGTGTCTATTGTGACAGCATATGCGCAGTGTATCAAGGTTAGAACTACAGTCACTAGAAAGAATAACATCAAAATTCTCCTCAGTAATTGAGAAAGTTGCATTTACATACTATGCAGGCTTTTACAGATGCATATTCATCTATTTGCTAGCAGACTTGAAAAACATACGGGGGCTAAAGAACCCGCTCAGCATCATGTTAAAAATGGGCCGTGCTTATATGCCTAAGCTGCTTCTGACACTTCCATGGTGCTTTTGATCTTGTATACATGCTAACTGAATAAAATGTGCCTGCATGTTTTGTATGTTTAATGAACTCAAGCATGTGATGGCTCACATGCATGACATGGTTATTGAGGGTTGCAAAGATACACACCATTTACTTGGTGCTAATTATGTGAGGTTGGCTGCACATTAACTCATACTGCAAAATTAACTCCCTAAAATATACTAACATCGCCGACCACATAGTTGTAATGTTTCTCTTGCCATTCTAATTCTGAAAATTTCCTCCATTAGTTAAGGATGCTAAGACTTTTGTCATGCCAAACCTGTGTGCTAAAGGCTGAAATGCATTTTTTTCCACATGGATAACTACGGGCCTGTATAGTTGAAACTGCAACCAATGGGCTTGCCAACCATAATTTGTTTGACAGTGCAGGCAAAGTAACAGCGGGTTGGACAAGTGCAACTCGTCGCTGGCAATACTGGCACAATGTCCCATGACAAAATGAAACTCTGAGTTGGCTGTTAAAGTGTTAAGCCATCATATGGTTTTCTGGATACCGGAAGCTGTGTGAGGTCTATGGTCTGGCTAAGTTTGTACAGAGGCATATGAATGTTAACATTTTTACATGAATGATTATTGAGACCTGCAGTAAGATACCAAAATATTCACCTTCACCAAGAAAAGTGATGCAGCTTCAACAGAGGCAATATGTGAAAATTTAACGTATAGTGTAATTTCAGTGCACCTTAAACGTTCCCAAGTGGCTAAAATGGTGGCCCTCTTGCAGCCTGGAAATAAAACCCCATATACTTTGCTGGTATACACAGAAATAAAATTGCCTTTTGATAACCACCCATAGGCTGCACCTAGACCTTGATCTGTGCTTTCCTTGGTTTGCGATGCCTTCTGTAACATACACAGATAGATTTACTTTCCTTAGTAATTAATTTCACATGCACATTCATGAGCAAAAGTGGTATACATTTCGCATCCGGTGATGGACCTCAGCAAACCTGCGCTGCAACAGTTACGTGGGACCGTGAGAATAGTGGTGGTGCCCCATTTCATCCACAAGCATGTGTCACTGTCGCTGCCACTGTCACTGTTGTTCGATGGCATTTTGGTGCAGTTTTTCCGAGCTCTGTCACTGGCTTAGCATTGTATACCACTTTTCCTCACGACTGTACATTTTAGTGAACCGTCCGCAGCCACAGGTTCTGCTTTTGAGCTGTCAAGATGGTATTTTCCTCATGGAAATTAACAGTTGTCAGGTATTCTGTTTGGCGACATTGGCTGTGAAGGATTCTGTAGTAGTGGACAGCTCCAGAAAATTTTTCCACCTGCGTTTACTGACATCGTACAGTAAAGGGCTGCCTTGCATTTCACCTCTATTATCTGTCACCACGGCTGAGAAGAATCATATATCTTTGGGATGCAGTAGGGTGCAGAAACACTTTCTACAAACTTTTGCCTTGCAAGCAAGCAGAATTTGTGCATAACCTGCACTATGTGTGCAAGGAGGCTGCAGTGACAAAGCCGCCCTTTTTTCAAACTAAGGTAAAACTTGACCCCCCAAAGCTGCACGTGCAAAACAGAAAAGAAATGATGTATTTTGAAAAACCTGTGATAAAACTCATTTGCATAGCTTTGTATGCGAGGCCGTTTCGAAATGCCCAATGCTTAGCTTTCTTTCAGAGATGTGTACAAAGCAGGTACAAAAGCAAAATTCGTTTTGCAAAACCAAAATCCAGGTTTCCTGCAAAGGTGTTGTACATAGCTGTACATCTGAAAACTGGTGATCAAAGATTTCTCACCTTGCTTAGCTGTGAGGAATCCGTTTTTATTTCAAGCTTCAAGCCTATTCAAGCTGTTGAGGAACTTTAATCCCCCTTCCTACATAAACCTATTTCATTAGCGTCACGCAAATTAACGATTACAGTGCACACTTGCCAGCTGGCTATTATGCGTCATTTAAAATGATGTACACTAGCATGCAAAAAAGGTTCAAGCAAGCATACAAAACTAGCCACAGTTCTTCCGTAAATTTGTATTTCGGGAACACCTTAGAGCCTTAAAGTTACAAGAAATAGAGATTGCTAAATGTTTTCTCAGCTGCACGCTGCCTTCAACAGGCTCAAACCTAAGACATTATTTGGCAGTAAAGCCTGCTACTGGCCCGTTTAGTGCACTATCCACAAAAAAGCATTGGCACTCATGTTGAGCAGGTCCACAACAGGAGCTGCAACATTTCAAAGATGAAAACGACTCAAGTTAAACGGTTCACCGGGTAGAGTACAAGCTGTTTTATTCTAGGTGTATAGTTACCAACAACACAAATGGAGAGAGGGTACGTACGGCTGGAACGGAAATGGCTGACAAAATAATATCAGCCTGTGGAGTTTATCTGTCAAGCTGTTGAGTCAAACGCTATGTAACCACTAGGCAATTCCAGTCTTAAGAAAGGGCTCGTGATGGTGCACGAATATTGCAGTCTTCTTGGGTTCGCCTCCTAGAAAATGCATTAATACACTTTTGCTGCATTAAATAGATGTATTGCTCACAAGCTGCAAGTCTGCTAAGTATTCACTAGACAAACTGCTTTCAATCGATGTAAACCATAAACGCCAAAACTCCATAACATTGCTCCACTAGTACAAGCAGCAAGCATCGGCACCCGAGAGCTTCTAGCAGACGTCTAGCTTTTCAGAACTTTTTTTCACTCCCGATTTTCAAGACACACTTAATCAGCTACTGCAGAGATACGGCAGCATTTCGCCTATACATTCTCACCCAGTGATATTTCGGAAGAATCTGAAGCATAAATGTCACAAAAAATAAGTTCCTCGGTAGTGGTAAAGCCGTTTGCATTTTTCATTGTATAAGGTCAATGAAAATGCGGCGCAATTTCCAATTTTATCAAGAGAGCGAGGGGTGCAGACATGAGAAGTACTTGCCAAAAGAGAAATATTCCTTCCTGCTATGATGGCGTTCTATGCAATTGGGAGCTGTTACATCGAATACCGTGATTACCATGTGATGGGCCCTACGTAGCTGCAGTGGCCATCAGTGTGTCCGGCCGAGGAAAAAGGAATAATAAATTATATATCAAGCGATGGAATTCGGACAAAAACACCGTTAAGCAGATCAGAATCCAGTTTTGACAACAAGATAAAAGCCTACATTTTCCGTCCTGATTCAGTCCCGGCATCTTCCATTTCTTCTCACTTAGGTGCCCCACTTCTGAACCTCAGCACAGAGATAACTTTCATAAAGCACAAACCAACCGGCGCAACAAAATAAAAGCAACATCTCGTTAAGCAGGTCAGAATCGCCCTGTCGCGAGGATGTGCGGCGTCACTTTCCCGTCTTATATACTTACCTACAAGAAGCAGTACCTTGTATACCGGACGTGCTCTTTATTAGCGAGGAGCATTGAACTTCGTTATGGGTAAACATTCAGGGCGAGGAGACGCCAAAGAAGACTGCCACTTAAGTGTCCCAGCACAAAACATGGAGACAGCCTTCTAGTATTTTGTTTTTCCTTTTTTTGCTGTAAACATCAATACGCACGAGAAATGGCGCGACTACACAAAAAGATGATGATGATGGGCCGCGAATTTTGAAAATTCAGTTTGTGCATAAGGGTCGTTTTTTTTGCTTAAATTAAATTACGCGCAAAATTGACGATTTATAAAGGCAGGCGCCAGGCGCGAATGGATATTCAGGTTGGCTACGAAAAAACATTTTACGACATACATAGCATAAACACCGACCCCAAGAATATTTAGTTTTGACTTCATTACAATTTTACTCGAGGACTTGTTATAGCTGTGTAGTCAAAGGTAAGAAGACAGGCCACTGTTCCCTAGCCGTGGACAAGGGGCTAACTATTCCTTACTGACCTTACGCTTTCTCTTCTACTTATCGCTTTTCACTTGTCCCCTCTCTTTCCTCAAGGCAAGGGACCATGACCCGTCGTCTTCCCTTTCCTGCCTGACATTGGCCACAATGCCAAAAAACAAAAAGGTGTCCCCTAGTATATGCATAAAGTATGATGACAATGAAACGAACTGACGGGACAGCACCTAGCTTGTCTGTGCGACTCTCCGTAGCAGTTGCAGGTGCTGTACGGCCCGAGAACTTCTTATGTTCCATCCAAAAAGCAAGAAAAGCAGAAACTTTCTGAATTAGTTTAATTATTTTGGAAGCTCTACACAATCAAGGAATGCATACTGTACATGCAGTATAGCAAACAGCCTTGGGATTCTTGCCGTTGAATCAAACTGTAGGGCTGGAGTCTTCATGAAGTCTTGCCATGAACTGTAGTACTTTGTATTGCTTTTCACGTCATCTTGATTTGCATCTGCAAGTATAGGTTCAGTGCACATTAACTCTAGGCAGGAGTGTCGGGAAGCTGGGTTTTGTTTATGATATACTGACAGCATCACATTTAGGCTGTAGTGATTACGTTTTGCTAAGAATGTTGCAATAAGCCGGTACCGCACGGTTGCTCATTTATCCATAAATAGGAGAGTGTCCCCCTTATCTGATGCAGGGAGAGAAATTAATACAAGGAGACCAAAAGGATGGAAGGAGAGCCGGATGACAGCAGTTGCATGCAAGGGTAAAAGTGGCTGTAAGCGGGGGAAGATGATGCAAGCCATTGGCAAGGAGAAAGCTTTGAGAGTTCCGAGGAATACGAAACGTAAGGCACAATGAGCAGGTACAGGACTGGACAGTATGACAGAAGTGATAGTGGCTGTACACGATTGCGTCGGATGCATCTGAAATGTGTAGCCTTTCAACTGGCATCAATGTGTCCATATGCATTGGTATTTTAGCATGCAGCTGCCGTTTTTTAATTTTTTTAGCGAAGCGGTGGCTAAGCGATAGTAGGCCTTAACTGTTTAAAATCGAGTTAAATATTTATTTAAGCTTTCCTTAAGCCTAAAACCACTTTTGTGTTGTATCGGTGGAAATATGAATTTTTCGTCACCATTCCGTTGTTCTGTGTACTGATGTCCATTTAAAGCAAGAATAACATGAGGAGAATGTGAATGCTAATATTTAATTTCACAAAAGATGCTTCAGGCTGTCATTTTTTGAGGACTTGCGGGCAACTATTTTAGAAGTAAAAAAAATTTAGAAGTAGCCTTACAACAATGTTCTTCCTACTCTGCGGGCCTTCAGGAAACATCTTGTGAGCGATGCTGTCCGAAGGCACATTAGATCTCCTCAGGCTGCACAAAAATATTTCACGCTCATCAGAAACACAATAACAGAATTGTGTCACCCATGGTAATGCACCTCAGGCAAGGAGGTACCAGGTACACAAAATACGTACTGTACACAATGTCGTCTCCACTATGAGAATGCGGCTTCAGGAAAGCACATGAATGCAAAGAAGGCTAAGTGAACCTGGTCTACCCTGCATCCTGTCAACACCTATTGGGTATATTTCGTTGTATTCTATCTTTCGTACTTCACCCATGGGATGAAAAACCCATTTTACACAAACCTTTATGGTTTTCCAGTTATGAATCCAAATAACTTAAAGGAATACATGTCAGCTCCAATTTTCTAGACAGGGTTTCATTCGTTTTTACAGAACACTGGTGGTAAGACAATCAGTCTGCAATGTATGATTTCTTGGCACTTTTGCAGTCTCCATGCTTTGTGTAATTGCCATCTTCAATATCTTGTCAAATCACCCCAAATGCTTGAGAGTCACTACAGGCAGTCACGTAATATACAGGCACTTACGCAATGGCTTCTATGATAGAATTGTTTTGTTTAGAAGGGTATCAGTTATTTACATCTTAATCTGTTTTGATCTAACATGCTCAATATTTTCGAAGTTGAGATAGTTCTGCAAAATGCTTTTTCCTTCTCAAGTTTTTATTCTACAAAAAACATCCCTTGAAGAATAATGCTTTTTTTTTCTTCCAGTGATTCACAATTTTTAAAGGCTTTGCATCTCTGCATTGGCTTCCTACCTCTTGAAGAAAAAACTAAATTATAAAGTTGCTGCAAGGTGAAGTCCTTGTCGCAAGCAGGGAACTCCCACTGGTGCAAATACACATCAAATCACTTGCATGACTTCAACACTGTGGCAGCCGTTTCTTCCGGACTAAAAAAAAGTCAAAGGCACCACTAGTGGTGCCCAGATTGCTCTTGGTGTAGAGCTGGGAGTGTGTAGCTGCAGCCCAGGGAGAAGGTGGCTGAGTTGGTAATGCTAACCTTGTCGTTCAAGTCTTAGCAAGCTGGGAATGAAAATATGCTCGCTGCACACTTTCGTACAGTTTTCAAGCAAACATTCCCACAGATATTGATGACCACATTTCACAAGCTCAATGTGGGCACTGCATTTCTTTCTAGTCGCACTGTGATTTTTCAATGATGTAGATTTCTATCCATATCACACGACATGTATCATGCTCATTAAACTTTTTTTCTACTGTCAACTGAGTCCTTTCCTTCATGCGGATAAGTACCTCACTAAAGGTATTCATGTCATAATTTATTTCATTACATGTCACATGGCACAGAGTGAGCTCCATCTTATGAGTTCACTCCAGGACCGCTAGGGGTGACATGGAGCATACCGAGGTAATGCAACGGGCTATCCCACAAAGCGCCGCTTACTCAAGTGGCGCGAGTGCTAATCTTATTATGCTATATAATTAAAAGAACTTCTAGTTTAAAATCTGCCCTATAATAGCCGACGCCCTCATTAGCATTCACATTCTTTTGGTTCCGGCCAACAAACTCGTCTACTCTTGAAGATTGGAACTGCCTCGTACAGATGATTAGGCAAAGGCCTCTCACAGTTAAAATTACCTATTGGTCAGGTGAAATTAAAAGCATGAATCATATATTGCCTTATCATTGATTTTGTAAAGCACTCAGGTGCAAATAGCTTGAAATCGCACCAAAAGAGCATCAAAAACGTTGTAGAGGTTCAGCTATCCTTAACCAAAGTTTCATGGACATTAGCCATCAGCCACAGCCGCAGTTGTTGCTGCTGCCTTGATATTGGCCCGCTGTCACGAAATCGGCGCACATTTTCATCAAGCCGGTACGGCGCGAGGCACGCGCGGCGTTGCGTGGAAAGCATGGAGCGAAAAGCCTCCTTCCCCGCGCGGGAGAGCGCGTAGCTTTCCCATTCCCATTCCCATTTTTCCCATTCCCCGGGGAGGACGGTGGTTCATCGGTCTGGAATACGCCAGAAAATTCCAGAATGTTCTGTGGGACCTAGCCAATGACGATGCGCGGCTCGACGGGAGGAAGAGAGAGAGCGCTCTAACCAGCGAAGCTAAGTGTGTGTGCGCGCTAGCTTTGGCGCGTGTTAACAGACAGACGCGGCGCGCCCTATTTAAAGAGACCGCGCCGCTTGTGCAGTCAGTCAGTCAGTCAGTCAGTAGTTGCGGTGTGTTCGCCAGTTCTTCGACTGGACTCCCGGGGATCACCCGCTGCTGGCAATCCCACGGACCTGCAAGGGAGCGGCGCTCGTCTCGTATGGCGGCCACATCGTGACTCTTGAGGCGTCGGACTGCAACAGTGCCCGGTGAACAATTTGGTGTTTGTTTATGTAACTCTCTCGTGTTTGATCTGTTGTAAAGCCTCTGTGTTATTGAATTATTCTGTAGTTGCATGCTTAGCGTTTGTTATTCTGTGAACCTCTCGTCTGAGCAATTTTAGTGTTTGTGTTCCTCTGTATCGTCTCTTGCTGTGTATAAAGTTTGTTTTGTTTGTTACATTTGACTCCGATCCTTACTCTGGCTTAAACCGGCGACCGCTGGGCACCAAACGGCCACCCCCTTCTGTTGCTACACGGTAGTTGAATTCCGGCTGAGCTTGCCGCGCAAGTCGAGGGCATCTCCTTTGCGACCGGAACAGCTACCCCCCCTCACTCTAAGGGTGTCTGGGAGTGTGCGCCCCGTTAAGGGCGCATCGTTAAAAATACTCCCTATTTATTAACGGGTGACACCCGCTCATGCACTTGGTAAGCTTCCCGGCCAGATTTTACATTACGAACGAAATTTTGATTATTATCCAAGGCCCTCCACTATCGCAGCTATTTCTGTCTTCTTTTAGTTCCACCTTCCTCCGTGGCGAAGTTCAGGGGTCCACCTAGAAGTGTGACACATTTTGTGCCTTTCCTTTTTGCCACGCTAAAAAAGGCGTTCGTTCGTATTGAGGCTCCGCGAACTATCATCCCCACACCTCCTCTCCACTGCAGCTGGCATGCGGCATATGAAGGTTCATGGGAGATATGACTTGCGACGACAAAGACCATTGGTGCGAATTCCTGGTGTGCACTAGGCTCCAGTAATTTCATGCTCCATAACATGCTGAATCGTTTTGTACCACTCCAAACTTCCTGCGTCCAAATAGGGGCTCCCCAAATTTTTATACGATTAGTGGTGCTAAGTGGTTCAGCCCCGATAGTTAGCAAGCCAGCGTAACATAGCGGAACGAAAGTATAAAGTTGTATTATGGCCCCTGAGTGCCGCAATTGCATCAGAATAACGGGACCTTGTGGTATGTAAGCAATTAGAGCTAACATTTTAAATGTTTTGGTGTGATTGTACGACAAGACTTGAATTGAAAGGAAATGCTTTGAACAGAGTAAAAAATGTTTTTTTTTGTCCACCTGATATCGGGTATCAAAGCACCATGAGAGAAGTATGTTAATTACTGAATTATTTCTACATTCTTTAATCAATAAAAAAACTGTCCAACAATCCGAAAAGAGTTTGTTCATATTGTCTTAAAAGCTGTTTTAAATATTTAAATATATTGTTACGAGGAAGATTCACAGACTGACAGCTGTCCACACCACTAACGGTGATCACAGCACAGATCTCACCATCCGGATCTAAGTTCTAACGATATAAGTGCTGTTCGTCGGCAGCGTTAGACACGGCCGAGACAGACAAGAGACATACGTCATCGTCAGAGTCGGTAGGACTAGGGGAGTCGACGGGGTGACGGGACAAGCAGTCTACATCTTGGTGAAGCCTGACGGACTTGTACACAATGAAAAACGTATATTCTTGTAATCGAAACGCACAGCGCCCCAAACGGCCAGTAGGAACTTTGAGGGCGGAAAGCCAAGACGAGGCGTGATGGTCTGTTATGACAATAAATGGGCGGCCAAAGAAATAAGGGCAGAATTTTGTAACTGCACGAACAAGCGCCAGGCACTCTCCCACTGTGATATAATAATTTTTTTCAGGCGGAGATAGGAGGCGGCTGGCATACACAATCACCCTTCTGCGGCCGTGTTGTCGCTGCGCGAGTATAGCTCGAATGCCATGGCCACTTCCGTCGGTGCGAAGTTCAGCATTGGTCCATTCTTGACGGATGGGTTGCAATGTTCCAAGATGGGTGGAGCAGTGAGAGCAGCAATAAGCTCCGAGAAAGCTGCAACGAGAATGAAACGCCTTTCTTCGGGAGATGGGTGAAAGGACAAGCAAGGGCTGCAAAATTCGGGACGGATCCTCAGAAATAGTAACACAGGCCAATAAAGATGCGAACATCGCTGGATGACCGTGGACTGGGAAAATCTCTGACGGCACGAATCTTGTCGGGATCAGGCTAAACGCCGGCAGCATTACCGAAGTGACCAGGATTTTAATTTCTCAGTGACCAAAGCTGCACTTTTTGGAGTTTAGATGAAGTCCAGCATGACGAAAAAGCGCATAAAGGGTACAAGTGTGAAGGAGATGGCTTTCAATGTAGAGGAGAAAACGATTACGTCATCAAGATAACACAAACAAATGGTCCACTTGAAGCCTCAGGGCAGAGTCCATCATGCGTTCAAAGTTTACTGGGGCCATCACGGGTGATGAACGCTGTTTTTCCGTGGTCTCTTGTCGAGATGTGCCGGTAGCCGAAACGAAGGTCGATAGACGGAAAGTAGACGGCTCCGTACAAAGTATCAAGCGCGTCATCGATACGTGGAAGAGGATGGACATCTTTTTTGGTTATCCTATTTAAATGACGGTAGTCAGCGTAGAATATCCAACTGTTATCTTTCTTTTTGACCAACACAACAGGGAACGCCCAGGGGCGGCTGGAAAGCTCGATCATGTCGTTTGCCAGCATTTTCTCGACCTCTGTTTGAATGATGCGTCTCTCGGCAAGCAAAACACGATAGGGCCGCCTGTGAATGCCACAGGCATCACCGGTGTTATTGCGGTGTCTGACAACTGTAGTTTGACCCAATGGGCTGGTACCGAAGTCAAAAGGATCACTATAGGTGAGTAAAAGCTTGTTTAACTCCGCGGCGAATTCAGGTTGGAGATCAGCTGCAATCATGCTGTGAACAGGATCAGGGCACGTTGTAAAGGACGAGGGAGGGGTTGTAGGGACGGCAGTTGGATGATCTGTAGGGCGAGCTGAAATGGCACAATCCGTCATCGGGGAATGAGCATGCAGCTAGTGAAATTCCCTCGGTAGAGTGGTGCAGTTTTGGGAGATATGCACAATTAGATGAGGAAAGGTGACGTGCCGCTTCAGGATGACATCACTAGCCGTCTGGGATGAGTGGGAATGGCGACATAGCGATGTAAGCGACAGCTTCAGGAGGAAAGCAACAGAACTGTACTGATCCAAGATGGAGTGAGCAGGAAGGGTCTCCGGAGCAGATCGGAAGTTCCTAGCGAAGTAGGCCTTTAGAGCAGTCAATGAGGGCAGAGTGAGCTGTTAAAAAGTAAATGCCAAAGTTAACGTCGTGCGGGCATTCCTGTAAGATGGTGAACAACACTGGGGCATGACGACCACCAATAGCAACTCGCTCCGTACACATCCCAACCACGGCAGCAGGGCTGCTATTGGCGACGCGAACTGTGGGCGAGACGGCTGGAGTAAGGATTTTCTTGAGCGTTGACTCGGCTGCGGCGACGAGTGATGTGCAGGAGTGTGTTGTTGTTACAGTCCGCATACGTGGTGTGGACACGTCTGTGGCTAGTGTTTACGTGCGCCCAGCTGTGCAGTGGAATGCCCAGTGGTTCAGTGCAGTCTCTTCGTGTTGTGCCACCCTACAAATCATCCTCGGAGATTTCAATGCCCATCATTGTGCGTGGGGCAGTGCCCCAAACACAGCGCGAGGAGACGACCTACACGCCATGGTAACACAGCTGGGACTCACACCGCTGAACACCGGTGAGCCCACCTTCCGGCGACGCGGCACACCCGGCTCCTGCATAGACGTTGCGTTCGCGTCCAGTGGCATCGAGGCGACCTGGAATCGCGCACCATCACTTTGGGGCTCTGATCACTTCTCTATCCTCATTGAGCCCACTGCCAAGGAAGCTCGCGCCACGCGCACTTACTCCATTGTCAACTGGAACCGATTCCGCAGCGAAGTAGAAGCCGCAGCTACGTCCGGCGCGGATTTCTTCTCCAGTCTCGTCCGTAGCGCGTTCGCAGCAACTCGCCGCGTAGAGGTTCGGGCAGGGCAACCAACGCCCGACAACAAGCTGCTCGACCTGAGACAAAAACGCGACAAAGCTGAGCGACGAGCACGGCGGACGGACCGACCAACCGACTGGACAGTATACAATCGGCTGGACGCAGCAGCGAGGCGGCATTCCAACAAACTTTACCGCCGGCAGTGGACATCGCTCTGCAGGAAGATGGAGGAGGACTGTATCTCGCGGTGGCTCTTTACCATCCTGCGACGCATCACAACGCCACAAGCGAACCCGCAGCCGCTGGCCGCTCTCGCCATCTCTAGCGGCCTTAGCTACGAGGAGCAAGCTGAGCGGTTTGCGGACCGCTTTGTGCCGCAAAGCCCCGCGAACGCAGGCAGCCAAACTTCACCTGTGAGTCCCGGAGACAGAGCCAGTGCTCCTACCCCTGGTGATCCTTGTGATGCCCTCTTCACAGTGACGAAGCTCAACAATGCGCTACAGCGCTGCCACTGTCGCTCGGCGCCAGGGCCGGATGGGGTGACTTACCAGATGCTGCGCAACCTGGACGCAGATCAACGGCTGGTTCTCCTGCAGCAGATCAACCTAGTGTGGGAACGCGGGACCCTTCCGGAGGACTGGCGCACGGCAGTCGTCTGCCCCATCCTCAACCCAGGACGCCCACCAACCCAGCTCGCGGGATACCGTCCAGTGGCGCTAACATCTGCGGCTGGTAAGCTCATGGAACACATGGCTTTACATCGCCTTAACGAGCAGGCTGCGCCGGCGGATTTGCTTGATGAGCGGCAGACGGGCTTTCGCGGAATGCGGTGCACTGCGGATTCCATCTCCGATGTTGTCAGAGCGCTCGAGCACGCGAAGGCAGTAAGGCAGGTTGCGTTGCTTCTACTGCTGGACGTGTCGGGCGCTTTTGATAACGTCTGCCGCGCTCCCATTCTCGCGACGCTTGAGAGGGCTGGCGTGGGCGGACGCTTGCTACAATACGTTCGGAGCTTTTTCCAGGAGCGCTCCATGCGCGTTCGCGTGGAGGGTGCTCTCTCGGCGCCTCGCCCGGTCGGGCTAGCAGGGCCGCAGGGCTCTGTCCTTTCACCTTTTCTGTTCAATGTGGCGATGTCGGTGATGCCGGGCTGCCTGCCTGCAGGCTGCCGGCATCATGTGTACATCTCCATATACGCAGATGACATTGCTCTGTAGTGCCTGGAACCGCCGGGCGAGACAGCAGGGGTGCGCGCGTGCCTGCAGGCAGCTCTGACGGCGGTGAGCGACTGTTTGCGCGGCCTAGGTCTCTCGCTCAGCGCGGACAAATCCGTCGCAATGGCCTGTGTTCCGAGCTCGCGCAAACGACCACCGCCGCTCTCACTGGACGGGACCCTCTTGCCGTGGCGACGTTCGGTGCGGTACCTGGGGTTGGACATAGACCAGCGCCTTTCCTTCCGACCCGCGGCGATCAAGGCCTGCCTGCAGATGAAGAGAACCACCGCCGCCGTACACAGGCTCACTGCTCGAGGCCAGGGCATCTCCCAGCAAGCAGCGTTGCGGCTGTACAACTCCGCGGCTCTGGGGACAATACTCTACGCGCTACCGCTCGTCACACTGCGCAAACCATGCTGGAAGAAGCTAGAGGTCGAGCATCGCAAGGCGCTCCGCATTTGCCTCGGCCTTCCTCAGAACTCTCAATGCGCAGCTACTTTGGCCGAGGCAGGTGCGTGGCCTTTACAACTTCAGGCCACGCGGCGGGCGCTCTGACACATCGATCGCCTACAACGCGCAAAGGACGGCGGCTCGCTATTATATCGGTTGCGACATCATCGCCACTCGCGCATGGGAGCGGCGCTGCTCGAGTACGAGCAGCTCACCAATGCAACGCCCCCCTACGACCTCTTCTCGCCCTGGCCCGCTGCTACGGAGGTTCAGCGAGAGATTGTCGGAATCGCGGGGAAACGCAGCACACCGCCCTGTGCAGTGCAGCAGCTGACCAGAGCCGTCATCTACGAGGAACTCCAACACCACCTCCTCGTTTACACCGATGGCTCCGTGGCCAGAGACAGTTGCTCGCTAGCAGCGGCGGCTACCGTCCCCGCCCTGCAACTGCACAGACAGCTGCACCTGTCATATCTGGGTTCTTCCACCACGGCGGAGCTCCTGGGCCTACGCCTAGGCCTGGATCTACTGCTTGAACTGACTCCGCCGCCATCCAGGTGTGGGGAACTCCGCTGCTGTGCCAGATTCGCGCGCGTCTCAAGCGCTTGGCGGAGCGTGGCCGCGCTATACGGGCACAGTGGATCCCCGGGCACTGCGGCATAGAGGGCAACGAACGTGCCGACGAGCTCGCGACCGCAACACATGAACTCCCTCCTAGCGACGAGCAACTCGCTTTGGAGGATGTGCGTGCGGTTATCGACAATCACCTCCGGACGCAGCACCCCGACCCACGCATCACAAGAGGTGAGCGCATTCACAGTGTCAGCGGCCGCTCGCTGACTCGGCTGCAACGCGCAATGATCCTCTGTGCACGCATTGGATGTGTGTGGCCTGGGGAACGACGGATGCGCCACGGACTTGCCAGTAGTGACGTGTGTGACGGCTGTGGCGCGGTAGAAACTCTCGAACATCTTCTACTGCGCTGCACCGCGCTAGCCGAACCGCGACGTGAGTTGCTGGCGGCTTACAGAGCGCAGGGGTAATGTCGGACAGCGTAGCTGTGCTCCTGTGGCCGCCGGGCTGTGCGCGCGTCCGCGAGCGAGCTCACGTGAGCTTGTGTGAGTACATCGAACAGAGGGGCTTGATGACCCGCCTATTTCACCTCTCCAGATAGTGCGCGCTGGGACTGAATGCCCCAAGCGTGCTATTTCCCACAATAATGGCCGATCGCCCACGACAGCCGTCAGTGCTTTGTACAGTTGGCCAGTGCGTGCGCTATGAACAGTTGCCTGGCCGCAGAGCTATTGCGGAGGCCCGCCCGATGGGCCGAGTGCTCAGTGACTTAAGACATTTGCGGGTGGGCCTCAAGCAAACTACTGTATACTGTACCATAGTGTATATATTTCTTTTATTTTTACCTACCCTTTTCTTTCTCCCTATCAGTCACCTCTTTGATTTCCTCTACCTTCTCCTCGCTATCCCTTTATAGGTGCTTCAGATATAAGATAGCAGATACCGGGGCTAGCAAACATATTTTCTTTCCTTTTGTACATACAATAAATAACCACTACAACAACAAGCGACGGCGAAATGAGGAGCTGATAACGTACAGTTGGGTGCCGGTATCAATGAGAGCAGAAACGGGAAAACCATCCATAAGGACGTCGATGCGAAAATTTTGTAGGCCAGGGGTCAGTACAGGTTTTTCAGCCCGGGTCACAAACGCAGCGTCACCTCCGGGAGCTGCATTGGCTAGTCTTCCGGTATTTGGCTGGAATAGGACGATGACGAACTGCGGCGAGGAAGATCAGAATGCAAGCATCGGGTTTGCGGGGATGATGAACGGTTCGCAGCATGAACAGTGACACCGGGCACAACACAGGTATGGTCGGGGTGAGGTGAGGAAAAGCGAGGAGCATAGTCTCCGCCGCGGTCGACGTAGGTGCACTGACGAGACGGCGTGTACCAATGGCTACGGCAATGACGAGAAATGTGGCCCACCCGCGAACAAGTAAAGCAGATAGGGCGATCGTCATGGGTACGCCATTCGTTCGGATTGAGGTACCGATATCGGGTTGAATAACCGGCGTTGGGCGAGGCAGCGGCAATGACTGGAGCGGCAGGTCCGGAATCCACGGTGTCGATGGCGATGGCAGAAGGGAGTCCCATAATCGCAACCTCTTGGTGAACTACAGCCTAAATGAGTGAGGCTGTAGCCAGTGTGTTGTCGGGTCTATGTGATAGTGAGGCGGCGGGAGTTATTGCCTCAAGCTCTTGGCGGATGATGCGAGTCAAAATACTGTCATTAATTAGCAGGCAGCCGAGGTGTCGGAAGATTGGCACAATGGAGCTGGCAGCCGTGTTCGGCAGCCAGTCGAAACGGTGAGATATGTGTCTCTGTTTCGCTTGCTCGAAACGCCGGCACACCTGCAGCACAGAGTCCACGGGGGAATGATCCCTGCACAACAGGAGGTTGAAGGCATCGTCGGCAATGCCTTTTACTATGTGGCCGACATTATCCTCTTCAGGCATGGCTTGGTCGACTTTGCAGCGCAGGGATAGGACGTTCTGTATATAAGTGAGATATGGCTCTGTAGACGTTTGGGCGCGAGAGGCGAGCGCTTTATCGGCCGCAACTATTCCCAAATAGTTGCGCCGATGTGGCAGAGGTCCGTTCCGCCATCGGACAACAATAAGCTCGCCTCGCGCGGAAAAAGCTCATTATTAGGCACTTTTTTGGGCCGTGACACTGTCACCTGTTAATAATTAGGAGGGATTATTAACGATGCGCCATTAGCGGTGCACACACTCCCAGACACCCTTAGAGTGAGGGGGGGGGGGGGGGCAGCTGTTCCGGTCGCAAAGGAGATGCCCTCGACCTGCGTGGCAAGCTCAGCCGGAATTCAACTACCTTGTAGTGACAAAAAGGGGTGGCCGTTTGGTGCCCAGCTGTCCCCGGTTCAAGACAGAGTAAGTTTCGGAGTCAGAAGTAACAAACAAAACACAATTTATGCACAGCAAGAGATGATACAAAGGAATACACAAACACTAAAATTGCACAGACGAGAGGTTCACAGAATAACAAACGCTAAGCAGGCAACTACAGAGGTATTCAATAACCTAGAGGCTTTACAACACAGATGAAACACGAGAGAGTTACATAAACAAACACTAAATTGTTCTCCCGTTGCAGTCCGACGCCGCAAGAGTCACGATGTAGCCGCCATACAAGACGAGCGCCGCTCCCTTGCAGGTCCGTGGGCTTGCCAGCAGCGGGTGATCCCCGGGAGTCCAGTCGAATCACTGGCGAACACGCCGCAACCACTGACTGACTGACTGACTGACTGACTGACTGACTGACTGACTGACTGACTGACTGACTGACTGACTGACTGACTGACTGACTGACTGACTGACTGACTGACTGACTGACTGACTGACTGACTGACTGACTGACTGACTGACTGACTGACTGACTACACAAGCGACACGGTCTCTTTAAATAGGGCGCGCCGCGTCTGTTAACACGTGCCAAAGCTAGCGCGCACACACACTTAGCTTCGCTGGTTAGAGCGCTGGCTTCTCCTCCCGTCGAGCCGCGCGTCGTCATAGGCCACGACCCGTAGAACATTCTGGAACTTACTGGCGTATTCCAGACTGATGAGTCCGCGTCATCGCCGGGTGATGAGAAAGAGGGCGACGGCGACGCGTACAAAGCTACGCGCTCTCTCGCTCGGGGAAGGAGGTTTTTCTCGAGCTTTCCGCGCGACGCCGCGCGGGCCTCGCGCCGTGTCGGCTTGAAGAAAATGTGCGCCGGTTTCGTGACACTGCCCTTCCCTTAAAGAATATTGTCCCACAATATTCACAACAACCACGAACATCGCGCGCACATGCATGCGCTCACAAATTATATTGTCACGACTGAAGTCCGAGGGAGCCGTGAAAGTACCACGTAGCCAAGGACCCGAGAATGAGGTCGGCTTGTCGTTTCGAACACAGAGTCACAGCGTCCAGCACCAGCGCGCCGCTCGTGCCAACCACCGCTTCGTTGTCGTCGGCACCAAACACGGCTGTCGCGCGGCGCTAGGCACGTGGCATTATTCCCCCCCCCGTGAAAGAAAACATCGTCCCGATGACAAGGTGAGAGGAGAAAAGAAAGAAAAAAAAAAGATTAGGCGTGAGGTGAACTGTACAATGACGCAAGGTTTCACTTGCAGGGAACGCTCAGTCACGCGAAAAGTACGGCTTTAAGCGCACCACATGCACAATTTCAGGCCGCTGGCGTCGAACACTGACGGTCACAGTTCCATCTGGAATGACTTCGTAATTAACGTTGTTTAAGCGGCGCAGGACTTTATAGGGTCCGAAATAGCGGTGGAGTAGTTTCTCGCTCAAGCCTTTGTGACGCACGGGGGTCCACACCCACACTTGGTCCCCTGCTTCGTAGTGGGCCTCCCTGTGCCGAAGGTTATAGTGTCGAGCGTCGGTGGCATGCTGCTCCTTGATGTGCAAGCGGGCCAGCTGACGGGCTTGCTCGGCCTGTTCTGCGAAATGGGCGGCGTCGGGTTCGACCGCTTCTTCACCGCACGGGAGCATCGCATCCAACATCGTGCGGGCCTCGCTGCCATATACGAGACGGAACGGCGTAAAGTTCGTGGTTTCCTGCGGCGCCGTATTGTAGGCGATGGTGACATACGGCAGGATCTCGTCCCACATTTTATGCTCAACGTCGATGTACATTGAGATCATGTCGGCCAAAGTTTTGTTTAGTCGTTCCGTTAATCCATTTGTCTGGGGGTGATACGCTGTTGTTGTGCGATGCTCGGTATGGCTGAGAGTTAAGGTGTCCCGCAGTAGCCGAGCTGTAAACGCCTTTCCTCGGTCAGTAATGATGGTAGACGGTGCACCGTGTCTGAGCATAATGTCGTTCATAAAGAATCGAGCAACTTCGCCGGCAGTACCTCGGGCAAGGGCCTTCGTTTCAGCGTAGCGTGTTAAATAGTCTGTGGCGACTACGATCCACTTGTGTCCGTTCGAGGATAAAGGAAATGGGCCTAAAAGGTCCATGCCCACTTGCTCGAAGGGTGTGAGGGGTGGTTCAATAGATTGTAACATACCGGATGGCTTGAGCGTGGGTTTTTTTCGCCGCTGGCATTGTCGACAAGTCTGTACGTAACGTCTAACGCTCGGAGAAAGATGTGGCCAGTAGTAGTTCTGCCGGACTCGGTTTAGGGTGCGTGTAAAGCCAAGATGCCCTGAAGTTGGTTCGTCGTGGCAGGCCAGGAGGATTTCGTGCCTTAGATCAGCCGGTATAACTAGCAGGTATGTTTTCGCACTCGACGTAGAATTCTTCTTATAAAGCACCCCATTGCGGAGGCAATACGACGACAACCCCCGAGCAAGGTACCGGGGTATTGTAGGATGCCCACCTTCAAGATGGTCAATAATCAGTCGCAGCTCGTCGTCGGCACGCTGTCTGGAGGCGAGATCGGACGTAGTGACTGCTCCGAGGAAGCTATCGTCGTCGGTGGCATCTGACGAAGGAGGGCCGACGGGCGCGTGGGACAGGCTATCGGCATCGGTGTGCTTCCGGCCAGACTTATAAATAACATCGAAATCGAACTCCTGTAGGCGCAATGCCCAACGTGCTAAGCGGCCACAAGGATCCTTTAAGTTTTTCAGCCAACACAACGAGTGATGGTCAGTGATGACGCGAAACGGTCGGCCATAAAGGTACGGGCGGAACTTGGCAGCGGCTCATACTACCGCCAAACATTCTTTTTCAGTGGTGGAATAGTTACACTCAGCACGGGAAAGTGCACGGCTGGCGTAGGCAATTACTTTCTCTACCCCGTCTTGGTGCTGAACTAGAACGGCACCAAGGCCGACGTTGCTCGCATCCGTGTGTAATTCTGTGTCGGCATCATCGTCGAAATGTGCCAGGATCGGGGGTGACTGGAGCCGGCGTCGTAACTCGTCGAAAGCCATCTGCTGCTCGGCGCCCCAGGAAAATGATGCGTCATCTCGAGTCAGGAGAGTCAGAGGGCTGGCCATCTGTGCAAAGTTTTTGATAAAGCGACGATAATAGGAGCACAGCCCCAAAAACCGTCGGACTGCTTTTTTGTGGGCGGGGACGGGAAAGGCAGCAACGGCAGCAAGTTTCTCAGGGTCAGCTCGGATGCCATCAGCACTCACGATGTGCCCAAGAAACTTCAATTCGGTGAACCCGAAGTGGCACTTTTGAGGCTTGAGAGAAAGGTTGGCAGACCGGACAGCTTCGAGAACAGTTCTCAGGTGGCGTAGGTGTTCTGTGAACGTCGGTGAAAAAATTATTACGTCGTCGAGATAAACAAGGCATGTCTGCCACTTAAGACCTGTGAGCACAGTGTCCATCATCCGCTGGAAGGTGGCAGGAGCACAGCAGAGCCCGAATGGGAGGACGCGGAATTCATAGAGCCCATCTGGTGTTACGAAGGCAGTTTTTTCACGGTCCCTCTCATCAACTTCAATTTGCCAATAACCACTCCTGAGGTCAATGGAGGAGAAGTACTTGGCTCGGCGAAGTCGGTCGAGAGAGTCATCAATCCGTGGCAGCGGATAGACGTCCTTCTTTGTCATACTGTTCAGTTTCCGATAGTCAACGCAGAAACGAAGTGTTCCGTCTTTCTTTTTAACGAGGACTACAGGCGAGGACCATGGGCTGCTTGAAGGTTGAATGACGCCATCGGCGAGCATCTCCTTGACTTGCTGTTGGATAGCGTCTCTCTCCCGAGGAGACACACGATAGGGCTGCTGATGGATGGGTCGAGTGCCTTCATGCGTGATAATCCGGTGTTTAATGACCGACGTTTGCTGCACCTTAGATGAAGACGTGAAGCACACACGAAACTCCAGCAATAGATCTTGAAGTTGCCTCTTTTCAACGGAGGAAAGGCTAGAATTGATGTCGACAGCGTGTACGGCATCATCCGGTTCAGTGCTAGGCGTAGCTTCCTCTGAAGCAAAACATTCGGCGACTTCGTGCAGATGGTCGACGTAAGCAATGACAGTGCCACGGAACAGATGTCGATGTTCATTGGAGAAATTGGTGACAAGTACCTCCGTCTCTCTTCCACGAAGGAAACAAAGACCTCTTGCCACAGAAACTCCCAAGGCGAGTGAGAGGGAGACATTAGGCTCAACAACCCGGAGGCCGTGATGTGGCTCGTCACAAGTAACTCTGGCGAGGATGCTGGCGCGTGGTGGCACTGTGAGGCTATCATCGGCGACTCGCAGCGTGGAGTGGGAACCGCGGTACTCATGCTTTTCAGTGGCCAGTTTGGCGGAAAACGTCACCAAGCGGTTCGGTAGATCTATAGTGGCACCGTGCTCACGAAGGAAGTCGATGCCAAGAATAACATCACGAGAGCATTCGCGTAGAACGAGAAAAGTCGCAACAAATGTGCAGCCTCGCACCGTAACCCGGGCTGTACACATACCCAGTGGTGCAACCACATGTCCGCCTGCCGTACGTATGTCTGGTCCGTTCCATGGCGTCATCACCTTTTTCAGTGTCCTTGTGCGCCGCCCGCTAAGGATGGAATAATCGGCTCCCGTATCAACTAAAGCGCTGACCTCCTTCGTGTCGACGATAATAGGGATGTCCAGGGAGACCCGGCCAAGACCAGGGCCTGTTGACGGTTCGGAGTGAAGTGAGCGGTGTGGTGGTGGAAGCTGGACGGCGGTTGGGTGGTCGGCGTCGGGACAATTCAATGTCGACGGCAGGTCGGAGTGAAGCAAGCGGTGCGGCGACGGAAGCTGGGCGGCAGTTGTGTGGTCTGCGTCGGGGCAATTTAAGCGACACGGCGGTGATAACTGGTCGGCGATGCGGACGACGTCGGGGCGATCTGGTCTGTGCGGCGAAAACTGGACAGGAATTCGGCGTTCAACGTCAGGGCGAATCGAGCGGTGCGGCGGTGGAAGCTTTACGGCGAATCGGTGTGCGGCGGCCTCGCCCCCAAAGGTCGCCGGAGCTAGTTTTCCCGATGAGGACTCGAGGAACCATGGCGTCCAGCGGTATACCGTGGCCCAGAGGGTGAAGACTCGCGACGAGGAGAATGTGGCAGACTGGCGGGTGACGTACGCTGGCGGGTTACGTACTCGGCGATGTCCTGAGGCCCCTGACCAGGCCGTGGACGAGGGCTGTCGGGGGAAAATCCCCTAAGGCCCATCTGACGATAAGGGCACTGCCGGTACAGGTGACCTGCCTCGCCACAGTGGTAGCAGAGAGGGCGGTTATCTGGAGCGCGCCAGAGATAAGTTTTCCGGGGCGCCTGGCGCCGATCTTCCCAAAGGGGCAGCGGTGCCGCAGCGTGCACAGCGACCTGAGGTTGCGTGTAAGGCGAAGGGGTGGGTAGCAGGGCTGGGCGGCGTGTGACATCAGCATAAGTCATCCGCTCGGTGGGGCCCGGGGGTGGTGGTGGAACGACTGTACTTGTTGGTGGCGTGAGTGCATTCTGGACCTCTTCACGGATGATGCTGGCCAGGGAAGCTGCGCCAGGAGCTCCATGAACTTTCTGGAGCTCCTCGCGAACCACGGTGCGAATGAGGTCGCGAAGGGAGCTCATATCTGCCCCGGGATTGTAGTCGGTTCGGTCAGATGGCGGTAGTGTGGATATGGAATTCAGCGGCCGACCGTACTGGCTGCATCGCTGCTGTAACAGTTTCTCCATGGTCACAGCTTCAGCCAGAAACGCCGCGACGGTTGTGGGTGGGTTCCGCACGAGGCCGGAAAAAAGCTGTTCTTTGACGCCGTGCATCAGGTGCCGAACCTTCTTCTCCTCACTCATGGACGGGTCGGCGCGATGGCAAAGGCGCATGACGTCTTCAACGTACATTGCGACCCCCTCGTTCTGACGCTGATCTCGAGAGGTCAGGGCACGCTCGGCATTCTCTCGGCGGTCATTGTTGGCGTACGTACCGAGGAGCTGACTTCGGAAGGCCGGCCACGTAGAGAATGTGGCCTCGCGGTTCTCGAACCATGTCCGAGCAGCGTCTTCAAGGCTGAAGTAGACGTTCCGCATTTTCGCAGCGCCGTCCCAGCCGTTAAACGTCGCGACCCTTTCATAGTGAGCTAGCCAGTCCTCGGCGTCTTCAAACTGCTCACCGTGAAATGGTTTAGGGGTACGTGGGGTCTGAAGGATGAGACAGGACGAAGGGGTGGAAGGGACAGTCATGGTACGGGCGGGCGGTGTCGTTGCCACAGCCAGAGTCTCTTCGTCAAGAGGGAAGGCCTCGGGGGACAAACCTCGGAGCCGTCGGCTGGTACGATGAACCGGAGTGGTCACGAGAGGCGGCCGCGTAGGGTCGTCCGCAGGAGAAGGGATCATCGATCGCACCTCCACCAGTGTCACGACTGAAGTCCGAGGGAGCCGTGAAAGTACCATGTAGCCAAGGACCCGAGAATGAGGTCGGCTTGTCGTTTCGAACACAGAGTCACAGCGTCCAGCACCAGCGCGCCGCTCGTGCCAACCACCGCTTCGTTGTCGTCGGCACCAAACACGGCTGTCGCGCGGCGCTAGGCACGTGGCTATATATGGCAAATGTCCACATCACACAGTTCAGTTCAGTCGTGTCCGACTATTCGTGACCCTATGGACCATGTCACGCCACGCTTTCCGGTCTCTCACTATCTTCCTAACATCACATAACTTCATCTGCAGTGCCTCGAGGATGCCATCTAACCATCGCGTTCGCTGCCTGCTCCTTCTCCGGCGACCCTCAACCTTTCCCAAAATTCAAATCTTTCTCCAGCGACTCCTCTCTTCTCATCAGATGACCAAAGTAGCTGAGCTTTAACTTTAGAATTTGACCCTCTAATGAGCAGTCAGGGTTTATGGTCGACAATATTGACTGATTTCATATTCTGGCAGTCCAAGGAACTCTCAAGAGTCTTCGCCAGCATCACAATTCAAACGCGTCAATTCTTCGGCGGTCAGCCTTTTTCACAGTCCATCTCTCGCATCCATACATCACAACTGGAAAGACCATAGCACGAGTTATACGGATCTTGGTTGGCAGACTAATGTTTGTGCTCTTTACTAGGCGGTCAAGGCTAACCATTGCTCTCTTTCCAAGAAGCAGGCGTCGCCTAATTTCATAGCTGCAGTCTCCTTCCGAGGTAATCTTGGAGCCCAAGAAGAGAAAATCTGTCACAGATTCCACTTCTTGTCCCTTGATGCTCCAGGACTTGATAGGGCAAGACGCCATGATCTTCGTCTTTTTAATGTTCAGTTTAAGACCAAACTTCTCACTCTCTTCTTGTACGCGCATCAGCAGTCTCTTGAGTTCCGCTTCACTTCTCACGAAACCCATCCGTCGTAAATCTAAACCTTTTAAGTATTGTAGCTTTCACCCTGTTATAGCTGCCTCCATCCTCAGGAGGAAGTCTTCCAAATACGCCTAATGCTTAGCCGCTAAGGCAAGTGCTCAAGATGGTAGCACATTCACTGTCTGTGCAATTTGCATTAATGGCGATCCTTTCGAAGCGCAAGAGGAAGGCGTCGAGATCGTCTCTTCTCTCGTCGTACTTCGGGATCAATTTACTTGCATCTATTCGCAAGCTGCCATGTCCTTCACTGGAGCTATGCACTTCAGCTAAACTATTGTTCCCTGAGTTTTGGAGCTGAAGTTGCATAATAAGTAATTCCTTTTCCCGCTTGAATTCCTCTTCTATCTCCTTTCGAGCCCTAGCTCTCTCATTCTTTTTCTTCGCTCTCTCTTTCCCCTTTTTCTCTCTGGCTAACCCATTTGCGCAGTTCGGCACCGGACAACCCCAGTTGGGTGCCAACCTCAATGAACTCTTTCAGACTCATATCTGAAGCGCCAACCGTTTGGGTGTAGCCTAAAGTCTGCTTAGCGAACCTCGCCTAAACGCTTCCGCGCGGCACTACCTCTCGCTATCGTTCTGCTGCTACACAGTTTACGACCTCTTCGTAAACTCTTCCAACTCGTTCACCGTTTTCTGGACTTGAGTGCACCAAACAGCCTGTCGCGGAAGCCAGAATAATTGTCACCCGTTAATAATTAGGAGGGATTATTAACGATGCGCCCTTAACGGTGCGCACACTCCCAGACACCCTTGGAGTGAGTGGGGGCAGCTGTTCCGGTCGCAAAGGAGATGCCCTCGACCTGCGTGGCAAGCTCAGCCGGAATTCAACTACCTTGTAGTGACAGAAGGGGATGGCCGTTTGGTGCCCAGCTGTCGCCAGTTCAAGCCAGAGTAAGGTTCGGAGTCAGAAGTAACAAACAAAACACAATTTATGCACAGCAAGAGACAATGCAAAGGAATACAAAAACACTAAAATTGCACAGACGAGAGGTTCACAGAATAACAAACGCTAAGCAGGGAACTACAGAGGTATTCAATAACATAGCTTTACAACACAGATGAAACACGAGAGAGTTACATTAACAAACACCAAATTGTTCACCGGGCAATGTTGCAGTCCGACGCCTCAAGAGTCACGATGTGGCCGCCATACAAGACGAGCATGGCTGCCTTGCAGGTCCGTGGGCTTGCCAGCAGCGGGTGATCCCCGGGAGTCCAGTCGAATCACTGGCGAACACGCCGCAACCACTGACTAGCGTCAGTTTGGAGGTTAGCATCAAGGTTAGCATGTAAGTCATGAATGAAAAGTGCTAGTTGACTTTCACAGGAGTATCATTTGCGAAATCTGTGCTGCGAAGAATGAAAAAAATTATTTGAATCCAGAAAGTTCATCGTTAAAGAGTAAATAACGTGTTCCATGAGTTTACATAGTATGCTGGTGAGTGATATGGGCCGATAATTAAGTGGTGAATCTTTGTTACCCGATTTGTGGACCGGAACGACCTTGACTGACTGACTGACTACGCAAGCGACGCGGTCTCTTTAAACAGGGCGCGCCGCGTCTTTCTGTTAACACGTGCCAAAGCAAGCGCGCACACGCACTTAGCTTCGCTGCTTAGAGCGCTCCCTTCTCCTCCCGTCGAGCCGCGCGTCGTCATAGGCCACGACCCCTAGAACAATACTTGCTGGCGTATTCCAGATTGATGAGTCCGCGTCATCGCCGGGTGATGAGAAAGAGGGCGACGGCGACGCGTGCAAAGCTACGCGCTCTCTCGCGCGGGGAAGGAGGTTTTTCTCGAGCCGCGCGGGCCTCGCGCCGTGCCGGCTTGATGAAAATGTGCGCCGATTTCGTGACAGACACCTTTCCCCAAGCATTTCAACCCAGAAGAGCTGAGCATCAGGCTGGGGGAAAGCTTGTACCCATTGAAAAACCGGTGGGTAACCGGCGGCACCAGGGATCGAACTCGGTACTTCCCGAATGCGAGGCGGATGCTCTACCACAAGGCCACCGCTTCGGCTTTTCAAACAGGTCGTGGATCTTTTGCTTACAGATATCCCAAGATGTGAGGTGATCTTCATATGTTTCAAACCACACCCGCGCGGTTGCATTCAAGTAAAAGATGACATTCGCAACAAAAAAGGAGCAGTATCCTATGAAGATATGGTCCCGGGGTAGGCTACACTCAATATGACAAGGTGTCACTGCAGGATAGCAGAACTTCAGGATGTTTTGTGTAATTTCCAATGTTAAATTAAGATTGTAAATTCTGACTTCTTAGATAATGCAATGCACATTTATTACAATAAAAGGTAAGATCTTTTCATTTCTACCATACTTTCAAGGCATGATTGCACATATTGTTGGTCCCCATAATAAGACAAGAAAAAGCACGAGCGCAGACTTAGTGGGTGCCTTTTTTTCGGAGCTCTTGAGGAGTCAATTAAAAAACAGTTACGTCTTGACACACCAAGCTCATCTCCATAGACCTTTTATCACTGAGGCTGACGGACGCAACTGCAATCGTAACATGACAATAATGAAGAAACTAAATAAGGAAATGTGGTGCCCTGTAGAAATCGCGAGAGGAGGAACCAACTGCCTTTCCTAGTGGCAACACATAATGTGGCCATTGAAATTTTACAGTATGATGGAACAAGAAAGGTTGGTTTGGTTATGTATATTTAACTATTATGGACAAGTGCGGAAGAGAAAAGTCAATAATTTGCAAATTTCGAGCCACAAAATGTACTTACTCGCCACTGTGCTGCGTCCATAGAAATGCAAAGTATTTTCAGAATTTTCATCACTACTTATACTTCATGCTGCTTAGTCTTAACACGGGCTGCTAGCATAACTACACTTCCCTGATGCATAAGGTGGATGGATGGACGGTACATCGGCGGGTCCCCTGAAACGGATGATGGTAGCTGCCATCACGCTCGGCGTTTTTCCTTATATATTGTCACCAACACGCGTAGCAAGCAGCACAACAACCGAGCTGGCCCTTTTTAATCAAGCGAAAAACTCGAGCGAGACGAGGATGACGCTCAGCCACGCGCCAAGACATTCGGCCACTTGGTAGCACTAGAAGATGGGCAGCGGTGTGTCATTGCCCCCCTTCCAAGAGGCATCGACCCGATGCCGCAAACGTAAGGGAAGAATAGAAAAGCGGGGCAAGTTATACGGGAGTCTCTGGCTCTGGTTTGGACCCTAAAATTGCCTAACGATTGTAATAAGGCTTCATTCTGGCGACGTGAATTACTTCAGACTTCGGATGCCGAGAGAAGCGGACAGTGCCTTGTGGTAACACCTCGTAGTTCACCGCGCTGAGGCGACGGAGCACCTCGTAGGGTCCAAAGTAACGGCGCAGAAGCTTTTCAGAGCGCCCTCGCAACCGTATTGAGCTCCAAACCCAGACTTGATCGCCGGGTGTTCAAGTCACCTCTCGGTGTCGCAGGTTGTAGCGCTGGGCGTCGTGTACTTGTTGGTGCCGAATTCGCTGTCGGGCAAGTTGGCGTGCGGCTTCTGCGTCACGAATAAATTGGTCAGCCCCCACGACAGTGGAGGGAGCAGAATCCGGAAGAAGCATGGCATCCAGCATAGTCAAAGGTTCGCGTCCATGGACCAAATGAAATGGAGTGAAGCGTGTGGTTTCCTGAAGCGCAGTGTTGCATGCGAACGTGATGTATGACAGAATTCGGTCCGAGTTCCCATGATCGGTGTCTACATACATAGAAATCATGTCGGCAATTGTCTTGTTAAGCCGCTCAGTTAGTTCATTAGTTTGAGGATGATAGGCAGTTGTTTTGCGGTGGGTGGTGCCACTGAGTCGAAGGACCTCGCTCGTGAGTGCCGACGTAAACGAGGTTCCCCTGTCAGTTAAGACTGTTGGGGCTCTGTGACGGAGTACAATGTTATGAATGAAGAAATACGCAACTTCATCTGCGGTACCACGGGGAATGGCCTTGGTCTCACAGTAGCGGCTGAGGTAGTCAGTGGAAACCGCTATATACCTGTTACCCATTGAGGACTTCGGGAATGGGCCCAGTAAGTCCATGCCTACCTGTTGAAATGGGAATTTCGGGGGATCGATAGGCTGCAGGAGGCCAGCTGGTTTAATGGGTGGTGTCCTCCGCCGCTGGCACTCACGGCAGGTACGGACGTAGCGGTGCACAATGGCAGCTAGCTTGGGCCAGTAGTACTTTTGGCGTATCCGTACCAATGTGCGAGAAAAACTGAGATGGCCGGAAGAAAGGTCGTCGTGGCACGCACGAAGAACTTCGTTATGAAGCGTGGTGGGTACTACTAGCAGATAAACAGTTTCTGTTGGACCGTAGTTCTTCTTGTAGAGCACACCATCGCGCAAGCAAAATGACGACAGTCCGCGCCTGAAGAGCTGAGGAGGAGATGACCCGGTTCCTTCGAGGTATTCGATGAGGGGCAAAAGTTCAGAATCGGCCCGCTGCTTTCGGGCTAACGTGGACGACGTGATAACACCGAGGAAAGCGGTATCGTCGTCGCAGCCGTCCGTGTGGCAGGGAATAGGGGCGCGGGACAGACAGTCAGCATCACTGTGTTTCTTGCCGGACTTGTGCACGATAGTAACGTCAAATTCTTGCAACCGAAGGCTCCATCGAGCAAGCCGGCCCGATGGATTTTTCAGGTTTGCCAGCCAACACAGTGAGTGATGGTCGCTCACGACACGAAACGGACGACCGTACAAGTACGGACGAAATTTCATGACTGCCCACACAACAGCGAGGCACTCCTTTTCCGTAGTTGAATAGTTAACTTCAGAACGGGACAAAGTGCGACTGGCGTAAGCAATTACGCGTTCTGCACCGTCCTGCCACTGAACAAGGACCACACCGAGGCCAATGTTACTGGCATCCGTGTGCAGTTCCGTGTCAGCCTCTTCGTCGAAGTGGCCAAGTATAGGTGTACACTGGAGACGGCACTTGAGTTCCGCGAAGGCTTGTTCCTGGTCGGGGCCCCAAACGAACGGTTCGGCGTCTTTTGTCAGGCGGGTCAGAGGCTCAGCGCTCTTGGAGAAATTGTGAACAAAGCGACGATAGTACGCGCAGAGGCCGAGAAATCGACGCAAGCTTCGTTTATCTTCTGGTTTGGGGAATGAAGCGAGAGCGGCCGTCTTTTCTGGGTCTGGGCTAACACCTCGAGCGCTGACAATGTGGCCGAGAAATTTCAGCTCATTAAAAGCGAAGTGGCATTTTTCAGGTTTTAGAGAGAGACCAGCAGATCGGATGGCCTCGAAAACAGCGCGCAAACGTTTCAGGTGCTCGTCGAACGTGTCCGAGAAAATTACAACGTCGTCGAGATATACGAGACATGACTGCCACTTCAGGCCAGAGAGTACGGTGTCCATCATTCGCTGAAATGTGGCAGGGGCCGAGCACAGGCCAAACGGAAGCGCTTTAAACTCATACAAACCGTCCGGCGTGATAAAAGCGGTCTTCTCACGGTCTCGCTCGTCAACCTCTATTTGCCAATAACCATTGCGGAGGTCAAGTGACGAAAAGTAAGTGGCATGGCGAAGGCAATCCAGGGAGTCGTCTATGCGCGGCAGGGGGTACACATCCTTTTTCGTGACGTTGTTGACGCGTCTATAATCAACGCAGAACCTTAAGGTTCCATCCTTCTTCGCGACAAGGACAACAGGCGAAGCCAACGGGCTCGTCGACGGCTGGATAACGTCGGCCTGGAGCATTTCTGTTACTTGGCGGCGGATGGCGTCACATTCTTTTGAAGACACCCGGTAAGGACGCTGGCATAGTGGACGTTGGTCGTCGGCAACTATAATTCGGTGCTTCGTTAGTGGCGTCTGTCGGACCTTGGAGGTTGATGCAAAACAATCGCGGAACGAATTGATAAGATTCTCTATGCAGCGTTTCTGACTGGGCAAGAGGTGTGGGTTCAAATTGGTCTGAATGGCTGTAGACGTCGCATTGTCGAGGTCTGACGTGTTGGATAAAGCGTACTAGCCTGTCCATTCTCCAAGTTCTTCAAAATAAGCGACCGTCGTGTTCGCCATCAAATGCTGGGGTTCATAGGTGAAGTTTGTCACTAACACTTCGGCTTGCCCACGGACAAGTTCAACAAGGCCCCGAGCAACACAAACGTGTCGAGTGAGAAGCAGTGACATGTTAGCTTCGGCAATGCCACGCGTGTCGGTGCTGTGATCACATTTGACTGTGACGAACTTGCTCGCTCTCGGAGGTTGTTATGTGGTTGTCAGAGACGCGCAACATCGTTTTCCGGAAGTCCGTGTTGCTATCAACAGCTCGCTTGGTTGAAAACGCTACTGTGAGCTGCTCCCGAAGGTCTATAACAGCACCATACTCTTGCAGAAAATCCATGCCTAGAATCAGATCTTTACAGCAGTCTTTTAATATGGCAAAGGTTCCAGTGAAAGTAAGACCGCAGATCTCTATGCGGCAAGTGCACATGCCAATCG
The DNA here is from genome assembly GCF_055883805.1 of Amblyomma maculatum. NCBI lineage: Eukaryota > Metazoa > Arthropoda > Arachnida > Ixodida > Ixodidae > Amblyomma > Amblyomma maculatum. The sequence goes on along the minus strand of NC_139345.1, from coordinate 124,783,192 downwards.
GCGTCATGACATGGCCGCCGGCAGTGCGCATCATTGGCCCAGACCAAGGCGTCAGAACCTTACGGAGTGTCGTTGCTAGCTGGCTGCTCATGACGGAAATATCGGCGCCGGTATCCACAAGTGCGGTCACATCCCAACTGTCGGCAGTTACAAAAATTTCCCCGGAAACAACGCGTTCGCAGCACGTCGAGAAGTTCATCGGATCGGGTCGTCGCCGCTCGGGCCGTCGCGTCAAATCGTCGGGTGGAGGCTGTTTATTCTGAGCCGTAGCGGCGGCCTCACCCCCGGAGGTCGCCGTGTTTAGTTTTCCCGGTGAGGGGACGTGCCTCTGAATTGCCCAGAGGAGGAGTATCGACTGGGTGACCCAGAACGCCTCGGGGATGACGATCGCAGCTGCCGTTGCTGTGACGTCGGGTGCATCTCGTTAGCAGCTAGGTAATCCTCAATCTCTTGTGGTCTTTCTCCATAGCGAGGTCGAGGCGCGTTCGGTGGGAATCCTCTTAAGCCCATTCTCCGGTATGGGCAATTGCGTAGAATGTGGCCTGGCTCGCCGCAGTGATAACAGAGCGGCCGTCTTTTGGGTGTGCGCCACAAGTGCGCCTTGCTGATGGCGGGACGCTGGTCTTGCTGTGGCTCGACGGGGCGCAGATCATGTTGCTGCTCGACGCGACGCAGGTAGCGAGGCAATAGTCCGGCAACGGGGCGGAATGAATGTGGCTCGGGGGCAGGTCAACGTAGGACATCACTATACGTCATAATGCATGGCTCTGATTGTGGTGCTGGTGGTGGCTGCACCGCTCGCCGGATTTCATCACGAATGACGTCTCCGGTAGAATAATTCGCTGTCGGTGGTGCATTCAAGTGAGGTTCTGCAGTTCTTCGCGAACGATGCTCCTCACAAGCTCCCGCAATGCTTCGTCCCTAGCTGCTGGCACGGACGCGCAGTAGGGTGTGGCCGCTACGCTTGCCTGACGGCCGTATTGGGTACAGCGTTCCTGCAGTGAACGTTCCATGCTCGTAGCTTCTCTCGCGAAATCTGCGACAGTTCTTGGAGGGCCACGAACAACTGTTACTTCACCCCGCGCATGAGGTGCCGTACTTTCGTTGCCTCGGGCATGGTAGTGTCGGCCCGATTGAAAAGTCGCGTCATGTCCTCGACAAACATGGCCACGCTCTCATTTGACTGCTGAGACCTCGAACGGATTGCTATTTCTTCATTTTCTTTGCGCGTACTCGAGCTGAACGTTGTGAGCAACTCATGGCGAAAGACGGCCCAGTTGACGAAGGACGTCTCGTGGTTCTCAAACCACGTCTTGGCCGAGTCTTGCAGCGCAAAGTACACATTCATTAGCTTCCGCTCGTCGTCCCATTGGTTGAATGCGGCCACACGGTCAAAAGTGGCCAACCAGTCTTCGACATCCTCGCACCGGTCACCGTGGAATGATGGCGGTGATCGAGGTGCGAGAAGGACGTACGGTGGGGCGTTGCTGGAATGCTGACTTGTCTGGCTGCCCGTCGTGGATGTCATGGTTCGTAGCGGGGTTGACAGTGGTTCAAACTCAGGTTGTAGGCCTCGGAGGCGACGGCTGGCTTTATGGACAGGAGTCGCGTCCACGCGTTGATGAGCAGCGTCACTGACGTCTTCGGGGGCAACGTACATGGGATCTTATCCTGCACAATCCACCAAATGTCACCAACACACTTAGCAAGCAGCACAACGACTGAGCTGGCCCTTTTTAATCAAGCGAAAAACTCGAGCGAGGTGAGGATGACGCTCAGCCACACGCCAAGACATTTGGCCACTTGGTGGCACTAGAAGATGGGCAGCGGTGTGTCAATATCTTGTATTTCTGTATAAATTGGACAACTGCTTCTTCATTTCCTTTACTATACCTATGTTCGTGTACTTCTAACCTTATGCAACCTTTCTGCTTTTCAGCCAACACCACTCTTCGAGTCACTTTTTGCTGACTTCCACAGGAGATTCATTCACTCTACCACTGGTATCTCTAAACCGGCTTCCGGATGAGTGACCGCGCCTGCATTGACATCTGGATGGATATCACCATATTCAAGTATAAGATGCCCAACTGTTTCTATGTTTTACCGTACATTGCACATGTGTCATCTTCTTAGTTAAATTTCTCTTCGTAGCTGCGTGTTCTAAGGCAGCCTGATCTAGCTTCAAAAACTAGGGGACCGCCTCTTGAGTTATTAAATAAAAATTCCTTCCCGATCTTTTGTTTCTAATTTCGATATAGTTCTACACTCTGGTTCTTTTTCATTGAATTTATCCAATTTTTATGTTCTGTGTGTTCTATTGTCGTTTAATGTTCTTCCTTACTCTGTCCTTCTGTCCTGCATACTTACAGGTTAGCTTGGCAAGCATTTTTCATAGTTCTCGTCCTTTAATGTGAGTCAATGCTATTCAAATACTTTAGCTGCCCACCTGTTGCTGTCCGATTTCTTCAGGCATTTCTCATATAATATTTTACTCTGAGATTCCCGTGCTTCAAAAGTTGCCAAGCTAATTTCTCCTTGTACCGCTTGCTTCTTTGTGGTTTTGCCGTGGGCACCTAATGCTAATCATCCAACAAATCTGATTTCTTTCTAATCTCCACTGTACCCCTGTCTTTAGCCACAAAACCGCATTCCCGAAAGTCAGCCCTGGCACTATTATTCCAGGGCTTACTCAGGCGACTGAACGACGAAGCGACGGCAAGAGACCAGCATTGAAAACGAGCCACTCTAAAGCAGAGCAGCTGCAATAGGCGATGGCGTCATCGCGCGACGCATTGCCAAGGAACATTGCCTCATGTGGTTACTGCCTAAAGAGTGACCGGTGAGTGTGGAATACTGCAATCCTTTGCATGTATCAGTCAATAATTAGTATGCTTGGAAGAGTAGCTGGCATATTTTCAAAAGGCTCTGAGCATGCCAACAATGTGGAAATTGGCCATGGAGGATGCCTATATTGTAGAACCTATGAGTGCATCTATCAATTCACAGATTCGCCATTGAAAACGTAAAGATGGACCGATGCAGGAAAGTATAGGCTCTGAAAAGAGCAGGGAGCAATGACTGCACCATTGCATGCTCGGCTTTCCTTTAGTAAAAAGACCTCGCATATCCACGGTCCCATGCGTACGTTAAACTTCTTTTCTTTGACTGTTTGTTTCGCATGCACAAAAATTGTTGCAAGTCATAAATATATTTCTCTCGCCTTCCTTGTACTCGCATTTCAGCGAAATCCGCACAACACAATACCATACGTGTCGGTACTCAAGTCTGGGTTCAAGAAGCCCATACACGGCATCCTCTTATGCGCTGCCGTCATCTTGCGGTTAAGCAGGCGACGGTTTGCCTCAGCGTCCGCCGTGGTGCTGCACCGTGGAAGGATATTGGTCATGAAAACATAACGTGCCACATTGCCGGGTAGCTACAGGACGAGGGTCTGTGATGCGGAATGATAAACGAGGTTTCAGTAATGAGATGGGCAGAAATGGGACGCGTCGAACGGTTAAGTATGTAGGTACTACTTAGCTTGATGTTGTCGCATATCTCCTGCGGACTTGCATTAGGTCGGGTGAGATCGTTTCCTCCAACATAAACAATAACAACGTCTGCTCGCTAGAGCTCTAGGTGGCTCACAAGGCTCACAGAATCTGCGAGATGCACGGCGTCGTATCCACCGCTGAAAGTGCAGGTCTCGACCGACGAGCACAACCGTAGGCGAGGCCTGCACAATTGCTTTAGTGCGAAGCAGCACAGCGAGAGGATAGAACTTCGCGCGTGGATTCGTGTGACACAAAAAAGATGCCTAGGTACTATGGCACAGCTGAAATGCACGCGAACGTTGTTACCTAGGGATTTCCAGGGGCTAGGCTCGGAGCGTTAGTCGACTGAAGGCGCTAGGCTCTGCGCGTTAGGAAACTAGAGGCGCTAAGCTTGGCGCGCTGGGGGCTCCCATTCCTAAGTTGTACATAAGTTTTTCCCCGCTCGGCGCGAGAGTTATTGGGACCCGTTACTGATAAAATCATACTTACATGTGTGACTGTAAATATTGTGGGATAATGAAGATAACATTGATAACAGAACCGCAGGGGAATTCAGGTCAACAATAACGATATTCTTGACGCCATCATATTAGATAGATATTTACAGATAGGCCTGCGTATCAGATTATTATAGGTAATAATATTGATAGTGTTAATGGCGTGATAAAATGTCTCGGTACTAAGCAACACAACGCAGAAGGAACTTTAATGGAACAGAATATTTTCGCATTTCCGAAGGTAGAGATTTAAGTGCACGGAACTCTCGACTACCTGGGGTTCTTTTAGATGCATTGTCATTGCAAACCGCATTCTCCGGTTCCCTTCCACATCAACGTCGCAATGGCGGCCGGGTTCAAACCCAGGTTATGATGCAGGATCAGTAGGTGTGCCGACCACCGGGCCGCAAAACGTAGTTCACAACCACCGAATTATAGAAAAAGGTCAAACACCAGGACGCCTCTACACTGCATTTAATCCCAGGATGTCTCCACATTTGTCAATATGCCAACATGCCGCTGTCTCTCTTCCGCGCGCGCCCGTTCTCCAAACCTCGTCTACTTTCTCATCATTCTTCTTGCAGATACTTGCAGATTCTTGCAGATACGAAAACATAAAATGCTGTGGAATCAGGCACGGAGGCGCTCTGACTCGAGCTTAAGGTGTTTCTCTCAAGGTTTCGCTGCTGCCGGACCCACTGTGGCCTGGTCTACTGCCTGTCTTGGCGTCTTCTGGCTGTCAACTGGTGAGGCTGTTCCACAAGTGGGGGATCAGGCCAGGTTTCCCCTATTGGTTTAGGGTTAATGACTAGCTAGGGTTACGTCCATGACATTATCTTCTCCGGGCTCAGGTCCGGCAAACTGGTTCGCCAGTTTGCCGGCTGATAGCATACCGTTAAAATGTTTTTCTGCCAATGGTGTCAAGCATATCCCTGTGGTATTGATGCCTGTAGATTATGGCATCATTGAAATAAAAGCCCTCGTCTAATTTAAGATCAACTGGAAGCTGCAACCAGCCGCTACCTGCAGATTTCGGAGGTGCCAGTATTTTGTAGAAGAGGAGTATTGTGCAAATCTGATGACTTGCATCGCGTTGCAGTCTTACTGCATTGCACTTCATATGCCTCATTGCCTGTGAAGGCATTTATTCCAGAGCAGCTTGCATGCGTGAAAGGAATATTTCGCGGGGTTGAATCCTCCGCTACGCCAGCTGACATGCTTGGAACACCTTCATAAGGCCGAGTTTGGTGTCCTTTCAGTTTACCGCTATAGCTGAGAGGCTGGGGGCTCACGCATACCAATGGGGTCAGTTATTGCCACAATTTGCATAGCCCTCTTGACCTTGTGAAAATAAAGTTTGGCCGATAATATACCGTGTTGACTCTGCATCCTCTTCCCCTAAAATGTGAAAATTACTGGCGGTTTGGTCACAGTGCCAAATCATGCAAGTCGGCAACGCGCTGCCACGTTTGCAGCGGTGATCATACATTGGATAATTGCACTTCTTAGGATGTTAACTGCTGCCTTTGCCAATCCAGTCACACTGCTGATGATCCCACTTGGCCAAAAAGGGCCATTAAGCAGAGTGTATTAGACATCATTAAAGGCGACAGGTGCTCGCGCGAAGATGCTTATGCCCTGGTAACGAAAAGACAGAGTGCAAACGCTAATAATGTCCCCACCTCAGCTCCCTATGTTGCAGCCATTATAACAAAGTCGGTTGTTGCTGAGGTACTTGATCGCTTAATTAATACATTCAGCGATGGTTTGCAGCAAATGGTGGTGGTGGTGGTGGTGACTATGGTTTATTTTTTTGGAGTGGGGATACTGGTCACGTCTTATGTTAGCCATCTTTGTGGCATCACTCTTGGTGACCAGGGGGAAGGGGAAGTTGGAATTAAGGGGAGGTAGTTGAGGGGGAGGTTGGTGACGCCGCAGATGACGCCGCCATTTCCGCACAAAGCACTATAGGTCCATGCAGGCTTACAGAATAGAGCTGAGGCCAGTCTCCTTCAGATAAATCAGGAGGAGCCGGTGTGCAGAAAGTTGGTTCCGAGCTGGGAAGAGTAATTGCCCTTCTGTATTAGCAGGGAGACCAAGATTTCGGTAGCCAGTCAGAAGTTTCTGGCGATGGCCAGCGGAGGCAGTACAGACAAGGAGCAAGTGTCCCAGTGTTCCGGGACAGGCTGGGCTGGGAGCTCGGCCACAGGCATACATACGGGACGGAGTCCACGTGCAGCCTATTCGAAGTCGTAGGAGGAGGGATTCGTCCTTCGGTGAAAGTTTGTCAGAGAGCCGTTGGAGATGTTCACCAGCGGCGATACGATGGTCAGGATGGAACGACCTTATCGACCTTCTCAAGAGGGTTCTGAAAAGTCGAAAGGTGGGACATCCTCAGTGACTGGTGCGCCGTTGTGGTGTGCCGCTTTGGCCAGGGCACCCGCATCTTCATTGCCTGGATTCCAGTATGTCCTGGAACCCAATGAAGGGCCAGTTGATACCCCGGGTACTGAAGGGCTAGGAGACGAGCTCGGAGAATGTTCACCGAGAGGTTGGTGCCGTGGTGGATAGTCAGCAGCTGCAGAGCGGATCTGGGGTCACACAGAACATTCACAGGTCCAGGAGGGACACTGGAAGCGATGAACTGTGCGGCTAGATGAAGACCGGCTAGCTCAGCAGCTGTTGAACTGGCAGGGAAGGACAGGCGGCAGGACCTAGACTGGTCTAGCTGCGGTGCTGTCATGGCAGCAGATGCTTGGAAGGCAGCGGGACGAACCGAGCCATCCGTAAAGAGGAGTGTAGAGGATAGGAGGGCTGCCGTTGTCTGCTGGAAGGCAGCTGCAAGGGTGTGACGTTTGGTGTGGCCGTCCGTATCCAAAAAGACAGGAATTGAGGGTCGCATCGGTGGAGATGGTGGGACTGAGAAACCTGGGACGGGTCCAACGATTTCTCTGTACACTGTATACAGCTTCCCCATACGAGAATGGGATTTGCTGTGCAGCCGTGCTAGAAGTGAGGCACCATCTGGAGCATGGCTGAGACGATCAATGTGGGTCAGTCCCCTCTGGGCGCGGAGAAGATCCGGAGGGTAGATACCAGGGTCCGCGAGGGTAGCAGGAATCTGTGAGGACTGAGGGACTCCGAGGAATCTTCTAACTCAGCGCCTTCGAATCGTGTTGAGACGGATGACTCGAGTAGACCGAAGGGAGACGAAGGGAAGGGCATACAGGATGACCGATGTCGCCGCTGCTTCAAAGAGCTTGATTGCCCACTTGGGTGAGCAACCATTTCCAGTTGCAAGGAGATGCTGGACTGCTCTTCCCACACGGTCCAGATGGGGAATGAGGGCTTTGTCCGCAGGGATCCAAGTTAGACGGTCGTCAATTGTGAGACCTAGGTGTCTCACCTGCGTTTCCATGGTTCCTTTGATATTGAAAGTTGCAAGACGGGGGGAACTCCTTGCTCCTCTGGGATGGTAGACAAGGGCCTCAGACTTGGTAGCCGAGAGGGTCAATCCCTTGGATGATAGGAAGTGCTGGACGCTGTCCAGTGCCTGTTGCATGGCCTTCCTAGCGAAGACAATATGTCTCTTTGGAGCTCGGATCCAAAGGGCTATGTCATCTCCATAGATGGAGCAGGAAACCTTGCGGATTCTGATCTGCTGAACAAAGTTCGGCAGGCCAGCTAGGACGAGGTGCAGCAAATAATTTCTGCACAGGCGGCATCATCGAGTTTAGGTACTCTAACTCCATCGGCCTGCTCTATTTCCTATACAACAATAACTGATACTCTACCAACCACCTCTTCTGCGTCCACGCCTGCGGACGTAAACGATACTGACCCAATCTCGATTTCTACCGCATGTAATTCAGGCATTAAGATGGCCTGCCCGTCTCAGAAGCGTCGTACTTCCTCCTCTCTTAATAAATTGCATTATGCCATGTGAGATCTAAGAAAGGTTTACAAGGAATTACAAAGAAATCAGATGGGTTTAAAGAGGCTATTGCTGCTTCCTTTTGAAAGCAATAATTATGGCGGTAATCGCTGTACTCCAATGGAATTGTCGCTCTATATTATCATCTTTCAACGACCTATATCCCCTTATTCTTAAACTCACCCTTGATATTATTCTTCTGCAAGAACGTGGCTCTCTCCTAGTCGTCCTTTCACAGGTAAAAATTACTGAGATTTCAGAGCCGACCGCTCACACGGCAGGGGCGGAGGCTTGATAAAACTGATTTCATGAAATTGAGTTCATCGCGATAAGGTGGTTCATGAACTGATCGGGCCTGATTGCGACATACTTGCCGTTGAGTTGATTTTCTCGCAGTGTATCCCTGTCATGATTGCAAATATCTACTTTCCCACAGGTGTCCGTAGGACAGACGGTTTAGAAGCTTTGCTGCATAATAATTAAAGGCTGTGGCTAAAGCTACGTCGGACGGACCCGATCAATGGTCTTTAAGGTACGTCCGACGGACCCGGTGCGTTTTTCTTCGGAATACGTCGGACGGATCGGGGAAATATTTTTCAAAGGTACGGCGGCGGACCCGATCGGTGGGGTTCGTCTGACGGGGTCCCTTGGGATCCGTCGGAAAAGCCGGATGGATCCGAGATCCCCAGATGTGGTTGTAGTAACAACGTGGTAGCCATATGTAGCCAAATCGAAGTTGGTACGAAGTGTGCGAGGTGCAAGAAGTATGTACTATATACCATGCGTGAAATGTGAAATTACAAAGAATAGTGCTTAGAATGGGTGATATACTATGTGATGGCATGATGATAGGTTTACGTGAGTTCGACCGCAGCAGGGTGGCAAGAACGACCAGAGCGCTAGCGCATGTAATCGCGGTGTTGACGTCCAGGCCGCGGCCCGCACGCCCGCTCATTTGGTCCTCGTCATCATGTGGATTAACGTCTACGACGGTCGTTATGTAGTTATGTAGTTTTGATTCTTCAAAGTTTTCTCACTTCCATCTGTGATGAGATGCGTTACGTAACGCACCACTTTCTGTTCGCATTGAGGTTTGGTGCTGCAAGTTCTATACATACATATAAAAGCGGCGCTGAAAAAGCTGGGTACCGCCGGCGTGTCTCTAGCCCAAGCATCGCGTCATTCGTGTTTGTTGTACAACTGGAGGTGTGGTTTGTGCTTACCAAGAGATGCTGCGATGTACGGATTACGTCTTACTAGAGTGCTGTGTGAAACACGAGAGTGCTGTGATGAGTGCGCCGATGTCTGGACGGACATCAGTGTGTCCGTTTATGATCGGCGACGTTCCACGTGCATGTCAGTGTTTATTAGGTGCATTGTAAATTTATTTACACGCGCTGTGCAACAGTCAGACTAAAATAAGTCGGCGACAATTTGTTATCAGAATGCGCTGCAGAGCTCAAAACTGGGAAATGGGAATGCACATGATGTAGTTTTCGCATGTTAGAGTGGACCGAAAAGTAAGTGCCCAGCCCACACCGCCGAGATGCGCATTGCTACAGGTGAAATGGTTCAGGTATCTGTAAAATAGCTGCCTGGCACAGCGCCTTCCTAAATGTTCAGGCTTTGTACTATTGTTGAAGGCCACTTTAATTAATAAAGGAACGAATATGATTTATGTGTTAATGACTAGTGCTTCTTCAATATATTATGCTCATTTTTTTCGTTTTTCGTTAGTTTCTTTTGTTTTTCATGCTAGACAAACACAAATGGGGGCACTTTTAAACTGTCAGTCCAAAGCTGAACATGAATATCTGCCATGCATGTGACAGCTTTAATGCTAGAAAGGTGGACGTGTATAGCATGTACGTACATCTGCGACATCTCAGCGGCACGTTCGGCTACTTGCCCCAAGGTCGTGACGTTTAATATCAGTGATGGCAGTCACACTTTGGTGCAGGTGAAATGCAAATGCATCTGTTTCCTGCAAGATGTCAATGCAAAGTAAAAAGCCCGAGCAGTCAAATTAATCTGGAGCTCTTCACTATAGTATTCTTCATAGCTACATATGTCACTTTAGGATGTGAAACCCTACATGCCACAGGTAGGATATGTTGTTTTTTAGATTTTGTAACCTCTCATCTATGTTTTGCAACATTTAACAAATTTTAGTTCTCAAACAGTTGTTAAAGATGAAACCGAAGCAGTTCTTGGCATGGTTTCCTGCTTGGATTAATTTTCTGATTGCAGTTCTTTGAAACTTTCATCAGTGCTGAACAGTTCAAATAGCAGGTAGTTGAATTACAGGAATGATGTGGATCAGGCATTTCAGTTCTGACAAATGGAAAGTAACGGTCCCCTTCTCTTCTTGCATCCATAGGTGCCCTTAGACAAATACATACTTGGGTGCGTGACTGTGATACATATCAAGGGTCGACAGAAGGCCATGTGGAGCCAGTGTGATATTCTTCATGAAGGCTAAAATAAAATTGTACAACAGCTGCTGTACCATGGAGAAAAAAAAATGGTCATTTAGTGTATGAATAACTGATTATGAATAGCATCTTACTCAGAGTATGATGTGATATATAATATCTGGTTTAGCATCCCAAACCAACTACGGCTATGAGAACACAATAGTTGAGGACTCCAGTATAATTTCGACCACCTGGGTTTTTTTACATGCACTGACACTGTACGGTGCATGACGGCCTATAGTTTCGCCTCTATTGAAATGCCCCTGCTGTGGCTGGAACCAAATCTGAATCTATGGGTTCAGCAGCCGAGCACTCTAACTACTGAGCCAGCACAACAGGGCCAAGTATCAAAATGCATGCCATTACATTTCCTTCTACCATGTGGTTTCCTTCACAGAAATAATGTATACAAGCAAAAGTAAATAGCAAGAAAACACTAGGTTTATTGCACATTATATTCACATTTCAGCAAACATTCTCTAGGAAGAAATGTCTCGTCATGTTTGCATGGAAACCATGAACATCTTACAAAAACAAAACAATGCACTTACTGCGCTCCAATTGTTAATGGGCAAGGTTGCATCTATGCTACTACACCGCACTTATCACAAAACCGCGAGCCCCATCTGCTTTGGCCAATCACTTGATGAAACTAACGGAGACAGATGTCGCACACCACAGACTGGTCATCTCGCAACATATCACTGCATACGTTGCATTTCAATTTCATGCCTTTCCACTTAGCTTCAACTGTTGCCAGCATTACTAGTCACCCATCTTTTCTAAAATTCCTTTTTATGCTGTTGGGATCAGCATCCTTGTTAACGATGGTCTCTGGCATTCTCGATGCTATCATTTTCACATCTTCCTCACCTGGAATAACGAAAAAGCTGACAAGCTTTGAGCAGACAAAAAACTAGGGAGGTAATCTCCACCTGTAAGGGTATGATGCGCCAGCGTCAATGGCTCTTGTCTGCAGATCCCACTGTGGATTCCAGTTAATTTACATGCTCTTTGCTTCAAACTTAATTACTATTTCCTTAATTCGTGTCTCTGTTATCTCAGACATACTCATTAGCATACGGTCATAGGCGGCCCTGTTATGTGACAGACAACCTGGCATAGACCTCTGTAAGCCTCACGTTAACCAAACTGTACAAACATGCCTCCATGGCCTAGGAGCAACCTTTCTTAATTGGCGCTGAAACGTCCCCAGAACATATTTGAAATATAACTTTGTAAGCCTGACTTAACAGCTCCTGCCATGTTGTGTGGCCTCGTGACATTTGGCTCTTGGCACTTTTGGCTTGTGCAAAGGGGTATCTGTTAAATACTGGTTAGCATGCAAGAAAAATACATTTTCACACAAACTGATGGCAAATGGTCAAGTGGTGCACTGCAGATTCTGAAATGTATACCTATGCAAGGATGGCATTGTCACATAACATGATCAAATGTTCTGTCAGTACCTGCAGTTACATGGCATTTCAATGCCCATTAAAGGACCACCTCAGACAATGGTTGTTACCACAAGACCTGTTATAACAGCGTACTGACACCATTCCACTGAGCGATGGACATGTATATGCATACCCTAGATAGCTCATGATTGTGGACCTCATTTATTTCTATGACTTCCAAGGATTCCTGTCGTCAGAAACCCTACACTTTATGAAATTGGGACAGCTGTCTTGAAAGGTGATGAAAAGAAATAACCAGGTTACCTTGCCGCAATGCTTAATTACAGAGGGTGAATATGCTGCATGAAGATATTGTGACATATATGCCCTGCATCGCTGGACGCTAAAGACAACTGTCAGAAACAGTGACACAGTCGACGACAAAGTGGTAGCAACGTTTAGTGCTAGAAGAAGGTTAACGCTGTTGTGATTCTGTGCTTTGTGTGCTGCGTCAACCTGGACTAACCTTCGTGCACTGACCTCGCCACGTATCATCTTGGTGGAGGTGACCAAAGATCCCCGTGTGCACACATAAATCCATTTAAGCAGCCGAAAGCTGGATTTGCGCAGTGGCCGCCACCTACCTGGGATCACAACGTCAACAACGGCCACTAAGACCACGGAGACAGCTCCTACCACCGCAACACTATCGGCGCAACCACTCGTCCTCACAAAAATCCGCCACCCTCCGATCTTCAATGGTGAAGACAAGACAGATGTGGACGACTGGCTGGATGAATACGAGCGATGTAGCCGGAACAATCATTGGGACACGACCATCATGCTGGCCAATCTGATATTCTATTTGGCGGGAACCGCTCGCACATGGTTTCAAAATCACGAGCATAAGCTGGTGACCTGAGAAATTTGCAAGCAAAAGCTTCACGACTTGTTCGGAAAGCCCATTGGACGGGCTCTCGCAGCCAAAACCGAACTTTCGTCTCGCGCCCAATCCACCATGGAGTCCTGCTTGGCCTACATACAAGAAGCTTATACAAAGAAAGGGAAATGGCAGAATTTTTGAAACATTGAAATAAACTACAAACTATACTTTGTAGAACCTGTCATCGAGGAATGGAAATCATGCAGTCATCAAAAACAAAAATTAGGACATTTTAGGTCATCTTCACAAAACAGATACCCACACCTCACACACAGCTTCATATTATGAAAGAGGACAAACCAAAATGCAAGGAGTGTGGAGATGAACTAACAATAAACCATATCTTACTTACACGTACGCCAGAGTCGAGAAAATAGGAAAACATTTTAGAGGAAAACATTTTGTACAATTTGCAACAGATCTCTTTCCATCCCAGCATGATCCTAGGAGAGACGTGCAAATTTCTTGTATTTTTGGTTTCCTAAGATGTTGCTAAACAAGCTACATCCTAAAGAATATTTTAGTCATTACAGGCAAAATAAATATATTAAACCTTGTTCTTGGTGCATTGCAGTATCAGTCGCATATGCACCAGAAAATTCAACACAACGCTGTAAGGTATACCTTGGGTAGCTATGTTATATGAGACAAGCTTTCGGTCTGGTGTGGTCCTTATTCACGTGGCAGCGCTACCATGAGGGTCTGTGTCCCAGCAATCGGAAAGTGACCTATTCTAATACTTTTAAAAACTGAAGGCGATTTTACAGATCTCTAAAGACGTGCGGATGTTTGATTTCGACTGGAATGCTCAGCTGCTTTATCAGCGTCTGCCTGCTTTGACAGCCTGGAGTGAAACTGTTGAAGAGAACACATTTTTGAACATTTACAGCGTTTCTGAAGGCGTTGCATTCAATTACGGGGCCCACAAAAAGAAGTTGAATGTCAAACGCAAGACAGCGGTGTAGCGTGGAAAATCGCTCCGCCGGTCCATCGCTGGCGCCGTTGACTTGAAAGGCGAACTATTCAAACTTATAGCTACTGACCACACCTGAAACACTGAATTGTGCATGGTCAAGGCAGAATTTCTCTAACACCGAGCACTGGTAGCTATCAATTTCGCGCCCAATATTGTGAAAATCCGTCCTCTCTTCGATCATTGATACATCCATGGTTGAACATTCATGTGCCTCGGGGTAGGCCAGCCGTGAGAAAATGGATGCGTGGTTATAGCAAAGATCACTTGCATGGCACACTGTGCAAAATTCCAAGAGTCAGCTTCTGCAACGACATTAGCAGCGCGCATTTCTACCGCTTACCTATAAGTCCGGCGACACATGCATATATCCCACTCGTTTCAAAGCTGCGCGGCCGTTCAGTCGGGTCACGCTAACCTCGAGCATGCGGGGGTTTAAACTACATGTACGCAAAATTCAACGACGATAAAAAGATGCAGGCTGAGCATTTTAGTCTAGTCTTCCCCTAAATACCAAAGAACATTGCTGTTCGTAGGGAATTCAGATCGTTCGCGCTTCCGGCTTTTCGGTTGTGCAGTCATGTATTGCGGTGCAGTAGGTCTTCACCTCGACGAGTCGATGTGCCGCTCGCTGCAGTAGCAGCGCAGGCCTCTAGTAGATTCGGCAGGTCTTCTGCCACGGCTCTGGGGTAGAATGTAAACGAAGAATTTAACTAGAAACATTCTGTTTCCTCTATCTGCATGTGAGGAACAAGCATAATGCTATTTCACATATACTTTGGACTGCCGAATGGTCTGCACGGCGAGGTGTATGAGTTGTGCCGGCACTAGATCTTCGGAGGTCGATGCAGGACCCAAAACAGCATAAATTCTAGGAATAGCTCGCTTGCATTACGGGCAGATCGAGGTGATAGTTTAGTGCGAAGCAAAAGCTGCTCGTGAATGTGCGTACCTCGATATGCCAGCTGGTGGAGCTGGTGCAGTATACGTCGCATCGCTTGCAGATATATGTGCGTGACAGCGATGCTTGCCGTACACAACCCTGAGTGAGGACCGTGATCTATGTTAGAACGGATGAACTCTGCGTAGCACCTCATCGAGAGTCAAACAGCTAGCGGATATTATAGACCTGGATAAGATTCATTCACGCGTAGCAAGCGGAATGTGGCGTTCGATGTGCATATAGCCATTAGTCATGTATATCGACGTCCGCCGTATCTTTACGAGATTCGAATGAATACGTCGGAAGTACCTTTAAACACATTCGATATAAAATGTAGTTTGGCTGGGGATTTCGATTCCCATCATGTCATATGGGGTGCAGAACACACTATAGTGGGCAGTTACTTTGGTCTTGGATGCCAAGAAATGATGTACATAGTTATAATAGTCGCGCCTTTACTTATTTGAGAGCAAATTCTCATTCAGTGATTGATTTATAATTTGCTGCAAATGGTATTTAAGAATTATTGTGGTCTACGATAGACTGCAGTACGTGAAGTGATCACTACCCAATCACTTTCATCATGGAATGAAGTCCCCTTGGGCCAACTGGTACAGTATGTAAAGTAGTCAATCATAGACTCTTCAAGAAATTTCTAGAAGTGGCCTTCAGGTCCTCTGCCCCCATTGATAAAACGAATTGCAACCCTGAAGTATTGACCTGAATGTTAGACGCAATTCGGCGACCAGAGTTTATTGTTCAGTCTGCCATTAGAAACAAGACTCCTTTGACGTGGCGAAATCATCATCATCATCAGCCTGATTATACCCACTGCAGGGCGAAGGCCTCTCCCATATTTCTCCACTTAGCCCGGTTCTGTGCCGGCTGCATCCACTTGACCCCTGCGAACTTCTTAATCTCATCCGCCCACCTAACTTTTTGCCGCCCCCTGCTACGCTTTCCTTCCCTTAGAATCCAGTTTGTTACCCTCAGCAACCATCGGTTATTCTCTCTTCGCACTACATGTCCTGCCAATGTCCATTTCTTCTTCTTAATTTCCACTAGAATGTCGGTAACTTGAGTTATTTCTCTGACCCACTCTGCACGCTTTCTATCTCTTAATGTTACCCCTACCATTTTTCGTTCCATAGCCCTCTGGGTTGTCAACTTAAGTAGAACTCTTTTGGTTAGCCTCCACATTTCAGCCCCATAGGTGAGTACAGGCAAGATGCAACTTTCCTCTTGAGCGATACCGGTAAGCTGCTAGTCATAATCTGCGAGTGCTTGCCAAATACGCTCCATCTCAATTATATTGTTCTTGTTAATTCCTTTTCATGGTCCGGATCTGCGGTTACTACCTGTCCTAAGTAGACATATTCGCCTACTACTTTCAGTATTTCGCTACCTAATGTAAACTGCTGTTCCTTCCCGAGGCTGTTGAACATTACCTTAGTCTTCTGCATATTGATTTTCAAGCCTACCTTTCTACTTTTTCTGTCTAGGTCATGAATCATTATTTGCAGTTCATCCCCCGAGTTGCTTAGCAAGGCAATGTCATCAGCAAATCGCAGATTACTGAGGTGTTCTCCATCTACCCTTATCCCTCACTGCTCCCATTCCAAGTCTCTGAATACTTCCTCTAAGCAAGCTGTGAATAGTACTGGGGAGGTTGTGTCTCCTTGCCTAACACCTTTCTTTATGGGAATTTTGTTACTTTCTTTATGCAGAACTATGGTTGCTGTGCAGCCACTATATATATATATATATATATATATATATATATATTCCAGCACTTTCACGTACGGCTCGTCTACCCCCTGATTTCGCAATGCCTGCATCACCGCCGAGGTTTCAACTGAGTCAAATGCTTTTTCGTAATCAATGAATGCTATGTATAGGGGCTGGTTATATTCCGAGCATTTTTCTATCACCTGATTGATGGTATGGCTATAATCGATAGTAGAGTACCGTTTCCGAAACCCTGCTTGATCCTTTGCTTGATTGCAGTCTAAGGTTGTCCTGATTCTATTAGCGATTACCTTATTAAATACCTTATATGTAACAGACAGTAAGCTGATTGGACTGTAATTTTTAAGGTTCTTAGAGTCCCCTTTCTTGTGAATGAGCATAGTGTTTGCATTCTTCTATGGTTCTGGTACCGTCAATGACACCAGACGCTGCGTATACAAGGTGGCCAGTTTTTCTAGCACGATGTCCCTCCCGTCCTTCAGCAAATCTGTAGTTATCTGACCCTCTCCAGCTAATTTCCCCCTTTTCATAGTTTCTAGTGCTTTCTTGACCTCGTCCTTCATCACTGGTGGAACGTCTGACTGTTTTTCCCTACCGCCAATCTCATTACGGTCCTGACTACTTTGGCTACTGTAGAGATCTGTATAGAACTCCTCGGCTACTTTGAATATCTTGTCCATATTAGTGATGACGTTGCCCGCCTTGTCCCTTATCGCATTTATCTGGTTTTTGCCTTTGCCGAATTTCTTCTTTACCGATTTAAGGCTTCCTCCCTTCTTTACAGCATGCTCAGCTTTCTCCATGTTATACTTTCTTACATCGGCCACCTTGCGCTTATTGATTAGCTTTGATATCTCGGCCAATTCGATCTGGTCCGTTGGATTGGAAGCTTTCATACTCTGGCGTTTCTTAATCAAGTCTTTCGTCTCCTTAGACAGCTTACCGGTATCCTCTCTAATTATCCTACCGGCTACTTCTACCGCGCACTCAGTAATGATATCTCTGAAATTATTGTTCCTTGCCTCTATTGTAATGTCGCCATCCTCATTTAGAGCTGAATACCTATTCTGTAGCGAGATCCTGAACTCTTCTGCCCCCCCACTCACTGCTAATTAGTTGATGGATTTCTTTCTTACTAATCTGTTGCATTCCTTCTTCAGATTTAGGCTAATTAGGGAACTCACCATCCTGTGGTCACTGCATCGCACTTTCTCGATTACCTCTACATCTTGCATAATGGCTAGGGTTGAACACATTATTAAGTCTATTTCATTTTTAGCCTCTCCGTTAGGACTTTTCCCATGTTCATTTCCGGTTCTTCCGTTTGCTGAAGAAGGTATTCATGATTCGTAAGTTACTGCGCTCTGCAAACTCAACTAGTAACTCCCACTTGCTATTCCTAGAACCAATGCCATAGTCACCTACTGCCTTGTCTCCTGCCTGCTTTTTCCCTACCTTGGCATTGAAGTCGCCCATTAGTACAGTATACTGCGTCTTTACTTTTCGCATTGCCGATTCTACATCTTCATAGAAGCTTTCAACTGCCTGGTCATCATAACTACATGTAGGTGCATATGCCTGTACAACCTTCAGTTTATACCGCTTATTAAGCCTAATTACGATGCCTGCAACCCTCTAATGAATACTATAGAATTCATCTATATTACCCGCAATATACTTATTGACAAGGAAACCTACTCCTAGTTGTCGCCGCTCTGGTAAACCTCGATAACACAATACATGCCCATCCTTCAGTACAGTATATGCCTCATTTGGCCTCCTAACCTCACTAAGCCCTATGACATCCCATTTCATGCCCTCTAGTTCCTCCAGCAGCACTGCTAAACTAGCTTCACTAGCTAGGGTTCTAGCATTAAACGTTGCCAGGGTCAGTTTCCAATAACGGCCTGTCCAGCGGAGCCAGGCATTCTTAGCACCCACTGCTGCGTCACAGGTCTGACCGCCGCCGTGGTCAGTTGTTCCGCAGCCGCTGGTGACTGAGGGCCGGAGTTGTATGGAGCTTATCATAGGAGGTTGCGGCCAATTACTGCACCAGGGTGGCCAACTCCTGTTCTGGTGAAGGAGTGCGTTGCCGGAGGTGTTCACCGGCATCAGGTCGCAGAATGTGAAAGACCTTATCGTCAGAGGAAAGCCGCATGGATGCTCCTAGCCCATAACCTGTGCCCAAAAAACGAAATATTACAAACGCTTTGCAGCTTCGTTTAAATGAACATTGTCCAAAGCTGAGGATGAATATAATGCGAATCTAAACACCTATTTTTCTAACTCAGTCAACCCAAAGTTTCTCTCTCTCTCCCTCTCTCTCCATATATATATATATATATTGCGATGTGGATTTAATAGTTCGTTTGAACGTCTAGCGCTGCCAGTAATTCGGGCAGAGCAGGGTCGAATTGCCAGCCGCAGGGCACAGCTTCAGCACGAGAGATGGGCGCCGGAGCCAAGCGATGGTGATGGCGATGCCGCAGCATTTTCCGTTCTTTGTCTTCTTTACATTTCCCCCACGTGAAGAAGTCGCCATCCTGGCGACTCAGGGAGAAGAGACGACCAGAGGGTTGTAATATGGCTTGAGGCGGCTAACGTGGACAATCTCGCGGCTGCGACGGCGGTGGTCGGAAGAAGGGGTGACTGGCTCGATGACGTAGTTCACAGGGGATGTGCGTTCCAAGACGCGATAAGGTCCGTGGTATTTGGTGTCTAGTTTGTTGGTGGCAGGAACGCATAGCCAAACGAAGCTGTCGGCCTGGAACGTGGGAGCAGGAGTATCGGTATCATGCTGATCTTTGCGATAGCCTTGAGTGTTGGAGGTAAACGTGCGAGCTAGCTGACGGCATTCCTCGGCCTTCTGTACAATGTCTGACAAAGCACTGTACTCAGAGGCATCTGGATGGTATGGCAAAATTGTGTCCAGAGTACATGATGGTTCACGGCCGTATAAGAGGAAGAAGGGCGAAAAACCAGTTGTTGCTTGGGTGGCAGTGTTGTACGCGAACGTTAAGAATGGCAGTACTTGGTCCCAGTTCGAGCTTCCAGATTCAGATGTAACATACATTGCGAGCATGTCCCCAAGCGTACGGTTGAAGCGCTCCGTGAGGCCATTTGTTTGCGGGTGGTACGCAGTTGTAGCTCGATGTATCGATTTACAAGACGACAGGAGCTCTTGGACTACTTCGGAAAGAAAGACACGACCTCTATCACTCAGTAGCTCGCGGGGGGCGCCGTGTCGAAGAATGAAGTGGTGCAGAAGAAAATGGGCTACCTCTCGAGCTGTCGCCGCGGGAAGTGCAGCAGTCTCGGCGTAACGGGTCAGGTGGTCGACGGCGACGATGACCCATCGATTACCAGCGGCACTGCATGGTAGCGGACCATAGAGGTCGATTCCCACGCGATCAAACGGGCGAGCTGGACACAGAAAAGGCTGAAGAGGGCCAGAAGGGTGGCGAGAAATCTTGCGTTGTTGACAGGCGGTACAAGAGCGAATGTAGCGACGTACGAAATTGTACATTCCCCGCCAGTAGTACCTTTGACGAATTCGATCATATGTTTTGAGGACGCCGGCATGAGCGCTTTGCGGGTCACTATGATGGTGGGCACAAACCTCGGAGCGGAGGTGGCGCGGAATGACAAGAAGCCACGTTCTGCCGTCTGAGTTGTAGTTCCTTCGGTAGAGAAGGCCTTCCCGAATGGCGAAATGGGAGGCCTGTCGGCGGAGTGCCCGAGGATGCGTAGCCGCGGAAGTAGTGCCAAGGATATCTAGCAGGTTAGAAACCCAAGGATCTTGTCGTTGCTCGAAAGGCATATCCTCAATGGTGAGTGCTGACAAGAGTGTTTGAGGAGGGGACGATGAGTTAGGCGAGCACACCGGTGACCGAGAAAGAGCGTCGGCGTCAGAGTGCTTGCGGCCAGAGCGGTACACTACACGGATGTCGTATTCCTGAAGCCTGAGAGCCCAGCGCCCGAGACGGCCAGACGGATCCTTGAGAGACGCGAGCCAGCAGAGAGCGTGATGATCTGTAACTACCTCGAAGGAGTGGCCGTATAAGTAAGGGCGGAACTTCGTTACAGCCCACACGATTGCTAAGCACTCCTTTTCGGTAACGGAGTAGTTGGACTCGGCTTTGGTGAGAGCACGGCTGGCGTAGGCGACAACGTATTCGGAGAAGCCAGGCTTGCGCTGGGCGAGGACGGCGCCGAGGCCGACACCACTGGCATCGGTGTGAAGTTCTGTAGGTGCAGTAGGGTCGTAATGGCGAAGGATTGGCGGTGACGTTAGAACATTGCGAGTGTCGCGAATGCATCATCGCAGGCTGGCGACCAAGAGGAGAGGTTAGGGGTGCCTTTCAAGAGCTGTGTAAGGGGGGCTATGATGGTTGCGAAATTCCGAACAAAACGACGAAAGTACGAGCAGAGGCCCACGAAGCTTCGCAGTTGTTTCAAAGTGGTCGGTTTCGGAAAGTCAGCGACGGCGCGCAGCTTCTCAGGATCAGGCAGAACTCCATCTTTACACACAACATGTCCGAGTATTGTGAGCTGGCGGGCACCAAAGCGGCACTTTTTGAGGTTCAGTTGAAGACCGGCGCGGGTTAGGCAGGTGAAGACCTGGCGAAGTCGAGTCAGGTGGGTCGGGAAGTCGGTTGAAAAGACGACGATATCATCAAGGTAGCATAAACAGATGTTCCATTTCAGGCCGCGCAGTACAGTGTCCATCATTCTTTCAAATGTGGCTGGGGCGTTACAGAGTCCGAATGGCATAACATTAAATTCGTATAGTCCGTCTGGAGTAATAAAGGCGGTCTTAGGACGATCCGCCTCTGCCATGGGCACCTGCCAATACCCGGAGCGTAAATCGAGTGAGGAAAAGAATTCTGCGCCTTGCAAGCAGTCTAGGGCATCGTCGATTCGTGGGAGGGGGTACACATCACGGCGAGTGATTTTGTTGAGACGGCGATAATCAACACAAAATCGTATGGAGCCATCCTTCTTTTTAACTAGGACCACAGGAGACGACCATGGGCTACAGGATTCTCTAATTATTCCGCGTTGGAGCATGTCATCGACTTGTTGGGCAATAACACGGCGCTCAGTCGGCGACACACGATACGGCCGCTGATGGAGAGGTGGATGAGCGCCAGTGTCGATGAGGTGGGAAATGGTCGTCGTGCGGCCCAAGGAAGATTGCGGGATGTCGAAGGAGGAGCGGAATTGGTGTAGAAGGTCAAGAAGTTGCTCGCGGTGGCGCGGCTCTAGAGCGCTGTCCACAGAATGGTCAAAAAGGTCCCGCTGTAGCGGATCGGAAGCCACACGAGTTGGGGTCAAGGCGTCAACTTGGCAAACAGGGAATGACACATCATCAAAGGCGAACAGAAGGTCCACGGGCTCGATGCGGCCAAGGCACTCCCCTTCGATCAACATAGCGGGAGACGCAAGAGGATTGGCTACCAGAAGTGTGCTAGCGCCGTTGTTCATGTCAAGGACGGCAAACGGCAGCGGTAAGTGGCGGCGGCGGCAGACAACGTTAGAGGGCACAAAGAGGACTGTCGCGGCGGTGGTAAAAGAGGCAGTGAGGGGAACCAGAACAGCGCTTCCGGGTGGGATGGTTGTATCATGAGCTACGAGGAGTTTGGTCGCAAAACGAGGACACGGCTCGTGGAACAGGGCATCAGACGGTGCATCACTCGATTCAATGAGCTCTACTTGAGGACTGGCGCAGTCAATGATAGCATGATGCTGGGACAGGAAATCCCAGCCGAGAATGACGTCATGAGAACATGTGGGGAGAACGACGAATTCGATGATGTACAAGGCTGCAGCAATGACGACGCGAGCAGTGCAGATAGCTGTCGGCTGTATACTGTGAGCGGATGCGGTACGAAGCGATAGTCCCTCGAGAGGCGTAGTCACTTTTCGGAGGGAGCGGCAGAGTTTTTGGCTGATAACTGATACAGCGGCACCGGTGTCGACGAGCGCAAGAGTATGAACACCTTCAACGATGACAGCAGTAACATTCGCGGGATTAAGACGAGGACTTTGAAATTCTGTCGAATACGCAGTTCGTGCCTCGCGAACTGCGGCGGTTAGTTTTCCGGCTGAGTAGCGGGTCGTCGGCGCATTGGCGAAATGGAGCGGCGACGTGGTGATGGCGAACGACGAGGCAGGAAGTCCGGAGGGTCAGGGGATGCTGTTGGATGACCCGATGGGACGGGGGGGGACCCAGCACCTCCACCAAGTGCGATGTGGATTTAATAGTTCGTTTGAACGTCTAGCGCTGCCAGTAATTCGGGCAGAGCAGGGTCGAATTGCCAGCCGCAGGGCACAGCTTCAGCACGAGAGATGGGCGCCGGAGCCAAGCGATGGTGATGGCGATGCCGCAGCATTTTCCGTTCTTTGTCTTCTTTACAATATATATATATATATATATATATATATATATATATATATATATATATATATATATATATATATATATATATATATATATATATACATAAAACGTAGAAAAGTTTTACCCTCTTTTCCTACGACCCTGTCTACGGTTTTCTCCCCCCAATAATTAGATCAATTCGAATCGATTTCCCAGAGCCTTGCGGCGCGTTTTTAAGCTCGCACTACCCTTTCTTCAGCCCAATTTAAGTTTGGCACGACCTTCACTGAGGTATTTATATGTTAATTAGTGTCTGTTAATAATTACCTGCAGTTGGCTGCACCTGGTGTTTACAGAGTATCAGTCTGCATCCTGAAAATACTATTGAATGACTTTGCCTCGGACCTATTGCAGAATGTGAATTGGTGTTTTGAAAAAGCTTGGATTGCACAAGCTTGGAACACAGCAAAAATAATTTTAGCACTGAGAGACCAGGTAAAGGGTTTTGATCTCGACAATATTCTGGAGATTGCTATCACTTCAAATTTAGTTAATAGAACGGTTAGTCTACTGTCGCCTCACGGATCATGTTCTATCCTTTCATGGCTTTAACGAGGCTCAGATTGGATTCCGGAAGGGATGCTCTATTTGGAGCGCACACGTAGATTTCGAGAGAAGTATTAGGGTTGCCATGAGGCAAAAAGATGTTTCAGCTCTAGTTACTTTGGATATTACCAATGCGTACGACAGCGTAGAATGCAGCATTTTGCTTCATAAACTATATCTTCTACATCCTCCATTGTACATCTTTGCGTGGATAAGGAACTTTTTTAAGGATAGATTATTCTTCAACACAAATCGGGCGTTAAATACCACCACTTACCCTTAGTCAAGAGGTGTACCATAGGGCTCCGCCCTCTCGCCGTTATATTTTATTGTACTAACGCGTGATATGCCTATTCACCCGGCCTTTAAAGTTTATGTGTATGCAGACGATATTCCTTTTTTTGCTTCTGCCTCAAATATTCACAACCTATATCATTTGTTGCAAGATTATCTTAATGCTCTGGAAGTCTAGCTGGACAGCCTAAAGTTAACTTTAAATTCCAACAAAACTTCCGTCCTCGTATTCCCGCAGACAACTCCCGTTAACATTTCTTTGTCATATCATTCTGTCCTAATCCTGCAGGTTGTTTCTAATAAATATTTGTGTATGATATAGACAAAAAGTTAGACTGGAGGCCCCAAATTAGAATTCTTGTGCTTAGAAAATTAGAAGAATCAGCAACAAAAAATACGTTGTGGTTTAACTCTGGTTAACCCTAGTTGAATTCCGATAGTAACGGGGGAAGCTTTTTTTGCCCGCTGTATTATTCCCCTGTCAGGCCATAAAATGTAAGATGCTACAGTATTGGGGACACTTCAGCTCATTCTTTAGGAGTATGATGCGAGAGGGTGAGTTACCAGCCTTCTTCTTCCTCTTTTTCTTCTTCTCCTTCAGCTCCTCCTTATCCTCCTCCTCGGCTGTTCAAAATAAAGCATGGCCTCCACCGGGACTACGCGATGACACGAAACCAGGAGCAGAATTGCTATCGCAATAAAAATATGGTATCCGTCGGGACAATCTGCTCTTGCTTTATAGTACCTACGTACAGCCATAAAGTCGTGGTTTAAGGTTCTGACCGTGCGAACATATCTTTGGAGTCTGTCGCTTGATTGGCTAACCCCTTATTTACTTCAATATCAGCATACTTATTTGACAATACTTCGCCTAGGTATAAGCTTGCTCAGGTTGTGTTTACTAATCCCCTGCTATCTAAGCTTTCCGTATCGTAAGATCTTAAGTGCGAGTTAACCATTAGCGGCCTGAACTATAATCCCATTTGATGACACTCTTCCAGATAATGCTAAGACTTTGTCTGCCAATGTATTAATAGGCTTCTTATAGAGGAGTATCTAGACAATGGTCCCAGCCATATTCTTATTTTTACAGCTGCCTCCCAGCAGAATAAAAAAGCAGCAGTCGGCATATACTCCCAGGCTCTTGACTCGAGTTATTCATTTCGGATCCCAGTGCGCCCATTTTCGCTGCTGAGGTTTTGGCCATTGAGTTGGCCTTGACAAAGATTCCTAGTAATATCTGTAAAGGTATTTATCTTTCTTACAGCCTATACGTATTAGAAGCGCTCAAAAATTCTTTTTCCCTTTCCGTTTATTTCCCTTTATTTTTTATTCCTCTACACACTAAAGAAGTGCGTTTTCACTGGGTGCCTGGCCACTGTGGCATTACATCTAATGAAAGGGCAGATTTTTTAGCAGTCTGTCCTTGGCGGACCGTTTCTTCCATACATTCCCAATATCGTTTACTTACCTTTAGCACAATTTCAAAATTTCCAACGTCTTCATACGTGATCAACGAGCGTCTCCTTTCTACACCGGATATCCAACACCCTAGATGGCCTTGGCATGGATGAATATGTCGTTCAAGGCAACGTGAAATGTCTATGACTCTCTTGCGCTGCAGATTACCGACTCTAAATCTGTATTTATGTTCGGGTCTATCCGTTTCTAACCTTTGTGAGTCTTGCAGTGAAATCGAAACAGATAATTGTTTCCTTTCCTGCCGGCGGTTAGCATCTCTCCGCAAAATTCACTTTGCGACTCCCCATTCAAGATTACGTCTACCTCTAACTATTCCAGTTCTCCTTTCCTTCAGCCCAAGCGTCACGGGATATGCCTTAAAACCAGTGTGCGATTCTATTCATTACATAATTTCATCAGGCAGATTGAAATGCTAGGTGAGACTTTATTTCCTTTTCTTTTCCTTTTTATTTTTTCCGAATTCAAGTCAAACACCCATATTTATATGAATACTCCAGTCCTTGAGGATATATATTTAGAATCTACAATGCACTCTGGGTAATCGCCTGCCGTGGGTATATGCCACTTTCACTGAGGTCATCATTACCATCTGCAACAGGGTGACAGCAGGGGAGCACAACGAATAGACATCCGCGAATGATGTGCGGTAATATTCTCGGCTGCTCAGCTTAGACTATAGCACCGGTTTCAAGAATGGGAGAAAAAAGTGTGCCCCATGGTGACTGCCGCACAAATGTGTTTCGATGGGACATCCTGATCGCTAACATTTTGGATTGTGGTGACATTGGCTGTCTCAACCTTTGGCACGAAGCTCTTATTTTTGCAGAGTTCGTTTTACTTGACCTGAAGACGCTTGAAAAATGTCTACTTTTCCATGGTTACGGAAATGTCTGGCTTTTACTGCACATGTAGAGAAATTTTTGAGATCCGAAGAGGAACCACTAAGGTAGCAGGTGCCATGCGAGGGGTTGAATTATTACGGTTTCTTTCTCGAATGCCGATCACAGATGCACTGCCGGTGAATTCTTCTAATTGCTTTTCTGGTTGCTCGATCTGCTTTCCAATGTCAAATGCGCGCTGAAGAGTGAGTGAGCATCCCTCGTAAAGAAAGCACTCTCGTACCTTCTGGGAGGTTTTTTCCTCAAGTAGTGGGTCAAAAACACACTTTCAGTCGGAATCCCGAAATTGCACGCAGCAGAAAGTTCTCGACCACTGTTTACTTCAACTTGAAAATTCTCACCGGCTAGTTACTTGTGCTGACGTAGCAGATGACCTTCAACCAGGTCGTTTGTTTCCTTTGAAAACTGAGTATCCAGCATTGTGACAGCAGCATTGAAGGTCTGTGCGTCAGCACGTGGCTGCCCAAGGATTTGCGATGCTCGCTTTTGAGTCGAGGCTGTGGTACACACGCTGGCCTTGCGACGCATGGGCTGTAGCTTGTCGCCTCCAACGGCTTCCAGGAAGTTCAAGAAGACCAGCTTCTCCTGTTGCCAAAGTGCTGCTAGTTCGCCTGGCGTAGGCAGGAACGGTGACGGTGGCGGGAACGATCCGGCAAACATGATTCCGAAAGTACTGTTTTCGGAACGGAAAACTATACTCGAGTCCGCGTCGCCGTTCTGCAGTGTCCGATATTTGGACTGAGGAAACGAACGGGCGCAGATGGCAGCTCTGGTTAGATTGTTTATTTTCTGCACAGTGTAAGCGTGTGGGTTCAAGAGACAAGGGAAAAAAGAGCTGATGATGATAGCATGGGCTGTATGGAAAACGAAACTAAAACTTGCGCTGGATTCGAATCGTACTTGAATATTAATTAAGCAACCCGTCGGTGACGTGCCGATGGGGTTGTCAAGAAAATGCAGTGCTGAGCACATTCCCTAAGTATCCAAGCCAGCTGCCGAGGTGGATCTTCGCCACCTTTTATGAACATGCCCAAGAATTCTGCCATCGAGAATAAGACGGCTACAAGAGATTGGACGGTAGGCTACAAGGAAGCAAGACCTGCACGTGTGGCTAATTCCGGCATTAGGAGCCGGAATGTGTTCTGATTTCTTGAAGAGAATAATCTACACGACTTACTTTACCCTTACACACCAAACTACTAACACGAGTGCCTCACGAACAAGCCTTCCATTTGACCCCCGTTCCGCCTTCCCAATGTTATTATCTTCTGTAAGCAAAATTTTACGTGCCCTGATTTTCCCGTACAACCTCCTTCATAACCTAATAAGAATGGAAGAGGTGTCCCTTACAAGTGTAGGGCTGGGGCGGCCCTTATCCCGTCTGAGACATGCCGTTGTGGTTCTCAAGAGGGTGCAGTGCTGAACACATGCCCTAAGTGTCCAAGCCCGGTCGCCGAGGCGGATCTTCGCCACCTTTCATAGGCATGCCCAGGAATGCAGCCATGAAGGATAAGGCGACCAGAAGAGTTTGGGCTGTCGGCTGCAAAAGAGCAAGACCTGCACTTGCGATTAATAAACAAAATTTTGAGCCAAAGTTCGCTCCGGTTTCTTGAAGAGGACAATCTTGACGACTAACTAAGTTAAAGACAACCTCATTCTATGCCACATGGCAAGTCTTCGAATAAAAAACTGCCCCCCCCCCCTCCCGTCTCTTCCTTATTGTCATATTGCTACTCATCATGCAATGCCGGCTTCTTATTCCAGTAGAGCTTTCTTGTGGGTGTGCACAACATCCAAGCAACACAGTCCGCCCCCCCCCCCCCCCCCCATTCCTAAGAAATAAAACATTTCCGAATTTCCCCTAATGTCGAAGGATCCCTGCTAAACATATCGTCAAGTATTTATAATTTAGGCTTCAAAAGTCGATGTGAAAGGTGTTTTATTTTTAATGCTTTTCATCAAAGTTAATATTTCCTGAAGTCACATTTATTTAAGATTTGCATGCCCGCAAGCTGAACATTAGGCAATAAATAGTTTTGTATAAAATTTGACGAAACTTTCATTTTTAAGGTTTGAGGATGGTAACATGTTAAACCTTTTTGGCAAAAGTTTGTCAATGACATAGCGAATATGAATTCAAGGCCAATGACGGCGTGCTTTACAGGTCATCATCATGATCAGCCGGGCTATACTCACTTGAAGGCAAAGGCCTCTTCCATATAATCTAACCAACATATTCATGTGCTAGATTCATCCACTTCACTCCGGCAAACTTGCTAATCCCATGGATCCACTTATCTTTCTGCCGTAGCCTGCTGCGCTCCGTTTTCCTTGAATCCAATATTTTATTCCCACCGAGCATCGCTTATCCTCTCTTCAGTTTACGTGTTTTTCTCATGCCAATTTGGGCTCCTTTTTGTTGAATAGAATGTTACTTACCCGAGTGTGTTTCCGGATCCACATTGCACGCTTCCTGTTTCTTAACGTTACAGTTATAACTTACCGTTTCATAACTATCTTGTCGTCAATTTACGCGGAACCCTTTGTGTTACTATTGGCGCTTTTGTCCGATAGGTGCTTGCCGGTATATAGTTTCCTCTTGATGGATATTAGAACGCTACTTGTTATGATCTGAGAGTACTTTCTAAATGCATTTTGTCCAAATCTGAATATAATGCTTCCTTAACTTTTATGGTCAGAATATGTGGCTGTGGTTTGTCCTAAGGATTCCTAGTTCGCCATTACTCAAACGCCTG
Organism: Amblyomma maculatum; assembly: GCF_055883805.1. Lineage (NCBI taxonomy): Eukaryota > Metazoa > Arthropoda > Arachnida > Ixodida > Ixodidae > Amblyomma > Amblyomma maculatum. The sequence continues at coordinate 124,754,300 of NC_139345.1, read as the reverse complement.
GTTTTATACAGTAAACTGATTTTCTTTCCAAGGCTCTTGTACAATATTTTATTCTTCGGTAAATTAATATCTTGGCCTGCCGGTATCCTTTTTCTGCCTAGGCACTTAATTATTCTTCGAATTCCGTCCCCCGAGGCGCTTACTAAGACGATGTCATCAGCGGATCTAAGAATAAAGAGCTTTGTCCATCAACCTGTCCAGGATTGACACAACTGTCCTCATTCGAGGTTTCTCAGTACTGGCTCTGAGCCATCGCTGAATAAAACTAGTTACATTCTTTCATATGTGCAGGGGTTAAGATGCCCGACTATTGTGCCGGAGTACCCGAATTCGATCGCGACCACCGGCGGCTGTGTTTTAATGGAGGCAAAACGAACTGGCGTCCGTGTGCGGTACGGTGTCATTGCACGTTAAAGAACACCAGGGGGTAAAAATTTCCGGAGTCCTCACTACGGCGTCTCTCATAGCCTGAGTCGCTTTGGGACGTTAAACCTTACACATCAATCAATAAATAAATCATACTTGCATAAGACCTTTTATTATGGGAACGTTTTCTTGTTTTTAATTACAGACATAGATTAGTGTGCAAGAACTCTGGGTATCTCAAGTACTTTTTCGAATAGTTAATCTACACCTTGATTTCGCAATACCTGCATGATTGCTGAGTTTCGACGTAGTCAAATGCTTTTTGGTAATCTATGTATGCTATGTATGACGGGTTGGCTATGCTGCGAGCATTTTTCTTCATTTGATTATTAGGATAGATATGATTCATTGGTTCATTGTAGGCTCTGCAAATTTCTGTCTGATCCTGTGGGTGATTGTAGTTTAAGATTGTCCTAATTTTATTAGCTATGACGATTGTGAATGCGCTGTACGTAATGGATAGTAGGTGTTCGGTGTGTAATTTTAAGTTTTTCACGACTACTTCGTCACGAATGAAGATATTGTAAGCGCCCTTCCCCTTCTCAGGTACTGTTGAAGTCATGGTGCAATACGCATATAAGATGGCCAACTTTCCTAGTATAATCTCTACCGCGTTTCAACGAATCTGCAGTTACCTAATTTGCCCCAGATATCTTCTTCTTTCGTTGCTTGTATAATCCTTTGTTTGCGTCTTTTCTGCGCTATGTTTCTCATTATCGTGCTCGTTACTTTGGATCTCCTCTGCGACTTTGATCATTCTATTCATTGTGATAATAAACTAACCTGTCTTATCTCTTAGCGCACATATTTGATTTTTGCCTATGCCTTGTTAAGTCCTGACTGTTTTCAAGTTGCTGCCGTTCATTACAGCATGGCAATTCTGTCCCTGTTATACTTTCTAACGTCGTACACTCTACGTTAATGGCGCGACAGTTATTTCTGTCTGCTAGTTTAGAGGTTTCATTGTTTGACGTAATGAAAAATTATACCTATATTGTGACCGAATATCATACCACCTACTTCTACAGCGCATATAGTAGTAATACCTCCATGGCTTCTAAATAAATATCATTTTCTGGTAAAGCTGAATATATATTCTACAGCAAAATCCTGGAGTCTTGTACTTTACCTCTTACCCTTAGTTATATGGTGGGCCTCTTTCTTACTAATGTGAGAGCTTACGATCATCTGATGTCGGCATCGCCCCTTTCCGATTGCCTCCACACCTGCACAATGCTTTAGTGCCCCAGGGGTCAGTCGTAGGCCCTGGGTTGTTTTATATTTATGCGAATGATTTTCTTACCTGCTTGCAGAATTCAAAAACAATAATGTACGCTGGTGACACTGCATAACTCATATTGCGGCTAGAACACGCGAGTTAAGTAACCGCTCTGCATGGTTTAAGGCTAATAAATTGAGATTAAATGCAGCGAAAACGAAGTACAATCTGTTTAGGTCAAGGCACAAACATACCATAGATCCACGACTACATATTTGCCTCGATAACGTTTTAATTGAGCAAGTTGACACCAATAAATATCTCGGCGTAATCCTAGATAAAAACTTTAATTGGCACAAACATATTTATGCCCTGTGTTCCAAGCTTCCTTCAGCTTGTTACACTTTATATAATAAATGGGGTTGCTGGACACATCTGTACTGAAGATTATTTATTTTTCTCTTTTTCATTGTTATTTGACGTACTGCTGCGGGTCATGGGCTAGTTATCTATTTGCAGAAAAGAGCACTGCGATAACATACTCGAACAGGTATCAGTATGGCGCACCTTTGTTGAATAGGTTAAAGATTTCTTAGTTTCCATTGTTATACGAAAAGAGAATCGCAATGATAGTAACTAAAAATATACAGAACAATTACCCACTTTCAATAAATATTTTGTGTTGCTTAACAGGAGCACTATAAATGCAAGCAATATTAATTTGAATTACCCTATAATCCGAAACGACTATGGTCAGCGCCTAATTCAATATTGCGGGGTGAAAGTATGGAATAGTGTACCACTTGAAATTAAAATGGCTAACAATTTCCTGTTTTCAGTTAGGCACTTCTACTTTTCGAAGAGTGAGGGTTATGTTTGTAACCTTTTTGTCTGTTGTTAGTGTTGCTCGCTATTACTTCTTTCACTCATCATTTATAACCGAATTTCATGCTGGTATCTTCTGTTACTGTTATAACAAATGTGTACATTGGGTCTATAATAGCTTCGGCTATTGGCCCAGCAGTTTTTGAAAACGTTTTGTATCTCTGATGTGAAACTAAAGAAAATAAAGATGGATCACATTATAAAATACATTTCATTTTTGGTCTCCATATTCAGATTTTTTATGTTCACTTTCAGCTTTTTCGTTTATTCAAGATATTATTCATAGTTTATAAAGGTTGCCTTCTGCGCACTTTAATACTAACTCTCTTCTCCTGTTTACAGGTAGTGTCTGCCATGCAATTCGCCGTGCGCGCGCAAAAAAACGAAGCATCGTTGTGTTTGTTTTTTCTGGATCAGGTCTTCTGATATTGCTAAAAGAATATGTCTTTTTGTGTTTAATTTAGTCGTGGTTAAAATACGCATTGTAATCATAAAAAGACGTTTCAGTGTTTGTGCTCGGCAAGAGAAATTTCAATTAAATTTCACTAAGCCTTTTACTGGTAATCCTAGAAAATATCCTACTGTTATTTAAAATTTGTGAGCCGTAAATACTACGAAATGAATAAATAAAAACTGTTCTACAAGCATTCTTTCCTTCCGAATGCACGCATATCCATTGCCGACAATCATTATATGCCCAATGAAGGTGAAGTGATTCACGAAAAAATACATGAAATAGCTGCAATCATAAAGTGTATGGTCTTGTCTTGGTCTTCGGGCCTTCTTTACCGCTACAGGGACTTTTACCATCGGCTGCCAAATACTACTATAACATGATTTTTGCGTAATTTAGCTTTCTCGCCAAAAGTTCAATTATTTTCGAGAGAAGGCAGTAAATTTGCACTTTTGCTTTTGCCATGTGGAAGCTTTAGCGGCCGATATATGGGCATAGTGCCCCATCCTTTAACGGTGCTTCTTTTTCTGTCATCAGAGGCCAATTTACATCACGGTTCTCAATGGCAACGTGCCTCTCACCACTTAGGCATCGATCCTAGCGAGTCAAACATCGAGACATTATTAATTCACCAGTTAAGACAATAATATTTTAGGCACTAATCCAAACAACCACTCTTTGCAGAAGGAAAACCGTATTTGTTCTGTTGGAACCGAGCTGCTTTAGAAACTCAGGTGGCTGTAAAAACATATTGCCGGAAAAATAAATGCGATAAAATTACAAAGAGCGTGCACTTGTCCAAAATCGGTTTGGTTTGGTTTGGGGTTTAACGTCTCAAAGCTACCGAGATTATGAGAGATGCGGTAGTGGAGGTCGCCGGAAATTTCGACTACCTGGGTTTTTTTTTTACTGCGCAGTGACATCGCATAGGACACAGGAACCTAGCCTTTCGCCTGCATGATAAAGCGGCCGCCGAGGCCAGGATTCGATCCCGCACCTTTGGCCACAGTAGTTGCGCACCCTGACCACTGCGCCCCCTCGGCGGGGTTGTTTATAATAGTCTACAGGAGTTGCAGCCTAGGCATTTACATACAGGACAGGTTTCTGATTACCCACGTGGGCGTCTGCATCAGCAATTAGACTGCGGCTAATCCAGGTTTAAACTGCCACTGGAACATGTGAAAGTGTATGAATACCTAATAGAAGTCTGCCGCCTAGCTTTTGCGGATGCATTGCATGCTGCCTTACGCAATCACTAACGCAAGCTCGCAAGGCAGGGCAATCGTCCTTCAAGCAGTGCTGCATTTGCTAGAATCACGCCAACCAATTTCGTCTCTGTCAGCCAGGGTCTTCAATCTTCCTTCGATTTCGGCACGAGGGGCGAGCGTCTGCCTCCCACTGCGCGTTTCCTAGAACACGCTTCTGTGACGTCAGTCTCCTTGCATAGCGGCGTCACGTTACTGTGAGAGTGGCACTAGGCATTTTAAGCCTCCACGTGGCATTTTGGAATGATCGCTTTCGTAATATATATAGTTTACTAGCTGTAAGAAAGGTGCTACATATGTGTTGGCTGTTATTTGAAGGCGCATCAGTTTCTTAAAACGGGCAGCTCCGCGTGTGTGTGGTGCAAAAATCAAATCAAATCTTTATTTCCACCATGTACACGGTCGTCCACTTCTACCTTGAACACCGCTCTGCGTGGCCAGCGCTCCGCGGAGCGCCTCTCGCGGGTGCCTGGGGAACGAGCGCGCAAGCGCAGTGACAGCTGTAGGTGGGGCCTCCGCTGCGTCGTCTGCTTAAGCGGCGGCTCCGCCAAGGCGCGCCTTGGCGGAGCCGCCGCTTAAGCAGACGACGCAGCGGAGGCCCCACCTACAGCTGTCACTGCGCTTGCGCGCTCGTTCCCCAGGCACCCGCGAGAGGCGCTCCGCGGAGCGCTGGCCACGCAGAGCGGTGTTCAAGGTAGAAGTGGACGACCGTGTACATTCCACAGATGAAGAAAACGGGAAACAAAGCTACCAATAGGTGGCTTGAGGGGTCCGTGGCCTCATAAAATAGAAATACATATAATGTCAACTGTGCGAAGAAGTATCCACTGATCCTATGCAGCTTAACTTCAACAACAAGAATGCTATTAGCCACCAACATTGGAGTGCATTAAGGAATGAACAAGAACTGTGTAAATGCGCATAAAGTTTCGAAAAACATGTTCAAGGTTCAGTTTGATATTGCTTGTTTTCTGCAATCACTTAAATGTGAAGTTCGCAAGGGTAAAATCTGAGCAGGTCTGAATTTATGTCGATAATGACCTTAAGGTGTCTTATGAGATTAGGCCACAGTAAAATGTAATTCTCCAAATCATAGACAGCTGCATCACGTAGGGTATATTTGGTAAGAAAGCTTTTTACTATCTCTGCCCTCCTATGCACCCTTTATATGCTTTCTGTAAATATGATCAGGCAACACTACTAAATGCTGTGCTTCTTTTCTTTTGCAGGCGTAATAAAAACACCTGAATATGGATATCCTAGCAATCCCTGTTCGTTTGGTAATAATTTGTGACCACATGCGGGCTCAGGATTTAGGCGCTTTTTTAATTAGCGATTTCTTTGACACAGCAAAAAAAAAAAGTGACATTTGGATGCTTAACACAGGCATAAAAAAGAGGTGTAATTTGAGTTTTATGGTCTGAAGAAAAGCAGCTGAAGCATTGTACTGGGAATTCTGTGTCGACACTTCGGGTTTGATGAGTTCCTACTTTGATTATATGCGCTTTTTTCGATGGCGTAAATTGAATCGCTTTCCAAAGGTTCAGTGCAAAATTAAGGGGTGCTTGCGCGGATTGCATATTTACCGCGCCCACGCTTAGCCAGCGTGGCTTACAATCTAGCGGCAGTAGATTTTTCCTAATTGGGTGGGCCGTGGGTACTGTAGGATTGTTGTGAGGCATTTTTTAGCCCCTGGGCAGAGTAGGCGGGATTGCGGCGAAATGAGGCAGCCACTCCAAGATAGAAAAGCAACTTGACAGTGCCGCGAGAACACGACTTGGCTTATCACATTTAGCGATACAGGGAGCTTTTTTTTTTCTTTCGCAGCTGGCTCACAGAAAAATCTGAAGTGACAGTTTGGTATCCAAGGGCATGGTAACGCAGTCACATCAAGAAGCGCAACGAGCAATTGTTTAGTTCAATCTTGTTAGCCAAGTCAACAGCTTCCATAAAAATGTCAAATTTTATGCCGTTTTTAATAAATAAATAAATCAAATTAATACTATCTTCAATGAGGAAAGAAATGACTACGCTGCTTAATTATAAACTGCAGCATTGTCCTACCGCTGAGTTTTAAGAGCGATAGCTGTCTTACGGTGATCATCGCTAACATGCTCTTTGGTCCTGACGGTCCAGTGTCGATGTTAAAAAGCTGCAGTGTAATGAAATGAACATAAATACGCTTCCGCCGTTAACAGTATCTCTGCGCATAACGCGTGTGATAGCCCCAGGCGTTCATGTGGCCAATCTACGCGCAATCTGCGTATAAAGACAGTTATGCTGCGCCTTAAAGCGTACAAGACCGCAACGTTAAGAACTCCACTCTCCTGCTATATGTTTTGAATTTTTTGCTCGCTACGCTGACATCTGTGCCGGCACCAGCAGATTTTCTAGACAGTGGCTCATCTAACACTGCTGCGTTGAAGAAAATCCTTCGTCTAGAGCTCACTGAGAGTAAACGGTTAAGAAGGATAAATAGAGAGGCGCTCAGCGATATCCCTAATTTTTTATAAAGCAATATAACAACTTAAAAACGCGCTCCAAAGTTAGTCACCTTGTGCTGGATAAAAATACATATATCTCGTCTGTAAAATGCTATGCAATAGGTGGCCTGAATATCAGTATTCGCTTACTCAAACAATTAAAAAAGACATCTTTATGCGAAGGGTTGTTTCGGTGAGTGTTGTGAGGCTCAACGTTGACTGCTTCCTTAAAATTTAGTTAGGCCGAAACATTTTCTCATTAAGCTCAAATGCTTGTTCCCGTAATTTTGTTCATGTTTTCTTTTATTTTTTTTCTTGCGTAGTTAGAGAGACACTCTTATTTGATAAAAGCTATGTGCCGCCGTGCGAGCAAAGGAATAAACATGTATTCACTAATCCTGATGTACATAGGTTCCTTTACTATTTCAGTTAATAGATAACGAATACTGAATAAATTTTCTGCTCACTGGTTCCGCTCTTATTCCTTAATCAAGCGTATATGTGGAGTATGGAAAAAAAATTTAAATTTATTTCCTCAAATTATTCTGCGGTTTTCAAAATGTACCTCTTCTTCCCTAGTGTCTAAAGCCTCTTCATGCCCGAATCCAATGGGCTGGAAAATTTCAGGCAGTTTCTCAATATTAGGCACTCCTAGATAAAAGTTCCCATAGTTTTTATTGATACGGATGTGCTGCGATGTGCCTCTTGCATTGCTGAAGAGGCTTTTCCGGTCGAAAAATTCAGCTGCGGCACGGCGAATCTATCTCTAGCCGCTCAATGTTCAAGCCGAAGCATCTGCCTGGAAGGAATGCAGTAAAGCAGCAACGGCCGGTGTGTAAAAGCCATTCGCATTACAGCACGATACTGGGAGAAATAGCGACGGGAAATTATGGCTTGGGGTTTGCAAGCACCTCCGTGTCCGTGTACATATCTTAAACTTTTTTAGTACTGCAGACTCACTTGAGCAGTCTTAAATAGCTCATCACGGTTCTCATCCTGGCTCATAACAGCTTTAAACCCCAATTTGGCGCCACAAGACGCGCGAGTCAGTGATGAATAGCGATTGACATCGCTTCGGTTTTCAAACGCGTATTTTTTTTTTTTTATTACGCGCGGAAAATGAGCACGAGAACTCTAAAAACATTTATTCTTCTATTTTGTGTGCAGCACGTGCTGGCTCGTTGGTTGTACTATTTCATCTTTCCATCTCACGATACATTGACTCAGTATACGCTTTGAACAGGTTTAGGACAAGAAATATTTTCAACGTTAATGAATTTTGAAGTGTATCAAGCATCATTATTGGTATTTCTTTTTGTATTTTACTTGGCGCCGATGAAGATTACACTACACAAAATTGTGTACAAGATATATACCTGCTTCAATAAAATTATTAAACAGCCCGCGTGAAGGCCTGTAGAATTTACACCGCATGCTAAATGTTCGTATATGATCCAAAACATGGATGGCTCACTATGCTCTTCCTAGATTTGTAACATATTAGCATTTTCTCTTTCCGACTCACTTCTGTCTTGCGTCCACCTTCGTACGCTCTAAAGGTTTTTCTCGAATATCAGGCCAGGAATATCGACATATATTGTAGGAAAGTTCATAATTGTAATTTTTATTCAATATATAAGCGGGCATTCAGCCCTGTAACAACAAAACTGATCAATATGTTCCATAAGAATAGATGGCTTATAAGAGGGAGCAATGTGAGCTAGTTGTTGCTTACTTATGAGTGCCTGTGATTTGCAGGCGTATTTCCTTGAGCTCTGCCGCGTGTCGACCAGCATAAATATGGCTGATCGCAGATGAGCTTTATTTAGCGTACAGTGAAGCTACTTTTGTAGTTCCCTTTTCCTCACTTCTACACATAGACTCGGCTTAACGGGCGGCGTGTAGTTGATATGAGGAGATGAAGGAATACGAGCTCAGAGCAACACATGTTTATTTCATAAACAGCACGATTAATACAGGAACTTGTTTACAAACGAGACAGTCAACTTTAAGAAACAAAACCTTGCTCAACATTTAGCACAGCGCAACGAGCTGACACATCAAACATCACTAGGGTTCCCTGCTGCCTTTTCACGAGTAATCTAATTTTGGGCTTGCTTGCTTCCGTTGTTGAAGCCCTATACGTAACCAGCAATCACGGCGCGACACGTGCCTAAATAATTCAGTCCAGGCTTCTAGGACGGAGAGAAGCTCTGAAAGAATGTTAAACAGTACGGCAGACACCCACCCGCCAGAGAGCACTCAAAGTTTCTGGAAGCCGCGGTCAGCGCGCCTCGCCATAATCATCACGTAATCAGCGAGAAGGGTCTGGAACGTACCAAGGGGACATAGCCGGTGGCAGCTATGCTTTCTCCCCTGTTTCAGAAACTTCTCGCGATTTCCCCCCGGTCTGTCGCTATATGGTTGCATGCCCATGTGAATGGAAGCGAGGAGGCGCGGTGCCTTTGTCTATCGCGCATTCGGCAGCTCTTCCTATGGGAAGACTTAATTTTTCCATTGCGCCGTTTTATTTCACGGAAGTGCGTAAACCTTTGTAAAATGATCAGTGTAGCCTTACACGCCCGACCATAAGAGATCAGCTGGCATTCATGCCTAGCCAAACGAAAATCATTATTATACCCGCGGGTTGTCACCTGATCACACAATGTTGGCATGCACAGTTCTCGTGCTTAGACAAGTCACGATGCTCAAGACGCCGTTCTTGTAGTCGTGCCTATCACGGTTTGCGAAGGTCTTTTGTTTTAATCAAAAACCCATGAAATCAATTTTTTTCGGCCGAATGATGCGCAACAAATTCATTTCTCAACTACAGAGCACATCTCCCCATCTTTAACCGCTACGCCCAGACGTGGCCCCAATATCTGCTCCTGCCGCATCCACAGAAACGCTGATGTATGGCAATTAGACGGCGAAATCTTGAGGATGTTTAATAAAATTTGGAGGGCACTTTCTTTCCATATCACCCCCTTCCCCTCACAGAGGACCACTAAAAGGTTTTCTCATTTGCTTGGACTGTGCCGCCGTCTTGTGAAATATCTGATGCATGTAAATGAATTAAACATTATATGGCACGAAAAACTTATAAGCCTCAGCTATGGCGTGCGCCAGAAACCGCCTGTGACAGCATCTTATCCGTGCCATAACAGTTATAGCCAATTCCCTAGTAGCAGCTTGTATACTCGTTTTCATCTTTATGAGTATGAGGTCTCGACATAAGATATAAAAGGCCGTAATGCTGCGTGGCACACGCTAAGCAATGAATGAAAACTTTCGCTCACGCGAGATTTTTTTACTGACAATAGTGCTACCAATTTAGTTACTTTCTGCCAGTCTGTTCAAGGAAGCCACGTTGATGATATTGAGGTTCGTGGCCGCTGTGATATAAAACGTTTCAGTGTCTTCTGAAGCGTTTTGTGTGTTTCCTAGACGGTACTCTAGCCCAGTCTAGCCTCATTTTTGCTAAATTGCGGATTGGGTTCTACTTCTTAATGCGGCACGTAATCCTTAAGTGTTAACCCTGCCCAAAAGCACTGCTCATTTCGTGAGCAGCGAAAGAAGTCATGATGCACCAAATGCAGGGTTAACCTCAGATCAAGAAATGTTTGGAACCGTTTCCCTCAGCCTTAAGAGGGTTTTCCCTTTGTTAGCTCAGCTATCGATTATCCCGTCCTCTGAATTATTAAGCTAGAATTAAGATCCAAGATAGGCAATAAGAATATGTGCTCTGTTGTGTTCCGTTTGGAAACGAAAATAGGTGTTAGCTTTCTGCTTCAAGTTTAGTTCCAGTTCGAATTGAAAACACCGGTTATATAATGCAAGTATTAGCTTCCCATGAACGTTCTTATTGTGCTAGCCCTGCTTCTGTTTAAACTCCTCCCCATCAACACATGATACAGACGACCGTGTAATGGTTTTCAAGAATTTTAGACTGGGTCTTGATTACTGTCATATACTTTGTGGGCTTGGTGGGTGAGTAAGTCTGCCATCCAGATTGTTTACTAACACAATTCATAGTCCAGTAAGTACTAGAATAAAGTGACGAGAAAATTAATTTGCAGTCTCTCACTGTTCTACGGAATAAGCCAGCTGAATTGGCTGGTATTGCGTTCTTCCTATGGTTCGAAATATACTCGGAGAAAAGTGGTACCGAATTGGCGAGGCTGTAAAAACGTTTATGCTGTAAGGTGGGCATACAAATACAGTACGCAACCTTTTATCTGGGGTAAATGTGTAGCAAATAGATGAAAACGAGTGATGAAAATTATAGCGTGTATTGAGATTTATAACGGAAGCAGTATTATTCGCCGGAGACTGAGTCATGCTGCTGTTATTATAGGCAGACGCGCCGAAACGAGGTTTCATTCAGTCGCAGATTGACAGCTTGTTTTTAAGAGTGTCTTTAAGTTCCCGTTATCATCTAATTTGCTTAAATTGGTCTAGGGTACACACAGACGCAGAAAATCTCTTTTAATTCTATATAAATCACCCTCGTTGTCAAATACATTCAGGGAAGTTTAAATATTACTGAAAAAGCGAGATGCAAGCGTTATCAGATATCCAATAATCTTGGCTATAACAAGTAGTAGTCGAAGGTTCATAATTTATTGATTGAAAGATTATTACTCGCTGTCTGAAAATATAGTTTGGGGACAATAAGTTATAGAGCTATACTTAATATTCCTCAAGTTATGCTCAAACGTTTCTTTGTGTAAGCGATGGAAGCAAATAAGCACGCATTATACCATCGGGCCAGAAAAGTCACAGTCAGTCAGTTTCATTTTGCTCGGCAGTATTTGTTATGCCTTTTGGACGAAGACGCTGTCGCTGACGTCTTAACACCGTTCAAGTGGTTGGCGTAGTCTAGTTTATCAATATCCTGCAATATGCCGTAAGTCCTCTCCGCTCTATTCCTCGGATGAGGCAATCGCAGGATGTTTCGCTTATCGCATTTATTTATTTCCAACCTCACACTGACAAACAATGACATTCTTCATCCCAACCTCTCGCTCTGCTCCGTCTGCGATTCACTCCCTAATCATATACCCTCCTCTCTGCCAAGGCGTCGCATGCCTCGTAGAAGTGATATATACTATCACAGGGGCAGCCCAAGGACTAGACGATTCCTGAATGATGCCCTTATGCAGCATATCACGAACTTGTTCTTCGATTGTTTCTCGCTCTGATGGGGATACACGATAAGGCTTCTGACGGCTTGGATCAGCAGTCGCAGTATTGATTCGGTGCTGAGTACGGGAAATAGGAATCCGTGGTGGTGAGTCCCGAGAGAAATCGAAAGCCGTAGTATGTTTCGACAGAACTTCTACTAAACTGTAACGGTCACTTGTTAGCAGGGACTTGTTAATCATGGCAAGAAATTTGGTCTCATCTACCTCTGGGCAAGCCGTAGGCTGGGAATTGTCTGTGCTAAGCACTGCCACTGATTTAAAAGTATATTCGTCAAAGTTGGCAAGTTTTAGGCCACGTGGCAATACAACAGGTTCGTTAGAGCAGTTAGTCGTCTACCAGGAAGAATGGTCATTCATGACTGAGATGATGCAGCAGGGAATAAGAATACTTTTCTTAGCGCAGTTGAAGGTGAGTGGTTCAACCACTGCGTCGAACTCATCGCTGGCACAGCTTGAACTAACAACTTGTATAAACTCTGCTGACATTGCTGGAATAACTATGTCGTCCGAAACCGAAAGCGTGCTGGGATTGGTCCGCGAATTTTCGCACAAAGCAGATTCAATTCGAGTGCTCACAGAAATGTCTCCGTTGCGAAAGTCGACAGTGGCCCCACATTGTTCCAGAAAATCGACTCCAAGAATTACGTCATGCGTTGATCGAGCAAGTACTGCGAATTCAGTTCGGAATGTATGGCCGGCGATGACAAGATTCACGGAACAGACTCCAAGTGGGTTGAGCGGTTCGCAACCAACACCACACAATGTCGCCGCACTATCCCAACCAAACATAATTTTACGACCAAGGCAGTTTTTAAAAGCGAGGCTTATAATAGAAATGGTTGCACCTGTGTCCAACAACGCCATAGTACGTACACCCTCCACAAACACTTCAATTCGGTTCTTTAATATCGAAACAGGCAGAAGCATAGGTAAGCTAGAATCATTTGCGACCTCACCTCCATCGGCAGCACTCACTAGTTTCCCGGAGGTGGCGACCGTCGTCGGGGAGAAGGGGCGCCGAGATGGTGGTGTCAGGCTACGGACAGAGGCCGGGGATTCGTTTCGGTTCAGCGCCACCCTGCGTTCTTGTCGGCTAGCTGTTGTTCTGTACTCATTCCGGCCAGGTGTTCTTCTGTGTGAATCATCATTGTCTGCAGGAAACCTTGCACGAGAGTTCACCCACTGTCGGCGATACTGCTGGTACGGACGGCGATTGCGGCAAAAACGCGAAATGTGGCCGATCATTCCACAGGCATAGCACTACTGTGGCTCACGTTCATTCGATAAATAAGGCTCATCGTCGCTTGAATTAAGCGCATTGTGTTTTGGATGTAGTCGACGAGGAGGTCGAGAGTGCTCGCTGTTGTAGGCGTTGATGGTGAGAGGTTGCATGTTTGGGCGATGAGCTACAGAGCATCGGATGTCCGAAGGAATTATAACAGAGGGAGCATAACCGGTAGAAGATGGGCTATTGCTTGCCGAAGAGGCGCCACTGTAGACGGGTCTGACGTGGCCCCCAACATCTTGAAGCCTCCGAAGCTCTTCGCGGACGATCTGACGAATTGTATCTGCCATGCTCGTCGCTTCAGATACATCCACACTGGCGACAGTTGTAACATTAGGCAAACCGACCAAACTTCGGAATGATACGGCGTCACTTTAAACCTTCAAACGTGCGGCAGTGTCGTGTTACATCAGCGGTATATTCAAATCCTCCTCGCAGATGAGAAAGTTGTACACATCTTGCACTATTCCTTTGAGGAGGTGGCCCACTTCGTCTTCTGTCATTCGAGCATCAACTATTCTGTATAGCTTAAGGACTTCTATATATGTTGTGCAGGTCTCCCCCGGTACTTGCGCTCGCTGAGGCAGAGTCTGTTCGGCGCTCTTTTTTCGAGCATCCGCATCACCGAATCCCGCTCTCATTTCTTCGATGAAGCGATCCCAGGTGGTAAGGGATGCTTCATGATTGTCAAACCATGTTAGTGCAGTTTCTTCAAGAAAGAATACCGCATTCGCCAGCTTGGTATTCGCATACCAGCGGTTGTATTTGCTCACCCGATTGTAGTGGGTGAGCCAGTCATCCACGTATTTCCCAGGCTTGCCATAAAAGTGTCGGGGTTCCCGATAAGGCTGTGGGGTTGTCGGTTGTGCTGCTGGCATGAGCGGCGTTGAAACATCTGCTTGCGCCATCTCCGTCCGTAGGGGGGTAGCCCAGCAATTCTTTTGCTTCGGCGGTGTAGGATAGGTTCCGTGGTGATCTTTAGCCCGCAAACTCCACCACACTTGCTACAAGGTTTATTTAGACAGGTCTTAGAATGCTCTAGAGATTAGCACACCAGAGCGGGCAGAACCGGCTTCCTCTTCTTCTTCTGCTTATCCCGCAAAGCCTCCTCTTCTTCCAATACAGGACCGCGGGAAGTGCGTGACAATATTATTATGGTGTAGATAAGGCTAATCAATTTTTGCAATGTACTTCTTTTTATAGATGGCATCAAATGGGTTCCAACTGAGCGCTCCTTACGACGGCTTTACGAGACACTTTTGTTGGCTACAATCGGTACAGTCTCATAGTGGTCTCTAATAAGAGCCCTTCCTGCTTGCTCACTTTGGGGAGCGTGCAAGCGCATGTCCTGAAAATATGCTTTGGGCTGCCCAGATGCACCTCTAACAAAGGCACAACTGAAAAGGCACATGCGCGCCCAATATCCACATGTCACACGATCCAGTTCGTGTATAATTACGAGTACTTACTTACACGACATTGTTTCCACCCACTGGACAAGATTCTGGATGAGCGGCTGTCACGAAATCGGCGCACATTTTTATCAAGCCGGTGCGGAGTGAGGCCCGTGCGGCGCCGCCTGGAAATTTCCACAAAATTCGAGAAAAGTCTCCTTCCCCGCGTGAGAGAGCGCGTAGCTTTGTACGTGTCGCCAGCGCCCTCTTTCTCATCACCCGGCGATGACGGTGACTCATCAGTTTGGAAGATGCCACAGGTCTGCAGAACATTATATGGGGCCCAGCCACTGACGACGCGCGGCTCGACGGGAGGAAAAGGGAGCTCTCTAACCAGCGAAGCTGTGTGTCTGTGCGCGCTAGCTTTGACGTGTGTTAAGAGACAGACGCGGTGCGTCCTATTTATTGAGGCCGCGCCGCTTTTGTTGTCAGTCAGTCAGTGGTTGTGGCGTGCTCTCAAGTGCGACAACTGGATCCCGGGGATCACCCGCTGCTGGCAAGCCCACGGACCTGCGAGGGAGCGGCGCTCGTCTTTCATGCCGGCCACATCGTGACTCTAGAAGCGTCGGACTACAACAGTGCCCGGTGAACAATTTGATGTTTGTTTATTTGATTCTCACGTGTTTTGATCTGTGTTGTAAAGCCTATGTGTTATTGAATACCTCTGTAGTTGCATGCTTAGCGATTGTATTCTGTGAACCTCTCGTCTGCGCATTGCAAGTGTTCTTGTGTATTCCTTTGCATCGTTTCTTGCTGTGTATAAAGTTTGTTTTGTTTGTTACTTCTGACTCCGACCCTTACTCTGGCTTGAACCGGCGAAAGCTGGACACCAAACGGCCACCCCCACCTGTCACTACAAGGTAGTTGAATTCCGGCTGAGCTTGCCACGCTGGTCGAGTGCATCTCCTTTGCGACCGGAACAGCTACCCCAATCACTCTAAAGGTGTCTGGGAGTGTCCGCACCGTTAAGGGCGCATCGTTAATAATACCTTCGAATTATTAACGGGTGACAATTATTCTGGCGTCTGCGACAGGACGTTTGGTGCACTCAAGCTGAGAAGATGGTGAACGAGTTGGAAGAGTCTATGAAAAGGTCGTAAACCGTGTAACAGCAGAACGATAGCGAGAGGTACCGCGTTGAAGCAGTTGTGAAGGTCCATTAAGTAGCGCTATGTTTTAGCATTAGGCAGTTCAGATTGAAAATGAATCTCAAGGCGATTATTGCGTTGGGCCTAGAGAAAGGTCTAAAAGGAGCTGAACTGCGAGTATGGGTGGACCAAAAAGAAAGAGAGGCTAAAGAAGAAAGAGAGAGAGAATGGAAAAGGAAACAAGCAAAGGCAGAGAGACAACGAGAAGAAAGAGTGGCTCAGGAAGCAAGCCGAAAAAGAAAGAGATTGGCAGAAGAAGCGGGCAGAGGCAGAAAGGCGACGAGAAGAACGAGAGAGAGAATGGAACAAGCGTAGGCTTGAGAAAGAAAGAGAATACTTAAAAGAAAGAGATATCCTCCTGAAGAAGCTGACTGAAGTTCAGTGGTTGAAAGGCATCACTGAGCCTCTGGAGGTTACTTTTCCCTATATTAGGAGGTACAACGAAACGAGTGATTTGTTGACAGCCACAAGTGCTGTGGACTCTAGCTCCAGAGGTCAGAGTAAGGTTGTGGAACAGCCCGTTCCTGCAACAAAAATTTCAGAAAGAGAGGACTTAACAGGAGCTCAGAATTCTCAAGCAACAGAGACTATGCCCTCCGTTATGACAGGTTTCGCCGAAGCTGCGAAGGCAGTTGTCGAGCTGGAAACCTCATTCGAGTACTCTTCGCCTGAAGATGAGGGTCAGAATTCTAGCTCCACGTTAGATCGCACCATGTCGGAGTGCATGGCTAACCAGGAGGAAAAGCTGTGAAATAACAGTGAGCAGGAAAGTTCAGATGAAGCTAAAGCTGAGGGCAGCAATCTTCTAGAAATTCAAGAACCGGTATCGAGAGTAAGATGAGGAACCGTCTTTCTCAATGGAGAGCGGCAGTTCAGATGCTAGACTGGAGAATTCATAAATGGAGGAAATTGAAGACTGCACTGCATTGAAAGGGTTCAAGGAAAATTTTAATGAACAAGAAGAAATTCAAATCAAAGATAATGAGTACCCAGTAGAAAATGAGCCCTGCTATAGAAGGTACGACTGAAGGTCCTAAAGAAAAGAAAGGAAATGAAATGGATTGAAGGAGAACAAAGTTCTCAAAATGACGCTCATTTCAGACAACAATGCCCTGATTATGTGGGTAAAAAGGGATCAAACGTTCCTCGGCCAAAGGTGCGAATGAAGGTGAAAATGAAAAGAAAAGAATTCAGCCCCGCCAAGACAAGTGAAGTCGAGCAGGAAATCTCGCGAAGAAAAACAAGGAAGAAGTTCCTGAAGGACTGGAAGCGCAAGCGCAAGGAGAGCAGCCCAGGCCCAGAAGAAGAGAAACAGCCGACAGGAAACCGTACTAAGCATGCTAGCGCTAACACTCTCCACAAGCGTCATACCGGTCGCACGAAAGACAAGGGCCGAATTTCCGATCGGACAGCAGATTGGAGTAAGGGTAGATACAGGAGCGAGACCAAATCGCGATTGAAACGGCTTTATACTAAAAGGAAAAGAAGCCGAACTCGCGAGAGGAAGAAGCAACAGAGCCTCGTTAAAAAGAGAGCTTGCTTACCTGAAAGCGGAGAGGAACAGATAAATTCCAATGAGGAGGTGCATCCCGGGTTTGGAAATATAGACGAAAGTGTGCCTTGAGTTTGAGGACTGCTCATTGAGAAAAAAAGCTGTGCGCTTCTGTGTTGCTGATTTTATGTATATTCTGGCAAAAGTAGTTATGTTTGTGAACATCATGGAATTGATGATTTAAACTTTTGTCATCACAGTCTGAGAGACTTGTATATACGGAGCCAAAAATAAAAACGCCAGAGCCGAAACGGGTACCCCGAGACGTACGTGTTTCCGCGCAATTTCGCTTCCCTAAACGCCGGCCGAGCGGCTGCTTGTGAATGTATGTTAATACGCATGTGTGCGTTCGTGTGTATGTGTGTGGACGCGCTGGGGGCCGAACCTCAACGACATTCAAACCAGCAAGGGTGCCGCGTGCACGCGCTGACGAGGCAGCGAGTAGAATGGGACCTGCTTCCGCCCCCGTCTTTTTGCGGAACGATATGTCCGCCGCGACTATACGAGATTCGAAGACCCCACGCAGGCCGTACGTCTGCCAAGTACGAAGGAGGTACAAAAAGGAGACAGATGAAGACCTGGAGAAGGGGGGGGGGGGGGGGTGGGGGGGGCAACGCCGAGGACAGTGGCTTGCGAGACGCCGAATGCAACAGTCGTTCAAACGATTTTATTGCGAAAGCAGTACTAATTTAGGTTTGGAGCCTTCAGTGTAGCGCGGCGGTAGCCACGTCTTACCCACGTGACGCTGTGACGTCACACCCCACGTGACACTAGTACACAGAGCAAGAAATCATTTAGGAGGTGAACCTCCGGTCAGCGCGAGCGAGCGCGGGCGACCAAATAAGCGCCGACAGCAGGAGCATGACGCGGCCGTATGCAGTGGCGGCGTCATGCTCATGCAGTGGCGGCGGCATGCGGCGCGTCGTAGAAGCCGCAGCGACAAAAAAGAAACCTGGACTATAGTGTTCTAGAATTGGGAAGTGTGCCGTCTTCGGCGCGCGGCAATGGGAGCGATGTGGTCACCGGAGCGATGAAAAGCGTAGGTGGCGCTGTCAGCCGTAGGAGCGCATCACAAGCGCGCGCGCCGCAGAGGAAACGCTTGGGGCGTCTGCTTCTGCGGCTCGTTTCCTGCGTGAATTTTGTTGCATCGCGTTGCTTCTCTGGCTGTTATACTATGGCGCGTTGTTGAGCGAAGAGCGATGATTGGTCAAACAGGAAAACACATGTTTGCTGAGAGCACAGTAACAGTTCCGTCTGTCTCGTATGACTTTCGCCCTCCCCCCCCTCCTTCTTTTACTGAATGCTCTTTTCCTTCCATTCGTTCTTTCTTCTTGCTCATTGCGCGCTTTTTCTGCTGCCTTCCCTATTCGAACCCTTCCCTTTTCTAAATACCCTCAAAGCATGGTTTCCTATGCAACAGCACCGCGGAAGGCCTTCGGGTAACTTTGCAGTCCACAGTCGACCTCGTTGACTACTTATCTGCAAAATGCGGTTTTACATACATTATCACATCGAGACTAAGCGAAGACAAACTAGAAAACCTCTTCGGCATCGTGAGGCAATTTAATGGCTGCAACGATCATCCCACGCCGGCTTAATTTTTAGTGACAGTTAATGCCCTGGCATTTTACAACTTAGCGAAGCCCCCAAAGACAGGAAAATGTAATACTGAAATTGTAAATGCCTTACTTGGAATTAGCCGTACAAGCGAGAAACCTACCCAGCTTCTTTCAAATCCTATTGATGAGCTTGACCGTTTGGTTGACGAGGGAAGGCTCGAGGACGTCGAAGCTAATTTGAATTCCTTTCCTTCAGATGATCACAGATACGTCACTAGGCACAGTTCTAGCTGTCTCATAGCTTATTGCAGGATATGTCGCTAGAAAGTTCAGGAAGAAGTCAAAATGCAGCACTTTCTCCGCTTATCTCATTTCAAGCAAATCGTGCGCCGGCACAAAAAGAAGAAAATCAATTTATCTCAAACTTCGACCACGGAGGTCTTCTTTATCCGTCCTCGGAGCTTGCAAAGCTCATGCGCACCCTGGAAGAGTCTTTCACGGTTTTTTTTTTTTTTTAGTTCAAGAAAGATTAACGCAAATAGTATGCGTGAATTTGTTTTGTTTTTGCAAAGCGCAGAGGTTTCCAAGTTTGGTTGCCCTACTCATGACAAAGAAATGACACTTAACATAGTGAAGTTCTACGTCCTCATGCGATTGTGTTTTTATGCCAAGTCGCTAAACCAAAAGCAGACCTCTAAAGCAGAGCAGGTAAAGCACCTAAAGCTGGGGAGGTGCAAGCAATCGTGTTTGGGGACTTTAATCATTCTGCCTTTCTCTTGTGTGTTTTCAAATTTAGCAGCTTAATTTATTCACGGCCTAGTACAGTTCATTAATATTCTCATATAGTTCTGTACAGTTTTATACGTTTGTACCATATTCTTGCACTAAGTCGCGATTTTTTTTTTCACGCCGTCCATTATGTGGTTTCGTTCATTGCTATTTGCTCTCATTCATTCATTTCGTTTTGAGTAGGACTGCCAGTTCATATGTATTCGCCCACATTTAAATAAAGTCATCAGTAAGCGCTGGCATAATTTCTGTCTTCAAGCAATCTTCGCATACCTCTATTTACATGTGGCGCAAAAAGTACGCTAGCCTAGCCTAAAACACCATTCACTGCGTTTTCAGTACGTGCGAGCGTCGATGGAAGACTTCAGTCTAGCCTGCATAAACCGGTGCATCCCATATTAAAAATTTACATGATCATAGAAATACGTTAGACATTCGTCATTGAACCTCCCGCTAGTGTTCGAGAAATAAAGCACCCAATACGTTCAGGAAATATATCTTGCCGTTGCTTGTCAGTTCGTCGGCAATCTGTATCTTACATTGCCTGTATTTGTATTGCCGTTCCCTGACGACGGCCGCTTATTTTATAGGAAACTAGTTGTTTTGTTCATGAACATAACCGTTTTAATACATTTAGACAAGCGTGTGGGAGCTAAAGTGGCACAATTTAATGCTACGCGCCTTCAGAGTCCGATTGAACTAGCGGTGACTGTTCACCCAGCTGTCTGCTCCGCGCTCACTGCGCTCCTCCTGCACACAGCGCCCTCTCTCCTGTCATCGCTGAAACGACCAGCTCGCCGGCGGCAGACGGCACACTTCTCAATTCTAGAACACTATACCTGGACTGGTTGCTTTGGCAACCACAATGGCGGTAATTTCTTTCCACGCCGACAGGCGCCGCCAGCATGATAGTGGCGCCACGGGCTTGTGACCTTTTTCTGGTCGCCGCAAACAGCGTAGTTTCCACTCCTAAAAGTGTCTTGCTCTGTGCACTAGGGTGAGAGCTGGGCTACCAACTCAAGCGCTCGGCTAGCGCTTCGGTAGCCACATCTTACCCATGTGACGCTGTGACGTCACACTTCACATCACACGAAAGCGAGACATGGGCTCCCAACTCTAGCGGTCGGCGTGATGCGGTCGGAGCCGTGGCTCAGTTGGCAGGAGCTGCCAACTTGGGTATCTCGTTTCACATGTGACGGTTATGTCAGAATCAGCCTGCTAGGACCCCGGCATTCGCGTTACCCCTATAGGCCACTGAGGCACGTTCATACGGCTTGGTTAAAGCGGGGCTTTATATGTGGGCTTAGGAAGAAGAAAAAGAGAAGAAGAACGCTCGGTCATCTGCAGCTTATGCTTTCGCTCAATATTTGGTTCAGCAACGATAACTCTTGTAATTGTTTTGTTCTGTACAGTTTTCTTCGTTGGTGTAGCTAATTAAACGAGTTGTCAAGGTTCCCCGCAGCTTTGTTTTGTGGCCAAGCTCCAACGCATAGACGATAACGAAAAAACGTAACGTGTTTTTTAACTGTCATGTGGGAAAAAATCGTATTTTGTGCGGTTTATAGCATCGATCAATTCAATTGCACCGTCGGCGCACTCAAAATTTTTGAAGTGCCCTGAGTGAGTTGTGCGCTGCGCCGGAATGCCGCTCAACTAAATAAAGCGTATATTTTTTTATCTGAAAACAGAAATTATTTCAAATAAATGATATTTGAGTTAGAAGGAGATATATGGAACTATAAGCAGGGTATTAATATTTTAAGGTGGAGACCCAGTTCGTGCATCCTGCAGCCAATGTTTCTGGAAATACCTGTTTGTCGCGCATTTTCTATTTTGTTTTGCAAACAGAAATAGAGATCACGAGCATAATTTATTTTTTGTTAAATCAAACCATCTTTACAATTTTTAAACACAATTTATTCAACCACAATACGAGCACTGCTTTTGAAATCAATCCGAGAAAAAACGCCATTTTTTAGGTATTGAAGTAAACAAAATTCAGAGACGAAATTTTTAATTTCTCCATTAACCTTGAGCGTGAACGAACATGTGAATATGAAGGAAAATATGTAAATTCATTATTATGATCAATGCAAGTGTTTAAAATTTCGGATCCCTGCCTTCGCACCCCGCCATATATTTCAACACGCGATTCAAGATGCATTTTTTTCTTCGAGAAATATTCGTCAGACGACGAATATTTATGCCCACTTTGACAAACGTTTTTCTTTTTTTTTCTCGGAGATCTGGGATAGTCCGTCCACCTGGGATGTTTGAGATGAAATGACCCAACTACAACGATATAAATGCAGCTGGAGTACATAAACTCCAGTACAAATTCAGTTGTGAGTGAGAAAGCACATACAAAACGAAACCGCATGATCATAGCACGATCATGCGACATTCAGAAGGTAACGTTTTCAATGCCGCGCAGAAAAATGTTGCGTCAAGCGAAGGTGATGGAACAAACGGCCGTGCTCGCAGCCCTTTTTTCGAACGCCTTTGCATTATCCATAAGGCACATCACGCCGCATCGTCTGTTTACCTCGGGTAAGGATAAAATGCGCTATGTGTGCTTTTTAGACATATGACGTGCAAAATAAACGCAGGAAGACTCTTAAGGTTACCATTTTAGTTTTTTACCGTTCCCAAGGGGGCCAAAAAAAAAAGGCTGCGAGCATGACAAGTCTTGGCAGGTATATATGGCGCACAAGACATACATCGGCTTGGCTAAACAAACGATTTGTTTATCATTCCAACCGCGCTGAGCGGTGGAAAAGGAATAAAGAAATACCAGTGAGGAGGAGCGGTTCCTATGAGTTAGAAGCGAAAGAGGAGAAGAAGATAGGCGTCTTTGTCAATGCACGCAACTGTATGGGTTCAGACAAGTTTGTTGCGTTACCAGTAACTATAACGTGATTGAGGACAGGCGAAATTTTCTGTCATGACAAAATTGAAAACGTTATCCTTTCAAGCTGCTGCAGGGGTTGTAAATACTCGTAGATGAGTGCATGCCTTTTCTTAGCAGCGCCCACCTTCTAGAGCACCCCGCCGGGGTGGCGCCGTGGTTGCAGCGCTCGACTACTGTTCCCAAGGATGCGGGATCGAATCCTGGCCTCGGCGGCCACTTTTCGATGGAGGCGAAAAGCAAGGCGCCCGTGTGCTGTGCGATGTCAGTGCACGTTAAAGAACCTTAGGTGGCCGAACTTTCCGGAGGCCTCCACTACGGCGTCTCGCATAGCCTGAGTCGCTTTGGGATGTTAAACCCCACAAACCAAACATTCTAGAGCACTGTAGCAGCGCGGCCGGTCACACCAGTTCTTTGGAAGAGGCTGGGGAGGGAAGAGAAATACAGGATGGGCTCCTACAGAGGGTGCGACGCGCCCAGGATAGATAGGCGTCTATGCTGGGCTTTAGGTATCGGGGCTCGCTCGCTCCCTCGCTCTCTCTTGTCCATTTGTAGCTTTCAGGCTGCTGTCGCCTCAGCGGCCGGCGAGTAAATGTAGAAAGAAAGGCTGTGACATCCGCGATGCTCAGCCGGAGAAGCCAACAATGGCAAAAAGGAAAGAAAAATGTTGGAGGATGAATAGGGAGGTTGTTTATTTTTTTAGAATAAGCACTTGTGGCTGTTGCTGCGCGGCTGCGCTGCCTCCTTCATAAGCGTTCACTTCAGAGATTGTTGGAGACGCTACGAGACCTGTGACAGCTGCTTACGTCTTTCTTTCTTATCTTGCTTGGTTTATTTTGTTTTACATTGTCCTGTGTATAGTTTCGTTATTTTGCGCCTATACATGTCACATGTGCTTCAGTGTGTGCTAGCCACATATTCTTGAATAGCAGAGCTGTGAAATGTCACAGACGTACGGAGTACAGCAACGACGGGAAACCATCGCCATTTTCGGGCTCACTGAACGTCATCTTAGACCTTGATTATGTATCCTTGTAGCATGCCTTTGGCTCATACGAGGTTCTGTAAAATCTCCAATCAATACCGAATGTTCTCTTTTCATATCTTGCTCGAATTAACTGCGCAAAGCATGACTTTCAGGGACTAGGCGAATTTTCGTCAGAGTTGCACGCAAGTGAGGGCGTGGTTTATTTTGCTGGCTGCGATATGGACATTTGCGCTGAATATTGAGCGGCCAAGAATAACAGGTGTACGTGCCACCAACATGAGACCGAAAGCTCAAAGTGGCTATTTGCGCAAATTATCTTGAGTGGGCGGCGTGCCGCAATCAATTCGTAACAAGATACTACGCACCCGCTTTGCAAATATTTTTCGGCCATTGTCTGTTATGCTCGCCGGAACCAATACTTGCTCCTGCAGTTTTTGTCCGTTTTAGAGTGTATATAGGGCGGTGTTTTGAAAACTGTCCGCGCGATCTCTGCAAATGGATTTCACAGCGGGGTGGACATTACGTGCGTGATACCACTCGATGATTAGGCTATAATATAGTCATAATGAAATCCTATTTCAATGGGAAAATTATATTGAATATAAAGGCGTGATCAGCGCAAGTGAGCCCCATTTTAAAATTACTTCCATCGATCCCCGGATTCTCCCCTCCCCCCTCCAAGCAAGGGTCTTCTTGAATATAAATGACAATATAAAGCTACGCATAAGTAAATCCAGCTTCAGTAAGCTTTGTGATGTTCACAGTATCACGCACAACTGATCGAACAGGAAGAATGTATCGAAACACAAATGGCTCCAAAGGGCAGATACCTCCCTTGAATAAATATTTAGCTGAAATAAGGGGTAGGTAAGGAGCCCAAAAGTTAAGCAAAAAACAGGGTTTATATGTAGTTGCTGCGTATGAAACTGTAACGTGCCACATTACTTTGGGCCTTAGTGACATGAGGGCGCAGGAAACAGGAAATGGTTTTCTCGTGTAACACGTTTGCCGCCATGCATGCATTGGTTCCGTACTTACACGGGCGGTCGTTATTAGAGCATTTTCATTGGCGTTCAGTAATGTCGCGAAAAAAATTGTGAATACTATCAAACAAACTTGCCGACATTGAAGCTAAGCTATGTTGCTTTTGTGAAGAAGCAGCTGTACCCGTTCGCTAGACGCTGATGATAAAGGAGCAGTTGTGGAATTGTCACCGCGCAGATCGTGTTGGCCTTCATCGCCCTGCTTCCCCGTCGACCTCGACGCCGTCCTCAACGTTCTTCGTCTATATTTTTGGAGGTGCGGCCTGATATCCTTGCCTCACGCTGAAGCTTCGCACCCGCACGCTCCCGGTAACTCGTATGGCTAACGACGAACCCCCACCGGACACCCCAATGGCCCCGACGATTGTCTGCTCTGGCTCCTTACGCCAGCGAGACCCTGAGCTCTTCAGCGGGACTGACGACACTGACTGCGATGACTGGCTTGTTTCGTACGAGCGAGTGAGTTCGTACAATAAGTGGGACGACGCCATGAAGTTAACCAAGGTCATCTTTTATTTGACCGGCGTTTCCAACTTGTGCTATCGTAACTGTGCTATCACGACTTGGGACTCCTTCAAGGCTAGTTTTACAAGCGTCTTTGGTCGTACAGCTGTACGCAAGCTCCGCGCCGAACAACGTCTGCAGGATCGATCACAGCGGTTCGGCGAGACATTTGCAAGTTATATTGAAGATGTACTCCCTTGTGCAGTCGCGTAAACGCTCAGATGTCCGAGCCACAGAAGATAAAGCACATCCTGAAGGACAAAATGTGACACCTTTCAAATGTTAAACTCCCGGGATCTGACTACTGTTGCTCAAGTTATCAACCTCTGCCAGAGCTACGATGAGTTGCGCAAGCAGCGCATCCTCCCTCGACAGCCTTCCGCGCCTGTCTGGTCTCTCCACAACATCTGAGCCTCCTCGCGGCTGCAGCAGCTCAAAGACTTCATCCGGGAAGAAGTTGCTCGCCAAATATCTCTGCTGCCCACAAAGTGCGAGCTGTCCCTCAATTTGGCGCCCCTTCGACAGGTCATCGCCGACCGCGCGGCGAAGGCCCTTCCATCTGCCCCTCCGCCAGCGCCCATGCCTCAGACCGCCCCTGCGGTGGAGCCCCTCGCATACACCGACGTCCCTGTCACTCCACCATTGACATGCGCCCCCACTCCTGTCGCACCGCTGACGTACGCTGCCGTCGCTGCACGACCACGGCCACCTAGCTACCCGGTGGTGTACGCTACGCCTCCAGGGCCTGTGCAAGAATTTCTTCAGGCACCACAGCCTTTGGTTCCACCACGTCCGCTGCGCCGCAATCCATGGCGAACCAGTGATAACCGCCCCATCTGTTATTCCTGCGGATTTGCTGGCCATATTTCCCGGTACTGCCGAAATCACGCTCCCGATGATTTTCTACCGCGCCGAATGTCAGCTTCCTGGCAGCCGCCCCGAAATCAGTACGTGGCCGGAGAGCCATCTGCAAGTTCCGTCGCGGATGACCGTACCACCTTTTTTCCTCGCCGCTCAACCTCGACGCGTCGCCGTTCTCTACCTCCTCTGCGACGGCGTCCCAATCTTGCGCAAGAGGAAAACTGTATGCCGCAGTTTCTGGGGCGAGAACTGCGCAACGAGCGAACTGTCAAAGGCCTCACGTATCTCCCGCAAATCTGCTTGAAGTTTCTGTTGACGGCGTTGTAGTACTAGCTCTGGCCGACACCGGCGCTGCTGTTTCTGCCTTGGCTACAAGTCTTTGCCGTACGACACCAATTTCAGAATTCTCGCTGTGCACTGCAAATGTCCAGCCTATAGAGCCTACAGCGGTGTGCACAGCACGAGTCGTCATTCGAAAAGTTGTGTTTTGCCTTCCTGTTCGCATGATCTTATCTTGGGCTGAGACTTTCTATCGCGTCATAATGCGGAGATAAACAGTGCTCGTGCCGAATTGGAGATTTTTGGCTAGGCGAACCGTCGCCGGAAGTTCCTTATCCCAAAATCGTCGTTGCCGAAGATACTGATCTTCCTGCGTGCTCTTTCGTTCTTGTGCCCACCGCTTGTGCTTTTCCCGCAGTACCGATGTACTTTTCACCCAACCACCTACCTTTCTAAACCGCAAATGTCTCCCCCTGCCTTATGCCGTACTTTCTATATCAGCTGGCCTCACCGCACTCTGGATTTCTAATCCGTTCTCATTTCCCGTATCCCTGCGTCGCGGTGACTTCCTCGGCACCATCCAGCTCATGGATTCTATTCTCACCGCTGACGTAACACCCTCTTCGCCGCCCGCTGACTTGGCTGCACTCACACCACCTGTTCTTGCGCTGGACCAGTCTTCTGCCGACGTTTTTCTCCGCTCCATCGATGCCAGTCTTCCTTGGCCTCAACGCTCTGAACTCCTCGCACTGCTTGATCAGTTCCGCTCTTCATTCGACTCTCATCAGCCTGCTTTTAGCCGCACATCAACTGTTGCCCACCACATTGACACCGGTTCCCATGCTCCTCTGCGCCACCGAGCACCAAGATATTGAAGCCCAAGTTCATACTATGCTCCAGAATGGCGGGATTGAGCCGTCTAACAGCGCGTGGTCCTCTCCTGTTGCCTTAGTGAGGAAGAAATGCGGTTCTATACGCTTCTGCGTAGACTACCGTCGCCTGAACAAAATCGCGAGAAAAGACGCCTACCCCCTTCCACGTATAGATGATGTATTGTACTGCTTACAAGGGGCTGAACTCTTTTCTTCGCTCGATTTACGATCAGGCTACTGGCAGGTGCCCATGGCTGCGGAAGATCGACCTAAACCGCATTTGTCACAACCGATGGCCTCTTTGAATTTACCGTCATGTCTTTCAGGCTCTAATGCCCCTGCTACATTCGAGCGTATGATGGATACTATACTGCGTGGCCTGAAGTGGAAGACGTGCCTCTGTTACATTGACGACATCGTGGTGTTCTTGCCGGACTTTGCGACCCAACTGTCTCGCCTGAAGCAGGACTTCAGATGTATTGCGAACGCCGGCCTGCAGCTCAACTTGAAGAATGGTCGTTTCGCTGCTCGTGAGCTGTCCATTTTAGGCCACGTTACGTCCAAGGAGGGTATACGTTATGATCACGCTAAACTTCGAGCTGTGACCTAGTTTCAAAGCCTACTACCATTAAGCAATTAAGAAGATTTTGGGCCTGTGCTCATACTTTCGGCGTTTTATGCGGAACTTTTGTCGCTCCGCTGACTCAGCTCCTCAGCAATACCTCAGATATTTCGCTATGGTGACCAGCATGCGACAACGCCTACAACACATTGCGCCGCCTCCTCACAGCCCCGCCATCCTGCGCATTTCTGACCCTAAGACGCCCACCGAAATGCATACAGACGCCAGTGGTGTCGGCATCGGCGCTGCGCTTGCTCATTGTCCCTCCGGCTTCGGTGAACACGTAGTTGCATATGCCCGCCGTACTCTCACAAACTCCGAAGCGAACTACTCTGTAACGGGAAAGGAGGGCTTGGCAATCTTGTGGGCCCTCACAAAGTTTCGCCCTTACCTTTACGGCTGTTCGTTTGACGTAGTCACGGACCATCATGCCCTCTGCTGGCTTTCATAAGGACCCTTCCGGCCACTTGGCACGGTGGGCGTCTACAAAAATATGACATCCGTGCTATTTACCGACCTGGTCCCAAGCATACAGACACCGACGCTTTGTCTTGCTCACTGCTGCCAGCCGACCTTGCCAGCCTGTCCGTCTTGAACTCTGCGGTATCTTCCCTCGACATCAGTGAAATGCCCACTGAACAACGAAAGGATACATTGACAGCATCCCTTATTGGCTGTCTTTCCAACAAGTATGTCACGCGCTCTTCGCCGTCAAGCTTCCCACTATGAGATTCCGGATAATCTCCTTTAACGGCGCAACTACAGCTCGAGTGGACGGAAATGGCTCCTCGTGATTCCACGCCATCTACGGACTCAAATATGTACAGTTTTTCACGCCGATCCGCAGTGCGGTCAAGCTGAAGTTTTCAAGACGTACACTCGAATCCGTCTTCGCTACTATTGGCGCGGTATGTACAACTCGGTTCTTAGGTACGTTCGATCATGTTTGACTTTCCAACGC
Organism: Amblyomma maculatum; assembly: GCF_055883805.1. Taxonomy (NCBI): domain Eukaryota; kingdom Metazoa; phylum Arthropoda; class Arachnida; order Ixodida; family Ixodidae; genus Amblyomma; species Amblyomma maculatum. The sequence continues at coordinate 124,725,536 of NC_139345.1, read as the reverse complement.
CGCAAACCTGCTTCTCACCGTCCGGCTGGTGAGTTACAGCCTATCACATGCCCGCTTGGACCATTGTACGCGGTGCCAGAACGGTTGCTGCAAAAGATTAAGAAACCAGATAATAACAAAACCTTGATACCTTGACAGCTGAAAGGAAAACGTTTGAAGTAAAGGCTTATGGGCATAGGGTACCCCACAACTTAAAAAGATATGCCCAGATATGCCCAGTCGATTTCCACACGACCATAGTCTGGCCAGTCAGATTCGGCTAACTATTTTGCCAGCTCCCGACCACGTCACTCTTCCCGCTTTCCATCTTCACGAGCCCATTGTTTTCGATTGCCGTAGCGATCCTCAGCTGCAACTGCGTACGGCCAATCTGACTTGAAAAAATTGGCGGTAGTATAGCTCTGGTTAAACCTGGTAAGTTACACAGCAATACTGCCATAGTTGAGCTTAAGGTTCGACGCACAAGTGTCTAGAGGTGCACGACGCGCTTGTCTAGCAGCGTCTTGCGTTCGCCGTTTCGCTTGCCGAATTTCACGTTATTCGGCAGTCACTTGAGCCCGTTGCCGTTTTCTAGCTTCGGCGCATCACCGATGCTTCTCCTTGTAAGACTGCATAGCAACTGATTTACCCCGAAGCGAACTCCTACTTCTCTCTTTCCACTTTCACTCCTGTTAGCGATTGTCTTTTTATTACTGCACAATCTCTTACCCTAGGCGGCCGCCGTGCACCCCTTAGACCATGAGTGGTGCGTCCCGACAACCGCTTTGGCGCACGTGCATGGATTTCGACACGCGCATGCAACATCGGACCTTGCTCGCGTCACATGCGGTGAGAGAGAGCTACCCGGGGAACGCCAAGAGTGCGAAGTGCGTGAGGACAAGGGTGAGCGGTGCGTCAGCTTTCGTTCTAATTCTAACACTCCCCCCATCCTCCCTTTCCTTACGGCGCGGTTCAGTTGTCGACGCAATTGCTGCGGCTCAAGGTCAAGCGTGGCATCCGCCGGTACAGTGCACTGTACCGCCTGGGATACGCGATGGCTCGAAACCTGGCGCAGTATTTCTTATGCAATAAAACTACCTAATGAAGCTTCCGGACGTGACGCTGAATCCAAGGTCAGGCTCAAGAACCCTCTACAGACCTCCCGCTTTAACCAACTGGACGTTTATATTTATAGTGTTCCCGTGCGTGCGCTTCTAGACTCTGGAGCGCATATCTCTGTCATGAGTGCAAACCTTCTTCATCGTTTACGCAAAGTTCTCACGCCGCTCGGTCTCGGATGCGTGTCGCGGGCGGCACAACTGTTGGTGTTGATGGACTCTGCATCGCTCGCTTTAGTGCTGCTGGCCATGCCCTCCCGGTAAAGTTCACTGTTTTAAACAATTGAGCCCATGACCTTATATTTGGCCTCGATTTCCTATCAGAACTCAGCCCTAACCGACTGCTTGCAAAGTGTTCTGCACCTAGATCTCCCAATCATCGATCCTGAACCCTTACATTTTCTCCTTGACTGTATTCACCCGACCAAGTTTCTGTGCCCTCACTAGTCGCCTCATTCGTTACCTTGCCTCATACCTCATCTTCCTCCGATGGTGCCTACTTAGTTTCGCCTCTTTCCAACCTCTTGCTGCCCCATACCGTCGCTACAGCCAAGGGGAACACTGTGCCACTGCCGCTCATCAATTTCAGCTATTCGGCCCAAGGGCTTCCACCTGAAAGATACGTGCCGACCTTCTCAACTTTTGGCTCCTGTCAAGTTGCCCCATTGTGCCCTGCCTAACGGTACCATACAAGACGCTCCTACGTTTTTCGTCGAACGAACTCCCCTGCGAAGAGGCGCTCCTGAAGTGCTCACAACGGGCATATGGACGTCTGTTACGGTAGAGTGCATTCAAGCAATTTTGAACCACAGCGAGACAATCCATAAAAATGCAACTGCGTCCCATCCGCAGAAACTGCCCTACGTAGTTTTCGCCTACAAAACTAACGTCCACTAGACAACCAGGGTGGCTCCGTTCCAACTTGTGTACAGCAGTGAGCTCAGGACCGACCACGCTAAGCGAAAAAGCAAGTCACAGACGAGAACAGCCTCGACGTCGCCGCCTATCCTCAGCGCGCCGAGAAACCGCGATGACTCCCCAGCTAGGCAATAAATATTGTCACGTAGTGGTGACAATGTTGTTGTCAAGAAATGAGTACGTTCGACCTTCACTGAAATAGCATGTGTGCCTGTCGCACCCATCAACGCTCAACAATAAAGGCGGCGAAGAAACATCTAGAAAAAGCCACAAACGCTGACTAGCACAGCCTGGAAGATTGCAGAAATACATGCGAATGGCGGGAATCTTCGAAACATACCTCGGCGCATCTTGCGCGGCTGTCACGAATTCGGCGCACATTTTTACTAAGCCGGCGCGGCGCGTGGCCAGCGCGTCGCCGCACGCTTCCACAAAGTTCGAGAAAAGCCTCCTTCCCCGCGCGAGAGAGCGCGTAACTTTGTACCCGTCGCCGTCACCATCTTTCTCATCAACCTGCGATGACGGTGATTGATTTTAAAAAAGCTGATTTATTTATAGGAAGGGAAAGGCGCGGTAACTGTCTCACTTGTTTTCTGTGGACACCTCAACCGCGCCGTAAGGGAAGGGGGGAAGGTAGGAGTGAAAGTGGAAAGAGAGAAAGAGGAGCCGTAGTGGAGGGCTACAGAGTAATTTCGACCACCTGGGGATCTTTAACGTGCGCTGACATCGCACAGCACACGGACGCCTCTTCGTTTCGCCTCCATCGAAACGCAGCCGCCGAGGTCGGGTTCGAACCCAGGTACTCCGGCACAGTAGTCGGGCGTCTTACCACTGCACCACCCCGGTGGTGATTCATCAGTCTGGAATATGCCAAAGCTCTCCACAATATTCTACGGGTCCTAGCCAATCACGACGCGCGGCTCGATGGGAGGAAAAGAGAGCGCTCTAACCAGCGAAGCTAAGTGTGTGTGCGCGCTAGCCTTAGCGCGCCTTAACAAACAGACGCGGCGCGCCCTATTTATTGAGGCCGCGCCGCTTGTGTAGTCAGTCAGTAAGTGGTTGCGACGTGTTCGCAAGTGCGACAACTGGACTCCCTGGGATCACCCGCTGCTGGCAAGCCCACGGACCTGCGAAGGAGCGACGCTCGTCTTGTATGGCGGCCACATCGTGACTCTCGAGGCATCGAACCGCAACAGTGCCCGGTGGACAATTTGGTGTTTGTATTTGTGACTCTCTCGAATTTGATCGGTGTTGTAAAGCCTCTGTGTTGTTGAATACCTCTGTAGATGCATGCTTAGCGTTTGTTTTTCTGTGAACCTCTCGTCTGTGCAATTTTAGTGTTTGTGTATTCCTCTGTATCTTCTCTTGCTGTGCATAAAGCTTGTTTTGTTCCTTCTGACTCCAACCCTTACTCTGGCTTGAACCGGCGACAGCTGGGCACCAAACGACCTGCTGTACTAGAAGGTAGTTGAATTCCGGCTAAGCTTGCCACGCAGGCCGAGGGCATCTCCTTTGCGACCGGAACAGTTATCCCCACTCACTCTGAGGGTGTCTGGGAGTGTGCGCACCGTTAAGGGCGCATCGTTAATAATACCTTCTTTTAGTAATGGGTGACAGCGGCAAAAAAAAAAAAAAACGGATAAAGCTGCGTCTCCCGATAACGAGCCTGAACAAATGAAGAATGCAGAATGGATCCGCATGCCACAGTCAGAGGATAAAGCCGCACACCGGCGGCTGTCGAAACAAGAACATATAAACTTTTGAATGCTTTGCGGCATTACTCCCGCTAAAAAGCATTGACTAGATGCTAACAAACTACACGCACAAAGGTAAACAAAATACGAGATATTGAAGTAACTTTATTGTGAGCAGTAGGGTTTAAGGCGCAAACATAGACGGTTTCCGGGCGCGCCCGGCGCAGTTGGGACGTGGTCGTGACGTCGTGGATGACCTCCAAGTTAAGCTCTCCGATCTGTCGAAGGACTTGGCATGGGCCAAAGTACAGCCGCAAGAGCTTTTCACTCAGTCTCCGGCGGGGTATCCACGTACGAACCCACACTTTGTCTCCACGTTTGTACTCTGCGTCGCGCCGTCACGAATTCTATGGTCAATGCGTTGCATCTCTTTAATGCGGAGCCGTGCGAGTCGTCGGTCTTCCTCTGCACGGTGCAGGTAGGCGGCGACATCGAGGTTGCCTTCGTCACACGTGCGACAGCACTGCGTCGAACGTTGTCGTCGGCTCCCTGCCGTACACAAGCATGAACGGGATCGCTCTGGTTGTCTCCTGGATGGCCGTGTTATACGCAAAAATCACGTATTGCAAAATGGCGTCCGAGTTCTTGTGTTCGGCATCGATGTACATGATGATATCGGCAATGCCGTTAAGCCACTCTGTAATTCCGTTCGCCTGCGGATAGTAGGCAGGTGTCCTTCGGTGACTCGTTTGACTGTAGTTCAAGATGGTGTTCGTGAGCTCCGCCATAAACGCTGCTCCTCTGCCCGTGATGAGCGCTGCAGGAACGCCGTATCGCAGGAGAATTCGCTCGGCGAAAACATTGCCAGTGGCCTAGCTCTGCTATGCCTGGATATACGTAGCGTAAAGTTAAGGGTATGCTTCGTGCTGAGTTCCCACTTTCACTGAGTTTATCGTGTGTTCAGTGCACCGACGAGTCTTGCAGTCACTTTCTTCATCCTCCTCGTCCTCTTCCTCATTTTCCTCCGGGGTGCTATTGCTGTTTAGAAGCGGTCACAGCACGTCGTTGAGATTCCTGGCGGCATGTTTCGATAGACGTTCTTCTCGTTCTGGTAAGATTCAGACTTCATTAAACGCATTAAAGTTCACCGGAGTTCTATAATTCGTCTACAGGAAAGGAAAGGCGCAGTATCTGTCACTTGTGGAATCCCGCTATCATTCTCACTGTGTTCTAGGCGAATTATGAAGAACGTTTCACATTCCGGGCCTTCGCGTAGTGGTAATGCGCTGGGCTGGAGATCGAAGGAATGGAGATTCGATTCCACGGTTCTTTGTTTTTTAAGGGTCGATTCAATAGTGATTGGGCATGAGACTTCTGGTTGGTCGCTTCTAATTTGGCGGCTCTCGCGCTTGCGCATAACGGGTGGCGCCCGCACTCGCGAAACTCTTGACCCTGGACTTAGGGTCTCCCCCCCCCCCCCCCCCCCCCCCCCCCCCGGTGACTAAATAACTAAAGATGTTTTGTCCTCTTCCTCGACTCTGACCAGCGTAGTGTGGCTTTACTGTACAAAACTTAGCAACTTCTGCTGCGGTGCCTTTAGGCAGAGGTTTCGCTTCGGCATAGCGGATCATGTATACGTTTGCCACGATGATTTGCCATTTGCTTCCGGTTGATGAAGTAGGGAAGAAGCCGAAGATATCCATTCCAATCTGTTTAAATGGCTTAATTGGGGGCGGTATGAGGTTTAGTAGACCAGCTGGTCTGATTGGAGGCGTCTTGCATCGCTGACAATTCGGCACATTTTCACATAATGAGCAACGACGGCAGGTAACAATGGGCAGTAATATAAGGCGAAAGCTTTTTAATGCCTCATACTGTCGTCCGCAAATTTGTCCGCGTTTCGTGTGCATGCCTTATATGGGCATATGCCAATCACTATTGAATCGATACTTACTCAGTAGCACTCGGATGATATCGGTACATGAATTAAGGCATTTTAGGATATTTTCATGATAACTAACGCCTAATAATAAAACATTTTAGCAGATGCCCTTAGGAACCCATGCATTTGGAGGTCATTGCAACTATCACTAACCATCACGTACTAGTTAAGGGGTGTTTACCTAACACTAACCAGACCTTACCTAGTACTAAGAAAGTGCAAGTTATGGTTACCCATCACTAAACACTAAGAAAGCGTGGCGTGATATGGTCCATAGGGTCACGAAGAGTAGGACACGACTGAACGACTGAACTGAACTGAACCACTAGTAATAGTTAGACGTTTCTAGACGTATATAGCCGTCACATGGTGACGTCATCGCCCGTGACGTCATGACTGGTGATGACGTCACCAGGAGATTCACCCATATACGAGCTGACAGCCGTCCGCCTCGGGGCTGAGGCCGCGAATAACCAATGTTTATTCGCGACTCCTTAGTCGTGGAGGTTCCAGCCCCCGTTCCTTAGGCCTGGATGTCAGGAGCGGGGAGTAGGGGCCTTCTAAATCGGTGGAAAGTAAAGTTTTATTCACTCAATCAGCCATATACGGAGCTGACCCTGCCGGGCATTCCATCCCGGCATCCGTGTGACGGCTTTCATTTGGCGCTTCCTCGAACGCCGCACCACAGAGCACATACAGAAATAGACGCAGTACAACAGGCATTGGCGGCGTTTAAAATTGGTTCAAAGGAAAGAAAAGGCGCAGTATCTGTGAGAATTCTAGACAATGACAAATGGTCTCGTTGTCAATGACTACGCAGCGCGGCAGTGAAGGCTTCCGCCTTGAAGCACTTTAGTGAGCCAACATGCGCCTGAATTTTCTACTCCTGTATCCGGTGGAACATGCGCGCAGACCCGAGATGCCCTGCTGCAGGCTTATCGTGCAGCGCCTTCAAAATCTCCTGTCTGAGGGTTTGGGGTGCAAAAGAAAATGTCTTGGTTTAGTTGGCTGAAAAATTATTCTTAATAATGACGTATTTGTTTGAGGCGAATGACGATAAAATGCCGCTTGCACCCAGCACGAGAAGCGATCTTTCCTACCAGGTATTCAGCCAGGTCTTTCAACTCATGGTCCGGCGCTGCTGCTGTGCAAAACTGCTGATGCTTGCCGGTTCCAAGAAGCAGTCTTCGTCGTGTACTTTCGGCGGCGAGTCGACGGGGGCTCGTGACGAAAGCCTGTATCTGAATGCTTGCGGCCGGACTTCTAAACGACTCTTATGTCGAATTCTTGAAGGCACAGGATCAATCTCGCAAGGTGGCCGGAGGGGGCGTTTAAGTTGGTGAGCCAGTACAGAGCGTGGTGCACGCTCACAACCCTGTTGGTCGTCGGTACAAATAGGGGCAAAATTTGATGTAGCCCTTAAGATGACAAGACATTCGTTCTCCATATTCAGATGATTGGCTTCAACTTTCGACCGGGATACGTCAAGCGTACGCAGTGAATTTTTCCTGTCCACCAATTTTCTGATTAAAAACGGCGCTAAGACAACGCTGCTTGTGCCGGTATGTATTTGTGTCTCGGCATTTTCGCCGAAGTGTGCAAAGAGAGTACGGGACTTTAAGAGGCGCTTAAGTTCCTTCAAAGATTCCGTTTGAGGATCTTCCATTTAAAAGCCGCATCAACCTTTGTAACTTGCGTCAACGTATCAACAATGAGCGAAACGTCCCTGTCAAATTGGTGGTATTAGGCGCACAGTCCGAAGGAATCTGCGCACAGCTTTCTTGTCGGCAGGTTTTAGAAACTGTGATCGGTCGCTGGGTCCAGATAGACGCCATACTTGCTAAAGATATGCACTAGGAACAGCAGTTCCTCTTATGTGAAGTGACAATTCTCTGGTTACAGTGTTAGCCCTGATGACTTGTTTGCTTCGAGCACTATCTGCAGCCTTTTGAAGCATGTCTTCGAATCTTGATGAGAAGGCAACAATATCATCCAAGTATACCAGACAACTCTTTCCCTTCAAGCCCGCCAGCACAGTGTCCATTACTCGTTGAAACGTCGCTACTGCGGATGAGAGACCAAAGGCGTCCCCTTGAACTTGAATCGAGCGTCCGGTGAGACCGGTCTTCTGGCGATCTCTCTCGTCGACCTTTGCCAATCGCCGCAATTTTTGTCCATCCATGAGAGGTCGCTTGCATTACAGAGCCAGTCCAATGTGTAGTCGATGCTCCTGAGAGGGTGTACATTTTGCGTTATGCTGGTTAGGCGGTGGTTGTCGACGCAAAACCAACTAAAACGACTGGTGCCGCCCGTTTCCAATATTGTAAAACTGTGCATCTCTGCTACGTTTCGCAATCAAGAAAACACGACGTTAAAAATTGACAAATGGGGTAATCTTGCTGCACGGCAATGCCAGTCCCCACTTCACTGATGTAGTTAACTCAAAACAGGCAACGTTCAAGTAGGAAACGTTGTAACATCCGCCATACAGCCCAGATCTCTCGATTTTCGGCTTTCAAAATTTTGGGCAATTGAAGAAATAGCTGAATGGAACCAGATTCGTGTCGGATGATGGCGTCAAACAGTCAATTACAGAACTTTCGAAGCGGCAAACCAAGGAAGTTTAGGAACCTGGAATCACGCGACTCGTTAGTCAGTGGGACAAATGCCTAAAGGCTCATGGACACTATTTTATTTCAAGTATCCAATTTTTCACAAATTCGCATTGGCTTACTTTTATCTGACTCGCCCTCGTATATATAGGCAGATAGGGAGGTGTATTAATGATGAGAAAAGGGAGCATGAGAAATCCCTAGAAAATTTTAAGGGGTCAAATATACCCCTTCATTCTCAAAAGTGTAAGTGTGAGCCGTTGCTCAGTAGGATAAGGATTTTAGGAAACAGCCGGGACAAGATCGCCCGGGAAAGTATAGAGGCATTTTGGATACAAAAGAAAGATAGCATATGTGTTAGCGAAGCCTCACCGTCATTACGTTGAAAAGAAATTTCCTTTCTTGAGAAATGCTCCTGAGTTGCTGGCGGGATTTGTGTTTATTAGAAATGCTTTTTAGAAAGAGCGGGATGTCTTCATGACGTTTCGGAAGATTGCCCTATATGAATAGACGGAGTGTACGTGCACTTAATACGTGGCAGTTGCAGATGTGTGGTGGTTTTTCCAATGTGTATGTGGTGGAAGTTGTAGCTGTCATGCTGGGACGATATGAGTGATGGACTGGGTTGATTGTACTGCTAACATTTATTGTTGGCTGGACATCTGCTTAGTAAAGAAGAGGTGTGCGGGTGAGATGTGCTTTGGAATAGAAGAGGAAGTTGTGGCTGAGTGTTGAAGAGGTGCGTGTTTAGTTTCATATTACAGTTGGTAGTGTGGTCCTGTGTTGTGTTTCTCTATTCGTGTTTGTCTTCGTTGCACCGCAGTTCTAGATACTTTGGAGCTATATATTTTATTAGCCGATATAATGTCTTTCCGTGAATGTGTGCTCAGATAGTTCTGCCATTTGCATAGATATTACACAAATTAACTGATGGAGCGCAGAAATCAGAAAAATTGAAACAAAAAAAAACAGCGATCCAAACTGCTTTGAATGAAAAGCTTGCTGATGCAATGTATGGGTATATGAAAAGTTAAAAATATTGCAAAATATAACGAAATCAAATTATAAACAGGTTAAAAAACATCGTCTTTTTGAAATGCCTTTGCGTCCTACGCGCAACGGTGAAGTCCGCTGCGTTGCATCGAACGCAGACAAACAACGCCTCCTGAGGAGGCGTTGAGATAGTGCGTTTCGCCGAACGCCACTAGGGCGCGTTAAATTTCATGAAGCCGCGTCCGAGCTTGCCGCTGACGTTATTTCCCGGCAGGATATAAAATATAAAATGTATTAAACAATATTACGTTAAAAAAGTAATAAAGGTAAAATTTATCGTCGCTATCGCTTCATACCCTTAACGGTGGATGGGGCTTTAGTGTTCCCCTTATTGTTTCTACAAATAAGGTCGGTTAAGAACGTAATGCATGAACTTCATATATATTTGGTCTACTTGAATTGCTTGAGAACTGCATGCTCTACAACAACAATTTCTTTTCAATGAAGCTCCGTCACTAACACGCATATTTCACATTCAGCTAGGTTTGTGTCATCCACTTTGACCCTTCATGCTTGGACAGAACGCCATTCACCGACTGGAACACCGGAAACGTAAGTATTTGAGGTGTACTGTGATAGTCAGCACTTCAGCCATCGACATGAACCTGTGCGTTGTGCGACGAAGATAAAGAAGTACGCTGGGCTCGCCGTTGCAAGGTCCTGTCCTCACAGCTCTCCATCTGAGCGTCAATAAACGTCCTATTACAATTGGTGGAGGTGCTGGGTACGATCCCACCGAAACTGGAACTGCGAAGCCGTACACTGCCCTCTACGACCGCCATGCAAGACGAGTCCACTTCGATGCTGCCGGCCGTTCCACCCACGATCATGTGTGCTGGCGTCGTGCGCCAGCGTGACCCTTGCCTGTTCAGCGGCACGGCCGATCAAGATGTCGACGACTGGCTGTCATCGTATGAAAGAGTAAGCAGCTACAACAAGTGGGATGACTCATACAAGCTCAGTAACGTCACATTCTATCTGACGGACGTGGCGAACCTCTGGTTTCGCAACCATGAGGCTGACCTGTCATCTTGGTCGACATTTAAAAAGAATTTCGCGGAAGTGTTCGGCCGCCCGGCAGTGCGTAAGCTTCGTGCCGAACAACGTTTACACGATCGTGTTCAGCGCGCTGATGAGACCTTTACCAGCTACATAGAAGACGTCGTTGATCTCTGCAAACGAGTCGACCCGGCCATGCCGGAAGCAAACAAAATTCGCTATATCCTCGAGGGCATTTCTGAGGACGCCTTCCAGATGCTGGTAGCGAAAGATCCCACCAGCGTTAGTGAACTCGTGAAGCTTTGCCAGAGCTACGACGAGCTCCGCAAGCGGCGCGCTTCTAGGCGCCGCTCCAGTGTGTGCGACGAAGGCGTATCCGCATTAGCCCTGGGTAGTTCGCCAACTTCTGAAGGGAGCCCGATGAATCAAAAGATCAAAGATTTTATTCGTGAAGAGGTCGCACGTCAAATCTCACTCCTTCCCCATTTTCAAGACTCGGGCCGCCTCGTTCCTGAACTGGTTCCATCTTTGGCCCCTGCTATACGCCGTGTCGTGCAAGAACACGTCGCTGATGTCTTGCCGTCCAACCCCGTGGTGCCGCCTGTGACGGCACCTCTCACGTATGCCCAAGTAACGGCTAGGCCACCACCTTCGCCCACGTCTCGCTCTTATGTGCAGGTCCCTGCCTACCGTTCACCGCCGCATGCTGAGCCTTCGTTTCAAGCCCCACCCTCAAGGTTCCGCCCACATCCTATGAAACCTTGGCGTACTACGGACAACCTTCCGATTTGCTATGCCTGCGGTCGGCCGGGCCATGTTGCGCGCCTTTGTCGCCAGCGCCTCCAACCTTCACAGCCTGACATTCGACTTTACCCGTACGATACCGACTCACGCTCGCAAATGATTCCGCCCGGTTCTCAATTTGTCCCACAAGATCGCCAAACCTATACCACTCGTCGATCACATTCTCCTCGGCGCCGATCGCTTTCTCCAATGCTGCGACGTTCTACCAGCACCGTTGAGGGAAACTAACAGTCGCAGTTCCGGGGGCAAGAACTGCGCTTGTTTCGAATTCCTCAAGTCCTCCATGTCGTCCCGCTAATGTTATCAAAGTTTCTGTAGAAGGCGCCACAGTTCTCGCTCTCGTCGATACCGGTGCAGCCGTCTCCGTCATCAGTGAAGCGCTCTGCCGTCGAATTCGCAAAGTGACCACTCCGATTTCCGACTTTTCGCTCCGCACCGCCTCATCACAGCACATTCACCCCTCCGCATCTTGCACAGCCCGTGTGCTCATTCAAGACGTCTTGTACCCCATCGAGTTTATTGTTCTACCGAACTGCTCGCATGATATCATCCTCGGATACGATTTTCTATCGACTCATCAAGCCGTTATTGACTGTGCTCGTGCGAAATTGCCTTCGCCCCCCTCTGCGATGCCCCCTTCTGTGATACCCCTCCCCGCACTGCAAAACTTCTCGTCGCCCCTGACACCGACATTCCTCCGTTCTCTGCTGCCCTCGTACCACTGTCTTGTGAGTGGGTAACTCCTTTGACTGCGATTTTTACACCTTCCGAAGCCACCTCCCGTCATCCCTGCCTCCTTTTTCCGTTCGCAGTTCTCGAAATTCAAGACGGCAAGAGTGCACTTTACGCCTCGAACCCATTTTCTTGCCCAGCAGTCCTGCTCCGTGGCGAATGCATTGGACGTCTTGAAGAGCTTGATCCCAGTCATATCACCACTCTTGCTGACTCAACCCCCTCCTTCGACGTTAGTCTGTGCTCTTGCGATGTTGCGACCGCTTCGACGCCCTCCGACGTTTTCCAACATGCTATTGATGCTGATCTTCCACTTGCGCAACGTGATCAACTTGTCGCCCTCTTGCAGAACTTCGCTTCTTCATTCGACTTTCCTCAAACTGACTTGGGCCGCACGTCTGTCGTAGAGCACACCATCGACACCGGTAAAACTGCACCTTTGCGCCAGCGCCCTTATCGCGTGTCGGCTTCGGAGCGCCAAGTAATTGCTGATCATGTAGACGACATGCTCCGTCGTGGTGTCATTCAGCCATCCCACAGTCCCTGGGCGTCTCCAGTTGTGTTGGTACCTAAGAAAGATGGCTCCTTCCGGTTTTGTGTCGACTACCGCCGGCTCAACAAGATCACGCGCAAGGACGTCTATCCTCTGCCACGCATCGATGACGCACTAGACTGCTTGCAGGGCGCCGAGTTTTTCTCCTCGTTGGATTTACGATCTGGCTACTGGCAGGTGCCAATGGCTGACGCTGACCCCTCTAAAACTGCCTTCATCACACCAGATGGATTATATGAATTCAACGTCATGCCCTTTGGGCTTTGCAACGCCCCGGCCACATTTGAACGCCTCATGGACACTGTGCTTCGTGGATTCAAGTGGCGAACCTGTCTTTGCTATCTCGATGATATCGTAGTCTTTTCTACCGATTTTCAATCCCACCTGCTCCGACTGAAAGACGTTCTCACTTGTCTCGCTACCGCCGGCCTCCAACTGAATCTGAAGAAGTGCCGCTTTGCTGCTCGCCGACTAACAATTCTAGGTCATGTCGTTTCTAAGGATGGCATTCTTCCCGATCCCACCAAACTTCGTGCAGTTGCCGAATTCCCACGCCCAAAATCACTGAAGCAGCTACGAAGTTTCATCGGCCTGTGCTCCTACTTTCGCCGCTTCATCTTAAATTTCGCCTCTATTATTGCTCCTCTCATCCAGCTCCTCTCCGGCAGCTCCGACCTCTGCGCATGGACACCTGCTTGTGATGACGCCTTCAACACTTTACGCCGTCTTTTAGTTTCGCCTCCCATCCTCCGCCACTTCGACCCGAATGCGCCAACTGAGATTCACACTGACGCTAGCGGTATTGGGATAGGCGCCGTTCTCACCCAACGCAAACCTGGTATCCGAGATTATGTGGTGGCGTACGCAAGCCGCACCTTGACCAAGGCAGAGTCCAATTATTCTGTTACGGAAAGAGAATGCTTGGCCATTATTTGGGCCATCGGCAAATTCCGTCCGTATGTCTATGGCCGACCATTTTATGTGGTCACTGATCATCACGCTCTGTGCTGGCTGGCGTCCCTCAAGGACCCGTCCGGCCGCCTTGCTCGCTGGGCTCTTCGCCTCCAAGAGTATGACATTCGTGTCATATATCGCTCAGGCCTCAAGCATACTGACGCGGACGCTCTTTCGCGCTCACCGCTGCCTCCCTCTTCGTTGTCTGATGAGATCTGCGCCTACGATTTGTCTTCGCTTGCCACTATCGACATGGCCACGGAACAGCGGCGCGACCCGTGGATATCTACACTTCTGGACTTTCTTTCAAGTCACTCTCCAGGTCGTTTGTCTCGGGCTCTTGCCCGCCAAGCTCACCATTTTTCAATTCGTGACGGGCTGCTCTATCGCCGCAATTATCTTCACGACGGAAGGAAGTGGCTTTTAGTCATCCCCCGTCATCTCCGCGCCGAAATTTGTGCTGCTTTCCATACTGATCCCCATTGCGCCCACGGCGGAGTGTTGAAAACCTACACGCGCTTGCGTCTACGCTTCTTCTGGCGTGGAATGTACCGCTTTGTCCGCCATTTTGTCCGCTCTTGCCAGTCTTGCCAACGCCGAAAAACTCCTCTCAAGTCCCCTGCTTCGTTGCAGCCGTTGCCGTGTCCTGCCCGTCCGTTTGATCGTGTCGGCATAGGTCTATACGGTCCCCTTCCTACAACTTCAGCTGGCAACCGCTGGATTATCGTGGCAGTGGATCATCTAACCCGCTACACTGAGACATCATCATTGCCCTCTGCTTCCGCACGCGACGTGGCTGCCTTTATTCTGAAAAACCTGGTTCTTCGCCATGGTGCCCCTCGCGAACTGCTCAGTGACCGCGGACGCGTTTTCTTATCAGACGCTCTTGAGGCTCTCCTGAAAGAATGCCGCATCATACACCGCACCGCTACCTCGTACCACCCTCAGACGAATGGACTGACAGAACGTTTTAACCGCACTCTCGGTGACATGCTGGCTATGTACGTGAACACCGACCATTCCAATTGGGACCAAGTTCTACCGTTTGTTACTTACGCATATAACACCGCGACACAGGCCACTACTGGATTCTCTCCATTCTTTCTCCTTTACGGGCGCGAGCCACCCTGTACTATGGACACACTTTTTCCCTACCGCCCTGACGTTTCCGAATCTTCCCCGCTATCCGATGCCATCACGTACGCAGAAGAATGCCGTCAGCTCGCCCGCTCTCTCACAACAGAAAATCAGTGGCAACAAAAATACCTCCGTGATACCGGCGAAGCTTCGTCATATCTCCCGAACACACTGGTGTGGCTCTGGGTGCCCTCCACAACCCCTGGCCTTTCAAAGAAGTTTCTTGCTCGCTACCACGGGCCATATAGGGTCCTCCAGCAAACATCTGCAGTCAACTACGTAGTTGAGCCCGTCACGCCCTCTGCGGACTTGCGTCGCCGTGGTCGTGAAACAGTTCACGTGAACCGATTGAAGCCATTCTATGGCCCCGCTGTGCTTTCCGCGCCATAAGTCGCCAGGATGGCTCCTTTTTTTTTACCCGGGGGGAAAATGTACTGTGATAGTCAGCACTTCAGCCATCGACATGAACCTGTGCGTTGTGCGACGAAGATAAAGAAGTACGCTGGGCTCGCCGTTGCAAGGTCCTGTCCTCACAGTTCTCCATCTGAGCGTCAATAAACGTCCTATTACAGAGGTGTCATTTCCTCTGTCACGTCTGCGCATTGGTTGCGTGTTCATTGGATGCCCTTCATTACACTCGAAGAGAAGAAAATCTCAAGAGTAGCGCCAGATATCAAGTTTCCGACAGGAGGTTTAAAAATATTTCAGGGGTAACTTTGACTGTCTGAAGTGGTGAGTGCGAAAGTCTTTCTCGCCGCAATAGAGGCTTTACAAAAGTTAGCGCCATCTAGTGAAAGAAACAGAAACTGCGCGCGGCGGCCATGTTTTGCTCAGTCCGCCCGCGCCTGTCATCGAGTACGCTGTCAACGTGCGCCTTCGTAGAACCCGTGCATGCACCGAAAGGTGCATTGAAATGCTCACAAGCTATTGTTTCATTTTTTAACATCACAGCAGTCGCTGTTAGCTCCAAGCTCTATTCGGAATGATGCCAGCATGTTGTTGCGTGCCCTTCTGCAGCCATCGCACCGTCGTAGACGCGCACGGAATCGAGGTATACGCGTGTATGCGACCGTTCGTTTCCAGTCTTAATCGGCTTTACAAGGGTCACTTGCATCATGTAAAGCATTACTGCACGTGCCTCTGACTGGGAGCTAGTTCGCAGAGCGTGCTATCACCGAAAACAGCAAGGTTGTTTTGCGTGCGATGGAGGACACGGGAGAAGGAGCAATGCATGTATAACGAACGCTATTGTGCAAATACGTTCTTTGAAACATTTTGTACGTAGGTTGCATTTACCATTGTGTATTGGATTTAAGACATGGGCATGATTACCGAAACTACTTTTCAGAGTCGTACGAAATGGTAGTGCTTGGTGCAGAGAGCAATACGGTTGTCTAGTACGACCAAGGTGCGTGTTTCACGCTGCAAAAGCAAGCGGCTGCCAAACCCGCGGCGTCTAGAAAAGCAGGAAAAGATGACATCGCACTAATGTGTTTTAACATGCTCACGTGCAGCCCGTTTCGACCGGTCCACGTCCAAAGCGCGCAGCTCAGGTTTTATACCTGCCAGCGCGGTCGATAAAATAACGAAGCGTGCGCTTCACTTTTGTGCGTTTTTTCGAGTCACCCGATGGTTCGCTAATTCACAGCTACCTCAAATTCACTGAAATTTTTAAATATGTCGATTTCTTGTTTATTCCCTCTGTCAGAAAGTAAGCATTTGAAGCAGTAATCTCATATGAAAGCGCTGACATTGGAAGCTTCGAGGAACTTGGAGGAGGAGGAACTCGGCTGAAACGAAAAGAAATGTGAAAAGTCAACTCACATTACTGCGAAGTGTTTGTGCTTTGTGCAACTGGCTGTGTTCATAAAATAAGATAGTGTCTCTCTCTCATACACACACATTCACGATGTTTTCTTTCTTCACGTGTTATTTTTAGCTCTTTTATTTATTTATTTATTTATTTTATTTACCAAATACTGCAGGCCCTACTGGGCCCTAGCAGGGGGGGGGGGGGGGGGAAGGCGAAAAGAATACAATGCAGTGAAATATGAATTCATCAAAAGTAACATACTACACACAAGTGTAGTATGTTATATGTTGTTATGTATGTTATATTTCTATGTTATGTATGTTATGTTATATTTCATCATTTTTGTATTTATTTCTTTTTTATTTGACGTTTTATATTTTTATACACCAATACGCATGCGTCAGCAATAATCGGCTTTCCATTCTAATTTGACACTTTTGAACACATTTTTCAATTATTTCAATTAATCAATTACACATTCTAAATTTTTTCCTTAGCATCACCAAGCACTGGTTTTTTATTCTGGCACCTTTAAACCCTTGCTTTCCAATTTTCCTTTTTTTCGTTTCTTTATTTCATCAATTGGTCAATTAATTACAAAGATTTTATTAACTCGTCATCGCCTATCACACACCAATCAATTTTCAATAACTGGAAGTACAAATTACCATGGCACTTTTTTTTACGCATGCCCCGATTAGTTCCGAATCTCGTGCCAACTACTGCGTCGACGGCATGGGAAGGAAAGTGCGAATCGCCAGTCCAACTTAAGTCAAATTACGCACGATCCTTTTATCATAAAATAAAATGCATCCTCGCTCATTTCACCAAGTATCTTCCAGTGGGATGAGCGACGGTCTTCCCGCCAGCGAAAGCGGCAATCGTCCAGCTGTGCATCCAAGCCACCAAACAAGACGAGCAAAATGTGCTAGAATAAAGATTGATCGTTTCGTCTGTTGCTCTCTGTTCTCTTATTGCGCTCTCGCGACTTCTCTAGCGCTTGCTAAATAATGCCTGGCGCTTTGCTAAATGCTGCTCTTCTTTCTCGCGCTTGCATGGCTTTCTAATATCGGCGCGCACCGGTGGCACTTTGAAAACGCGTCACGCGAGGGCGCACCATAGCTGCTCTGCTGCTGGCAACGCGCTGGGCCCCCTCTCCCCTGCCTGGGCCGCCGCAAGGAGGCAGAATAGCGCGAAACGTCGTCAGTGTAAAGGGTGCTATACGGTCACTTTGGGGCATCTTTTGGGTGGCGGACTTCTCCAGCGCTCTGATTGGCGCGCCTGGCGCGCGCTGCTTCGAACGTCGAAACGCTGCATAGGACGGCTGCGGCTCTGGTTTGGGGAAACTTTTCCTCTTCACGGTGGCTATCGATCGTCGGCTATCAAATTAATTTGCACCCTAGCTGTAAAGTTATTGAGCCCCCGAATATACAGCACAAACAGTATGAACTGGCCATTAGTAGAGCGATTAAGTCGCCGGCGATGCAATCATCCAGCAACAGCGTAGACGCACGCATGCCCCAGCGGCACCTGCTTTCGCCGTCTACTTGGTGTGTTTATGTTAGTATGAGGAGAAGACGGCACGAATTTTTTTTAAGTACTCCCGGACGTATACATCGAAAGGTAAAGTGTATATATTCATATCTCTCCTGCCTGTGTTCGCGCGTTCACTTCGGTATAGCACTCGCGGCAAAGATGCAGGAGCTGGTCATTTAATGTTTTCATCCGAAATCACAGCCTAAACACATTTTACAACACGCCTGTTTTACTGTGAGAAAATAGACTGCAAAGCATAAACAAACATGCACATCATTTGTAACATGTACAGAAGCACTGTTTTCCGTGCGGTTCTCCCCGGTGGTAGCAATCTCTTAGTGGCGTACATTTCGCCACGTAATCCTCATTTCTGGCTGCAACGTACAGCTGTGGTGTTGCATATGAAATGCATTTGCACGCAGAAAATGTGTCGAGGTTCATGACAGTAACAAATCTTTAAAAGTGCATGGAATCATTTGTTATGGTATCCATGCCATAGCAAATGATTCAAACAGTACATGTTCAAATTATCTCTAAAATTCAATGTGTTTACTCCTTCAAAGACATTTAAAATAGCTGCTCAACTAGTTTATTTGTATTCAGTTTGGTTTTCAGCAATATTCATATTTGATTCAGCAGCAAGACTATGCTATTCATAATCAGTTTGGTTGGCAAAACTACAATTCGCATGCCCACCAGTACGTAATACTAGTTTCTCCATCTCTGTGCTCAGTGCTGCCTATATTAATAAGTGCCTTCGTGTCAAGCGCAGCATACACTTCCTTTTCTTGACCTATGCCATTTGGTCTTCCAAGGTTTCATGTGTGTGCACTGCTTTTGTCATTTCAGACGCAGAAAGTAGCAAATGAAATCTGGCGATTGAGTGTTAACATGCAACACAGCTCAAGCTACACAGCTGCGGCATGTACTGAAAAGAATTGTTACCGATTGAGACAGCCTCTACCAGTCAAATTTCAAGTGAAATATTTGTACAGTTAGTGCTGAGCACAAATAAACAAGAATTATGGCACAAGTGTGCTGCTGCTGAGGAAGAGTCTATAAAGTTTTCGAAACATTGCATGATATGAAGTGACTATTCTAAGTACAAATATGTAAATATTGAATGTTTTGTGTGGAATGAGTGTTTTATTCTTCTGTTGTAGTTTTATTTCACTGTTTCTCATACATAAAAACAATACAGCTAAGAGTAAGCACAAAAAAGTCACGTCACTGCACGAGGGAGTAATAGTGCATGGCCGGAGCGGTCAGTTGGGATCAAGAAATACTTAGCGCCCACTGCCTTGCATCAGCTAAGGGTCCCCACTTGTAGAGGAAAACTGTCTAGGGGCTAATTGTAAAACAGTGACCAAGTGTAATGGCATGTCACTTAGTTGCCAGGACAGCATGCAGACTTCATGGAATTTTGACTTGTCTGTGAACACGAAATACTATACTTCTATGACTAGTGTACTTACCTACCCGACTCCTTTGCTTTGTTTACATAACTATCCTGCAAGCCCATACATCAAGTTCATCGTGGAGTGAATACACAGATCCTCAATACAATTCAAGGAACAGAAACAAATTGTAGTGGCATGTAAACACAGTGCAGTTCTCCAAAAGAGTCACGACAAAACTGTACCTTGTGATATTGAATAAAATATCCCCTCTGAGAATTCAATACTCTTCTGAGAAAGAAAACTGTGCTTGGAACTCTGAACTGTCAAATAAAAGAAAATGGATGAAAGCGAGTGTGTGGATGTTAGGAGTCCTTGCCACGGGAGGCTAAATGCCTTGCAAACCCAGATGTTTTATACTAGGTGACTCGTGTAACAATTAACGAATGCTAAGACAGAGAGGCAAGGAAAGCAGCACTGAACTGCAAGATGTTTACTAGGTCAATATTATAATTGCATATAGTGAGAAAGCTGCTGGATAATCTTGTCAATCCAAGCAAAATGCTTTTATTGACTGTTTACAATCACCTGGCCTGTTTAAGACTGATTAAAAAAATGCTGGCTATGCCCACCATCGAACCGTTTGAAATTATGGTTGCATTTTGTATACTTACTTATTTCCTTAATGAACTGAAAGTGGCAGTGTTTTTTTTTCCTCAATGCTACCTATGCTTAAAAACCCATCTAATGTAGCTTTGTGTTTTGGATTGCTCATCTCAGTGAATTTTGTGTATTTACAGGCACATATGGAGGCTTCTGGGTCATTTTACAATATCACCAGGCAGCAGGTGTACCGTAAAAAACACATTTCATGCTTTGGTCAACCGCTGCAGGATCCTTCGTAAGGGAGTCTGTCTCTACAAAAGCATTGAATGTAAATGTATGGACCAGTGAGGCTTTACATACCTACCAGAGGATGCATGCATATGTAATAGTAATTCGCAACTCATCTATATGTGCCATTTAGTAACTCAAACAGCATCTGCCTTGCAATGGAAACATGCCACTAGGATGCTACATGTGCTGGCCATTTTATGCTTGTAGTACTTGCTATAATGCTAGTTGGTTCACACTGACCATTTGAGCGGCGCAAGGACATGATCACAGGAAAAGAAGATGGAAAGAAAGAGCGCCTTTCAATCCCTCTTCTTTTCCTGTGATCGTGTTCTTGTGCCGTTTTATTGATCATGTTATGCTGGGTTACTATTTCTTGAATGCGTAACGGCGCCTTCGCTTCACTGCCACTGGAAGGTTCCAGTTTGTGCCTGGTTCAATAGCCCTTAGTTTAGATCGCCCCACCAGATTCTGCTCGCCTGAAGAGCTCATGCTGCATGATACGTCATCCTGTCCCGTGTTAGATGCGTGTAGGTTTCTATATGCATTCCTGATTTTATTTTTTTTGTCTGTGTTTCAATGTTACTTTTTAGATGTTTCCAGGATCATGCACAAATTCCTGTGAAGCTTTGTGGATGCGTTCCTACCTGCGCTGTAGTGTGTTCATTTCCTTCTCTGCCATTGTCATTTCCCTTCATTCACTCTCCAGGCCTTTGGGCTGCGTCGAATAACATTGGCCAGCACTACTGCTTCTTGTGCGCCTTGTTTTTGTGTTTTTCGTCTCCACTTTGTTCCCCTTAAAGCTGGATAGAAACTAGTTCATGCAGTTTCACACTTGGGAAATGCGTAGTCCCCAAGTAGACGAGGGGGGGGGGGGGGGTGCGGTTGTAATGCAGCAGTGATACACAGTGGTATGCACAACATATAATAGTGATGATCGCACTTTGTAGACTAGCAGACAATGCTGTTTTGCCTATGAGCAGTGTGGATGACTATATTGCTGGGTTCTTTTCTATCACAAATTGGTTGGTTGGTTGGTTGGTTTGTGGGGTTTAACGTATCAAAGCAACTCAGGCTATGAGAGATGCCGTAGTGGAGGACTCCGGAAATTTTGACCACTTGGGGTTCTTTAACGTGCACTGACATCGCACAGCACACAGGCGCCTTGCTTTTCGCCTCCACTGAAAAGCTGCCGCCGAGGCCGGGATTCGATCCCGCGTCTTTGGGAACAGTAGTCGAGCGCCGTAACCACTGCGCCACCGCAACAAATTGAATAAATAGATAAGTTGGCAAAGCACTACTCTTGCTCATTCATTACAATTGTGTTTTCTTCAAGCATGCAGCCTTGTACTGTAGTCTCACTTCTTCACACTTGTGTAGTGTTGCATGTGGAGACAGGCTCTGTGGAATTTTCCATACAAAGAGGTCCTTGCAATGGGTGTATACAGTGACAGCTTCATTTAGGGGGACATTATAAAAATAGCCACTGAGCTCAACAGGGAAAGAGAAGTACATTGCTCTGAGAGGACGCATAACACGCTGTAAGGTGCTGTGTTCCAGAGTCGTGAAGCGCACTAAGCCTTCGGTCAGTCCGAGATTGCTAACTAGGTACATGCTGACGCAACTGCATGAATTTTCACTTGACAACCATATCTGTGGAGTACTTCGAAGCACTCCAGTGACTTTAGGTGTGTGTAACATGGCTTTTTTGAGATTTCAGGCTGTTTGTGTTGCCTGATAGTAATGCTGCACTGGTCTGGTTGAAGGCAGGAAATTCAACAAAGCAAAGGATATTTTATCCAGATTTCTGCATGCTATACCATGAACAAAAAATGAATGTTGCCTGTCTGTAGCAGCAAACTTGAGCTGTTATATGCATATCCCAAGTTGTAGCATCACGCATCTGTTACCAGTATAGTGGTCTTTGAAGCCAGAAAATAAATGTTTATCCCCCCCCATTCTGGTTCTCCTCAACATTTGGTTCTTGCCAAGTAATTTCTATTTTCTTGCTACACTAAGCAGCAGCATTTAACATTCTCAAGAAGCATCACTTTATGCAGCTCAAGGCAATGCAAGGTAATGTAGTTGTGCGACGGGATTTTACCCGAATTATCATGCTGTAGAGGGTTGACACTATCGAACCTTCACGGTTTAGTCTCAAGGAAACTTGTTTGAAAATTCATCTTGCTCAGTTGCAACTCGTTATTTGAATTCGTCTTCCTCTCAGTGTGATCAAGGGCCTTGCCCTGGTAAAAGTGTGCAAGTACCTGTATATTGTTGTATCATTGCAACTGGAAGAATGTTTAGCCAAGTTGAAAATTCCTTTCAGATTGTACATTTTTTTTATTCTGCACCATAATATTGCCCAATTCATTATAGTCTTATAATGGGCCTTACCATCTTTCTTAGCCATTCATTTGGTGGCAGCTTGATCTGTTGAGCTAAGGACAGAATGACAGAAGTTGATTACACGGCATGTGCAATATTGGGACATGAATCTCTCCTCTTGTTTTTGGCTTAGCACGAAACCCTCGGTACCCATCATAGATATGTACCCTTTTCAGAGAGGCAAGAAAATTAACAGTTTTGTCGGCACACCATCATGATACCCAGCACCCACAACATAACGATTAATCAGAACAAGACGTGGCACAGACAAGACAGGCTTGCTATAATCTAGCTATAATTGCAAGAATTATACTTCATGAAGAATCAAGCCACTGAGTGGTGCAGATGCTTCTGTAGTCACATCAGAAAGCAGACAGTGGAGATCATTTCATTAATACAAAATAGTTTCCAGAAAGGTCACATCGCACCCAAGGCTGTTTTCAGGCACAGTACACACGAGCCACAATCAATATTTATGATGGACACGTTGCAGGGAAAAAGCCGTGCATGCATGGTCACTACTGGGGGAAGAACAAACGCGACTACCTGCTAAAATCGAACTTTATTTCAGCATTCAGAATGCAAGATATGTGTAGTGAGCTTTTCAAACGAATCAAATACTTGCAGGCAACTTCAACCACAAAATAATTAAAAAGTAAAAATTAAAAAAAAATTAAACAATGAGAGCAGGAAATCTGCAGTAAATAATAGGTGCATGTTATTGCCATTATGAAAAGCATTTTTTTTTTTGGCTGTTCATAAGACAATGAGGGAAATGTATATTTCAAAACAATGCCGCTGGTCAGCTGTTCACAGGATTTCACGTGACGTCTGAAGTGCTTACATGTGCAAACTGCCTATCTTGAGAGTACAAAAGCTTATGAGATGCTATTTTCTGCATATACCTTTGGTTTTTCATTGTAATGCACTTGAAAGAACTGTGGTAGCAGCCCATTTCTTAACAAACTCAGTCTGAAATTACCTGCTCCTTCTTACACCTCTGCGACGCGAACACTTGTGATCCTGATTGAGGTTTTCAGGAAGCATTGAAGGATCCGGTGCTGCACGGCTGTTTTGAATGACCACTGAGAAGCTTCCTTCGTGTGCGTTAGGTGACATCGAGGGTGGCGACGGCCGCTCTCGGATGTGCTTCAAAACTCAAGAGCGCTCAGAAACAGCTTCGTTCCAAGGAGGCTCGGGCACGATTGCACGAGTTGAATGCAGATCGAGTTCAATGAGGATCGAAAGTGTTTGTGTGACCGTGTTACATACCTTCTACTCATTAATTTCTGCTATGAATATCCCTAAAATTTTTGCTCCTTGATTCATACTTGTGAGTACCAGCATTCATCTCTCATAAAGTGTTACTGCATGCAGCTTAAGGCATGCCAGATGTAAACATTTGCCTTGTGCAATGTATTTGCACCCCAAGGTTCACACTATGTTCTGTGAGCCGCATGATAAAGCTGAATCCATGGAGCCTTATACACTTTCGTGCAGGTGGTTTTCTACTGAGATCTTGCTTGCAGGTACTCTTACTCTTTATTATTATGGCTCACAGTGCGATTTTTTTTTATGAGAATATCATGAGGACTGTCCTGCACAATGTGCAGAAAACTTCCATCCTTCTAACCTTATACTGCTCCAATGGGGAAACTGAATAACACATAAGATGGCATTTCATTTAAGATTGTGTCTGTACTTTTCTTCCTGTAACATATAACACTGCCCAATCTATTACACTTGCCCTAAAAAATCTTACACACCTTCTTAGCTTTCTCAGCCATTTCTACGGTAATCGTTCCATTCACAGAACAAGACCCAGTCGAAAAAAACTACAGAAAATGTTCTGATGTTACGACAGAATTTCTGTGCGGTTTTTGACGGGAAACCTGTTGTGACAACAGAACATTCTGTCGTAACATCAGAAATTTCTGTAGTTCCAACAGAAAAGTGCTACAGAACTACAGAAAACAGAAATATACTACAGAAAAACTACAGAACTACAGAAAAGTACTACAGAACTACAGAAAAATCTGATGGCTACGACAGAACTACAGGACATTTTGTCGTATTTTTGACAAAGTTCTGTAGTTTTTTTCGACTGGGGAATGCGTTGTTTTTTTGTTTTTTTTTCTCGGCACTAAAACTTGGTTACAAGCCCGCCGTGGTTGTGTGCCCACAACTCATACCTATATATAAAGAGGCCAAGAACACTAACAACAATGCCGTCCGCGCACGGTTGTAATGAGAGCATTCGGAGTACAACGATTAATCCCAATAAACACATCTGTCAAGACATCACACGAAGCAACGATAACAAGCAACCATCGAAAACATACTTCACGAAGCATCAAGCAGCAGATTGGTGCCGGCTTCCCGACGCTTCTCCGCGCAGCCAAAATCGTTTCGCGCACGTAAAACACAGTTTTCAGAAAGGGCACTTTCACACCCACGGCAGTTCTGAAGCACAGCACATACACGAAACACGATTGATATCAGTGATTGCTCGCGATCGCTGCACGCAGACGAATGAATGCGACTAGCACAGCTCAAAATTCATATCAACATTCGGGAAAACAAAGCGAGCGCAGTGAGCTTTTCACTCGTAACAGATATACTTGCAGGCGATTTCACCAACTTGGCAAAACAGCAGTCGTTCCGAACGTATCACTTTCGCTACCCTCGCACTAATTGTCGCTGCTATGAAACTGTATACGCGCACAGGGAATAATTTCACTGCGGGGAGCTGCTTCTTGATGCTGTCCGTGAAAATCCTGCAGCAATCACAAACGGCTCCAAATAAACACGTCGAGGCACCGCAACTGTGTAGCAGTAGTAAATCTTCCGTAGGTTTGTCGGCCACTCGTCAACTCGGTGCAGGTCAACTCAACTGGGGGAACTGTCACTCGATGATTGTGCACATGGCAAGGCAAATTTCCAAGTCGCTTTGAATAATCGTAATAAACGAGCAATAGCGACATGAAGTATATCTTTCATCGACAGGCACCGTCCGCCTAGGCCTTGCTTCGCCTACGCTCGGTCGGCGGCCATCTTCGAAAAAGTAGGAGGAGCTTGCGATGCGCCTCCAGAACGCATGCGACAAAAGTTGAAGTTGACGAACTCTGTGCGGCAGCCGGGCGGAGGACGCATGCCTCCGTCCGCCCCATTGTTACGACCTGGCGGATGCGTCCTCGAGCGGACGGGCGCAGCGCCCAAATAGTGACCGTATGGCGGCCTTAAGCGGGAGCTCTGCCTTGGAGTGTCATGTGGCAAGAACGGCGGGTGGTGGGAATGAAGTGTAAGGGGCCGGCTCAGAGTGAGCTTTTGGGCCCAAAGACAGACATTCCGCGCGCGGACGTCCGGTCTTCCGTGGTGCTGGGAGCGGGCGTTAGAATATGCTTTGTCATGGAGCCAGGGACCGACGACTACTATACGCGACATAACTGCGTGGTACCAGAGCTCTATATTGACGGGGAAAAGGCGAGCAACGCTGCCGTCAAGGCGGCCCTCGATGTAACGTGTAACCACCATTTTCTGCAGCGCTTTGACATCCCGGCGCCCGACACTTCTATCCGCATGTCTCTACTGGAGAACGTGCTAGCCACCAGTCGACACTTGGACAAGCTTTGCGTCGAAATCCGCCACGACCAGGTAATGCCAAGATAATAAAGGGCAAGTTTCCAACAATTCCCGGGCGCCATAACCGCCTTGAAAGTTCCGCTACTAACGCTGTCGGCCGCCGTGGTGGCGGTCGTCGGCAAGACTGAAGATACAGACGCCGAAAGACACGGTTTAGTTGGTTTCAATAAAGGGAATGAAACGAATTTGTTCAATACTGGTTCATTGTGGTACGAAAGTGCCTGGCTATGGTTGGTGCTTCGTATTGCATGTGAGGCACACATTTTATAGAGTCATTGAAGCGAGTCGCCAAGCTCGCCTAACATTGGAAGTGAGTTAATATTGAACAAACACGATGGTATCCAACGTAAGGCTCATATTGAACAAACACGATGGCATCCAACGTAAGGTTCATATTGAACAACACGGTGGTATCCAACGGAAGTCTTCATAATGAACGAGCTCGGTAGATATCCAACGGAAGTCTTCATATTGAACGAGCTCGGTAGATATCCAACGTAAGTCTTCATATTGAACGAACTCGGTAGATATCCAACGTAAGTCTTCATATTGAACGAGTACGGTGAATATCCAACTTGAGGTAGATATTTACCGAGGTATCCTAACATTAGAAGTGAGTTGAATATTGAACGAGTACGGTGAATATGCAACATGAGGTAGATATTTACCGAGGTATCCTAATTACATTAGAAGCGAGTTGAATATTGAACGAGTACGGTGAACATGCAACTTGAGGTAGATATTTACCGCGGTATCCTAACATTAGAAGTGAGTTGAATATTGAACGAGTACAGTGAATATGCAACTTGAGGTAGATATTTACCGAGGTATCCTAACATTAGAAGTGAGTTGAATATTGAACGAGCTCGGTAGATATTTAATGTAGACTCATATTGCCGAGCTCGGTAGATAATTAATGTACGCTCATATTTGCCGAGCTCGATAGATATTTAATGTAAGTCTTCATATTGAACGAACTCGGTAGATATCCAACGTAGGTCTTCATATTGAACGAGTACGGTGAATATCCAACTTGTGGTAGATATTTACCGAGGTATCCTAACATTAGAAGTGAGTTGAATATTGAACGAGTACGGTGAATATGCAACTTGAGGTAGATATTTACCGAGGTATCACGGTGAATATCCAACTTGAGGTAGATATTTACCGAGGTATCCTAACATTAGAAGTGAGTTGAATATTGAACGAGTACGGTGAATATGCAACTTGAGGTAGATATTTACCGAGGTATCCTAACATTAGAAGCGAGTTGAATATTGAACGAGTACAGTGAACATGCAACTTGAGGTAGATATTTACCGAGGTATCCTAACAGTTGAATATTGAACGAGTACAGTGAATATGCAACTTGAGGTAGATATTTACCGAGGTATCCTAACATTAGAAGTGAGTTGAATATTGAACGAGCTCGGTAGATATTTAATGTAGACTCATATTGCCGAGCTCGGTAGATAATTAATGTAAGCTCATATTTGCCGAGCTCGGTAGATATTTAATGTAAGGCTCATATTGAACGAGCTCGGTAGATATTTAATGTAAGGTTCATATTTGCCGAGCTTGGTAGATATTTAATGTAAGGCTCACATTTGCCGAGCAAACAAACTCGCGATGATCTCTCATAGGCGTTTAAGTAAACAGCAAAGGCGCATAGACAAAAATATCCACATTGCAGAACTCTGGATACTGTACCTGGATAGGGATGACGCTGCGGATTGCCGAGGGGCCCATGCACGACTCGTAGAGCAATTTGTAACTGCGCTCGGTAGCGCGGCCGGTGGGCCCCGCCATGTCTCGGCTGTCAAAATACGCTTCTAGGCGTCTTTAACAGAAACCGCCAGGGGCCGAAGAGAGGTCCAAGCACAGCACACTAGGTTAAAACGTGAAAAACGCGTACAGAACGGCGAGCGCTGACGGACGGACACGAAGCGAACAGATGGAGCGAACAAAATATGGCGGCCAGCGCGGGATCAGCGCGCCGCTCACGGTTGCCAGACGTACTTTTGTAAACTCTCTATTGGATCCAGTTCACATGGACCTCGAAGGCAATGAAACGGCAGACACCGCCGCCCGCCTGCTCATTCTCCGGGCAACGCCTTCAGACTTTTTTGACACGAATCCCGAACACAGTCCGGCCCTCACTTTTTCAGAACTTAATGAATTATTCCAATTCGGCCATGAAATTTATCCCAAGGCTTGTAAGCGCCTTACAAAAGTGGAGGAACGCACACTCCTGCGTCTTTGCACCGAACCGCTGCTGTGCCCGGCAGTTTTAAAACACTTTTATCCTGCCTGTACAGGAAAATGCCAGCACTGTGCGAAGAAGTCTTCGACATCTCCCACATAGTATGGGCCAACCAATCAACTCCGAACCTCGCCCCCAAACCCAAACCCATCCGGGAGAACTGGGAGGTATCCCTGCTCGGCTGCTCCGACCTGGCAAGGCAGAAGGCCCTGATCCACCGCGCCCTAGCCGTGGCGGTCGCCAATGGGCTCCTGTAATGAGGAGCCCACCTAGTGATTGCGAGAGGTTGCCCCGACTACCTCAGGCTTCCTCCCTGAAATAAACTTTTTCACACACACACAATGCTACGAACTACCTAGAGATCGTTGTGGCTGGTCCCGCAGACTGGTGGTGGCACCCAGTAGCAACCATCGCAAATAAGAAGGGCCTGAGGCCTAGACGGAAATGCTCAGTCGATAAAGTAAATGCGACGGCTGCTACTGGGTGGCGCCCCCAGTATGCCGTGTGGTGTGACAGGGGGCGGAGCAAGATGTTTAATGGCTCGCTTATTCATTCATTCATTCATTCATTCATTCATAAACCTTCATTCATAAGGATGACCTGATGCCTAGAGGGGCAAGGGGTGGGTTAGGTGAGGTTGAGGGCTCCAGACTCCGAAATGAAGTCTAGCAGGGCACTAAGCTTGCGCTTGGCGTTGGTATTGGGGGCTGTGCAGTTGTATCAGGCGCACTGCTACTGGGTGCCGCCACCAGTCGTGCGGTGAGCAGTTCTAAATAACGATCAAGAATTAATTAACTAATCTGTGTTTCAGGTTGCTTTAGCCATCTTTTGCGTCTTTATCTAAATGTTTCCGCACAATTTAAATTAAGTGCAAGCGAGAGTCACAGGAATTCGCAAATCGACGACCGCCAAGCACGCTTACTAGTTATCGCCGCCGCAGAATGGCTTAACACTCTTGCTGCAGTGAGTTCGGTCAATCTGTCAGTCTCCTTAGTGCCCTCTTAGGCACTTCATTTGCCTTGCCACGCGCATGTGACAATATCTCTTTGGAAGGATCTTACCTTTATTTTTTTCTTTGATATCGAAGTAGCCATTGTAGTCGTAACGCTAAGCTTTATTCGCCTACAACTTTCTTCATCTTCAGAGGTGGTGGTGGTGGTGAAAACTTTATTCCCGTAAAGAGAGAAAAAAAAAAGAAAGACACTTGTCAGACGATCAATGGGCTTCTTTTCGTTGGCTCCGTGATGTGGCCGTCAGACCGTGTCTTTCGGCGACTTCCAAAGCCCAGCTCACCGCCCGCAGTTGTACCACACGTTCGGAGCTGGTTACCTCAGCCTTCCATTGTAGTGGGTTAGCTAATAGCCATTCGGCTTTGGGTTGGAGCTCAGGGCACATGTGTAAGATATGAGCTAGGTCGGCCTTTTTGACATCGCAAAGCGTGCATTCGGGGGTGTACAGCCCTGGGTTGACCAATGATAGGTAGTTTAAAAGGGTTAGGGAAAGTATCCGAATGGAGCTGTCTCCACGTTACTCGCTGGATTTTACTGAGGGATTTATCCGGGGCTGGGTATTCTAGTCTGCTATTCCTGTAATACATGGTGATTTCTTGGTGTGTTATCATGCGTTCCTTCACCCCTCGCAGGCACGATTGGTCCACTTCCCGGTTGACGAATCCTCGGGCTATATTGTGGGCCGTTTCGTTCCCCGGGTGGGTGCGCAGGGACCCAGATAATTTTAATCTGGCGGAGAGAGAAATGTGATTTTTTAGGATTTTATATGCCTTTTCGTGAATTTTGCCTTTTCCAAAGTTACGCGCGGCCGATTTTGAGTCGCTGAAAATAATTCCACAGGCAGTATTGGTGATTGTAATTGCTGTCGCGGATTCCTCCGCTTCTTCCGCGCGTCTGCCGAAGACGGTAGCGGCGGAGAGCTGTTTAAATTTTTGGTCTACGATGGCGACCGCGAAGGCGTCCCGCTCTTCGTGCTCGGCCGCATCTACGTAGACTGCCTCCTCTCGGTTCCCATAATGCTTGTGAAGAGATATGCATCTGGCCTGTCTTCTCTCCTTGTGGTACTCCGGGTGCATGTTTTTTGATCGGGTGCGTTACGAGGTGCTTGAATATATCGCGGAGTACAGATCTTTCATTCGTTTTAGTTGTTTCAAAACATATTTTTGGTTCCCGGAGAATGTGTCTCCCTGTAGGTGTGTTGGACAACCTCTCGTATTGGCCGATCCTGCGCGCTTCGATTAGCTCTTCGAGTTTGTTATGGATGCCCATTTTCAAGTGTTTCGTGGTTGGTGTGAATCTCGGCAGATGTAGGCCTGCCTTGTATGTTTCTCTTATTAAGCAGTTGATCTTTTCCTTTTCTGCTTTAGAAAGGTTCAGGTACGGAAGGGAGTAGATGAAGCGGCTTAGCACGAAGGCCTGAACCAGTCGTCTAAGGTCCGCCTCCTTCATTCCCGCATGCTTGTAGCGATGCGTCGAATAAGACGGTTCGTCTGGTTGACACCTGCCGTGAGTTTGTTGATTGTCGCTGTGTTTTTGCCATTGCTTTGAAGGGCATGCCTAATAATCGAATCGTTTAGACTTCGGGGACTAAGGTGCTGTTTACGTAGATCTCTATGGGGATAGGAGTTGTTCTGGCCGATCCTCTCGGTTTGTAACGCATGACCAAAAGCTCCGACTTTGCCGGAGCTCCAAGACAATGTCAGCTCCTGCTTGCAGCGTCTGCTCTATGTCGCCGTCACTCTCTCTAGTCGTCCATAGCGTGATGTCGTCTGCGTAGAGGTAGTGCGACAGCTTCGGAACTCGCTCTAGGATTCGAGTCATTGGTATGAGTGTGATAGTAAAGAGCAGGGGTGAGAACACCGATCCTTGCGGAGTGCCTTTGCTGCCCAGTTTGAAGGTGTCCGATTTGAGCGGCCCGAAACGTATCTCCGCCGTCCTATTGGATAGGAAGGCTTTGATATAGTTGTGGGTACGCTCGCCTACGTTCAACTCTGAAAGTGCTGCCGTTATGGCCTCGTATTCGACATTGTTGAAAGCCTTTGTTAAGTCGAGGGCTAAGATTGCTCTCGTCCCTTTGTTATACCCTTGGCTTACCACGGCCTCTGACAGCCGGAGCATAATCTCCTGCGTGGAGAGATGTGGTCTGAAGCCTAGCATGGTGTTGGGGAAGAGTTCGTGTTTGTCCATTTGGTGTTTGTATTCGGTTTAGGATGACGTGTTCTAGGAGTTTGCCTAGGCATGATATGAGTGATATGGGCCTCACGTTTTGAATTTCCAGGCTCTTGCCCGGCTTTGGGATGAAAGTAACTTTCGCGTGCCTCCAGGAGGCCCGCAGTTGCCCTTTTTCCCAGCAGTTGTTGAAAGGTTTGGTGATTTCTTCGATCGACGTGTTGTCGAGATTTTTAATTAGCTTATTGGTTACCCGGTCAGCTCCCGGTGCTGAGGAAGTGCGCAGCTGGAGCAGCGCCGCCCTTACCTCCGCTACGGTGATCTCCTCGTCCATTTCTGGATTTGGCGACCCGTCGTATTTAGGGAGTTTTTTTGGCACGGACGTGACTAGGTACTTGTCTCTGAGCGATTCGAAGAGTTTGTCGT
The DNA here is from genome assembly GCF_055883805.1 of Amblyomma maculatum. Lineage (NCBI taxonomy): Eukaryota > Metazoa > Arthropoda > Arachnida > Ixodida > Ixodidae > Amblyomma > Amblyomma maculatum. Next base: position 124,693,503 of record NC_139345.1, on the reverse strand, counting down.
CCTAGAGAGGGTGTGCGTGTATGATTCGGCTAATGTTTTTGTTGTGCGTCGTTTTGCAGTTCTCCGGGTCTAGGAGGTGTCTAAGAAGGTTCCACGTGTCTTTGAGTCCGAGCTTGCCGCTCATTTGGTCGCACGTTTGGCACCATTGTTGTTTAAGCAATTCTTGCGCATGGGATTCCGTGTCTTTGACGAGGCGCGCAGTTTTAAGTTTTAAATGCCTATTATTCTTTTGTTTCATCCACTTCTTCTGGAGGCTTTCGTGCGCCTGCCACATGTGTAGTAGTCTGCTGTCCACAGATTGCGTTTCAACCGTGACCGGTACTGCCTCGGTCGCCGTTTCGACGTCTTTATCTAGCTGTTTAACCAATCTTCGAGGTTCTCTATTTTACCCGCTTCGTTTTGCGTTCGAACGAGTCGGAATTTATCCCAGTCTGTGATTTTGATTTCTTTCCTTCCCTTTTTCTTGAGCGACGTTGCCGGGATTGTAGTTTCGATAATGTAATGGTCGCTGCCTAGGCTACACGCGGTGTTTTCCCACTGCCCGTTTCCCACGTTCTTACAGAGCATAAAATCCGGGCTAGTGTCAGCTTGCACGCTGTCAGCTTGCCTATTCGTGTAGGTTGTAGCGTGTCGTTTAGCAGTGTTAGACCTTCGCCTTGGATGTGGTTCCAGATTTCTGTGCCTTTCTTGTTGTTAATTCTATACTCCAAGGCCATCTGTCTGGTGTTGAAGTCACCCACAATAATCAGTGGTCTGCGTTCACTAATTTTAAGAGCTTTGCCTATGGCTTCCGTTACCGGGGGGTGTTGCGATTTCGGTGCACTATATACGTTTAGAATAAAGAGGCTCGCGTTTGCTCTTTTTGTTAGTATAAGTTCCACGAGGAGGCAGTCTGCGTCCGTCGTATTAATTTCGTGCTCAACGGCCGTTACGTTTCTATGGGCCAAAACGGCTGCGCGCGAGTTTTCATAGGTTTTATAATTTCTGAGCTTCACTTTGGTGTTGGTTTCCTGAAGTGCGATGACGTCCGGGATTTTCGAGACGCTCATATTCTGGATGTGGAGTTGCAGGTTCTCCCGCTTTTGGCGGAAGCCCCTGCAGTTCCACTGCCATACTCTGATTTCCTTAAGGTCCTCGCCATATTGGAGCTGTGCCTGAGCGTTAAAGGGGTTGGGTTCTGAAGTTGTTGAGGCTGCAAGAATGTCTGCATGGTTCTTGAGTTGGGTTTGCATAGCAGCCACTGTAGCCTCCGTTTGGCTGAGTCGTGCTTCAAGGGAGTCCATGCGGCTGTTTAGCTGGGTGGAAAGCCCGCCTATCTGGCCTTTTATATCGGCTCTGTTTTTCTCAGCAGTTTTCGTAATCTTCTCTTCCAAGCTAGCGTTAGAGCTTTATATGAGTTGAAATATGTCTTTGAGGGTGGGGTTCTCCGACTTAGTTGTCGTTTCCATGTTTCGCTTTTTAGCCGGGGGGGGGGGGGGGGGGCTGTTACGCTGTGGCGAAGTGGCTCGCGAAGAGCTCGCGGATGCGGGTACCGAATTGTTTAGGTTAGCCCGTGGGGCATATTCTATCGGAGGGCTTGGAGTCTCCTTTTGGGGGGGGGGGGAGATTTCTTTTCTTTGTCGTTTGAAATCATCGTCCTAAGTTCACTGATCGCCTCGTTTTGCCGGTGAATTATTGCCCTGAGCTCCGCCATTCCCCCTCTATCTTGGGAGTTGTGCTGCGGTTTCCGGCTCACCTGTTTAGGAGGGCGCTCTTTGCTCTCAGCTCTCGGTAGGGGCGGGCAGGAGTCGGATCGGCCTCGGCTCCTCCGGTTTCTGTCGTTATTGGACTTGGATCTGCTCTGGGGCTCGTGCTGTCCCTGGCTGTGTTGAAGTGGTTGTTCGTGCAGCCGCGCGTCGTTGAACTCGGTGGCTGTTTTTTTTTCCTCGCGGGGGGCTCCCGGGTCTCTCAAAACGCACCTTGCATTTCTTCGTTCCAGTGAAGTGATCTCCGCTGCATAGGATGCATATCGGTATGCAATCTGGTTCTTTTTTTGCCGGGTGCTCCTTACCGCAGCGGTTGCATAAGTTCATCCTTTCTCTCGGGCAAACTTCAGCCCTGTGGCCAGCTCGTCGGTAATTTAAACATGCTTGCACTTTGGCTCTGAAAGGGTAGCACGGGTAGAGCCCTCCGTAGAATCAGATTTGTCTGGCCGCTCTTTTGGTCCCTGTGAAGGTAATTAGCAGTGCCGATGTCTTGCCCAGACGCCTGGCATCGGCAATCTGGCAGTCCCTGTTCAGGTCGGTGATCTCCTTGAGGATTTCCTCGTGGGTTTGGTCGTCCAATGCGTTGTAGACGATCCCTTTGACGGCTTCGTTCGGGGCCGCCCCGTAAGCGCTGACTTGGTACATTTCGTCTTGTATTTCCAAGTTCTGAGGGTTCACATACTTGCTGGCTCTCTCTCGCAACGGGGACCTCACGGTGAATGAATTATTGGTTGGATTTATGCGTACTTGGTCTTACCTTCTATCAGCGGCGAAGTCTACTTCGGAGCCCAGGCAGACCTTCTGCAGAAGGTTGTTGGCGGTTTGGGAGCGGAGGTCAAGTCCTACTTTGGGTATGAAAACCACTTTATAGTCCTCTGCCGGGAGGCGTGGAAGCGGTTTCCTATTCCAAATTGGTCGACGCTTCGGGGAAGAAGTCTTCAGCTTGACGGTCTTGCCGGGGCCGTCCTTGGGTATAATATCAGACGCTGACGTAGCCTGTTTTCTTCGGGTGCACCCGGTCATGGGCCTTGAAGGCGTAGGTCCATAAATCGGGGTTGTCATATTCTCCCGGAGGAATCTCCTCTCCTTGCACGGTGTACTGTATCTCGCTCAGCTAGACGTAGACCGGCGGTGGGTTCCTAGTCGTGCTAGGCCTAAAATAGGCCTGGCTCGGCCATATGCGGGTCGAGTGCAAAAGTACCCGAACACGGGCTAAATTTGGTGGTCCCTCCCATGAATGGTGACGGGAGGGTACTAGGCACCCTTACTGACCTCGGTAAGATGTTTCCTGGTCCTTATGGTCCGTATTTTCGCCAAATGATGCGCAAATCTCCGGAGCCCATGCGAAACACGTCCGCACTGCTCGGTGGCAAGATGGCGATCTCTTCAGAAAACGAAATGTTCCTGGGTAATATCTAGGCTGTAGGTAAGCCTTTTCTTACGCATAAAAAGCTACCCATCGAACTATACTGTAATATTTTAAAATTTTGGTTCCTGTGGCCAATTATGATGTGTTATTGATTTTGTATGTATTGTTAATTCCCTCCCTGTCATGACCCTCAGTAAGGGTTAACAGTATGAATAAATAAATGAATGTAGGCAAACATCAAAAAAATTGACGTCATAAGCAATGCGTTCAAGTATGTCATAGCGCAACACGTGCTAATAAGCGCTCATATTAGAAATCACCTCTCGCAGATTACTGATATTTTCTATGATGAATGCAAACGTCGTATAAATATATGGTGTTTCTGTTGATGCACTTTGCTACTCCTCGCTAAGTGACTATTCTCTTTAATGTGTGCCCCTGTTATATAATATGTCGTCTCGAGTGGGCATAGCCTGTAATCGCAAGCTTCCACATTTGAGGACCACCCCACATACATAGAAATCCCTGATTTAACCAAGCCGCCCGAACAAATGTAAGTTCTTCAGAGATTGCACACCTGACACGTGAACCCAGGGTCCTGGGTTTGAGTTCCATGTCATCTTCGCATGTGACCTTGCTACCTTTGCAGATGGACACACTGGTAGTTATCTATACCACCTCTACGCCCACATTAGAAGTGACCTGTCAACTCCGAGATGCAAGAGGCATTCTCATGATTTTTCTCTCACAAAGCCCACGCGCAGCAGTAGCGGCCCGGTAGTGGCACTTCAAGATTGATTTCGGATCGCCGACAGCCGAGAAGTTTGTGATCATTTGCTCACATTCCGAGAAGATGTAGGTGACAGACTAAGAGATTTTAGTATATATATGTGCGAAGAAAGCGCACAGAGAAAATTCAAATCCTTGCTGGCATAGGTCGCGTTTCCTGCCGCCGTGTCTTGTTCGTGACATGGTGTGAGTAATAACGGTGTTAGCTGCGCGCAGGCGGCACTAAAGACGTCAAACGGCATATGTAAGAGTGTGAATATGTACGAATAAGCGAACGTTCCTTTGCAGCTCCTCGATGGCGAGAGCGCAGCGTGCACATTGAGTACGGTTTCAGATGAAAAGCACATAGCAAGCAGCATGAATGATTTAGGCGATGAATTTCGAGTCTACACGCTGGGTGTGTTCTCAGTTATTTATTATTGTAAGCCTAAACAAGGTCATTTGTGGATCCATACAAGGCAGAGCCCAGAGTCATAACCATCAGAGTTCAGCAGTAAAGCCCACGATATTTTAGAACATGCGCACATTTACGTTCGGCTTTCTGCTTCCATCGTCTTAAGCGCTTGCTGCATTAGCACCCAGTGTTGGAAACATCGATTCGATGACAAAATGGAGTCGTCAGGGTAGGCATTACTGAGTTCTATTATAAACAAAACCATGAAGGCAGACTACGTGGACCACCTCGTTACGCTTGCGACGTCGCAGCTCCTGTTCTCCATCAGAATCTAGGTCACCAACGCATCGCAGTCCGCAGTACAACAACAAAAAACGCGACAAGATAAAAATATTTATAGAAACATAAATGCAGCTATTTTCAAGTAGTTTCTTGGGCATATGGAAATTTAGGCGCCTTACACTTGCTTAGATGGATTTTTCATTCGATGAGAGCATGGTAGCGTTATTTCGGTGTAACGCGCTGCCACATAGTTCATATTCAGCGCGGTCGCCACAAACTCGCAGTCAAATTCACTTTCCTTAAAGGAATTTTTCGCGCTCTAAGATATTGTAGGTTGTCTGAGGAGCAAGGTTTGAGAACAGGGCGCCTATAGCTGACGTACCCGAATACTCACTTTATGTGTGTAGCGTTCTCATTTTATTGTTTTTATTGGCGAGTTTTATTACTTTCCTATCATCATTTTGATCAATACGCTTCGTCGTAGGAATGCTGTTTTTAATTATTGTGCCAGCATTTTTTTAGGGGGCAGTTACGTTTGGTTACAATGATTACTTTTTTAGCGCAAACAGCTCGTGTGACACGAAAGTAGACGTGACAAGCTTTGAACATTTTTGTCCGAACGAAAACATCATCTGCACACATTGCACATAACCTCACGTGGTGATGAAAATGACGTAGACAATAAATGGGTAGACTGACGTGGCAGTGACCCTTTATAGAGCTGGCGCCCACAAACTAAGCTCGGCAGCGGCAACAGGCGTAAGCTGGCGATCGTGAAAATATAGAAATGCTGCCGCTGCTTTCACCGCGGTAAAATGATAGCCGACAGGGAGACTTCGATGTAAGGTGTCAAATCTGCTACAACAAAGCGGAACAATGCGGAAGCATTGAAAGTGGCTGATATGCACCTGGTAACATCTTGCACCACAAAATGGCGGTGAAGCTACTCCCCCGACAGGCACTAGACCAAGGTTCTAGTTCTGAAACACGACAAATTTTGGCTCAGCTGCGATGTTTACGTGAAAGTTGGATTGTTCTTTGTATCGACAGATTCACAACCGTGACTAGTTCCGAGCGCAGAAGGCGCCCCGGCGTTTATTAGCTCTCGTTTTGTACATGCTAGGGGAAATAAAACAACAGTGGCAAGCTTTAGTCGATAATCAGGCTCGCATCGCATCCCGCTTGTCTTCACGACGCATCTTCCTTTATTGGATGTAAGAAAACAAAGCTAAGCCACTTTGAAATTCCGACAAAGAACAATGCCACTCGATGTGCTTTAGAGTACTAAACACCGATCCAAGGTTTGTTTACACCGTTCTTAAAGTTCAATGCTTCCTCACGTAACATGTACACAGCTTTCGCTATATCCCAACCGCTGTGGCTGCCTTCTCTCGCGCTGAGATCTTCTTGGTGCTGGTGTTAATGGGGAGATCGCGGTGATGAGCGCTGTCGTCGTTCGGTTAGGTGGATCCATTCTCTTGGCTGTCATCTGGCCTACCGTCATCACTGGACAGAAGGTTCAAAGCTTCAGCCCTAGCCATGAGGTGTGGTCGGCTGCGTCGCAAAACTCTACCATCTTTGTTGGCAACCTAGTGGATTTTTTTTAAGCCTGTGCATTACAAACATTAGTTTTCGGTGACCAAGAGTCTCCGCGTACTCTGACAACCCGGCCTTCAGATCAGGGAAAGATTTGTGAAGTCGTCTACCCTGAAGTAACTCTCCATGCAACTGACCGTCTTCTAGCGGACTGTTCCTGCTATGGAGCAATCCAAGGAAAATGTCATCGTTCAACTGAGACGTCTTCTTTAAAATTATTTACCATTTGAACGCTGTCTCCGCAAGGCCATTTGATCGGGGAAACCGCGGAGCGGACGTAATACGTCTAAAATCCTACTTTTTCGCAAATAATGCAAACTCATGACTCACAAACTGCATACCATTGTCTGTGTAGACTTCGACAGGTAATCTGTACCGCGCGAACACTGCGCTGAGTTTCATCCCAAGTGTGGCCGTCGTTGTGTCCCGTAGCAATTCTACCTCGGGAACGTTTGTTAGTGCAGCAAAAACACAGAGGTGTAATTTTTCCACCCACTGCAAAATATCGACACCCAGTGGGTAGGAGGCATGTTAGGCACTGGGCGCTGCAATAGCGGTTCATTTTGTTGTCGGAAGGCGTACTTCTGACAAACTACGCATCTCTTGATAAGGGTTTCGACGTCAACATTAGTGCCAGGCAACAACCGCAACTTACACGCTCATGCTTTGCATTTATTAATGCTTAAGAATTTTATGCTATGTAGGCAATTTCGCATGGGCGCTCTAATTGTCAGCGCTATAAAAAATAATTAGTTGGTGTATCAGAAAAAGAAGGGTACCATCGGATAGAACACCAAGTAAAGGTGTGCAAGTTACAAAATGGTTTATATCAGTTATTTAGTTAAATAATTAAGCTATTCACACGTCGAAATAGGCCGGGAAAGGCAATAATGACGTCTAAAGGAGCTCATGCTACTCGACTTGCGATGACGTAGGCGTAATTTCCGCTGGCGGGAAAATTGAAATGTTTGTACGTGAACGACCTCGAAAGGGCATGCTTCACGTGCACAAATGGGTGGGAATGGGTAAAAGTGTATAAAGAGAGCAATCAACCAACTACAGTCTGAAACGTTCCTAGCGCACTGCAGAGTTTGCAGTGTTGAAATTCAATTGCCTGAACATTGCTGCTGCACACGGTACATCGCGCGCTTCCCTTGTCGAACACAATCAGCGTTCCGTTGACCGCGTCAAGCTTCACCGACGTTCTATAATTGGTTTACAGGAAGGTAAAGGCACACCATGTGTCACTCGCGGAATCTGGCTGACACATCTCCCAGACAACACAGCAACGCTCCAGCTTGCGCATTTCTCCAGTGCAGGCTCTGCAGTGATCTCGGAATTTTTTGTCCCCAATCCTTCGAAGCAGCTCACGCCGCATTTGGTTGACGGTATCACAGCCTTGCATTCCTTAACCGACACACCACTCACGACAACTAGTCCACTTTCGAAGGGTTTAGTGTTCCTAGCACTGGACGATGGCTTCCCAAGCAGTGAATGACTTTACTCAAGTAGTCGTCCTGGCTAGTTTCTCCTGCCAAACGCTTCAAGGTTGCCAAAATGACGAGTGATGAAAGAACACTTGCAGCCTTACAGCGCGAACTTCCGCGTCACGTCGGTGCCTTCTTTCTCTGGGGTTTCGACGGATGCTCAAGCCAGCATGTTGGCGATCGCCAACCATTTCCCAAGAGCAAATTTCAGCTTGTAAGGGTATCTCAGCAAATGCAGAAAAAATCACTGCTGCCTGAAGGACGTTTCTCCAATCGAGTTTTCGAGATCGCTTTTAAGGGACAGTGGTCTGCCTCGAGGATAACGTTATGTCCGTACACAAAACGATGAAACGTTTCGCACGCAAAGACAAATGCCACAACCAGTTTTTCTATTGAGAGTATCTTCGTTGTTATTTGGTTAGTAGTCGTGAAGCATAAAGAATGGGCTTCCAAAAACCCTCGTAACGCTGCCAGAGAGCCGAGCCTATTCCAGTTCGCGAAGCATCGGATGTTACCTTCATAATTCCTTTTGGATCTAAGATAGCCAGAACAGGGGTTTTGGTCAGACTATCACAAATCAGTTTCCATTCATTACTGTGGTTTTCCATCCACTCAAAATATACGATCCCTATTTACCAAGTCGCAAAGCAACGTCGTTCGATCTATAATTGGTGGTACGAACTTCTACAAGCAGCTCAAAACACTGAGATTGCGCTACACTGCTTGCTTGTCAGCTGGTGGTGGCGGGGATCGTTGAATGAAATTCCCATCCTGAGGATTTTATTCCTGCTTGACATCAAATCTTTGCCGGATGACCCTTGGGATAAATTAGTGTAATGCTTGCACTTTTGTAGGAGGTTCATGCGCGTTCGCTCCAGAGTTCGGAGTGTCGAACGAAACTAGCAGCCTACGTAAAGAGCACAACGAACGGACAGGAAACATTTGATACTAAATTGGCACATTTTTGAAAACTGCTGGTCTACTTGGAAGAGAGGACTGAGTCCGTCAGCCAATTGCAGCACCAAATAGCCACGTTGCAACGATCAGTCATGCAACTAAAAAGCGCTAATGATGAGCTGCTTTACCGTTTGTACGGATTTGAGGGTCGGTCGGTTCGCAATAACCTGATTTTTCTTAGGCTCCCTGGCAGTAACAAACATTGGCAAGAAAGCAGAGAAAAAATACTCTCTACTCTTTCCTCCGTCACTAACCCTCTTCTATCCTACTCGATTTAATGTGCGCAGAGCTAAGGCACTTTCTCATTATGTAGCACCCGCCCCATCATTGTCAAAATTCAAATTAAAAGACTAAACAAACAGTTCTTTATTTGCGGAACGAGCTGAAGAAAAATAAAATTTCACCGAAGATTACTCCGCTGCTAATGGCATGACTCGTAAAAAACTCGTTCAGTTCGACAAAAGCCACCGAGGTTCTCCTTTCTTCAAACTGCACTACAAGACGTTATTTGACAATAAGAAAAACTGTGTGTACTGCCAAATCTCTTATAGCGTACGCGAGGTTGAGTCACGGGAAGAACGTATCAATCCCCAAGCGAGCCAACAATCAGTTTCACCTCTGAAAAGGGCGAGTGGCCTTTGTTCATTTTCATCCACATCACTCGTATCAGTCCATTTTGCCAACGTAAGAAGCACACTTAACGCGATAGACTTTCACCTCTAATTGACACATGCTCCGCTCACATCATCGCTTTAACGGCAACCATGGCTTTCAACTAATGCTTTTGGCCCAGAACGTTATCATAATACCTCATATCTTTCGCAATTTACCGTTGCGATCGAACCTTGCGCCATGGAGCACCTTGCGCCGTCTTACCAGCCATATCTAAAGATTTATCATCCCCGTGTGTCCACATCAACAACAATTTTTAAAAGGTAGGGGCTTCAGCTATTCTTGAGCATCAAAACATAATCCTGGAGATTGTTATCGTGCACCCTCATCCCTAGCTACATTTTCTAATGGCCTTCACGACGAAGTAAATATAATTCGGACACGTTTCCCCGCTGCACCTTTACTCCCTCTTGGCGATTAAAATTGCCCTAATATTACATGGAACTCACAGCTACCTAATCTTACATTCTTTACTTCTGAAGCCAGCGAATTCTTAGATTTGTTCTCTACATTTTCCCTCTCTCAGTTGGTACTGCAACCTACTCGAATAACATCGAACATTTCGAGCACTCTTGACATAATACTCAGCAGCCCATTCTGACTAAGCATCTTCTGTTTCATATCTTCCTGGAATAAGTGACCACTGAATGTTCTCAATTTTACTTAATGATCGCGTATTGAAGACATCTAAAGAGGACAAGATATTGTAACATAATAATCGATCTACCTCTGGCGCCATAAATAACGAACCCTTTGCATTTATTGACTTTCTCCTTGATTTTTTGGATGACCGCTCTGTAGAAACTGAGAAACCTTTGCATCGCAAGATCATGAACTTGTCGATAAACACATTCCTTTCTTCAGTATCACTCCTAACATATACGCGCCGTGCTATAATACACACATCAAAGGTCTATCTAAAACATTGAAACGTCTTTATCGATTGAGTGAATTTGGTTCGCGTACGAAATAGCCGCTAATGCTTACTTTGCAACATTAAAAAACGCCAAAACAAATTTTCTTTCTAACACTCTTCCGTCGATGCTGAGATCAAATACTTTGAAGCCTTGGTGCACAGTTAACCCGTCGACCTATAGCCATATTGCCCTTGATTCATCTAATAATCCTATTCATACTAATCTGTGTGCGGCTGTTCTTAACAGTTATTTTATTAAAAGCTTTTCTCATGCAAAAAAAAACTTATTTCCTCTGCTACCCATCATTACAACCTCATTTTGATGCCCAGAATTATTTTCGATGTGCAAGGCATTGTTACGTTTGTGGGCGTTTCCTCTGCGCGAGAGATACGCAAGATACACACACAGCGGGCCGTGTAAGAAACATCTTTAATCTCACTTTAGAAGGGGTCCGTCCATGGCGGTGCGGGAGGTCAGCGGGGTCGTCGTCTGGGCAGGCAGACAGCGATCCGCGGGTTGTCCGGGAGTGAAGAGAGAGCGAGGCGACGGCGTGCGCCTCTCTTTTTAGCCCCCGCGCGGGACCGGTTATTCCGGGATGAGCGGGGAGAGGGATGGGGTAAAGCGGCGGCGCATCGGTAGGCGCGGGAAAAGGGGTCCCTTTAAAAGTGGCTGGCGAAGTCCCCACATCTCCCTCCCCCTCAGCGTCCGACCCGGGGTCCGGCAACAGCCGGGTCATGTCCATGTCCGAGCCCGGGTCGGCGTGCAATATGAAGGCTTGTCGCCTGGCTCTAGTGGGATGTTTCTCAGCTGGTTCGTGTGGCGGGAGAAGGAGTAGGCATGGCGGGACTGTTCCAGCTGGTCCCTCTCCGGCAGCGGCTACATCCTCGGGGTCACAGCACAGCTGGGCTCGGCCACGGATACGCCTGGCAGCGGCCTTGAGCTGCTACTCTACATCGCTGTCGACCCATTTCCACGTGGCGCCGTGCTGGATGCACTGCGACACCTTTGCAGCAGGCGTTTCCGCCCCAGGCACACCTGGCTTCCTGAGGCCCGTACTCCAGGCCTGGGCAGCGGGCTCCAAATCCAGCCTCTTTGAAGACGGCCACTGGGCAGCAGGCTCTAAAGCCAGCCTTTTTGAAGACGGCAACTGGGCGGCGGGCTCCAAAGCCAGCCTCTTTGAAGACGGCCAGCATGGCCGCGCTGGTCACGATGATGGGCCACAAACCACTACAAACTAGGGGGGGTACCCCCTGTTTAAGTGGCCCCTCCTTGAACCATGCGCTTGGTGCGGTTTCCCGCCCCAGCTACGGTGTTCCTCTGGCTGCTGCAAAATCTTATCAGAATGCATTCTGAAAGAAGCAAAGACGTTAAACAAAGTAGTGCACTACCTTCGTCTTAGGTTATAGGGACGGTTGCGAACCGGGTTACTACCTGTACGCCTTACTGTGGGGGACATCGCTGCATCGCCTTGAGCTTCCCCCGCTTCGCTGTTATCGCCCTTGCGAAAGAGGTAAGCTTTCAAGTCTGCGACGTGCACCGGACCGGCGGTTTCACAGCTCGTCAACAACCGCAGGTGAGCGGCGTAGTCCGTGCCGTAACTTCTAATGGTCGAACCCATTTGTGCGTTAGCGACGCAGCGAAACCACGCGCTACGTTACTAAGCGGGTGCGTTCTTTTCAGTACCAAGTCGCCCGTGTTGAACACCATGTGATGACGACCTTTGTTGTAGTGATCCGCTTGCTTCATGCGCGCGACATCGAGGTTTTCACGAGCCGCGCGCTGCGCTGCCTCAAGGCGCTCGCGGAGCTTTGTCGCGTACTGCGTAAGCGGAGGGGGCGCGGGCCCCGCCGCGTTAAGTAGGGCGTTCTCTAGCGGAAAAGCAATCTCTTTCCGAAAATTCAAGTACGCAGGTGTCATACCCACCGACCTGTTCACGGTTGTTCTAGTGGCGAACGCCAGTTCGGACAGCCGCGCGTCCCAATCTCTGGGCTGCTCGGTTGTCGCGACCAGCAGGCTCCTAACATTCCGATTCACTCTCTCGGTTATGTTGCTCTGAGCGTGGTAGGTACTCGTTTTCCTGTGGGAAATTTGAAGCGCCCGACAGGAATCAACAGACTTCACTTGTGCAATGCGAAGCACTGTCTGTAATGAGGTCGGAAGAGAAACCGAAACGAGTGAATGTCTCCAACAGTTTCTCCCAAATCCGTTCTGACACAAGCTTCCTAAATGGGAATACCTCAACCCACTTGGAATAGTGATCCGTTATTACCATGATATATTGGTTACCGCGCGCGGAGCGAGGGAGGGGTCCTATAATATCGCACGCGACCACTTGGCACGGATAGTTGCTAACTACCGGCTTTATCATGCCAGCGGGTTTCCCCGCCCGAGGCTTGGCTACCTGGCGAACAGGACATATACGGGCGTAACCCAGCACATACTTATCATACCTGGCCAGGTCGCGACACGGCATAACTTGTCATAAGTCTTACTGCCGCTGCCATGGCTTGCCAGCGCTGAGTCATGAAAGTACCGGAGAAATCGTTTTCGCAACTTTCTCGGGACCACGACTCGGAAAGGGAATGCTATCGCCTCTTCTTCGTCAAGTTGGGGGATGTAGCGGAGCAGTAAGCCATCATCGCCCAGCAGATACACGTCATACTGCTGTAGCCTCGAAGACGACATGTAGAACCAAGTCGATGGTACGCCCATCACCCCAGAAGAATTTGACGACGACCCCCGCTGGACCCGAATTGTTAAGGCCCAGCGTTCGGCCTACCCTAGAGGAGACGCTACTCCTCAAAGCGACCCCCTCAAGTCCGCCATAGCACCCCCGCCATCACTAAAGACTCCCAGATTACGTCTCCATGTGCCTCTACCTCGACTTCCACAAAAAGACTACAGGATCGTGTTCCGCCCCGGCGGCGGCCTCGACCTCCGCACCACTACCAATGGGGCCCTCCTGACCTTACTTTGTGCCACCGCCAAAGTTGACTATGCCACCGCCCGTGCCAAGGATCGCCTACGTATCAACCCATACAACAACTCATTCACTGTTAGTTCACCCTCAGACCAACGCACCCGGTTATATGTCTGAACCTCTGAGCTGCGTCTCGCAACCAATTCGTACCCCCTTATGTTATGTTGCACTTATGTTGCCGCTCCTAACAACGTTCTCCGCGGTGTATATCTACAACGCCGTGGACAAACAGGGCCAAGAGGAGATCATAGCAGACCTTCAAGCTATGAACCCCAGCAACACCTACGCCATTGCCGATGCAAGACAAATGGGACGTACGCGGTCCATCCTGATCACCTTCGTCGGCACAAAAGAACTACCCCGCAGCATGATATTTAACTGCGGCCTTTTTATCTGCCATCCTTTCCGCCGCAAGGCCAAAGCCTGCACCAATTGTTGGTGCTACGGCCATCGCTCCGATGTATGCACCCAGCCCAGATCCGGACGCTGTACTCGCTGCGGAGCCGTGCACGAGATTCGGGAGCCCCGCGACTGCAAATCTAAATGCATCTTGTGCCAAGGCACACATGTCACGGCATCCCGCTCGTGTGGACTTCGCTACGCGCGGACCGGTCCCTCTCCAACCACCTCCTGCCTTAAGTCAACGTCATCCACCCCACCGCAATCAAAACCCTCCACCGAAGACACCCGCTTATCTAGACCCCGCCAGCGGTCCAACTCCCGGACCCGCCAAGAACTCACCCCCGCCGCCGCTCCGTCTCTTTTCCGCCACTGCCGAGTCAAGACACCTCATTGACTTCTTCCCAGGTGAGCCGGCCTTTGCAGCCTCCCACCCCCGACCCCGAAAAAGAAGAGCTCAAAGCTCAAGTCGCTGCCCAAAACAGGGAGATTACCCTGCTAAAACAATAGCTGCAGGCATTGTTAGGGCACCCCAACTCCCCATTCCTTCTCCACAATGCCCCCACCACCTGTCACTCAAAAGCCCCAGCCGCCCCTACCCGCCCCCATGTCCATCTCCTCCAATGCTTCATCCCGCGACACCTCCCCTTCCCGCACCCCTCCACAAAAGAGGCGATCCACCAACCAGCCCACATCCGCTCCGGAGGTGGAGGCCGTCATCCGCCACACAGCTTCGTTTCTTGATGCCCATGAGCAACGCCTCATGGCCGCAATTTCTGCCCTCCTTACCGACACGCAGAAATGGATGGAACAAATTAACGAACGCGTAGCCAGAATTGAGGCCCGCCAGAGTGCCCACGAAGCCGAACTTGCCCAGACGACCCTAATGGTGTCATCCCTCCTCCCCTCCTCCTCATCTCCCAATCCCCCTGCACCAGCAGGGGCACCCAGGCCTCGTGATGGCTAGACACCCCTCACGCCTTAATTTCTGGCAATGGAACTGTCGTGCTTTCCGCGGAAAGCGGAACGCGCTGCAGCTCCACCTCCAGAACATCCCTCCCCCCGAGCTCCCCGCTTTAATCGCCCTCCAAGAAACTTTCTCCCAAGTTAAGCTGCGCGACTTCACTGCTTTCCATCCTCCTTCCGCATCCCCCCAGAACATTGCCACTCTGATTCACCGCAACTACAATGCGATAGAGCATCCTCTCGACGTTCCAGATTGCACGCACCTTTTCCTAGAACTCCTCCCCCGGTGGCGACAGGATACCAGTCTCTTTGTTCTTAATGTCTACAGCCCTCCTCGCACACCTTCAGCTCCTCTCCTCCTCCTTCTACGCAAAGCCCTTTCTCGCGCACATCGCAACGCGCTCCTCATTCTTGGGGATTTCAATGCACATCCCGTCAGCTGGGGTTATCCCGGGAACAGTAGGAAAGATCTCGCGCTGTGGACATTCATCCAGAACGAACAGTTATCCGTCCTTAATGATTTTTCTGACCCAACCCGCATCGGCTCCAGCGTCCAACGCAACACTAATCCGGACCTTTCTATCTGCAAAAACGTCGTGGACGCAGTGTGGACGAACACCTGGGTCTTTCTAGGCAGCGACCACTATATCCTGTGCATCTCTTTCTCTCTTCCTAGCCTATCCTCCCGCCAGCGTCTGAGCCAGGTAGTCGACTGGGATCGGTTCCGCCACTCACGGCAACATGCCCCCCCCCCCCCCCCTCCATCTCAGACCTTTCTCAATGGACGGCCACCTTGCTCAAAGATGTTTCATCCGCCACCTCTACCGTCCCTACCCCTCCTCACTCCTCCACGGCTGACAGCCGCCTCCTTCACCTATAGGAGACATATCATTCCCTGCACCGCCGCTGGCTTTCACAAAAACACAATCGCTCACTACGCCTCCGCCTTGCCCGCCTGGGTATGGAAATCGAGGAGCATTGCTCATACCTCACCAGGTAGCAGTGGGGCCAGACATGCGACCGCATGGCCGGTAACCTCGGGCTGAGGGATACGTGGGCGTTCCTACGTGTCCTCCATGACCCGTCGCATACTAAGGCCAAGCAACGCAGGGATGTCACGCGCCTCCTACAATCCTCACTGCTATCCGATTCCGATTTCCTTCTTGCACTCCGAGATCGCTATCTCTGCACATCTCCTCCGTCCCCCCTCCCTTCTTACATCGGCACCATTAATCCTGCGCTTGACGCAGATATCACTTTAGGGGAGGTTTGTGCGGCGCTACATAAGCTCCGCACCACTTCCGCACCAGGAGCAGACCAAATTTCTAACAAGGCCCTCCGTAACCTGGACACGTCATCCCTAGATGCCATTACGGACCTCTTTAACAAACATTGGCACGAAGGCACTCTGCCTTCTTAGTGGACCCACGCTAAGGTGACCTTCATCCCCAAGCCCGGCAAACCAAGACATTCAAACTCTCAGTCATATTTCCCTCACCTCTTGTCTCGGTAAGCTCTTTGAGCACGTCGTTCTAGACCGCTTACAGAGCTTCCACGAGGACAACCATCTTTTCCCCGATTCGATGTTCGGCTTTCGCCCATCTCTCTCTACACAGGATGTCATGCTCCAGCTCTCCGAAGAGGTCCTTCACCCTCTTCACGATAAGCGCACTCGCGCGATCATGGCACTGGACTTGACGAAAGCATTTGATAATGTCTTCCATACCGCCATCCTAGATGCCCTTTCTACCCTTAACGTGGGTTCCCGAATCCACAGTTACATCAAGGCTTTTCTTGCCCATCGCACGGCTGAGATCTCATTCGGCACCCTCTCCTCTCCCGCGTTCCCTCTTGGAAATCGAGGTACCCCCCAGGGTTCTGTTCTCTCTCCCCTTCTCTTCAACATCACCCTTTTCCCTATGGCACGTGCTATAGCTAGCATTCCTAACCTCTCGCATGCTTTCTACGCGGACGATATCACCCTCTGGGTGACAACCGGCAATCTTGGTGAGATGGAAGCCGCTCTCCAGGCGGGTGCTTTAACGGTTGCCGATTATGCTCGCACGGTCGGGCTAGCTTGTTCCCCATCCAAGTCGGAGCTCCTGCTCCTCCTGGCTCGAGGCATAGTTCCAACCTCATCTCCTAACCTTAACGTCGCTATCGACGGACATCCCATCCCTTTTGTCTCTTGCATCCGTATTCTCGCTATCTTTCTCCAATCCAATGCCAAACACACTACTGTCATTTCCCGCCTTACTACCACCGTCCAGCAGACGGTACTGCTGATCCGACGGGTCGCTAACCGACACTACGGCGTGCGCGAGCACGACCTCCGTCGTCTTGTTCAGGCCTTTGTGCTAAGCCGCCTTGTCTACTCCCTCCCCGACCCCTTTCTGTCTCGTACCGAGGAAGACAAGGTCAACTGTCTCATCCGCCAAACCTATACGTCGGCTCTCGGGCTTCCCACTTCCACCCCCACTTCTCGTCTACTGGCGATGGGCGTCCACAATACTCTTTCAGAACTTGTAGAGGCCCATCGCGTGGTACAACTCGATCGTTTATCTCGCACCACCCCTGCCAGAGCCCTTCTTATTTCTCTTCGCTTGACCCCTGTCTCCCCTATCTGTGTCACTCATCTGTTGCCCAGCTACCTCTTCTCCATGCTTACTGTCAAGCCCCTTCCCAAGAACATGCACCCTGAGCATCATGCCACTCGCCGATCTGCCCGAGCCTTCACCCTCTGGTGCCAGTACGGTACACGGTATGACGCCGTGTATGTTGATGCGGCACCCTACCTCTCGCATCCCGCCTATGCCGTGGCCACTGTCTCTAATACACAAGCCCCCCTCTCCGTCGCCACTATCCATGATCTCACTTCCTCTGCCGCAGAGGAAGCAGCCATTGCCCTCGCCATTGCCAGCACACCAGCCCTTTTCATATTTAGCGACCGCAGTCCGCAACTTTGCAAAAGGTACAATCTCTTCCTCTGCGCTCAATATCCTTAAGCACTCCTCCCCCCCTTCCCGATCTATCCAACTCTTTTGGGTTCCGGCTCACGCGGGCCACCCTGGAAATGAGGCGGCAAATTCTATCGCTCGCGAAATGACCGACCGGGATGGACACGCGTGACTCCCTCCTCACCTTCCATGACATCACCCTCCACTACCGCAACTCCCGATTATCCCTCCTTCCCCCTCACAAGTCCCTATCTAAAATCGAACAGAATACGTGGCGCCATTTGCAGGCCCACACTTTCCTCTCCCCTGCACGCCTTGCCCTTATTCACCCTGGTGCCTTCTCGCCCCGATGCACGCTTTGCAGCTCTCCCCGAGCAGACTATGCTCACATTCTTTACTCTTGTCCGGCGCACTTTCCCCCGTCTCCTGGCAAATAAACAGCCCGCAGCTGTGGGAGGCTGCTTTGACCAGCTCGGAGCCGCATATTCAACAGTGGCTTACGACCTGGGCAGCGGAAGTCGCCGCCAGGCGTGACCTGGAGGCCACGACCAGCAGCTGGAAGGCCACCCACGGAACGGCGGCAACATAATTTTACTTTTGTATTTTTTGGGCCTCCACTGAATAATGTTTGTACCACCACCTTCCCGGTGCAAGCTGCACTATTCGCAAGCTCTGTCAGCACCCGCTGGCATAGACCGTCTGCTTTCTGGGCCTCAGTTAGCTCTTCCCTACTGACCGCTACTCACCAAGACAGATTTCTCTCTGCCTCGCTTCTTGGCAGGCGAGTAGTCGCCGCCACCAGCTGCTGCGCCTTCCCTCTCTCGCAGCACAGCGCCGTACCTCTATCCACCTCTTCTCTCTCTTTAACTACGCAGGGCGCGACTCTCGCGTCCGCCCTCGTCGAGCTCTCGTGGAGGACAGACGTGTCGCCCTGAGCTCCCTCCTCGACCGGCAGTTCGCCCCTCTTCTCCCGCTCTTCTCATTCGCCGCCACTCTCCGCTCCGCCCCTTTTTGAGGCTCCGCCCCCTTTTCTCCGCACTCGCGTCTTCGCGCTCCTCGGGAGCGGACGCGTGTCGGCGGGCTCCTACCGCCTCTACCCATCTCCCTTAGATTACCTTCATTGGATTACCTCCTGGTGGTTTTTGGATTACGTCGCATGAGGGGTGAGTTCGCCAGCCGGCCTTTTTCCTCCCTCGGAGCCTCACACATACCCATTATGTGAGTGTCGCCCTATCCTCTTCCGCGTTGCCCCAGTGCGCCCTCAGAACCTCACACATACCTTATAAGTGTGTGTCACCCTGTACTTTTCCCCATTGCCCCAGTGCGCGTTCGTGCTTTTTAGTTTTTCGGCTCCCTTGCCTCTGCCCGTTCTCTCAGTGCGCGTTCGTGCTCCGCCTGCCGATCAGACTCTGTGTCCGCGTTCTCCCAGTGCACTTCCGTGCTCCTAGCCCATATCTCCGCCTCCATGTGTGACGTATGGGTCTCTTGTGCATCCATCGGTTGGGTGCTGTGCACCATGCCTCTTCGGTGCCTTGAACTTGGACCTAACATGGCTGGATAAAGCGTCGTCTTTAAGAGACACATCTACCTGCGATGGAAGCCAGAGTAGATATACTCCGGTTCAAGCTTCCTGGTTGCCACCGTGGCGCGGGCAGCTTTGACTGCTGCCGCTAGCTTCGAAAACTTGTCGAAGAGGCCACAAAAATTTTAGAAGCTAAAGTCGAAGCACAGAATATCGTGGCTGCCTCAGAGAGACCCCCTCCTTCGGAGAACCCCACCACAGCGCCCAGCAAGCCCTGTTAACCTCTCCCTTAGGGATCAAGGTGAAACGCCAGATCCACCTGTCCTCAGGCGGTTCGATGCCTCCTGGATAGACTCTCCCACCCCTGGCCAGCAAGCCAATCCATCCGTCTTGCCTGCCGTACTCCCATGCATTGCGCATGAGGAGAACCCTCCAGCTTCAAGTCTATCCACCTTGCCTACCGTACTGCCAAGCATTACGCAGGAGAGCCCTCCAGCTTCAAGTCCATCCACCTTGCCTGCCGTACTCCCAAGCATTGCGCACGAGGAGCACCCACCAGCTTCAAGTGAGGGGACAACTTCCTCCCAAACTTCCCTGTCTGGGGTTTCCTCACAACTCACAGCCCTGCAGAGAGCATCAGCCATAGAAGATGCCTTCACTGAGACAGACTGTGATACCGAGCCTAATTGGGTCGAGATACAGGAAAAGTCTCGAACAGCTGAGGCGAACAACCGCAACCATGCCCCCTCTTCCAAGGTTGCCGATCCTGGGCAGGATGCGTTTCCTCCCCCCAACTCCGAGTACACTGACCCTGGCATCTGCCCCCTGACCTCCGGGGCCTCGTCTGCCCTCAAGAGCTCCAGTCCTGCTGCCCCTCCAGGACAGCAAAACCAACCTGTGAGCAACCTCACACATAAGGACACGTCCAACCAGGCCACTCAACCCAAGCGCAACAAACACAAGTCTCGCCGCGCGAAGTAGAGTGCCCCAAGAAAAGCCCTCTGCCGGTTTTCCTAGCAATACCTCCAATGCTTCCTCACGCATAGCCCCAGTTGCCCTCCTCTTTGCTCCACCCAGGGACTCGGAGGCTGCCCTCAGCAACCCTCCTCTTTTATCCTGCGCGGAAAAAAGACAATTTCCTCTGTCCCAGCCGGGACTCCATTGCTAAGTTTCTGGCCGCCTTACCTGGAGTCAAAGCTGTTAGGGTGAACCTCCGCCGTAATGTCTGTGCTGTGGATACCCATTCTTCAAGTGATCTTGATCCTCTCCTAGCTGTCAACGACATCTGTGGTGTCCAAGTGCGAGCTAAGGAAGGTGGTGGGAAGACCTCCTCTGGCCTCATTTTCTCAGTCGACCCCAGCCTCTCTGAGGACGACATCGTCAACGGACTTGAAAGCAGCGTCCCTGTACTTGGATGAGCTAGTCATCTGCTTCGCAGGTACTGAGCCACAAGAGGTGGCCCTGTACAAACTCCGGCGCTCTGTTCGCGCTCCCCTCCCACGCCCTTTACAATGCCTCAAGTGCGGAGGTTATGGTTATGCCACGGCGGCCTGCACCTTTCTCCCCCGCTGTCTTCGCTGCGGTGCTTCTCACCCGACCGACGACTGCGACGCAGCCTCCCCTCACTGTCTCAAGTGTAAGGGGAGGCATGCCGCTACAGAGCCAAGGTGCCCACGCTGGCAACAGGAGAGGCAGGTCGCCATTACGTTGGCCACACCCAAGATCCGCATCACAAGGCAAGAGGCCGTTAAAATGGTGAAGAAGGAACGAGCTGAGCCTGCCAGCACAAGTTCTGGCAAAGCTGCAGAGTCGACTAACTCCATCCAACCCCCACGAGATCACCCAGCAACCACCGCTGAGCCACGCAACTCGACTTCCCACGACCCCCAGTCTTACTGCGGTGTTGCGAAGTCGCCCCCACGCTCAGCCCCCGCATCGCGCCCTGCTCACACTGACCAGCGCGAAGCCATCAAAGCCGCACTTGCAGCTGCCGTTGCGGCTCTCATCGGGCATCTTCCTGTCAACTCACCTGAGCGGCAACTCTGCGCGGCGGCTCTTACCGCTCATAAAACCTTTAACTATCATGGCTAATAACCAGCATGTACATCGGCCGCGAGTGATGCAGTGGAACTGTTCTTCCCTCCGCCGCCGTCCACCTGAACTCGCAGCTGTTCTGCCACTGAAGCAGTGGGATATCCTGGCTCTCCAGGAGACCCACGCTAGTGCAGAAGAAGTCCAGCGTGTGTTCTTTGCCCTTCTGGACTACCTCGAGTCCACCCACCTTATTATGCGCCTATGACATCTTGGCGTTTTGTCTCACCTGTGTCACAGAGCATTTATCTACTGTACCCAATCTGTGGCTACCCCGCGTTATGCTGTGCGCGTTTGACTGCGCTCCTCTCCGTTTGCCCAAAGTGTGATTTCACTGACTGTGCATTCGCACATTGTGCCCATCCTGTGACTCGTTACTGTGCTCAGAGGCTGTGTCGGGTTTGTGTTCACTTGAGCGACTGTGCGCCGAGTGTTGTGCCGCCCCTGACCATGCCTTTGTCCCCTGTGCCCAAAGTGTGACCTGACTGACCATGCCTTCGCACATTGTCCCTATGCTGTGTCACGTTACTGTGCTCAGTGACTGTGTCATGCTTGTGTTCACTCGAACCACTGTGCTTCCGAGTGTTGTGCCATCCCTGACTATGCCTTTGTTCGCTCTGGCCAAAGTGTGACTTCACTGACTGTGCCTTCGCACATTGTGCTCATCCTGTGTCTCGTTACAGCTCTCAGTGGCTGTGTCGTGTTCGTGCTCACTCGAGCCACTGTGCCTCCGAGTGTTGGGCCCAACCTGACTATACCTTTCTTCGCTTTGTCCAAAGTGTGACTTCATTGACTGTGCCTTCGCACATTGCTCCAATCCTGTGATTCGTTACTGTGTCATGTTTGTGCTCACTCAAACTACTGTGCCTCTGAGTGTTGTGCCCAGACCGTGACCTCAGTGGCCCTCCCAGAGTGACCGCCATCCCCCTGAGTGACTCCTTCCTTGCGGGTCCTTGTGCCTCACCGGTACGAACCCTGGACCCCTTCACCAGCTCCGCTCTTCCGAGCGCCGCACTCCTATTGTCCGCCCATCCAACAGTGGGCCGACCTTCAGTGATCCCGTCTCGATGCCTCGCGCTTATCCCGGCGTTCTAGGCTCACCGGATCCTCTTGCCCTTTACCTTCCTTCCTTGCCAGTCATCCTCCCTTCCTTTTAACCCCCTCCCCCTTAATTCGGCGCAACGGCGGTGATCCCTCACACCTGAGGAGACAGTTGAACGCGCCGATCCCCCTTTCATTCTCCCCAATAAAGAACCACTTCTCTCGCGTCCCCCCTCTCCTCCTTTCCAATAGCGGCGACGCCGCTTTCAGCAATGCTAGTCTGCGCCTCTGATGCGCTTCTGCCAGCCTTCCACAATGCGCGCGATAAAGCATCGGTCACCTTATTCATGCTGCCGCGGCGGTATACTCAATGGCGTACGAGTAACGTTGCAACATCAGCGCCCGTCTCGCGAGTCTGCCTGAGGGGTTTCTCGGCCTCTTTAAACACGAAAGTGCATGGTGATCTGTCTGCACGGTGAAAACCGCTCCGTCTAGGTACATGTCGAACTTTTACAATGTGAACATTGTCGCCAGGCATTTCTTTTCGGTCACGGAGTAATTCCGCTCCGTCGATGTGAGCGTGCGGCTAGCGAACGCGACAGGGCGCAGCTTGCCCTCGTGTTCCTGCAACAGCTCCTACACCGGCATCACTAGCATCTGTATGCAAGACAAACTGCTTGGTCAGGTCGGGGAGGTGCAAACTAGCGGTGTTCGCTATCGCGCGCGCCAAGGCAACAAAAGTGTCGTTCTGTTCCTTGCCTCAGACCCACTTCGAGCTTTACGCAACAGCTGGTTCAACGGACTAGCGAGCTCCGAACACCTAGGGATGAATTGTCTGTAGAAAGCGACCACTCCCAAAAACCTCTGCAAGCTCTTCACATCCGTCGCGCAGGGGTAGTTCAGAATTGCCTGCAGTTTGTCATCGTTTGGTCTCAAAGTGCCATCATCAACTACAAAGCCCAAGAGGTTCACACTCTTTGATGCCAACAGCACTTTCTTTGGGTTGATCGTTATACCCGCACGTCTCATTCTTTCAAGAACGAAATTAAGGTAACTGAGATGCTCTTCGAACGACTGTGAGAATATCACGAAGTCGCCGAGGTACGCCATCGCGTAATTGAACCTTGCATCGCCCAGCACTATGTCCATCAATCGAATGAACGTGCTCGGTGCATTAGACAAACCAAACGGGAGTCGAGTAAATTCGAAGAGCCCGCGGTGACAGGTGAATGCGGTTTTCTGAATGTCACTTTCCGCCACCTCAATCTGCAGGTACCCTCTGCTTGCATCCAGGACTGTGAAGAACCTTGCATTCCCTAACGCGTACATCACAGCCTCGATCGACTGGAAATGGTACGCAACCGTAGGCGTCAATGAGTTGAGCTTTCGAAACTCAACACACCGCCTGACCAAACCATCTTTCTTTGGCGCTAGAACCACTGGGGACGCCCAGGGACTTTGCGAGGGTCTCATCGCGCCGGTATCTATCATCTCGTCAAGGGCGCTGTCGAGAAGCTGTGTCTTATGCGTGCTTAACGGCCGCGGGTTACACATGAAAGGGCGCGCATCACCCGTTTCAATCTCGTGCTGAAGCACGTCGGTTCTCCCCGGTTTCCCTATGAAGCAATCCGAAAACGGGAGTAAAGTTTGAACAAGCCTTCGGCGTTGACAACCGGATCCTGAGAAGGACGGGTTAATTGCTTCTAATGGGCTACCATTCAGCGTCGCGGGGGAGCCGTCTGCCACACAAGCGCCTTCTGGGCGACGCATTCCTGTTTGGGTGCGCTGACAAAGGGAATGAGGGGGGTGAAGAGGCTGTAGCGATAGCCGTTCTCCCCCATGTCGAGCACAATGCCTTCGCTCGAAAGATCTCTTCCCAGAATAACTGGCATGGCTAAACTGGGCAGAGACGAAGCGATGCCTCCGCTTTCTGCTGTCAAAGCGCACGACCAGACGCACCGCTCCCTCCGCTTTTGCCGTCCCGGCTGCTAAGCTCAAAGGGGTTTCGGCTGGCCTGACACGAATGTTACATCTACGGCAGGCCTCGAATACGTCGTCACCGACCAGTGACAGCGTTGAGCCCGTGTCAACGAGTGCAGAGTAGCTTTGACCAGCTAACCACTCTAGCATAAAAGGGCTCGGGCGTGACAACATTCCTTGCGCTCTACAGGCGGGGGGGGGGAGCCTCTGCGCCGCCGTTGCGGTCGCCCGATGACGCGGCGTGGGAGTATATTTCCCATTTTCTGCCGTGACTACAGCGAAATTCTCCCGCCGACGGCGACAGGCTGGTGTTACCAATTATCGCCACCGGCGGTCCGCGTTTCCCTGCATACGCTTGCTTGACACTCGCGTGTCACGTGGCCCGGCTGGTTGCAATTGCAGCTAAGTCAATCGTATCACCTGTCGCGCGGTCGAGTGATGCCGCGTTCCACGAGGCCGTTGGGGACGTCTTTCCCCTCTCGCCGCGCCTATGCGGACGTCGCTGACGCAACCAGCTCAGCGCCGCTGCTCGAACGCACAGGGGTCAAGAGCGCGAGGAATACCGGAGCCTTCCGACGGCCTTTCCTGCCCTACCGTCATTACGTCTGCGCCTCTGGCGCGCGGCGCGGAGTCTTCGCCTCCGGCCTAGGCGCATCGCGGCTCTAGCGATTCGGCTGCCCTGGGGGGGGGGGGGGGGGGGGGGGGGGCTGGTAGCGCAATTCAGAGAGTAAATCCGCCTTCACTGCCTTCGCTTCCTGTGCTAGGGCCTCGAGGTTTGCAAAACGACGTCCCCGCAAATGCGGCCTGAAACGCGGTTGGCACTGCCTGATCACGCGCGCGACCTGTTCAAGATCGGTTGCTATGGGATCTGCCCTCTTGTAGAGTTCCTGCATTGCGCGTACATACTCAAGGAGGCTCGCCTCTGGGTGCTGTGCGCGCAACGCTAGATCCTCAAGCATCCGGCGCTCGTAATCGGGCGGCAAGAAATCGGCGCCGAAGCGATCTGTGACGTCTACCATCGACTGAAAGGCTAGCTGGCAGCGTCTCCATCGCGCCGCGCTCAACGAGTGCTACGGGAATTACCTGCGCTAGCACCACGTCGTCTGGGGAACCCAGTGCCATCTGATAATCTTCGAGTTCTTGCAAGAACCCGTGGACTGACTTCACGTCCGTGTACCGGAAAAGGAAGGGACCTCTACATTTATCCGCGGACGCGAAACTGTCGCCGCAGCTGCGGTTTGGTTGGCGCTAGCCACCGAACCGAGCTGACGGGCGAACACAGACAACATTTCGTTCATCTGCCTCATCAGGGTGGCCGCATCGGTAATCTGCGCAGACTCTACCGCATCCCTTACCTCACTTCCGGACGCACTGTCGTCCGAAGTGGCGGCCCTATCTGGCACGTCCTTTCTCGGCGGCATTGCACTCAGCAACTAAGGCCGGCCGGGAGCCGCAGAACAACTGCACGCGCACGACTACCATCTAGCCCGCATCAGGAGGGTAGTCGCAAAGGCTAATCGCGGCGATAATATTTCGTAAAACTAACATATGCAAAAAATTAAAATTCAGACACAAACCGTCTGAAGCTAAAAAACACACACATAACCCAAAACAAAATTAAGACACCATACAAACACTACTGTACTACACTCCACTTTTGCACATACGATAGCCCTAAACTCAAAATGGCGTCGCGCCTATCATACAAAGGACCGGCCCGTCGCGAGCCTTGCCGTGCGCTCCCACATCGGCAGAGAATTCGTTCACATGGGTGCTAATTCAGCCCCCGTTGGGTGCCAGTTGTGAGCGATTCCTCTGCCCGAGGCATACCGCAAGACACACACACAGCGGGCCGTGTTAGAAACATCTTTAATCTCACTTCCGAGGGGGTCCGTCCATGGCGGTGCGGGAGGTCAGCGGGGTCGTCGTCTGGGCAAGCAGGCAGCGATCCGCGGGTCGTCCGGGAGTGAAGAGAGAGCGAGGCGACGGCGTGCGCCTCTCTTTATAGCCCCCGCGCGGGACCGGTTATCCCGGAATGAGCGGGGAGAGGGAAGGGGTAAAGCAGTTGCGCATCGGTAGCCGCGGGAAAACAGCTCCCTTTAAATGTGGCTAGCGCGGTCCCCACAAGTTTACCGGGAGAAGAGTAGTTTGGCAGATTATCAAATATGATGAAATAAAAGCCAAATTTAATAACAACCTCATATGCTTATAGTTCATTAATTTTACCAACATTTTTCAGCAGGTACTGGATACATCCTCTCTTCCCACTGTCTGGCTCCAATTCTAAATCCGCTGATACAACTAATCCTGCGATCTACCGACCCATTTCCATACTAGCACTTGCTGCAAGCCGCGAGAACGCGCACTTTTTTTATCAGCTAATTAACTTTTTGGAATCAAATTCATTTTCCACATTATTTCAACATGGCTTCTGGAAATCACAGTCTTGTTTAACGCAGCTTATGTACTTCACGCACAAACTCCACTGCATCTTAGACCGTTCATCTCAAGCCGACTGCATATTTTTAGACTTCTCAAAACCCATCGACAAAGCTCCGTACAAGTTCTTTTCTTTACTAAACAAAATTGTTAAATATTAACTACATTTTTCTGAAATAGATTGCATGCTTCCTTACTAATTGCTCAAAATTTGTTGCAGCAAACGGCCATAACTCCCCGCTATGGGAGTTATGGCCCTATGCTGCATATGCATATGGAACTCATATGCGTTCTTGTGGAACACAAGGGTCTGTTCTTGGCCACTTTTCCTTATCTACGTTAATGACGTTCCATCCACTGTGTCGTCTGATATCCATCTTTTCGATAACGACTGTGTTATTTTCCGCAAAATAAGGAACACTAGCGACACTACAGTTCTACAAATGACTTATCTGCTATAGCAAACTGATGTAATACTTGGCTCATGGAACTGAATAGTATCAAATGCAAAGTTATGCACCTATCTGATACAGATTCCGGTCCCACGACTTACTGCTTAAATGACACTGCTTTGGTACCCGTTTGTGTTCAAGTACCTCGGGGTTTATATTACTAATAATTTAGCCTGAACTAGCCACATTGATTGAAGTAATGCTAATCGCATGCTAGTTACCTCCGTCGTAACTTTTCCAGCGCCCCATCTTCCCTTAAATTGCAGCTGTTTAAGTATCTTACACGCCCAAAACTTGAATACGAATCATTAATATGTGACCCTGCCTATGTCACCCTAGCCCTTTCTCTTCAAATTGTTCAATATAATTTCACTCGCTTCATTCTTTCTAACTACAATCGAACAGCCAGCACATTATCAATGAAAAATAGCCTTGAATTATCTTCTTTATCGTCTCGCCGTAAAATCTCTCGCTTAGTATTATTTCATAAAATATTCCACCATCCCACGCTGCAGACTTAACTAATTCTAGAGCCGCTCTATCGCTCTCATCGCATTGATCACGTTCACAAAGTTGGTCTGAGTCGCTGTAACAATAAAACCTTTTTTTTTCATTTTTCAGTGTTATATCCCCTTACAGCTCGTGATCGGAACATCCTTGCTATTAAAATTGTATCCATCAATGACAACCAACTGGTTCAAGTGGACTTGTCTTCGTCTCGGCAGAGCGATGAACGAGGCTCTGCCCAGATGAAGACAAATCCACTTCTCGAAACATTGGCTCGACCTGCGAACTGAGCTCCCCCCCCCCACTCTTTGTTCAGGGCACTTTTTGATATTGTATGATTAAGTAATATTTAGTTAACATTGTATGATTAGGAGACACTTGTTCAATGTTACATGCCTAACTACATTTCTTGTTTAATAATATATAATTTGACCACTGTAACGCCTCTGGTCCTGAGGGTAAATAAATTGCAAAACAGGTATTGGGCTCTAATATGTTCAGCTGCCTGATGCTGAAGAGAACGACGACAAGCATGTTCAACGCGCGTGACGGTCAGGAAAGAAAACGACAACGAAGCTCGCTTCGACGCTCGTACGTGTGCTGACACATCACGACTGATCGCAGAACGTTCCATTGACTGATTACGACGTATCGCCCTGTTCAAGGTCTTCTAGAACAAGTGGTGGAGGTGCCAGCAATCCCCTCAACCTGGAGCTTCGCAGCCGAGCTTTCCCTACCACGTCCGCGATGCCTGAGACCGCCAGCCAACCGCCAGCCCCATCACCTGTCATCTGTCCCGGTGCAGCGCGTCAGCGCGACCCAGCCGTCTTCAGCGGCACCGATGGCACGGATGTAGAAGACTGGTTGGCGTCGTATGAACGCGTAAGTGCGTACAAGTGGGACGACACCGTGAAGCTTACAAACGTCATTTTCTATTTGAGCGACGTTTCCAACCTATGGTTTCGCAACCATGAGAGTGACATTTCTACCTGGACGGCTCTCAAGACCAGCCTGACCGAAGTTTTTGGCCGTCCTGCTATACGTAAGCTTCGCTACGTATAGCAGGACGCTATATCGAGCAACACTTGCAAAGTCGGGCACAACAAACCGGCGAAAACTTCACCAGTTTCATAGATGTCGTAGACCTCTGCAAGCGCGTAAACCCTACCATGGGCGACGCCGAGAAGATCGGACACATTGTGCAAGGCATTGATGATGACGCCTTCCAAATGCTTGTCGCCAAAAACCCCCAAACTGTGTCCGACGTTATCAGCTTCTGCCATAGCTTCGATGAGCTGCGCAAGAGGCGGCTTTCCACACGGCGTGCTGGCCTTCAGCAGGCCACTCTTTCTAGCTTGGTTCTCTCCGGGGACGGTGCCCAGCACCAGCAGTCGCTAATTCAGCACATTCAACAGTTTGTTCGTGAGGAAGTCGCACGCCAGCTTTCCTTGTCCACCTTCACTTGCCCGCCAGCACCTGCACCTGCGCCGCCGCTCACTCCCACTCTTCAGCGTGTCATACAAGAGCAGGTCGCTGAGGTTCTGCCTTCACCTCCTCAGCAGCCGTTGGGGGCGGCTCCTCTCACGTACGCTGATGTTTTGGTGCGGCCACCACCCCCTGTCGCCCCTGTGTACAGCCGGCCTCCCCTCCTATACGAGCCTCAGGGAAGTCAGCAAACTGAGCAACCTACAATCCCCCCTTATCGTCCGGTTCTCCGCCGTCGACCACAGCCACACTCTTCCAACCCCTGGCGCACACAAGACAACCGACCTCTTTGCTACGCCTGTAGAGTCGCCGGTCATGTGGCTCGTTTGTGCCGCAATCGTGGCCCCCGTCCCTACGACTATACACGTGAGCCGATGTACAATCTTCCCCCGTCTCCCTCACCTGTGTTCCCTGAGCCTCCTCCGCAGTCCTCTTCAAGTTACGATCGCCGCTCCCACCGCTCGCCTTCTCCTGACCGTCGTTTCCGTTCTCCGATGCTCCGCCGCCAATCAGCCGTTCACACGGAAAACTACCGGCCGCAGTTCCGGAGGCAGGAACTGCGCCATCAGGGACCAACTCAAGACCTGTTCATGCACCAGCCAACATTATTACCATATTCATCGAGGGAGTTCCTGTCGAAGCACTTGTAGACACTGGCGCAGCAGTTTCAGTTCTTAATTACGCCCTCTCTCGCAAACTCAAAAATGTGATGACGCCGCTTCCTGCAGTTTCTCTTCGCACCGCCAGCGCTCAAGAGATTTCACAATTAGCCGCCTGCACCGCCCGCCTTGTCATCCACGACGTTCAATACACAATAGAATTCCTCGTCCTCGCCCGCTCATCACACGACGTCATCCTTGGTTGGGACTTCCTCTCCAACCATAACGCCATAATAAACTGCGCCCATGCTCAACTTGAGTTATCACCCCTCAGTGACACTTTTCGACACACCCGCTGCTGCTGCCGCTACCGTGCACGTCGCAGAGGACACCGACGTTTTGCCTTTCTCCTCAGTGCTTGTTCATCTTTATTGTGCTGCTCTTTCCGACGCCACTGTTGTCTGCACACCTTCGTTACGATGCGCTGACCAAAAATCATTGTTGCTGCCCCATGCTGTGCTGACAATTTTTCGCAACTCAAGTCCTATTTTTGTTTGTAACCCGTGCTCCTGCCCTACCACTTTACTTCGTGGCCAGTCACTGGGTAGTGTTGCTTTGCTCGATTCCACGCCCCCCTATCCCTTCGGCGATACTACCGCCGGCCTTCACATCAGCGCCATAACGCCTATTCCTGTCGCCACTCCATCATCCCTCGAAGTTTTCCACCGGTCCATCGACGCTGGCCTGACGCCCTTACAACGAGCCCAGCTTGTCGCCATCCTACAACGTTTCGGGGCTTCGTTCGACTCCCAGCAACATTCGTTGGGGCGCACAACTACCGTTACTCACCGTATTGATACCGGCACCCATTCCCCTTTGCGCCAGCGTCCGTACCGTGTTTCAGCCGCCGAGCGCCGCATTATTGACGAACAGGTGACCGACATGCTCCAGCGCAACGTGATCCAACCGTCGCACAGCCCTCGGGCGTCTCCGGCCATCCTGGTCAAGAAAAAAGACGATTCCATCCGATTCTGTATAGATTACCGCCAACTGAACAAGATCACGCGCAAGGACGTTTATCCTCTCCCTCGTATCGACGACGCCCTTGACTGCTTGCAGGGAGCTGAGTTCTTTTCTTCAACAGACCTGCGTTCCGGCTACTGGCAGGTGCCGATGGCAGACGCCGATCGTCCAAAAACCGCTTTCGTCACACCCGATGGGCTCTGAGTTTATTGTCATGTCATTCGGACTGTACAATGCCCCTGCCACATTCGAACGAATGATGGACGACCTACTCAGAGGGCTCAAATGGCACACTTGTCTTGGTTACCTTGACAACGCTGTCATCTTTTTTCCAGATTTTCCATCTCACATCCAGTGCTTTGGCACAGTTCTACGATGCCTGACCGACGCTGGCCTCCAATTAAATTTAAAGAAGTGCCGTTTCGGAGCACGGCAACTGACCATATTCGGACATGTGGTCTCCAAGGATGGCGTTCCTCCCGATCCGGCAAAATTGCGCGCTGTGGCAGAATTTCCCAAGCCGACTAATGTGAAAGAACTCCGCAGCTTCGTCGGCCTCTGCTCGTACTTCCGCCGCTTCGTTCGCAATTTCGCCACAATCATCGACCCTCTCACCAAACTCCTGTCCAGCCACGATCTTTCAGCTTGGTCTCCGCACTGTGATGATGCCTTCGCCACACTCCGCCATCTTCTGACGACTTCGCCAATCCTGCGTCATTTCGACCCTTCTCCCACGGAAATCCACACTGTTGCCAGCGGCGTCGGCCTCGGCGCAGTACTCGCTCAGCGGAAGTCTGGCTTTGATGAGTACGTTGTCGCTTACGCAAGTCGGACCCTGACAAAAGCTGAAGCAAACTATTCCGCCACCGAGAAAGAGTGTCTCGCTATTCTCTGGGCAATAGCAAAATTTCGCCCCTACTTGTATGGCCGTTCTTTTGATGTCGTCACCGATCATCACTCCCTCTGCTGGCTGTCTTTGAAAGATCCTTCTGGTCGACTGGTCCGTTGGGCTCTGAGGCTCCAAGAATACGACATTAACGTCATCTATCGCTCTGGCCGTAAACATGCCGATGCTGAAGCTCACGCTCTCCCTTGCCGTCTGAAGCCACTCCTGCTATATCCGTTCTACATTCCACCGACATGCCCACCGATATGACTTCCTAGCAACGCAAGGACGCATGGATCGCTTCAGTTCAGTTCAGTCGTTCAGACGTGTCCGACTCTTCGTGACCCTACGGACCATGTCACGCCACGCTTTCCGGTCTCTCACTATCTTCCTAACATCACATAGCTTCATCTGCAGTGCCTCTAGGATGCCATCTAACCATCGCGTTCGCTACCTACCCCTTCTCCGCCGACCCTCAACCTTTCCCAACATCAAATCTCTCTCCAGCGACTCCTCTCTTCTCATCAGATGACCAAAGTAGCTGAGCTGTAACTTTAGAATTTGACCCTCCAATGAGCAGTCAGGGTGTATGGTCGACAATATCGACTGATTTGACCTTCTGGCAGTCCAAGGAACTCTCAAGAGTCTTCGCCAGCACCACAATTCAAACGCGTCAATTCTTCCGCGGTCAGCCTTTTTCACAGTCCAACTCTCGCATCCATACATGACAACTGGAAAGACCATAGCACGAGTTATACGGATCTTGGTTGGCAGACTAATGTCTCTGCTCTTTACTAGGCGGTCAAGGTTAACCATTGCTCTCTTTCCCAGAAGCAGGCGTCTCCTAAATTCATGGCTGCAGTCTCCTTCCGAGGTAATTTTGGAGCCCAAGAACAGAAAATCTGTCACAGCTTCCACTTCTCCATTGATGCTCCAGGACTTGATAAGGCAAGACGCCATGATCTTTGTCTTTTTAATGTTCAGTTTAAGCCCAAACGTCTCACTCTCTTCTTGTACGCGCATCAGAAGACTCGAGTTCCACTTCACTTTCTGCCATTAAAGTGGTATCATCCGCATATCTAAGGTTGTTGATACGTTTTCCAGCAATCTTCACTCCAGCTGAAGACTCGTCCAGACCGGCCTTTCTCATGATGCACTCTGCATATAGGTTAAATAGGCAGGGCGACAGTATGCAGCCTTGCCTCACTCCTTTCTCGATCGGAAACCAATCAGTAAAACCATGCCCAGTTCTGACTGTGGCCTCTTGCCCTTCATACAGGTTCCTGAGGAGACAGATGAGGTGAATTGGAACTCCCATCTCTTGGAGAGCTTGCCACAATCTGCTGTGATCTACGCAGTCAAACGCTTTCGCATGATCAATAAAGCAGAAGTAGATGGGTTTCTGGAACTCTTGCCTTTTCCATGATCCAGCGAAGGTTGGCAATTTGGTCTCTAGTTCTTCTGCCCTAGCGAAACACAGCTTGCACGTCCGGAAGCTCCCGATCCACATACTGCTGCAGCCTACCTTGAAGGATTTTCAACATCACCTTGCTAGCATGCGAAAGAAGCGCGATCGTGCGGTAGTTGGAACAATCTTTGGCACTGCCTTTCTTTGGAATGGGGATGTAAACTGACCTCCTCCAATCCTGTGGCCATTGTAGGGTTGTCCAAATGTTCTGACGTAATGTATGCAGAATGTTAACAGCGTCATGGTTGAGGTTTTGAAGCAACTCAGCTGGAATGCCATCAATTCCGCTAGCTTTGTTCTTAGCAAGGCTGGCTAAGGCCCATTAAACTTCACTCTTCAGGATGCCCGGCTCGAGATCAGTAATCACAACCGTCTTATGTTGGGTTTGCACATTCGGGTGCTTGTACAGTTCTGTGTATTCCTGCCACCTCTTCTTTATCTCTGAGGCTTCACTCCCGGATTTTTTGTCTGGCCGCGCTTCACGACCACCTTGCCGCGCTCTCGGTAGCCAGTCTCACCATTTCGCCATCAGAGACGAGCTCCTCTACCGTAGGAATTACCTTCCGGATGGTAGAAAGTGGCTCCTCGTAATTCCGACCCATCTACGCTCCGTGATTTGCTCCCATTACCACGACAATCCCCAATGTGCCCACGCCGGCTTATTGAAAACCTTCAATCGCCTGCGACAGCGGTACTACTGGCGTGGGATGTACCGTTATGTTCGTCGGTTCGTCCAGTCCTGCCAAGAATGTCAGCGCCGAAAACACCCACCTCGCCAACCCGCCGCTCCTCTGCAGCCGCTGACCTGCCCAGCTCAGACCTTTGAGCGTGTTGGAATAGACCTATACGGCCCGCTTCCTAGCACATCAACAGGCAATCGCTGGATCATCGTTGCAATCGATCATCTCACACGCTACGCCGAAACGGCGCCTTTGACATCTTCTACAGCTCAAGACATTGCCTCCTTCATCTTCCATCACATAATTCTTCGCCACGGGGCTCCCAAAGAATGGCTGAGTGACAGAGGTCCCGCTTTCCTATCTGAAGTTGTCGAAGCTGTTCTCAGAGAATGCAAAATCGTTCACCGCGCTACCTCCGCGTACCATCCGCAAACAAATGGAATGGTTGAGCGTTTTACCCGCACCATGGACGACATGCTAGCAATGTATGTCGCTTCCGACCACTCCAACTGGGACCGCGTTCTTCCATTCATCACATTCGCTTATAACTCTGCCACACAAGCAACCACCGGTTTCTCGCCATACTTCCTCCTGTACGGCCGTGAGCCCTCTTGTACCATGAACACCATTCTCCCTTACCGACCGGATTCTTCCGAATTCATGACTGTTTCACAAGCTGCAACTTATGCCGAGGAATGCCGCCAGCTTGCCCGGTCCTTCACTTCTCACGCCCAGCAACAGCAGAAAACCATCCGAGATCAATCTGCACTTCTTCCTACTTACCGTACAGATTCTTTGGTCTGGCTATGGGTGCCTTCCTCCAGTCCCGGCCTTTCATCCAAACTTCTGAGCAAGTATCAGGGCCCCTACCGTATTGTCAAGCAAACATCCCCCTACAACTACCTCATCGAACCCCTTACGCCATCCACTGACCACTGTCGCCGAAATCGTGAAATAGTACACAGTAACCGCCTGAAACCTTACTACGATCCGGCCATCGTCACATCGCCATGAGCCGCCAGGATGGCGTCTTTTGCCCGGGGGAAGTTGTAAAACAGGTATTGGGCTCTGATGTGTTCAGCGCCTGATGCTGAAGAGAACGACGACAAGCATGTTCAATGCGCGGGACGGTCAGGAAAGAAAACGACAACGAAGCTCGCTGCGACGTTCGTACGTGTGCTGACACATCGCGACTGATCGCAGAACGTTCCATTGACTGTTGACGACGTATCGCCCTGTTCAAGGTCTTATACAACAAAATAAATAATAAATAAATTTTAAGCAGAGCTGACCAAGGTAGGGTTTCGGCATTTGTCGTCTTCCGCAATAACGTCACCAAGACAAAGAATATTGCGCACGTCAAAGCTGCATTTGTCTGCATTGAATGTTGGCCCGACTGTCTGCGCCACTTCAGGCACCGCTCGTAACCTCTTATCGTATTCTTTTCTTGCGACACCCCACACGATAACTTCTTTAACGTATCTTCGCAGTCTATGCCGTGTCTCGACAATTTCGCTAAGAGCCTTTTTAAACACTTCTGGGGTTGAGGCTGCACCCGAAGGGCAGCTCAAAAAGTGGTAACGACCAAACAGAGTAGCGAACGTACATATACTTGACATTTATTCATGAAGCGGTATCTGGTGAAATCCACAATTAGCGTCAAGACGCGTAAAAATGCGTTGTAATTCTGGTTCGATACCTTCTCGACGCGGCATCTCATAGCATTCGCGCTTTCGACTGTCGTAATTTTCCTCGGATCCATCTTTTTTTGCAATAACCGGAGTGCTTACCCAGTCTTAAGACCGGTCTTGCTTTTTTATAATGCCGACTTTGACCATGCGGGAAAGCTCTTCGCACAGAGGCACTCGCAAGAAAAGGGGAACCCGGCAAGCTGTCGGGACGGCTGGGGCAGCCCCCATCCCAGAACCGTGTGGTATGGCCGCAGAATACATGCAGTGCCAGAAAAAAGCTGTCTGCATTGCTGATCAACTTCCTCCCTCATGCTTATTGCGACGTCGTTTACGGCGCACAAGAACAGTTCAAGCAGTTCATTAGATCACAGTCCAAGTATGGCCTGTCATTCCTCCTTCACGACAAAGAAAAACAATCTCTGCTTTCTTTCGACACTCATTGTAGTAGTCATGAAGCCAACATGCTTTATGACGCGCCCGCTACAAGCTCGTTGGATGCCATTAATGCTAATTAAAGC
Organism: Amblyomma maculatum; assembly: GCF_055883805.1. NCBI lineage: Eukaryota > Metazoa > Arthropoda > Arachnida > Ixodida > Ixodidae > Amblyomma > Amblyomma maculatum. Next base: position 124,657,611 of record NC_139345.1, on the reverse strand, counting down.
GGCTGCAGCTTCTACTAGACTGAGAATGCACGAGTTTTACTTGCGATTCTGTGTGAACTTTCAAAGTTAGGTCGTGTCCACCACTTACGACCAGATCAGCAGTCACAATCATGAACGCTTTTGACAGATACCACATGGATGTCCAACACCGCCCTGCTGTCGTTGATGCTCTTCACTGCCTGAACTTGTCGATTAATCATGCAAAGGGCAGCAAAATTAATCTGCCCTTATTATTTCAAGCAAGTTTCGCCAAATGCAGGGCAGCTCCGCAGTCTATGTGTACGTCTACACTTGCGGCACTTGAACGTTGCCGGCGGTTCAATGCGCAACTGCTGCTGCTCCCGTCTTTTCACAGCGTTAATCTGTCTGTGTTTTCGAGACCAGACTTCATTTTGCGCGCCATGCAGACTTCTTCCGCTTCAGCTTCTTATCTTGTAGAAGTTTTTGCCATACATTATCATCATTCGTTCAAGAACTATTTGGTCACGTATGAACGAATCTGCCATGATACCAAAGTTGCACGAGCGAGACATCTTCCTGAGCTCTCTGACATACACTTCTACGGGCTCACCTTGAGATTGGACGCGTTGCCGAAATAGGTAGCGTTCATGCACTTAATTTAGGTGCTCTTCGTAGTAAGCAATCACAGTTTTATAACTTTCCCGATTCTCTTCATCATCAAATCTATGTAAATTTTCAGAGCTTCATCACCTGTCACAGTTGACAGCAAACCAGTCTTGGCGGCATACTGCTCGTTGGGCTTCGAAGCAAGCAAGAAAAATTCAAACTTTTGTTTGAAAAGTTTTGACTGCTTGGTGATTTGGGCAGCGAAGTCTAGCGGCTCCGATGCCCTGACAAGTTCCGTGCTTCTTTACCATGCACGAGCACCGTGGCCGTGGCTTTCGACCACGTCTGACACTATGTATGATTCGTTGTGTCGACATATTCATAGCTGGGACCAGTTCCGAGCAACGAAGATGCCCCAGCGTTTATTGGCCCTAGTTTCCTACATGCTACGCGAAAGGGAACACAAGAGGCGAGCATGCGCCGATTATCAGGCTCGCATCGCATACCGCTTAACTGCACGGTACAGAAGCAAACCACTAGAGCTCTTATTATCGGAAGCAAATCGCCTTGGCTTTGTTTATTATCTAGTCTTTATTTTAGGTAAATAAATATTTGTTTCAATGCCGCATTCCAGCTGCTTTGAACGTCGAGTATTCGGTAAAGAGCTTCACAGCATTATTTCCTTTCACAAACACGTCGACCCGTTAAGATATAATAAAATGTTCCCAAAATATGAACGCGGAAATTACCAAATCAGCGAATAGAAATAAAGAGCTGGACGACATTAACGACCACCATTCGAGCGCTGCTTTGCTGCGCTGCCGCTGTTCGGTCACGGAGACTTCATAGTCGTCCATCGATTTGATGAAACCAAATCCTCATTACGCTTATAATATATATTGGTCTGCTTGTTCTGGTCTTGAAGGGCTACTGTCCAGGGAAGGTCCTTTTAACCAAAAGAGCCCAGTGTTTTGATCAGGTACCGGAGACAGTCTATGTAAAGTGCTACTGTGACACGCGCGCCGCAAAGCAACGAAAATACAAATCAAAGCTATCTCGTGTTCTTCGGGAAGCCCGCTTCCCCGTTCCCTGCGCTGGCCCGTAGAGCCGCAACTATGAGGTCTTAGTCGAAAACGACGTCCATTGATCCGTCTCGCTGTCTGAGGGTGAAGCATGGGTGTCTACCGGTCGCTGCGCGCTTTTCCCTTGCCACGGCTGGACTGAATCCAGCGGCGCGTGCTCCCTCGCTCGTTTTCTTCTTTTTTTTTCGCACACCTGGACTGCCACGCCCCACCTCCCGCCAAACGCGGAGGAGGAAGGCGAATTTGTCTCGCGGAGGCATACGACATGGCCAGGACAATGAAAATCCTTTGCGAGGGAACGGGAGGAGATAAACACGACAGAATCGGATGATTGCGGTGGCTGTAACTGCGTTATTAGTTACTCGTTTCAAAAACATTTTGCGGCCGTTCATTCTGGGGGCGAAGTCTTACAGTCACCGGGAAGAAAATATTTTCGATCGGAGGTTAGAGAGTGGCCCTTTAAGTGGCAAGATTTGGTCACACTAGTCGCATCCTGCTAATTTGATTTTAGCTAAAATATTTGCTTTAAACTGCACCAAGAAAATATACCGATAAAATTGTGGCTCCATAAATAGACCATTCTAGCACCATCTATAAGCTGTCGCCAATGTGTTTCACTGGATGATACAACCGTGGTTATTAGCTGCAAACACGCAATTTATGTAGGATGTAATTAACAATAATACTCAAAAAAATTTACACTACTGTAGAAAGCATTACCGCATTCACAAGTATTCGAAAATGATAAGATGCAGCTTTACTAATTTTTGGTTCCAGAAAGAAAAACACAAATACCGCTTAATGCGCATGAAAATTACAAAAGTACTCACCTGGATTTACTAGTTTTCTGGAACGCGTTTTCGTTTTGAAAAAGCCACGTTTGTTATTGGATCATGCAGTATATTTCCCCGAGAAAAGAAGCTAGAAGGCAGTCAGTGTTTCCGCTTTTATTTTAAACTGACATTACATTGGTGGCACTGCTCACAAACTTGGCAGAACGAAGGCACTACTTGAGATACCTTTAACATTCTCAGAACAGACATCTGCACACAACATGGGTGCATTTTTAGTGACATACGAGAGATGAAACTTCAAAGTGAAGGGAAAGATACTGGAAATATACTCTGGTGACTCCGGAAAATAAGAAAGGTTTCCGGTATTCCTTTCATACGCATGATTCCGGTGCTGAATAGAAAGCAGCTACAGGCAGTTATCGAACTCTATTGCAGGAGAGATCCAGCTTTTTCAAGACGTGCACTGCTGATGAAGACAATACAAGATTTTATATTGCTAGGGGGCGCGGAAAGACTACGCATAGATATTGGAAAAGTCCGTGGTTACCGATCGTAATGCTACCTCGACGCCACCACGACGCTTCCACACCGACGCCAGTAACATTGGCTTTGGGGCGGTTTTCGTGCAACATCAAGAAGGTGACGAACCGTCGCCTATGCCAGCCGTACTTTATCCCGCGCCGAGATGAACTACTCAACTGCTGAAAAGGAATGCCTCGTCATTATTTGGGCTGCTGCGAAATTTCGCCCCTACCTTTATTGTCACCCATTTTGAAGTGGTCACTGCCTACCGTTTATTGTGTTGGCTGGCCAACCTCCGTGACCCATGCGGCCACCTGGTGCGATGGAGCCTGTCAAGCTCGCTTCATCAGACACGGGTGACGCTGGCAGCTTTCTCGGAGCTGTTGATGCTTCAGATATGTCTCATCAGCAGCGTGCTGATCGAGTGTTACAAACCCTGACCGATTATTTAGAAGGTCAGCCAGACACCATACCTAAGTGCTTTTCTCGGAGCCTCTCAACTTTCTGCCTGAGAAGTGGTATGCTCTATAAGCACAACTCTAGATCCCAGTCGAGAACCTACCTGCTCGTGGTACCCACAGCTCTGCGAGAGGAAATCGTTTCCGCGTGCCACGATGAACCAACTTCTGGCTACTTGGGCTATTCTCGCACACTTGGCCCAACCTTGCCACTGTTGTTAAGCGCTATGTCAAGAACTGTCGGCAATGTCAGCGTCGGAAGGTTCCGCAATCAAAGCTTGCAGGAATCCTCGTGCCCATAATACCACCACACGCACCGTTTGATCAAGTCGGGATGGACCTTCTCAATCCTTTCCCTCGGTCCTCCGGTAGCACCCGTTGGATAATCATCGCCACAGACTATCTGACTCGCTATGCCATGACCAAAGCATTACCTAGAGGTACAGCATCTTAAGCTGCCCATTTCTTTGTGCACCTGATCATACTGCGGCACGGTGCTCCGACCTGTATTATTACTGACAGAGGGGCTGCCTTTACTTCACAAATTATGGCCGAAGTTTTTCATCTCAGTGGTATGGTGCATCGAAAAGCTACTGCTTACCATCCGCAGACCAACGGGCTGACGGAAAGGCTTAATAAGACCATCGCGGACATGCTGGCGATATATGTCGACGCCCAGCACGACTTGGGATGCTATCCTACCATATGGGACATTCTCGTACAATACGGCAGTCCAAGAGACGACACGCTTCACGCCATTTCGCCTTGTTTACGGCAGGAACGTTCGAATGATGCTGGATGCAATGCTCCCTTGCGAAACAGATAGCGAGCTTTCTACTGACGTCGAGCAGTTTACCCAAGATGCTGAGCAATCACGCCAACTAGCACGCGTTCATATCGCCCAGCAACAGGACAAGGATTCATGCCGGTACAACCTCCACTACAGACAGCTTCCTACAACACCCAGGACCAGGTGTGGGCGTGGACTCCTGTTCGACGCCGTGGCCTATCAGAAAAGCTGATTTGCCGCTACTTCGGACCATATAAAATTTTGCGGCGCCTCAGCGACGTTAACTAGGAGGTGCTCCCGTTGTCCCAGAGCAGAGAGGCCGTCGGCTACCTCGTCCTGAGACAGTTCATGTCTTGAGAATGAAGCCGTATTTTTCACGGTAATTGAAAAATACCATTTGCAAACATTTTTTTATTTGCTTTTGTCCACTTTTATGCACGTGTGCCGTGTGCGTCACGCTTAAGGATGGAGGAATGGCAGGGAGGGGGGGGGGGCGCTCGGAGCGAAAGACATTGAATTGAATCGGCTCCGCACTCGCAGGACGTACCTAGAACTCGGACCATAGAATTTAACCTGTACCGGCTCAGTTAAGCTTGTCTGATATGTCTAATCGTTCGTTAATACTTTGTCGTTAGGAAGAAAAGCAAACGATTGAACAAACAACAACTGAATTTTCTGGTAATACAAAAGGGAACTCATTCAAACGTGTCCGTTTCGCACCAAGTTCGTTTAGCGACTTCTCGCCACTGTGTCCCACTCCCGTCTTCTCCATTGTCCCCGCTCTCCCCGTCCTCGCCCCGAAGACCCCTCTTTTCTCCCTACTCGAGGCTCCGGCGTTGAGCGGGGCCTTCCAGGAACAGCGAGCGCCTGGCGCGACCCAGGGGGTCGAGCGGCGTCCTCCTCGAAGGGGCCAGGAGGTCATAAATTAGACCGCCCGAGTGTCCGAAAGAGCGTGGGAGGTAGGTCGAGTGTTCCCCGCGCGGACGACCGTTCTTTCGCGAACAACGTTCACGACACATTCCCGCCCGAAATGGCACAGGCATTTCACAGACACGCACTCACTGCAGAAGCTCCACTGGGTACAGCACTTGTAGTGGACGACGCAGGGTGGTTCCTCCAGAAAGCCTCACGGTGCAGGATCGAATTCGCCCGTCGCGTCCGGGGAAGGTCGTATCGACTATCGCCATCTTCCAGAGCTGTCTGGGCTGTAGAGTCTCCTTGAGCAGCCCAATGTCGCCTGCCTGTAGACTCCGGGTTGGGTTCCTTTGGTGCAGCTGCGTGGTTTGCAATTCTTTCAAGTACTCGTTCATCCATTGCCGCCAGAATCCGCGCAGGAGTCGTGCTCTGTTCGTGAACATTTGCCGTAGGGTCGCTCCAGTAATGGCATTCAGTTCGACAAGCGGAACATCTGGCAGTGCGGTGAGCCTCCTGCCTGTAAGAAACGAGGCCGGGCAAAGAGGATGAGGCTCGTTCGCTTCGGTGTGCACGTGTGTTAGTGGACGCGAATTGAGGATGGCTTCCACTTCCGCTAGCGTCGTGGTGAGCTGTTCAAAAGTGAGACAGCTTCTTCCGAGCACCTTTTTCAAGGTTTGCTTGGTTAAGCCGACAAGTCGTTCGTAAAAGCCACCCCACCACGGTGCGCGTTCCACTATGAATTTCCACTCCACTCGGGTGTTTGAGAAGTAGTTTTTGACTTCATCGCTTCTGATAATGTTCCAAAGGGTAGCCAGGTCCTTGCTGGTCTTTTTGAAAGTGAGTGCATTATCGCTGTATATGGTATGAGGTATACCTCGACGGGCGATAAATCGCCGGAAAGCCAAAAGAAAAGACGGTGTTGACATATCACTCACCAATTCAAGGTTGAGCGCTCGGGTAACGCCACAAGTGAACAGAGCGATGTAACACTTGCAACCCTTTGACGCACCATTCTCTTTGACAAGCAAAGGACCGGCGAAGTCAACCCCGGTGACTTGGAATGGATGGGCCTCGGTTATTCTTTCTCGTGGAAGTGGCGCGCACACCTCGTTAGCTAGTTGCGCGTGGTAGCGCTGACATATGACGCACTCCTTGACTACCCTCTTCACCAACTGTCTTGCACCAATCACCCAGAATTTCTCTCTGAGTTGAGTCAGAGTATCGCGGATGCCTCCATGCAGCACTTGTCGGTGGCACTGTTTGGCAATGGGCTTGGACAAATCGCTGTGCTTGGGCAGAATGATGGGGTGCTTGCCGTCGTAGTTCAGTTGGCTCTGTTGAAGCCTTCCGTGCACCCTAAGAATACCGTGGCTGTCGAGCTGCAAGGACACATTCTTTAGCGGCGAGTGTGATGCGATTCTCCGGTTGTTTCGTACGCACTCCACTTCGTTGTCAAATCTAGCGCCCTGCTCATGCAGAATCCAGTATTCCTCTGCTCTGTTCAATTCTTCTGATGTTAAAGGACCGGATTCGCCTTTCTGGCGTCTTGCTTTAGCGACAAATCGCAGAACCCAGGCGGTCACACTATTCAAGCGTGAGAAGGAACTGAAACGTTGTATTTCTGTCAAGGCATCCGTATTCGGTGCGGCTGCGGCTGCAGCGAGTGCCTTCGCTTCCTTTTTTTTTGTTCCAGCTCCGCCTCGGTGAATGTCGGCGCGATTCCGCTCTGAGGCCAGTGGCATTCATCCATGCAAATCCATCGTAGACCTGTCCACCAAAGCCCGTTCTTCGATAACTTCTGTGCAGGTAGACCGCGGGTGAGGAGATCTTCCGGATTTTCTTTTCCGGGGCAATGCCTCCAAGTAAATCCTCCGGTCAGTGTCTGAATTTCGACAACGCGGTTGCGTACGAATTGCTGCCAGTGATCCGCGTTTCCATGGATCCAGTGCAATGCAATAGTTGAATCTGTCCACAAATAGACGTTTTGGGTAGTGTCCTCTAACTGGTCGAGAATGTAGCGGCCCAGCCGAGCAGCCAGCAGGCATGCCATCAGCTCCTGTCTGGCAAGGGTAAGCTCCTTAATTGGGGCAACTCTCGATTTGCTAATTACTACCGTCGCGGTACCATCCTCGCCATCTGTCGTCAGGTAGGCAACTGCCCCGTAAACCACTGGACTCGCATCCGCAAAAATGTGCAAACTGGCTGTCGCGTCTGTGCCTGCCCTGGCCCTGCAGTATCGCGGCACCTTGACCTCGGGCAGGTAAGAGAGTTCCTCAGTCCAATCTGCCCACTTTCCTGCAATTCCTTCAGGCAGGGCATCATCCTATCCTATGTTCAGGCGCCAAAGTTGCTGAAATAGCACCTTCGCTCGCACGATGAAAGGGGATAGCCACCCTAGGGGATCGTAAATCCGCGCGGTGGTCTGCAGGACGGATCGTTTGCTGGGTGGCTCGGTCGTAGCGATTCTGTCAGTGCAAGGGCAGAATGTCAACATGTCCATACTTGGTTCCCAAGTGAGTCCCAACACCTTAAACACACCTGACAGGTAGCCAAGAGGCTTTGCCCCCCTTGAGTTCTGCTCAAAAATTCGACAAAGCTGCTCGCTGTTAGATGCCCATTTGTGCAACTTCATCGAGGCTGCTCCGAAAATTGCGTTTGATTCGTTGTACAAATTCAGTGCGGCCTGTTCGTTTTCGGCTCCCATCAGTATGTCGTCGACATAAAAGCTGCGTTGTAGTCGGCTTGCAGTGATCGGGAACTTCTCCTCTACGCTCTTTAGGTGATATTGGAGAGTGGCAGAGAGCAAGAACGGACTGGCAGTCGTTCCGAATGGGACTCTCTTCATACGCCATGTCAAGATTGGTGGAAGAGGGCCACCTGGATCAGGCTTTTTTTTGAACCACAAGAAACGCAAAGCATCTCTGTAGTCTGGTCTCACTGCAATTTGCAAAAAGGCCTGTTCGATGTCCGCTACTAGAGCTACTTTGTGCCTGCGGAAGTTTAGCAGCATGCCCACGAGGTCAGCCGTTAAATTTGGTCCACTTTTAAGATTGTCGTTTAGAGATTTTGCTGACCTATCGTGGGATGAGGCGTCGAAAACCACGCGCAGCTTGTGAGCCTCGTGGATGACAGCCTGATGCGGCATGTGGTATGCAGGGCTTGCGCCACTGTCATTTGTTTCAACCAACTCCGCCATATCAAGTGCGCTGTACTGCCTTATAGCCACGTCATACTCATCTAGTAGCTCTGGGGATCTTTGAACACGTCTTGTGAGCTGATGTAGGCGCTTTAGGGCAACCTCCCTGTTATCTTCCAAAGCTGTCACAGGTTTCCATGGAAGGGCCACCTCATAACGACCCTCCTTCATCTGCACGGTGTCCTCAAAAAACTCCACGACAGCATTGGTTACAGTTTTGGATTCATTTTCATTTATCCCAATCGATTCTAAGGTCCAGAATTTCGTTAATATGTCCGTTGCGCTTCTTTCCGTGACCGATGTTCGCAGGGCAACCGTTTGCATGCAATAGGGTCCTTCGTCCATGCCCTGAACTGGTCCCTGAATGGTCCAACCTACAGCTGTCTCAACTGCTCTCAGTCTATTGCCAATCTTGGTGGATCGGCCGGTCGTTAGATCCCAAATGTGGTCGGATCCTATGAGCAGCCCAATAGCTCCAGGCCCTCCGTCATTGCTGGAATCGGCGGGCTCATAACCGAGCGTTCTCAGCCTGTCCATCAATGCCACGGGTGGTTTTGGGATATGCAGATCGCAAATGACATCTGTCTCCAGAACCTCTAGTTTGCATGTTTTTCCTTTTTTAGTTTTAATTTCGACTAACACTCTCCTGAACACTCGTTCTTGGTGACCGCCAAAGACACCGACGGTTAGCATCTCTTCACCAAGAAATTTGCATCCCAGTCTTTTTGATGCTTCAGATGTCAGGTACGAGCGTTGGCTTCCGCCGTCGAAAAGTACTCGCAGTTGCGCCCACGCCTTTAGGCCACCGCAATTAGCTGACGCCGTTTGAACCAGGACAGTTTTCGCGGGAGCGGATTCTGTTCCTGCTGCAACTTCAAGGCTAACTTGCGCGTTGGTGACTCCGCTAGTGGCTTCCCTCTGGCGCGCTACCGCATAGGACGGATCACAAATTGCAGTCGCGTGCTTCTTCCCGCACTTCATGCATTTTAGGTGCACATTACAATTCCTTGATCGATGCCCTTTTCGCGTGCATTTGAAGCATCTCCCTGCTGCTTGCAGAAGCCGTTTCCTTTCCTCCACACTTTGTTTGGCATCGCATTCCTGTGTCAGATGCTCCTCGGCGTTACAAAAGAAGCAACTTTCCTTGGTTGCGTTTTGATGCAAGGTTGCTGCGGTTGGTAACGGCTTATGAGATTTCCAAGGTGGCTTCGGCTGATCTTTTCTGATTTCCTTAGACTTTTTGACCAAATCCATGATTTTTAAGGCAGCCAAATTTTCTCGACTCTCGACTTCGATTTTGAGGAAAGAAATGAGACGTGAAAAGGGCGTCACCGTACCTTTGTCACTTGCGTTTGAGCTTTCCGAAGTGCCGTTAGTCAATTCCTCTTTCCCGCCCATGGAACTAGTTGTCTCGATGACACATTTGCGGCTGTAGTCGAGTAAGATGTCCGTTGGCAGTGCTCGTTGTACAATCGGCATGAGAAGCGTGGTGTAGGAGTCCTGCTTTTGGCCCAGTGTCTGCAAACCCTTGATGTGTGCAGCCAGGGTGTCGTAGAGGCGGCGAAGACCGCGTACATCGTCTGAGGAGCGAACTGGCTGGACGTCAATGAGCTTCTTCATGTGCTCTTGAATTAGGAGCTCTTCGTTTCCAAAGCGTTTTTTGAGGAGCTCCACGGCGTCGCTGTAGCATCGTGCCGTCGATGGACGTCCGGCGAGCGCAGCGGCGGCGTCCCCGGTGACAGATGCCTTGAGGTAGTGGAACTTGTCGACAGATGAAAGTTCTTCGTTTTTGTCGACAACTTGTTCGAACACCTCCCAGAAGGCCTGCCAGCCATGACGCCGTCCGGTGAATTTTGTGAGCTCCAGCTTCGGCAGCTTGACCCTAATCTTCGAGGTGGTCGTTGTCTGGCCGGCGTTATTCTCCCGCTGAGTCGATGATCTTCCAGTCAAGTTTGAGATGCACTGTTGCAGCTTGGCCAAGACAGTTACGATTCGATCATTGTACTCAAAAACTTGTTCGTACTCTGTCTCGGCCTGCTCATCTTCCAGTGACTCCTCGAGCTGACTGCTCACAGCGTTTAGCTCAGCATGAAGAGACGTTAGCCTAGCGTGCACGACATTAGCATCGCTCTGTGTTAGCTCATCGAGTCGCTCAAGGCATTCCTTGATAACTTTGGTGACTTGAGTGCGCAGTACCTTTCTTTTCTTGAGGAGGCGCTCCATCGTTGAACCAGCGTTGCTGAGGATCCTAGAAATTCAGGTAACCAAAGGATGAGACGACTTCATGCGGCCGCGTTAGGTAGACTTCTTGTCCGTTGCGACGAAAGACCACAATGAGGCGAATATCCAGGGTTCGTTGATCTAAATTTCTTCTCTTCGCTTTCTTCCCGGGTTTCGGCACCAACTTTTGTCTGATATGTCTAATCGTTCGTTAATACTTTGTCGTTAGGAAGAAAAGCAAACAATTGAACAAATAACAACTGAATTTACTGGTAATAGAAAAGGGAACAGATTCAAATGCGTCCGTTTCGCACCAAGTTCGTTTAGCGACTTCTCGCCACTGTGTCCCACTCTCGTCTTCTCCATTGTCCCCGCTCTCCCCGTCCTCGCCCCGAAGACCCCTCTTTTCTCCCCACTCGAGACTCCGGCGTTGAGCGGGGCCTTCCAGGAACAGCGAGCGCCTGGCGCGACCCAGGGGGTCGAGCGGCGTCCTCCTCGAAGGGGCCAGGAGGTCATAAATTAGACCACCCGAGTGTCCGAAGGAGCGTGGGTGGTAGGTCGGTGTTCCCCGCGCGGACGACCGTTCTTTCGCGAACAACGTTCACGACAAAGCTAGCCCCAGTCACCAACATCGTGACAATATTAGAGAGTTTTAGCTTACCGTGATCCGCCCCCCGCGTTTTACTGCGCATGCCCAGACCCCCCTTGTCGCCATAGATGGCGCCACATACTGGATGTCGGCACACAGACCTGCCGCGTCGGGACCAATCAGCTTGAACACCCCGTCCACGCGTGCTACAGAGTCACAGTGGCGGATCGCGGATCACGGTAAGCTAAATCTCTCCATTGTGAGCGCGGCCCCAGAACTTTCACCTCTTTCATCTGTACATAAGCAGCATCATCATAATTCTCCGGTGTTCGGAACGTCTCGCGCAGACTTCCAGATTCGAGCTGGAATTAAGACGTTTGCTCAAGTGGTGGCTCACAAGTGGTGGAGATGTCTTTAGTATCCCAAGCTTCTCGCTTTAGACCTTTCTACTGTTCCCCCTGGAGCTCCGTTCAGGCCTTCGCTTGCCCTCACACCCCTTCGGTATGAACGCGGGCAACAGAACCCGCCCGCTGCCGGCATCTGCCCCTAATGTGGCGGCTATCCTTACCAGGACGGTCACTAGCCGCCTGCGTTATTCCCAGCTCTTTGCCGGCCTTCGCGGCAACTATGTCGTAAGATGGCTTGACAATTAAACCAGCGTGAGTTCGTTCAACCGCTGGGATTACTCCCACAAGCTACTCAACGTTGTGTTTTATTTGACTGACGTCGCAAAAACGTGGTTTCTCAATCACAAGAACCACATCCCTGAATAATCAACATCCACCCAGTCGCTGCGGAACATTTTTAGCACGCCATCTGGTCGTTCTGAGCTGGCTAAGAAGAAGCTCGTCTCCCGTCTTCAGTAGCCTGGTGAGTCCTACAAATCGTATATAGAGGACGTTTTAGCTGTTTGCAGTCGAGTCGATGCTGCTATGACGAAATCTGAACGCGTTCGCCGTATTGGAAGGGGCACGGAACCGTCGCTTTCAACGCCTTGCTGGTTCAGCACATCCCCTATGTCGGATATCACCACTACCTGCCAACGCCTGGACGAACTTCAGTCATGTCACCTGCAGCAAGACAACGTCAATGATGGCGGCGTCGTTGACGGCAACCTGCACTCTATTATCCGCGCCATTATACGAGAGGAGCTCTCCGGCCAAGCAAGCTTAGTTCCTAGAAGCTTGAACCTCCCGCTAGCTTCTCCAGATTTGCGCAGTGTCGTCAGGGACGAACTGGCCGCTTTCGTCTGCGCCGCGGCACCAGCCACGCCGACTGCCACCTGCCCCATCCCCACGTACTCTGAAATTGCTTCGAAGCCACCTGCCCAAGTCCATCTACCTTGCCCTGCTTCTGTCTGTGGCCATGTGGCTGCAGTAGCCCCATGCTCTCAACCGGCCCGTCATCGACCATGCTGGCGTCCTTCCCGTCCAGCCTGCTTTTACTGTGGAATCCGCGGTCACATTTCCCGCGTCTGTCGCCGGCGCCAGCAAGAGGAACAGTGTCGTTATGCTCCATACGAGAGTTCCCGGCAGCGCCAGCCTGAAAATTCTACGATGCCGTATTCCGCTTCCTCCAGTTATTCCCCTTCGCCGACGGATTCACAGAATATTTCCCGACCCTCTCGTTCTATCCGACCCCTCTCCACATCGCCTTTACTCCGTCCGTACCCCCTTTGATTGCTCTCCCAATCCTTCCCTCCTAGCGCGGAAAACTAACAGAAGCAGTTTTTCGAGGGAAAGCTGCTTCATAAACGAACTCTGGAATTCCTCCCGAACACTCGTCTAACATTCTAAAAGTACTGATCGAACGAGATATACGTTGAAGCCCTCATCGATACGGGTGCCGCTTATTCCGTCATTAATAGCAACGTATGTCATCGTATCCGCAAAGGGACAACTCCGTACATCGGCCCCTCTCCATGGAGCGTACGGTGCTATCATCACACCCTTAGGGCAATGCACAGCGTGCGTCCTCATCGATTACCAGAGGCATCATATTGAGTTTGCGCACAGCGCTCAAGCCTGTCCAGTGGATAATATGTCAGCACCCAGGTAGCCCATGCAAAGGTCTACAGAACAACATCTCGTCACGCAATCACAATTGTACTTGCTTCTCTTAGCGGTTCTTCACTAAAAAACAGTACTGCAACTACCCCTCACTCATTTTTTGGAGTAAAGTGAAAATGTAAACAAAATATTTTAACGCGAAATTGTTTCTTTGCTCGCGAGTGGCGCCTGCAGAGACGTGTAAAACGAGGCAGATTCAGATCCAATCCAACCCAATTCACATAAAAAGCCAGACCAGAATTCAACTTTTGATAAAAAAATCATCATCCAGCGGGTAATAGAACTGATAACCCTCTGACCACAAGCCGAGAGCGCTAACCAAACACGCCATGCCGGAATTGTTTGTCTCTAGAGCGTGGAAAAACGACCAAGGAAGAGAAACTAAAACATATCTTGCCTACAATCACCAGGCTGCATACGACGGCTACGTGACAAATGTATTTTAATACATGTCTAGCGTTCCTGCCGTCTATACCTTCTAGCGTTCGTACCGTCTATGCATTGACCCCCTGTCTCCAGGGGGGAGCGTGACCGGCCGCTGCCGCGCGTTGAACACCGCTGCACGCCGTCTGCCGGCAGTTGTGAAGTCCAAGTGGCTCAAGGAGAGCGCACCGCCCAAAGGCTTTCGCATTTACGCTCACAATAGCTCATACATTTTTTGTATCATTCTCATAAGAGGTACTGTCGCTATTCACTCTCTCTCTGTCTTTTGAGATTTTGTTGGTCAGCCTTTCAGCGATTCTCGATAGACGCCCCCTCAAGTGGGACCGCATAAAAATCTCGCATGCGAAAGCAGCACATGACAACATACAACCTAGCATGTACACCACGAAGTAGAAATAAAGCGGGTACGTTCCGTCGGCGATGCCGGTCGTCTTCCTCGTTGCTGTCAGTCTTCGATGAGGGACAGCGAGCCCTCCTTCCGCGACGCCCAGAACGAGCCGACGGTGCTGGTATCTGCATGCACATGTTTCGCGGCATTCATGTCGGCATTCTGAAAGTCCAAACAAAGCTGTTATGCACCGCAAGCAAACATCGGCGATCGTTGCTTGGATGCTTGCCACTGCGTGCTTTGAGCTAAGGACAGCACCCAACGTACCGAAATGCCTTCGAAACAATGGATGAAATCTGCGCCGAATTAACCGCGGTGGCTTAGCAGCTACAGAGTTTGCTCGTTGAGCTGAACTGTAGGAGACGCCACCCCAGCCACGGCAGTGCGTACAGTAAACAACTCAACGTGGTCAATATTCTTTCTATGAGTTCGATGTCCTGCGCTTAGAGTTTTCTGGTTCATTTATCGCTATAGGCTGGCAACTAAAAATAATACTGGAACGTGCAGCTTGGATACGCATAACGCCGAAAGATGTCTGCTGGGCCTGCAACCATATTACTTTATTATTTTTGTGACGGTTGACAGCAGTTAAACTACTGCCGCCCTGTAACACGAGGTCACCTCTTCGGTCCAAAGCTCAGCAGTGCTCCATTGTCTTTTTTACGCGCTCTGTCATTCGTGTACGACTGCAGTTGTCACTGCAGATTAGTTTAATATGCATTTAATCATGACCTGCGCATCGAAAACAGGCTACGGCTGCTCTGAAAATTCTCAACGTATAAGTATGTCCAGGTTTGCTGTGCCACAAGGCTTATGGCGAGTATTTTACTACTGCTTCGCACTTGTTACTCATAACATTGTGTAAATGACTGAAAGTATTAAGAGGGGTTAGTATAAATTTGTATTTAAAGGTTTGAATAAATCTGATAAGCGAATTTGCAGCATACTACACACATTCATTTTCTATTGAAAGGGAAGCGCATCATGTTATCTAAGTCGAAACATGAGTGTTGAAGAACAGGAACACTGACACCGACCACCATTTGTAAGTGTAGATTCAGCAATGTCTTGTTTTTTTTTCATTTCCCGAAACGCGTTCTTTACGCGTGCCAGCGTTAGTCTCGAAGCATTGGCTTCATTACGATGCCAGGTACATAAATTTCTAGGGTACCGCTGCAACCACAGTCTTGTTGCGTATGTCCCTTACTAAGGCCGATTAGGTAATTACACCTGAATACGGAATAGTCACATTGGGCACGTCTACAACTGTGAACACCTTAGTACATCTTAGGGTCCCGAAACAGATGCCAAGTAAGGTTCCCTGTTTTTTTAGGTAGTGAAACTGTTAAATTACGTGGGAAAGTCATTGGGAGAAAGGGACAGACACGTCCCTCTAGAGCTATCAAGGGATGGAAAATTAGACACGTTTACATTCGCGCAAACAATACTCATCATTTAAACTTTCATCCTCATGCTCAGGAAAAGAAGACGACTACAGGTGTCCTGAAGAAAGGCCCAGCTTACCTGAGGGGATGGAGATTGTGCACTGCAGGCACTTGCATCATAGTAATGTCGTAGTCAGCCGGAACAAGGTCCCATTGTGCAGCAACCGCAATTTCGTCGTGAGTGCATATTGAAAGGGCAACGTGTGTGCCTTTCATTGCTCGATAGTAGCACTCAGAGATGTCAATCTTGACAAGGTATCCCCGGCCACAATACGTTTGCCATTTTAAGAGCATTGACAAATATTTCATAAACCCTTTACGACCAATATCAGTGAGGTGACCATACCACTCTTTGCTAATACATGGACATACGCTGCCAGTACTAATCTTGCGATTCATTTCCGCGAACGAATTAATGCTCTTGAATATTACTGTTACGCTGCAGGCGGAAGTGATACTTGACTGAACATAATTTCCTAGCGCCATCATTCCAAGGAACCACATGGCTGCAGCCAGACCTCGAAAACATGGGCAATTTGCTAATGATGTCGGAAGGCCCTTCATAAGAAACGTAGAAGCAAAGAAAAGAAAAAGTTGAGAATTGTTGGGTCTTTGCCGACTACTGTATAGAAGTTGCCAACGGTTGTAGAAATATAACGTAAGCAAGATTCCCAACGCTGTAAGAGCAGCTGCGAAATAAAGGAATGACGCCCACGAGTCCATGAAATTGAGCACGACAGCGCTCCTCACGGAAGTGAAAATGCACAGTGGTGCTGGAGAATACTGCGCATAAGCAAATATGTTGCCTCTCTGAATGGCATCAATACCAACTGGAACAAACATTAAGTCCACGCGCTTGCTCCTTACATCCTGCCAGTCACCAACTTCGATCATGTCAATGGTGTTGTTCAGTGACCTGTAAGCGTCGATCAGGGCCAAAGCTTCTGGCTTTGCCCTGATATCCGCCTTGATGCCACCTGTGGCGGACACAATCGCACTATATCTGTGACCTCTCGGGAATGTTCCCCCTTGTCGCCCTTGAGAAAATAGCCCCGATGCAGCGACACTTTTGCGATTATGGCATCTCTGGAACCGGTCCTTGGGAGCGTTGATGCCTATGGCGGTCACACTAACAACTTGGCATAGAGCTCTTCGAAACTCTCGCAGAGCGAGCTCGTCTGACACTCCTGGAACGAACAAAAGATTCCACGAATCGCTTTCCACTATGCTTTCAAGCAGGTGTCTCATAGGCTTTGGCACCTTATGCCATGTAGAGGAAAAAAATACTGCTTTTTGAGCAAAACGTGACTCGACAAATTCATTTATGTACTTTCCACATTTCACATCATGGCGTTTCAGGTACGCCCTGAATTCGCACAATATTTGATCTTCTGAGGTACTGACAAATCCTAGAGCCACGGGGAACATTTTTGTTCTGCTTAGCATGAGGCTGTTATCGGACGGATGGTACAGCATAATTGGTCGAACATTAGACGTTTTAGATGCAACCATAATGTCATAGACATGGTCGTCTATTTGCACAGCGCTCACCAGTAGAGGACAGAACATTTCAATTATTTCGATAAATGTCAGAACGCAACAGTATTGGCTGATCAGATTCAATCGGCCGGCAGAAATTATCAAGCGCATTTCCTGCATTATTGTGTGCTAATCGCAGTCGGAGTTCTGCAGCTATGTAGACTTGTCTAAGTTCACTCTTTTTCATTGACGCATTCACTGACAGCTAGCTGCGAAGCAAAATTGAATTTTAACAGCACTTTGGAAGCTAGTCTAGTTTCTTTTTGACAAACACTTTCCTTGGGTTTATTAGATTTACATTTGTTTCCTACCCAAGGTATTAGGTTATACGCCCTACATTTCCTTAACAAGTTAAAAGAAAGCGTAATCACTGCTTTGTTTCCGTGCTCTCTGTCAGATAATACTTTTGAAATATGGAACAACCTTTCTTTGGTCTAGTACCCATGCTGCTCCGGTGCAGCACGTAGCATAAAGCCTGCTTTCGAGTGGTCTCTATTCCCGTAAAAAATTGTTGGGTCTATCTAACAGCGCCTCAAAGCAAGTGTTAGGATTTAAAATGGTGGCAATAAAATCAACAGCAGCTGAAATTACCCTTTCTTGTAAAGCTTTCATTAATTATTCGTCCTTTACACGGTAACTCAATTAAACTTTTCAGTCGAACTTCCTTAACTGAATGTCAAAATTTCCGATGATGTGGATGGAAACTGTTGCGGCTATGCTGACTGAGAAGGCTGCGAGCAGGAAGCAAGTTTTGTTTCAGACTGAGAAAGCTTCGAGCTGGAAGCAAGTTTTTGTGTAAACAATTACTCACATCTGCTCAGGTCTTCTGGATTGTCGGAAAATTCAATTAACCTGTTAGCAACAAAAATCAGAATGGAATACGCGTTACGCAGACCGCCCGGCAACGATACCTATGACAGATATTAGTTTCACGTTTGCACTCAGAGCAGAGCTGGCACGATGCGTGAGGGGAGTGCAGGTTGGGAACGACTGCCTTCCTATGTCATCCGCTCGCCAGAAGTCGGATGCCTCGCCCAAAAAAAAATTCAGTTGCCACTGTGGTGGCGCCACATCCTGAATTGAATCGAAACACGAGCGCAGCACTTCGACCGCATATGCTGCCGAGTACCCACTTAAGCAGCAAAGGCAATCTTGTGAAGGCTTTCAAAATATAAAGAGGCATTGATCAGTGCGGTTGCTCTTGCGCTTGTTACCTCGAAAGGCGTGTGCAGTTTATCGATGGAGAACGCTGCATACTAATGGCACGGTACACGTTGTGCGCTCACAGGGCGTGTATTTATTATGCACATACCGTTTGTTGATAGCGGACGCTGGGCTGCACGTTGTAGAAGTATTCTATTGTAGCCAAAGTACTATAGAAGCGTGACAAGTGCGCGAAGCTTCAGTTTCGTGGCGCCCGCTGCTAGCTGTGATGCCTCAAATCACGTGACGGTACGTGACGTCACGAAAACACGTGACGTTACAGTTACGTATATTTTCCGGGGAATTTCATTTCGTTTTCAATTTCGGATGAAATACAAGACCAACGACGATGGAGCCAGAACGATGCTCGGATAAGGTGGCAAAATAGGCACCGAAACCATTCAGCCCCCTTTACTTGACATCACTTTCGACTGTCAAGTATTACATTCACTGGAATGTTACGGCGCCCTCAACAGCCTCATCATAGCATCGCCCTGGCTCAGTCGTTGGCCTTGTCTTCCATGGCACGTCATGTAAACGCATTCCCTGCCTCATTTCTACAGCGACCTCTCTGAATAAAAGCAGCCTTCAAGTGAATTCTGCAAGCAAGTGATTATGACTCACACGGCATGAGTGATTTCAAAAGCGCCAAAATTGCGACGCTGCGTTACATCGATAGCCAGGCTTTATTACCTCACGATTAAATATATAGATTATATGTTTTAAAGTTTTATTTCTAGTACAAGGGGCTCTATTTCTTTGTCTTGTGTCGTTCATCCATCCCGTTTCATTCTTGCCATTGCAAATGCTGCGTTCAAACCATGAATGCTCGTATTCTGCATTCACATGCGAATTTTCCCCCTAAAGTGCTGGCGTTGTAGGACGGTTTCAGCCTTCCGCCAGCCGTGGCATAAGAATGTGCAAACTCGACAGAACTGAGTGGCAACAAGTTAGGCCGTGCAAGGACGACCTGAAGTTCCTTCTACAGTCATCTAACGGGCCGGGAGCTTGGTAACAGCAGTAACACGAGATAAGCCGCATCAGCAGCAACACAGAATTTATGTGGCAACAGCAGCTTCCACTACGCCGAAGGTTCGTCCCGAGGAAAGCAGAGGAGATGCCGAACCAAGTACACAACGAAGAAAGTCCATTCAGCGAGTTCTGCGACTAGGCCCAACGTTTGCTGCTGAACCTACCTTGCGGCCTCCTGAACTGCTAGCCATGGAAAGGTGTGTTTCCTGGCAAGCCAAGGAACCTGAAGTTAGTAGGTGGGTTTTCCGGTGGAGTGGAAGTAGTGTTTTGCCTGAGGCCACGTGAAAAATTGGCCCAATAGAGAGAAGAATTGGATATGTATACTTGAGAGATAAATCTCCTGTTATGTTTACCGTGAACAAGGGGGGGGGGGAAGGGGGGGGGGCTTCGCTGTACTTTGAAGGTTTGAAGGATTGCCTTCAAGCAGAAAGCAGATGAAACGGTTTGACCACTGTTTAAAGAATTTTCGAAGGGTTGCCTCGAAAAAGCTACATTGAAGGTGAAACGGTGCAAGAAGCTTAATATGGTTTTATACTTGATAGATGACTGCGAAAACCTGATTTTCAATATGTTCTTCAGCCCAAAAACATTTAAATTAGGCGTGCTTTTACGGGCAATTGTTTCAGACAATGACAGATGGCAAAAGTATTCGAAGTTTTTGCATAAGAAATAAGCTCTTCTAAACATTAACGATCCTTACCGGATAAACATGTCGGACGAAGTAATTGACTTTTTGAAAAGCTACCAGTCCAAGCCATTGCGCACGTTTTCTGCTCACATTACAGACCTGTTTTGTCCCATCTCTCAAAGACAATCTGGTAAACTGCATTAGTGACGAGACCGACACTTGCGGCCTGCAGCACTTCAGAATATTTCTACCATTATGACAGATAAATGTTAGGCCTGCAGCTTAATTACCTTCAATTTACACATGCCGAATGAAAAGAAAACGTCTTATAATTCTCAGACGTTTATCATAGTTACACATGGTTTCGCCGACTTTTTCATAGCCCAATTTAAATGGCTTCGCTACGTTGCGATAAGCGCAGCATTATCGCCACTGCCGTCCAAGGCTGGCTCTGAGACGAGGCGCGGTTGCTCCTTGATTTCTCAATCCCTTCAAATGACGTCATGGCTGTTTCTATCGCGCGATGGCGCTATGTGACGTCACTCATGTGATTAGTCACGTGCTCCAATCCTTCCACTCTCTCCTCAGATACAAGAGTGAAAGGCGAAACATCACATCAACTAAAGGCCAAAGGTCAACGTAAGGTCAAGATCGTGGCGTTTGTCATGCGACACCAGAGTACTCTACTAGGTTACACAAAAATGGCTGTGGCGTGACTTCTAGCCTTGCCTAGCTCGGTGAAGGTCAAATATATAGCCAGGCGAACACCGGCTCTCGCTTCAAAGGAAAGCGATACGCATTGGTTCATGCTATGCGACTTCTTTCTCGCAATAAATTATAGGGCACTCTAAAAACTTCCGTATGTACAAATGTTAAACCAGTGTTTTGGTGTGTTGATAGCTGTCTTGTTTTACTACATTGGACCTCGGTAGGTTCAGCTACTCGTGTGAATATCCTTCTGTTTCTTCTAACCTTTAGCAATAACACACGAAGTGCCAGTTAACGACCACATAACGTTTCTTCACCTAACATTGCATTTTGTGATATCCGTTGTTGCTCGTCGTTTGAGCCCAGAAGTAAACAGTCGTTGATTCCGCATAGCTCTGCCCACACGAAACTTGCCAAAAGGGGCATAGTGGCGTTTTTATTTAGTAATGCCATAAAACACTCCTGCGCCTACAAAGTTGTCTGCAGCTTTTTCGGTCAGGTAGAGAGGCTTGTTCAAGCAGGATACCATCTTAAGATTCTTGCTTCAGTAACAGAAGGAATGCTAGAAGGTTGTCAAGAGAGTCAAGAAGAGTAACACCGAAAGCAATATGGCGATTATACAGGGACTTGAATATTTGGGGGCTGGGATTTAAAAAATTCCTATGCAAAATCTGCTAACCCATTCGAGCTGAAATAACGTTCACAAAGTAGCAAAATATCGTCTACGTTATCAGATAAGTGATTCAACATCGGTACTTACCTAGATTTCTCGAAATCGAGAAAAAACTGCTCTCTGTGGCGTGCACAATCTTCGCAGAAGAGAGTCGAAAAGCTAGTTTAACATGGTGCGTCATCTGTCGAGCAGTGAGGAAAGCTCCATCCCGGTCGTTGGCGCGCTTGCCTCGCTGCCCGACAGATGACGCACCATGTTAAAATAGCTTTTCGACTATCTTCTGCGAAAATTGTGCACGCCACCAAGGGCAGTTTTTTCTCGATATCAGAAAATCTAGGCAAGTAAAGATGTTGAACCACTTATCAGATAACGTAGACGATATTTTGCTACTTTGTGAACGTTATTTCAGCTCGAATGGCGTAGTAGATTTTGCATAGGAATGTTTTAAATCCCAGCCCCCAAATATTCAAAACCCTGTACATATCCATGTTCTATCCCACCGCATAGAAAATTATTAGAGGGTCTCCTAGGTAGTTTACCTAAACTAAACTTGAAAACGGCCTAGATGGTGCATTTTAAATTGATGAGAGGTAATAGCGCACAGGAAGACACAACCGAGAAAGACAATACAGAACACACGCTCACTGCGCGTGTCCTGTCTCGTTTCCTGCGGGCGGTGTGTGTCTTTCTGTGCGCTATTACCTTTCATCAAAGGTCTCTTAAATGTCTTTTAAGAGGAGAATGGCGAAAGCCTGCCTTTCCTCTGCTATCATTTGCCTCTCATCAATAGGATTTGGCCCACTCAATATCCCACAAATGCATGTCCGGCCTACGGAGAATGTTCGATATCATCCACATTGTTTGAAACTGCTCCTAACAACGTAAATCATACGGTTTAGAGAAACCAAGCCATGAGCAGTGGGAGGCAAAGCTGGCTCACACTGAGCTCCCCCTTCAGCGCCAGGTGATCGGTCAGGTCTGGGGGGCCGTATTCGCCAATGATTTCCCGGACCTGAGTGGACCACACGCGTAATTACTTTATATATAAATAAAGTTTATTCTCTCTCTCTCTGATTATCATCGCTTGCCTTTTATCGCGTCCTTTACAGTGCTGCATATATTAATGATTGGTTTGCAGGAAAGGAAAAGTGCAGTATCTGTCACACATTCCTTGGCAAGTGCGTTTGTACGGAGCACTATCGCTCCTGTAACGTAGCGTTTCTTGGCGTGCGTTCAAGTGTGGGATTGCAGATGGCAGGAAAGCTAAGCAAGGAGAACTAATCTCGCGGAATCGCACGAAATTCCGCGAGATTCCACAGGTCCAACGCCTCCTGATACAAGGCGTAAACAGAACTCGCGCAAAAATCTTGTTCACAAGATTTCGTTCCTTGAGCTTAGAAAAATAGGAAAAAAAGCAGGTGTTGACGCGGTGTTGTAAGCCCCTGACAGAATGGGTTCCTTGTACTCACATGTAAATGAAACTCTGAAAAATTCAGATGAAGATGTTCCTAGATGCAAGAACAATCATCAGAGGAATATGTGTATTGCAAAAATAGCGTTTCGTATCCCAAGTAGCACACATTACATGGCCCACCGGGGGCCCGTATGGGCAAGTTGGGCTTGGGCAACCCCAATAACACCTACGAGGGCCCGCTTTAGGAATCAAGCGGGCAAGCCCAAATTGGGCTTGCCCCTGTTTTTTCCATTTGGGCATTATATAGGCGTGGGAAGGGCTAACTGAGTACATATTCCCACATCAGGCCCTCAAGGGTCCCGCTTGGGAAATTTTAGGGCCGATGCAAATGAAATTTGGGCTTTGTGTAGGAAACGCATGGGCTGATCTAATTGGGGCTGCCCACTCAAAAGCCGAATAGGTCCCGCATAGGCCGCGGCGGGGCTAAATACGGGTATGCCCACACATTGCCTACATGGGACCCTTGAGGGGTACTTGAGGGAAAGTCAGACGAAAATCTGGAATTCATGCAGAAAATTCCTGGGCTGCCCCAAATAGGGTTGCCCAACAAAAACCTAGATAATTTCCGCGTGGGCGGTAGCGGGGCAGGCAATTGCTCCTTCCCACTTCTGCCTGCATCGGTCTCTTGCGGGGCAATTTAGGGCAGATGCGATGCAAATGTGGGCCTAAAGCAAATAGAAGACGGGCTAGTCCGATTAGGGCTGCCCACGCAAAAACCAAATAGGTCCCGCATGGTTTGCGGCCGGGCTGAAAAGCGACCGCACCGCCACGCTGCCCACACGGGTATTTCTTGGGGCACTTGCGGGAAAATGCAATATATATTCGTAGTCCATGCGGTAAAATCAAGATCAGCCCGATTGGGGTGGCCCATGAAATACCGCAGTGGGCCCCAAATTGGCCGTAGGCGGGCTTACCGCTCTGAAACGTCTCCACCCTATCTTTAAGGCACCACTTTATTTATGTAAATCATGTTATACCGGCTACTAATTGCCTCTTCTGGAGGTTTCACATAACTGTCCTAAGCATATATCTGCTATGAATAAAGACTATTTATTTTTACTCTAACAACTACGTTAATTATGCAGTGTCGACAGAAAATATGCAACAGTAACTGTTCCGCTTTACGAGTATGCACTGAACGACCTCCAAATGTTTCCTGCGGCATTACTATTCTACACGCACCCCCAAAATAAATATTCAGACCAACATGTTGGGGTTGATGTGGGCCAGCCCACATTATTGTAGTGTTGGGAATAAATTTCTCTCATGTTACTGAGTGTCGCATACAAGCAAACAAATAGCGCATAATGTTTCGCAATTCATGATTATTGGAATTTGGGCAGCCCCGAAAATGCCAGATTCAACCCATCAGGGCAGCACGTGGGCCAGCCCGAAACGAACTGGCTTTCGCAAATCCCGCCCCTGTATAATTCAGGTGTTGGAGGGATTAATCGACTTAAAAATTAAAACCTTGATCAATGGGATGACATTGCCTGCACAAATGTGGGACCCATTAATGATTCTGGTGTGCTGCCCACATTCGTCTACCTGGGCTGAATGCGGGCAGCCCTATTTGGGCTGCCCACACGGATACAGATTGGGACCGATAGCGGCAGAATTGGGCAGCCCATGCGGGGCCCCTCTGGGTACGTGTTGCAAATCCCGCATAGGGCCCGTATGGGCTGCCCTCACGGGCCCAACGCGGGCCCCCACGTCGAAGCCGACTTTGTGCTACTTGGGTATTGAATTGCAAGACACATATTCCAAGAGAGTTAATCGAGCATCAAAAATTATCAAGCTCGATGCGAAATTTGTCACCACATCTGTTGCCCTATCGGTGAAGAGTAAAATCTGCTTTCTTGTAATCTTTGGACTTTCGAAAAGTCTTCATGTCAGAGTGATATGGGTTGATCTTCCTGCTACATTTTCGTAGTTTGTTTTTTCGGGCTGCAAGAACATAACGATGTCATTCTGAATAAACTTATGTGGTCAGTTCAGAGCTGCCCAGGCCTCATGCCATCGCGTTGCATCTCCTGAAGTGGCACATACATGCATCACGACAATGCAAGTTCTTAACAGTAGGAAGGCGACCACCTTTCATTCGTCTGTGATGGTCTAGGTGTAATACCCGTGATAGGAAAATAGCTTGAATGAATTGCGTTCGCAACGTACACGCGACGGCATTATAAAAGGGCGAGGCACTTGCGATCAAGCGAAGTATCATTGATGTCAGAGAAAATTGAACGGGATAACTATGACGCCAGCGTGAAAACACATAGCCACATATCTGTAAAAGCTGAGGAAATAAATTCAAAAGCGCGATACTTACTATTTAGAAATTAATGTGCTAGCGAGCAAAAAATAAACATGGATGCAGCTCTGTTCCCTACAACTAAAATCTCGTCTTGCTACTTGCCGCCATTGTTTTGCTCCCTCTTCATTTTCCCTGAGAGGTGTCACTGTGAGGCAACAAAAATTATAGCAATTTTAGCTTTTAATTATTCTACAAAAAATGTTTCACTGACAATACCATTCTCCCAGTGATGCCTGCTAAAACACAATCATTTGATGTTGATGCGTTAATGCGACAAGATATGCAAAACAGGTCGCAAAGGGAGCGGAAGGACGAAGGCTTTGGGGAATTCAACACGTGTTTTAGGGACAATAAAACATCACCTTCGCAGTTCAATGAAAAAGCGATGCAGCGAGATGCCGTTCGTGCAGACGTGTACCCGCACAACAAGCCGCCACTTTTTCGACATCAATCAATCAATCAATCAATGAATTTTTATTATCCAGAAAGCAAGCTTGATGGTCTCCTTGGCTAAAAGCTCCTCAAGAAGCTTGACTAAAGTATGACAGTGATTGATTGATTGATTGATTGCTTGATTGATTGATTGATTAATTGATTGATTGATTGATTGATTAAAACTTTAATTTCCACCGATTTAGGAGGCCCCCTACTCCCCGCTCCTGGCACGCAGGCCTGAGGAACGGGGGCTGGAACCTCCGCGACTAAGGACTGGCGAATATACATTGGTTATTCGCGGCCTCAGCCGCCAGGCGGATGGCTTTCTGCTGGTCAGCGGGGACGTCGCTTCGCAGCAGGGTTACCCAGGCTTCTCTACTCTTAATGTTGTCCCTAGCGCCCGGAGACTTAGGGCATTCCCAAAGTATATGGTTGAGGGTCCCCCTCGCTTCGCAGGCTTTACATTTATTGTTTTTTTCTCTCATCTATCTGGGTGTGAAACAAAAAGACAGGGTTCGGGAAATTTCCGGCTTGTAATCGCCGCCAGGCTATGGCCTCTTTATTATTTAAGCTAGGATCCCGTGGCGGCATCAGACGTCTTCCTGATCTATAATTTTCGATTATTTCTTTATAGGCTTGCAAACGTTCGTCCATCGCCTGGCAGTCGGGCGGCTCCGCGTTTGCCCGGAAGCAGAGATCTCGGGCTGAATAATGGGCCGCCTCGTTGCCGGGGACGGACGTGTGTGCTGGGACCCAAATTAGGGTGATTTTGCGATCGATTTTAGTTGCAGCTTTTAGAATTCGGGCGGCTTCTTGCGAGACCCTGCCTTTTCCGATATTCCAGAGAGCAGTTTTACTGTCGCTAAAGATCAATCTAGCCTTCGTTCCAACGCAAGCGAGCGCTACTGCGACCTCTTCAGCCGTGTCTATGTTTCTGCTTCGGATGGCGGCGGAGACGACTGGCGCGCCGCTACCATCGACTACCGCGGCGACTGCCGCCCCTGATCGGCCGCTTGCAGCGTCTACGTAGGCAACTTCTTTTACTCTGAATTCTTTTGCACTTTTAACCAGTGCTTCTGCTTTCTTCTCCCGTCTCTCCTTGTGGTATTCTGGGTGCACGTTGCGGGGGAGAGGACGGACAATGATGTTCTCGCGACATTGTGGTGGTAGGGCAACCTTGTCGGCTGTGCCCCTATCTATTTTTCGACCCACCAATTCTAAGATGGTTCGACCCGTGCTCGACCTACTTAATCTTTCATGTTGGGCAATTCTCACCGCTTCAGCAAGTTCTGTCCAGCTATTATGCACTCCCATTTCTATCAGGCGTTCCGTAGAAGAGGAGATGGGTAGACCCAGCGCCCTGTTTAGACGCACTCATCAGGCGTTGCGTCAAGTATGACAGGGAAGCTCAGCGCTGACTTCGTCCCAAAATGAGCGCACGCGGCGGCAATCAGTTTCACAGCCAGCACGCGCCGTTTTCGCTTTTCTGGAAAACTTTACCAAGACTAGGACAACAAAGTACTGACACTGAGGAAGATAATCCACGTTGCACGCAGACGCTGGCAAAAAGCATCACGCAATATTGAACTGGCGCCGCGGTCACGCCTATCTCATGGGAAAAAAACCCTTCTCTTTGAAGCCTGGGCTCCTACGTAGCGGATACTAAATTACCAATAGATGTCGCTATAAACCACCAAAATGTTATTAATGTAGAAACGAAAATGCACTAAATAAAATGATGGTATAGTTAACCGATCTAAAACAACAATTAAGATATAGGGGGGAAAAGGAGCAAGATAGAAACTGCTACCACCCCGTTTCAAAGGGCACGCTCTTACATTTTATCCATCTATTCATATATTAATGACGTGAAAGTTGTTTTATGCAAACAACGGTAACTACGATTATTTATACGCATAAGTGTTTTGTTTGCTATCTGGTTCTTTGGTGTCACTATATTTTAGTGCTTTACCTTGCGGCCTCACGTGTTGCAGGGCCTTTTGCATCGCTCATCATCATCGTCATCATCATCATTGTCGATTTTGACGCAGGCGATAGGTTTCTCCACGAGTTATGCTACTAGTAAGACGACCTTATACATCGCCCTTGGGTACCTGGTCGACAAGGACTTGGGGCAACCACCCGGGACAAGCACCTGGAAACTTAGCCTCACCGAACAGGCATCCAGGCTTCAAATACGGTCGCTGTACTTCGGATCCCAGGACCCAGAGGCGGCAAAATCTGGGCAAAAGTATTTTGTGCCCCTGTTATTCCTCGTCAAAGCACAGCGGTGTTACGGTCGCATGATGTAAATGTTACTGTTGATTAAATATTGCCGCATAGAAGACGACGCCAAAGATGATGACTGGGCCCCACAAGCGCGAGCCTGGATGAGAAGGAAGTTGGAACGCAAGACTCGTCCAGGTTGATTTATTAAACCCGTCCTATCTTTGGGTCCTCCTTGGCGTTCAATCGAGACGTGACAAAGTGGAGCGCGCTGGGGTATGCATAAGACTCCTTCCGGCAGTCCACAGCGAATCCCAGACATTGACACGCCTGTACATCGCGCTAGCCGCCGCCTTCTAGGCCTAGCCCCGGAGTACATCTATCTGCCAAGCGACTCTTCAAACGACCAAGTCCATCAGATTTCCCAAGCCATGGCACATCCCAACCCTACGCCGGTGACTCTTCAGAACACCAAGGTGCCAGAGTGCTTTCGCGGGGAAGCGTTTGAAGATGTCGAGGACTGGCTTGACCAGTTTGAGCGAGTGGCCAAGATTAATCAATGGAGCGCAGATCACAAACTTTGCAACGTTTATTTTGCCCTTCAGGATAATGCAAGAACGTGGTTTGAAAACCACGAGGCCAGCTTATCCACATGGAATGACTTCCGCCGCCAGCTCGTAGACACCTTTGCGAGAACTGATCGACGCGACAATGCACTGCGCCTGCTTGAAGTGCGTGTCCAGAAGCCGAATGAGAGCGTGGCTATGTTTGCGGAAGACATGGCTCGCCTTTTTCGCCGTGCCGACCCTGATATGAGTGAGCCAAAGAAGTTACGGCATCTCATGCACGGTGTCAAAGAACAGGTGTTTGCCGGCTTAGTACGCAACCCACCTAAAACCGTGAGTGAGTTCATTAAGGACGCTACGGCTATAGAGCGAGCCCTCCAAGATCGGTGCCGCCAGTACAACCGACCAGCCAGCTGTGCCCCGACGACTGCGGCGGCGCTGCCTGCAACAGATCAGACCACTCTTCGAGACATGATTAGAGAAATTGTCCTTCAGGAGTTGCAGCGAATTACGGTTACGAACGCTCAGTCGTCAGAGGCCCTCGTGCAGGCTGTAAGGAATGAAATTCGGTGCTCCCTAACACCGTCTGCACAGTGCAACGAGTTTCATCCAGTCGACAACGCGGCAGCCATTTCCGAACCACCATACCGCGTTCCACAACCGGTCAACTACACGGCCAACATTCCTGCACCTTATCACGAGCCGCAATCTTAGAGCTACGCCGCGGCCCTACGTCGCCCGCCTCCAGACCACACCTCACCGAGCTCACCAAGCCGTCAGGAGACGCAATTCTTCCAGGGGCCTCAGTGGGCGCCTTCCAGGCGCTCTCAACTACGCCGAACGGACAGGTGGCGCAGTTATGACAGCCGGCCACTCTGTTTCTACTGCGGACAACCTGGCCACGTATATCGGCACTGCCGTTACCGCGAAGAGGGGCAGGCCTTTCCGTCTGCTTCTGCTCGCCGCCGCTTCGACGCTGACACTGCCCAAACCAAGGACGGCCTTCCGGTCAGCAGGGAAACCGAATCCCCGGGCTTCCGCCGCCGCTCCTCCCCATCGCCACAGCGTTATTCTCCGCCGATGCGTCGTGGCAATGCTGACGTTGGCGGACTGCGGTCCCCTAGCCCTCACCGGGGAAACTAACAGCCGCAACCTCACGAGGGGAGGTTGCGCACAGTCTAAAAGTGTCAAAACCCTCACCACCGCCGCAACAGCCGACAGCCCGTGCTTCTGACGCTGCCGTTAGTATTGACATTGCCGCACTACCGCCGAAAATGCCACCTACATTACCACCGAAAATGCCGCACCAGATGAGCAGCCCCGACGACGAAGCTGATACCGCTGACCTTGCCGCACTTCCGCCGAAAATGCCGAAAGAGACGAGCAACCCAGATAAGGTTGTTAGCGCTGACCTCGCCGTTTCCATTGATGGGCTGGAGGTACATGCTCTGGTGGATACCGGGGCGGATTTTTCAATTATTAGCCAGAAATTGGCTAACACGCTGCGCAAAGTAAAAACCGAATGGACTGGGCCAGTAATAAGAAGTGCTGGGGGCCAGCTACTGGCACCGACAGGGAAGTGCACTGCCCGGATAGGAATAGGAAACGCGGTGTTTGTTGGCAGCTTCGTTATTCTCCCTGACTGTTGCAAAGATCTCATCTTGGGCATGGACTTTCTGCGTCTTCATGGGGCTGTAATCAGCATTCGTGACAGCGTCGTTGCCTTCACCAACAATCATGAAGACCTTGCTTATGCGGAAGTACCACTGATGCCCTTACGCGTCGCCAATGAGACAGTGACATTACCTCCGCGATCATGCTCTCTTGTTGAAGTGAAGTGCGACATGGCGCATACCGGCGATGGTATCGCTGAAAGGGCAGTCGCCCTGGTACTAAGCCGAGGTGTTTCTATAGCTCGAGGGCTAGTCAACTTGACCAATGGACAGACCGAAGTGCTGCTGAAAAAACTTCAGCGACGAGCGTCAGCAAATTCCGAAAGGCACAACTGTGGCCTTTTTCGACAGCATCCCAAATGCGCAGCACTGCTTCTCACTGCAACAGGAAGGATCAATGTGCAAGACGCCCGTAACCATCGTCGATGTGAGTCCAAATTTGTCTTCTTCAGAACGGGACCGTCTTTTGGATCTCATAGATCAATTTCGAGACTGCTTTGCTTCCGAATCGCGGATCGGCCAAACGCCTTTGACAAAACATCGAATCATCACGGATGACTCGATTCGCCCGATTCGACAAACTCCTTACCGTGTAGCTCCGAAAGAACGTGCAGCCATTCAGCGCCAGGTGGCCGAAATGCTTAAAGACGACGTTATCCAGCCGTCACAGAGCCCCTGGGCTTCCCCCGTGGTACTTGTTAAAAAGAAGGACGGCAGCTTACGATTTTGCATAGATTACCGCAAGCTCAACCAAGTAACTAAAAAAGACGTGTACCCTCTTCCTCGCATCGACGATTCCCTTGATCGCCTACGAAATGCACGTTGCTTCTCATCAATGGACTTGAAAAGTGGATATTGGCAGATAGAAGTAGACGAGAGAGATCGGGAGAAGACAGCATTCGTCACTCCCGATGGATTGTATGAGTTTAAGGTCCTTCCGTTCGGTTTATGCTCAGCACCAGCAACATTTCAGAGGTTGATGGATACTGTGCTCTCGGGACTTAAGTGGCAAACATGCCTGGTGTATCTTGACGACGTGATTGTGTTTTCGGCCACATTTGAAGAGCATCTACGCCGTCTGCTAGCTGTATTTCAGGCCATACGATCTGCGGGCCTCACACTAAAACCCGAGAAGTGCCACTTCGGGTACGAGGAGCTGCAATTCTTAGGTCACGTCGTTAGCCAAGAAGGTGTCCGGCCCGATCCTGAAAAGCTCTCCGCAGTCGCCAAGTTCCCGACACCTACGGACAAAAAGACATTGCGGCGTTTCCTGGGTCTTTGCGCCTATTACCGCCGGTTTATTGCTGGTTTCTCACGAATTGCTTGGCCATTAACTTCGCTGACGCGTGACAATGCTGTCTTTCACTGGAGTGAAGAACAGGAACAAGTGTTTAATGAGCTGCGGAGATGTTTACAGACACCACCTGTCCTGGCGCACTTTGATGACGACGCCCCTACACTGCTTCATACGGATGCCAGCAACGTGGGCTTAGGTGCTGTGCTGGTGCAGCGCCAGGATGGTGTGGAAAAAGTAATTGCTTACGCCAGCAGGACCCTATCTAAAGCAGAAGCGAACTACTCGGCAACCGAAAAAGAATGCCTTGCAGTGGTATGGGCGGTTATGAAGTTCCGCCCTTATTTGTACGCTCGCCCCTTTCAAGTCGTTAGCGACCATTACTCGCTCTGTTGGCTGACGAATCTAAAGGACCCTTCAGGGAGACTCGCGCGTTGGAGCCTTCGATTACAAGAATTCGACATGGCAATTGTTTACAAATCTGGAAAAAAGCACGCGGATGCTGACTGCCTTTCGCGAGCGCCGGTCGAACCTTTCACTATGACCGATGAAGACACTGCGTTTTTAGGTGTCATAGATGACGCAACGCTTTCCCAACAGCAGCAAGAACACCAGAAATTGCTCCCTCTTATTGATTTCTTGGAAAAACGAACTACCGTTGTGCCTAAGATTTTCACCCGAGTAATCTCTTCATTCTTTATTCGCAACAACGTGCTTTACAAGAAGAACTTCCGCCCTGGGGGAAACAGTCATCTACTCGTCGTCCCATCTGTTCTCCGCAGTGAAGTTCTGCAAGCGTGTCACGACGAGCCAACCGCCGGTCACCTAGGCTACACCCGCACGTTGGCTAGAGTCCAGCACGGATACTACTGGCCAAAACTGCCTGCGACAGTGAAACACTATGTACGTACCTGCATAGACTGCCAGCGCCGTAAATCACCCCTGTAAAACCAGCTGGCCTACTCCATCCTCTTCAAGTGCCAACAACACCTTTTAAGCAAATCGGCATGGACCTCCTGGGACCATTTCTGACGTCGACAGCCGGAAATAAATGGATAATTGTCGCCACCGATTATCTAACCCACTACGCGGAGACCAAGGCTCTGCCAAGGGGTACCGCCGCCGAAGCAGCTCGGTTCTTCGTGGAGAACATTGTCCTGAGGCATGGCGCTCCGGCGCTCATTATAACTGACCGAGGAACTGTATTTACGGCCGAACTTTTGGAGACCGTTCTCCGCCTCAGTGGTACCAGTCATCGTAAAACTACAGCCTATCACCCCCAAACCAATGGGTTGACGGAACGCCTCTATAAAACCATCGCAGACATGCTTTGCATGTACGTTGACGTGAACCACAAGAATTGGGACGAAATTCTTCCCTACGTCACGTTCGCCTACAATACGGCACGCCAAGACACCACTCGTATGACACCATTCAGCCTCCTTCACGGGAGACCAGTAACAACTATGCTGGATGTAATGTTGCTCCCGAATGCCGACACCGACGATCTCGATCAGGACGCCGAGGAAATCGCTCAGCGTGCAGAGGAAGCCCGCCAACTAGCGCGTGTGCGGATCAAGAATCAGCAAGAGCATGATGCACGACGCTACAATCATAGACGCCGACATGTCATGTACGAACCTGGCGACAAAGTGTGGGTCTGGACGCCTATTCGCCGCCGTGGACTCTCCGAAAAACTATTGCGGCGATATTTCGGGCCATATGTTGTTCAGCGACGTTTAACCGACGTCACTTATGAGGTGGTGCCAGACAAGGTGTCAGCATCAAAGCGACGCCAGCAACAAGCCGACGTCGTCCACGTTGTACGCATGAAGCCGTACAACTCGGACTGACCTTGACCTCCTACTCCCTTTTATGCTCATCGGGACGATGCTCCCTGAGGAGGGGGGCAAATGCCGCATAGAAGACGACGCCAAAGATGATGACTGGGCCCCACAAACGCGAGCCTGGAAGAGAAGGAAGTTGGAGCGCAAGACTCGTCCAGGTTGATTTATTAAACCCGTCCTATTTGGGTCCTCCTTGGCGTTCAATCGAGACGTGACAATATAGAGCTGCAGCTATTTGGAGTATCCAGACTTAACTCTACTCCGGCACTGTAAGAAATTCGGCAGTAATATATCTTTGTTATCAGCAATCTCCACTTGCAACTTCTACGTAGTTTTGAGCGAATGTCCCAGTAAATTTAAATCAAAGACACTATGCTCTGTAATAAATACGGACTAGCTCAGATATATTCCGCAAAAATGGTAGATTATTTCGTTTTTTTTTTTATTGTAGCCTGAATTGGGGACTGCGCAAGTGTATTTGAAGCCGGACGATACGGCGATATTATAAGGTAGGTAATGGTATTCCATTGAAGAAATGTTCCAACGGTATTCTCACGACAGCATGGCGTTGTGAACAGTGCTTTGAGCAGGGCATGCAGATTGCCGCCGGAACACGTCACTAATCGATATAAATAGAACATTACCAGTGAGACAAGGAATAGGTATGCTTGGCACTCAAACTGCGGCTTACCTCACATCGCAACACCCCGAATCGGCTTATTCAAAATGCTGGTATGCAAGGGGCAGCAGTGTTTCCTCATGTACCGTATCAACTCTCGACATTGATATCCGAAGTACGGGAGCGAGTCGGGGGGAGGGGGGGGGGGCGCCATGTCATAAGCGAGAGGGGTGGCGGTGGAGCCTAAACATGGCGCTGCAAGTTTGCCTCGTGCGCTCGGTGTGATTGTGCCGACACTCATTCCTCACTCTTAAGAGGATGGTTAGGTAGCTTAATGAATTTCTAGTCCAATCAGCTGCAAATTTGGTGCTCTACTTACAGCCTAAAGTGGAGGCCCTGCGAGGCGTGCAGCTTCTTCGCTGTTCAAAGGTGTGCTCGACCGCTGACTGTCAAGTTAGCAACGAAGATTCGGCCTCCTTGCCAACGGCACAAAAAGCGCTAGAAGCTGGCCAATCACCTTACATGGGACATAATACTCCGCAGATACATAGTTCACCTCTATTTTGGCATAAATCGATTCTCGTCATTAACAAATTAAGCCACGAATTACTTGCATATATACCCGCGTCACAAAAGGTTGGGCAAATTTTTCACGACATGCTGCGAAGAAGCTACCTCCTCAACGTCTTATTCGTAGATTGTATACCTGAAGTCGTTTGTCTGATTCACGATTGAAATAATCTTCGTTAATTTATAAAAAAAGCTTCTGCTTTAATTCTGTTCATCCAGTGCTACACACATTCCAGCACCCACATGCAATACCACGCTTTTGCCATCAAGCTTTGAGCAAATCAACTTGCAAAAGACTAAGCTAATGTTCAGCAGCCTGGAAAAGGAACAGCAGTTTACGTTAGGGAGTGAAGCACTAGACGTAGTAGGCTAATATGTCTACTTAGGACAAGCAGTAATCGCAGATCCTGACTATGAAAACGAAATAGCAAGAAGAATAAAATTGGGATGGAGCGCATTTGGTAAGCACTCGCAGATTATGACTGGACCCTTACCGGTATCGCTCAAAAGATGTATACAACAGTTACATCTTGCCTATCTTACCTGTACTCACCTATGGAGCTGAAACGTGGAGGCTAACGAAGAGGGTTCTACTTACGTTGAGGACAACGCAGAGGGCTATGGAACGAAAAATGGTAGGGGTAACATTAAGAGATAGGAAGCGTGCATAGTGGGTCTGAGAAATACCTAAAGTTACTGACATTCTAGTGGAAATCAAGAAGAAGAAAGGGGCATGGTTAGGACATGTAGTGCGAAGAGACGATAACCGATGGTCGCTTAGGGTAACAAAATGGATTCCAAGGGAAGGAAAGCGTCGCAAAAGGCGGCAGAAAGTTAGTTGGACGGATGAGCTAAAGAAGTTCGAAGGGGTCAAATGAATGCAGCTAGCACAGGACCGGGTTAATTGGAAAATATGGGAGATGCCTTCGCCCTGCAGTGGTTACAGTCAGGCTGATAATGGTGACGATGATGTTGATGGATGATCATACATTAGGAACTTGTGCTGAGATTTCATTTTCATCAAGCGGAGGAAGAGATCGATGGCTCAGTGGTCATGGGCTCAACTGCTAAACTCAGCGATGCGGGATCGCATCCTGACCGCGGCGGCCCTTTTTCTATCTAGGCGAAAATCTAAGCGCACGAGTGGTGCGTGATGCTAGTGCACGCTAAGGAATCCCCCCTGGTCGAAATTCCTGAAGTCCTCCACTACGGCGTCCATCATTACCCTGAGTTTCTTGGGAACGTTAAACCCTAAAATCCAATTCAAACCGGAAGAAGTGATTACTCTTTGCTCCAAATCTGTAAATCGATTCGAATGTAAGCTAATTAAACATTAGCTTACATTCGAATCGATTTACAGATTTGGAGCAAAGGGTAATCACTTCTGCCTCTTAGCCAGGTAATCTGTCATCCTTGCAAGAAGCAAGCAGACCTAACATTCCTGAAGATCACCTTAAATAGCAATAATTGCTTTTCAGTGTGTTTATCGGGTTATCAGTTATGCCGATGGAACTGAATTACCATTTCACGAAGTAACGAAAAAAAAACATGCCGTACTCATAGCCCAGTACAATTAGATTAAACCCTAAAAGCCTCAGGGGTTGGAAAATTGTAGGTGGAGGCTTTATAGCCTTGCAGAATATCACTATTTTTATTCTGATCACAAGTAAGTAAATATTTGAGGAACACATGTTCCGCCATTAAGGCATGACGCCACCATGTTGATGAATACCGTCTGAAGCTCCCCGCAACTGTAGATTATAACATTACTATTCACTTAATTCACTCTTCACTCTATTCATTCTTCACTCTATTCCCTCTTAACTGCACCGGCCAATGCGTGCGCGGTCATGTCACTTGCGATAGGCATGCTGGTAATTTTTCACACACATGCTGATGCAGACGCGTACGCCGAAACCGACGAAGAATTTTTAGAAAAGTGGAGCCTTTAGAGCATTGTGTTAAATCTTAAAGTACGAGTGTGCTTATTTCCAACATTTTGCAAACATACACGCATTCAATCTATTTGTGTTGATTGACCGTCGTGGCCACCGTTGCGCAGTAATTTCAGGCAGAAAAAAATGTATTGTTCGGTTTGTGCGATTTGAAGGTCCTAAAGCAACACAGGCGTTTGAGACAACTGGAACGCTTCATCAATTTAGACCACCTCGGGTTTTCTGACGTCCACTCATACTGCACAGCCCAGGGGCGCTTTTGCTTTGCTGTTACCTCCATAAGAAAGCGGCCGCCGCGGCCGGGAGTCGATCCTGCATCCTTGGGTTCAGCACTCCAGCGCCTTAAACGAGACCTATGGGACGAGGTCAGCGAGATAAGGGTACGGACTTTGGTGCACTGAAGCACAGGCTAAGAGCATCCAAAACAGGCATCAAAAGCACTTCGCTTTCAAGCAGTGCTACTCTTCTCGGCCAAATGCACAGGGATTCTACCTTCTCCTCTTTCGGTTCGGTTCATGGGGTTTAACGTCATGAACTGATTCAGGCTACGAGAGATGCCGTAATTGAACTTTTCGATCACCTGTGATTCTTTAACCTTCAATGAAGACGCACAGCACATAGGCGCCTTGCTTTTCGCCTCCTCCTGATTGGTTGATGAGAAAAACGATTGGAATCATGGCCGTACTGTTGTTGTCTTTATTTGCAACAATATACAATGTGTGTTAGCCCCAAAGCGGAAAAACAGATACAGCTTGCTTCTCACAAGGTTTCGCAACCATATTTGTCTGGAAGTGTGTTTTAGCGCGGTAGTACGTCATTTAACGTAACAATTTCGGTCAAGCAAATTTTTGCCGGGGTTAACAAAACAAACAGCAAAAGGTTTGAAGGAATGGAACTGATTATCTCAACGATGTATGGAATGCAGAGAAGGTTGGCAACAAACTTATAGTCTTGTATAAACTGCCATGGAGCCTGCTTGCCTGCATAAATTATTCTTAAGTTCGGAAACTAAACTTAAGTCCATAAGGTACAATCAGTGGTGTACATGAGGTACTCAAAAATGCTTGATTTAAAAATTGGCATTATATGTCCTACAGGTTTAAACCTTGTGTAGATTGGGGCATTGCGTGGGACTTTAATGAACAAAATTATGACCCATTAACCATTTAAAAACATGGATAAGCCCATTACTGAGCTTCAAAGATGGCCGTCTTTGGCAGCCTAACAGTTTGTGAACTACCATACTGAAGACCCGGTTCAAAAATAAATATATTTCCTCCTCCGAGTGATGACGTAGAGTGCAAAATTAGCTCTGAAAGAACTATGCTGCATAATGCTTTGTAGGTTTTTTAAAAACAAGTCTTCAGATGCCTAGACTGCAGCACCTTCACAGCAAATATTCACACAATATAAAATAATCACTACTGCGAAAGACAAAGCGGCCTCTCTTAGATGGCGTTTATGCGAGTTGTGTCACCTATGTACTAATCAAATGCTAGGTAATAGAATGTAGGAGCTTGCCGGCTTCACTCTGCATAAGGCACTCATTGATAGGGAGCTGATGCAATGTGATGCCTATCGCGTGCATCTCAACTCAATGCTTTTACATGTAGCCATGTCTGTATAAAATATTTCTTCAAATTCCGATTCGTGTTTAAACAATAGTGGATAGAGTACAGACATTTCATATGGACGGGGTGTTAAGCGTACTAAAGTAACTAAGGCTATGAAATGCGCCTTAGTGTAGAGGGCTCCGGAATTTTCGGCCACCTGGTATTTCTAACGTGCACTGACATCGCAGAGTAAGCGAGCGCATTGCTATTCGGCAGCATCTAAAAGCGGCCGCCTGGCGGAATTCAATTCCGCATCCCTGAGCCCAGTAGTCGAGCGCCCTGCCTACTGCACCATCACGGCGGGGCACATTCAGGATTTTAGTAAGCAATAGATAGATGTCTGGTCAGAATTTTGCCCGAAATGTCATTGTAAAGACTGAAGATGCATAGTTTCGAATCATTAACAAAGGATCATTTTGTTTCTGAGTCATGCAGTACAGCACTATGCTACCTCCAAGCTCTAAACCTGTACAATGTAAAAGCACCATTTTCCTCCCATTTTATATGCTCTAGTCTTTAACAGTGTTATTAGGTCTACTATATGGTTAAGAAGCAAACATTGTTGCCTGGCACAGACGTCATGCACAATAACTGCTGTGAAGCAGTCTTTTTAATTCCTGGGCAAGTCATGAGATCATATACTCGACAGTTTTGCTGTTAGCGTCTGTGCTTCATGTTCCACACACATGCATATTGCGGCCTTCTCGCAGCTTTCTGCGAGATGACCGCCGTAGCTTGATGTGGACCGCAGGACTTTTAGTTGCATTGTAAAAACACATTCAAAACAATGAAACTTACTAGCAATAAGTGCAAACACTGCGGTTCATACAAATTGCATAAGCATAAGATAAAGAAAGTCTCTGCAAACTACGCACAAACAAAAGAACTTTACAAAGGAGTTAGCAACTCCAAATTGGAAAAATGATTTAATACATGTACCAAAGATACGTTACACTCTAAGGAGGATACATTTCAAACAATGGATTGAAATAACAATCATAAGCTGCTCCATCATCTGGTAAAAAGGCATTGCGCTTTAAATAAAGGGCAAGTGGCTCTTATACCGTAATGGAATTAATAGCCCCGAAAACGTGCCGAAGCCTATTCTTCCCAAATAGTATTTCTTCCACCTGAAATATTCCCCTAGTGGTTGGCACAGTGTAGTCAATAGAGAATAGGTTATATATCATGCAACCAGGAAAGTTTCATACTCAGAACCTGGCAAAAAAAATTGTTGTCCCCATCTACACCACCGAAGCATCCTACTTTAGCTTGAAACCAGGCCACCGGCACAACTAATGGGTGAGATGCCAGTAATACATCCATGGTCTGAATGGTTGAGGCGCTCTGATTTAGGCATCCGAATAGAAACGCACACACATTCTAATAAGCTACCTTGCCGCAACTGTTGGCTGCAGAGTAGGGGAGCCAAAAGTGCCGTATACCTTCGCTTTCGCTTGAGTTGAGGAATCAATCTGCTAGTCCAAGCATTAAAGGAGCAAGAAGAAATTGAGGCTGCTGAATACAAAACAACGGGAAGCATAATGCTATTGTCCAGTTTCCTGTCTGCCTTTTTTGGTTTTTTTCTTGGTGCCTTTTTTGTTTAACCCTATATTTGGGTTGTAAGTACGTCGCGGAAAGGTGGACAAAGGACAGACGGCCGAGCAGCGTGTGTAACAACTGAATGCGGTGTAGTGGCGTGTTTATTCAGTCGGCACAGAGGACCCAGCCGCTCAGGATGAACTCGCAGAGGAGCGTCAGGCGTAGTAAATCACACAGACAGCAACCACTTCTTCGTCCTAGAGTGCGCCAGCGCGCGATGCCTGCCAGTGGCTATGATGACGAAGATTACCACACTACAGTTTCCCCCCGGGTGGGAAGGAGCCATCCTGGCGACTTATGGAGGCGAAAGGACAGACGAATCGTAGTAGAAATTGATTAGGTTCACATGAACAGTTTCGCGTCCACGGCGACGCATGTCCGCAGAGAGCGCAACAGGCTCAACTACGTAGTTGACAGGAGACGTTTACTGGAGGACTCGGTATGAATGGTGATACCGAGTTAGAAGCTTCTTTGTAAGGCCGGCGGTTGTGGCAGGGACCCAGCGCCACACCAGGGAGTTAGGTGCATATGAAGAAGCCTCGCCGGTGTCACGGTGCTGTTTTTGTTGCCACTGGTTTTCTGTTGTAAGCGAACGAGCGAGCTGACGGCATTCTTCTGCGTACTGGGCGGCGTCCAAGAGTGGCATCGATGCAGAAACATCAGGGCGGTAGGGAAAAAGCGCATCCATTGTGCAGGTTGCCTCGCGCCCGTAAGAAAGAAGGAAGGGAGAGAATCCAGTGGTATATGTCGCAGTGTTGTACGCGTATGTTACGAAGGAAAAAACCTGGTCGCAGTTGGAATGAGTGTCGTTGACGTACATGGCCAGCATGCCATTCAGAGTACGGTTGAAGCGTTCTGTCAGGCCATTCATCTGAGGGTGGTGGAAAGTAGCGGTGCGGGGAATTACGAGGCATTCTTTCAGTAGGGCATCAAGAGCGTCGCACAAGAACAAGCGTCCGCGGTCGCTGAGTAGTTCCTTGGGAGTAACGTGGCGAAGAATGAAGTTCTTGAGCAGAAACAAAGCAAC
Source organism: Amblyomma maculatum (assembly GCF_055883805.1). NCBI lineage: Eukaryota > Metazoa > Arthropoda > Arachnida > Ixodida > Ixodidae > Amblyomma > Amblyomma maculatum. Next base: position 124,617,134 of record NC_139345.1, on the reverse strand, counting down.
GTCTCGTGCGCAGGCAGAAGGTAACGGTGATGTTTCAGTGTAGCGAGTAAGATGGTCTACTGCCACGATAATCCACCGGTTTCCAACGAGCAAGACGGCCGGATGGGTCTTTCAGAGAGGCCAGCCAGCCACAAAGCGTGTTTATCGTTCACTACATAAAACGGTCGGCCATACACATAGGAACAAAATTTTCCGATGGCCAAAATAATGGCCAAACATTCTTTTCTGTTACAGAATAATTAGACACTGCTTTCGTCAATGTTCGGCTGGCGTATGCCACAACATACTCGCTGAAACCAGGCTTCCGTTGGGTAAGGACAGCGCCGAGCCCAATACCATTGGCGTCAGTGGGAATCTCCGTGGCGCAATCGGATCAAAGTGACGGAGAATGGGAGGCGAAACAAGTGTCGAAGGCTTTATCGCAGGCTGCCGTCCAAGCGGAAAAGTCGGAGCTGCCGACAGGGAGCTGGGTCAGAGGAGTGATGATAGAGGTGAAGTTCAAGATGAAACGTTGAAAGTAGGAGCAGAGCCCGATAACGCTCTGGAGCTGCTTCAGGGAGGCTGGCTTCGGAAACTCTACAACTGCGCGAAGTTTGATGTGATCGGGAAGAATGCCGTCCCTAAAAACTACGTGGCCTAACATTGTGAGTTTTCGAGCGGCAAAGTGGTACTTCTTCAAATTCAACTGAAACCCAGCGTCGGCGAGACACGTGAGGACATGCTTCAGGCGGAGAAGGTGAGGAGCAAAATCGGTAGAAAAAAAACTACGCTGTCACCTAGATAACAAAGACAGGTCTAGCTGCCACTTGAGTCCACGAAGAACGGTCTCCATCAGTGTCCATCTCATCCGGCGTGTCTCCGCCAAACACTATGGGCTTAAAGAAGATGACATCTACCGCCTCATCCACGCCTTCTTACTCAGCCGCTTTTGTATACGGACCCATATCTAAAACTATACCATAGGGAAATAGACACCTTAAACGCCCTCTCAGGAAAGCATACAAACCGTTCTCCATCTTCCCCCCTTACACAAACCTCAAAACTCCTACAACTAGGACTCCACAACACTGTACATGAGCTCGTTGAAGCTCACAGACAAGCTCAACACCTACGACTGACTACAACTGCTACAGGTAGACAAATGTGTGATATACTGCGTATCCGAATACCCGCCAACAACCCTAGCTTCTCCCCCTCCCTCAACCCGCATTCCGTAGCCTCCTAGACAAACCCCTCCCACGCAACACACACCCCGATTGCCACACCGCACGAAGAGCGGCCCGCGCACGCGCCATCCACAAATATTACAGTTCCGAGGAGGAGGCGATATGGGCGGACGCGGCACGCGCGGGCACTTGCTCTGCAGTGGCGGTGATGAACCCCAAGGGGTGCTCATTAATCTCCCACCAACCTCCATTCCGGAATCAGCAAAAGAGGCTCTAATAGCTGCTTTCATTGCCCACGCTAGAGCTCGGCACATTCTCTCCGATTCTAAAACTGCCTTGCTAAATTTTGCCAGAGGCAGGATCCATGAAACCCCATTCCGCATGCTATAATCGGTTTCTTCTGAACGATCCCGCCATGTGGAGCTGATCTGGGTGCCTAAGCATGCGGGAAATCCTGACAACGAGGCCGCCAATGTCCACGCCCGAGGACTTATAAACCGGGCGGCGACGGACTCGGGCTTGAACGACTCGAGAGAGCGCATGCATATCTTCAGCGAGCTGACTGAGACATATCTAGCCCAGCATCAGCTCTACACCCCCCCCCCCCCAATCTGTTACTATCCACCACCAAATCCTATATGCGCCGCCTGCAGACCCGAACAATTTTCACTCCCTACCTACTATCTCGCATGCACCCAGGTGCCTTCACCCCATCTTGTTCCTTGTGATGTCATCCCACCGCTATACTAACACATATCCTGATAAAGTGTCCTGCTGATCCTCCCCCGCCGGGCTCGGAGCTCTTCACCTGGGAGGAGTGGAACTCCTTACTGCGCGCGACGGCCCCCATCGGCAGTAGGCCGCCATCACGCGGGCTGCGGATGTGCTGCAGCGCGGCTTGGACTGTCACACATCTAGTGAAGTGAGGCCGCGCCTGGCCCAGGCTTGCGGCCCACACTTTTGGACAATAAAGGTTTCTCTCACTCTTTCTCTTATGAGTAACTGACGATTAGAGCAGGATGAGAAAAATATGAATATTCTAATTGGCACATAACCACATAAAGGTGCCATGATAGAAAAACAGCGCAAAAGACGTGCACGGAGGAGAAGGTGTCAGTCGCCGAATGTTAGAAGAAAACAATGTTTTCTCCTGCTGTTTCTGGGTACAGAAAATTTCACTGCAATTTTAGTTTTTGAGCGAGACCTGTTTTACTACGTGTACATTGTTTCTTCCGGCTTCCACTGAAGAACTCTGAAATCAGATCAAGGTCGAACTATGTACAGACCCCAAGACTAATATAGTGCTCTACACCAAGAGTACAATGTATGTACCATATCTGTGACTATAGCGCCTTGCACGCAGACGCCTTTGAATTTCGCGCTTCTATGAAGACGAGGCGCAGACACCCGTGTTTTGCGCTCCAAAAGCGTACTGACAAAAGTCTCAATCATGAACTTCGGTTGGAGTCATTATTGTATTTACCCAGTCGCACTCCTTTCGCCGTGACGCGATGCGGCCACTGTCTTGGGGCGCGTCATGATTGTCAGCATGGGTGCGTTATACTGTATACCTTCTAGACCACTTTGAGGCTAGGCTGCTGTGTTTAGTCGCATATTTACAAGCATGACACGACATAATCGCTTCTCTAAAATATTTTAATATGTGATCTGTAAATGCTGTCAACGTATTATTCCCCAGAATAGAAAGACCGAAGGAAGAGGACATTGTCGAGGATCCTTGAAGCGATCTTGGTTACATGAGAAGAGAGCATATACTTTATTTCTTTAGTCCAGGAAATCCTCTCTCGGCCCTGACGTGTATAGATAGCACAGCAAGTGCTATCTGTAGCTAGTGAATACAGTTCTGGGCGCTGCAACGTCTTTTCCTCCGAGAATTCCAAAATACTCTCGTCTTCACCTATTCTGGACACCTTTTCAAATGTGTAGAGAAAGCTCTCTACTTCCATTTTCAGAGAACAGCGGCTATCTCTGGGTCCTTGCATGCGATCTTTGTATATGAAACGCTTCAAGCTCATACCCAGCTTGTAAGCATTTAGGAGGAGACTCCGCTGCTACCTGTAGGGGTACTTGATCGCCGCTGGCGACCCTACGAAAACGCTTCCTAGTGGTGACCAAATGTCATTTTGCGGTCGCCTTACCTCAAAGCTCAATGTAATGTGGTATTGAGGGTATCACTTTGAAGTTCACTGACTGCACAATTACTGCCATTCCCTCGTCTATTCTATTTTTTTCTTAGGTCTTATGGAGTTATGGAGTTCTACATATAGCCATATATTTATTTATCTAAATGTTTAACTCAAGTTACCAATTATCTGGTATTATTTCCCTGCCTAGGTAGGCTCTGGATTGGAAAATGTTTGGGAGCGGCGCCAATGAGCAGCGAAGTGGCCACCAGATTACGGGACGAAACAAAAGCCTGAAAAAAACAGATTGGAACTTGAATATGGCAATTACATTCCTTCGTTTTTTTCATCTTTTTGCAAAGAGACAATTTCTCAATATAGTTGGGATGATTAAGTTGGGCTGTGGTGCTTTGTAAATAAGCGAGGGCAGCGCCTTACAAACATCAATAAAAGAAATAAATAAGGTACCAGCAAAAGTGGGACGGAACAGTACCGCGAACAGGTTCGGAATGGTTCCGCCGATTTGTTCCGATTCGGGTTCAGTTTCAAGTTGACGAAAAAAATCTAGTACGGTTCAGTTGCTGTTCCAGGCTAACCCATGGGTTTGGTTTCGGTTTCCGGTTAGGTTCCGGTTCGACACTAGGCTGCCAGCTGTGCGAATGAGCGAGCCCTCCGAAGCAGTCGTTACTTTCCTGACCTGGAAGGCAAACGGTCCACTGATGACCGAATAGTCAGCTGCGGTGCCTACTAGTACCGGGGCTGTGCTACTGTCGACAGCAAAGTCAAGGTCTCATGTTCACCTCGTCGCATTGCACGTGGGCCTTGGTGTCCGTTATCGGCTCCTTGGTTTTTGAGCTCACGGCTGGGGCGCACCGTTTTCACTTCGCTGGGCAGCGGTGTCGGCTTACACTCTGGTGGTGTTGTCGATGTTGTCGTCTTACGTAGCGGTGCCGTTACCTATAGGGCCTGGGCACCGGATCGTCTAGGTGGCATTCATAAGGAGCGTCATTGTAAAGCGGTGTCGTCGTCTATGTCATAGGCGGATGATCTTGGGTTTTTCACAGTTGAGCGACCTCACATCCAAAACTTTCTGCCTTTAGTCTTTCCTACTGGGGCTACAAGACCTTCCTTGCTCGTGACCGCAGCTCGGCGACGCAAATCGGGATTGGTACGGTGATGGGGAGCTGTACAGACGTCTTGGCCACGCGTGCTCTGCCCTCCGAAGGAAGTCGTCGATTTCTTCTGGTCGCTGACCCGGATGGGGACGTGGGGCGTCGATGGCTAAACCACACAGGCCGCTACGCCTCTAGAGACAGTGACGGAAGATGTGTTCAGCCTCTCCATAATGAAAGCATAGTGGTCGGGTGTTAGACGTCCTCCAGGCGTCGCATTTTCTAGGGTGTCGTTCGTAGACTGGCAGGCGGGAGCGGAGATTCGGGTGGAGGTTGTTCGCGTTCCAGCGGATTGGGTGTGCCCCGTTAGGGTGTATAACGGGGTGGAGCAGCGACGTAGGTCATAGGTTAGGATTGCTGCATTATAACCCTCAAGATAGGACTCTCCAGCGCCTACTGTACTTCTTCACGGACGACGTTCGCAAGTGTCGCGACTTGAGTTAGAATAATAGAAGCATCCGGCGCAGCTCTTCCCGAATCTCGCGGATAAGGTCTCGCAGGCTGTCTTCGCTTGTAAGTGATCCGTCGCAATAGGCCTCTCGATGGACGACCATTGATTCAGCCACTGTTGTCGGCGGATTCCTGCAAGGCCTGTAAAAAGTGAATCCTTTACAGCTCTCATTAGCAGCTTTCCTTTTTTCGCCGCCACGTCTGGGTGAGCGGGTGAAAAAGACGCTTCATTTCCTCAACGTAAACGAGGACAGACTCATTTGGGAACTAAATTCTTGATTGAAGGAGGGCTGGGCTCTTTTTGTTCGGAGGAACTTGCGAAAGCCGTCAAAAACTCCTCTTTGAATGTCCCCCAGTACTTTAAAGAAGTTTCTTTATTTTATAACCAGATACGTGCAGGTCCTTGAAGAGCAAAGTACACTTGCCTAAGTTTCGAAGCGTCGTTCTATTCTTTAAAAGCTGCCACGTGGTCGAAAAAGGTCTAGCCTGTCTTCCATATCTGCAGTGGGTAGTCCTTGGAAAATTAGGGCTCTCGGGGTGGCACGAAGACAACCGGTGCAGCAGACTGGGCAATTTTCAATGTTGGGGTCTTCTTCTGGGGTGAAATGGAGCCCAGCATCAAACCATGTTCGGATTGCAGCCCTTAAAGTCGGCGGCTGACTCGGTGACCTGCGAACTAGTCCCCCAGGGCGACAAGAAAGATACTGAGGTTGAAGGGGTAGGCCGGATGCCAAGGGGCAGCACCTCCACCAGATGTCACGTAGTGGTGACAATGTGATTGTCAAAAAATAAGGATGCTTGATCTTCACTGGAATAAACTCTTTATTGGGTTTACTTGCGCCCGCAAAAGACCTAATCAATCGGCGGCGGCGATATAGCAGCAATCGTGCTCCGCGGTTGGCGATCTGCGAATGCCCGTCAGACCCGTCAACGCTCTATTTATAGGTGCTGGAGAAACATCTAAATAAAACCACAAATGGGGAGCAGTACAACTTACCACATTGCAGAAACACACACGAGTGACCAGAATGCTCGAAACACATCACGGCGCATCTTGCGCGACAAAGAAATTGATAAAGCTTCGTCTCGTGACAACGGGTATGGACAAAGAAAGAATACAGTATCAATCGGAGTGCCAGAATCAGAGTGATAAGGCCGCATGCCAGCGGCTGTCAAAAAAAGAATAAAGATTTCAGTGGCTTGCAGAACGCCCGGGAATGGTTTGCAGCAACATATTCAACGCCCGACACTACAGTTAACAACGACGCTGAGTACAAGTCGAGAGGCCAAGTCTGAGTTTGGATGCCGATTCGCCGTCGTGTACTCAGTGAAAAGCTCGTACGCCGGTAATTCATCCCGTACAAAGTCCTTCAACGTATCATTCAAATGGACTACGCAATCATCTCCGACGGCAAGACCACACCCTAGAACTCTGGACGCGCACAGAAATTGTCCATGTTGTACACCTGCAGCGTTATTACGCGCACTAAAGATATTCGACGTTTTGATATCAAATATTCATGTTTTCCTTCCTCTGTTTGTTTTGGGAAGCCTCGAGGTGATATTTTTTTAAATGGGGAGTAATGCAGGGAACTACTGAAAGCATTTTTTTGTGTGTTTTGTTTCAAAAGCTGCCTGCATGTGGGCTTATCACAATGATTGTAACACACGGTACAATCTTGTTCATGCTCAGTGTCGTCGTGACGCGGCTTTATCATTTCCTCTGTCGCGCAAAATGCACCGAGCTGTATCTCGAACGTTTCCGGCCGCTCGCGTCGTTTCCTTAATGTTTCAGATTGCTCTGGCCATCCTTTGGGCCTTTATCTAAAAGCTTCTTCGCATATTTAAATTGAGCGCTGAAGAGTGTCACAAAATATTTGCAAATCGACGACCGCGAAGCATACTCTCTATTTATCGCCGCCGCCGAATTGCTTAGCCTTTTGCGGATGTAAGTCTGCCCGAACAGTCAGTCAGTCAATCCCTTTAGTATCCTCCCGGGCTCTTCATTCGTTGTTATGGGCCTTGACACCCCGCGTGACAATATCTCTTGTCGATGATCTATCCTTTACTTTTTCCTTTGACCCGAAGTATCCATTGTGGTCATGACGCTCATCTATATTCGCATACAACTTGCACTCATCTTGCAGAAAGAGAACTTTCTCGTGGTAATATCTAGTCTGCTAATAGGCTTTTCCCATCGGCAACCACAACTCGAGCGCTGCTTTGCTGCGACGTTTCCAATGTATCAGGGAGTCCTTATAGTCTTTCATCAACTCGACGAAGACAAATCCTCATTACGCTCATAATATATATTGGTCGACCTGCTTATTCTGGTCTTAAGGCGCAAGATGTGTTCACGAGAGTACGCAATATGCTAATTTCAGCTTACGCTAAAGCATCTCCCTTTAGCCTGCCGTAAGAAACACACTGATTAAATTGTGGCTTGCCAAAAAGACCATCCTCGTGTCGTCTATAAGGTGTCGCCAATGTATTTCATCGGATGATACAACGCTGCTTTATTGCTGCACATACGCAATTTATATGGGACAAAATTAACTATACCGTGTCTGTACTGAGTTCCTCTACATAAACAGAAAACCACACCAGATCAATCTGCAATTCTTCCTACTCACCGTACACTCTCTAGTCTGGCTATGGGTGCCTTCCTCCAGTGCCGGCCTTTCATCCAAACTTTTGAACAAGTATCAGGGCCCCAACCGTATTGTAAAGCAAACATCCCCCGTCAACTACCTCATTGAACCCCTTACGTCATCCACTGACTACCGTCGCCGCAATCGTGAAATAGTACACAGTAACCACCTGAAGCCTTACTACGACCCTGCCATCGTCACATCACCATAATCCGCCAGGATGGCGTCTTTTCGCCCGGGGGAAGCTGTAAAACAGGTATTCGGCTTTGTAAAACAGGTATTCGGCTCTGATATGTTCAGCGCCTGATGCTCTGAAGAGAACGACAACCATGTTCAACGCGCGTGACGATCAGGAAAGAAAACGACGACGAAGCTCTCTCTCCGAAGCTCGTGCGTGCGCTTACAGAAGTGCAACGACTGATCGCAGAACGTTCCATTGACTGTTGACGACGTAGCGCCCTGTTCAAGGACTCCTGTTACAACATAAACATAAGCGCAGAACATAAACCCATAAACGCGTGCAATAAATAGCCTGTTGGAAAAAAATACCTCGGCGACCTAGGGGCAGCATGATTAACTCGAGACCTTAGGTTCATGCATTCGATTCCCACTTCACATCACTTTCCCTTCCAAAATATTTGATCTACTTTAAATTCTAGCATGTCATAATTACCCTTAAGGAATATTTACGCGACATGAGTAATAGAGTAGTAAGGCCATCATTTTTATGCGATGTGACCTGACGGTGACATCACGACCGTTTTGACTTATCGAAATAGGATATCGTAATCTGTTTCGAACATTCGTTCCAATTCTATCTTGCGAATATGTAGCGCGTGACAGATGCTGACACGTCTTTTGCCCCGTGCTCAATAAAACCTCGTTTAAAGCGAGAGCTCCAAGAAACGCTATTTTATTCCTTGCGCTCAATCGTGGGATGCTGAAGTACCATTGTCCTCTGGCATTTTTATTTTAATAGTAGACTGTTACAGGAACCTGGTAAGAAAATTAGAGGGTCCCTTATATGTCTCTTAAAAGGAGAATGGCGAAAGCCTACCCTTCGTCTCAACATTTGCCTCTCATCGTTTACTTCTTATCGGCGTTCGCTGCAGTGCTACATGTAATATAATTCCGGCTAGTGTAAGCGGACGGTACACCATCGCTCCTATCACATGATGTTCGTTGGTACGCGTTAAAATGTGGGACTGGAGATTGCAGAAGCAGTAGAGAAGAACATACCTCATAAAATCTCGCGGATTATGACAGATTTTGCGCACAAACATCACGCACGGGAGTTCGTACGACGAGCCTAGAAATGCTTTGACCTTAAAAGCTCCGTAACTATTCGCTGGTGGAAACACAGCACCCTATTATTGTTCGAAGCTATTTAGATTTACTACTTTAGCGCCTTACGTCAGAAAATATTACCCGCATTTCACAGGTACTGAAAAAATTATCAAAATCAACTTCACCATTGTTGGCTTCCAGAAAACAATAGTGCCTAATGCGCATGGAAATCAATAGAGCACTCACCTAGTTTTGCTTGTTTTCCGGAACCAGTTTATGTTTTCAAAACTTTTCCTGCTTTCTATTGGATCCCCCGGTATAATTCCCCGAGAAAAGATGCTAGAAGCGCAATCAGTGATTCTGCTTTTACTGGAAACTAGTGTTACATTGATGTCATTGCAACATACGAGAGGTGAAGCTTGAAATTGAAGAACAAGATACTGTAAATATAAGCTCTGATAATTTCGGAACACAAAAAATGTTTCAGGTATCCCTGTCCCAGCAAGAGATTTAGGTGTTGAATTTAAAGCAGCTGCGCCCAGTTATCGAACTCTTTTGAGGGAGCGAGCCAGCTTTCCCATGACGTACATTTGTGATCAAAACATTATAAGAGTTTATATATTAGACGTCCGGTGCGGGGGCATATTTGCATCGAATGTGTACACAACTGCATGCATTATTAGTATTACCTAGGCTGACAAGGTTCGTGAAATTGAAATGAATTATTTCCTTGCATGTGCTCCATTTGCCCGTTGCCATCTGCATTTCAACCAATCTTACCCCAAATCTTGCTTCTAACCCTAGTTTTAAAATTGGAACTTATTTACAGACTAGAGTTCAACTTGTCTTTTTCAGCAGATTTTGTATCTCCAACTTGGCTTCTGTCATTTTCGCGTGAACAGAGAAGAGAGTTCAGATTGGTGCGAAAGTAAAGAATAAAATATTAACGGGATCGCTTATCCACCTACTAGCGAGCGATTGCCGTAGCAACAAATGGGCTGAATACCCATTTATTTCCAATGACTGTTCGCTATCACTTCAGCGCAAACATATCAGAAGATTGATAGAAATGATTGCCTAAAACAACATGGGAGCAATAGGAATCCTCCCTATAAATTTTCCCTACTTATAAATTTTTCCTAGCTATCGGGCGCCACCATCACGACATAGGCAATTCCTCCAGCAACACACACGCACCATTACACGCATCTTGTACATCACACGACGATGCCGCACTAGTATCAGCCACAGGTCACCACATACGTTGAAATCCAGCGACACATACACGAGATTGTTGCTATGCACTGTGCTAGTTTTACTAAGCAATCACTAATCACTCTGTCAACCAATCACTCTATCCACCACTCAGAATCGGTCAATCATCACTATAGTGGTATATACGCTCCAGACCTATTATTTTTTCGGCATCTTTTTTACCCATTCTTCAAATAGACGCGAAGTTTGGTGATGATACGTTAGAGCGAGTAGGCCCCATCAGCTATGACAAATATGTATCAGGTATAAAATTTCGGTGCCTTCCTCACGGCATAACTGCACCAGCTAAAAGTCTGTGCCGGAAAAAATTTCAATTGTCCTTGAAAGTATCCTCTCAAACCAGGTCACAGCGATGGCTTTTGGGCACACGATTCCACTACGCTTCGCGTAAAGTGCGCCGAAGCCATCATCACCGCCGCGAGCGGGCATGTCCTAATCGCTTGGGCTCGGAGAATAAGAGGAAAGAAGTAACTTGCCAACTATGTGATTTTCATTCGAGTTTTAGGGCTCGAAGCAAAAAATGGATTGAAAAGGGAGTAATGAGCTGAAAAAGAGCGATTAAACTTACTTATGGTTCTTTCTAAATTTCCGAAACGCAACGCACGCCTCCACTTTAGACATGATTGCTTTTGTTTTCTTCATAAAGAGGGAATGGAAGAGACACTGCATACTTGTAAGGGGCACCCTGTATAGATGTAAACACACAAAAGGTCGCAAAGTGAAGGCTGTTTGGTGAGGCACACTGGAGAGTGTATATTGTGCACACCATTACAGATTTGCTCAAATTTAGGAGCACAATTGCCCCTACTAGTGGGAATAATATTCTTAGCCAGAAGCCTTGTTATTTCCTTCTTTGATTACCAAATAAGTATTTCAAGCATAATGCTCGAATAGCAAAAAAAATGTCGATGTCTTGGGTGATTGGGAAGAAAAAGTTAAGCAAGCAATTCTGAAAACAATGCTAACACAGGGATCAGTTGGTTGGTTGATAATGTGGATTTAAGCGCTCCTTGCCAGACAGAGGAGAGATAAATAAGAGTGATGGTGCGATACTTCCACCTCGCGGAATCCCTATGGAAAGTGAAATGGCAGAGGATGTGGGCTTTATTACCACGAAAACAGCAAAGGTCAAGCAAAAACAAGGGACATATCAACATGTCTGGGAGCTCTCTACCAAGCAAGGTACAGTCCACTCAGACAAAGGTCCTAAGATTGCAGTCCCGGTTCATGCCACAGCTGTGTAACTATTAGGAAAGTTCCACACCATAGCTAGTCTCGTACCTGTGCCTGAGACCACAAAATGGCAGAGTTTAGGCAGACAAGTAACCCGGCTAATAGCCAGTGGTTTTCCCGATAGTAAGATTGCTTCTGTGGCAGAGAAGCTACTGAAAGCCATGACACGGAAAACGCTAGAGCAGAGGGAAGAGGGCAGAAGAGAACGCTATGTTGTACTTCTGTATTTCCATAAAGTGTTCCATGGATTAAGGAAGGTGGCAAACAAACAATGTCAAGGTAATATTTAGGGCACTAAAAAGTTTGTAATCATCTGTACCTCTGTAAACGGGCCCGACAAGCGCAGCAAAAGGAAAGAATACGAAATTTCGCATCAGGAAATGTTGATAGCTTGTTAAAAAGAATTCATTTATAAGACCCCGATTTCGTGCTGAAAACAATACTTAGGACAAACGGAGGGATGTAATAACAAGAGGCTCCTGGAACATCACATTGACTGTGGGAAAATCAGCCACCCGGGGAATCTTGCGCAACATTTTTGGGGGTGCTAAAAAGAAAGAATTGAAAAGGAAATCATACAAGCCTTTTTGATTGAGTTAGCAGAAAATGATGCGTGTCTTAGTACATCATCTGTCGCTCTCACAAATCAGGGTCTAGATTTGATAGCTGTGCAGATGCGGAGTTGTAGTTGGCATGATAAGACTGTGCATAAGACTGTTCACTGAATAATATGGCAATTCCAAGGGAGTTCATAATCCAAATATCTATATAACAACATCTGCTCACGTAATAAACATGTACTCGCTGCTCAGAAGATTCTGCACTGCACAATAGTACTGCGACTACCGCTGTCACATTTGCGAGCTTAAAGTGATGGTGTAAACAAAATATTTCAAGGCAAAATTGTTTCTTTGCCCCCGAGTGGCATCCGAAGAGGCGGGTAAAAGGTGACAGATACAAAGCCAATCCGAAACAAGCCACATAACAAACCAGACCAGAATTTAACCTTTAAGAATTTAACGAACTCCTAACTTTCTGAACAGAAGCCGAGAGCGCTAACCAACCACTCCATTCCGGAACTTTTTTTATCTCTACTGCGTGCAAAAACTTCTGAGGGAGAGAAACTAATGGGTTTAAGTGCCTCCTACAATTGTTATATCATTGCCATGAGAGTTACTGTCGCTATGCGCTCTGTCTGTCTTTTGAGATTTTGTTGGTCAGCCTTTCAGCCAATCTCGATAGACGCACTCTCAAGTGTGACCGCATAAAAATCTCGAATGCGAGAGCAGCACATGATAACATACAACCTAGCATGTACACCACGAAGTAGAAATAAAGCGGGTACGTTCCGTCGGCAATCCTAGTCGTGTTCCTCGTCGCTGCCAGTCTTCGATGAGGGACAGCGAGCCCTCCTTCTGCGACGCCCAGAACGAGACGACGGTGCTGGTATCTGCATGCACATGTTTCACGGTGTTCATGTCGGCACTAAAATAAGAGAAGAGGCACTTCTAAAAGTACAAGCAAAGCAGTACATGCACGGCAGGCTAACATCGGCGATCGTTGCTTGGATGCTTCCCACAACGTAATTTGACCTAAGGAGAGCACCCAGCGTATAGTAATCGCATCAAAACAATGCATGAAACGTACGCCGAATTAGCCGCGGTGCCATAGCAGTTACGGAGTTCGGTCGCTGAGCTGAACGGTAAGGGACGCCACCCCAGCCACGGCAGTGCACACGGTAAACAACTATATTCAATATTCTTTCTTTCATTTCGAAGCCGTGCACTTAGAGTTTTCTCGTGGTTCATTTGCCGCTATAGGCTGAAAATTAACAATAATACTGCGGCTTGGATCCACATAGCACCGAAAAATATATTCTAGATTGGCGACCATATTATTTTTTGATGGTTGACAGCAGTTACATTACAGCTTCCCTATAACACAAGCTCAGCTCTTTGGTCCAACGCTCAGCAGTGCTCCATCGTCCTTTACCTGTGCTCTGTTATTCGTGTACGACTGCAGTTGTCAGTGAAGCAGTTGCCAGTATGCATTTCAACATGACCAGTGTATAGAAAATTGGCAACGGCTGCTCTTTGAAAATTCCCAACTTATACTTATGTCCTGCCTTGCGGTGCCGCACAGATCGAGGCGAGTATATTACTACTGCTTCAAACTTGTTACTCATAGCTTTGTAAAATGCTTGAAAATAATAAGCCAGAGTTGTCTAAGTTCGTATCTGAAGGTTTGCAAGAATCCGATAAGCGAATTTGCAGCATTCTATAAGTATTCGTAATTATTTGCAAGGGAAGCACATCGTATAATCTGAGTCGAACTGTGAGTACTGAAGAGCAGGAACACTGACAGCGACCACAATTTTTCAGTGTAGACGAAGCAATGTCTTGTCTTTTTTTTTTCCTGAAACACAATTTTTAAGGCATGCTAGCGTTATTCTCAAAGCGTTTGCCTCATTTCGAGGCCTGATACAACACGATTTTCTAGGGTACCGCTGCAACCTCAGTCATGTTGCGTATGGTGTTTATTAATGGCGATTTGGTTATAACACCTAAACACGGAGGGTCACATTGCGCCATTCTACGACTTTACAAACCTTAGTATAGAGGCCCAAATCAAACCAGGTAAGATTCCCTGTTTCTTTCGGGAAATAAATCAAACTGTTAAGGCACCTTGGAAACTTATTCGGAGCAACGGACGGGCACGTCCTTTTGCAGCTATTCAGAGATGGCAAATAAGGCATGATTAATCCGGGTAAACAATGCTCATCACTTCATCGAACCTTGTATCATCATCCTTAGTCAAATAAATCACCTACTGTGTCGTGAAGAAAGCTCCGGCTTACCTCAGGGGATCATCATGCATCATAGTGCATCATCTTGCATCATAGTCATGTGGTAGTCAGTCGGAACAAGGTCCCATTGTACAGCAACCGCAATTTCGTCGTCAGTGCCTATTGAAAGGGCAACGTGCGTGCATTTCATTGTTCGATAGTAGCATTCAGAGATGTCAATCTTGACTAGGTATCCCTGGCCACAATACATTTGCCATTCTAAGAGCATTGCAAATTTTTTTGTAAACGCTAAGCGACGAATATTAGTGAGGTGACCATGCCACTCTTTGCTAATACATGGACATACGTTGCCACTTCTAATCTTGCGATTCATTTCCGCGAATGAATTAATGCTCTTGAACCTTACTGTGACGCTGCAGGCGGACGTGATACTTTACTGAACATAATTTCCTAGCGCCATCATTCCAAGGAACCACATGGCTGCAGCTAGGCCACGAAAACATGGGCAATTTGCTAATGATGTCGGGAGGCTCTTCATAAGAAACGTAGAAGTGAAGAAAAGAAAGAGTCTAGAATTTCTGGGTCTCTGCCGACTATTGTATAGAAGTTGCCAGCGGTTGTGGAAATGTAACATAAGCGAGACTCCCAACGCTATAAGGGCAGCTGCGAAGCAAAAGAACGATGCCCACGAGTCCATGAGGTTGAGTTCGGCAGCGCTCCTCAGGGAAGTGAAAATACACAGTGGTGCTGGAGAATACTGCGCATGCGCAAATATGTCGCCTATCTGAATGGCAGCGATACCGAGAGGAACAAACATTAGGTCCACGCGCTTGCTCGTTACATCTTGCCATTCACCAAGTTCGATCGTGTCAATGGTGTTGTTCAGTGACCTGTAAGCGTCAATCAGGGCCAACGCTTCTGGTTTTGCCCTGATGTCCGCCTTGATGTCACTGGGGGTGTACACAATTGCGTTATATTTGTGGCCTCTTGGGAATGTTCTCTCTGGTCCCACTTGAGTAAAAAGCCCCGATGCAGCGACACATTTCCTAGTATCACATCTCTGGAACCGGTCATCGGGAGCGTTGATGCCGGCAGCGGTGACACTGAAAACGTGGCATACAGCTCTTCCAAACTCTAGCAGAGCGAGCTCATGTGACATTGCTGGAACGAATAAAAGGTTCCGAGAATCGCTTCCCACTATGCTTTCAAGCAGGTGTTTCATAGTCTTGTGCACGTTGTGCCACGTAGAAGACAAGAACACTGCTTTTTTCTCAAAACCTAATGGATATGATAATTTATGTACTTTCCACATTTCACATCATGGCGTCTCACGTACGCCCTGAATTCGCACAGTATTTGATCTTCTGAGGCAGTGACAAATCCTAGAGCAACGGGGAGCACTTTGGTTCTATTGTGCAGGAGGCTGTTATAGGACGGATGGCACAACATGATTGGTCGAACATTAGACGTTTTGGTTGCGACCATAATGTCATGCATATGATCTTCTATTTGCCTAGCACTCACGAGTATAGGGCAAAACCTTGCAATTTTTTGGATGAATATCAGAGTGCACCAGCATTGGCTGATCACATTCATTTGGCGGGCAGTAAGTATCAAACGCATTTCCTGTATTTTTATATACTAATCGCAGTCGGAAATCTGCCGTGTGTGGCTTGTCTAAGTGCACTCTTTTCCATCGACGAAGACACCTACATTGAGCCCTGAGGTTGAATCATATTTTTAACAGCAGTTGGGAAGCGAGTCTGTCTTCTTTGTAATGAACACTTTGGTTTTGTTAGACTGACTTTTGCTGCTCATCCAAGGTGCAAGTTTACACGTGCTACATTTATTTAACAAGTTCGTAGAAAGCGTAATCTCTGCATTGGTTTCGTGCTCTCAATCGGAACTTATTTTTGAAATGTGGAGAAACCTTCCCTTCGTAAAGTACGTCACTGTTTCAGTACAGCATGTGCATAAAGCCTATTTTCTAGTTGTATTTATTTCCACTAAAATGGTAGTTCACAGCGCCTCGCATCAAGTTTCAAGATTTAAATTATATTGGTAAAACGAGCAGCAGCTGAAATTACCTGCTCTTGTAACGCTTCAATTACCCTTTGGGCCTTTACAAGGCAGCTGGAATAAACTTCTCACTCGAGCCTCCTTAACTCAAAAATATCTGATGATATAGATGGAATCTGCTACTGCTATGCAGGCGGAGAGACTTTTAGGCTTAAAGGAGCCCCGAAACAATTCTTAAGCCCATTGTTTTGCCTCTTGGTTACGTAGATTGAGTTATAATGACACTATTAACGGTGGTTGTTTTGTGTATTATCCAGTATTTAATATTTTAATTTGTTCTTGAAATCGAGTTCGGACCACTGATGGTGCCGGCACACAGCGGCCATTTTTTGGCAGCGGATATGACGACATTGGGTCCGATTTTATGATTGGACGAACAATAAATTCACTGCTAAATGAACTCATGATTAACGATACGCTCTGTTATGTTCTTGCGTTTTCTAATATACTTACAAAACCGACATATTTATTTTAGATTAAAGCACTTCAAATAAAATGTTACAAAAAATACCGCTAGAGGCTCTGTCTATTTTCCCGAATCCAAGAATTTTGCGCCCCTCTAGTAGAAATAGCTGCTCATGTAGCTCCTGTTTGCCCTGTGTTTGCCTCATGGTTTGCCGTTTGTGTATTCCTCGTGGTTTGTTTATGTTTGTTGTAGGTGGTTCTTCGTATCCAAGTAGGCTGTCCTGCCTAGACCGATCGGTTTTCGCTGGTGAAGCCTGGTTATATTTCGTGCTGTCATGAAGAAATTCTGCGCAGCTGCTCGCGCAGCGAAGGCATTGAAGGAGTGTCGTACCACAGATTTCCTTCCCATAATGAACGAAAAAGAATGTGGTTAGAAGCTCTGGGCATTGAGAAAGAACCGAATCGGCGTGTGTGCTCAGCGCACTTCACTCCAGACGCCTTCGAGTGTTCATCGGTAGCTTATGCATCCGTAGGCTACAAGCAACGGCGGCTACGCAGCAACGCGGTGCCAACGATGCCAGGCGCTCTGCGAAAAACAGTCGAAGACGGAAGTATCGTGACGGACTGAGCAGTCAAAGTTGTGCCAATGACCGCGTTTTTGGTCAGCGAGTCTGTCGAAGTTCATACACGATCAAGGATTCAATGTTTTAACTGCTGTTAGTCATCGTTACGAGTAACGACCTTGGCAGCCACTCACTGTTCTCTCGACTGTCAACAGATCGGGCCGCGTGAGCGCGTAAGCACACTTGAGAGCTCGAGCGGTGCTATGAGGAGGAATGGCAACGAAATTTTAAGGTCGGGCGCTGCGTACAACCTCTCGAATTATATAATATTGGTCAACTGTCGATAGCGTGGCTTGTCTAAGAGTTTGCGCAAGCTTGTCGATGTTTTTTTGTTTGTTTGTTTTTTGCAGAGCATGGCTTGCTGGAGCTCCGACCGCATTATCGAAAAAAAGGGGGGGGGGGGACGGAGTACATCCCTAGCACGCGCGTTCCCCTGTCCCTTGCCACAAGGTCTGTTGACGCAACAAAGCAGATGAAACGCGTTTCGACCCCCCCCCCTGCTTTTTTTTTCGATAATGCGGTCGGAGCTCCGGCAAGCCATACTCTGAAAAAAAAAAGAAACGACCAGCTTGCCACGCGATCGACAGTTGACCAATATTATATTATAATTCGAGAGGTTGTACGCAGCGCTCGACCTTAAAATTTCATTGCCATTCCTCAGGTGTTATGACATGATACATGAAGAATGACCTTGCTCACTGACTGCTACAAAGTGTTTATGCACTCTTCTACTGTGTTTTCCCGACATTTGCCATAACAGCATATGCCACAGAAAATTTGACTGCGGGTTCAAAGAGCATGCAGCCATCGAGCTTGCTGAAATGCTTTCCCATTGCCTTAGATGAAAAATGTCTTAGACAAAGTTTTGTACCAAGAATCATTGCTGCATGTTATGTGGTTTCATCCATGACTTCAAAACTTGCAAAATGGACTTTATGCCAGCTGTGGTGATCATCCAGCTGGTTTCGATAGCTGCTCCTACTGGCTGCCACTACACCATTGAAAGTTCCTTGTCGCCAGTCCCAAATCTAACCGTGCCGTGTCGACCGTGTGCATGACCTGTGTGCTGGAGATGGATGTTTTTCTGCATCTGCAAAGTGTGTCCATGTTTTTGACCAACTGCATGTGATCCAGTCTCCACTGTCCCCTAAGTGCAAACAAGTTCAAACGGCTGTAGCAAAAATGTTCGTGTTCTTGAGGGACCAGGCCACTGCAAGACGTCATAAGTGGCATGCAAACAATCTGCTGTAGTCCAGTGTGTCCCAGTCAGCATCTTTTTTCGACGTAAGGGATTATGATGGGCAAATTACGGAGCTCATAAATGAAGATCTGTCCTTCCTTCCTTTATATTTTGTTCGAAGCCCTGTGTTCATATGTTCAGCGATATTACCTGGAACCTTCACCAACTCCCTACAGCTGTGCTTTTCTTGTAGTTAATGTTTAGCACTTAGAAAGCAATGCTTGTTGTGTTGTATATGACCTTGTTGAACTTTGCAGAACTCAAAACCAGCGAAATGGGCCAGTTGTAATGCAGTGCAGCAGCGCTGGGACAAACCTGAACTGAAAATATTCTTGAACAAAACCTGGGGTCCAGATTGTGGCCCTCTCTGAAACTGGCTTGCTAAAAGGAAGATCTCTGCCTAGATATATGTCCGAGAAAAACTGCCACGTAAACTGTTTTTCTGATATAAGTCTCACTGCTATACATACTCCAGGAAATTCCGCATGTGTCTTTTGATAACGTCACCAGTCCTTGGTTGGACGTCATTAAAGTAGCAGCTGTGAGGATACAACTCTGTTCACAAGCTCTTTCTGTTGTTTCTTTGTTTCCACAGAAAATTTTAACTGTAGCTTTGTAACTGGTGCCCATCTCCTCAGATCACATGTTGATTTTAATTTCTATCCGTCTCTCAGGGTGACAAAAACACAGATTCCTATTTGTGAAACCTTCTAGACATTGTTGACAGTGATAGAAGCCACACTTCTTATTATTCTTCAGCCTCTGCTGTAGACCTGCCCCTGCATTCATCCAACATCCAAGTGAAGTGGTCACTGGCACCTTGCTGCATTTGCAGTGACCATCGCTTGCATTTAGTGCTGCCTATCATCTATGTGGCTCCAAAAGTGCTATCCGGGTTAGTATACTTGGCAGCAAGGAGTAGGTATCGAATCTTGCACATCAAGAATATGAACCTCTTTTTCTTTTTTGGTATGCTCTCAACATTGGAAGCTCAACATGATCTGCTTCATACCTTACTGCCTTCATACCTTGCTGCAATACTCCATGCGTCAACATAGCTGCAGGTCAAAGTTATGCAATGCCAGAACTTTTGCCTCACTATCAGAATATAAGTATTGTTGGGGCTGAGCCTTGGAACACACACCTATATGTGTATCCGAAGTGCCATTGGCACAAGAGCCTTTCCAAAATGCATCACTGAAAGTAGCCTGGCCAGTTAGTGCACGTCTCTCTGTGGAGCAGCATGCAGTATTTCTTGCCTGCAAGCAATATATTTATTCAGTTGCTAGCGAGTTCTGTGTTAGTGTCTTCATGACTCTGTTCCGTCACCCTGTGCACTGTTTTGCTAAGGAGAATTTAAAAAATGGTCATTAACATGGCCACAGGGGAAGCATTTGCTTTTCTTGGTTCTTCCCGGTGTTGCAATATGGTGTTGTAGTTTGGCCTCATGGTTCCGGAAAGTATAAGACCAAAAATGAAGAGCCCTGAAAAAAAAGTGTTTCAAAAGTTGTATATCTGTGTTGCTCTTTTCTGTCTTTGCCTGGCTTTGCTTTTCGGCTTTTCGGCTTAACAGTACCACATGCTGTAATCCGTGCTGCAAGCTGTGCACTGTATAAACAAATGAAGCTTGAAAAAACTGAAAATGGTTTTTTTTTTTACCCCTCACAGTTGGGAAATTTAACCCTGTGTAGCGTTCCGATGGAAACATCTTCCTAATCATGATCACCGCACTTGAAGGGATCACTCTTTGTTCTCCAGTTCAGTCTCTGCCCCAAATCCATCTTGCAAACTGGTGGTAGGCCACATAACATTTTCTAGAATGAAAAGAAGAGAGACATCTGTGAAAGAGCAATCTCTGGATTTACAAAGCTCCAGTCCACATTGGTTTGACTCAAATCTCTAGCATACTGCAAAAAGAGTACCACCACAAATCACCTCCATACCTTGAGACAAAATACCCTATGTAGAGTGCTCTTTTTTAAATGTTTTCTCGCCTCAGGGAATAAAAAAATATAAAAGAAAAGGTTGTACATTCTAATAAGTTCTGCTATAGATTAGTCTTTACATTACTGATAGTGCTTTCTACACATATGCAATGATAATAAATGAGTAAGCTGCACTAGTGAATCCAGTGAAATACTGTGCTTTTACAGCATGCACACATGTTGGAAAGGTTCAAACGTCCTTAATGTGGAACCACATGGCTCAACATCTCGGCAGCACAGAGGCTCCGTACACCTGGACGCAGCAACAGTTTCAAGTCATCAGTGTGGTGTTTTCTCCGCTCGCGTGACTTCCGGAGTTAAAATTGAACGTAATGTTACCACAGTGGCTCTATCATCACGTTTTTAATCGCGATATGGACAAGGCACATTTCGTCAATAACACGTATGTTGTTTTTCGAAGTTCGCGAGGCGTGCCTGAGTACCGAGAACGACTTGGCGGAAACGATCTAATCGAGCCACTGCATTCTACAAGAATTCGTTTCAATCCCAAGAAAGGATGCAAAAAAAAGTGCTGCGGTTCATATTTACCAGTGCGCATCGTCAGCTTGGTGGTGGTCTGGCAGCGTTGCTGGGCGATCGTCGTCAACACCGCGCGGTGGACGCGACGACGCTGGTCGGCTGCTGTTCGTCCCCTTTCGGCGTATCCCCGCACTTCCGATTAGTCTGGCAAGTCCGTTTACGGTGACTTCTTATGCACTCCTAAGTAGCAGTGCTGATATCGGATGGTGAAGCGTCGCTGACCACCTGTTTATCACCATGGGAGCGACGCTGTCAACTTACGCCCACGTGTTCCTTGTAACCATAGAAACGACGCTGCCATCCTTGGCAGGAACGAGTTAAAGCAAACAGGCAACCATGCAGTGATAACTTCCGCGACGTCATCGGTTTGCCTCTTTTGATTGGTCGCACCCAATGACGTCAATGGGAGAGCGAAATGGGAATGGGAAACCCCGCAAAATTTGAGTTGAGGGCAGTTTTTTGTTTGCTTCTATTTTTAAATTTCTTCATTAAATAACTCCCGTTCCTGTGCACCGATTCTTGTAATTCTTTTTGAGCTAGTATCCCAGTGACATAAAGAATTGACCTGAAGCATAACCGACATCATATTACGAAGCGCTTCACGGCTCCTTTAAAGGGAAACTCCCGTGGTTATTTCATTATTTTGTGTTTTAGTTGAATTACATTCCTGGCCATGTCCTGACTCCAAAACAAAAAACCGTGTTTCGAAATTCTAATTAAAAGCATTTTTAAAAAAGAAAAACAGCAAATCGAAACCGAAACTGCTTTCACGGCCAGAAACGACGTCCCAGTTGACGAAATGGTGACGTCACACTCTGTATTAGAAAAACACTCGTGCATGCGTTGGATGGTGAAAATAAAGTATGGAAATCATGACGCACTGCATGAAATGTCTGAGGTAGTTCAGTATAAGCCTCACAATTTCATAATCACGCGAGAAGGGGACAGTAACGCCGGTATATTGTTTGTGACGTCAGCAACTCAGTGTTGCCCGCAGAAATACTCTCAACATAAGCCACAAAAAAGGCATATTTTAAAGCCGTGTTGCGCGTGAACGGATTATCGTACGGCGCCCAAATTTTGTAGAATGCGTCAGGACAGAGAGGAGAACTTATGATGAAATTTTTACTACAATATTTGAATGTCAAAAACCTCCGAAGTTGCCCTTGCATATACAATTTCTCACATCAGTTTAGGTGTTCTGAATTTTCGGAAAATTCAATTACCGTGTTAGCACCAAAAAGCAGAACGGAATAAGCGTTACGCAGAGCGTCTAGCAGCAATACCTTCGGCAGATATTATTTTTACGTTTGCACTCATAGCAGACTTGGCACGATGCGTCGGGGCCACTCGATCGAAGTTGGGTGCGATCTTGCCACTCGATCGAAGTTGGATGTCTCACCCAAAAATTTCAATTACAAATGAGGCGGCACCACCGCATGAATTAAATCAGAAACAAGAGCACACATTGGCTGCATATATACTGATCACGAGTCTCCACTCAAGCAGGAAAGGTAATGCTGTGCAAGCTTTCAAGGCTAATATAGAGAGGTATTGATCGGTGTGGTTGGTCTTGCGGTCTATCTCTCTCATTCAAGATACAAAGCTACACGAAATAGGTTTCTTTAACAAGTACGAAGAAAGCGTAATCGCTGCGTTGTTTTTATACTCACTATGATATATTATTTTGCAATATGGAGAAATCTTTCTTTGGTCAAGTGCGTATGCTGTTTCAGCACTGCATGTTGCATACAATCGTTTCTCAAGCGGTCTCTATTCCCAACAAAAATGGTTCGGCGTGGCAAAGAGCGAAGCGTTTGGATTTAAAGTGATGGTAATAAAATTAAAACCAGTTGAAATATCCCCTCTTGTAAAGCTTCCATTTCTCTATGGACATTTACAAGACAGCAGGATTAAACTTTTCAGTTAAGCCTCCTTAACTTAATGTTAAAAGCTCTGATCAGCTGGATGGAATCTGCTACTCATATGCAGGCTGAGAAAGCTTCGAGCTGACAGCACGTTTTCGCGCATACAGTTACATCAGTTTAGGTTGTCTGGATTCTCGGAAAATCTAATTAACGTGTTAACAACTAATATCAAAAAGGAATAAGCGTTACCCACAGCGCCCAGCAACGATACCTGCGACAGATGTAAGTTTTATGTTTGCACTCAGAGCAGAGCTGGCACGATGCATCAGGAGTGTGCAGGCGGGGAATGACTGTCTTTCTGTGTCGTCCGCTCACTAGAAGTCGGATACCTCCCCCAACATTTTCAGTTTCTATTGTACTCCACCTCATGAATTTAATCAGACACGAGAGCACAGCACTTTGTGCGCATATATATTGCACCCGAGACCCTACTCAAGTAGAAAAGGCAACTCTGTGCAGGCTTTCAAGGCAAATATATAGAGGCATTGATCGATGCGGTTGGTCTTCTAATCGCTCTTTCTAGAGGCGTGTGAAGTTTATCGACGAACAAGGCTGCCTACTAATGGCATGGTCGAAGTTGTGCGCTCACTGGGCGTGTATTTATTCAGCACATATGTTTTGTTGACGCTGGGATGCACGTCGTAGATGTACTGTGACCAAATCTTGATACGTGATGAAATAGGGCTGGAATGTAGGAAAGCGAGGAAAAGACAGCAGATTATCAGCGCGATCGAAAGCGACGATTTTGAAGATTCGGATATTGTGGGACGTAGGGAAGAGATAAAGCGGAAAGCAGAAGAAGGGTAGCGAGAAAGCAAAGAGGAAAAGGAGGAGCAAAAAAGGCGAGAGGGAATGGAGTAACAAAGCAAAAAGAAATTGAGGAATGACTAGAAAGTAAGCGATTCAAGTTAGACTAACAGGAACCGCAGGTACAATTGTTGGGAGCGAACGGGGCCGCGGTTGCGAGCCCTCAGACATCAAAGCTGCCTAAAATAAAAAACCCAGTTGAGCTTTCGAAATGGGGTCAATGTGAGTTTGTGAGAAAAACTAGATTATTCGTTCCACCTGGCTTCAGCGCCTCCCGATAGCTTTACCTTGAGAAGCGGCCGACGTGCTTGCTCAGCTTTCTAAAGAGGAGGTGGACAATTATGAGATTGGAAAGGCAACTTTGCTTAAGAGTACCGCGTCTCGACCGATGTTTTCCGTCGACGGTTCAGGAAAGCAGGGAAAAAGCATTTCCGAGCCTTTTCTGGATTTGCGTACACTCTGAAAGCAAATTTGATCGAATGGCTCAAAGCTACCAAGGTCTATGACAACTGGGACAAACTTGTAGAAGCAATGTCTCTAGATGAGTTTCACAACATTTTTAATGAGGAAATGCGGATGTGGGTGCAAGACAGGCCCGAAAGCAAAAGATTGGAGGGCGCCGCTGAGCACGCCGAAGAGTTCCAGGTAACGCACGACGCAGATAGATAAAGCAGGTGGGCAGTTGCGAAGCATCACAGGGATTTTGTGAAGTGCCCATCGCGGAATGAGAACCCTGTATCCGCCCCGTGTGCAGAGGAAGAAACGAGCGTAGAGGGCCGCGAAAACCGCATAGCCGTGGACAGGACATTAAAAAAAAAGGAGAAAACGTACTAAAGCATTTGCGAAGAGAAAACCGGCAGTCTGTTTCCACACTAACGAACCTGGACACATTGAGAGAGGCTGTCGAATGGGAAAGGTTGTTGTTTTTTTCGCTCGCCACTTTCGCCGCGGAGAACATAAGCCTGTTGGAGCTGTACACGCGCGAACTGACTTTGAATGAGTAGCGGTGTCAGGTACTGCGCGACTCTCCGCCGGCCAGTATCCTCTTGCTGGCGAGGATCCTCGCCGCTTCCGGCGAAAATCCGCCTTTCATGAAAATCAAGATAGCAGTTTTACTATCGCTGACAACAAATTTTGCTTACGTTCCAACACAAACGAGTCCTATATCACCGTCTTCGGCCGTATCTAAGTTGCGGCTGCGAATAGTGGCTGTCGACTTGAGGGATCCTAGTCCGTTGACTAGTGGGACAACCGCCGCGCCTGACTTCCCACTAGCCGCGTCCACGTAGGCGACCTCTTCAGGATAAATGTTTCCCAAGCACTTCGGATCTTTTATTCCTTCTTTCGTTATTATTCTCCAGATGCATATTCCTCGGGAGGGGGGTATCACTATTTTCTCCCTAAATTTAGGGGGGGGGGGGGGGGCGTTAGATTTAGGGTGCAGCTCACGGTCAGACTGCAAGCTTGCCATCTGCAAGATGGCTCTGCCGGTAGTGGTGCTGCTAAGTCTATCTAGCTGGGACATACCAACTGTCTCTGCTTATTCTTCCCAGTTATTATGCACCCCCATAGAGAGGGGTTTCTCTGTAGAGGTGCAAATCGGGACTCCTAAGGCTCTCACGACACATCTTCGGATGAGAGAGTCTAATTTTCTATTTTCATCAACTCTAAGATTTAGTCAGGGTGTGGCGTAGCACACTCGGCTAAGGATGTAAGCCTGTACTAGTTTCATTAAGCATCTCTCTTTAAGACATCTGCCCCTAAGCGAGATACTCCTAAAGATGTAAAGAACGTGCGACGCGTAGTCGTCTAGTTTTTTTATGACGTCGTCATAGTATCCGTTTTAATAGACAAAGAATGACTTGCACTACTTTAGGAACCATTTTACCTTCCACGCTAATGGCGAATTTTCAGTCTATGTTTCTCCAAAGGCATTTAGGATTGTAGACGAATAGTTCCCATTTTTGTGGTGAGTACGAGAGGCTCATTTTAGCGACGTAGGCAACCACCATGTCCGCTGCCTCCTGGAAGCCCCGCCACCCTAAAGAAAATTAAATATTTAAATTTCAGCATATTAGTACTAGTGAAATGCGCCGCTGACAAGCCTATCATCATCACTACTATCATCTTCACGATAGAGGAGGAGAAGTGAGAATCGCTACTCACAACTATTAATCAAGAGCTAACGAAACCAATACCACTGGAATCATTTGTTCGTCAAGGATGTCCACTGTCCCAATCGTTGTTTGCCTTATATCTGGAACCCCTTTGTCTCAGTATAATTAACAGTGCAGCCATCCATGGTTTCTCTCTGGCTCAATGGGAAATTAAGATTTTAGACTACGCGGTCGATATTGCCCTCTTTTGTTCTGACTAAAGAGTGTACTTGAGGCTTCACACTTGACTGAACAGTTCTGCGATGTATCAGCCGCGGCTCTTAATTTAGATAAATCCAAAGGTTGGCTGACGCAATGAAATTGAGGAGTAAACGATGATGCGGTCCCAGCGTCCAAACGGTATATGACTGCGGATTATAGGGGGAAAGGCCAGCTGTCATCAGGTGCCGGATCCGCGTCGGCTTCAACGCTGGACATTGCCACAGCAGGTGATGGATGTCAGCTTCTATACTTGCATACGGGGAAACCAGGGTGTGGATATAGATACCGAAATTGTGGCCGCTTTCGGATCACTGCTGGTGTTAGGGACACCCAAATTCTAATTCTCTAAAGCGCCACCTCCTCTGCACGCGCTAGACCGCGGAGGAGGCTTGCCGTACACAGAGGTATAAAAGCACCCGTACGGCGCCGGAGGTGCTCCTTTCTTCCCTACTGAAAATCTCCCATATGAATTTTGAGCATACGGTATTATTGGATATGGGGGATATGTGTCATATGGGACATATGGGGAGTACGGGTGATATGTGCAATATGGGCATATGGGCGATATGTGTGATATGGGTATATGGGCGATATGTGTGATATGGGCATAAGGGACTTATGGGTGATATGGGCATTATGGGCAATATGGGCAATACGGGCGTTATGGGCAATACGGGCATTATAGGTGATTTGGGCAGGAAGGGTGACGTGAAATCTACAGCTATATAATTTCTTTTCAGGTGGTGACATTTGAGCAGGTGTCCTACATTATACAATAAGAGAAGGCTGGTAATGACTGAAATTTTCGGTAGTATTTATTTGGCTTCTAATATACATGACATATGAAGTTTCAAGCTTGCATTTTTCATCTGTTCGTCTTTCAGCATTTCTGTAATATATCTTTAGTTTCTGCCTGCACTTGCTTGGAGGCAGCTGATCAATAGCATTCCTGCTAATATATGCGACAAATCCATCTGGAAAGCAACAAGTGAGAAAAAAGTCCGAAGAGAAGAAATGGTCAATTTTATATCATTGTAAAAATAAATTATTGAAATCAGTCAGGAAACACCAAAACAATTCACAGCAATATAAAAGAAATGGAATTGAACACATGAATTCTCCACAAATGTGAAGGATGTTGAGCTGTGTTTATGTAAAACAACATGAACTTGACTGAAAAAAAGATAATTAGATCACGATTGAAGGACTCACTTGTTACAGCTGCCAATTTGTGATAGGTCAGGGCTTTTTTGGAGGCTGAATGGACTAGAGTTCGGAAAGCGGCGACACGGGGCCCCTATCACACTCCTGTTTCTGAGACACAGGCAGCCTTCACTGGTTCTTTGAAAAACAGAGAATCCTTGGGCAGCGTCAGGAGCCACTGCCATCTCTCTGCAGGAATGTACACACAATTGCCAAGGTGAACCTGCATGGAACAGAGAAAAGCATTACCCTCCGCATGCATGCAAAAATAAAATATGGACAATAAAGGATAAAATATGCACTTTAAAGAACCCTTAATCGAAAGACAATTTCTCTTAATATATCTTGCAAGGATATTTACCAGTCATGAGGCAGTTATAAATATTTTTCTAAGTTATACATGTTATGACAATCTGATTAAGCTTTGTATTGTTCACCAATTTAATGTGTTTTGAAAAAAGATGTAAAACAGATGAATCTTCGGTTAAAAAAATCACTCTACTGGCACTTTTTGGTGCCTGATAAAAACCTTTGTTCACAGATTGCAAAAAATTTCAGTGTGAAAACATAATTTAACTTTTCATTAGACTAGAAAATTCAGAGGTGTTACATGATAGCACCTTTAAAGAAAATTGGCTTTGAACAGTTCAGTAAAAACCACAAAGATTTTGGAAGAAATCGCAGACCGTAAAAAACACAAACTGGTACATTTGTAGTATCAAATGACTCGTTATTTTCGATATTAATAAACAAAATAAATAATCCTCTATGCTTTCCTTGTTACGAGTGGCAGTAGGCTCACCTTGTATGCGCCATACAATGAGCCGCTTATGTCCCTACAGTTCGATCACTAGCCAAGTAGTGATTTAATATAGGTTATATAGTAAATGTGGTGAAATAAGTAATTATTTCCATGTGTACCCAAGCACATGGTAATAAGCAACAGTAAAAACATGAATGAATACATAGACTTCTTGACCTTTCTTTCCCAGTTTTTAAGTGAGATGGCATAGCAAGAAACACAAAACAAATGTTAAAAGGTGTTTTTCTGGGTCTTATGGTCTCCTCCTTACATATTTCTGTCTGCACAGTTGGACAAGTATAAGAGTGGTAAACATATGCAATTCCCCTACCTGGTCGTTTACTGTTGCCAGTACAGGTACCTGGTCCCCAGGCACATTCGAAACCTACAAGGAGAGAAAAATCAGTGAAACACGTACCAAACTGAAATCCGAAGTCACACATGTTTATAGATGGGCCACAGTAGAAAGGTAAAATGAACAAAAGATATTGCTCTTGGTTTTGATGTTAGCTATGTGTTGTCTACAGCCACGAAGAAAAGCCACCCTTACAACTCTGATGTGCAAGCAATAGTAAAAACATGAATGAATGAACACATAGATTTCTTGGCCAATCCTTTCCAGTTTTTAAATGGGATGGCATAGCAAGAAACATGAAACAAAGTGAAGCAGTGCACATTAAAAAGAGTTATAAGTTAATCTGGGTGTTATGACTTTGTTAGGTAGTTGTGCAAGCATAGGAGTTGAAAGCATATGTGATTCCCCTACCCGGCAGTTTGCTGTTGCCAGTACAGGTACCTTGTCCCCAGGTGCATTCAACACCTACAAGGAAAGGAAAAGCAGTGAAACAACAAACTGAAATCTGAATTCACACATGTTTATTTATAGATGGGCCACAGTAGACATGAAAGATGAACAAAAAAAGAAAATCCTTTTGATATGGATAAGGTTAGCTATTTGATTTCTACAGCCATAAAGAAAAGCCATCCTTACTACTCTTTTGTTTGCATATTTTCAGTGCATTGTTCGCACTGTTTCCTAAAGAGCTAGAAACGGAAGGGATCTGTGTAAGTAGCAAACAGCTTAATGAATAGATCAGTGGTTATCGGCAATGGATGGGTTGGAGACCTCTTGTGAACCACTGAAAGTTGACTGTAGAGGGGGGTAGGGATTCTTGTGAGGACTGTTGTTGCTGCAGTTCCAAGAGATCAAACTGGGATAGGGTCCATACTAAAGTGACCTCTAAAAATGTGAACTTGATAAGCCAGTGGGCCACAGCTGCAGAGGACATAGACAGAGGCAGCATGTCAGTATGTATGCTGCTGGAAAAGACTGAACTCCTTCCAACACTGCGCTGCTCACTCTCCCACCCCAAATGTTTTGCCTGCAGCCCATCCAGCAGTGCAGCAAGAGCTCGAGTTTAACCGATGCCTGCATCAACAAAAATCCCTCTCTCGTATGCAGACTCTCAATTTCCATACTCCTCTCCTGTGTCTTTGCCTTTGAGAAACAAGTTGGCTTTGAACCTCCATGCTTTTAATCCTGCAAAGCTGTCTTGCCAGGCCAGAGCACAGATCTATTGCATAAACTTTCTTTTTGGGGGGGGAGATGTGTGTTTGCAGGCCCTCAAAATATTTTTGCGGACCCCCATTTGAGGAACACTGGAATAGGCCATCTGGAATACTTCCACCAGATTCCAACTTATCTTTTTTTTTTTCCAACTTACCTCTTATACTGCTGTCAGCCTTAATGCTCACTAATAGTTTTAAAAGCCATGCAGATGCACAGTGGCAATATGGTAAACTATAGTAGTCGTTGAGCAGTGGATATGCATAACATGCACAACTACAGCCAAGATTTAAAATCAAAAGGCACTTCAGAGACAACTGTACTGGATGTTTCATGTTGACATAGACTACTGTAACTTAGGGTAATTTTTAATTCCCCATTAACTGACTTATTATGTAAGCTTAATTACTGAAAGTTGTAAATATTTGCTGCAGAGCCAGAGTGGGATATGCAAACTTGTATAGTGCCAGTGAAAACCAATCATTAAATTGTTTCCTATATTATATTTCTCATTCAGTACTTTCTTGCATTCTAAAATTCACAGAATGAGAAACAAAAGCCATGTGACCAGATGCTTATGCCAAGCTCCTGTGCTGCTCTCAAGCATGCAGTGACTGACTGGGATTCCTGCTTTTTACTGCACAATGGCACAATGAATGTTCCTGACCGAGCATTTCAAAGGAGAATGAAAATGCTCTTTTTTTTTGTAGTCAGCAATGGTCAGTCATTGCGGCATGCATTTGCACCTTCACATGACACAGGCTAGAGATCCAAATATATACAACACTGTTGCGTCACCATGCCTACAGTCGTACTGCTGCCAACCTTGCCCACTCATTACATATTCTCGACAGCTGCATAATAGCAAAGCTCAAGCGCCCAATCAAGTGACCTTTTCTTTCATATTTTATAGGCTTTAAAATGCAAAAAAAAAAGAAGTTTGTGAAGCATACCGTGCAAGAAACAATTTAATAGGTGTTTTCTGAAGTTCTTATAAAACCTTGCATATCTCACTTGGGGGCTGCAGGGAATAATGTAGGAGTTAAGCAAATATAATCAGGTAAGGGCAAAATAACCTTTTTGAAATCCTAGCTCAAGTTGCTTGGAAAGCTTGTATAGCAGAAGCACTGAAGGAAGTCATACACTGCAAGTCCCACACTGAAGACCTATTAGTGATAGAACGTTCTGCTCAGCAAAATTGTTTTAATGCTTCAAAGTTTGGCACTGCCTACGGAAAGTGATAGCAGATTGACAAAGAATGATGATATGGACTTCTTATCAGCATCAATTTTACAGCAAAGTTGGCACAGCCCAGTGATCTCACAAGCTGTCTTTGTCAGGTTTGCAGCTACTATACAGCAATTATGGCACAAAGCTCATATCTGGATGTCAGAAGCAACACTAAAAGTGTGAAGTGCATGCACACTGGATGCAACAAAAGGAGCATTCGTCTATTTTCATTGATACTCTGAAGAGGAGTCATTTTGACAGCTGAATAAAAATTGGTTGAAAGCATTGTGTACACATAGTTGAAATCAAAATGGTACATGATGGTTTCACTTGCAACTGCAGTCTGCTTAGTTAGGAAGCCAGACCACAGACCATCTATGCAAGGCCATCACTTCAGCTGAGCAGGCAATGTCCTTGAAGTAATTAATGAGCCACATTTACAGCACCACAGCATTATGCTGTGGAACAAATCCTAGCATTCAACTGCATTGTCTAGGGCAATGTGCTTGTTACTTGCTTTTATTCTTATGCAGTATTGCTTCAATGAGAACACAGACTAAACCTGCTGTAAAATGTCACTTCCTTTGCTTTGTAGACAAGCTCGATCACGTCTATGCCCTACAAAGTTAAGTCAGTGTGTGTGCCAGAAGCTTGAGGTCATGAGTAGTAGACATGGGCATGTTCCTGTTTTCTCTTTGCCAGTGAGCTGCAGTTTACTGATAGCATGAATAAACTTTCTCTTCATCAATGAGTTCATCTGACCTAGCTTGATGCTTTTTTTATTATCGGTGCAGCGCATTCACGACGAGGACGAGAGGAGACACAGACATCTGAGCGTAAATGCACTGCACCGATGTCTAACCAGCATGCCCAAGCATCTACTATGTCTTCATTTTTTTGCTTGCACCCAGGTTCCTACTTTCTCAGATTCACTCAACTATTGCTGCTCTAGCTCTTCATTTCATGTAATATTTCGCAGGAAACACTAAATGTTTAAATATACACTGCACCAGTAACAAAAGTAAAAATATAAAGGAAACTAAAAAAAACGATGTTTTAATTGCAGCATTGACTATGACAAGGTGTGATTTGACAAACTTCGCCGCAGTCATTGATTTAAAAGGAGGAAACCTATGATGCCATTGGGAATTCTAAACTGGAAAGTGGTCACCTCTCAAAAATGCCACAACCACATGACAACTGGTAATGTGGCTAACTTGCCACTTGCGAGTTTTTGCATCAAAAGCTGCCTTCACTTCGGGCTTCGGCCCCGTTAGCATTTTTTGTGCGATGTTGGTTTTTGTGCCCTGGCCTTTAACTTTTTTTCCAGATTTTTCATGAAAAAAGAAACATGTGGCTACTGAGATTATATCTACTTTGTAGGTGCGTTTGCACGTTGATGCCCTTCTGTCAAATGTAAAGCGCGAATCAAAACATCCAAAATCATGTTGAAAGTTCAGCACATTTGTGTAAGTGTATCTCGTCCTTTTGTCCTTGTCTGCCAGCACTGCAATACCATAATGCTCGATAACCACTAACTAGCCCAGCAACATATCCTGCATTAGTTTTAATAGTGCTGATTGCACAAATTCAGTGATTTTTGCAATTGTTTCAGTTTCATGTTTTAAAATTGGAAAGTGGATCAGCAGGCCATGCAAATTTCAGCCATCACAGCTTGCAACATTCTCGGAGCTGGATTAACAGAAATAAGGGCCCTAGGCTAGAGTGCATGCCACCTCCCCCCCCCCCCCCCAATTTGAAAGTCCCTCCTATCACTTCCATATTATACTTCTGTAAATACCCCATTTCATTTTACCCTACACCAAACTAAAAAAAAAAAAAAACAAGGTGTGATTACTGTGATTGGCACGAGAGTGATGGATTATTTTTAGAAAA
Organism: Amblyomma maculatum; assembly: GCF_055883805.1. Lineage (NCBI taxonomy): Eukaryota > Metazoa > Arthropoda > Arachnida > Ixodida > Ixodidae > Amblyomma > Amblyomma maculatum. The sequence continues at coordinate 124,584,267 of NC_139345.1, read as the reverse complement.
AGACCTCCCGAGTGAAGGGGAATTTCTGTTTTTGCAGCTCCACAAGGTCTGACAAAGGCAAAAGCTAAACAAAGTAAGATCAGGTGGGGGCCCCATCTCTTCATTCTGATTTTCTCTCTTCATATCTGTCGCTCAACATTCAATACTTTGTGGTTCGGGCTCCCTTCTCACATCCTCGGAGATAAGGTTCTGTGCTTCAGCATCCTTAGCCCCCACCTTTATCCAGTGCTACATTCTATCCTATTCCGTACACACAACTGTCACAAATTTCTGTACAAAAAGACATGAAATACAACTAAAGAGTGCATTTTTAGCACACAATGACAGTTGTAGTTTCGAAGCGTGCCGTAAGAGTACGTAATTTTCAATGCAGCACACATTCTTCAACAGTACCTAGTACTATTTAGATATTCATACTCTCTCTTGCAATACGGCCCCCTCTAGTGACATCAACATCTACATTTACACCATAAGACAACAGAGACAGTGCCACTGCTTGGCATCATCTGTGTTCGCTCCAAATGTGCAAAGTGATCTTGGGTGCCGCCGGCACCTCTTGTGCTGGATGGACAAACCAGAGGCTTAGGCTTTAGGCTGTGTGAATCAGCATCATAGAAAGCAGTTACTGCCCTTATTCATCTCACAATTTCTGCATGTATTATACTTTCAAAATGTAGACACAACAGTTTATATGCTGCAGGAACACAAGTAAATCGATGCCTACAATAAGAAATCATATTGCCTAGAACAGCTGCAAGGTGAATACAAGTACAGTAATAAGGTAGAAAGTTGGGCGAGTTGGTATATAGACATGGTTGAAAAAATCCATTGCACTAAAAAAGATGACGTCTAAACGCTTAAAAAACAGGACAAGCGCAGACTCACAACTATGGTTATTTGACTAAACAGATGAGATATATATGCAGAGAAACAAACAGATGCACCTGCGCAGAATCACCAGACAGTAAAAAAAAAAAAGATTATGTTTCAAATTTTATCTAGGTATAAAAATGCACACTCTGCTAGGGAGACAAAGGCTGGGTGATGCATCTAGCACCTTTTTTCCTGATACAGTAGGCCTTCTTAAGTTCTCATGTTAGCCTATCTCGATGATGGAAAAGAATGCTAGTTTGTGAGAACTGCGGATAGCAGCCTTGTCTATCTTTATCACCATTCTTATTTTTTCCTTCGTTGCATTTCCTGCAATGCACAGCCACGTGCAAGTAAGTGTCGGACAATATGACCTCCAAATGCTCCTTCAGACATACATTTATACATCGGCCCATCTGGCCAACGTGCACCTTACTGCAAGATAAATGGAACTCATACACAACCGCACATGCAGGGGACTTGCCATGATCTGTGCCTAATAGTAAACTGAAATGGGCCAATACTCTGGGACAAATCAATTTTTTTCTGTACACAGGCAAATCTGGACAATTTGAAGGGTGCAGAACAAACCACTGTAATCTCATAACAATGGGCGACATTCTTTATGTTATGAGAGAGTTGTGCTTATAAGGTATGATCTATGTTTAGAGTGTATAGTCGTGGTGTTTTTTAGCACAGTGGATTTTTTCAACCAAGTACAGTAATAACTGACTGCGATGATGCCAATAGAGACCTTATTCCCACAGCTAATATCACTGATTCACCAAAGTTGCTGGCTACACTCAAGGTCGGTGAACACAGATGGTGCCCAGCGGCGACTATGTCTCTGGTGTCTTCCGGTGTAACTATACATTTTTGTCGATTTCTGACATTTTTGTTAGAAAACATTGCTTGCTACAGGCAAAATGACAACAAAGTTTGAAACAAGACTCCAAGCACAAATAGTATTTTGGCCTGTCCAAAATTGAACACATTAAAATTATTGGTTAGGTAATGACAGGCTATTACAGCATGTTACAGAGACGTACACCCAGCTATATATAATGCAGATTACTGTCAGCACATATCAAACAGAATGCTTATAATTCTGCGCTTACATCACAGCATTTAAAACTTAAAAACAAACCATTTCGCTTAAATTTCAAAAGAAAAGTGTTTATAACTTGCCAAATTTCTTGTGCAGCAAATCCTGGAGGCGGCTATCTTGATCTTCAACCATTTCAGCTTCTCCTCCAGCTTTCTGACCTTTCTTCGCAGGGACTTGCTATTTTCTTGCTCTTTCCTTAGCAACCATCTCTCAATAAGCTCATCACCCGAGCTTTCAGGCCATGGGAGTCTTGTCCGAGAAGGAGCAGATTTTTTTTTTTTTTTTTTTTTTTTACTGCGTTTCACCTTCAGAATACAGAAAGTATAGATTAGCAAGTACCATCTTCAAGCATCCATGCAGCGTCTGAGCAAATAAAAGCATTAAGGCAAAATTCACCAACTTACTTTATCAAATAATCACCACAAACATTTTTGCCCCCAACACAAATACCTACATGTGTTATCTATAGTAATCCAAGATCTTGATCTGGCTGGCAGAAGTGCTGGCTCATGGCATCAGTGCCTCTGCCAGCATGGCGTCTGGACAAATGCACCCCCCCCCCCCCCCCCCGTACTGGGATGAGCAAGTTTGGCTCCATAAGATAAAAAAAAAAACATCCTGCCATCGCCCATGCACTGATGTGACATTCCAATAGGATCTGTTTTTCTATAGGAGAATTGCGCTGCGTTTGCAAACTACTTGCAAAAAAGGCCCTGAGAGACACTGCTCAAGGGGACCTTTTTTCTCATTCCTGCAGTAGCTAACAAAAATGCAACAAGACTGCAAAGACATGAAGCAACGCATGAAACAATGCCGAAGTATCAAAATCACCTAACAGCAGCAATACATTTCTAGTAGGTGCACTGGGTGCATGCTGATCTGTGCCTTTAAAATAATGGGCCACCACTGTAATGAAGAACTCAAGTTGCTTTATTTCAGATATGAAACTGGAGAAAGCAAAAACATGCATCCACAGTACAAGTGGCATGGTGATCAGAGACATTTTGTTATTGCAATCAGTGCTGCAAATGTGCATGACCGAAAATCTAGCTTCACTGAAAAAGTCATAGGTGTAGTGATTCCGTTAGTTCAAATTATATAGCCCATCATGTACAAGCAGAATAAGATTGAAATTTCAAGCTAACTGCTTGAAGAGCCTCGATATATGTTACTTTTTGAGAATGGTGCATTGACTGTCAGCAAGCGTGCTCACGCAACGGATCTATAGGCTTTGAATTTTTCTCAAGTAAAAAAAAAACTGCACCACGTCAGAGTCTATGCAGTGATACGTAAGTGTCAATATAGTAATAGTCCAACTTTTTAGAAACATGTGCTCTTTTCTGGTGCACACAGATTACACACATACCCACTGAATCACACTGTTGTAAGCCAAAAGCATTGAAGTACTACAGCAGCTTCGATTGTGCAGGGTGAAGCAGCTAGGGACCAATAAGTTGATTATACGTGTGCGCCATGCCTCCTGACGTGTTACACTCTGCCTGCATACTGGAATGGCAGGCACTGTGGCCCAAGTGCAAGCTCTCTACATATCCCAACAATTGCCTTTTTTCCCCATTAAGTTTACATTACTCTCCCCCTACATTTCTGACCATTGATTCAATATGCTCAATATATGCTTTTCTGGAATCCTGTACACTTACTGGTCAGTTTTCTAGCTCTCTTCCTCCACTGCAAGTCCGCACTCTTCCTATACAAATATTTAGTTATTACCTTCGTTGCCCGTCGGTTTTGCCCATTCTCCATACCCATCCTTCTTATCAGCATTTAGTCTATGCTTCTCAAGCTTTCAGTGATCTCCGCTTTATGTCACCCTGTACTGCCGCATCAGTGGTTTATTTCTAGCAGCGCTGGTCCGACTTCAGGAACAACTCTCCCCTTCTGAAAGTGATCCCTGGTGCCAATACTCCTTTTCTGATACCTCTCAGCACCTCTTACCCATTGTATTTTCATATTGCTCTGTGCTTCATTACTCTGACATGTCTGTTCCCTTTCAGTTAAATACTGTTCCTGCTTTCCCACATACATATTGTCCTCGTTTGTCCATCCTGCAAGATATCTATTTTTCTAAAAGCCTGCCCTTCCTTAAATATTGATGACATGCTGTATCAGACGACCACACTGAATGTGACCGCGGTTGGATAAATTTTAATGGCAACAAATAAATGCGCAACAGATGCAGGTCCCTTTTTGTCATTTGTCTGCTAATTGTGCTAGCCTATGTGGCATGCAGAGAGAGAAATTTATGGGAGCTAAACTTATTGCTAACTAAAGGGCACGTTACACAGCACTTTGCAATGGAATATGGAATGTATGTACACATTCTATTACGTTTTCAGTGGTCAGCGTCAGATAATATGAGTATAAACAATGAGCAGATAAACTAGCTGGCCGCACTTCTATTCGGCAAGCTCCGCCGCCCGTGCAACGTAAAAGTTTGCTTGCGAGAAGACGCACGCGGCTCGTGTCACCGTCCGGGACAGCAAAAATGTCTAAATATGTTTCCACGGCCATCAGCACGTCGAACTGTATGCGACTTCCACATTGCAAAATATGCGCCGATTATAATATGCCGCGCACGCACAGTGCAGCGGAGTGCTGCAAGTTAAATAATTACGTGCAAGCAGTTGCATAGTACACTGAGCACGTTCTTTTATCAGACACTATTCAAGCCCTGCGCACACGCAGGAATGCTCCAATAAAAGGGCGGGGAATGCGGCAATTACTGTGATTATGCGTACTCGCTGTCCGTTATTCCCTTATTCAAGAAGGATTAGGGGGGATGAGGCAATTACTCTGAGCATGCTTACTAGGTTTCCGTTATTGGTAAGTACTTTGGTGCGTATGCGTGGTTGTGTTTGACCGTACACACAGCGTTGACGGCGGGCCGACACCGATCAAAATCTATTCAACGCCTCCATCACCTTTTGCGGAACAATAATATAAGAGCCGCAAACTTACACAGAAGCTACGTCAGCAGGCAGTAATAGTACGATCGAGACAAAAAGTATTGCAATATACTTGTAACACATGCAGACTTACATCCAAGAAGCAGAACGTCGCCGGGGGGGGGGGGGGGGGGGGGGGGGTAGGATTCTTGTACCTCACCGTTGAACGTCTCCTTCCAGTAGATTCTCTTGCATTTAGCAGAGTCAGCGCATGTGACCGGGTTAAAATCTTTGATTAAGGAGGAGGAGCTTTATACCCATCTTGTATGCTGTCCTCCCTTCTCTCACAACACAAGCAGCAGAGGCACCGGCGAAGCACACTGCGTGGGTATAAATGGACGCGCGCCAGCAGCAGTAACACTACACCAACAAAAGTCGTTTCGGCGGGAGCAAACCGCGGAGGAGGAGAAAAGAGGAAGCAGACGGGAGAGAGAATTTAAGAATGCGGCGGAAAGGCGAGAGTGAAGAAAAAAAAGCGGAGAGCGAAGTTTTTTCCGGAGAGCGATAACTCGTTTCGGCGTGAGCTATGTGGAGAGAGCACGGGGGACTGCGGAGCAGCGTAGGAGGAGGAAAAAAAGGAAAGCGCAGCAAGTTACTAGATGTGGAGAGAATGACAGAACGCGGCGAAAAAGTGAGGGAGGAAAAGAAAAAGCGGAGAGCTTGGACAAGTTTTTCCTAACCCGGGAGACGCGAGGAAAGAAACATGGTGATGGCAGAAACTTTAATTGCCATATATACAAACGGGGAGGGAGAAGCCCACTGCGTGCTCTGGAGGAGACATTCCTTGCAATGCAAAATAAATCCCTTGGATCGCAAATTCGCAATCCCTTTCATGGCACTGGAAATGACGCGGCGCTGGCCTACTTCCAAGCTCAAATAAAATAAATCCAGTTATTTCATTCACGAATTATTAAGAGTATCCATGCTGCAGTGGAGGTTGGTACAACAATACGACAAAAAGAATGCATCATATCATAGCATAGGTTTGCAAACCAAAAAACAAAAATGTACAGTTGAACAAGTACAAGACGTAGAGTCTGTCAATAGCACATTCCGCTATGTTTTGTGCACATGTATCTGCAAATACCGATGATACGAGTTTTCCCAAATAATTGCATTGCCGTCAAGTTGGAAAAAAAAAAAAAAACTAAAGAAAGGCTATGTCTGATCAGCTTCCTCCTTTCGTCAAGCCTAGGAGGTGACGTGTTGAGATAAACCGAATGTGAGGCAAGGACTTTCGATGTTCTGTTCACTTAGTGTTGCGACAAGATATTATTCCATCATATCGAAGGAAAGTTAAAGTCATCGAATAAAATGAAGGTGTACAGTTATGATGTGGTTTATAGGATGAAGCATATTGTGGAATTCCGGTGCAAATGAAGCTGCCGCGTGTGGGAGCCGGTAAAAGCAGCCGAAAATAGCGGTTAGGCTAAAAGCTCTAGAGTGAACGTGATTCAGTTCAAAAGTTTGGGGCATTATTTATGGGGCGGCAGAGCAAACTTTCATGAGTAACGATAATGATGGTGCCGCCGCCCCGTATGCTAAAAGAAAGAAAGGAGTAACAAAAACATTGCGTAGCCGGTTATATGTTCCCAAAGACCATCTAGAGAAAGACCTCAAGCCATTGTTTACAAAATACAGTGGATACCACTTATAACGTAACCGCTGATTGTGAAGGAGGTACAATGTCGTGGGGGGCCACAACAGTGCACTAAACACTAAATGAGGATTCCTCTATCCCCCTCACCGCACAGCTTGTGTTCCAACTAAAAGGCCTTGCTCCGAGACTCCTCATATCATTTGTTTGAATTCAAAGAGACAAGGATGCTTTAGCCCACTGCGTTTGTGGCTGCTAAGGTTAGCACCAACGCCTTTGCGAAACTGAGCTTGCGTTCGCGGATACACAGTTCCGCTCGCGGCGGTCGCGGTATTTTACGCGGTCGCGCGCTGCGTGCGGTATGCTGAAACTAATCTGTGTTCAGAGGATTTAGTGCGTTGCGTTTTGTTCATTTATTAATGAGATGCGTGTGTAGCTTCAGGTAAAAAGTGCGGTACCGCTTTCAGTGCAGCGTTCGAGGTCCCGCGACCTACGTTATAAGCGGTCTACACTGCATGTATACTAGTCCTCAACTGCAAACTGGCAAATAAGTGCCTAAAAAATATGCGGCAACGTAAAAATGGTATATAAGGAATTTCTTAACAAGTAGCAACACCATAACTGAACATTCCGAAGACTCCGACAAAAAAAAAAGAAAAAAAAAAGCTTCCAAGAACCATCCGTCCTGGAGACCGAGACCAAGTATCGGAAAAAAGCGACTTCTTCAGTTAGATGACCCCGAACCACGTGAACCGTACGAGCTAGCCACAACGCAGAAAAAAAAAAAAAAAAAAAAAAAAAAAGATGACTCCAGCGAGCACCGCTGCTACCCCACACCTGAACCTGCTGGCACCTTGACTCAATATAGGCTTTTTAAATCTCCGCCCCCCCTCCCCTTCCTACCCCTTTAAACCCCACTCGCTCTCTTCTTCTTTATTCGTCCCTCCTTGCCTCTTCTCAACAAGCCCTTCGTCACCCGCGCCGGAGTCGAGCAGTAGGAATTTAAGAAGTGATGGTTGGAGAAGTCTCAAGTTTAGAGAGCAGATGCGAGCGAGGGGGGAGTGGTGGGGAGGGCTTTAACCATTAAGCAGCTGCAGCAAAAGAACTGACCTCGAACAAGCAAAAAAAAAAGCAGGCAAAACGAAGTCTCAAGTTTAGAGAGCAGATGCGAGCGAGGGGGGAGTGGTGGGGAGGGCTTTAACAATTAAGCAGCTGCAACAAAAGAACTGACCTCGAACAAGCAAAAAAAAAAAAAAAAAGCAGGCAAAACGAAGGAAGCAGCATCGTATGCAGGGGTTGAAGGCGATGGGAGAGGGACAAGATGGCGGTACCTGCACAACACGAAAAATGGGGGGGGGGGGGGGGGGGGTGATTTCAATGACCCCAGCGAGCACCGTTGCTACCGCACACCTGTACCTGCGAGCACCTTGACTCATGACTCAAATAGGCTTTTAAGCCTCTCCCCCCCCCCCCCCACTTGTTACCCCATTAAACCCACTTGCCCTTTCCTGTATTGGTCCCTCCTTGCCTCTTCTCAACAAGCCGTTCGTCACCGGTACAGAAGTCGAGCCGTCTCCCAATCATCGCGTTTCTGGGAATTAAAAAAAAATAAAAATAAATAAACCACCGGAAGTTTCAAGTTTAGAGAGCATCGGATGCGAGCCAGGGGAGAGCGGTGGGGAGGGCTTTAACAATTAAGCAGCTGCAGCATGGGTACTGACCTCTAACGAAAAAAATAAATAGGCAAAACGAAGGAAGCAGCGTGGTATGCAGGGGATGAAGGCGATGGGAGAGGGACAAGCTGGCGGTGCATGACAACACGAAAAAATTTGGGAGGGGGGAGGGGGGAGGCTGATCTTTCTTTTTTCTGCTTTTAATGATTACGTGTCTTTGTGGAAACCGAATATATCTCTTGATCTAAGAAAGGAATTGGATTATTGAAATTTTGTTATGTATATTTTTGTGATGATGGCACATAAAGTGCAATGACCTACTTTATTACATCAACTGAACAGCTTCTTTCAAGCCATTTAATTGTTGCATGCAGATAAGCAGAATGTAACTACTTTTGGCCATTGTCAAGCATCCAAAAGCACCCTCTATTCAAGAATGCATTTTAGTATTGTACGATTAAGCAATCACGCCTGTAACTATATACTTTATTATTAATTGCTTCACACTTTCTTTATGTAACAGCGCCCTGTTGGGGAGTGATAAATTGTACCATCACTGTAGTATATATGTTTTGATAAGAGTTGAGTGATTTCGACATCTTGGCATAGCTAAAGGTACTGTGTTGTTTACATATGGTTGCCCAGGTGATGTACACTTTCAACATAATACGACAAATGAACCATTGACAATCAAAGTTTGGTTGATATATGGGCGCCCATATGAACTCTGCACCCATATGCCCAGTGCCCATATGATCCATATGTCCTGCAATGCATATGGATATGGGCACAATATGGGCACAATATGGGGCACATATGGCCTCATACCACTTGCCCATATAAACTGCGCCTAGTCCTATATGCCCCATATGGTGTGAATTTGACCCCATATGAATCGATATGTGGCCTATATGAATTCATATGTGGCCTATAAGAATTCATATGTGGCCTATATGAAAATCATATGGGTCTTTTTCAGTAGGGTTGTTAAAAGCAGGGTAGCATTGTCTAATTTTATGAGGTTTGGCGATGTCGAGGTTGAGTTTGAAAGGCGGGTCACAGAATCCGCATGGCTTTGAGCACTTAAAATGTCATTCCATTCCATTCAGTCCATTCAATACCATGGGGACTCCTTAAGGAGGTTGCTGACAGTTTCAATTTTCTCGCCGTGTGTTTCTCTGTAGAATACCTTGATCAAATTTACACCTTCATTGACAAAAGTGCACGTGTGAGCCGTTTCTGGGTAGAATAAAATTTTTGGTAATAGCCGGGACAAGATTGTCCGGGAAATTTCGCAGGTGTTTGGATACAAAAGAAAGATAGCACATGGGCTAATGAATCCTCTTTGTCATTACGAAAAAAAAAAGAAATTTCCTTTCTTGAGGAATGCTCCTGAGTTGTTGGAGAGATTTGTATTTATTAGAGGTGCTATTTAGGATGGACTTGATGTCTTACTGTGGACGTTACGGAAGATTGGCTTATACGAATTGTACGAAAAGAAGGAGTAAACGTGAACGTTATACGTGACAGCTGCAGATGTGTAGTGGTTTTTTTTAGTATGTTTCAATGTGGTGAACATTGTGCATGTCAAGCTTGAATGATATGAGTGATGGACTGGGATGATTATGCTGCTAAATTTATTGTTGGCTAGACATCTGCTTGGCAAAGAAGAGGTGTGTGAGTGAAATGGGCTTGGGAGTAAAGAGGAGGTTGTGACTGAGTGTTGATGACGAAGTGTTTCTTCGCATAGATCAGTGGATTTATTGAAAGAAAAGGCAAAGAGGTTGGCCGGAATAATTCAAACCTGGCCTGCTACTCTGCCCTGGGGAAGGGAAAGGAGAAAAGAAAGAAGATTATGATGGGTGTCGATGTGGGAAAAGGCATATGAAATATATATGCAGGTACAGTAGCTTGCTTTACAAGCGAGAATCAAGTCCGCTGGCGCACAAAAAAACGGCAAAGAGCCCGCACTGCCTGGAAACCCTTCCCCTTGTCCTGCCAAGCGCCCAGCAGAAGTTCCTCCGACAAAGGCTTCTTGTCCAAAAGCTTCAAGGAAGCGGCTACAATACTTCTTTTGCACGCATACACTGGGCACACCAATGGTATAGGGTCCACAGTCTCTGGGATGCCACAAGTTGAATATTCCGGCAAGTCAACCTGTCCAATTAAATGTAAGTATTGCTCGTGAATGCGACGTTTAGACGAAGTCTATATAGCAAGCATGCCTGATGACGTGGAACATAAAATTTCAATGTTCAATCTAGCCTTCTTAGACGAATGTGTCGGGCGTCTTGCTGGGCCCAGTAAGCTGCTGTAGGATTCTTCATACAACTCGTAAGAAGGTACGTCGTATTCGCTCTTGAAAAAGGCACAGCTGTTTGGAGGTCGTTGCTAAGCGCGCTTTTCGCTTCAACATCGGCCTGTTCATTCCCATGGAGCCCGCAGTGGGCAGGGACCCATTGAAACATAATCATGTGGCCTTGCAGCTGGGCAGATGTGAGGAGCTCCATAATCTTTAGTTTCAGGAACTGGTAGGCAGTGTGGCGCAAGATGTTTTCCAAAATTTGCAATGCAGTCTTTGAGTCCATGAATATACACCATTATTGAGGTGATTCCCCAAATATGTACCGAATATATTTCCGAATGGCTACAAGTGTATCGGCTGTCACAGTCGATAGAACATGACAACACGGTTGCAGGGAAAAGGAGCCTTCGTGCTTTATTGCGCGCTGGTTTTATAGCCACCACTGGAAAGAAGGGCGACCTCCTTTCCCCCAGAAGCCGACTGTGTGCGCATGTCTCGTGGCTTCCGGAACGATGACTTAGCTACCAATACATCCTCCTTCGTTTGGAAAAAAAAAGAAAGAAAGAAGAGGAAAAAAGAAAAGAGAAGAAAACTCTGTTACAAACAAATCTGAATGGTGTATGGCCCTCGCACAGACGCCTTGTTGACTTCACTTGCATTGGAAATTTAAGGCACCTGTACAAAGTCCTTGTTGTACGTGAGCCGCCGAGGTGGTGCTATTTGTCTTGATCTCCTTAGTGCTGGTGCTGGCGAGGCAGTGCGCGGGGGATCCTGCGTTGGAGGCGCTGTGCCGAGCTGTGGCATGATAGTACGCGACTGCGGTGGACCAGTGCGGGCCGAGGTTGCCGAATTGTCCGAGCTGTTTTCGTCGTCGACGAAGTCCGGCAGCTCCCTCTCAAAGGGTTCACTGGTCGGTAGCAGGTGCCGCCGGTTGCGTCGCAGAACTCTTCCACCTTCGGTGAGTACGTCGTACGACCTGGGAAACCTGGACTGACGCAAGATTCGAGCTTTCGGTGACCACGTGTTCTGCCTCACCCGAACGACGTCACCTTTCTGCAGTGGAGCCAACGGCCGCTTGAGGCTTTCTGTCTGGCGATGCTTGTACACCTGGTAGTTGGCACTACAGAGCAAGTCCGGCAATGTGGTGCGAAGCTCGCGGCCTTGGAGGATCTCTGCAGGGGTTCGACCGCACTCTAGAGGTGTGGTTCTGTAAGCAAGAAGTCCCAACCAAAAATCTTGTTTAAGTTCGGTGGTTTTCTTTAGGATGCGCTTTACAATTTGCACACCCTTCTCCGCGAGACCATTTGATTGAGGGAATCGTGGACTCGAGGTGGTGTGTTTGAAATCATATCGCTTTGCAAAGGCAGCGAAGTCGTTACATGCGAACTGCGGACCATTGTCTGTGCATACCTCCATTGGTATGCCGTATCGTGCAAAAATGGAGCTAGTTGACTCTATGACGCTCCTCGCTGACAAGTCGTTAAGCAGTTCTACTTCGGGGAAGTTTGACAACGCATCGTATAAACACAAGTAGGATTTCCTACCATACTGGAAGATGTCGATGCCCACTCGGTACCAGGGCTTTTCAGGCACAGGACGCATTTTCAATGGCTCTCTTGGTTGGCTGTAGGCGTACTGCATACATACGCTACACTTCTTGACAAACGCCTCAATGTCCGAGTTCATTCCAGGCCAGAAAACTAGACGCCGTGCCCTGAGTTTGTTCTTATTAATGCCCATATGACCATGATGTATTTTTTCTAACATTTCCCGTTGTAAGGTAGTTGGTATTATAACCTTGCAGCCTTTTAGCAGGACGCCTCTAACTTCGGACAGTTCGCCCTCGCTTGACTTCAGCGGCCCTTCGATAGGAATACCATTACTTAGGCATTTTAGAACGGAGCTCAGATAAGGATCGTTCCTCGTCTCTACGGCCAGTCGCTTCCACGTGTCGTCGCTGACAAGTGAGCAAACCACACTTACGGTATGAACTTCCACATCATCGCTCTGGATGCTCTTATCGTCCTCGGCGGGGGCCCTTGATAGCATGTCGGCGAGCAGAAGTTTTTTTCCTGGAACGAAGAATATTGTGATGTCATAACGCATCAGCCTAAGAAAAAACCGCTGCAGCCTTGGCGGCATATCGCCAACTGCTTTTTTGTGGATGGCAACTAATGGGCGGTGGTCTGTTTCCACAATAACCTGCCGGCCGTAGACGAAGTGGTGAAACTTTTCGCACCCGTATACGATAGCCAGTGCTTCCTTCTCTATTTGAGAGTACCGCTGCTGCGCGTCAGTGAGCACTTTGGAAGCATAAGCCACGGGTTTCCAGGAATCACTATGACACTGCATTAAAGCTGCAGCAATCCCATTCTGTGAGGCATCGCAGGACACTTTTGTTGGTTTTTTGGGGTCAAACATTGACAGGAGCGGTTGTTGGCTCATGCTATGGCATAGCAGTTTCCATTCACTCGCATGGTTATCTGTCCATTCAAAAACTGCATCTTGTCTGATTAGGCTCCTGAGAAGAGTCGTTCTTTTCGCCAGCGTGGGTAAAAATTTTGCAAAGTAGTTTGCGACCCCCAGCATTCGCAGAACTCCCGATTTGTCAGAGGGGGCGGGCATTTCCAACATACTTTTCACTAGTGAAGGGCTCGGTTTTATACCTTCTGCACTGATAACGTCGCCCAAGAACTCAATTTCTTGAACGCCAACTGTGCACTTCTCACGATTAAATGTGAGACCGGCCTGCTCAGCTGCTTGCAGAGCTGACCGAAGGCGTACGTCGTGCTCCTGCCGGGAAGTGCCCCAGACTAGTATGTCGTCGACGTACAGTCAAGGACAAAAGTTTACGGGACGCGAGTTCAGGGGAAAATATTTATTTCTGCTCGGTCGCGTAAATATGGAGAATGAAATTACTTGGTCACGAGGGGACATGCGCGCCCCATTCAGAGAAAAAAAAATGCACATGCAAACTAGCGAGGCAACGAAGAAATAAATGTTTTTCCACAAATACGCGTCCCGAAAACTTTTGTCCCTGACTGTACACTTTCACGCCGGGAAGAGATTCAAAAATTTCATTTAATGTTTTCTGAAACACTTCAGATGCCGACGAAATACCGAAAGGCATTCGTAAAAAACGATATCTACCGAACGGTGTTGCAAAAGTACAAATCCTGGAGGTTTCTTTGTGCAATGGGATCTGATATGGAACCCCGAGTTTGCGTCAAGTCTGGAGAACACTGTTGCGCCCGCTAGCTCGGATTCTATATCTTCTCGCCTTGGCATTTCGTAGTGTTCTCGCTTAATGCATTCGTTTATCTTTCTAGGGTCCATGCACACTCGGATATTGCAGTCTTTTTTGCGAACGATAACGAGAGGACTCACCCAGTCTGTGGCTTCTGTGACTTTTGTGATGATCCCAGCCTTTTCCATGCGTTCAAGTTCTAGCCGAAGCGGTTCTCGCAAAGCCAGAGGTACCCGTCTCGCTGTTTGGACAACAGGTGTGGCGCCTTCGCTCAGGACCATGCGGTATTGGCGTCGAACACAGCCTGTGCCGCTGAACAGGTGTTGGTAATCGTGAATGACTTTATCAGAACTGTTCACTGTTACGTTGTGAACTTCCCGCGGCAGAAGACCCAGTTCTTCGCTTGCTTCAAGACCAAGGATTGCTTGATTTCCTTTGCGCACTACGAAAAAGTTGCAAACGCTCTTTCGGTTATTCAGCTCCACTTGAGTTCTGAGGACACCCATATGTTTGATAATGCCGCCGCCATACGATCTCAGGATCACACTACTCGGCATTAATGATGGCTTGGGATTCACCTTCCTGTAAAGACCGAAGGGCAACAGGTTAGCTTGGGATCCCGTGTCCACTTTCAACTTCACCAGCAAACTGTTCATGCATACTTCAACGGTCCATTCACGTCGACTGCTGACGCTGCTAACCGACACGTCGAGTACGTTAAAGTCTTCTTCGGATTCTTGCAGTGCGTCCATCTGATTATTTGCCTTGCAGCAGACCGCGAAATGGTTCCTTGCTTGACACTTTCTGCATGTACGTCCGAACGCTGGGCAGCTTCGCGGCGCATGAGTTCGGCCGAATTTTCTGCACTTGAATTGCTTTGATTGCGCTTTACCCAAAAACGGGCTTTCCTTTCGCACCAAGTCCACCGTTTGCTGCTGGCGCTCATTCCATATCTTTTGGTGTTCAGCTGCGCTCTCAGCGGCCTTGCAGATTCCTTCTGCTTTTTTGAGGGTGAGCTGGCTGTCTGCGAGCAACTTCTCTTGTACTTTGCTATCACTGGTGCCAAAAACTATTTAGTCTCTAATCATTGACTCCGTCGATGAGCTGAAATTGCATGAATGGGCTTGCGTCTTCAAATCACGCAAAAAATGTTCAAAGGGCTCACCGGAATCTTGCATCCGTTTCCTGAAGATATACCGCTCGTGGACTTCGTTCCGTTGGGCAGCACAGTATTCTTCAAACTTTTTCACCACCGTCGCATAGTCGAGCTTGTTCTCGCCATCCGCAAAGGTAAACATGTTGTAGATTGCGATGCCTTCCTCACCTGCGATGCTCAAGAGCAGCGCGGCCTTCACAGACTCTGGTCGAGGTTTTTCGGTTGGCTCCGATGCAGTAAAGAAGAGCTCAAACTTCTGTTTAAAGAGCTCCCAGTGCTTGCTGATGTCCCCTGTCAGACGCAGCGGCTCCGGTGGCTTTAGGAATTCCATCTTGTTGGTCGGTGGCGTCCCACTTCTGACACCATGTATCGGCTGTCACAGTCGATAGAACATGACAACACGGTTGCAGGGAAAAGGATCCTTCGTGCTTTATTGCGCGCTGGTTTTATAGCCACCACTGGAAAGAAGGGCGACCTCCTCTCCCCCAGAAGCCGACTGTGTGCGCATGTCTCGTGGCTTCCGGGACGATGACTTAGCTACCGATACAACAAGTACAGCAGCGGTTGATGTAGAAGTATGTTCCAAAAGGAAATGTAGAGTCGTCTTTTGAGCTACACTACAATCCAATGAAAACCAGAAGTGATTACCTCTTTGCCCCAAATCTGGCAAACCACTCAAATGTAAGCTAATGTTTACGCTGTCTGTCGACCAGGTAATCTCTTATTCTGACGGAAGGTAAGCAAGCCTAACTGTAAGGCCGCTATAAACGGCAGCTTTTTTGTTATTGGCGCTTACACGCGTAGCCACTCTCCGCGTCGAAAGGGCAGCTGGACCCCGCTCCTCGAAGCCAGGATTGAAGCTTTTTGTTTGTTTGTTTGTTTGTTTGTTTGTTTGTTTGTTTGTTTGTTTGTTTGTTTGTTTGTTTGTTTGTTTTTTCGCGCTTCTCTTCCGGGGCCGGTCGCTTCCCGAGCACGCTTGTGATGCCTTTTCGTTTTTGTCACTTCCCATGCGTTCGAAGACTTTCGGGGCGCGACAATAGCCACGCTCCACTCTGCCTGGGAGGGTCTGTTTTCCAGAAATACGCTTTGTTGACGCTCTCCCACGTGGCGCCGCTAACGAAGAAACGGGGCAGTTAATGAAGCTGTTCGACACAAGGCATTTCAAAGACACCCCAGCTGCGCTCTACTTACCCCTCTAAATCCAGCCCTACTTGGCGCATTATTTTGATGCGCTTTTCTAGCGCATTACCCCTGTTTACATGAAGCGACGTGCTAGGAACCGGTTGCGATGCGATGCGCTAGCTGTCGCATTCATGTAAACACGGTTTGTGGCTAACGTAATAGCGTCCTCATCTCAAACCCTCCGCAGCGCTTCTTCGGGAGACGCGGCCGCGGCATGTACCGTAAGGTAGAGAGAGGAGGACGAACGCCGATGTTAAGAGGTTGAACCCTCAAGTGGAGAGAGCGTGCAGTATGCACGCTGCATTTTTATTTTAAAGAATAAAGGACTTGGGTCCGAGATTATGAGCAGGCCACCTGGGTTGGGCCTTATTAATCAACAGGTTTGATTGGCTGCGAAATTCTGAGGCAGATCATGTGAAGCGACTGCCCTCATGTCTTTGTTTGTCGTTGGCATGAAAAGCAGCCATCAGACCCGGTTGAGTACTGTCCAGTCGAGCAATAATGGCGACTCTGTGATCGGCACTTAAGCATTCCTCTGTGTGAGTTAAGCGGTTCTCTATGTGGCATATGTTTAGTGCCTGAGATGTACCATTTTGCTAGGGCGGTGGCAGCTCTGTGTGAGGCCACCAGTGTAAATTCAGCTGTTTTTGTGTATAATCTGTAAATATATCTTCCCCCTTCGTTCAACATCAAGACTGCCTGACTTGTCATATTCCTTTGTCTGCCGAATCACCCTTCTGAACCTTCGGATGGCGACATCTATTCTTCACCCAGTGGACGGCTTTCTTTGAATACCCTCAGCTGTTCTCTTGTAGTGCCGGTTTTTGTCCCTCGCAGGCGGTAATATTGCGATCACGGTAAAAGAGTCCCATTAGTGCTCGCGTCTGCGAATTAACCAGAATTCCAGGCCACAGGACTGTCCCACAAGCTCTCGCGGTCAATTATTCTTAACTATGCCTCTACGGAACGACGGTGACCGGCATAATAGCGCAGAGCAAGTCGCAGAAAGGTGTTCCGTGGAACAAATGTTCAATTATTGTATTCGAAATTAAATACTTCGGTTACCATAAGAAATGTAATCAGAAAGCAAAATTAAGTGCCGACTTTAAGAATAAAGTATTGAACTTCAAGGGAAAACAATCCGAGCAGCACCACATCACTGGATGGGCGGGTGAAGTTATGAAGTTAGCATGGCTAACGTGGCAACAGCTGCGATATGTGTATGGATATCGAAGTGCCCTTTATTAGTAGAGCGGACACGGTGTGCTGATATAGTCTGTTAATCTCACCTCTATCCTAGAACAGCCTCAACCCCACCTCCAATTGCATCATTTTCCACTTCCAAGCGCATTGCTACATGCACTACAGTGAAACTTGCGCAAAAGGAAATTATGAAGATGTAAAATTGGAAGTGAAAAGAATATCTTGACCTGAAATAAGCTTTTGTCACTGTGTTTCTTATAGACACCTGTTGTGAAATAGGACAGCCTTGTAATTAATATCTGCCTCAGGACGTACTTGTTCGAATTCATTTTACGTTCCTCACATGCGTTATGCATGTAAGCATATATGCGATTTATGTAAGGGCTCACTTTTACAGTACGTTAATAAATAAATTTTGCGGTCGAAGAATAAGTATACAGACCGAAAGAGGCATTTATTCATGGCTACAAAATAATAGTAGACTGAAAAGCATGATAATATGTGGGACATATGCCTCCTCCATGCGCTGCAGAGGAATCAACAGGCTCGCTGGCTAGAGAGGCATTTGAAATCAAAGCACAGTGAAAGCCACTGAACTGTTGGTCTTATTTATTTCGATTATCATGGAATGTGTACGTTTCTCTTACGATAATGTTTAGTTGGCATTTATGACACCTGTTACGCGTATGGGATGTTCCATGTGAGTGGTGTCGAGCCACCGTTATGTTGCGCCTAATGCATATTTTCGCTATTGGCTGTTTTGCTGAAATCTGCAAGTACGCATCTGAGGAAGTCGTGGTTTTAACCAAAATGCTTCGTTCGTCGATATTTTCTAGGTAATTGTAAAAATGAAAAGGTAAGTGCCTTTTAGAGCACATTCACAAGCGCATTCGATTTGCGGACGTCGCACACTGGATATCTGTTGATTTGGCGGGTTTCCTAGCGCTCACAAAGCAGAGAGCAAGGATAGAAAATCGTCAAAATAAGTCACTCGCGGGGACCGGGATGCACTATAGTCCTCCTTCTAGTTCATTTTCTAGGCGTTGTGATAAACCGCTCTGCTCAGCCGATACCTCTCCAGCCCATCATGGTGAACTGGCGACATATATCTGAGCCTACACAGAACGGGGAACATGGCTCTTTTCGTTTCCACAAAAACGAGACCTTTTGGTTGGAAAACAGGTCATGCGGAGAATCCGACAGATGTATTTGTATAGTTGCACATGTGGGTCTTCGTTGTGGCTGCCAACAACGCAAAAACTACTTCGTACCTTTGTTTTTATTCTGCAGAAGTGTTTGTGTATCGCGAAAAAAAAAAAAAAGGTTTGCTCTGCTCTTGCACCGCACGTGCAAGGAAAGCAGCGAAGCGTCTGCTCCGGTGACATCCCGACGTTTCGCATTTCGTCAAAATACGAGAAATGTGTCGCTGCCGTCACGTGGCGAAACTTGTGCTTGGTTGCCTATTGACAAGGGAATGCAGCGAATGCGCACAAATTCGTGTCACAACTTATCTGATATATGAGAAGCACACAAAGGGCAAAAAAAAACGAAGTTGTTCGGTCTACGATTCCCATCTCGTCTACTGTCTTTGCATATCCCGTGGCAGATGTGATAAATTTAAAATGGCGGCCGCAACTAAAGAGAGGAACTCTCCTTAGGGGAATAAAGCTCTTCCAGCGCTGTCATAAGCGCATGTTATTGGCCTCGAGATCGAGCAGAGTCGCCACCTTACGGCTCAGCGGCGAAACCTACTCAGTGTGGATGCGTTTTCGCTTCGCGTGCCAGCCCGCAGTGATTTACGCGCGCTCATGCGGCGTGTGTAGGAGTGTTTTTGTTTGTTTCGCAGTTCCTGTGAGCTTTTGCTTACCTATATGCCTCTTGCAAAATAAATATGAACAGTCTATAACCCCACGCTTCATTAAAAAATATATACTTGTCCGTATCGAGCATGTCATGCTTGGATAAGGACATCATCCATCGCGGTCTTTGGCGCTTGAGATCCTTTGACATGCAGTGTCTCAAACGAAGTGGTACTGTCGTTACTGCCGTGTCAAAACAAAACAGGTCGCTGCCGTCAATAAAAGTTAATGCAAACGCTCAGAAATCGCATATTCCCGTTTCTGTTTGGAATACCGCAGCTACTAAAACATAAGCCACCGCATACTGCTTCATATAGCAGAATACAGTTTGAACAGACCACTCTATGCCAACTATGCCTTCTGTTTGCACGATAGAGTTGAGTACTTTTTTTTTTTTGCTTTTAAACCTCTGTCGCGGTGTCTCAACGGTAAGGGCGCTCGACTGCTGACTTCGAGAACGGGGGATTCAATCCCAACCGTTTCGAAAGGCGCTCCTCTGCTGTGAAATTTGACGGCACAATAAACAATCCCACGTGGCAAATGTGGCGTTAATAATGAAAAAAAAAAAGCAACAAAACCAGCCTCTGCAATCATCCGTCATAACCGAAGCCGCTTTCATGCGTTAAACCCGGGCCAATATGCATTTCTTTTCTTTTATTTTTTTGTTGTTGAAGGCTTCTGTGCATCCGTAAAAGTTTTAGTGAGCACATTTTGCTTTAGAGAAATGCTCAAATGTTTGGGAAACATATTCCCTGCACCTAATTGTTACCCTAAATATTACATAATACACCTAGAATTATGTACTTTACTGGTAGCCTATTATAGTCATTATAATCCTTTTTCATCCAAGTGCTTCTTCCGAGCAAACTCGTCGTTTCTGACAAGGGGAGTAAAACAGCTTCATGCGGGCTTAAATATTAGTGTTTAGTTCGGGAATAAGTACACTTTTATAGTCGCATGATAAGATGACCTCAATTTCTTTCGGAATAGTTTTATATCCGGGATCTGTTTTGGAAGCAACCCTAATATTTTACTTCGCATAAGATTTAGTCACTGCTAAATAATTAGTGATAAAGAAATTTTCAGCCTGTAAAATTGCTTCCCAGAACATGACACTGCCCGTGCGCAGTTTATAGCGATGTCTTCGCAACGAGTAATTCGTAGCTTGCACTTTAACGTTACTGAAAATTATTCGCTAATTATTGTAAATTCTATCATGTGCGTAAAAGTTCTCTCACAAGGTGAAATTTTGTATTGGCAGTGCAAAACAAAATAATTACACTACTAATTTACTCATTTAACATCACACACATCAGAAAGCCCTTACACTTTCCTCGGTTTCAGGAAATCATTTACAGTTAGTGGCGCATGCATTAATACACAATCACATTCTATGACAGGGGCCGCAAAAAGCATCTCGGCAAATTCAATCCACTCAGCGCTGTACACGTGAACAATCAGTTTTCCTGTGCGGCGAGGTTTCCTGTACAGTGTCGGCGTGATCTCACTTTTAGGGAATACTGGTGCGTGGTTGTCTGTGCCAGAGTTGATGTGCACTCAGTCTAAAGCAACTCGCCATGCAGTGCGCTGCCAATGCTACATTTAACCTGCTTAATCCTCGAGTCAAGTACGATATAGTGAACCAGGCTTTCTCGATTCAATCTAAATTACTGCAGGTCAGAGCACGAACGTTGTATCTACGTCGGCTTGACACTAAATTTGCCGGTCTCACTCGCATGAGACACGCGCAAACTGTTTAAAAGTCGATAAGAAAAACAAAGCTGTCATTAGGCAGGCCCAAGCATTAGGCGCGTGAGCGCGGTACAGCGCAAGAAACGTGCAAAGTAAATCTAGAAGACTGGTGGGTTGCATGCTTTGTTTTCCTCAAATCCGCTCTTCTTCTGCTACATTGGCGAAATCCTTGCATTTTTTTCTGCAATATTGCAGAAATACTGCAGAAGACACGTTTTCATCGCCAACAAACCCGCCGTAAAATCGGAAGCAGACCTACGCAGCGTGCGTTTCTGCGAGCGCCGCCGGCTGCCGATCCACACTACCGGAGTGACGGTGGCGCCACCTCTAGGTCGATCTCGCGGCGAATTGGACTGGTTGGTTCTGTGTAGTGAAGACAAAATTAGCCCAAAAACATAAATGCACACGTATAAAAAAAACAATTGTCGTATGTGTCGTGGAGTAGTACGTCAATCGTCGTATGTGTCCCTGCTGTGTGAGCTCCAAGTTTTGGCGCAATCGTCATCTCTACTTCACCAGTGCAGGCATCTTGAAACGGGCCGGGACATCCTGAGCAAACTTCACCGCAGGATGCCGCCATAGATACATATAGAAGCTGCCATATTTCCTAGCCGAGATCAAGCTAGTGTAGGCTCAAGCGTTGTAATGAATCACAGAGAACAATCTGGGTATTTCTGATCATTTGCATGTTTTGTACGGGGCAGTGGGCTCGCGTAACACCTTGGCCAGGTTCTTTGACTTGCACTTACATTGAATACCACACGGTAGTCTGATAGCCTAAAACATTTCGCCTCCATGAAAGCGAGAAGAACCATTCTTAGCAATAAATTAAAGGCGCAATAATAATCTCAATTCTCCAGACACCTCAACGGAAAGCTGATAGCAGAAGAGAGTTAAAGAAAGAAGTTGGAAAGAGGAGCTGTAATGGATGAGTATGCAATAACTTCGGTCTGTTGCCTTTCGTCCATGAAAAGTCAAACCTCACGGCCCACGAATGTCTCCTCCATACCGCCTAAGACACAAAGCGGCCGCGACGGCTTGCATTCACCACTCATTCCCGCGCTCAGTTGCCGTTTGTGTGAGATCAAACTCCCACGGAGGCAGCAACTTTAGAAGGCATCAATATTGGTGTATGCCCGGCAAAGCGTTGGGGATCCGGGCTTGTTCTCTATTTAATTTACGCTTTTTTTAATGTATACGAGAGGACAAATAAAAAGGTAAAAAAGGCATCAAAACTGCGCTGTCGCTTGGGTCGCAATTGAGTTCAAACCAAATACGTAGGAAGCAGTAACATAATATGCAAACTACTTACGGAATACTGTGCACAAAGCGTTCAGCAACGCTTTCGACTCTTCGGCTATCGCCACTGCGGCTTTGCAGGATACAACCATGATTCGTATTCGTTCTTTGCAATTAATGTTAGTCTCACTGAGAAATTTCCCGCTATCCACACCGAAAGCAACTTTGGTCACGTTTAATGTGGAGTCCGTAGCTGTTTGAGATTAGGTTCACCTAATCTTGAGCACCATACTGCTATAATGGCCTCGGCATTTTATTTTAGACATCAAAATACTTGTGCTTCTTTGTTAGGGTTCTCTTTTTGAGTATGAGTGTCACAGTTTATGCAGCACAACCAAGCTTGTTTTATGTATATATGAAACGACATAGAAGGTGTGCTTCCTGCTCTATTAAAGTCGAGGCTTATTACATTTCATTGCTAAATAACAAAGTAAGAAATGTGGTGGTGTTATCACATAGCCACGATACTTGATGGACTATTGATAATGGAACTCTTCCTTGTTTTCACAGCAATGTACGGATGTGACGCCCTACTAGGATATTCATGGAGATTATAAAAGCAATTTACAAAATACAAATTTCTATGAATTTCAGTGATTGAAAACATAATACAAACTTACCACTCTTGTACGAAAGGAAATCAGCGTAGACAGCGAAGTCTGCTTCCACGGGTCCGTTCTTGAAGATTTCTGTTTTAATCTGATTCATGTCACCTATGATGTTGTAGACTTTCTTTGCTGCAGAAGGAGTGGCAAGGTTAGCAATGCCGCAGTTTCACGTACCAGTTCTATATAGGTAGAGGTAAGATATAGGTATTTCTATAGAACTACATCCTACTATTAATTTTGTTTCAGAATGTGTCTTACTATACCGCGAAGAGATTATAACTGTCAAAACCTACTAAAAACGTCTGGCAACATTGCAATTTGGCATAGCGTATAACTGTCGGCAATTTCATTTCTCAGGCTTGTTTTCTATATTAAAAAAAGGTTTTTAAAATGTCCACTACCAAACCACGTTACCATTTTAACATCTTAAACAAAGAACATACGTTTTATATCTTATCGTGGTGGGTTACAAGTCGTCCTTGCGAAGAATCAGGCAACACAAGGCCAGATGAAAGAGCAGCATGTGAGCTCTTATTGCCATTTTTTAGTCACCACTCTCAGTGGAGGTCCCGTAATGGGCAGTGAGCTATTAAGATAAATATTTGACATTGATCTTAAAAACAAATTACACAGATGCGTAAAAGTATCTCACATGATCCACCTGCTTGAAGAGAGGAAAATTTCGGCGTAATTCGACGGTTTGTTGCTGTCTCACCGCTAGATATAGTTGGAAGCGCAACGATCCGTCTGGGCTGCGTTTTTCCGTAATAAGCTGTAGCTGGCAGACTTTAAAATTAGACAATCCACTCTTGCATTGCTTCAGTGGCGAGAAAAATATACCAGTGCCAAAGGAAGCAAGAGTGCTATAGATGAATGTTTTAGCGAAGGGGGTGAAAGCCCGGGCCACTCCTTCCCTGCTAATTCGAGGAATCTCCTGTCATCCGAAGACCGATGTGCCGGCGCGAGGATAAATGTTTCTTCTTCTATCCCGCCGCCGTTGCACCGCACTTCTTCGTCGTTCGAATGACTTGTGTTTCGTGAGCCCTGCCAGCAGCGCTACTGTTGTATTGTTTTCGGAGCACAAACTTTGCGGCTCTGGTGGTTTGTCTTGTCATTCCTTCCTGTGCTCGCCATCTCATCACGTCAGTACAACCACAGTATGGCACTGTTTGGTTTTCGTGCTCGCGACCTTCAAAATACGTCCCTATCACGGAAAGCTGACACCATGTGGCTTCGCTTTCATGGCTTGCGTCCATAGCTTGCGTCAACCCTTGAATCATTTGTTTGTCAACAGATTATTGGGTGCGAGGACATACCACAGCGCCACCTTTTAGTCGTGATGCACTAAGTAAGATAGCGCTCGTTGAACTGCTGCTGTGCGATCCTTTCATAGGCAGTTTAGCTGTGCACTAATACTACACTCATATATTTATTTATTTATTTACACTTCGTTTTGGGCCTAATTAAGCTTAATCTGAGGTATTAGGCTCACTGATTCAGAAAGGCAGCTCTTGATCGAGTCAGCGAATTGTCGAAGCATAGACCCATCTGATAACATAGGCGAGAACGCGGACCGACCTGCGTTGTTGTTGCCATTATGAAAGAAATTGAAGCTTCCACCCAACCAGTTAGCAGTATGCTACCAGAGAATCTCCATTCTCTGCCAGAATTCTCTCCTAGAGGAAACAGAGCTGTCAGGCGCTTGATAGATGATGAGCGCCTTCAAATAGCGCTCACGGAAGCGGCACCGTTCACCTGCATTTTTTTCACTCACTTACCTGCTCCCTTGAATGTAGTACAGCAGACAAGTTAGACAGTGAGATAGATGCGAATTAACCTTTATAGCAAATGGGAAAGACGTGCGTTCCGTGCAGCGAATTTTTGCGCACTGAATATAGCCGTCATTGGCACTGTTAGTTCAGGTGGATATTATTTTTCCCCCCGCAAAGTGGTTTTAGGACGCTTGCCTCAGCACATCGCAGCATGTAATACTCTATCTTTCGTCACCTGCTCTGTCATCTGAAATTAGTACGGAATAAAACTGATCATGCATACAGCTGCCCGTGGCGAAAGAATCTTCTAGTTCTCTTCAGTGAAACTTCCGTATCAACGCCTTCATTCAGATGAATGTGACCTGGCTTTCGCACAATCCTTATTTGTTCTGCAAGCGTACTGCTCCGCAACTTTTCCATTCTGCCAGCACTAGGTCTTCGTTAGCTTCACAAGTGGCAAGCGCAAATTAAAACACGCGCGCCGTTCCTTCTGCCGCTACTCACCGAACTGTTTAGTGCCAACTCCATGGGCGAAACCTTGCTAGCTAAAACGTCTGCTGCACACATCATAATCATAATTGTCGTCCTTGCCCATTGAGATATTTAATAAGGAAGAGTCCGCGAGCTTTTTTTTCTAGTAGCAATGGAAGCTTGCGCCGGGTTCCATCGCGTAAGTCCGGGTACAGAACAGCAACGGACCGTGGCAACAGCTTAAAAAAACTTCAGCGACATCAGTAACGATGCAATATCAAAAGGTTGTGGGGATTGAACATTTCCCTCGCCCGTACGAAGGGCTGACACCCTCTCTTTCCCTTTCACGAGGAGCTCATCATTTACCTCCTGGCCTCTTTCTCTCGGAGGTGTGTCTGAGAACGCGGGGGTGACAGAACTAGCGTAGCGAGCCGGACGCCCCCTCCTTTCCCCTCCCCTCTCATATCGGCGGACAGCATCTTCATCCTGGGGCGACGATGCCGCAACGCCGGAGCGCGCGGATGCTGCTACGGGACCGAAGAAAAGCATTGGGCGCTCCCAATAAACAGCTTGATGTGCCTAGGTGTGTCGTTCTTCACGGTCACGGCTATGGCTCGAACTAGCTGTGTGACGTATGGATTTTAAAGCAGAGCCCGAGCCCCGTTACACACTCCCAACAAAGTGCAATGCTAGCACTCGTTATCAAACAAAACTGCAGAAGTAAACGGGACTATTAGCGTTTAGAACGCACACAATCAATCGAGCGTCTGCTCCAGAAGCTGTAAGAGGAGTCACGTGATCCCACTTGCTCCGCTAGGTCGACGCTAGCGCCATTTGCTCCAGTGGTATCATTTGCGCTCAATAGTAGTTGCGGTGATGAACTTTACTACCTGTGATTTTCGTGTGCGGTGGGGCTCGCTCACCTACATTACGTTAGCACCATTTTAGATTCTCAGACGGCCCCGAAGGGCAGTGTTTCATTGTGGATGGTCCCACCTCTGCTTTGTCTCTTCATAAAAATTTGTTCCAATATGATTGGGATCAACGCAGTAGTCAAATTCGACGCGCAGAAGCGCCGATACGTTGTGGGAACGAGTGCAACGAGCTCAGCGATGAGAGTGCACTTGGTGTCCGTTCGCCTATAATACATGTACATTTTATGTATGTTGCATTTTCACCAATGTCTTGGGAACAAAAATTCAGTTCACGTGAAAATTTTTAATCTAAGACACGCAAATATTCCGTCGTGTACTTACGCACTTTCATACCATTTCGGTGAACACTGCCTACGAGGTGACATGCAGCGCGCAGGTATACGCGTGAGCAGTCGCAGGATATGTGCACTTTATCGCCTACCTTGCCAATGCGGCCGCGAGCTGTTCGCGCTGGACGTGAACAGTGTTTTGTACTTTCCTGAAGTCACACGGCGTGCTCGCGTATGTGCGACCGCGCGCATACACGTGCACGGCGTGCGACCTCCGGACAGCATACACCAACCACCTTTTCAGCGTGCGTTTTGACCCGCCCCGCTTTCATTCCGCCCCCCCCCCCCCCCCCCAATCTGCACAGCCTTGTTGTGGTGGTCTCTGATTCTAAGAGACAGTTGCAGTGCTGTGCACTCCATGTTTTTCACATTCTCCTACAACCGCACACAACAAAGAACCTCAAATCTCTGCGAGCATCCTCACCCTGCGCTACATCAGTCCATAGTTCGGCCTCCCGAAAATAGGAGGTAAGTAAAAGAGGACTTGGCATTAGCAATGTAATTGTTGGCCGCTAGGAGGTACAGCAGAGTACACAGCCCTGTTTAAATTACGTGATTATTTTATTGCTGTAGCCATAATGTTTCTAATTATTTGTTCATTCCTTCCACAGAATCCAGAGCAGGTAATCACGTCGCACGAAATGGATACAACAATCTTTGCGACAAATCTGCAGACTTAGGGCACAGAAGATTCACTTCAAGTTATACCACTGTTTCTCGGGATGCCTCCATCAAATAACCAAGCCACCACGCAGTATTTCCTAGTAATATTCATCTCTGAACGATTTCTTCATTGCATTGGTGCCTTCACAAATAAGGGCACAGACATTATGTAAAAACATTCCGTGCGCTATGGAGCTGTTTTCAAGTGGAACTCTTGTTTGGGCTTTTTGATGGATGTTGATTCTCAAATAATACGGTGCGATGAACGAGGACAAAGAGAGACACAAAGGACAGAACCACCACCTGGTGCGAGTCTTGTCGTTTGTGTGCCTTTTATGTCCTGATCCGTCGCACCGTATTAATATTGGAGCTGTGGAGCTGTATTATACCTGAAAACATTCAAAAATTGGTTGCCATTTCCAATCT
This sequence comes from Amblyomma maculatum, assembly GCF_055883805.1. Lineage (NCBI taxonomy): Eukaryota > Metazoa > Arthropoda > Arachnida > Ixodida > Ixodidae > Amblyomma > Amblyomma maculatum. The sequence continues at coordinate 124,556,846 of NC_139345.1, read as the reverse complement.
TTTCCGAGAGTTCGAGTACGTACCGTAGTGCTTGTCTTCGCTGTAGCCCTTTTCGTAGCATTTGCGGCATTCACGGACGCACTTTGGGGTCGGCTTAATGGCCGTGCAATTGGGAAGTGGACCCACTATGTGGTGCTCGCATGGGGGGAAGTAGTATGGCTGGCAGCCGTCGTCTGTGCCGTACCGGCCCCATGTGACGATGCCGTCCGTCTTGTAAAAATCCCATGCGGCCGGTGGGAAACCTCCGTCGCACCTGACGGGAATCAATTTTGCCTTTCTTTATAAAAAATTGCGAAGTAAAAGTAAAGGCCCACAAACTTTACAATGTATTGAGAGGGTTATTACCATCGCCTCAAAGAAAGAAATAAATCATTTACACATCATGAAATTTAGAGAGCTTTAATTCAAGTGCGTTTTGCAACTTTACTTAGAATAAAAAGAAACTGCAAAAAATGCGATCATTACTCGCCTAGGGTAAATTTTGAAGCAGTGCAGGATCGACAGCCTCTGTGTGTGCGACATGCTTTTAAATAAAACGAACAAAGTCATACTGGAGTCGAGTGAAGGGCTTTGCGTTTTGCAGAATTTATTTTCACGTCACCCTGTAATTTTTCTCGTTTTCGTCGAATCGCCTTAGCAGCATTATATTCGCGAAGTTCTTAACTGTAAAAGGCACAATCCAGCAATGTCGCAGCTAGTCTAAAAGCATTTTCAGTGGTGATGCTAGTTCTAATTGCGACCTGAAAGGTAAGAACCTTCGAGAGAAAAATATGAAACTATATGCTACGTGATTGTTAAAAGTAAGAAAGCAGATATGAAAGCATTATTTGATGGCCATAAAAAAAAAAGATTTTGACTAAAAGTGTCTCGAAATTCTACATAACTGGCAACACACACTATAGCGCAAAAACAAAGAATGAATTGTGCGCAGTCAATATCTAAGAAGGGTTCTAGAGAAGAGCGGGCAGAAAACTGCGAAACAGCAAGCACGCAGGAAAATGGCGACCAAGTCGATCGAGCGTCAGCAGACGCGCATTCCAGATGGCGCCGAGAAAATTGTTCTCCGACCTCGTGGAGGCCTACTTAGGCTTACCAAATATGGAACAGCACATCTCACTGACATTATCAAAATGTCGGCGGGGATCAATCCACGCGAAGAGAAGGAAGATATAATAATTCCAAATATGAAGCAGCACTCCGTTCTGGTCATCACTACAAGTGCGGAGAGGAAGCTGAAGTACGTGAGCGTGAAACACCTCATGTTCGACGGTGAAAAAGTGGACACTTCTACCTACGTGGCCACCCCCGAGCACTGCGGCAAGGGAGTCATCCACGGGGTTCCGCTCGGATATTCTGTTGAAGAAATTCTATACCGCCTAGATCGCAAGGACAACCCCGAGATTCGAGGCGTCCGCAGGCTGGGCAAAGATTCCAAGTCGATCTTCATTCTCTTCAAGGAGAAAGAAGTGCCAAGATGGATTTATCTCAACGGGACGCCGCACAGGTGCCAGCTGTACCGCAAAAAAATACGAAGTATGCGTCGCCTGTGGCCGACTCGGTCATCGCGAGGACGTGTGCCCGGATCCGACGAACGTCAAGTGCCGTGGCTGCGGCCTCGAGAACCCGTCAAGAGAACACAAATGTGAACCAACATGCCAGGTCTACGGCAAAGGCCATGCCCTAGGAGACCCCAAGTGTCGAGAACTTTTCCGCACTCCCTACGAAGTGAAGAAGCGACATTGGAAGAAGATGGAACATGCAGCGACGACTGGTGGGGACATCAGAGTCGAAAAAGCGAACCGAAAGTAAAAGAAGACTTCGAATTCCGCGAGGACTCTTTCCCGATTCTGGAAACGAAACAAGGCAGATCACCGCCGCCGCCCAGAGACCGCTCCGATTCTTGTGCCAGGAGCCAGTCCAGGGGACGCTCAAGCTCAAGGGATACTGCCAACGCATGGAGACGAGGTAGGAGCAAGGAACGTACGGGTGTGAGTTTTGCGGGCAAGGTCTCCCAGGAAAATAATCACAGGGGTAAACGTGACGACGAAATTGAGAAATTAAAGCAAATGATCGAAAACTTAACGGGGATAGTCGATTCGCAGCGTTCCGAGATCCAAAACTTAAAGAAATCACAGAGGCAGGCAACACCTCAGCAACAACCCATTAGACAAACGACCTCCCAAGCGGTACGTCAACAGCCGCAGGTACAGGATAAGATGGTCACAGAGCCGTCCCTCCCACCACCGGTGAAACGCAAAATTCAAGACACCGACCCTATTCAGGCTATGGAGAAAAGGATGGAAAATTTGGAAAGGTTAGATGCCAAGATGAGTGAATTTATGAATCATATCAACATCCAAATTCAAGCTGTCCTCGGGGCAGTTCAGAAACAGGCCGAGGAATGCCAAAGGTTAAGGAATGAGATGGCCGCCATAAACGGGTGGCAACAAAATATAGAACAGGTCGTCTCGCAACTGCAAAATGGCCAGGCACGCAAATGAAAGTCAAATCTGGCAGTGGAACTGTCGCGGCTTCCGGCGCAAGCGGCCGATTCTGCAACAGTACCTTTTGCTATTAGATGAGACTCCATTGGCAATTGCTCTCCAAGAAACCGGGGGGCCCGCAAAATTGTCGGGATATCAGGCATTTCATAGTGGCAGGGGAGAGAAATCCTCGGTCACAACACTCGTGAAAAGAAACATTGCAGCCATTGAACACGATCTAGAGTCGAGAGAGATCGAGAACGTGTTTGTAGAAGTTTTAACCGGAAAACAGAAAGACCCTAGTCTATTCATTCTAAATTTATACAGCTCACCCAGGCAAAGGAAGGTGAGGTTCAGAGCTCTGCTTCGCAAGGCCCTCAAAATTTCAAACAACCAGCCACTGTTGATAGTGGGGGACTTTAATGCACATCACCAGGAATGGGGGTACCCGCACCAGTGCCCAAAAGGTAGACAGCTGTGGGAGGATACGCATAACTTATGGCTCATTTTGCGCACGGACCCCGACAGCCCAACGAGGGTGGGCAATAGCGCCAGTAAGGATACATCCCCAGACCTAACATTCTCGAAAAACGTAAAAGGTCTAGAATGGCATAATTCGGATCAAAATTTTGGCAGCGACCACTACATACTTGTCTCCACACTGAGGAAAGGCGTTAAAACACGCCGGGCTCGCGCGCCGGCCGTCGTTGAGTGGGATGAACTTAGAGATATCAGGAGGGCTCAGGAACTAGAGCCCATCAGAAGCATCGAGGAATGGGCGACGGCGCTCAAATCGGACGTTAGAGAGGCAACAAAATTGCTCGAAGGTGATAACGCCCCGGAGATTGCGGACAGCCGTCTTCTGCATATGTGGGAAGCTAAGCAGAGCATGGAGCGTCGTCTCAAAAAGCAGAAATGGAACCGCAACCTCAGAAGAAGTATTGCGCGGCATAATAAGGAAATCGAAGACTATACTTTCAAATTATGCGAACAAAATTGGGACAAGTGTGACGAAATGGAGGGGAGCATGAACCTTTCCAAGACGTGGAGCTTCCTCCGGCACTTGTTGGACCCAGACAACTCGAAGACGCAATCTGGTATAAGATTGGCAAAAGTGAGGCACGCTTTCGAAGGGAACGATGATGATTTCATGAACAAATTAATTGAGACGTATGTGGGAGAAACTTCACGAACCCCACTTCCTGACTATGGTGGAGCGCCTAACGAGGCGCTGGACGCCCCCATCACAGAAGCGGAAGTGAGGGCGGAGATTGTAAGACTTAAAACGAAGTCGGCTCCAGGCCCTGACGGAGTAACGAACAAAATGCTCAGGAACCTAGATGATGACTCCATTAGGTATCTAACGGAGTATATGCAGGAATGTTGGGAAAAAGGCGAGCTCCCACAACAGTGGAAGACGGCAAGCATTATTTTAATACCGAAACCAGGGAAGCCTCCTCAACTAGCAAATTTACAACCAATTTCCTTAACCTCATGCGTGGGGAAATTAATGGAGCACGTCGTCCAGACCAGACTGATGAGTTTCATGGAGCAGGGCGATCTGTGGCCACATGAGATGGTCGGGTTCCGTCCTCACTTGTGTACGCAGGACGTCATGCTCCAAATCAAACATGACATAATAGACTCAAAGTCTAAAGATGCGAAAGCAATTTTGGGGCTCGACCTCACGAAGGCTTTCGACAACGTAAAACATGAGGCGGTCCTGGAAGGGCTGAACAAGATTAATGTAGGTACCAGGACATATCGGTACATCAGGGACTTTCTGACAGGTAGAACGGCCTGCATGAAGTTCCAGACGCTGGAATCCCCCGCAATAGAGCTAGGGAGTAAGGGTACGCCCCAGGGATCAGTGCTGTCCCCCCTACTCTTCTTCGTGGCTATGAGGGAACTCCACGAGCAATTGGCAAAGCTCGAAGGATTAAAATTTAGTATATATGCGGATGATATCACCCTTTGGGTCAACCGGGGAAGTGATACGTGCGTCGAAAACCTGCTCCAAGCCGCCACCGACATTATAGTCGATTACGCGGCAGAGAGAGGCCTAGCGTGCTCGCCGCACAAATCAGAATTGTTTACATACAATCCGAAGCACTTAAGGTGCAAGGCACCGTCGGAGATCAAAATTAAAGTGGCGGGTAACAAGGTACCAATAGTCGAGCAAATTAGAATATTGGGCTTGATTCTCCAGTCACACGGACATAATGGCGAGACCATCAAGAGGCTGGAGAATCACGCGATGCAGACCCTGAGCCTAATTAGGCGGGTGGCCAACAGAGGCCGAGGGTTAAAGGAAAAAAATTTGATGAAACTGATACAGGCCTACATCTTCAGCCGAGTGAGCTACGCAACGCCGTATCTAGATTTGAAAGCGGTGGAAAAAGAAAAAATTGAGTCTCTAATTAGAAAATGCGTAAAAAGAGCGCTGGGACTGCCCATATGCACATCCACAGAGAGATTGATGGCTCTAGGGGTACACAACACATGGGCAGAACTTGCGGAAGCGGTGCGAACCTCTCAAATTGAGAGACTTAGCACCACGAAGACAGGAAGAGTCATTTTGACGAAAGTTGGAATAAATCCGGATAGAGGTCCCACGGTCAAGGTGGAGGTAGCTAGAGAATTCAGACAAAATTTGGTGATTACCCCGCTGCCAAAAAACATGCACCTAGAATATAACAAAGACAGGAGGAAAAAACAAGCCGAAGTATTAGAAATTAGATTCGGCGAAATGTCGGAACATGAAGTGGCCTATGTAGACGCGGCGGGATGTGGTGGCAGTTTCACGGTAGCAACGGTCGTCAGCGGCCGGAGCAATCCCGGGACAGCTGCCACTTTGCGCGGGCGGAACATAGAAATAGCCGAGGAAACTGCGATCGCGTTAGCTTTCGTCGGAACGGAAGCGAAGTTTGTCATCAGTGACAGCAAAACTGCCATACAAAATTTTAGCAAGGGCAGGATCTCGCCCTTAGCAGCCAGAATCCTAGGCCAGAAAAAGTTGGATAGGAAAATTCAAATAATTTGGACTCCTGCGCACGAAGCCGTCCCCGGCAACGAGGCGGCCCACAAGCTGGCTCGAGATCTCTACCGCCGAGCCGCTACAGGGCCACTGGATGACCGAGGAAGCGGAGAGCGCTTGCTAAAATATGGGGAGATCACGCAGCACTACAGATTGGATCGTGAACTGGTACCCCCCCCCCCCCCAAGACCCGAAATTAAACAGCAGACAAGCAGTGGCGTGGAGGCGACTGCAAACTTATACATATCCGCACCCGGTTATGGCGAACCACATGTTCCCTGAGGCTAGGAGTGACAAGTGCAATCCTTGTGGGGCGAGAGGGACCCTCGACCACATAATATGGGAATGCCCGTATTCTCCCAGGAGGACGAACAATATAGGCCGTAGAGACACCTGGGAGACCCTGCTGCGCAGCTGGGACCCTGAGCTCCAGCTCCTACTCGTCCAACTGGCTGAAGAGGCTGCTGGGACCCAAGACCTCCCGGCCTGCCTTTGAGGCGGCGGCACCCGCCTCTTGACCTGCGTGTCGGGGGTTGGGTAGATCACCTTATCTGTTGGACATTAAAGTTTAGTCCATCCATCCATCTGCAAAATATTTATAGTTCAGTTTGGGGCCAAGTTGGCTTCATCACGCTGTGGAGGGGGTTCGGAAACAACATACCCAGTTTTTTTCAGCCACCGTACCAACGACGCGGTCGTTGTTTTTTTTTTTTTCGGCATTTGAAGAAGCACCCAAAATATTAAAAAATATATCACGTGACTGCGCTCTTGCATTATAAAATAACGGCCCATTCGACAACGTTTGGACGAACGAAACGTACATACGTAGGGACCACGCCAAAGTGAACGACCGCCGTTCACGGGCTGCTCCATGGCCCAATTTAAAAAATAAAACCGAGGCTGCCTTGAATTAGGAGACTTCGGTGCTTTTTCTCTCTTTTTTTTGTTTTGTTTATCGGTGGTATAGATCGATAAAAGCTCGGTCCGAGTTAGCTGTCGCGGCCTGTCCACCGTTTATTGCTGATCATGGCTCGGGCTTTCCATGTCCCAGCAAAATATGCTGATGCAGTTTTGAGGCTATTCTGACAGTGGTGTCCGTCGGCCGCTCATTTCGAGACTGAGATCGTGCACACTTCATCGATTCAAAACGCACTTAGTAGCGCTTCAGTACGGTCATAGAGAAACATTCGTATGTTTCTCTCTCTCTCTCTCTCTCTCTCTATATATATATATATATATATATATATATATATATATATATATATATATATATATATTCATGTTTGTCTAGCTTTCTTTGAATGCTGGAAAAAAAAAACGATCACGTAGGAGGTAGGTTATAAGAAAAAACAGGTCGGTTGTATCTTAATCCCCTCTACAACATGATGAAAGGCACTTGGCCTTAAATTGAATACTAAACTTTTTGACTAATTTATCTAAGTTAATTAGGTAATTGAACGGAATATAAAAAGTACCCCGAAGAGCACTACATGACGACAAACAATACGTCGTTGCTTTCGGCCAGCTACAGTACTCCGCATTTTTATAATCCTTGGTTCACTTAGGTGAAACACCCTGTATAGAGAGTATCTACAAATCCCTATCTATTTGCCGCCCAGCACTAGCATAGCAGCAAAAGACCACAATTGAAGAAGTGGCGTCTATAGGTATGACTCCAGAGGCAGAAATCAGTGCTGCACAAAGTGACTTTCACGTCTTCAAGGTATACTGCGCACACACAAAACAACGACTAGAAGCCCCCCCCCCCCCCCCCCCCCCCTCCCAACAAGCGCAGACTCGCGACTGAAATTCATATGGAAGGAAACACATCTTATATGCCTTCAAGTGTCATATCTAATCCCATGCGCAGTTCAGAAATCTGCCTCCTTTTTCATAAAGGTTGATTGAACGGTCGCTTACACAATCATCCCCACGCTTACCAATGAAAAACGCCTCGGCAAGTTCACGTGCGACTTGGTCTCTGCTTCTCTTTAAATTTTTTGTTTTCTTCAGCAAAGGTAGGCATGGCTTGTCACGTGTAGCTCCCGGACAAGCGCCGCAGTGCAAGGCTAAATTCGACCCTGTGTTAGTCCTCATAAAAAGCTGGTGTTTCCTTAAGCGGTCATTTAAACATCTGCCCGGGACGCTTGAAGGCATATAAGATATGTTTCCTTCCATATGAATTTCAGTCGCCAGACTGCGCTTGTTGGGGGGTGTACCTTTCTGGTTCTTGTTTTGTGTGTGCGCAGTATACCTTGAAGATATGTCTGACCGACTCGCCCAACAACGCACTTTTTTAAACTTCGACTTTCACGTAATTGTTACGGAAGCAGCGATTATCGGTGTTGCTAATCGAGTTCTCATCTGTTCTCACAAATATTCTACCTTCAGCAATTGTTGGCTAAGATGACCTTCTGCACTGCGCCGTAGGAACTTTGGCAAATTGCATTATATTTTGTGAACAAGAATGGCTCGGTGCGGGTGATGGCTTTATTGCCGCCAAATGTAATGCGCTATGCACAAAAATAAAAATGTGAAATGATGACAAACAGTGACCGATGCAGATAAGGTTAGCTGACGATGCTTACAACAATTTCTCACCTTGGCGAAAGCGACAAACTTGATCAAGAGTTAGTGAGGACAATAAACAGGTAAAGGGATTCACTTGCGACACGCTGGCAATTTTCATGTGCGAAAGCAATGGTTAGTAATCAGGAGAAGCTGGGGTGAAGCGGTATTTAGGGTTGATATCTCTTCGAAGACTGTACAACTACCGAGAAGTATTTTACATATTCCTGGTGTGCGGGCAGGTGGCCAGAGTAATTTCTCATCGCCAGGGGGCAAAGAAACGGATCAAAACATAAACGAATTTCCTGGATTCTCTGGCTACGTTCTGTGTAATAGCACCGCACATGAACGGAATTACTGGTGTCTCACCCAAATCCACAACTAGTACAGCAGGTGACGAGGTCCTCGGCGGAGATGTTCACCTGGACTCTTCCGTTGGAATGAATGCAGATTCGGTCGGATATGGCTTCTACCGCTCCAAACGCCTGCAGTACGACAAAGTCCTCTTTAGGAAATTTGTACACTCCCAATACAAATTCTTGATATATAAGAAGAACATCATTTTTAGTGGCATTCATTGTGGCCCAAGAGTAAAATCAGGTTAGCTGTCTTATTAACACGAAAGTGTTACTTCACTATGTTCACAGATTTCTGTCCGCAGACCGTGTCAACAAACCGTGTGCGCAGACCATGTTCTCATACCATGTCCGCAGACCGCATCCGCAAAATCGTGTCCGCAGCAGTTGCGGGTAATTGAGAAGCGGTAGAGGTTAATGAGTTGGTTCAATTATAGAGGCTTACGTAATGTTGCTGTAGAAAACATAATTAGGCCAATAAGTGAATTTGGTAATTAATTAGAATAACTGGTTCACAGGAAAGGAAAGTCGCAGTATCTGCCACACTTGTTCTGTGGACACCTGAACCACGCCTTAAGGGAAGGGAGGAAGGTAGGAGTGAAAGCGGAAAGAGAGAAACGGGTGCCGCAGTGGATATGACGTCATAAATGTGACGTCTCGCAACCGGAGTTAGAGCCAAAAAGGGCATAGGAAGGGATTGGCGCGCAATTTGAAAGTATCAGACTAAAATGGGCAAGCAAAACGTGAATTAAGCTACTTAGAAGCAACCAGAAGCAGCCAACAGCCGCATCCGTGCTTTCGCATTACTCCAATGTATATTCTGCAGTGCTCTTTACATTTTTCTCTTGAATTCTTCCTCCGTACCTCCCCGAGGTGCTCGTCGATTTGAAGGGCGACGTTTAGTTCACACACACAGTGATACGAAGGACGACAACTTGCAGTAACAGGACGAAACTTAACTTTATGTAACAAAAATTCGAAGTACAGAAAACATATTTACAAAATACAGAGAGGCAATTGTACTTGACAAAAGACTCACTCAAGCTACACACTGCTCTGCAAGCAGGTGCGTTAACTGACACATGAGCTCATAGCTCTCGTTACGACTTCTAAGGCAAGGCCCGCCTGCTACCGCAACCGTAATTTCATTGAAAATCAGAACCGGCGATCGCGGTGCGGTGCGCTCTGAAATAACCACCGCCGAGAGTTCAAGACACGAAGAAACGCAAACAGCTCAGCGCTACCAAAGCTATGCTCCTCTCGTCCGGCTCGCTAGAGAAGTCCGGAAATTTCTGGAAGTAATGGCCTGCATGTGTGATCGTCTCAAGGACACGAAGTGAAGAGTACCGGGTCCATGCGGTGGAATGTATGCTTGGGCCAGCTTGCCTTTGCACCCATGTCGACTGGGCGAGCAGGTGGAGCGCGGTGGCCGGGATTGGGCAATCGTCCGTGCCTGCGTCTGGTGGCTACTGCGCCCTTCCATCTGCGCCGCTCTCTCCGGCGTGCGCGCCGAAACGTTCGGAAATAGACCATCGCGGCCTTACACCAATATATCCGAAGCGGAAACCAATTTTCTAAACCTAAAACCTATTGGATCATTGAATATTCTCCTTTAAGATTGCACTTTTTCCGCACAATAAGCGAATCGCTCTTGTTTGATCATCTATAGCGATTTGCGTACGGGTGTCTCACATCACTGCATTTTCTCACCATTTTCTTCATCTTTTTCGAACTTTTATTTCTTGCCTGATCGTCGCATTTGCTGTTGGGCGGTTTGCTCATTTTCAGATCAATCATCCCAGTATATTGTTTCTGGCTGTTTGTATTTCTTGTATGCAGACTTTAAACCGGTGTAACACTCCATCAGTTTGAGGGGCTCAGTGTCGCCTCCAAATTAGCGCTTTTTGAATGCAGTTGTCAATCTTTTTGAAATAGATTTTATTTTATTATGTAGAGATGCTTGTTTTCTGTTAAACTGTAGAAAGTAACAGAGCTTGGTTTCCCGGGAGCGTCCTGGTTTCAACTGGATTGCATACTGCTTCGTGGAGACCTTCTAAATAGCATATGTGCGTAGAGCAATATTTGAATATCACAAACGCCGCTTCTGAGTTAAAACACAGTCGCAGAGAAGGAATTTCATGTTACACTACACGGATGAAGCGGTTTGCACATCGACTCTTCAGTATAGCAAAATTCATTTCTTTTTGTGTCAGAAAATATAGCCTTTGCCTTCTCGTTATGCCCTTCAGGGTGGCAAAACAGATAAACTAGTGCGCTCCCTTGATTTTCTAGTTAGTGAGGACAACAAGTTCCCTTTTTATAACTGTAGCTGATGCCCCCCAATTGCCCAACATGACGTATAAACTCAGTGCGATTGAAGTAAGTTTAAAAGATTGATCTCTTGACAGTTCCGCACGCAATAATTTCTGTCCAGCATAAGCGGGGGCAAACAACGGTACGGGTTCGCCAATGTGCTCAGCCAACAAGATCCGCATGACGACTGGTCACGGATGACGTGAATGCTGTTGCAGTGGGGCCATTGCTCTCGAGCGTCAAAAGACTCGGGCAGGTCCTTGGGAATCTCTTCATGGTAGAACAAGGGCAGCCTGTAGTTCTTGCTGTCGGGGTGGACACCCATGAGACCCTTGATGAAGCTGAGGGGGGTGTTTTTGCCGAAATTCCTGCAGGCCTGCACCAAATATTGAACTCAAGATTTTATCATACCCTCAAGTAAGTCGCCTGACCACCTTTCACGAAATATAATAGATCAGTTTTCATTGCGATAATTCCCCAACGGTTTTCGTCCATCCTATGATCTCGAATAAATACTTCGATACTCTTTAGCATGGAGGCCCCTAAACATTGACCTTAAAATTTTATTTTAGAGGATTCCCAATTCCAATTCCCAAAGCCAATTTCCCCTTTCTTGGTAAACTCAGAAATGTTGACAGTTAACAAAGAGGGCTTGAAGAGGCATCAAAAAAGTACAGTGGTTTAACACCATGCATAAAAAGTGAAGAGGATGGAAGATTATCCTGCTCTTCGCTCCCCGCGTGTCTAGCTTTGCCTATTTTCTGTGCTCTCTCCCTGCTTTGTGAGTGCTCTGAAAGCAACCAAATCAACAGATGCGACGTCCGAGATCGAGATTGATGTGTGAATATGCCCTAGTCCACAGCTGCCTTTTCATTTATAGAATGACCAAGAAAATATCTAGGAACAAGGCCTTTTTTTTTTTTTTCGGGGGTGGGGACGGCGTTGGAAAACATGCCTTGCTGAGGCGCTTTTACAAATTTTCGCAAATTGGCCAATAAGTGAACCAATTATCGTATTATTATTATTATTATTATTATTATTATTATTATTATTATTATTATTATTATTATTATTATTATTATTATTATTATTATTATTATTATTATTATTATTATTATTATTATTATTATTATTATTATTATTATTATTATTATTATTATTATTATTATTGATGATGTTTCCGCGGCCATAAAGAACTCCTCGTTTCTTCTTTATGCTGAAGATATAAAAATATTCAAGGTAATACATTCTTTTCAAGATTGCGTGTTGTTGCAATCGGACATATCTGCTTTTTCTGATTGGTGTGCGATGAATCGACTTACCCTCAATTCTTCCAAAACTAGGGTTGTGTCCTTTACTCGTAAAACACATAGCTTTCTCTACCATTATTCTGTGAATTCCGTGCTGTTGGATAGGGTTGATGAAATTAATGACCTTGGTGTACTTTTTGACCGCACCCTCAGCTTCTCCTCTCACACTAACCGCATTGCTCAGCGGGCTATGCGCACACTCGGATTCGTTTGCAGACTTTCGAGAGAGTTCCATACTCCACTTCCGTTCCTAAAACTGTACCTGTCCATATGCCTGCCGGTCTTGGAGTATGCGTCGGTTGTTTGGAATGGCACTTGCAAGTCGAACTTGGACAAGGTTGACAGAGTACAAAAAAAATTTTTACGGATATTTCATTATCGCTTTCCTTGCGCAACTTCCCCCTCTCGCTCCACCAGGAGCGCCCAACTGAATCTTTCTACCCTTCACTGCAGTCGTATCAGACTTGATATCATATTTCTGTACAAACTCCTTCATGGCCACATTATGTGCCCTCAGCTCTTAGAGTACATCCTACTGCGCGTTCCGCGAAAGAGCATGAGGGAATTCAGACCATTTCAGGTTTCTCCTCTTCATTCCCACTCCCCTCTGGACAGGATGCAGTGGTTATTTAACTCTTTTTGTCCTCACCTTGACATCTTCCAAAACTCGCTCTGTTCATTTACATTGGATGTTCGTAGCGTTGTATTCTAAATAGTACTTAACACTTAAAACTCCCACTTTCTAGCCTTAAATTGTATTTACTTCACTTTTTGCTTTTTCTCCTGTTCAATGCTGTCTGTATCGTGAACTACTTTTTATCCGTTTCTTACTTATATTTCAACTTTAAACTTTATATTCGAATCTTACTGCCCCTTGTTCAATTTTACTTCTTTATTGTATTATTCTGTATTTCTAGCCTGTGTTTTAAGTACCATGCACTTGTTGCGCCTGGAAGGGTTGTTTATTTTATGTATATTTCTATATTACTATAATCAATGTCAGTTATTTGTTGTTCTTTTTTTTTTGTCTTCTATCTACCGTTCGTTTTTTTTTTTGTTTCTTTATTTCCTGGTGTGCTAAAAAATTCTCTCACTGTGTATATAAGTGATGCTACTCATTGTTTGCTTACTTTCCGTGATACTTTTCGTCTGTTTCATTTCATGTATTATTTATTTCTTTTTTTGTGTTCTCTTTGTGTGTGTAAACATGTTTGTGCTTTTTCATTTTTGTTTCTTTTTTTTTATTTGTGCTGCAGCACAAAGACCACATGGTTGTTCCTGCGCACATTAAATAAGGATTGATTGATTATTATTATTATTATTATTATTATTATTATTATTATTATTATTATTATTATTATTATTATTATTATTATTATTATTATTATTATTATTATTATTATTATTATTATTATTATTATTAATAACGAAGATATGTCGGAAGTGCAGTACAAAAGTGATTCTAGGTATAGCTCGACTGACAGTACTAACACGGAGAACCCCATTCGCGTCACAGGGTTCGTGAGTTCAAACCAAATATTATCATAAATGAAGCACAACTATTTATTAAGAACCGAAATAAAACACTATGTAGTACAAGCTTGTATTTCACCTGCCTTCCGAGCCAGCGAGCCGGTTACGTCGCGTGCAGCGTACGGAGCACGCATGTGCTTATGAGATTGGTATACGTTCTTGTCTTTGAAGAAACACCTCCTTCGGACTGTATACTTATTCTTCTACTGCAAGTATTCTTTGGTAATGCCGCAATAATAAAAACAAATCCATATATAGATCGCATGCTGCAGGCCAAAACGATGGTCAACGATAGGGCCACTTTACTTCACAGTACCGATCATACTTTAGCAGTTTTTAAACAAATTATATACGACAATATAATTACATAGAGGACTTACCTCGAGATGCACTTCCTACGTTTTCCCTAACGTGGGACGCATTCGCAATCAATATTCACTCATCCCCGTCTGTTGTCTGCTCTACAGTACAGACGTGAATAAAAAGTTACCCGCCTATAATTAAGTATCCTTCATGAAAATACGCGTCAGGTTGCCCAATCAAGACGGAATGCAGGTGGCATGGCGCGGTGCGCCTGCGGGGGCGCGTCAAAGCACGTGCTTGTGCAAGAGAAAGCACACGGCGCAGCCGTGAAGGCAGGGAGCTGAGCCGGCAGCGTCCAGTGTGCGCCCACGCAACAAAGCAGCGCGAGACGTCTGCACGTGCGCGGAAGCGAGCGAGCGAAAGGAGAAAACTTGCACGGGATGCCTAGGTGGTGCCGCCGCGTGTATCCCCAGTTTCTATTTTTCTGTCAGAGATGGCGCTCGCTGTCAGGAGCATCAGCGCCGCTCGACGGTGCTTTGGAAGACTATAACCTCAAGTTGTTGAATGTTGAAGCAATGAAGATACCTGACAGCAGTATTGGCTCCCCCCCCCCCCCCTGCTTTGTCCATGCTACTTTTCACCGAACAAGCTTGCCTCGTTCGATGTTTTAATGACCTGCTGCATTCTTTGCTGCTTTCACCCCCCTCATCCTCTACGAATGATCCCCACGCTACGCGCTCCCTCTGTGCACCGCGCCAGCACTCGTGCACGCCAACACCTCCTGCACGCCGTGGCCGACTGAAAAAATGGACGGTGGAACACGGATGTGCCTTTTCGGCCCAAGATTGTCTTCTCTGAGCGCAACCAGATTTTTACATTCCATCAATATTCTTATCAGCACTCGCTGCCAAATGTATATTTCTTGGTTCTATTTAAAAGTTATGTTTTGTGCGCACATTCCTGGCCTAAAGCTTTGCGAGCTGCAGAATGCAAAACAAAAATAATAATCTATCGCCTCTTAGTCTCCAAGGGTACCCAAAAGTTCGCTTATTATTTAAGCAAATAAAACTCATTTTTAATTACTTAGTTCTGCTTTTCATTAAGCTTTTAGCATGGTTGGAACCGGTTTTATTTATTTTTTTAATCCTGAGCCTATCGTATTTTATTTTCATGTACGCGTAGATATGCTCTTAAGCAGAAATAGCTGAAATTTTCCCAGGGACGACATTTTCGTGCTCCATGCTATTGTACCCCATGCCTGAGGGGCCGCATACAAAAGTAAGGGATCCCTAGGTCAACATGGAGGAGTTTTTCATTTTTTACACAATTAACGTACATGTCATTGCTAACGATGGTCGACAGAGTTGCTTTTCGGTCAGCCTCAGCCTACTTAAGTTCGGAGAATTTCTCAAAATTTGGGCTCCATTTGCTGTATACAATAGTATTGTTTGTTGTATTATTATTTGTGGTAACAATGCGCAGGTGTTATTGAGTAAAAATTACGATTTTCTGAAATAAAATGCTGTAGTGTGGCGAGAACTTTCCAGCCTCAAAGCTGTTCTGTACGCCCTTAGCTTTCACGTCTGCTTTGCAAAAGAAAATTACTCTTACTATTCTAATCAGGCTCGGAGCGTACAAATACGCGGATGATGTGTTACTGCTTCGCACTCTTGATCAGTCAGTATTTGGTCTACGCATAGAATGCTGTTAGCTCCCATATATTTTATGACCAGAAATATTTAGACTGACCCGTTTCTGCATGAAGGTTTCATCTCTTTTTGCTTGCAATGCCCATCTGATCTTAAATTCTGCTTTCAGGGCCAGCACCATTTCCATTTATGCTGTGCATCGCTCCGGCGACTGCAATACAATACCATGAGTATCGTCAGCATTGATGTAATGAGGCATGGAGAAGAAAGAAAACAAGCATTTAGGCACTTGGAAGCTGTGTGGAGCGGTAGCAGATGATGCTTTATATAAATAGTCATATTTCACTTCAGCCCACTTTTTCTATTGGCCAGCGCTTAATACTTACCCCTTTTTCTCTTCTTTAACGCATAACAAGTGTCAATGTCATACCTCTCAGCAGTCGAGCTGTGTCAGCGTAACTCTTTTCCATGAACCTACGCATTAATTATTCCTCTATAGACACTTCACGTGTTTTTTGTCAGTAAATTCCGTTGCTGCACGCGAACTTTGCCATTCGCCTGAAAGAAATTACGTCAACGTGTTCTGCATTTTGTTCCCGCTAATCGGCGGCGGCGGCGCGACTTTCGATATGACTCGGTCTCGAGCCGGAAAGCGCCTTGCTTTTTGTATTACCTGAAATAAACCAAGCATGTAACCTGCAACATGTTTACTAAATTTGCACGCGCATAACTTCCATATGCAGCACAAGAGGCAATTTTGTTTTGGCAGGAAAAGAGCTTTCCTTGATGCTTACTGTACTACGAACTTCCCATATCTCGATCATTGTTTCTATACAGTGCTTGCTTATAACGCCAAAACGCAACAACAACAAAAAATCCCTGGTATTGTGGCTATATATTTAGAAACTTCGCTGCAGAAGAAATTGATTAGGCATATCTTACTTCTCCTGCAGGGTTGTGACAGGAGCTGCTGAAATCTCCCTAACGGAGATATGACACACGATAACTGCGCATGGTGAGCCACACTGACAGTATATTTGTTTTGATTTTCTCTGTTTCCGCAGATGCCGTATCTATTACAAGGGTGACATCGACATTGCTGAAATACAGGTGTTCATAATCAGATGGAATCCCACAGCATCGACAGTGGGAGAGGCTGAACGAGACACCTGGTTGAGTTTTCTCGGACGGCATCTGGAACTGCCCACAATTTAGCTCCTTGTCCTGCACGTGCACAATACCGGCGCCGCCTTTTGTAAACTCCCCACTCACCAGCCACCTAAACACAGATGCTGTCACTGAGCCTTCCAGTGAACCTGGCACCGGTAAGACCTTCCGCACCCGATCTTACTCTACAAACCTCTGGGCCACATGCGTGCTCTGTTATTACTAAATAAATAAATCTCATTCCCAATACATACTTTCGGTTTTGCTTCAAGGCATTTTTCCAATGAGTTGCACAAACAGCTCTATGCATGTGAATGGCTGCAAGCAAGGGCTTGGCAAGAAAACATGAAACCAATACATATATTGGCTCGAGTTGCATTTGGGTCGAATTCCAACAAAGGTACGATAATTGTGCTAGTTTTTTCCAATGCTGAGCCGGTATTGGTCCGATGCTGTTGTGCTACATTGAGTCCCAAAGCGACTCAGGCTATGAGAGACGTTGTAGTGGAAGACTTCGGAAATTTTGGCCACCTGGGGTTCTTTAACGTGCGCTGACATCGCAAAGCACACGGGCACCTTGCTTTTTCCCTCCGTTGAAAAGCGGCCGCCGAGGCCGGGATTCGATCCCGCATCCTTGGGCACAGTAGTCGAGCGTCGTTACCACTGCACCACCCCAGCGGGGCGGAGTACCCTTTACGAAATCCTGCTTGATCCTTTGGTTGCTGGTCTTAGGTAGTCCCAATTCTATAAGCGATTATCTTAGTAAATACCCTGTACGTAACAGATAATAATCTGAATGGTCTGCAATATTTCAATTCGCTTGACCCTCTTTCTTATGAATTATTATAATGTTAGCGTTCTTCTATGCATGATATGCGTTCCGTCGCTTTCACCAGGCATTGCGTTTACAGGGTGCCCAGTTTTTCCAGCAGGATTTTCCCGCCGTCCTTTAACAAATCTGTAGTTACCTGATCCACTCCAGCTGTTTTCTCCGTTTCATAGCTCCTAAAGCTCTCCTAACCTTGTCCTTCGTTATTGGCGGGACGTCTGGCTGCTCATCACTACTGCGAATGTCATTCCCCTGACTACTTTGGCTACTTATAGGTCAGTAAAGAACTCCTCGGCTACGTTAACTATCTTGCCCATATTGGTGGTGCAATTTCCCACCTTGATTGTTTGCGCATACACCTGATTTTTGCCTATGCTTAAGTTCCTTTTCACTGCTTTAAGGCTGCCAGCGTTGTGCCGAGCATGCTCGAGTTTCTCGATATTATACTTCCTTACGTCGGACATTTTGCACATATTATGTCAGCTTTGATAGCTCTGGCAGTTCTATCCCATCTGCTGGGTTGGAGACTCATACTGCGGCATTCCTTTATCAAATGTTTCGCCCACTGCGATAATTTACCGGTATCCTACCGCCGATTCTATCGCGCCGTCAGTAATAATATATCTGAAGGGTTCATTGATTGCTTCTATCTAAATGTCGTCTTCCTCGGTTAAATCTGAACGTCTGTTCTGTTGCGAGATCCTGAATTCTTACATCTTCCCTCTCGCCACTAATTTTTGACGGACTATTTCTATATTGATATATTTTGTTTTGGTTGGTTGGTTGGTTGGTTGGTTGGTCGGTCGGTCGGTCGGTCGGTCGGTCGGTGGGTTGGTTGGTTGGTTGGTATATGTATATATATATATATATATATATATATATATATATATATATATATATATATATATATATATATATATATATATATATATATATATATATATTGGTGGTGCAATTGTGCAATGGTGCAATTTCAATATATATATATATATATATATATATATATATATATATATATATATATTGTAGTGTGGTAATTTTCGTCTTCATAGCCACTACCATGTAACGCGTGCTGGCGCGCTCGAGGACGAAGAAGTTGGTCGCTGCCTTGCTGGTTCGCCACGACAGACCCTCGATCCTTTCGGGCTGGTTCGGATAGCTAACCCTGCTAACGTATTAGGGCACCGCTACGAACAGAAGGCGTGAATCGGCTAAATATTGGGCGGCTAGTCCTCTTTTCCTGTTTTCCCCTGCGCATTTGCGCTTTTCACCGTGTTGATAACGCTCGCAGAGAGATTGTAACTGTAAAGTGATGTCTACGCAGTCTCCCGGCCAGGGGCGCTCCCCCTGGTCGGCTTTCATTACACCTCACGATCTACCTCTGGAAGCGTTCCAACGATCTGGCGTTCCAAAAATTCCTGTGGCGCTGGTGCCCAAGGATGGCGGATTTATTAAAATGAATAACCCTGGGACTGTTCGAGCTGCTCTCCAGGCAGCCTCTTTCCCGTATGACTCGATCATAGAAGTGAGGCAGTTTGGGCGTGGCGGGATACTGTGCCGATCTCCAGACCTCAATTGCGTTAAGGATCTGCCTAAATGCAATTCATTTGGATCGCTTCAGGTGAGCAGCTTTATCCCTACTCATCTTGCATGCACAAATGGATTGGTCCGAGGAGTAGACTCTTCTTTAACTCCAGCAGAGACCCTCGACCTTCTTTCGGCGGCTGGTGTGGTAGCGGTGTATCGTTGCAGCCGGGAGGTTAATAATACGCGGGTACCAACAGAGTCGGTGATTGCCACATTTGCGGGAACTTCATGCCCGTCAGAGATAAAAGCATGGCCATTGATCTTCCGTGTGGATCCTCTTGAATCTAAGCCACTGCAGTGCACTAATTGCTGGCGATATGGTCACAGTGCTCGAGGTTGTAAGTCCTTCACGCGGTGTTCCAAATGTGGCGATGGTCATCATTCGTCATCATGTTCACAACAAAACGACAAATGCTGCCTTTGCAGTGGAGCCCACGCTGCAAACTCCTTGGAGTGTCCATCTCGAAAACAGGAGCTGCAAATTCTAGAAGTAATAGATAGAAAACGATGTTCGCGTCGTGACGCTGTAACAGAGGTTAAGGAGCGATTACACGGTTATGCAGGTGTGTCAACCCGATCAGGTGTGCCTCTGGATGCATCAATCTCAAAGGCGATAATGACTGCAGTGGAAGCATCAATGACTAAAATGGTCTACCGAATAGTTGCTACTGTCACAGAGTGTTTTTCTAACGTCCTGGCAGTTCAGCTAACGCAAGCCCTGCAATCAGGAACAGCCCCTTTCACAACAAACATGCCCTCTGAAAGCTCTCAACTGCTTGAAAGCACTACTGTTGCTTCGCCTCACAGGGCTGCTCCTCCAGATGACGATGGAAACATTAATGACGCAGAGATGGTGGAATCAGATGTAAGAACACTGAAACGGTGTGGGTCTCCAATGTCCAACCATTCTTCTCCGCGGTCCCAACCAAAATCAAAGAAACATCAGCATACATCAAAGCCGAAGGATAATATTTTGGGGCAGGCTGTTGCGGCTGCCCAGATTTCGCAATCATAGGGGCACTAAGAGTTATCCAGTGGAACTGTCGTTCAATTCTAACAGCTTCAACACATTTAGTTTACATTTCTTCTCAATATAATCCACACATAATTATTTTGCAAGGAACTTGGCTAACAGCCGAAAAGCATTTCTATTTACAAAATTATCATTCATTCCGACAAGATCGCCAATCAAAAGGAGGAGGTTTAATTATATTTGTCTGTACAAAATTCTGTCACAGGGCTAAGATTTATTTCCAGCTGTGTTCGGTAGATTGTGAGTTATTGGCCCTAGACTTTGAAATTCCGGGGTACCGTCCGTTTTCCTTAGTGAATGCTTATTGCCCTAGCGGTGTACAAGATACAAAACCTCTAGATCTGCTATTAGTTAATTGTCGAAACTCAGTTCTTCTGGCTGGTGATTTTAATTCGCATCATGTGTCATGGCGCTACAAGACAGATAGTTGTGGCAAGCGTCTTTGGGATTGGATAACAAATAATAACTTTTCCTGTAGAAATTCGGGCTCGGCCACTTTCATAAGAAAACACAGTCAATCTGTGTTAGATTTAACTTTTACCTCTCCCAGTCTTTTCGTTAATAATTGGTCGACACTTGATTGTGGCACCTCTAGTGACCACATACCGATTGCGTTTGAGGTTAATCGCCCTGTAACTTCAGCGACTTCTCAGTTGAGGTCATTTATCAACTATAATAGCTTTCAGTTAACGTTACGCTCTAATCTTGAGTCATTGACTAATACGGATGAAGAACAAAAATCAAAACGCTTGTGCTCGGTGATTGAGGATTGCCGTAAGAAGTCTGAGATATTGGTACGGAGCTCAAAGGTGAATACCTCAGCTGTTTGGTGGAATGCTGATTGTTCCCGAGATTACAGACGTAGAAAGGCGGCATGGAAAAAGCTTCTCCACAACCAGTGCCCGAAAAACTAGCAGGATTACAAGTTCAATGCAGCTACTTTTAAACGTACAGTTGCAAAAGCGAAGGACGAGTATGATGCTAAGCATTTTGATTTCCTCTCTAAATCTCGCAATCGAACTGCTCTTTTTAGTTTTTTACGCTCGCGGAAAAAGATTCCGCAAGCACAAAATCTACATTCCTTTATTTTGACTCCCCATGAAGCAATAGACACAATTAAAATAATTGCCAAAAGAGTGGAGAAGCGTTTCTCGTCTGCACTTCCTTCGGGCTCGATACGTGTCATGCCGATGGAACCAGTTAATAATGATCCTCAAATTTCCGTTTCTGAGCTTTCTCCTATAGTTATGAGATTACCAGCCGCTGCTGCCGGTCCTGATAAAGTAACTTTAAAAATGTTAAAAATTCTTTTTGACGAGTCACCTGAGAAGTTATTAGAGCTAGTAAATTACTCCATCAAACATGCTTGGATACACCCAGAATGGAAACTTGCCAAAATAATTCCTTTACTTAAGAATAAAGGCGGTGCCTTGTCCATTGATAATATTACACCAATTGCATTAACATCAAACATTGTAAAATTAATTGAAAGAGTCATACTTATACGTGTTTCGGAATTCATGAATAAAGAAAATGTCCTCAGCCCTTGCCAAATGGTTTCCGCCAAAAGTGCTCCATCTGGAATGCACATGCTGATCTCGAGAGTCGAGTTCGTTTAGCGCGGCGCCAAAAAATGTATGCTGCCTTGATAACGCTAGATATAGCCAAGGCCTATGATAGCGTTGAGCATAGCATTCTATTGCAAAAATTGAAATCTCTTCATTTTCCACATTATTTAGTAGCCTGGATATCTGAATTCCTCCAAAACCGAGAGTTTTACTGTGCATTAAACGGCGTTCATTCTGGCAGATATAAGCAAGTCAGGGGAGCGCCGCAAGGAGCAGCCCTTTCACCAGTCCTTTTCAACATACTACTCAGCTCAATACCAGTTAATCATGACGTTCGCACTTACGTATATGTGGATGATATTGCGTTTTTTGCAACTGCATCGGATATTCAATCCCTTTATCTCCACTTGCAAAGGTACCTAAACTCTATTGAGAATTGGTTGCGTAGCTTGCGTCTCACATTAAATGTAAACAAAAGCGCAGTCCTCGTATTCAATATAAAAGATCCTGTAAGTCTGTCTGTAATGTATCAGCAGCAAATAATACCACAGGTCAAATCACTAAAGTATTTAGGGGTCACTTATGATGATAATCTTTCATGGCAGCCCCACATTAACGATATTGCTACGAAAGGGGCTCGGGCCGTGGGCATGTTGCGCCGAATTAGTCGTCCCAGGTCTGGAATGAGGAGAGATGTCCTTTTAATGATCTATGTTATCTATGTGCGTCCAATTTTAGAGTTCGGTTCAGTCCTGTTTTCAGGATCAGCAGCTTATAAAATTCGACCGCTTGTTCTCTTGGAGCGAGAAGCGCTTCGGTTGCGTCTTGGACTTACAAAATTTGTTGCCAACAATGTGCTCTACCTTGAAGCCCGGATTCCACCCTTGATATATAGATTACAAATTCTAACCGTCCAGACGTACTTAAGGATATATGAATCAGAGTTTCACCGATCTATGTCTATTTTTTGCTGTCAACCGACCTCCTTTTTCGGTGTCCATTGGCCTAAATTTCACACCCCGCAGGTTGTTATGGTCAAAAATTTGCTGGACCCTTTAAGTGCTTCTCTTCCTAATATTCTACCCATACAAACCATCGGTTCATCTATCCAAATTGTCTTTGACGACATATTCTCGAATAATGCTAAAAACTTATCATCCGTTATTCTAAACGGATTATTAGAAGATCATTTAAGAAGCCTTTCTGCTAATTTAGTTGTAGCTACTGACGCATCTCAAAGTAATGAAAAGGTGGGTGTGGGTATATATTGTCCACATTTAGACTGGTCTTTTTCTGTCCGGCTTCCGGACTTCACCCCAATTTTTGAAGCGGAGTTTCTGGCGGTGGTACTCGCTTTACGGAAATTAGACTCCTCATTTTCTAAAGTGGCTGTAATTTCCGACTCTATATCCTTGTGTTCATCTCTCTCTTCGTCGGTGGATTCTGCAATAGTAAAAACCTTTGTCTCCCTGATCCCTAGGCATTTGAAAATTGTACATATGGTATGGGTACCAGGCCACAGCAATGTGACTTTACATGAATATGCTGCCAATTTGGCAAAAGAGTCTCTTAATGGCCCCGTATTATCTATCCTCCCGGCGACCGCGTACATCACCGCAGCGAGGTCTCGAAGAAACGTCCTATTAAATATGAAAAATGGACATCTTTTAAGATCTGATGACTACCTGCATCTAAATTATTCTTGGAATAGAAAATTATGTCATTCACGGCAACTTGAGATTTCACTAACAAGGCTGCGATGCCGTATCCCACGTTTAAATTTCTATCTTTACAGGTCTGGTTTGGCACTGTCTCCCGTCTGCGCATTTTGCGGTGAACAAGAAACATTAGATCACTTTTTATTGTTTTGCCGCCGTTTTACTACGCTGAGAAAACAGTTGATGGAAAGGCCATTGCAACAGCTTGGCCTTAGTTTAAGCAGCCCGACATTGTTATCATTTGGCTCCACCATCCTTGGGCACAGTCACAGGTCTGTTTTTACCACCATGCAAAATTTTTTACTGGACTCAAATCGTTCGCCTTGCTAAATATTTAAACATCACTAGTTCTACAATTGTAGTGTCAATCTCCCGTGAGTATTACCACTTTTGATTTATATTTCACTTATTTCCCGTTTTGTTTCCTTTCCTCTATCCCTCAAATCATCTTTTTTCTTATGCAAGTATATTTAAAAAAAAATTATTCTTTGCTACCCAATTCTTGGCCGATCCCCCTCTGTGGGTATGTGCCATAAGTTATTTGGACAACAACAACAACAACCTGTCGCTCCGCTGCGAGTTCCTCTTGAGCGGCTATATCTGTTTGAATAAACACACCCCTACAATTGGTGCAGGTGCTGCTGGGTACGTTCCCCTCCACCCTGGAACTAAGAAGCCGCACATTGACCTCTGCTTCCACCGTGCCAGACGAGACCACCTCGACATCGGCGCCCATACCAACCACGATACTGTGTTCTGGCGTTCTACGGCAGCGTGATCCATGCCTCTTCAGTGGCACGGCTGACCAAGACGTCGACGACGGGTTGTCGGCGTATGAACGTGTCAACAGTTATAACAGATAGGACGACACTATCAAGCTAAGTAACGTAATTTTTTACCTGACCGACGTGGCGAACCTCTGGTTTCGCAACTATGAGGCACACCTGCCATCTTGGTCTCCATTTAAGAAGAATTTTGAGGAAGTGTTTGGCCGTCCTGCAGTTCGCAAGCTCCGAGCAGAACAACGCTTGCGTGAGCGCGCTCGGCATGCCGAAGAGTCATTCACAAGTTACATAGAGGACATCGTTGACCTGTGCAAACGTGTCGATCCACTAATGTCCGAAGCGGCTAAGATCGGACACATCTTTAAAGGTATCTCCGAGGACGCGTGTCAGATGATTTGGGTGAAACATCCTGCCTCCGTCAGTGACGTGATTAAACTTTTCAAGAGCTACGACGAGCTTCGACAGCAGCGCGCTTCTACCCGGCGGTCCGGTGTTAGAGACGACACCATTTCTACACTAGCACTGGGTGGTTCTACTTCATCAGAGGACAGCCCTTTGATTCAACAGATAAAAGCCTTCGTTCGCGAAGAAGTCGCCCGCCAGCTATCCCTGGTCCCTCAACAATTACAAGACACTGGTCGCCTTGTTCCTAACGTGGCTCCATCCTTGGCCCCTACAATACGGCGTGTCGTGCAAGATAATATCGCTGACGTCCTTCCGCCTAGCCCCGTGCTCCCGCCTAGCCCCGTGCTGCCGCCCAGCCCTGTACAGGCGCAAGTAATGGCACCATTGACGTACGCCCAAGGTATAGCCAGGCCGCTAATGCCAACCGCACCTGTTTCCTACCAGGCCGCCCCTTCCAACCATTCTTCGCCTTTGCCTGGGTCGGCGTTCCATGTTCCTATTCCAAGGGTACGCCAACGCCCTACGAACCCTTGGCGCACCGCAGACAACCGGCCAATCTGCTACTCTTGCGGGCTGCCGGGCCATGTAGCCCGTCTTTGCCGCCAACGCCTTCCACCTTCTCGCCCTGACCCCTGGAACTACTCGTACGACGCCGACCATCCCTCGCCGAAAACTCAACCCGGTTCCAACTTCGTTCCTCGGGACAATCAAACGTATACCTCTCGCCGATCATCTTCCCCTCGTCGCCGTTCACCATCACCGCTTCCCCGACGTTCTACCGGTGCTGTTGAGGGAAACTAACAGTCGCAGTTCCCGGGGCAAGAACTGCGCTTGGTTCGAACTCTTCAAGTCCTCCGTCTTCTCCCGCTAACGTAATACAAGTGTTCGTCGACGGTGTCGCAATACTCGCTCTTGTTGACACGGGTGCTGCCGTGTCCGTCATCAGTGAATCTCTTTGCCGTTGTCTTCGCAAGGTGACCACCGCACTACCCAACTTTTCGCTTCGCACCGCTCATCCCAGCGCATTCATCCCTCAGCAGCGTGCACGGCCCGTGTTCTCATCGAAGACGTCTTATACACCATCGAGTTTATTGTACTGGCTCACTGCTCACACGACATCATCCTGGGCTACGATTTCCTTTCTACTCATCGTGCCGTTATTGACTGCGCCCGCGCGGAAGTTGGCTTTTTTCCTGTGTGTGATACTGTCTTGTGTGACGTCCCTACCCGGTCTGTAAAACTCCTTGTCGCCAATGACACAGACATTCCTCCATTTTCTGATGCCCTCGTTCCACTCTCCTGTGAAAGTGTTACTACTTCGACTGTCTTTTTCACACCGTCCGATGCCGCTTCACGCCATCCGTGCCTCCTGCTTCCATTTGCTGTTCTCAAGTTCGAAGAAGGTCTTAGTGCAATGTATGTATCGGATCCATTTTCGTGCCCATCCATTCTGCTACGCGGCGAATGTCTCGGTCGTATTGAATAACTTGATCCTGCGCGTGTAAATACTCTACTTCATTAGACGTTAATGTTCTCAGCTCTTGCGATATAGCGACCGCTTCGACACTACCCGATGTTCTTCAACAAGCTATTGACGCAGATCTTCCACCCGCGCAACGCAATCAACTCTCTGCCCTTCTACAGAGCTTCACTTCTGCCTTCGACCTTCCTCACACTGCCCTGGGTCGCACGTCTGTCGTTACGCACACAACCGACACTGGTACAAACGCACCTTTACGACAGCGTCCTTACCGCGTGTCGGCCTCTGCGCGCCAAGTCATTGCTGATAACGTGGACGATATGCTTCGCCGGGGCGTCATACAGCCATCAAACAGCCCATGGGCTTCTCCGGTTGTTTTGGTCACCAAGAAAGATGGTTCCATCCGGTTTTGCGTCGATTACCGTAGGCTAAACAAGATCACGCGCAAAGACGTCTATCCTCTGCCACGAATCGACGACGCCTTGGACTGTTTACCGGGAGCCGAGTATTTCTCCTCTTTGGATTTGCGCTCGGGCTACTGGCAGGTGTCGATGGCTGACGATGACCGCTCGAAAACTACCTTTATAACACCTGATGGCTTATACGAGTTCAACGTTATGCCCTTTGGCCTTTGCAATGCCCCGGCTACTTTCGAGCGCCTGATGGACACTGTTCTTCGTGGACTCAAGTGGCAGACCTGTCTTTGTTATCTGGACGACATCGTAGTTTTTTTTACCGAATTTTCTTCTCACCTTCTCCGCCTAAAGGATGTCCTCACGTGTCTCGCCGGCGCTGGGCTTCAGTTGAATTTGAAGAAGTGCCACAATTTGCCGCTCGAAAACTTACAATTTTAGGCCACGTAGTTTCTAAGGACGGCATTCTTCCCGACCCCACCAAACTTCGCACAGTTGCAGAGTTTCCGAAGCCAACCTCCCTGAAGCAGCTCCGGAGCTTTATCGGCCTCTGCTCCTACTTTCGACGTTTCATCTTGAACTTCGCCTCTATCATCGCTCCTCTGACCCAGCTCCTTGCCGGCAGCTCCGACCTTTCAGCCTAGACTCCGGCCTGCGATAAAGCCTTCGACACTTTATGCTGCCTTTTGGTTTCGCCTCCCATTCTACGCCACTTTGATCCGACTGCGCCTACGGAGATTCACACTGACGCCAGCGGTATTGGGCTTGGTGCCGTCCTTACCCATTATAAGTCTGGTTAGAGCGAGTATGTTGTGGCATACGCCAGCCGAACATTGACGAAAGCAGAGTCCAATTATTCAGTCACAGAAAGGGAATGTTTGGCCATTATTTGGGCCATCGGAAAATTTCGTCCCTATATGTATGGCCGACCGGACCGTTTTATGTTGTGACCGATCACCACGCTTTGTGCTGGCTGACCTCTCTGAAAGACCCATCCGGTCGCCTTGCTCGCTGGGCTCTCCGTCCCCAGGAGTATGACATCCATGTCATTTATCGATCAGGTCTGAACCATACGGACGCGGATGCTCTTTCCCGCTCGCCATTGCCTAGTGATACCGCGCCTGAGCACGTCTGTTCTTACGATTTGTCGACTCTTTCCACTGTCGACATGGTTACCGAGCAGCAAAATGACCCGTGGATCAGTGCACTTATGCATTTTCTTTCAAGTCCTACTCACGGTCATTCATCCAAGGCGCTCGTCCGGCAAGACCACCACTTCTCCATTTGTGACGGTCTTCTCTATCGCCGCAATTATTTGCTTGATGGACAGAAGTGGCTTCTAGTCATCCTGCGTCATCTCCGCGCCGACATTTGTGCTGCGTACCATGGTAACCCACAGTGTGCCCACGGTGGCGTATTGAAAACCTACACGCGCCTACGTCTGCGATTTTATTGGCGTGGAATGTACAGCTTTGTACGACATTTTGTGCGCGCTTGCGAATCTTGCCAACGCCGAAAAACTCTACAGAAGTCCCCTGTTTCGTTGCAGCCGTTACCCTGCCCTGCTCGTCCGTTTGACCGCGTTGGCATAGATCTCTATGGCCCTCTTCCTACTACTTCCACTGGAAACCGGTGGATTATCGTGGCAGTAGACCATCTTACTCGCTACACTGAAACATCACCGTCACCCTCTGCCTCCGCAAGAGACGTCGCTTTGTTCCTTCTCAACAACTTGATTCTTCGCCACGGGACTCCGAAGGAACTGCTCAGTGACCGCGGACGCGTTTTCTTGTCCGAAACTCTTGAGGCACTACTGAAAGAATGCCGCATCATTCACCGCACCGCAACTTTTTACCACCCTCAGACGAATGGCCTGACCGAGCGCTTCTATCGTACTCTGAGTGACATGCTGGCCATGTACGTCAACGACGCTCATTCCAACTGGGACCAAGTTCTTCCCTTCGTAACCTACGCGTACAATACTGCGACACAGACCACCACTGAATTCTCTCCCTTCTTTCTTCTTTACGGACGCGAGCCAACCTGTACAATGGACGCGCTCTTTCCCTACCGCCTCTGAATCGACGCCACTCTCGGATGCCGCCCAGTACGCAGAAGACTGCCGTCAACTCGCCCGTTCGCTTACAACAGAAAACCAGTGGCAACAAAAACACCACCACGACACCGGCGAGCCTTCTACATATGCACCTAACTGCCTGGTATGGCTCTGGGTCCCTGCCACAACCACCGGCCTTTCAAAGAAGCTTCTTGCTCGATATCATGGTCCATACCGAGTCCTCCAACAAACATCTCCTGTCAACTACGTAGTTGAGCCTGTTACGCCCTCTGCGGACTTGCGTCGCCGTGGACACGAAACAGTTCATGTCAACCGAATCAAGCCATACTACGATCCGTCGGTTCTGTCGGCTCCATAAGTCGCCAGGATGGCTCCTTCTCTACCCCGGGGGGGGGGGGGGGGGGGGGGGGGGAATGTAGTGTGTTAATTTTCGTCTTCATAGCCACTGCCATGCATCGCGTGCTGGCGCGCTCGAGGACGAAGAAGTTGGTCGCTGCCTTGCTGGTTCGCCACGCCTGACGCTCCGCTGCGAGTTCCTCCTGAGCGGCTATATCCATCTGAATAAACACACCCCTACAATATATATATATATATATATATATATATATATATATATATATATATTCACTGCCTGTTCTATATTGGCGACCCAATCGTATTTGCCGGCTATCCCAATATTTGAAACAGGATGTTCTTCACTGGCTTCTCAATATTTTCATGCTCTCAAATTCATTGGCATCGCAATATTTGTAAGCCAAGCCTACCTACTGGCATGTATCATGTTAGTGCAGGAATTTATATATTCATTTCATGTTTTTTTTTGCCAATTGGTTGCTTGGAGCCCTTCACATGCATAGAGCTGTTTGTGCAACTCATTGGGAAAATGCACTAAAAAAGCAAGACCAGAAATATTTATTGTGAACGAGATTTCTTTATTCAGTAATAAAAAGCACACGCATGTGGCCCAGAGGTTTGAGTAAGATCGGGTGAGCAAGTTGTGAACGGTGTCAGGCTCACTGGAAGGCCCAGTGGTGATGTAGGGGAAGCAGCATCTGTATAGGTCGCTGGTGAAATGTCCGAAAGGCGGCGCCGGTATTGTCCAAGAGCAGGGCAAGGGACTGAAAGGTGGGCAGTTCCAGATGCCATCTGAAAAAGCACGACCTGATATCTCCTTCAGCCTCTCCCGCGATCGATAACTCTGGGAATCTATCTGATGATGAACACCTGTATTTCAACAATGTAGATGTCGTCCTTGTAATAGATATGGCATCTGTGGAAACAGAGAAAATCAAAACAAACATACTGTTAGCGCGGCTCCCCACGCGTAGTTATCGTGTGTCATAGCTCCGTCAGGAAGATCTCAGCAGCAGTCTACCTGCCACAACCTTGCAGGGCAGGTTAAATATGCTTAATAATTTTCTTTTGTAGCGAAGTTTCTAAGTTTATTGCCACACTACCAGAGATACGTTTCGCGTTTTCGCGTTATGAGCCAGCACAACATGGAACAATCATCGAGATATGGGAAACTCGTAGTACAGTAAGCATCAAGGAAAGCTCTTTTCTTGCACAAAAATGGCCTCTTACGCTGCATATTAAAGTTATACCCGTGCGAATTTAATAAACATGTGGCAGGTTACATTCCTGCTGTATTTCCGCTAATGCGAAAAGTGGAGCGCTTTCCGGCTCAAGAGCGAGCCATATGAACGTTGTGCAACCACAGACAATTAGTGGGAACATAATGCCGGAGACGTTGACGTAATTTCTTTCAGGCACATGGCAAATTTCGCATGCAGCAACGGAATTTACGGCCATGAAACGCGTGAAGAGATCCATGGAGAAATAATTATTGCGTAGTTTAATGGAAAGGAGATACACTGAGACAGCTCGACAGCTAAAGGGCATTGGACGCCTGTTATGCTTTAAAGAAGAGAAAAAGGGCTGGCCTATAAAAAAAGGCCGGACTGTTATAAGCTGTAGTGAAGTATGACTAGCTTATATAACGCATTAACTGCTACCGCTGCACACAGCTTCCACGTATCTAAATGCTTTTTTCTTTCTCTCCATGCTTCGCTACGACATCGACGCTGATGATATTGAAGTTATTGTATTCAGTCGCCGGAGGAATGGACAGCGTAATTACAAATGGTAGTGAAACTCAAAGCAAACCCAAGATAGAGAGGTCACGGCAGAGAGTTCTGACAAAATGTGCTTCACTGGAGAAGGTAATGGCAACCCACTCCAGTATTTCCTGCCAAGAAAACCCTATGGACAGTCACAATAGTATTAATGATATGGCGCCAGAAGATGAGCCCCCCAGGTTGGAAGGTGTCCCACGTGTTAGTGGGGATAAACAAAGGGCGATTCCTAGTAGCTCCAGGACGAATGAAGCGGCTGGGCTAAAGCCAAAAGGACGCTCAGTTGTGGATGTGTCGGGAAGCGACCTGAAAGTCCGATGTTGCAAGGAGATATACCACATAGCAACATGGAGAGTAAGCTCTACGACGCAAGGTAAACTGGATGTCGTCAAGCGAGAAATGGACAGATTGAACATTGATATATTGGGTATCAGCGAGCTCAAGTGGACCGGAATGGGAGAATTTAATTCCGGTGACCATTATGTCTTTTATTGTGGGCAATAATCCAAGAGAAGGAATTGGGTCGCTCTCATAATAAACAGAAGAATGGGCAAAGCAGTGCTAGGATACAATCTCAAAAACGACCGAATGATTTCACTTTGGATCCAAAGTCACCCTTTCAACATAACAGTTATCCAAATCTATGCGCTAACCACTACTGCTGAAGAAGGTGACGTTGAGAGATTTTATGCGGAACTAGTTGCAATGCATTTTAGACCGCACTCCATCATCAGACGTCCTTTTTCTCATAGGAGACCGGAATGCTAAGGTGGGGAGTGAAGAAATATCCAGAATTACAGGCAAGTTCGGTCTTGGTGAGCAAAATGAAGCTGGGCAGAGGCTAGTAGAGTTTTGTCAAGAAAACAACCTGACCATAGCGAATACCCATTTTCAACAGCACAAGAGGCGCCTGTACACATGGACTTCACCGGACGGTCTGTACTGGAATCAGATCGACTATATTCTTTGCCGGCAGAGATGGAGAAGCGCTATACAAGCAGTAAAAACAAGGCCCGGGGCCGATTTTGGCACCGATCATCAGCTTCTTGTTGCCAACTTTAAGCTTCGATTGAGGAAAACACAGAAAACTAGAAGACCTTTCAGGTATGATTTGGATAAAACTCCATCAGAATATGCTGTGGAAGTGAGGAATCGATTTCAAGAATTAGATCTAGAAGACAGAGAGCTTGAAGAGACGTGGAGTGATGTTCGTGATATAATACAAGAAGTTGCTACTAAGGTAGTTCCAAAGTAAAACAAATGCAAGAAAGCAAACTGGTTATCTGAAGAGGCTTTGCAAATAGCTGAGGAAAGAAGGATGGCAAAAGTTATGGGGGAAAGAGAAAGATACAAGGTTCTCCCAATTCGGATTCTCAGAAAATAACAACAAGAGATAAGAATGCCTTCCTCAACATACAGTGCCAAGCAGTTGAGGACAACAACCAATTGAGGAACACAAGAGCTCTGTATAAGACAATCAAAGATATCAAAGGAAGCTTCTGTGCTAAGATGGGTCTGATCAAGGCCAAACGAGGCAGGGACCTCACTGAAGCCTCAGAGATAAAGAAGTGGCGGCAGGAATACACAGAAGAACTGTACAAGAAGGACCCGGATGTGCAAACCCAACATAAGACGGTTGTGATTACCGATCTCGAGCAGGGCATCCTGAAGAGTGAAGCTGAATGGGCCTTAGCCAGCCTTGCTAAGGACAAAGCTAGCGGAATCGATGGCATTCCAGCTGAGTTGCTTCAAAACCTCAACAGCTGTTAACGTTCTGTATACATTATGTCAGCAAATTTGGACAACCCTGCAGTGGCCACAGGATTGGAGGAGGTCAGTTTACATCCCCATTCCAAAGAAAGGCAGTGCCAAAGATTGTTCCAACTACCGCACTATCGCGCTTATTTCGCATGCTAGCAAGGTGATGTTGAAAATCCTCCAAGGTAGGCTGCAGCAGTATGTGGATCGTGAGCTTCCGGACGTGCCAGCTGGGTTTCGCAAGGGCAGAGGAACTAGAGACCAGATTGCCCACCTTCGCTGGATCATGAAAAAAGCAAGAGTTCCAGAAACCCATCTACTTCTGCTTTATTGATTATGCGAAAACGTTTGACTGCGTAGATCACAGCAGATTGTGGCAAGCTCTCTAAAAGATGGGAGTTCCAATTCACCTCATCTGTCTCCTCAGGAACCTGTATGAAGGGCAAGAGGCCACAGTTAGAACTGGGCATGGGTTTACTGATTGGTTTCCGATTGAGAAAG
This sequence comes from Amblyomma maculatum, assembly GCF_055883805.1. Lineage (NCBI taxonomy): Eukaryota > Metazoa > Arthropoda > Arachnida > Ixodida > Ixodidae > Amblyomma > Amblyomma maculatum. The sequence continues at coordinate 124,523,838 of NC_139345.1, read as the reverse complement.
GAGTGAGACAAGGCTTCATACTGTCGCCTGCCTATTTAACCTATGTGCAGAGTGCATCATGAGGAAGGCCGGTCTAGACGAGTCTTCAGCTGGAGTAAAGATTGCTGGAAAACGTATCAGCAACCTTAGATATGCGGATGGTACCACTTTAATGGCAGAAAGTGAAGTGGAACTCAAGAGACTTCTTTTGCGCGTACAAGAAGAGAGTGAGAAGTTTGGGCTTAAACTGAACATTAAAAAGACAAAGATCATGCCGTCTTGCCCTATCAAGTCCTGGAGCGTCAAGGGACAAGAAGTGGAAGCTCTGACATTTTCTCTTCTTGGGCTCCAAGATTACTCCGGAAGGAGACCTCAGCCATGAAATTAGCAGACGCCTGCTTGTAGGAAAGAGAGCCATGGTTAGCCTTGACTGCGTAGTGATCCGTATAACTCGTGCTATGGTCTTTCCAGTTGTGATGTATTGATGCGACAGTTGGACTGTGAAGAAGGTTGACCGCCAAAGAATTGACGAGTTTGAATTGTGGTGCTGGCGTAGACTCCTCAGAGTTCCTTGGACTGCCAGAAGACCGAATCAGTCGATATTGTCGACCATAAACCCTGACTGCTCATTGTTGGGTCAAATTCTAAAGTTAAAGCTCAGCTACTTTGGTCATCTGATGAGAAGAGAGGAGTCGCTGGAGAAATATTTGATGCTGGGAAAGGTTGGAGGTCGCCGGAGAAGGGGTAGGCAGCGAACGCGATGGTTAGATGGCATCCTCAAGGCGCTGCAGATGAAGTTATGTGATGTTAGGAAGATAATGAGAGACCGGGAAGCATGGCGTGACATGGCCCATAGGGTCACGAAGAGTCGGACACGACTGAACAACTGAACTGAACTGAATAAAAAAAAATTACCGCCAAGATTTCCAGTGCAGATGGTACTTATTGCATTGGGCGTGACCACAACAATTCACTTTACGAACAGAAATAAGCGGAAAGTATTTTAATGAATATTTCTTAAATCGCCTCACCTAGCGTTCTCCTGTGAAAGCTCTGGCAAAACCGGATATCACGTCACAGCAACCCCATCGCGGCCGGTCGCACCTGTTCATTTTTCCTTTCCCCCGTGGCACCCACAAAGCGCAGGGATTGACGTGCTTCTTTTTTTTTTTTTTTTGCTGCTCGTGTTCCTGCGCACAATTCATCATTCCCTCCCACCGCGCAAAGAACTGTCCGCAATACGCGCCCTCCGTACGCGTCCCCTCGCCCTCCCTCGTGTGCAGCATTCCGCACTTCGCAGCATTGTGCACGGCGCGACGCGGGGGACTGCGTGTAGCCGGTCAACCAACTTCAGGTGCGGGGGCGGCGGCGGCGAGATCACGGGTTCATGATGTTGCTGAGGGTAGATGTGACGTCACACCCGCCAGCTCACAGTCGAGAGCGCGCTGCCTCTGACCCGGCGGCCGCTCTGAAAACGTCAAAAATACAGCCATCCGCTCAAAACTAACCCGAATTATGGGGCTGTACAGTGCAATCGTGCCTTAAGAATGAATTTGTGGTGCTTTCTGAATATTCATGGATATTTGTTCGTATACCTTAAGACCAGATGCCCCCCCCCCCCCCCCATTATGAGCAAAAAGAAATAAAACCTTCCTACAGAAATTGATTAGTCTAAGTATTTCTGGTCATAAAAAATGAAATTGGAGCTAACAGTTTTTTATGCGTTCATCAAATGCTGATTGATCAAGAGTGCGAAGCAGTAACACATCACCGCGTATAGGTACGCTCCGAGTCTGATTAGAATAGTAAGAGTAATTTTCTTTTGCAAAGCAGGTGTGAAAGGAAGCAGGTGTCCGTCGCACGTTGGCGGCTTATGCATTGTTTGCACCAAGCCCTTCCCAAGAATGCGCGACAATATTTTTCGTTCCGCTTTCAAGCGCATGCGTCTTCGCGGATAGCTTCTGCTGGAGATGACCAGCACAGAGATCCCGGAACCGGGCAAGCTTCTTGGTTCAACTGTACTTGCGAATAAGATAATATCGCAAGAAAATAATAAGAAATTATGTTTAACAAAAGAGTTGGAGACTTTGAGGAGCTGTTACATCACCGTTGTGAGCGCATTCAGTTAACTTAGAAAATTTCCTCAATGATATAACTTCCGCGAATTTGTGAGGCTTAAATATAAAGGAACGGGCTAGAGCACGGTTTAGTGTACTTTGTCTTTTCATTTTACATGCACCTATCTGCTAACGAATAACGAGAATAAAATTCACTGACATAATTCTCGTGAATGGGCTTATCGTTATCTGTGCCCTTGGCTGAAGCAATGAGCAAAAAAAAATTAGATGCTTATGAAATATACCCAATTGCTGCCTTTTTATCAGTTATATGGATAAAGCTAGCAATATTTGTCATCTGTATTTCTTGCAAGCTAAATAAAAAAGAAAAGCGGGATACCGTACAGCCAAATCTGCCCAGAGAAAACCGGGACGTCGCTTCTCTTTATGAGATGAAGCTGAAATGCCACTGGTAAATTTCATCAGAATGACGTCACTTGAGCTTGTTCGAGGCGAACTAGCCGCGCTAATCACGTCAACATGTTCTCTTTCTACATAAATCAGAGCACGGAGACTGTCATATTTTGTACCTGATTTGTTGTCACAAATTTTCGATTGTGTACAATGATGCTTGTCTTAATCTTTATTAATGTCACTTCTCATTGTCATCTTTCCTTCTGTTTTAAACTATGTCTATTGTGTTATTTTTTCTGTGTGTAGTCCAGCGCCATTCTTGTGAAGTGCGTCGTCAAATGGGGGGGTAGGCTCTTTGTCCGCATGAAAAAATATACAAATCAATCAGCAAAATAGATCTTCACGTATGAGCATATTGATTTCCCAACCTTTTTGTAAATATAAGCGCATTCAAACTCTTTGTGTTCATTTGGTCAATTGGTTGTCATGGCCTGTCGATTTGCGACAGTTTCAGCGAGATGGTTGTGCTTGATTTGTGGGGTTTAACGTACCAAAATAACTCAGACTAAGAGAAACGCCGTAGTGGAGGCCTCCGAACATTTTAACCACCTGTGGTTTTTTTTAACGTGCACTGGTATCGCACAGACCACAGGCGTCTTAGTTTTCTCCTTGATCGAAATGAGGCCGCGGATTCGATCCCGCATCCTTGCGTTCATTAGTCGAGCGCCCTGACCACGTGCACTGAGCCACTGCGGCGAGGTCAGCAAGAAAAGTGTACAGACATCCGTCTAGTGGACAAAGGTACGAGCTTCAAAACACTTGTCTAAAAAAACAGTTCGTTTTCGTAAGCTGGAGACTCCAAGAAAAAACAAACCGAGCAGCATCACATTCCTTGAGTGGGTGGTAGCATAAGTGGTTGAATGGGTGGGCGGACGGGTGAAGTTGTTGAGTTAGTATGGGTAACGTAGTCCGAGCTGCTATATAAGGGGGTAAAATATAAAGATACCGAAGTACCCTTTGGACATGCTATTCTAATAGGCTCTATTATCCCACTTCCAGCTGTCAACCGCCTCAACCCAATCCTGAACTTCGTTCCTTCTCACTTCGCGATGGCTTAGAGAATTACTGCAAACAGTAAATAAATCTTGCGTAAAAGTAAATTATCGAGGTGCAAAACTTATAATGTGACGAATATCTTGACTTGATATGGGATTTTCACATATACATTCCGCGCAATAAGTAGATAGCGAAGCAGAACTTTTCCTGCTCTCGAGCGTTCCGTTGATAAATTCATGCCACAGATTAGAAAGCAAAACTAACACTTTTATTGCATTTAAGCACGAATGCAAAGAATCAAAACGTAACCTCGATAGGTTTTATGTTTATGCAAAACAAAGTAGGCAGCTTATTCTTTCGGGATTCCAGCGTTGATGTCACCTTCGATGCCACATTCGTCCTTACCCCGCAAGATCTTGAAGTAGCCTGCAAATGGTACAGCGTCACATTTTGCTTTTTAAAACACACATGCCTTGATTACACTTTTTAATCTATGTACACAGGCACATTGCTCGCTATCTTTAGGAGCACGCAGTCAGCTAGAAGTGCTTTGCGTAGCAATAAACATATGAGAGACCTCAAGGTGCCTGCCTATATCCTTGCAATACGTATGTCAAACCCATGGCGATATCTCCTTCCTAGTGGCCTGTTCTATGCACATATTTTAGTTCACATACAGCAGATACAAAGAGCATCAGCATAGATTGAACAGTGGTTCACAAAACCAGGCTAATACTTTCATGACAGCGTTTTAGCACGAGCTGTAAAAGCAACAACAAAGCTTTTCGGCTTAATTCAGCAGAGATTACCTTTGTCTCCCCAGTCTTCGTTCCAGGAGTTCGCCACGAGCCAATATGGATAGCCGTTTTCCGTGCCCCATCCAAGGATGCGAATGGCATGTAAACCTACCATTTCGTCACTGTGCCTCTGGTATACACCTGTTGTGAATCAGGACAGTCTTGTGGTTATACTCCCTACTTCAGGACGTACTTCAAAATCATTTTACGTTCTGCACACGCACTATGCGTGTGCATCGGTGGAACCACTACAACATCACACATATTGCTTAAGATGTCTTAGAGTGGGTACCTTCATTGGCGAGGGAATCCAGCGGATGAGTATATCTATGTGTCCCAACATATGTAACATAAGAAGCACACAGAGAACAAAAAAAAGTTGTTCAGTCCACTAATCTCATCTCCTCTACTATATTTCCGTATTGCGTTGCACATGCGATATAATGACGGCTGCATCAACAGAGCGGCATTCTCCCTACTGGAATAAGTCTTCTCTAGAGCGTGTTGTTGGGCTAGTTGGTTCTGCATAGCAAAGTTGAAGTTAGCGTGAAAGCGTGTATGCACATGCAGAAGAAACAATCAATATATGTGTCTCTGCTAAGTATTCGCCCTAGTCTTGGTGCTAACGTCATATTTTGTTCACCAGCGCAAGAATCTTGCAGCGGGCTACGACAACCTGCAGTCTTTCACGGATGATGCCGTCATTGATACATAGAGCGAAAATCAGGCACAATTCTTAGCCATGACCAGACAAGTGCGGGCGCAAACGTCGTACAGGATAATAAACAAAAATTGGAGTTTGTCTGATTATTTGCATGTTTTGTACGGGGCAGTGGGCTCGGATACCTCCTTGACCAGGCTCTTTGACTTGCACTTACATCGTATATCACACGGCAGCATTATGCATTTCGCCTACATGAAAACTCCGAGAAAAATGGTTACGAGTAAATAAACGGCGCAGTAACTAGTCTTTTTCCTGTTGAAAACCGAAATGAGAGCCGAAAAAAATGAACGAATGAAGAGGGAAAGAGGAGTTCTAATTGGTGTATGAATGTCTATGCAATAAATTCGGCCTGCTGTATTTCGTTCTCGAACAATCAAATCTCACAACCCACGGTGTCTTTTCCATCCAGCCTCAGTCAAAAGGTGGCCACGATGGCCCTCATTCACCAATCATTCTAGGGCTTAGGCTGATTGTGTAAGATGAAACTACCAGGAAGGTAACAACTTTCGACGGCATCAATAATGGCTTAATCCCGGCATAGCTTTGCTGGATCGGGATTGTTCTCTATTTCTATTACGGCTTTTATTTTATTGTACAACAGAGGACAAATTAGAAGGTGAAAAAAAGGCATCAATACCAAGCTTAAATTAACTTTGTTGTCTTTGGTTTTGTCAAAAGAAATTTATGTCATCACATGTGTCACAGTTGAGTTACTTCAAGCCGAATACGTATGTAGCAGTAATATATTTCGCGAAGCACTCCTTGACTCCGTCTGGTATTTTCTCTGTGCATAAAGGTTCCTTACTCGCTTTCGGCGCTTCGGCTATCGCCGCTGCGGCTTCCGAGGATACGGCCAGGAAACGTATTCGTTATTTGCATTTATTGCTATTCTCAATGACAATTTTCGCGCAATTCAAATCAAAAACATACTTTGGGCACGTCTGACGTAGAGCCCACAGGTACTTGAAATCAGGTTAACTTGCTCTTGAGCAATCATACGTCATGTTACATGTTGCTATAATGACATCCGCCTGTTATTTTAGGTATCAAAATATATGTGCTCCTATTTAGACTTTTTCTTTTGTGTTTGTTTATGATTGCTTGTGAAGCACAACAAAAACTTCTTTATCTATAAATGAAATGACATGGACAAGGTGGGCTTTCTGTTATAATACAGTCGCACCTTATTACGTTTCCGTGCTCCAACAAAAACCTCAAGTAAAGTAAGAAATATGGTCGTGTTATTATTTATTCATGATACGTGATGGACTATTGGTAACCGAAACTGTTCCTATTTCGATTTTACTTAAATGTACGAATGTGATGCCCTAATACGAAATTCTTGAAGCTTATAAAATCAATGTAAAGTAATCGTCCAATCATGACCATTGAAATAAATGAACACAAGAATTACAAATACTTTATCAACAGCGTAATCAACGGCTGCTTGTGAAAAAAATACATACTTACCACTCTTGTACGAAAGAAAATCAGCGTAGACCGCGAAGTCTGCTTCCACGGGTCCGTTCTTGAAGATTTCTGTTTTAATCTGATCCACGTCACCACTGATGCTGTAGACTTGTTTTGCTGCACAAGGAGTGGCAAAGTCACCAATACTTATCAATGTCGCACACTTTATGGTCTAGCTTTATATAGACAGATATTAGATATCGGTGTTACTAGAGACACACATCCGGCTATTTATTTTGCTTCGGGATATGCCTTACGACCGCAAAGAGATTATAACTGTCAAAACATTCTGAAAATGTCTGGCAACTTTGCTGTTTGGTAGCTTACAAATGTTGGCTGTTTTTACTTCTCTTCAATCGCTTCTAACTTTGTGATACGACCACTGCCGAACCAAGTTCCAGATTTAGGACCTCGAACCGAAAAAGCACACCTTATTGCTCATCACTGAGACTTTCAGGCCGTTCTTGCTAAGAATTGGGCAAGACAAGGCCAGATGAAGGAGCAGCGTATGAGCTCTCATTGCCATTTTTAGTCACCACTCTCAGTGAAGGTCCCGTAATGACCCCTGACGTATTAAGATAAATATTTGACATAAAACTTAAGCACAAATTGCACAGATGAGTAACAGTATTTTCCGTTGTCCAACAGCTTGAAAAGAGGAAAATTTCTGTAAATAGCTACGGTTAATTGCAGTTCCACTGCTAGATAGACCGTTCCATCCCAGCGCAACGATCCGTCTAGGCGACTTTTTTCCCGTAGGAAACTGCGGTGGGCAGAATGCCAACTAAGCCAACGCATCCTTGCATTGGTTTAGTTGCGGAAAAAAAGGCCATCCTAATGTGAATAAAAGCTAAAAGCACTATCGATAAATGTTTCAAAGAAGGGGAGGGAAGGCCGAGCCAATTCCGTCCCGGCACATTCGAGAAACATGCTGTCACCTGGAGACCAATGACCAAGCGTGAGAATAAAAGTCTCTCCTTCTTATATCTCTATCTCCTTTCCGTCTCATCTTTATAACACTTTTGAATTCCCAACTGCCGCGTCGCAGCCGCCACGAGACCATTTCACGACGCGCGGTTGGTGTTGTTCGAACGACTGGTGTGCTTCGTAAGATCCGTCAGCCGCGTTGCCAGTGGTATTGCCTTCGGAGCGCAGACTTTGCGGCTCCCTTGCCTGGTCATGTTATTCCTTCATGTGCTCGTAATGTCATCATGTCAGTAGAGCCGGAGCTACGAGAGTGTTAAGTTTTTGTGTTCGTGACTTTCGACATACGACCCCATAGAGTTAATACTACTAAGACTAGAGCGAAAGCTACGGCAGCACTCCCATGAAAAACCTCTCCAGTCCTTTGCTAATCGCGTTTGCAGCCATGATGGTACCTCTCGCACACTACAGCTCTGTACCGCCAACGCCCTCTAGTTCTAGGTTCAACAGAAAAACTGATACGAAAATATTGCAAGTACGCTTTTATCAGCCATTTTATCACTTAAATTGTTAATTCCTTGCAAAGGTCCCGGACAGACCTTTATTTGCACTGGGGAAGCGAATCACTTCGCCGGCAATGAATACATCTATCTTGGCAACTGAGGTGTTGGCTTAGGCTGTAGAGCAGTCGCTTCAAGCCATACCACTGTATCACAGGATGCTTGCATCAAATATCCAAGGCAACATGCAGTAATCCCCGGTAATATTCATCGCTAAATGATTTCTCCTTTGCATTGTCACCATCCAAATCAGTGAATATAAATTTTGTAATACCACTGAGTGCGCGATGCAGCTGATTTATACCCAAAAACATTCAATGATAGGCAGCCATTTACAATCTATTACGAGAGTTCGAGTACGTACCGTAGTGCTTGTCTTCGCTGTAGCCCTTTTCGTAGCCCTTGCGGCATTCACGGACGCACTTTGGGGTCGGCTTAATGGCCGTGCAATTGGGAAGTGGACCCACTATGTGGTGCTCGCATGGGGGGAAGTAGTATGGCTGGCAGCCGTCGTCTGTGCCGTACAGGCCCCCAGTGACGATGCCGTCCGTCTTGTAAGAATCCCATGCAGCCGATGGAAAACCTCCGTCGCATCTGAGGGAAATTAATTTTGTCTTACTTTAAAAAAAAAGTGAAATAAAGGTGAAGTCCCGTGAACGTTACAATGTATTGAGAGGGTTATTACCACCGCCTTAAATAAAAAATAAATCATTTACACATCCTGAAATTTAGAGAGTTTTAATTCAAGTGAGTTTGTAACGCGACCAATACTCGCCTAGGGTAAATTATGAAGCATTGCGGGATCGACAGCCTCTGTATGTTAGACATGCTTTTAAATACAAAAAAGTCATTCTGGAGTCGAGAGAAAAGCATTGCGCTTTGCAAAATTCGTTTTCAGATCATGTAATTTTTATCGTTTTCGTCGAGCCGCCTTAAATCCATTATATTCGCAAAGTTCTTAACTGTAAATGACACAGCCCAGCAACCTCTGGGCTAATCAGAAAGCATTTTCAACAGTGAGGCTAGTTCTAAAACACAACGCAGTGCAACCTAAAAGGTAAGAAACACATACGTGTTTGCTACGTAATTGTTAAAAGAGAGAAAACAGATAAAGAATTCTTCAAAGAGCATGAAACCAGTTTAGCCTACGAGTGTCTCAAAATGGCACCCGAAAGGCAACGCACTCTAACGGCAAAATATTATTTAATTGCGTGCAATAAATATCTAAGATGAGTTCTCCAAAATCTATTATTCAGTTTGGTGCCAAGTGCATGGGTAAAATTAGGTTGTGGAGGAGGTTTTGAAGCAACCTATCTAGTTGTTTTACAACCAACGTCCCAACGTGCCTACGAGGTGGCCATTTCTTTTTTCGGTCATTTCATGCAATCCCGCGAAATATAAAAAATTCACGTGAATGTGCTCGTGCGTTGTGATATTGCATCGCTCCAAACAAAGTTTGGACGAAAGAGAAGTTTCTAGTGACTAGACCCAAGTGAACGGGCTGCACTGTGACACAAAAAAAAGCCGAGCCCGCCTTGAATTAGAAGACTTCATTACTACTCTCTCTCTTCTTTAATAAAAATAATTGGTTCAGAGCAAGGGAAAGGCGCAGTATCTGTCATACATGTCTTTGCGGACACCTGAACCACGCCATAAGGGAAGGGGGAAGGTGGCAGTGAAAGTAAAGAGATGAGCCATAGTGGTGGGCTACGGGGTAATTTCCACCACCTGGGGTTTAACGTGCGCTGTTTTATTTAGTGGCAGGGAAAGGCATGATAACTGTCTCACTTGTTTTCTGTGGACTGATTGATTTATTTTTAGGAAGGGAAAGGCGCGGTAACTGTCTCACTTGTTTTTCTGTGGACACCGCAACCGCGCCGTAAGGGAAGGGAGGAAGATGGGAAGGAAAGCGGAACGAGAGAAAGAGGAGCCGTAGTGGAGGGCTTCGGAGTAATTTCGACCACCTGGGGATCTTTAACGTGCACTGACATCGCACAGCGCACTGACGCCTCTTCGTTTCGCCTCTTTCGAAACGCAGCCGCCGAGGTCGGGTTCGAATTTTCTGTGAGGTGTCCACAGAAAATTCGAACCCGACCTCGGCGGCTGCGTTTCGATGGAGGCGAAACGAAGAGGATTTTTTTTTATTGATTTATATGAAGGGACACCTCAGCCGCGCCGTAAGGGAAGAGAGGAAGGTGGGAGGAAAGTGTAAAGAGAGAAAGGGAAGCCATAGTGGAGGGCTGCGGACTAATATCGACCACCTGAGGATCTTTAACGTGCGCTGACATCGCACAGCACACGGACGGGTACTCTGGTACAGTAGTCCGGCTTCTTACCACTGCACAACCCCGTGGGGCGGAGTAGCCGGGTTCAAACCCGACGACGGCGGCTGCGTTTCGATGGAGGATAAACGATGTGGCGTCCGTTTGCTGTGCGATGTCAGCGCACGTTAAAGATTCCCAGGTGGTCGAAATTATTCCGTAGCTCTCCACTACGGCTCCTCTTTCTCGCTTTCCACTTTCACGACCACCTTCCTCCCTTCCCTTACGGCGCGGTTGAGGTGTCCACAGAAAACAAGCGAGACAGTTACCGCACCTTTCCCTTCCTATAGACCAACACCGTGTTTACAAACACAGGGGGCGCTCGCGGCGCCGCAGCCGACTGGGGGTGAAAAATAGGGTTAGCGTCCATAGGAATACATGGAATCGAAATATTCCACAGCAGCTTTCTCATTTCACGGGGCAACTGTGATGTCGTTATTCGGTACAAAGCAACTATGAACATCCTAGAACAGATCATCAAAATATGAAATCCCATTACCGAGGCGAAATATTTTTAAAATACCGCGAAACATGTTGGGGTGCGAGTTGGGAGGGCGACCCGTACAAAAACATGCAAACACAACTTACCGGGATATTTTTCTCATTTCGCAGAGCATCAGAAGTGTTGGCCGGTCGTTAAACGTTGACCAGCGCTTTGAAGAAGTGTTTGATAAAGTATGGTGCGTCATTATGGAGGCAGTCTACTTTTAAAATGTCCCCGAATAACCTGCGTTATGAATCCAGACACCACCAAAAGGCAAACTGGGTGTAGCGAATCGCGGTTTTGCTTAGTCTGATATGCTGCCGCAAAGGGTAAATAAGCTTGATAATACTGTCGCTCCAGTGATACGTGCTAGACAGCATCACATTTAAAAAGCAGTTGGCAAACGCCATACGACAATATGAACCGAACGAGATTCGCGCATTGCAGCAGACGACAGCGCAGCTGGCTATGCCCACAGCGGTCGCCTCCAGCTCCGGAGCGTCTGCTAGCGACAGCGTAGGTGATGCATATGGTCGTCTGCAACTGTGCGCGGTCAGTTTATCGTGCTGTTAGCGGTCTCGCAAGTCGTCAGACTTGCAGTACTTGCAAGGGAATGTAGTGTGCCATGCAACATGATGTCGGAGCGTGATACAAGACGTTCACCAAAAAATGAGAAGGGTTCAACGCTGCTGAACCGAGTAAATTGTTGCGGTAAGTTGTGTTTGCATGTTTTTGTACGGGTCGCTCTCCCAACTCGCACCCCAACATGTTTCGCAGTGTTTTAAAAATACTTCGCCTCGTTAATGAGATTTGATACTTTCGTGATCTGTTCTAGGATGCCCATGGTTGCTCTGTACCGAATAACGACATCACAGATGACCCGTGAAATTAGAAAACTGCTTTGGAATATTTCGTTTCCATGTATTCCTATGGGAGCTAAGTCTATTTTTCACCCCCAGTCGGACCACGCTAACGTTAGAAGCGCCACCGCATCGTGCTTACGTCAAACCCGGGTACGCCAGCACAGTAGTCGGGTGTCTTACCACTGCACCCCCCGGCGAGGCATTAACGTGCGTTGACATCGCACAGCCCACGGACGCCTCTGAAGAAGGGTGGTTGCTCCTGGTCCTACGGGGCTGGGACCGGCGATCAGTCTGCCACCATAATCGTATCTGCTGTAGGCCGTCATTGCACCCACTACCGTTTTTGGTGGTGGAAGACGGCTGTTGCGACGCGCGTCTTTCTCCCGTTTTCTTTTTCCTTCTTCTCTATTTTCTTTCCTGTCCGCACGAGGCAGCGGAGGTGGCTCAGCTACAGAGCCAGTAGCAGACCGGTGCATTTTCTTTTCCTTCTTTCAGTCGCAACAACAACACGGCTGTCTCTTCGTTTCGCCTCCATCGAAACGCAGCCGCCGCGGTCGGGATCGAACCCGGGTACTCCGGCACAGTAGTCGGGGGTTTTACCACTGCAACAACCCGGCGGGGCCTCTCTCTTTTTTCGTCTTAATTTTTCAGTTTGATAGCTCCGTCCGAGTCGGCTGTCAGTGACCTTTTCATCGCTTATCGCTCGTTGATCGCGGCTCGGGCTTTTCGTGTCCCAGAAAAATTTGCTGGCGAACTTTTGAGACTATTCTGACAGTGGTGTCTGTCGGCTGCTCTTTTCGAGACGGATCCGCTGCAATATGCTAGGGCAGGATCACAGTCACGTAGTATTTTTTTTTTTATATTTCGAGAGCTTAAAATTTTTGAAAAAACGACGGCGTAGGAAGTAGGTAAACAGAACTGAAAGGCAGTTGTTCTGAAAATAATAATATATAATATTTTTCATCATTGTTAATTACCCCATTAAACGTAATACAACAAATACTCCGAGGAGCACTACACGACGACCAACAATACGTAGCTGGTTTCAGCAAGCTGCAGTACTCCGCTTTCTTTTTTAATCCTTGGTTCATTTTACGTGAAATATCGTGCGCAGGCATTATCTGCAGATCAATAATATATTCGCCACATTGCATTAGCATAGCAGAAAAAAACACAAATTAATAGGTGTCTATACATATTACTCCATAGGCAGAAATCAGTGCTTTACAAAGTGACTTTCATCGCAATTGTTCCGGAAGCAGCGATGTTCGGTGCTGCTAATTGAGTTCTCATCGGTTCTCTCAAATATTCTATCTTCCGCTAGTTCGCGGAGATGACCTCCTGCACTGAGGCGTAGGAACTCTGGAAAATAGCATTTTATTTTGTGAACAAGAACGGCCCATTGCCAGTAAAGGTTTTATTGTCTCCAACAGGAGTGACGCTATTTGCAAAAATAAAAATGTGAGAATTTCTCCCCTTGATGAAAGCCACAAGCTTGGTCACGAGTTAGTGGCGGCAGTCAACGAGTGAAGGGGCTCAGTTGCGACAAGTCGACAATCTTCGTGCCGCAACATCGACAGTTAATATAGGGAGCAGCGGGGGCGATGCGGTCGTTTAGGGTTGATATATGCTCGAGGACTCTACAACTGCATATAAAGCGTCTCGATATGTTTTACATAATCCTGGTGTGCCCAAAGTGAAATCTCCTCGCCAGGAGGCAAAGAAAGGGGAGTACAGATCAAAACGTAACTGAATATCCGGGATTTTCATATCACATTATGTGTAATAGAGATTCACAAGAACAAATTTACTGGTGTCTCACCCAAATCCACAACTAGTACAGCAGGTGACGAGGTCCTCGGCGGAGATGTTCACCTGGGCTCTTCCGTTGGAATGAATGCAAATTCGGTCGGACATGGCTTCTACGGCTCCAAATGCCTGCATCACGATAAAGCCCACTTTAGGTCATTTGAACACTCCCAATGAAAAACCTTGATATACAAAAACAACCAGCATTTTTAGTGGCATTCATTCTTACCCAAGTATATATCCGTAGCGAGAACCCCTTTTCTAAACGATTGAAATGCACTGGAGCACTTAATATTCTTGTTTAAGGTTGCATTAAGTCTGCTCAGTAAGCGAATTTTTACTGTTTGATCATCTATAGCGATTTGCGTACGGGTGTTTCACATATCGGTGTTCTCATCATTTTATTCATCATTTTCCATAGCTTTTATTTTTGCCTGGTCTTCGCATTTTCTGTTGAGCGGTGTGCGCATGTTCAGATCATTCAGCACAATATACAGTTGTTGTTTGCCTGCGAAAACGAGGTGATATCCTGATCGTCTGCTCGATTCGCATTTTGTGAGGAGTTTCTTCTGCCGTGCATCTTTTTCTTTTATACTCTATGTCCCACGCCTGCCTAAGGCCTTCTTCAAGGCTGGCAGTAGGTCTTAAACAAATAAATAAAACCTTTGCTCTGCGGCAAACCGCAATAAACAGTCATTGAAAACTAAGTTTGTCTGGACAACACGAACACATTATTGTCAGTAGAAAGTCCATATATGTGCATGTCGCAGTTAATGACAGCAACTTCCAAAATACGGTACCAATTGAAGGGATGTATTAAACCCTTACAGGGTATTGGGTTTCCAGGGTTTTTTCTGGTGCCTAAACGAATACAATCAACTGTCATAATCACTTTTCACTACGTTAACATTCTTCGTACAACTTCCGATCATGATGTAAGTAATAGTAGCGTAAATTTTACGAATCATTTCCCAGCTTTCTTAGACGTCATAAATCGGCGTTATAAGGCAGCCCCCAATACCGCGCCTCGCGTAAATGGATGGCAAAATTTGGGTATAAAGTTGAAAGGAAACCAAAAACTCCCATGAAGGGGCATGCTAAGATATTTGAGCTGGTCGCTTCATCTTGATTAGCTGTGCATAATTTGACTGCAAAGTGCTTCCTAGTTATGTACTGAACAGCCCCCATGGGAACAGGGAATAAGTGAAGTGACAATACATTTTCTAAATTCCAACGGCATTTCTTGAAGCTCAGTGCCCCGAAAAACTGGTCGCAGCAGCACAAAGGAGAACCGTCTGTCCAGATTTTCTGGCCTTGGGTCAAAAGCGCACTCTTCCCTTTCTTGCTCAAATCTAAGTATCACGTTCGTAGCGCTAGAAAGACGAGGGTGGCTGCTTCTGGCCCTACGGGGCTGGGACTGGTAGGTTACTGCCGCTTGCGGAGGGGGCTAGCCTGCCACCGATTTTTCATCAGTTGTAGGCCGTAATTGCACCCGCTATCGTTTCGGTGGTGGACGACGGCTGTTGTTGCGGCGCGCGTCTTTCTCTCCCTTTTCTTTTTCTTCTCTATTTTCTCTCCTGTCCGCACGAGGCAGCGAAGGTGGCTCAGCTACAGAGCCAGTAGCAGGCCCGTGCATTTTCTTTTCCTTCTTCCTTCAGTCGCAACAAACACATTTCCGGTTGTCCTTACTGCGTTGGCATTTCTTGAGCACCTCGAGTTAGTTTTATCCCAGCAAAGTATAGATGCTACAACAAACTAGGGATTTTAAAGGCCGTTGTTATTTATGATGTGGTACTACATGCAGCCCTTAGCACCGCTAAGTCTCGCGCCTTTATTGCTTCAATGGGAGAATTCAGTCACATTTTTTGAAGCGGAAGCTTCACTGCGCCACCTCGGACCAAGGTCAGCGACGGCTCACGTTGGACCTTCAGTGAGTCAGAGGACACTCGTCGCGCTGGTTATGCCGCCGGCGCGCGTGCTCTTTCCGCCGCCGCAGCTGGAACCATCGCGCATGCGCTCTCCCGCTGTCAGACTGCGTGACGAGACGCTGGCGTGACTCGTCGCACGCTTGGCCGCGGTTTAATGAGGAGCGCACCGTACGCCTAGGCAGTGCACGCTTCGCCATGGATACGAGCTAAGCTAGGCCCTATGTTAACGTTACGCAGTGTACCTTGCAACGTCGTCCGCAGGTGACATGCTTCCGCTTCGTATAACTAGGTTTAGAAATGTTGAACATTGTGAACATTTTTGTACAGTAACTATATTAATTTAATGCGCTTTCCACTGAATTCAGGCCCTATGCAACCTTCCGCACTGTTGCAAGGCACGTTTAGGTGCTGCGTCGAACGTTTTTTCGAAATGCGTTCAAATTTTATACAATCCTCGTCTCAAGTAACCAATTTTTTTAACCAGTTAGGTTGGTTGGTTGGTTGGTCTGTGGGATTTAACGTCCCAAAGCGACTCAGGCTATCAGAGACGCCGTAGTGGAAGACTCCGGAAATTTCGACCACTTGGGGTTCTTTAACGTGCACTTAGGGTGGGCATCACATAATTGTGATTGAACTTCCTTTCTAATCGTTCTTTCTTGCGTTTAGAGCCGGCACTAAGCACTGGATTTTTCAAGGTCGTATTTTCCGCAATGGAGGGAAACATTCTCTAAAATTGACATTTTCAAAAATCAGTTACTCAACTTCATGCTTTAAGAATTAAACGAACTTGTTCGCGCTCGCAATTGTCGAGCAGTATATTTATTCTGAATACCATGGTACAACAGTAGAATCTGCTGTAAATGTGTGGCTTCTAAAAATTCACTCGGAGACAAAAAATTGTCCGTCAGCGGACAGTTCCCATATTTTAAACCAGCGTGCACTCCTTGGTGCTTTGTTGAATGCAAGTGTCTTGTTTCCGAATAGACTTTATTTCATTACACGGAGGTGTTTGTGATATAACAAAACGTCTATGCAACATCTCTAACAGATATCTCTTAAGCAGTAGATAGTTACGGAGCTTTGTTTCCAGGGAGCGTCCCGATTTCAACTGGGTTTCATACTGTTTCGTAAAGACTTTGAAAATTGCATATGTACGTAGAACGATACTGCAATCTAAGAAATGCCGCGTTTAAGTTAAAAAAGCAGCCATAGCGGAGTGATTTCATGCTACACTACACAGATGAAGCCGTTTCCAGATTGAATCTTCGATATAGCGCCGTGTATTTCTTTTTTTTTTTTCAGAAAATACAGCCGTTATTTTTTAGTTATGCGCTGCAGGGTGGTGAAACAGGTAAACTAGAGCGCTCTCTTGATTTACTCGTTACGGCGGCCAAAAAGTTCCCTTCTGAAAACTGTAGCTGAGGCCCGCCAACCCAACATGTGGAAAACTCTGTGCACTTGAAATAAATTTAAAAGATTGGTCTCTAGACAGTTCCGCACGCAATAATTTCTGTCCAGCATAAGCGGGGGCAAACGACGGTACCGGTTCGCCAATGTGCTCACCCAACAAGATCCACATGACGACTGGTCACGGATGACGCGAATGTTGTTGCAGTGGGACCATTGCTCTCGAGCGTCAAAAGACTCAGGCAGGTCCTTGGGAATCTCTACATGGTAGAACAAGGGCAGCCTGTAGTTCTTGCTGTCGGGGTGGACACCCATGAGACCCCTGATGTAGCTGAGGGGAGTGTTCTTGTCGAAATTCCTGCCGGCCTGTGTGCAACATTGAACTCGACATTTTATCAAGCCCTCAGGTAAGTTCCCTAACTACCTTTCTCAAAGTATTGTAATGTTCTCACCGCAGTAATTTGCGAACCGTTTTTATCCATGCTAAAACCTTGAAGTAAACTTATAGGCTTTAGAAAGAGGCGCCTAAACTTTTACATTAAAAATCTGCTTTAAAATAAGTGTGGAAGGATGCAAACTCGAAAAAAAAATAATTTGGAACCAGCAGCTTTTGCGAATCAAGAACAGTCAATTCCTTTAATCAGCTACAAGTTGACAATTGGTAGAGGACTTATGTACTTTCCTCCGCAGAGCTCGAATTGAAGATTTCCTCGTTCTTTCAAGCACATTTTGACATACGTATAGAAGAGGAAAACGCCAAAGAAGACAGCGAGAAATATTTTGGTAGACAGTGAGAAATATTTAAAATGTGAAATTTTGCTTTTGACGTCCACGCACCACCTCAAACAACTTTTTATTGCATAAGCGCTCACACGATCACAACCACCGCCCTAGAATCTTGTCCGATATTGTTTGTGCAGTCGCCTTTATTGGCTAAGCTGCTCCTTGAGGGCCACGCGGCTCCACACGGGCAATTCAAACTACGCCCGCTAGAGAAGTTCCATGTCGAGAGTCTCCCCGAAGGTTATCAGGTTAGGCAACCAACAGAGAGTGATGGAGCCTATAACTAACCAGTGACTAACCATGACCTTTTTTTTTTCGGAAATACTTCTCATAATTCCTCTTCAACCGAAACTAGTCAGCTGTTTGGAATTACCGGATTACTCAAATAAAATGGCAACCGCCAGAGCAAACTAAAAGCGCAAGTATTTTGATGCATCTCTCTAGTTTGGCAACATTAACCTTCAGAACTTATTCTGTTTAGTGTTCAGCGGAGTAATACACAAGTCCTGTACCAGTGTCCACAGTTAGCGACTGTTATTTTATTTACATTGTAATCTACCATAGCACTTTCACCATGAACAAAAATTTTTCGGTGCCGATAAGAAACGGTTGGGTTTCTAACCATGGCACTCGCCGTAAGTAGCCAAGCGCCTCAACCACAGAGCCACCGCGGCGCCTGCTTTCACTCAATATAACCAGGTTTAAGTATAGGGTAAGACAAAAGCCATTTGTAGCCACGGCTCCCAGATTTTTTTCCAAAACATGCACAATGATTACGGGTTCACAAGCTGCGTGCCGCGCCTTCGCGAAGAATATATTATCTGTGCAGGCTGCGCGCTTGCTGTCACCAATATTTATTGTCACACAGTCCCCATCGTCCGCATCGTTCGGACCCCTGGTCACGCCTCCCTTCAGACCAACGACAAGCAACCTTCCAAGCGCTGTCAACGAAAGCGTAAGCAGACACAGAGGCTGCCAGCACGGCTATGTACTCTTTAAACACGTCACGCAATATTACTGTACACGAAGAATAACACGGCTTCCACGTTAATTAACGCTCACCAAAACCGAAGCTGTGGCGTGGTGTCAACGTCAGACTCAAGCGATTTCCTAAAATGTACCACGAACACCCCCCCCCCCCCCCTTTACCTCGAGAAATTCCTTAGCTGTCAACAACACCTAGCTACACTATACCATTTAGTTTGAGCCTTCACAACACTAGCCGATGGCGCCCCACCCATAAATCCCCCCTTCCATCCTCTTGGATGATGCCTTGGCTAGCACGGAGCCGAGCGACCAGCGCCGGCTGATCGAGCGGGCCTACAACATACAGGCGGCGAACGGGATTCATGACTAAGTCCTTGTATTTCTTCTTAGGATCGCTCTCCCTAGCACGAACCCGCAATACAAGCGATGTACAGCAGCTCTATAGAGGGCCTGCAGGATCGCGGCGCTACATGGAACACAGGACAACAAGCTTCGCATAGACAAACAAGGAAACCACTGCATTAAAGTTTTTTCTTGTCCTGACATCCGCCATCAACTGCTCCGTTGTACGGGGGTACGGGGGGAGGCAAGAGTTAAAACCTCCGTCATTTGAGACAGGAATACCAGTTTTTCCGAGGTGGGACTTTGTTTCCGATTTTTTCGGACTTTGTTCGGTGGACTACGTGCTGAAGCTAGGCCTAACGTGGCCTAGCGTCTCGCGGCGCCCTGGGATCGCGGCGGCCCCGTCGGGGACCCACCCCTAGCCTCGTGAAGCTGACTAAAGCTTAAAAAATGGAAATTGTCGAAGGAACGCCGGTAGATCCGGAGGAATTTCAAGTGCCTGGTCAATGGTATACCACCAAGAAGAAGAAATATGTGCCGCTCGAGAAGACCGTGCAACAAGTTGAGAAGCAGCGAGCTGCTGAGAAGCATGCTGCAAGAAAAATGGCTGCGAAATCGGTGGAAAAGCAGCATGCTCGCCTACCCGATGGCGCCGAGAAAATCATTTTGAGGCCACGTGGCGGCCTCGTACGTCTGCTCAAGTTTGGCAACGCAATCTTGGCTGACGCAATAATCGTGGCAGCTGGTATCCACCCAGGCGAGGCCGGGGAGGACGTCATTAGGCGACGTCGACGAATATTAGGCAGCACTCGATCCTCGTGGCAACTACAAGCGCCGAAAGGAAGAGACGCTACGCGAACCTAACCCACCTCGTGTTCGAGGGGGAGAAGATCGAATTGACTGCCTACGTGGCGACGCCGGAAGATTGCGGCAAGGGCGTGGTACATGACGTGCCACTTACTTATACCGACGAGATCATCATGGAGAGGCTGAGAATCCACGGCAACCCGCCAGTTTTGGGCGTGCGGAGACTCGGCAAAAATTCCAGAACTGTACTAATTCTCTTTGAAGAGAGAGAAGTACCACGATGGGTTCGCCTGACTCCGATGGCGCAGCGATGTCAACTTTACCGCAAAAAAATATGAGGTATGCAATGCCTGCGGAAGACTCGGTCACAGGGAGGACGTCTGTCCGGACCCGAGCAACCTCAAGTGCAGAAGCTGCGGAATGGAGAGGCCACCGCAAGGTCACCAGTGCGAGGCAAAATGCCAGCTATGCGGCAAGGGTCACCTGCTTGGTGACCGAAAATGTAAGGAAATATTTAGGACTCCGTACGAGGTGAAGAAGAAGCAATGGGAGCGAAAAGTCAAGGATAAGCCAGCGCACGACGATAACAGAGGGCGACCGAAAGTCAAGCAAGAAGGAGGAGGAGACTTCCGCGTTAGAGAAGACTCCTTCCCAAGTTTGGAATCTACCACCAACGAGACGCCACCGCAGCAGCGAGGGCGTTCCAGTTCTCGCTCCATGGGACGCTCCAGGTCTGGGTCCAGGAGACGCTCGAGTTCGAGGGACGCGGCCAACCCATGGACCAAGCGGAACGCCAGCGGAGACCGGAAAAATGTAAGCTTCAACAGCGGGGCCTCCCAGGCTAAACCTAGGAAAGATAAGAAAGACGAGGAAATCGAAATTCTTAAAAAAGAAATTGAGGAGCTTAAGGGGGTGATTAAAAAGCTAACGCAAAATCAAAGTTCGAAACAGCATACAGAAAAGCAGGGGCCTCCCACTCCCGCGAAGCAGCTGCCACCTGCTCAGCCAGTCGCCCCGCCACAAGCGGCGCCACCGGCGAAAGGGGATGAGCAAATGGCGACTGAGGCGTCTCGCCCGCCCCCGGTGAAGCGCAAAATTAATGAAACCGACCCGTTCCAAGCACTCGAAAATAGGCTTGACGAAAAATTGAAGTCATTCATGAGTCAAATGACCCAATTCATGAACCAAATTCAGAGCCAGGTACAGGCACTTGCAGGGGAAGTGCAAAGAGTTCGAACTGAACTCGTAGCCGTCAACACGTGGCAGCAGAATGTCGAGCAAACGCTAACCCAGCTGCAAAATGGCCAGGCGCGTAAATGAAAACCAAATTTGGCAGTGGAACTGTCGCGGCTTCCAGCGCAAGAGAGCGCTACTGCAGCAATACCTTCCACTCATAACTGAGACCCCCCTCGCAATCGCCCTTCAGGAAACAGGGAAGGGAGCCAAACTAATGGGATACCAGGTGTTCAACAGCGATAGAGGCGTGAAATCGACGGTGGCGACCTTTGTCAAGCGCAATGCAGCGGTGATAGAACACGATTTGAATTCGAGAGATATCGAGAACGTATTCCAACGAGATATTAACGGGACGAAAGAAGGATCCCAGTCTATTCCTTCTCAACATTTATAGCTCACCCAAGCAAAAGAAAATTAGATTTAGAGCCCTTATGCGCAAAGCCATCAAGGCGGCCGGGAATAATCCCTTGCTGATCGTTGGTGACTTTAACGCCAGACATCAAGAATGGGGCTATGCTTTACAGGACACCAAAGGTAGGCAGCCATGGGAGGACACGTACGAGCTAGGTCTCACCCTCCATACGGATCCCGATCATCCAACGAGGACGGGTAACAGCGTATGCGCGGACACATCCCCAGACCTGACATTTTCAAAAAACTTACAGGGCTTAGACTGGCAAAATTCTGAGCAAAATTTTGGCAGTGACCATTTCATTATCGTTTCGGTCCTCAAAGAGGGCGTAAAGACGCACAGGGCGTGCCAACCGGCCGTTACATAATGGGATCAATGTAGAGAAATCAGGGCAACCGCGCAATTAGAAAGAATTGGGAACATTAAGGAATGGACGGAGGCACTCAAACGCCCCGTTGGTGAGGCGACAAAGACGCTGGTAGGAGACGACGCTCCTGGTATAGCAGATAGCCGACTGCTCCACGTGTGGGACGCTAAACAAAGCATGGAACGCAGGCTGAAGAAACAAAAGTGGAACAAGAATCTTAGAAGACGAATCGCGAGGCATAACAAGGAAATTGAAAGCTACGCGATCAAACTGTGCGAACAAAACTGGCTCAGCAGATGCGACGAAATGGAGGGAGGCATGAATCTCTCCAAAACGTGGGGCATGCTCCGGCATCTGCTGGACCCAACAAATTCAAAAACTCAATCGGGAATAAGATTGGCAAAAGTCAGGCACGCCTTTGAAGGAGACGATGCGGCGTTTATGAATAAGTTAGTAAAAACGTATGTTGCAGACAACCAGCGTTCCCCACTCCCGAGCTACGGTGGCACACCCAATGAGGCGCTTGACGCCCCCATCACGGAGGCAGAGGTAAGGGCGGAAATTGTAAGACTAAAAACTAAATCAGCCCCGGGCCCCGATGGGATCACCAATAAAATGCTAAGGAATCTAGACGATGACTCTATTAGTCTACTAAAGGAATTCATTGGAAAAGTTTGGGAAACGAGCCAGTTGCCAGATCAGTGGAAAACGGCAAACATAATACTAATACCCAAACCGGGAAAACCCCCGCAATTGGAAAATTTGAGACCGATTTCCCTAACCTCATGCGTAGGGAAGTTGCTGGAGCACGTAATACAGACAAGATTAACGTGCTTTATGGAGCAAAACAACCTGTGGCCGCACGAAATGGTCGGTTTCCGACCACACTTGTGCACGCAGGACGTAATGCTCCGACTAAAGCATGATATCATAGACTCGCGATCGAGAGACGCCAAAGTGATCCTGGGCCTAGACCTCACCAAGGCCTTCGACAATGTCAGGCACGAGGCTATTCTCGAAGGGCTCGAAGTGCTCGGAGTAGGGGAGAGAACGTACAACTACATAAAAGACTTCTTATCGGGCAGAAAAGCCTGCATGATATTTCAAAATTTAGAATCCCCTACGATAGAGTTAGGAAGCAAAGGCACACCGCAGGGCTCAGTGCTATCGCCTTTTCTATTCAACGTGGCAATGAGAGGCCTCCCGGGTAAACTTAACCAAATCAAGGGGCTAAATTTTAGCATGTATGCGGACGATATTAACCTCTGGATTAACCATGGGAGCGATGCGAGTACGGAGGAACGCCTGCAAGCAGCGACCGACATCATTGTCGATTA
Organism: Amblyomma maculatum; assembly: GCF_055883805.1. Lineage (NCBI taxonomy): Eukaryota > Metazoa > Arthropoda > Arachnida > Ixodida > Ixodidae > Amblyomma > Amblyomma maculatum. Next base: position 124,500,774 of record NC_139345.1, on the reverse strand, counting down.
CGCGGCTAAAAGGGGACTTTCGTGCTCCCCGCATAAATCTGAGTTGTTCGTTTATAACCCGAAGTACCTCCGCTGCAAGAATAGCGGGGAGTTTCATATTCAGGTGGAAGGCAAACCGGTGCCAAAAGTAGATCAGATCAGTATTTTGGGGATGGTCATTCAATCCCACGGTCACAGCGGAGAGGTCCTGAAAAAATTAGAAAGTTACGCGATGCAAACCCTCGGGCTCTTGAGGAGGGTCGCCACTAAAGGAAGAGGCCTCAAGGAGAGAAATTTACTAAAACTAATCCAGGCATACGTAATAAGCAGAATCAGTTACGCCACGCCATACCTGGACATCAAGGCCGGCGAAAAAGAGAAGTTAGACTGCCTGATTCGAAGATACGTTAAGAAGGCGCTAGGACTGCCCACGGGTACCTCGAGTGAACGACTGCTCGAACTCGGGGTGCATAACACGTGGGCAGAATTGGCGGAGGCAGTGCGAGTCTTGATGGAGTAACTAACAAAGCGCTACGAAATTTAGACGCCAAATCATTAGCCTCTCTCACTAGGTACATGAATCAACACTGGGACCAGGGCACGCTGCCCCCGGAATGGAGATCAGCCAAGGTAACTTTCATACCAAAACCTAACAAACCTTTAGACCTTAAGAATCTGAGGCCAATCTCTCTCCCCTCCTGCACAGGTAAAGTCATGGAGCACGTAATCCTAAATCGACTTAACCGATACATGGAGCAAAACCAGCTCTTCCCCACCACCATGCTTGGCTTCCGCGCGGGCCTGTCAACTCAAGACGTCATGTTACAACTTAAGGAGGATGTGCTCAATCCCGTTTTCCCTCACATCACCAGAGCTATCCTTGCATTGGACCTGACGAAGGCCTTTGATAATGTTGCCCACTCCTCCATTTTACAATCACTGAGCGACCTGAACGTGGGCTCTCGCACGCATGACTATATTGCTGCCTTTCTCAGCAGCCGATCCGTCTGCCTACAATTAGGCACAGTAAAAACTTGCCCTTTCACGCTAGGCAGTAAGGGAACGCCCCAGGGAGCAGTTTTGTCCCCATTTCTATTTAACATTACTCTTATCCCGTTAGCGAGGGATCTTGACAAAATTCCTTCCATCTACCACTCCTTGTATGCGGATGACATCACCATCTGGGTCAATACCGGCAACCATGGCGAAATAGAATCCAAACTTCAGCTGGCCGCTGACACTGTTGCTACGCATGCAAGCAGCATTGGTCTAAGCTGCTCGGCAGCTAAATCTGAGCTCATAGTCATGGACCTAAAAGAACGGAACCCCCCTAATATTCAAGTCCCATTAAACGACACCCCCATCCGCAGGGTCAGTAGAATCAAAATTTTAGGTCTCAGTATTTCTGACACCGGCTCCAACGCCGAGACCATAAAATTAATTCGTGCTGCCATTTTGAATACAGCCTCACTAATTAAGCGTATCGCCAATCGCCATGGCGGCATGAGGGAAGCAGACACACGTCGCCTCATTCAAGCATTTTGCCTATGCAGGATCACCTACTCCATCCCTTACCTCTACCTCACACCCACGGAGACCGAGCAACCCAACAGACTTATCCGCACAGCTTACAAAAGCGCTCTCCTCCTCCCTACATCAACGCCTACTGAAAAACTACTTCAACTAGGGGTTCACAACACCTTGGGAATGCTGGTAGAAGCTCACCTCATTAGTCAGTACCACAGACTCTCACATACCGAAACCGGCCAAATTCTTCTGCGCCGAATTGGGATAAACCTACCCGGTCATACCTCGGCCACACGCAATCCTCCCACCGCTGTTAGCAACAATCTTTACATTCCGCCTCTTCCCAAAAATACCCACCCGGAGCATAATCGTGAGAGACGAAAAGCTAGAGCAAAGACTGCACAAGCACTACCCTCCTGGCGCTCCGGCAGTTTACGTAGACGCGGCCGAATATTCAAACCGACCAGCTTTCGCATTAGCCGCCGTGGATGGATTCCACAACACGATAGTCAGTGCGTCCATTCCAAATTTGCAGGATTCCCTGCAAGCTGAAGAAGCAGCAATTGCCCTAGCAATCACACACTCCTCTGCGGAGTATATCTTCTCAGACTCCAAAACAGCAATTAGTAATTATGCCCATCGCAAAATCCACTCCCCGGCCGCAAACATTCTAGCATCATCCCCTCCACCGAATCACCTCATCATCTTCCTCTGGGTCCCTGCGCACAGCGAACACCCAGGCAACACGGCCGCTCACTCCCAAGCCCGAGCACTCGTCAACCGGGCTGAGAGCGACCTGGTGCCTTCGTCTCGCAGTGCCAGAGATCGGCTTCTTAATTACCACGACCTCACCGTATTTTATAGAAATTCCCGCCTGCTGTACCCTCCTCCGCATAAATCTCTTCCCAAAAGCGACCAGGCTTTCTGGCGCGGACTTCAGACGGCCACAGTCATGACCCCTTTTCTTCTCTCTGTTATAAACCGTGGCGAAACCTCTCCTCACTGCCACTTGTGTCCTAGCACCAGAGCCGACTTTACTCACGTCTTCCTGAACTGCCCGAACAAACCCAAGCCCCCGTGGCAAGGGCCAAGACACCAGGAGCGATGGGAGGCTGCTCTGCGCAGCTCGCTGCCGGAGGTACAGCTTCTGACAGTGAGCTGGGCCCGAGGGGTCGCCGAAGCACAAAAGTGCCCGGCCATCTAGAGCGGCCTGAGGGCCCATCGTCGTCCTGCTCCCTCGCTTCCCTTTACCCCCCCCCCCCCCCCCCTAACCTGGTTCTTTTTGAATCATTAAAGTTGTAACCCACCTACCTCCCAATTAGAGAGACCAAGCACGACCGAGACGGGCAGGGTAATCCTTGCAAAAGTAGGCCTCAACCCAGACAGGGGAGTTCAAAAAAAAGTCACAATTAATAGTGAAATCAGGAATGCCTTGGTAGTCCCCCCCTTCCCTAGGAATATGCATCCAGAATGTAATGTCGAAAGAAGGGCCAAACGAGCTGAAGCCCTAGAGCGACGGTTCAAGAACATGGGAGCAAAGAAAGTAGTCTATGTTGATGCGGCAAGTGGCAGAACAGGTGCGGCGGTAGCTTCGGTAGTCGATGGCCGAGGGGCACCGGTATCCGCGGCAGCCATCAGAGGCCGCAACATAGAGACTGCGGAGGAAGTTGCGATAGCGCTAGCTTGCGTAGGAACAGAAGCCAAGTTCATAATTAGCGACAGCAAAACTGCCATTCAAAATTTTGGAAAGGGGAGGATATCGCCGGAGGCGGCCATAATCCTCACCCAAAGAACAATAAATAGGAAAATTCAGTTGATTTGGACACCCGCTCACGCTGCCGTCCCTGGTAACGAGGCGGCTCACGAGCTAGCCCGAGCTCTCTACTTCCGGGTAGCCGTCGAGCCCCCCGAACACTGGGCATACGACGAGCGTCTGCAAAATTACGGGGAAATCATCGACCATTTTAAATTGGGACGTAGACTGGTACCCCCGCCAGATGTTAGACTTAATAATAGAGAAGCTGTCGCGTGGAGGCGGCTACAAACTAATACGTTCATGAACCCGGTCTGGGCGTTTCACGCGCTACCAGACTTTAGGGACAATGATCTCTGCAAACACTGTGGGGCGAGAGGGACCCTCGACCACATAATTTGGGAGTGCTCACAATCTCCAGGGATAGGGCAAAATATTACAAGTAGAGAAGCCTGGGTACCCTGCTGCGAAGCGCGGACCCTGCGATCCAGCACCGCACCGTCCATCTGGCGGAAGAGGCCGCAAGAAGCCAAGGGCTACCTGCCAGCCTCTAATCCGCGGGCGCACGACTCCCCGTTTCCGATGGAATTAAAAGTTGTACAACCAACCAATCCGTCATTTGACGTGGTGGCTCCCAGATGGTGCCACATGTGCAGCTGAAAGTGCAGCACTGCAGCTTAGTATGCTTTGGAACTATGATCGGTTTAAAAGATATAACCTCTGCTATTTTTAGGAGACTGGTCTCCCATCATCTATAGTTGGAGAAGCATTTGATTCACATTTTCATCAACTGCGAAGCGCTGCATATATTTCCGCACCAAGCGCTTTCTCAGCATTAACATAATTTATCCGCCACTCATGCTGTTTTGCAGAACGCCAAATAAACCGATAAGATCCTCGAATCAGAGCAGATGATCTGAAAACTCTCTTAAGAAAATAGCGCAATAATAGAGTTTATAGGGAGTTTTAGAATAGGGGGACCCAAGGCTTGGAGCCCCCAAGGAAATAGCGCGCGGCAGCACAACGTGCTAGCCGAGCGGTGAGATTTAGAATAGGGTTTTTCCCGACGCAGCGGAGCCGGGCTTGCGTTCGTCGATTGCAGCGCCACGACGGTAGCCAAGGAAAAGCATTTTAATATATAAAAGCAAACAACGTTATATTATTCATCAAAAAGTACTATTATTGTGCAAAAACTATCTTAAGACTACCGGTTATATAAACCGTTTTCGTCAGACAAGACGAAATCGGCCAATTGTCAGTCCATGCCGAGACCGGGAAACCGCATTTGAACCTTCCGCGCTTTCCGCCGTCTGGTCCCCATGGCAACCAAAGGAGACGAACTCGCTAAGCCTAACAGCTCGGTAAATCCGGAAGCAATCTGAAAATATAGTGCGTTTTATCGCTAAAATTTGGTTGTGCGGGCATCATGAGACATAGCATAAGCTTCGTTGGCCTTTCGTTTTCCATGAACGCGTGACACCATGGAGCGGTGACGACGAATGTGTGCCGAGGCGAGCGGCCGCCGCTTAGCCGAGCGCCGCCATGTTGCCGTAGCCCAAGCGACCCAACGGCGGCTTGGGGCGAACGCTATTTTGGAAAAATAGGGGCCGCCCCAAGCGTTAACCCAAGACCCCAAGTACCCCAAGCGCGCCTTACGTTCTGCGCATGCGCATTTCGACGCCCCAAGCTCCTTGGGGGCCCCAAAGCTTGGGGTCCCCTATTCTAAAATTCTCTTATAATTATGAAACAAACGCTACGTCAGGGAAAATTATATATAGAGCTCCGGCGTTACATTTAAAATAACAGCGAAAAGCGGGCTCACCTTCCATGAGGTGTTGAGTCTGTTAATGAAGTCAATCATTTCATTGGACAACGGCTGCATGTGGTGTGAGTGCAGTCGGCGGCTCTGCGCCGCCGCTACGAACAGTGCACACACCAGGAGGACTTTCATCACGCCTGCAGAGGACCAAACTGGGAAGGCAAAGCAGCTTTTGTGGGAACTAGAGCGAAGTGTTGCCTTAATCAGTGTTTCTTGTTGTATTCTTCCAGATATAAAACTTCATATAAACAAATCTAGCTCTAGTAAGCTTTCTGTCAGTTACGGTATCACGTACAACTGACCAAAGAGGAAGAATATCTCGAATCCCCATCGACGCTCAAGGACATAAATATTTAGCTAAATTATGTGGCAAGTGCAAATGCCGAAATTGGAGCAAAAACGGTTTTATTGCTGTATTTGAAGCTGTAACGTCACGCATTACTTTGAGGGTGAGTTACATGTAGCCGTAGGAAAAATAAAATGGTTTTTGCATGTAGCAAGCTTGAAAGCCAAGCTTCCATTTACCTTTGGCTTCATTTACTTACACGGGCTGCAGTTATTATAGGATTTCTATCACGGCCGAGTTGTGTCCAAAACAAAATTATGAATACTATCAACGAACCTTGTCGACATTGAAGCTAAATTACGTTGCTAGTAATTTTCCATCTTCAAAATACAACGAAGATTAGCAGGAGAAGGACTATTATATGGCTGCTTACCTGTGCTGTGTTTAACCAGAGACGCTCGCCGCACTGAAAGCGAAAGTGCTCTTCGTTTTATAGCAAAGGGAGGCAAACAATTCTATTTTAATCTCATCTAGTGACGTGCCTCGTGGTGTAGCCAAATGACATGCTGAACAATGGAAGTGTTTTATCGTCCGGCCATTGTACAGAGAGCATGCAGCTCAAATGGGGTGGTCCTCTTCCGCTTACCTCAGCCCTGCATCGTTCTGAGTCAACGCTAGCAAAATATTGCTCTGCTTTGCGAAGCTACTCACCGCACATTGAAAAGGTGATAAAAAACAGTGCAATAGAACCGCAATGCTTGGATCATCTGTAACAGAATATCTGAGTGCTTACGTGCTAACATAAACTCATTATATGACGGTCAACGTGGATCGAAACTGGCGGGAACCGAGAGGTCTGTGATTTTCTCCAAGGCCGGAGCAACGGTCCCGCACGCCGGTACACGAACTAGGCTTTGAACTAGCTCTCACTGCTGTTCCTTTTTTCCATTCGCTGTAGGCGTCCCACAGAAAAAAAAGAAAGAAAGAAAGGACAAAAGAAAGAAAGAAAGATGTGGTCACAGCCGACACTGACCAGGACCTGCACGTTGCGAATGTAGTGGGCTACCTTATGTCATAGTAATGTGTGGCCAATACACGGCTGGCTGTTTCCGCTCATCATATCAATTCTGGGTAATCGACGCGCACTTCTTACGGTACGTTCGTCAATTCATGGGGCGTAACACTAGACTCACACGGTTCATTTTCGAAGAATTTACTGGCCGCTTTTTATTGCTCACTATTGTTTTGTTTTTGTTTTTTTTATTTTTACAAACAGACATCAATTACCTATTCGATCTCGTATTTTTCAAATTAAAACTCAATCTCCAAAGGTAGAACTGGAATTTAATGTACTTGTTTTGCTTATGCTACTCTCTCTCTCTCTCTATTACACATTTTTCTTAACCAGTCTGCTCAGGGATGCGTTCCAAGTCTTGAGGCAATATCCCGGCAGATTATAAGCCTTTTTATATTTGTCCTCTCCATGCGATGCGACTTCTATGAGCAATTAATACGCAATGTGGATGGGGTGGCTGGAGAACACTTGTTTCAGTTGAAATGAATCGTACAGCTCAATCGAATCAACGAGCGTTTTCTCAAGAATAAGTTGAAATGAATAGAACGAGTTCATAGCTTGTCAAGACAATAGCCCTTATGTACGGATCTTCCACACACAGAGTGAAAAGGGTAATTTTTTTTTTAATCGGCTTAAGTCGAAAGAAGGAAGTTCGAACAGCACAGTATGCGGGCAGTGCGCAGCTATGACGAGCCACCAAAAGTAGTCAAGTGGCCGTCATCATGCAGACATGCAGCATACTGCTAGGAGTAGATGATGGAGCGAAGTTTTCATGCGACGCAGAACGGCGACAGTATAGAGCGAACACAGCAAAAATAATCTTTGGCCGATCATTATATTTATTGGTTAATGAGCTAGTTCTATTCCTTCCATCCTCTTTTATAACCTTCACACTACACGACACCTCATATGTACCTCTCACAAGAGTAGATGACTCATTAAATATCACTTCAAATGCTTTACATACCTCTTAATTTTCCTTGAGAGGAAGACATGCATGTCTGACGTTCATATGCAGTCCAAGTTCGGATTTAGGGCACTTATTTTTGCAGCCCTGCTAGCATCGTTTTGTGGTGTGTAAATCTTTCATGGGGTACTTGAAATGAAATTATTTACCATGCCGCGGTGGTGCAGCTCTTACGGCGCTCGGCGACTGTGCCCAAGGATGCGGGATGGAATCGCGGCCGCGGTGGCGGCTTTTCGTTGGAGGCGAAAAGCTAGGCGCCCGTGGGATCTTTTAGTGCACGTTAAAGATCCCCAGGTGTTCGAAATTTTGGGAGTCTTCCAATACGGCGTCTCCTATAGCCTGAGTCGCTTTGGGACGTTAAACCCAACAACCCAAACCAAACTAATGTCATCTCTTTCGATTAAAGCTGAATACCTATTCGCTAACGAGATCCTGATTTCCTTTAGCTTCCCTCTCACCACTATTTCACTGATGGACTTCTTCTTTGCTAATTCATCTCCTTCCATCTTCAGATCTGTGGTCACTGCGTCGCACTTTTCCGATTACCTCCACATCCTGTACAATGTCAGGGTTACACCACACTATGAAGTAAATTTCATTTTTAGTCTCCATGTTACGGTTTCTCCATGTCCACTTCCGGTTTTCCGTTTTCTGAGGAACGTATACATCGCTCTTGTTACTGCACTTTGCAAACTCATCTAATAACTCTCCTCTACCCACAACGAATTAATTCTCCTTATTCTGTCCCTATATCGACTGACTTGCAAGGGGAGGAGGGGAGAGTTGCAAGTAGCATATTGACTCGTTCCTCGATGTCACAGACGAATCTGAAGTACTTCCGTGGGATTTTGTTGAGGTCACGGATGAGGGTTACCACATGGCTCGTAATGCTAAAAAGCAGCTCTTTGATGACTATGGCTGCAAGCTTGTGCTTCAGTAACTTGAGGAGAAACCTTTGGAGCGGCGATTGTGGTTTCTCAGGGTAGACGAATCCCGCACGCGAGCCGATGCCGTGCATTTGCTTATTGAGTGCGACTTCCGGACTACGAGTCCCGGATGAGCGTAGATGGCGACGACCGCAACCCTGTCCCCGTGGTGCTTAACTCCGCAGACGACCACGAAGCCAAGATTTAGAAGACTGTGAAGGGTTGAACTCGTTTAGGCAGATGTATAAGTACATCGGTGGGCTGGTTGGGCTTCCAAGAACCCATTCCACGAACATTTTCTCTGCATGCCCACCGATCATGGTTGTTTATTGTACCGGTTGCGTCTTGGAGGCCGCAGATGGGAGCAGTCGCTTTACAGGAAGAAAACAAAACGGCACACATGCTACTGAAGAAGACTGCGAGGCGTACTACAGGCTGACCATGCAGGTACGAACCCCACCAACCCAATACCACCACTTCACAACGAGGGGAGATGGTACTAGCCTTTGAGCGGGATAGTTGGTGTGCCTCAACTGTCTCTGTTGACATACACAAGGTAACTTTACGATAACAACGTGTTTTCAAGAAAATTGGTTACATTGTGTCCTTGAAAGAATGAAATCGGCATGTTTTCTTAGATTGCTTGGGCACAAGGTTTTATTTTTTGCTCTCGGACGCCATCCAAAGCGCGTTTAAGAAGCATTTTTCGTTTGACTTTTGTTTTCGAAAAGTTTGCAAGGCATAAGTTGAGAAAGGGGGAATTAGATGCAGGAGATATAAAGTTAATAGAAGGAGTGAAGTCCAGTTTCACTAAGATAGTCGCAGGAGGTTGGCGGTGTAGTGGTTGTCCATTGTCCCCTTCTCGTAATCACAATCGCGGTTCCACCGCAGGCCCACCTTCTTAATAGCCGTTTTCTAACTCGAGCTGTTGCTGGGCACGTCCAGAACAAGTGACGCACATTACACATCTCCGGGGCAGTGTCACAGTGAGGGCACCTGTCAGCCACTGGCAGATCTTTTTCACGCCACCAATGACGTACAGATGGGGTCAGAGCCACCCCTGCCCGAATCCGGCGCACTGATACCTCCTCCTGCTGAGTAAGACTACGGAGGAGAGGGTGCGAACACGGAGAAATGAGAGTGCGGATTCGCTGGTTCAGAACTTGTGAATCGGAAACGTGGGACAGGAACGGATCTGGGGAAAGAGTGGGTTGCCTGAAGAGTAGGTGGTGGGTTGCCTGATTTGTTAATGTGCGTCATAGCATCCGCTTGAATGTTATGTGGATCGCGAGCCTGGCAGCGAATCCAGTGTATGCGCACAGGACACAGGTACTTTGAAGAGACCAGATGAATGGACTGTGTTATTTTGAAAGTGCTTCGAACGGTCTTAAGCTGTTTAAGGGCAGTGAGAGAGTCGGTGTAAAGATTGACTTCATTGAATGAAGGAACGGGCGGAAGGGAATAAATGGCGTTGTAAATGGCTTGAAGTTTCAGTGACAGAGAGGTGCACGTACCCGCGCTATAAGTCACGTGAGAGTTCAGATGCGGATGAGAGGGACTATACACAGAAGTAACTCCTCGCTCTTCAGTACGTGATGCATCGGTATACACTATGCACCCTTCAGGAAGATGTGCGTATATCATACTGACGGGGAAGTAGTGGGGCGATTGTCCGTGAGATGGCAGTATGACCACGGAGGTAGTGTCTTTAAACAATGGAGTTGTAAAGACTGTTTGCGAGCTCTGTTTGCCATCCGCTGATCAATGAGTTCACTGAGCGTATTTAGTTGGGCGTACTCCTGAAGTACTTGTATGGGTGTTACACGGGGGAGACATGTTGTGGCACGCACAGCCTCACGATTGATAGCCTCAAGGAAGTCCCACTGTGTGTGGGTGAGACGTCGAAACTGTGCCTGGTAGATTAACCTCGGCTGGAGGAAGAGCGAACAAACTGGCGGGCCGTGTGAGCACGCGCGCCGCCAGAGCGCAAAGCTATACAACGAATCAGACCTAGAGTAGCGTGAGCGGACTTACAAATGGCTGTCAGCCACGGAGCGCCAGTCCCAGAGGAATGAAGACCAAGAATGCGAACAGTTTGTGCCTCAGGAATTGTTGAATTATCTATCATAAAATTTATAGTGGCAACTTTCCCTTTCAAGTATGTATGTATGTATGTATGTATGTATGTATGTATGTATGTATGTATGTATGTATGTATGTATGTATGTATGTATGTATGTATGTATGTATGTATGTATGTATGTATGTATGTATGTATGTATAACCTTATTGAGATGCCGGCAAACGATGGTTTAATGTGTTGTGACACTGACCAAACGTCGACCCAGTCTTATGCCCTACTCTGCATTACCTCATTTTGGGCCATTTGTGGTAGGCCGTGAGGCTTGTGATTTTCGAGCGCACCCCGGGCCCGCTGGACGGCCGATAGTTGAATGTCCTTGTCTGTACTTTACATAGCACTTTGAAGTTCGGGCGGGTATCTCTTCGCCGTAGCTTCGGTCGGGAACCTGGCACTGCCCCACATGATGTGCCATTGGTCCGCCAGACCCACTTGATATACACTGCACATATCACTCGTGTAGATGTCTGAGTGGAGGACGTGTAGCACTGCCGGGGCGAAGAGTGACCCGTTTTTTATTTGCCTTAGGATGACCGCCTCCTTTTATGTACTTTGCACAGCCCTGAAATTCGGGCAGGTGTACCTTGGATGTAGTTCGGTCGGGAACCTGGCACAGTCCCACATGATGCGCCATTGGTCCGCCAGACCTACTTGACATACGCTGCATATATCACTCGTGTAGATGTTTGGGTGGAGGACGTGTAGCACTGCCGGGGCGAAGAGTGACCCGTTTTTTATTTGCCTTAGGATGACCGCCTCTTTTTATGTACTTTGCACAGCCCTGAAGTTCGGGCGGGTATACCTTGGATGTAGTTCGGTCGGGAACCTGGCACAATCACACATGATGCGCCATTGGTCCGCCAGACCCACATGACATACACTGCATATATCACCCCAGACGGCCATAGACGTCCGACGGTCGACCGACGGACGTCCGTTTTCGGACCTTCGGACATCCGACGGAAGTCCGGTTATGTTCGATATACGTACAGCGGACGTCCGTCGGACTATCGTTCGTGGATCCGGATCGCGTCCCACGGACGTCCGACGGGCAGCCGGAGGCGGACATTCGGACGTTTCCCGGAACATGCTTGCAGGGCCCGCTATTGGTGTAAAAACTTGCAAATAACATTCGTGTAAAGCTCAGCAAGCATGTGCCATGGAAATTTCAGTCACATACTAGTGATCAATGCCTTTGTCGTGAGAGTAAAGCAGACAATAGAATATGAAACAGGTTCAAGTTTCCTGTTGTCTGCTTTACTTTCACACACAAAGCACTGAACAGTAGTGTGCAATTAAAACTTCCATCAAAGAGGCACATATGCTAGCTGAGCTTTACACAAATGCACCATTCCTGAAAACATGCTAAGTGCATAGGCATACCAGCATACGAGGTTGTAAAGCATTTTTTTTTTTGCTTTATTGCAAAAACTGCATGCATAAATAGTCTACACTAAAAAAATATCGATGTTAAGGAATGGCATGGTAAAATGCAGGCCAACTGGAGTATTAAGAATCTACTTGAATAATTTTTTTTAATTATCCTTGGCCGTGACAGCTCTTCCCTTGGGGAGGTGGTGGAGGAAAAGGTATTTATTGAAACCTAATATTTCGGAATTAGCGAGGATCGAGTTCTCTGTGGGCGGCCTCCGCAGGCCGGGATTCCAGGAGCAGTTACTATCCTGTGCATTTTCTCAATCAGCTGTTGCTGGTCTTTCAGGCCTAAGATGGAAAGAGCAGGCTGGGCTCCTCCTGCAATAGAAGGGAAAATGAAATTCAAGTTATCTGTGCTGAACTTTGATTACACATCTCCAAGGGCAACTGCCAGTTTCTCTCAATTGCTTTTTCCAGATGGCACTGTACGCATGCATCTCCATTCAGAACTGTCACATACTATATAGAAAGGTCATATAACTGCAGCAAAACGCATGCAGAATAACAAAAGATACAAACGTAGTTTGACCAGAACCTGGCATTCAGTATTTTAATGTTTTTATGTCGTCTTTTTGAACATGCCACCCTGACCAAACATGGCATGTTATGCTTGCTGCTATGCGCCCTCCGCAATGCCCAAGACATGGAGTGCACATGCAGAGAAACTAAGCATAAAGGATGCTGTATATGAACATAAAGCACAGCCAGAGCATTGCAGTATTACACAGGTACGCATTGGCGGCAGAAACCTGCATTTTGGGCGGTTTAACAGGCAGATTTCTAAAGTCATTGTTCCTGCTCTGAAAAATGTGATCAATAATAACATCATTTAAAATTGTTACCTTTTTGTTCTGTAAACTGCACATTTCGCTGGTTTCCATGTACCCTCTACCGAAGACATTCCCTGGACGTGTCGGGGGTATATCGACATCAACATCTAGGCTACAAGCGTATAGAAAGCGTCTCCTTAGAGCAGCTGCGACGAAGCAACTTATCTGATAACATGCAAGCTGCTGCAGCAGAATAAAGATACACATTTGACATGTGGCTAAAGCCCAATGTGGAAGCATAGCCCGCCGCAGTGATTGCGCAGTGTTCATGCTTCTACAAGAGTAAAAGTAAAGTTATTTGTTTACCCACAGCGCTATATGTGACATTACAATAGCAAGGCTTATAGTTACACAAAACACAAAAAGCTGACAACCACAAGCTCTTGATGTATTACCGGCAGCATGCAGCATGGATGTTAGTTACTGAAATATGGTTGCAGAATTCTGGCAACCAGCTGTGCATGTATGTCATGGATTTCTCAACTACGCACAACAAATTACAAAAAAAATAATGGTATTTATAAATGCAGCCAGCTGCTCACAAGAAACACTGTAGCTTTTTTATGGGGAAGGTAGTGGGCGCCAAAGAAACTGCCCCTGTAAAGGCGCCTAATTTGCCCCTATGTAATATCGGGGACAAGTGTGTGGACTACACAAACTGCAATCAAAGCACATAACTTTCACATCGACCAGGAAACTCGGACCATACTTGTCGATGTGAAAGTTGAACGTCAGTTCTTTCATGTGTGCAAGAGAAATAAGGTCACAACTCGTTTACATCGCGATTCTAGTCCAAAATCTAGACATACTGTCCAGAGACTTTCGCCCCCGCAGTATAAGCCACCACTTGGGTAAGAGATTAGTAACAGAAGTGTATAAAAGACATTAGTGCTGTTGGACAGCCATAGCTATAAAAATGGTATTGACATTGGAGTACTGCCTTAAGGCGGGGCCTAGGGCATTACAAAAGCAAGAGTTAGTGTCCGCTGGTCCTCATTTGAACGAACAAAAAGAGGGGGGGGGGGAAGAAATCTACCTCAACTACATGTTTTGAGTGACACCAAGCCGCAGTTAGTATTAAAGATATCACACAGTTTTGTGGAAAATTTGGGAGCGCTTTGCTGCTTTCTTACAGGATTGGACAAAAGAGCTCACCATCTTCAGAAAGGCACGTTATATAGAAATGAAAATAGTGAATTTACTGCATCTGGCCACAACAACTTGCACACGGAGAGGAAGATGAACTGAAAATTTTATACATGAATGTACGTATTTACAACAGGTGAAACAATGACCATGATCTATGCCGAAGAGGAAAGAGATCAAAATCTAGCTCAGAACAAGTTCTCCAGGTCGCGGGGCCGTTTCATTAACTTCGGGACTCCGCCCACATTTCTCATCCCCAATGACAACGAACTCACACATGACTGGCTAACAAACATTTTGGCATGTCTTTCCACTTTCATAAGTTCTTCACCCTCTCCCTAATACAAGCAATGCAAAAGGGACAACAAATTTGTTTCACAAGAAACAGAATTCAGAGAATGGACCTCGAAATGATTGGCTCACTAGGTCACATGCCAAACTCTCTCCCCTAGGAAAAAAAAAAGAAAAAAAAAATTAGAACCCATCAAAACGGTGTCCCACGTGCGCAACCATTGCCCAAAGCTTGCATCCTTGGCGGCTCCTTTTACAGGGCAATTATTGCAATTATTGGCGTCCGAGTCAGCACATTGCGGACCACATCAGAAGAGCCAACCCACATCCTCCCGCTCCACATCATACCGTCACTGTTACACACTTGCCCTTTTTCAACGCCGCCATCTCCCACCATTGTTGACATCCAGGGTTGGAATCCTCAACGAGACCCCACTCAGCGCGCCTGCACTGAATAATTGTCACTTTTATGGGCTCCCAAACAAGGAAGAGGGCCTTACACCCTTCAACCTGACAGTGTTTTTTCTTTGAACGATAAGCAGTTCTTCCAAAAGAGGTGCTCGTTTCAAAGCTGTGCTGCCTCCGGGTGATGGGTCCAGTCAGCGTACTAAGGACCCCTTAGTTGTATACTGTTCGTAAAGCTCCTTAAATAAAAATGAGCCCCCTACATGACACAGCAACGAGAACAAACCGCCTGTCCCCGCGTCTTCGAGTGCGACAGCAAAGTCCTCGGAAGAGGGGACTTCTTTCCCTCTCTGCCTACGTTTCCGTTAAGCACTGTAGCTGCTGTAGCTGCCTCTCTGTGCGCGTCTCTCCGCCTCCTGTCCGAGGGCAAGTGGGAGACGACCGCAGCTGGGCATTGAACAGGTGACCCAAAAAGAGCAGACTAATAATGGTGCCTAGCATTCCCACCGATCCCTTACAGAAATCATTAAAGAAATGAAAGCAACACATCAGATAACGCTACAATGTTTCTAAGTGCAAAGTCGACAACTCCAAGTCATATAAATATATGTACATCTCCGCACATTAACTAGACAGAAACAGTGCAGAGTAAACTAATAATTCAGTGTCTAGCAACACTATTAAAAGGGGATAAAGGCCACAGGGGGCTGCGATTATTAGTACAGTTTTGCCTTTAAACTACAATAACATACTTGTTGCAAGCTTAAAATCAAAGATTCACACCTGTCCCACCCACAGCAATGGAACACACATCTGACTCAAGTCTGCAGAGAAAGAGCAAGCTAGACTATTGCAGACGCACCCTTGGTTATTTTTCTGGCATTTCTGAGGGTGAAGAATCTGACTTGTCAGTAGCATGTATATGAATAAGAATATTATGACAGTAAATGCATCAGATTTTCTGAAGTGGCTTTTCTTTGCTGACCACATATGAGGTGAGCTATAATTTATCCAACTTGGCCTAGGTTTATTCTATGAATAACAAAGCTATAGCAGGTACACAGTCGTTCACTCAGGCTGAACATGCGAGTGCATGGCATGCACTTTTTGAGATGCCACTGCATCCATTGCAGCTGCACACCGTAGCGAAGAGGCAGACAGCGTGAAGTACCAGCCTCTAGTCCCTCTACCACCACTGGGGTCCCAAACTAGGGACCCCTTTTTTTTGTCAGGGCAGGCCCCCTCAGGGTCAGCTAGTGAGTAACCTCCTGTATTTTTTATCTGATGGCAATGTTTTCCACCACCACCCACAATACGCAGCTGCGCATCGTAGCAGATGTGAAGCAACAGCTCCTGGTCCTTCTATGCATAAGCCACTTTGCCTTGATGCATGCCTGTGCACCATAGTAAAGAGGCAGACGACATGACGCAGCAGCTCATGGTACCTTTACACATGAGCCCCCCCACTGTACTTCGATACGCACCATAGCAAATATACAGACTACGTCACACAGCAGCTCCTGGTCCCTCTATGCATAAGCCATTTTGCCTCAATACGCACCTGCGTACCTGAGCGAAGAGGCAGACGTGAAGCTGCAGCTCCTGGGCCCTCCATGCACAAGCCACTTAGCATCAATGCACAGCTGTGCACTGTAGTAAAGAGGCGAAGGACGTTAAGCAGCAGCTCCTGGTCCCTCTACACATCACCCATTTTGCCTCGATGCGCATCTGCACACCGTAACAAACAGCCAGATGTGACAAAGAAGCTCCTGGTTTCTCTACACATAAACCACTTTGCCTCAATGTACGTCTGCACACCGGAGCAAAGAGGCAGATGACGTTGAAGCTGGAGTGGCTGGTCCCTCTATGCACCAGCCACTTAGCCTTGATGCATGGCTGTGACGGATGCATTGCTATTTTGCAAACTGCATGCCACACATTCCCATTCAAGCTAAGAGTGGACGACTGTGTAAACGTAAAATACTGGTTATTTACTTCAATGAACAATGACAAAAAGTAACATGGTGGACAATGTAAAAAGAATTTGCTGCATAAAGTATGTTGAAACCAGTTCTACATCCTACATGTAAACAAGCTAAAACCTTAATGTCGAAGGGATGTCCTGTGTGTTTAAAATCATCACGCTCAAACAACTTCAACACTGACAATCATGATTCAATATTAATAATATAGATAATAATACAATACTCACTTTTAGCCATACCAAAGAAATGAGAATGCAAAGGGATGTTGCTGTTTTTCCCCCGTGGATGACAGTTTTCCATGTTCAAAGTGCTGCTTCCTGTTGGCCTACGAAATCGGCTACAGCAAATGGCATCTGAAAAATTTTTGGAAGCCTCATGCTAGTCTTCAATGAGAAAAGCATTGCCATACAGAAGCAGAACACAAATACTTTTACAACACACTAAAAGCACCAACTGCAGTGCTGTTTTTAGGATGACTTGGTAGAGGTTTTGCTGTAGCAAGCCAAATGTTAGCCTTCAATAAGGAAAGCATTCCCATACAGAAACAGAACACAAAAACTTCTACAACACATTAAAAGCATCAATTGCACAAATGCTTGTAAGATGACCAGGTACAGGTTTCCGCTATAGCCCACATCATGTGACCAGCGGTTATCAGAAGCCTTGTATGTGAGCATGATGCCCTAGATTCAATTTATGGCTATCACTGTATTAACAAGCATGGGTTTAAAGCTACTTTAATATGATAATCTAAGAACATGGTAAGAGCTTTCAGTGCGAGACATAAGCTCAGTATCATGCACTATAAGGTGCTGCATGGCTCTAGTGTAGCTTTGGCATTATCTCGCTGTCAATAATGCAGTGAAGTTTTGAGGAGCCTTTGAATATCTGTAAGGACAAAGCAACAACAATTTTGTTTTCATCGCACTTTTGCTCAACTCGTTTTTTTTTTTTTTTTTTTTTTTTTTTTTTTTTTTTTTTTTTTGAGCCCGCGGCTTGCATGGCCTCCCAGTATGCCTGTTTTGCATAAAAGAAGGCGTTGCAGGCACCAGAGCTTACAGCCCAACTGTATCGCGGCGGCGGTATGTCAAATTCGTGCCAGAACAGCGCAGAACAACGGGTCAAGAAAGACAAGTGCTGGCTTTTTTTTTTTCTCTCATCTCCTTGTCCGGTTGTTCTGCGCGGTTCGGTCCCACATGCATAACCAACATGCGCAAGGTGCTGTCCTGGTTTGTCAAAGCTGAAGGAGAGTACTAAACCTTTAGTTATTTAGTAGCTACAGCCGTTCCTTCTAGAAACTGTAGTTGCCGTAAAGCTCAAGAGAGAAAGATCAGCGGCTGTCCATTAAAAAAAAAAAAAAGAAAAAAAAAAAAAAAAAAAAAAGCTCGCGACGTTTTCACAAGTGTAGGCATGTCGCACGATAGGCTCGAGTGCAAAAGTTTTCTCGTATAGTTTTTACAACTCAGCACGTTGCGCATGGTTAACAAATTAACTCCTTTAAAGCTCGGGCAGGCACTCCTTTATCAGAGACAGAGAAGTTGCGCGGCTTACTGGCGCAGCGTCCAGTAATGCCGAGAAAGATGGCCCTCAGACTTGAGGCTGCCCTTTAGTTAGTCGGCGCGGAGCCATCCTGTCAGTCTCGCCTAAAACACTCGACCGTTCGGCTGCTGTACAGAGCTGTTTCCTTACCCAAAAGCTCACCACTATCGGTGCATCGAAAAGTTCCACTAAAGAAACAAAAGTTCGGTGAAATACTTACTTTGGAATCGGCGGGTGAACAAAGTGTGCCAGCCGCACCAAGCCACAGCAAAAACAATGCTAGCAGTGCATTACAGCCGTAGGTATTTGTAACTGCGCAGAAAATGCAGAACACGGAAACGTGAAGCCATCTTCCATGACTAAACTTCAACTTGTCAGGTGGATTGGATTGGCTCATTTCAAATTTTTTAGAGGATAGGTTCGGTTTCGTTCTTTTTGAGCTTGCTACTTGCTGCGTCTATTCAGCCACTGATTAAAATTTCACCGAAGCATCATGATAGAAAAATGTTTAATGGTCATTTACCTTTTAATCAAAAATTTTTGATGGAAGAATTCAATGATGAAACATGCGGAAAATAAAAAAAAAACTGTTTAATGGAAACGCTTTCTATCGCATCGATTCGCTCTGGCATCATATAATGCAGACTTGACGGCATTACTGATTTATACGCAGTTCAGACGAGCACGACGACTACAAACTATATCATAGCTGTGTAAAAGCAAATCCAGTGGCGGACGTACGGCGGCTGTCCGCTGGGCGAACGGATTCGACCATCCGCTTTCGTACGTACGCCGGAATTCCGGCGGACGTCCGAAATCGGCCGCCGAGTTGCGGCCGAGTTCGGTTGTCCGTCGGACGTCAGTGGCCGTCTGGGACTCGTGTAGATGTCTGGGTGGAGGACGTGTAGCACTGCCGGGGCGAAGAGTGACCCATTTATTATTTGCCTTCGGATGACCGTCTCCTTTTATGTACTTTGCACAGCCCTGAAGTTCGGGCGAGTATATCTTAGATGTAGTTCGGTCGGGAACCTGGCACAATCCCACATGATGCGCCATTGGGGACTGTGCCAGGTTGTTCCGCCAGACAGCGCATTGCGTTCTACAGGCACTGAATAATCAGTGTCTTCGACTGAAATCAACGGTGTCATGCAGCTTTCTGCTTTCCTATCGACTGCAGCCAGTTACCGGGTGGCGTTAACGAGGACGGATGTGGCGCCGGCGTCGTCTTAAAAAGCCCAGACTCAAAACTCACGCGTGATATGCTGCCGCATGCGCCAACATTGTCGCAAGCGTCAGCCAAAGCTGGTCTGCGCATGCGTGCGGTACCTGATAAGAACAATGCTGACGCTCCGATCTGTCCGTGCCAGATATTTGGCGCATGAGCACGCGTGCTGAAGCGTCGGAAACTAGCGACGGGGTTGGATGCCATAGAGGTCCCCTACTACAGCGGTCCCCATAACATGTACCAAGTGGCTCAATGAGCTACGCTTCCCTACTCCTTCATTCTCATTGTGAAATATACTCAGCTCCTCCTGCCCCTTTTCTTCACAGGCCGGCAATCATGTCAAACAAGGCGGCCGAACGCCAGCCCCAGAGCTAGGCATTTTTCCTGCCAGACCACCACTCAAGTTGCATTTCATCCACCCGCGTACCGGATCGCCTGGACTAACTGGCGCAGGGTCAAGTTCCTTCGACAGCTGGGGCGCTTTGTATCGCGTGAGCGCCACGTCAGCGTTCGCATAGGGTTGTTGCTTTCATGGATTCAACTCGGCGCGCCAGGACACGAAAGATTCCGACAGTCATCGACTCCTCTCAAACTGATTGCTGGCAACTTCACAAGTGTGTATCTCAACAAAATCGGCGTATTCATCATAGGGCTGCCTTCGCTGATCAAAACTCGTGGCCTGCGCAATTTCTACGCCTGTCTCTTCATTTTAGAGCGCAGATCTTTGGCGTCCGTTCCTGGGTTTCGCGTCGGCGTCGGCCTCGTAACCAGCTCCGCCCCCCTTTCATCCCCCCAGCGCTAGCAGCGACCGACTGATACCGCTGGATGCCGCTGACGCCGCTGGAGAGTCAAGATAACGTGACTGCATAGAACCACGTCGCCGCCATGCAGAAAGAGGAGGGGAGGGTCCCCCCCCCCCCCCCCCTGTTCCTGTGTGGCAGATAGGGTGCTCTTCAGTTGCCGACGCGCCGGTTATTTCACGTAGGCCCCGGCACGTCGACGAATACGTGACCACCTTCCCACGGCTCCTGGTTCTTGGCGCTGCGGAAGCGAGGGTATCATATTGTTTGCGTCGGCATCGGCGGCGTTGTCCCTGAAACCAACTCCGCAGCTGGGGTTTACTCAATATCGGCGTCAGCAGCATCAGTCAGTCGCTGCTATCTCTTCCCTCCTCCTTTTATCGCGTTGTCCGCTTGCTGCGCGCGCTTCTGCCCCCATCGTTTGCCGCTGGATGTACACGCCACCCCCCTCCCCCTTCTTCCTGCGAGTCTCCGGTTGTCAAAGCGCCGGCTCGAACTTAATTCCTTTCTTCGCTCCTCCTCCAATGCAACCCCTGTGCGGTGGCAATCAGAGAGCCAGATCGGTGGCGGCGGATCTGTATATGTGCACCGCCCGAGCCGAAATTGCCGCTGCCGTTCTTTGTTAAGGGAATATGTGTGAAAAATAAAAAAAAAACAATTCTGTGATAGCGCATACATGTGTTGCTCGATTTCTTTGCCTCAATTTATCGAAAAGGTGAAACATCTTATTTGCTGCGCTCAAATTTCGCATTAGGAAGTAACGTAATCGTCGGTAATTTTTTTCTGCGTGTCGTGGTCTATGGCGGCACTGACTTCGGAAATTTCAACTTTGTCACCTAGCACAACTCCACCTCCACCATGCTCTGGACTTCTGCTTTTGACTTCACAGGCGCATAAATCTCTAAGTTATCCGATTTCGTTTCGTGGAATCGGAACAGCTACAGAAGCCTGTCTGCAGTTCACCTCGCCCAGAGGCGCCACTGCGGTTTTGTCGCTGATGGCACCGCCGCGGACCGTTTCGGCTGCAGGTGGCTCGCTGATGCGGTCGCGTTGCCAGGCCATTTGCACAGGCTGTAGTACACTCCTGGTGCAGCCTCAATTTACTCCGAAACTTTCTCACTGTCTAGCCATTCTATTAGAGTGGCTTTCGCCTGATATGCGAAATCTAAGAATGATCAGGCGCAGTTTTGTCGTTTTGTAACGAAAGCTACATTGGCCACGAACTTGCGATTTCGCCGTGACGGTGCTCCGAAAAGGCACAAAATGACCTTGAGCCGTTGCCTAGCGACCGGCCTAGCTGGCGGACGCCGCCACCGTCGTTTGGTATGACATCACACCGCTTGCCTCATCGTTGCGCTCACCTTCGCTTAACAATCACTAACCAGTACTAATGACCAACTAGTCACTAACCAGTACTAACTAATGAATAAGTAGTCACAACTAGTTCTAATTAGTCACTCATCATCAACCTGACTATACCCACTGCAGGGTGAAGGCCTCTCCCATATTTCTCCAATTAACCCTGTTCTGTGCTAGCTGCAACCACTTGACCCCTGCGAACTTTTTGACCTCATCCGCCCACCTAACTTTCTGCCGCCCACTGCTATGCTTTCCTTCCTTTGGAATCCAGTTTGTTACCCTAAGCGACCATCGGCTATCCTCTCATCGCACTACATGTCCTGCCCATGCCCATTTCTTCTTAATTTCCACTAGAATGTCAGTAACTTATGTTATTTCTCTGACCCACTCTGCACGCTATCTCTTAATGTTACCCCTACCATTTTTCGTTCCATAGCCCTCTGAGTTGTCCTCAACTTAAGTAGAACCCTCTTGGTTAGCCTCCATGTTTCAGCCCCATAGGTGAGTACAGGTAAAATGTAACTGTTGTACACTTTCCTCTTGAGCGACACCGGTAAGCTGCTAGTCATAATCTGCGAGTGCTTGCCAAATGCGCTCCATCCCAATCTTATTCTTATTTCCTTTTCATGGTACGGATCTGCGGTAATTACTACCTGTCCTAAGTAGACATATTTGCCTACTACTTCCAGTGCTTCGCTACCTAACGTAAACTGCTGTTCCTTCCCGAGGCTGTTGAACATTACCTGTCTTCTGCATATTGATTTTTAAGCCTACCTTTCTATTTTGCCTGTCTAGGTCATCAATCATTATTTGCAGTTCATCCCCCGAGTTACTTAGTAAGGCAATGTCATCAGCAAAATCGCAGATTACTGAGGTATTCTCCACCTACCCTTATCCCTAACTGCTCCCATTCCAAGTCTCTGAATACTTCCTTTAAGCAAGCTGTGAATAGTACTGGGGAGATCGTGCCTGCTTGCCAAACACCTTTCTTTATGGGAATTTTATTACTTTCTTTATGCAGAACTATGGTTGCTGTGCAGCCACTATATATATCTTCCAGCACTTTCACGTATGGCTCGTCTACCCCCTGATTTCGCAATGCCTGCATCACCGCCGATGTTTCAACTGAGTCAAATGCTTTTTCGTAATCAATGAATGCTATGTATAAGGGCTGGTTATATTCCGAGCATTTTTCTATCATCTGGTTGATGGTATGGATATGATCGATAGTAGAGTATCGTTTCCGAAAACTTGCTTGATTCCTTGCTTGATTGCAGTCTAAGGTTGTCCTGATTCTATTAACGATTACCTTAGTAAATACCTTATCCGTAACAGACAGTAAGCTGATTGGTCTGTAATTTGTAAGGTTCTTAGAGTCCCCTTTCTTATGAATGAGGATAATGTTTGCATTCTTCCATGGTTCCGGTACCGTCGATGACACCAGGCACTGCGCATACAGGGTGGCCAGTTTTTCTAGCACGATATCCCCCCGTATTTTAACAAATCTGTAGTTATCTGATCCTCTCCAGCTGATTTCCCCCTTTTCATAGTTTGTAATGCTTTCTTGACCTCTCCCTTCGTCACTGGTGGAACGTCTGACTGTTTTTCCCTACCGCCAATCTTATTATGGTCCTGACTGCTTTGGCTGCAGCTGCAGAGATCTGTATAAAACTCCTCGGCTACTTCTTGAACGCCTCCTGTCAGAAGACATCATAGAGCCAGCCATCGGACCTACACCGTGGGTGTCCCCTGTGGCTATTCAAAATTCAAATCTGCATTGACATGCGTGTTGTGAACAGTGCATTCAACGTGAACGACATTTGTTTCCAATAGTGGATGACATCATTGTTGCCTTAAATGGAGCAACAGTATTCTCCAACCTTGACCTGAAGGATGGACATCACCAGTTGGAACTTGAAGCTTCAAGGCAGCTCACAAATTTATCGACACATGTTGGCTTGTTTCGCTACAAACGTCTCAACTTTGGCATCAGCAGTGCGGCTGAAATCTTTCAAAACACCATCCGCCAAGTGCTCAATGGCATCCCCAATGTCCTGAATGTTAGTGACGACATCCTTGTTTTGGGCAAACAAAACCGGAGCATGATGCCTCATTGAAAGCAGTTCTGCAGTGACTCCAAGAAGCTGACTGACACTCAACGGAAAAAAGTGTCACTTTCATCAACGAGAACGAAACTCCTTTGGACATATTTTCTCAGCTGACGGCGTTCGTCCTGATGCCAAGATGATAGCAGCCTTCCTACAAATCAAAACACCAGAGTCACCGCAAGAAGTAAAGAGCCTGCTAGGCATGATCAACAATTCAGGCAGATTCCTGAGAAATCTAGCCGACCTCACACAGCCATTACGTGAATTGACGCTGAAGAATGTTGCATGGGAGTGGACAGAACGACAGCATAATGCATTTGAGAGCTTAAAGCAAGACATGTCTGATGCATCCCCCCTTGCTTACTTTGACCCATCCAAGCCGACAGAACTGGTAGGAGATGCAAGTCCACATGGACTGGGTGCTATCCTCACACGTGTCAGTGAACACACTGCAGTGATAGCCTATGCAAGTAGAGCGCTAACAGCTGCTGAAAGCCGTTATTCCCAAATAGAACGAGAAATGCTCGCAGCTGTATGGGCAATGGAACACTTTCGCCTTTATCTTTGTGGAATTCACTTTCTTTTGCTGACTGATCACAAGTCTTTAGCATACCTGCCAACCTGAAGATTTCAAAATTCATTAAACCTCCGCGACCGGGAGGTGGGGGCTGTTTTTTTTTACTTTTCAAAAATATATCTTTTGCGACACCCTTGCTCACTCACCCACAAGCAAAATCCGTGTCCCGTAGAGTAATGAGTGAAAACTCCATTGTGTCACGATTTATTTTTGCAATGCGTTTACAGTTGCTGACTTCGCCTGCTTCAAAAACTTCTCTGTGTAGGCTTGCTCAAAGCAGGTGCCACTCTGGTGCCCTTTCACCATCAGCAGGCTTTCTAGAGTTTTCTTGGAAACAGATGAGCGAAACTTCAAGTTTTGTTGACAGAGCTGAATATTCTCTCATATTCAGCGCTACTGTGGGGAGTGGAGAGTATGCCCAGCATAACCATTGAGATTCTGCAGAATCTGGGCGATCCGTCGACATCTCGAATGCTTCCCACTTGCGACCACTGCATGTTTCACCTTGGCTCATTCAGTATGTCTGCTGGAATCTGGTAAGCTTGTATGTTGGCAAACTCCACTTCGAGTGCATCAATTGTTTCTTCTCTTATTTCCCCACTCTGCTGGGGCAGAATAGCAGAAAAAGCCATAATGAAATGAAGTGCACTGCTGAATGAAGCAGTTTCTAGAGCCTGCACTTGGGAAACTTCAGCCATTTTCAGGCTGGTCTTCCAGCAGGACCTTGTGGCGAATATAATCACATGCTGCAGTGAAGTAGAGACGTACTGCCAAGAACTGCTCTTTCTCATTTGAGGTCAACGTCTCAACTACAGAAGAGGTAGTCATGCCAATTACGATGTCTTTATCATCTTTTTGATTCTCTACAGCTCCATAGACAACTTCAGGCAATGAATGGCATCCCTTGAGAATACCTGGCCGCACAAATCAAGTCGAGATCCTCGAGAAGGCGGTTCAAGAGGCCCCTGAGCACATGAATCTGAGGAGCCTGTGACTGAACTAGGCAGTTTGTCTTCTCAAAAAGAGGTATAACATTTTGGAGAAAAAGACAGCATGCCCTGCTTAGCTCCAATGACAAAAAAAAAAAAGAAATATGCGCTCTTCACAGGTCACGTGGCTAGCTTCTGCAGATGCCTCGCATTGAAGTTTCAGTTTCTTTGCTTGTGGTGCAGAATGAACTCCTTTTCTTTTTAGTGAAGGTCCATCACAGTCGGTGCTTTTTTTCCAACAACTGCAGCAGCCTTGGGAAGGTGTGCAGCAGCATTTGAGGCCGGCGCAGGGTTCTTGGCGATTTGTAGAGGTCTTGGGAATCTGGTAAGACTCCAAAAACAAGCTCTGCTTACTGCACTGTTTTGTTTCATTCAAGAAAAAGCTAAGTAGTGGTCTCCACTGATCCAGCAGCCTCTTCAAACACTTCCCCAAAGACAGCCAACATGGAGTAGCATGCTAGGCTTACCACCAGGCAGACATCTCCAGTTGCCATTAAAATATATATCTCTCTCCAACATGTCGGCAAATGCTTCAGCATCTTCCTGACGCCGACGTCATGCAATCTTTGAAAGTCTTTCAGTCGATCTTTCCGCTTTGAGCTTTTCTCTAAGTAAAAAAAATGTCAACCAAGGCCTCATCAACCTTTACAGGAAGACATACAGCTCCTTTTGGGCGGCCAAGTTGATGAGGTGGCATGGGCAACCAACCCCGATCAAAGCTGGTTGGGCCTCCCTCAATACAGTTGAAACGGTGTTTTTTTTTTGCCAATCATGACATGGGTATTGTCCGAAGACAATGTCAACAGGTTTTCAAGAGGCAAACTTCGGGACTTCATTTCGTCCAGAATCAGATTTCCAATTTTCTGACCCTATCGCTTCCCCTTGGATTGTACCGAGGCAAAGGAGGCACCTTTCAACTCTACTGGTCTCTATAATGAAGTATGTCGCAACAATAGGGTAAAGCTGCGTATCCCTATTGTTACTTCCGTCCACAGCAATCGAAAATACCTGCTTTTTAGGGCATCCAGCAAGGGAGTCTGCGTTCGCGGCCATTTCACGAACAATTGCCGTCGTCTCCGTCCGTCCACAGGCTTAGCGTTTGGCTTCGTCGCACTTGGG
The DNA here is from genome assembly GCF_055883805.1 of Amblyomma maculatum. Classification (NCBI taxonomy): domain Eukaryota; kingdom Metazoa; phylum Arthropoda; class Arachnida; order Ixodida; family Ixodidae; genus Amblyomma; species Amblyomma maculatum. The sequence goes on along the minus strand of NC_139345.1, from coordinate 124,474,495 downwards.
GAACATTTTCCGGAAATGTGGTCCAGCGTGATCACTGACACTGAGCGGTATGTTGTGTTCAACTAAAAACGCCATGAAATGGCATTCTGCACGAATCACACCGAGGTCGCTGTCACTGCGAACAAAACTTGTCAAGCTCGGCTGGCTGTCTGCGGCTCGCACGTATCCTTGGTGCTTTTTCAAAGCGATGTGGATCTTTGTCGGACTTGCCGCCAGGTGAAATGTTAACATCACAGGCACACGTGGTGCAAAATCCGAACTTCTCTCCTTTCTTAGACGGCACGAAGCACGAAAATTCTGCTGCGTACGACTTCAAAAATACTTGGAAGTACTGTCGCGGCTTTGAACCCGCCATTGCACTGCGAAACCGCTACTACTAAAACTTCAGAGTCACACTGAGTCGGACGCGGCCGCAGATCACGCAAAAACAGAGGCCGACACCAAAGTTGTCCAAACACGTGAACAAAGGAACAGCCACTAGCCTGGCGGAGGCAGTATCGAGTTTTGGATATGGATTCGTGTTCCCCCGAGTAGACGATGGAAGTCAGCACGCTTCCAGCTGCTGATGATGATATCACAAATATGTGTTGCCCTCTCGTGGCCGCCAAAGGAACCATAATAGTGTTAACATGGCCTCCGAGATTATCCTTAAGCGCGTGTGGTGTTATCTCGGAGGCCATGATGTTAATAGATGTCCGCACTTTTTTTTCTTCCGAAAGTAAAACATTTTCCGTAAAATTTCCCGCAAGATTCGTAAAATTGTAAGGCTGGTCAAAATTCGTACATTTTACGGAAAATTCGGAAGAGTTGGCAGGTATGCTTTAGTGAGCATACTGGGAAACCCAAGATCATCACTATCTGCCCGCATTGAGCGCCTCGCTCTACGCATTCAACAGTACAAGTTTGATGTAGGGCACACCGCAGGAAGTAGCAACCCTTCCTATTACCTTTCCAGGCATCTGGTTCCTTAGATGAAAATACATGCCCGCATCGACAAAGTACCCAACGAGTACGTTAACTTCATCCAGTGCCGCAGCATCCCAAATGCATTCTCAGTTCAAGAAGTTGCTGAAGAAACCAAAGCAGACCAGCAGTTACAATTACTTGTCAGTGCTATCCAGCAGCCCACATCTAGCAGCTGGGTCTCAGTTGAACTGAAGCCATTTGCCTTCATAAAGACTGAACAACAACAACACCTGAGGGCATCGTCCTTCGAGGAATGCGCCTAGTTCTTCCCACTAGCCTGCAGAAGCAAGCAGTGCTGCTCGCCCACAAGGGTCATCAAGGGATTGTCAAAACAAAGCAAATGCTGAGAGAAAAAGTTTGGTTTCCAGGCATGAACAAACTAGTACACGCTTTGATTAAAAGCTGCCTACCATGTCAAGCAGTCGTTCCCCAAGCAGAGCAAGAACCACTTGCCATCACTGAACCACCCAAGGGTCCCTGGGAGGAAGTTTCGGTTGACTTTCGTGGTCCGTTCCCAGATGGAAAGTACGCTATGGTGGTAATAGATTTCTCGCGATACCCAGTAGTACAAGTCACACATTCCACGAGTGCGAACAATGTGCTCCCCTTGCTGCGACGAGTGTTTTGCCAGTTCGCAATCCCTGCACAGGTAAAAACTGGCAATGGACCACCATTTAAAAGCGGAGAGTTTGGTGCACTCTCAAATGAGTTAGGATTTCGACACCATCGGATCACACCTTTGTGGCCTCAAGCTAATGGTGAAGCTGAACGGTTCATGAGAACATTGAAAAACCATTTTCACACAAGTCAGCTTGAGAACACAGATTGGAAGGTAGAGCTAATTGACACATTCCTGATGTCATACAGATCTTCCAAACACCTTACAACAGGAAGATCACCATATTGTTACAGAAGCCAGTGAAACTGGTTCAGCAGGTTTACTTAGAACTAAGTAAAAGCACCGGCAAGATCAGGCACGGAACCGACTGGCGGGCGAGCACCGAGAGCGAAAAAGACGAGCGCGTGCCAGTCTCCCGAGCTCGCCACATGGCGGCGCCAGTACGATAACATTGCGGCATTGCCCCTCCCGGTGGAAAAGGCATCGTCCCGATGCCGAGTGGAGAGGTCGAGGATAACCGTAGTCGGCGAGGATGCGCGGTCACATCAAGTAGTTAAAGGAAGCAAAGAAAAAAAACACGTAGCTTGACCTAGCGGGAGTAGAAGGGCCTCATGGCGACATGTACGACTTCCGATTGTGCTTGCCGTCGGTATGAGCGAACAGTTCCTTGAGGGTCACTTCGTAGGTGACGTCGCTGAGTTTGCGTTGTACTTCGTACGGGCCGAAGTAGCGGCGCAGAAGCTTCTCGGAGCGACCCCGCTGGCGAACAGGTGTCCACACCCAAACCTGATCGCCAGGGTTGTAAATTACCTCCCTGTGACGAAGGTTATACCGTCGAGCATCTTTAACTTGCTGTGTTCGGACTCTCAGTCTAGCCAGCTGGCGAGCGGCCTCGGCATGCTGGACGAATTGGTCGGCACCGGCAGTCGATGGGTGGGCAACATCTGGCAGTAGCATTGCATCCAGCATGGCGACAGCTTCGCGACCGTACACCAAACGAAACGGTGTAAAGCGGGTCGTTTCCTGGACGGCGGTGTTATAAGCAAATGTTGCATACGGTAGTATCTGGTCCCAGTTCTTATGATCTTCGTTGCCGTACATAGAAAGCATATCGGCGATGGTCTTATTGAGTCGCTCAGTAAGGCCATTCGTCTGAGGGTGGTAAGCTGTTGTTTTGCGATGAAAAGTGCCACTGAGCCGCATCACTTCCTGGGTTACAGCTGAAGTAAATGCCGTGCCTCTGTCAATTAAAGCGATAGCAGGGGCACCGTGACGAAGGACCAGATTAAAGATGAAAAAGTTCGCAATATCAGTAGACGTGCCGCTGGGAAGGCCCGAGCAAGTCCATACCGACTTGGTGAAAAGGTACTCGCGGAGGAACAATAGGCTGCAGCAGGCCGGCCGGCTTGACAGGTGGTATCTTCCGACGTTGGCAATCACGACACGTCCTAACATAGCGCTGAACAATAGCGGCAAGCTTGGGCCAGTAGTACTTTTGTCGTACTCGTGCCAAGGTGCGCGAAAAACCGAGATGTCCGGCAGAAAGCTCGTCGTGGCATGCCTGCAAAACGTCGGTACGGAGCGGCGTTGGGACAACCAGCAGATACTGAATGTCTGTGGAAGCGTAGTTTTTTCTTGTAGAGAACGCCGTCACGCAAGCAGAACGACGACAGGCCATGCGTGAAAAGGCGAGGCGGCGATTCCTTCGAGGTAATCGATGAGGGGCCGCAGTTCGGTGTCGTCTCGCTGCTGTTGAGCGAGATCTGGCGTCGAGAGAGCGCGCCGAGAAAGACGGAGTCATCTGTTTCACTTGAAGAACACGGGATAGGGTCTCGGGATAGGCAGTCAGCGTCACTGTGTTTCTTGCCGGACTTGTACACAATAGTGATGTCGAACTCCTGTAAGCGGAGACTCCAGTGGGCTAACCTGCCTGAAGGATCTTTAAGGTTCGCTAACCAACAGAGTGAGTGGTGGTCGCTGACCACTCTAAACGGCCGACCATACAAATACGGCCGAAATTTTGTTACCACCCACACAACTGCAAGGCACTCCTTTTCGGTAGTCGAATAATTCGCTTCGGAACGAGACAGGCTGCGGCTGGCGTAAGCAATCACCCGCTCAACGCCTTCTTGCCACTGAACGAGAACTGCACCGAGGCCAACGTTACTGGCGTCGGTATGCAATTCTGTGTCGCCTCCTCGTCGAAGTGGCCAAGTACGGGCGTTGTTTGAAGGCGCTTGCGAAGCTCCTCTAAGGCCCTTTGCTGCTCGTCGGCCCAGATGGAAGTCATGATCGTCCTTTGTTAGACGAGTCAATGGTTCCGCTATTCGGGAGAAGTACACAAATCTCCTGTAATATGCACAGAGGCCCCAAAACCGACGCACGGAACTTTTATCAGTGGGGGTCGGGAAAGCAGCTACGGCAGCCGTCTTCTCTAGATCAGGGCTAATTCCCTCGGCACTCACGACGTGACCCAAGAACTTGAGCTGAATGCAAAGTGGCGTTTTTCTGGTTTTACTGAGAGTCCAGTCCCGCGGATGGCATTTAGCACGGCCGTCAATTGTTTGAGGTGCTCTTCGTAGGTCGCAGAGAAAATGACTTCGTCAAGGTAGACGAGGCATGTCTGCCATTTCAGGCCGGCTAGGACAGTGTCCATCATTCTTTGAAAGGTTGCGGGAGCGGAACACAAACCGAAGGGAAGCACATTAAATTCGTACAGTCCGTCAGAAGTAATGAATACGGTTTTCTCTCGATCACGTTCATCGACTTCGATCTGCCAGTACCCACTGCGTAGATCGAGCGGGCGTGGCGAAGTCGGTCGAACGAGTCATCGATTCAAGGCAATGGGTAGACGTCCTTTTTCGTAACTTCGTTAAGCCGCCTTCTGAGTGCTCCGTCCTTTTTAGCGACCAGCACAACTGGTGAGGCCCATGGACTTGTGGACGGCTGGATCACATCATCGCGGAGCATTTCATCAACTTGCGCCCGAATAGCCTCTCGTTCTTTCGGCGATACTCGGTAGGGGTGTTGGCGGATAGGGCGCTCGGTGGGACCAACTATAATTCGATGTTTGGTTACTGACGTCTGTTTCACTTTGGAAGTGACGGCAAAGCAGTCACGGTAAGTGTCCAGAATTGCTTGAAGGCGGCGTTTCTGGGTAAGAGACAAAGCTGGGTTCACGTCAGTTTGAACAGTATGTCCAGTGCTCTCGGGAGGGTTCTCGTTGGCCAGCGAAAGGGCGCAATGAGCGGATGGCGCACTGACTTCATCAAAATAACGATAGCTGTACCTTGCGGTAAATGGCGGTGTTCGGCACTAAAGTTCGTTAAAAGCAGTTCAGTTCGTTTATTTCTCAAGGCAAAGATCCCCCGAGCGACGCAGACTTCTAGGCTCAACAATAAATTCACGTTCGTTTCTGCGAGGCCTTGCAAGGCGGGGGGTTGTCGCACTGCACTGTAACAAACAAGCTGGTGCGTGGAGGTGGTCGTCGCACACTCGGAAAACTGGCCTGTCTGTGTAGTCGTCGCTGTGATGTCTGTACTCGTCGGAAATTGCGCGGTGAGTGGAAAAGTCCCCACACAACCAGCAATATCCATAGGATCTTCACAAAAGGTCTCAATATCAAACGTCATTTTTGTACACCCATGCGATGTCCATGCGTCCATTATTAAAAGATCATCTTTTAGTGGATATCCTCATGACCTTACCTTTGTGTGGTCGTGAAGATATCACACAGTGTACGTAACTTCGATGTTATAATGTGACTTTCAGTGGACATGCATAGTTCAGCAGATTTCTGCTTTAAATTTTGATTCGGACTAAGTGGATAGGCAGACAGTGTCTTCAAGTAAAGCCCCTCAATTTCATCTTCAAAACCCTGTTGTCCCTTCTCTGCCTCTCCCCCCCCCCCTCTTCGCGAGCGAGAAGACGCGGTCCGCAGATGACTCATGCCGTAGTGCATGATAAAAACGTGGGCAGCTCGTGTGCCGGAGAGGTTGAGGAGAACGTTGGAGAGGCTCGCTGCCTACATTCGCGATCAAGAAATAGTGCATTCTTTGTGGCGAGCGAAAAATATTAAATGCTTTGCCTGCAGGCTTGTTGTATGAAACATTTGTTATGAACATGAATAATGCGTTTATTGGGCGACGCGCTGTCACTTTCATGATATCTTCGGCAACTCTACCACAAAATTAGCGCGGAGTAGCACGCCTTTTTTTTTTTCTTTGATGGCGTCCGCGGCGTTCGTCTCGTTCCCTTCCCTGCCTCCGCTGCGCAGCCACCACAACACAATAGCACAATGCACGTGTTGTCCCTGCGAGCGAGAAGACGCGGTCAATTGACGTGTGTCCACAGATGACTCATGCCGTAGTACATGCCTATTTCAATACACAGCGGGCGAGTGGCGTCGGCGTATTTTGGGAACGTCTGCTAATCTTGGCGCTTCCGAGTATTGCAGCTTGCGCTTGGTGTAAAGTTCTGCACCCTACCAGTACATTCCTGTACAACCGGAAGCGATCCCCGGAAGCCGGAAGTGTCATTGTGCTTGGCATGCATATGTTGCATAGCTGACACAAGCTCACATCGCCTCAACCGCTCTCCGAGTTGCTGGCAGCCGCATATCGTCGCACGCGCGTCACATGGCCACATCTTCGCTGACGAAGTTGACAGCAGCAGTCATTTCAAGTTGTTAATCTCCCTGTGCATTGCCTTGTTCATGGAGTACGTTTCTTCAAAGGTACGTACGTTTCAGCATCACCTAAGAGCATGACTTTTTCTGCTATGCCTAAAGCAAGAGCGAAGACATGGGCAGCACGCGCAGCTGCGAGGAATACTCGTGCCACGTTTTCTGCTCTTGGTGAACCCGACGAGTGTGCAGAAGTGCATAAACCAGAAATGGTAGTTGGAGGGCTAGCCTGCAATGACAGCCCGGAGCCCACCTCTGTCATGTTTGACCCAGAGTTTATTCCCGCCCAGCCCGGAGCCCACCTTTGTCATGTTTGACCCAGAGTTTATTCCCGCCCAGCCCGGAGCCCACCTCTGTCATGTTTGACCCAGAGTTTATTCCCGCCCAGCCCGGAGCCCACCTTTGTCATGTTTGACCCAGAGTTTATTCCCGCCCAGCCCGGAGCCCACCTTTGTCATGTTTGACCCAGAGTTTATTCCCGCCCAGCCCGGAGCCCACCTTTGTCATGTTTGACCCAGAGTTTATTCCCGCCCAGCCCGGAGCCCACCTCTGTCATGTTTGACCCAGAGTTTATTCCCGCCCAGCCCGGAGCCCACCTTTGTCATGTTTGACCCAGAGTTTATTCCCGCCCAGCCCGGAGCCCACCTCTGTCATGTTTGACCCAGAGTTTATTCCCGCCCAGCCCGGAGCCCACCTTTGTCATGTTCGACCCAGAGTTTATTCCCGCCGCGCAAGGATCACCTGCGTCATCGGAACCTCTAGCTTTTTCTTTAATCTGCGAGCCATTTTGCGCGCGTCGCCTAGCAAATCTGCGAGCGACATTGCTGATATTGACATAAAGTCCATTTTGCGGGAGTGGATATAGAAGAGAACATTATGCAGAAGGCTGCGACCTCCCTGCTATATATATTTTTTTAACATCACTTTTTGCATGCCTACATCGCACAATGGGTTGCTGCTTTGCCATTTTTTGTTCAAGTTTTTTTTTTGTGAAAAGCTAGGCTGGCTCTTATTAGATCACTTCAGAGAATAAGATTGTTGTCTTGCCATGCGTGCGGTGCCAGCTTGTTCACACTGTATATTTTTCTGGATATTATGAAGAGTGTATGAAACTCTTTTCCATTCTTGCTGTCATTACGCTCTACTTCTCCTTGTTTTCCCCTCCCTGTTCCTTTAATTCCACTGGCTGCAGCTCAGTACTCAGGTGCTTAAGTTATTAAATAGCAACTGCAGCGGCTGGTAACAATTTTTCCTTCTTTTTGGTATTTTAATAATGAACCACAGCTACTAAACTATTGTATTTGTTTCAGTGGCTGCAAGGTCAAACATGCGGTATGTTGCAACAGTGGATGATGTGCAAGCAGCTATAAAGAAATGGCTCCAACATGCTCCATGCAGTCTTAAACAGCAACAGGAAAGGCTTGCAAACAAGGTATGAAAATTTAGCCACTATTTTGTACAAAACTGCATGGCTTGAACAAATTTAAATGAGCGAAAGCTCAACCGTGATTTTGCATGGTTTACCAAGGCTGTACACGGTTTGAATTAGGGGGGTGCTCAAGCTTCTCATTAAAAGTAGATGCGAGAGTGCCTTAACCCCACCTTTTCATTCCGCTATTTTTTTTTTTAATTTTTTTAGTTGGTTTTTGGGGAAAGGAAGGCACGGTATATCTCACTTTTTAGTGGACACCTATGCTTAATTAGGTTGACGGCATTCAGTCCCAGCGAGTTGAAATCTGAAGTTGCAGCCTGAATAGTGCAGCTTACACTCTAAAACAACTTCCAACCTTAACTGAAAAAGTGAACACAAATTATTAACTATCCTTGTTACAGAGACAACAGGTTGGGAAATTTTTACATTCCTTTAACTACGGGCACGGTGGAACTACGGGCTACGGGCATGTTAATAGGCTTATTTTCTTCGCACTTAAAGGTTTTACACCCATTTTTTTTTTTTTCACTGTTATATAGCTGTAAGTTCTGTTGCCAGCTTTCAGACAAGTTTGGTTTGTGCATGCGGCCTTTTTTTGTGACTATTTTCTGTTACCTGTCAATTTCTTAATGCGCCACTTTATTGTTCACTTCATCTTTCATATTTTCCAGGAGGCACAAGCACGGACGCAAACTGAAACCCATGAAGAGAGGAAGGTGTTTGAAAGCTTGCAGTCTTTTTGTGAATAAAACTATAATTCACGCTATGTGTTTTGCTCAACAGCTATCGCTAGCTTTGCTAAAAGTGCATGCTTGTACATCTTGGCAATGTTCATGCAATGTCCAGAGACTGATTTGGCAACGTCCTCTAGGCATCATAATTAATGTCCATGTGGACGTCCACTGTGAGGCAATAGAGACATCTCTGGAATATCCACTGGACCAATTGTGGGTATTTATGGAGATCCTCTGAATATTAAATATTTTGAGGGGTACATTTTATGGACATCTCCTGGATCTGATATGGTTGTCTGGGTCACTATGAAGTCACGGAGGTCGATGATTGCGTCGTTTTCTCTAAGAAAATCAAGGTCGAGAATCAGGTCCTTGGAGCACTCTGCTAGCACAACAAAGCAACACGAGAAAGTTACGTGGTGAATCTCGACGCGAGCGGTGCACACTCCGAGCGGCGTTACCACATGCCCTCCGGCTGTCCATATCGGGGCTCCGTGCCAAGGAGTCAGGATTTTTCGCAGAATGGTAGCAAGGCCATGACTCATAACGCAAAAATCAGCGCCGGTATCTACAAGGGCAGTCGTGTTGTGGTTCAACGACGATCGGTATCTCGGCGGAATGTAGCTCACCGTCGACAAAGTGTGGCGTGTCAGGGATCGTCGGGCTGACGGGTCGTTCGTTGCGTCGAATTACGGCGTCGAAGGTAAGCTTCTGTGATCGTCGGGAGGTCGTCGGACTCGTTGGTCGTGCGGTACGCGTCGATTGGGGGCGTCGGAGGAAAGCTTCGGCGATCGTCGAAAAGTGGTCGGACTGTTGGTCGGAGCGAAGGGTCGGAGGTCGGTCTGTGTGATCGAATCGGTGAGCGGAGGATGTTGGTCGTAGTGTCCATCGACGGCGGCCCTACCCCCGAGGGTCGCCGTCTTCAGTTTTCCCGGTGCGGACTTGGGGACTGCCTGAGGAAAGAACGGCGGCTGGCTGAAAACTGTCTCGGCGGTGGTGACCTGGACTGGCGTCGCTGGAGGGACGCAGGTGGGACGTGGTCGCTGAGGTATTGGTCGATGTCCCGAGGTTGTTCGCCATAGCGCGGTCGAGGGGCATCCGGGGAAAATCCGCGCAAGCCCATCCGACGGTACGGGCAGTGGCGCAGAACGTGACCGGCTTCGCCGCAGTGAAAGCGTCACGCGTGTGCTTTGCGAACGGGTGGTCGCGAGCTTCAGGCACACCAGTCGAAACTGGATATTGGGGTGGAGGACGAGCGGGAGGAGCAGGGTGCCAATGGTTCAGGCGCAGGGGTACGCAACACGTCGCTGTACGTCATGATCTGTGGCGCAGGTGGCTGGAGTGACGGTACTGATGGCACTGCTTGGCGGAGCTCTTCGCGCAAAATATCCGAGATGCCCCCAACACGTGGATGTTGTTCGAGAGAGGGCAGCTTTCGCAGCTCTTCGCGCACGATGCTTCGGATAAGTTCGCGAAGGGCTTCCCTGTCGTTTCCGGCCATTGACAAGCGGAAGGCTATGGCAGCGATGTTCGCAGAGCGATCACAATGTACAAATCGCTGATTCAAGGCACGCTCGATGCTTGTTGCTTCTTTCGTAAAATCAGCAACAGTGCGTGGAGGGTCACGTACAAGGCCAACAAACAGCTGCTCCTTGACGCCTTGCATAAGGTACTCTTTACCTCCGACATGGACGGATCCGCCCGGTTGAAACGGCGAGTCATTTCTTCCACAAACATGGCGACGCTTTCATTAGGTCGCTGTGCTCGTGACTCGGTCATCTCTTTTCTTGCATCGTTGCCGAATGTTGCTAGCAGCTGCCACCGGAAATCCTGCCAGGTGAAAATGGTAGCCTCATGGTTTTCGAACCACATCTTGGCGGCGTCTTCTCGTGCGAAATAAACATTCTGCAATTTTCGCTCCTCGTCCCACGCATTAAACACAGCGACCCGGTCGTAGCTGGTCAGCCAGTCCTCAACGTCTTCGAACTTGTCGCCATGAAACGGCGTGAGCATACGTGGAGTATGGCAGATCAGCTGCTGGGCACTCACGGGAAGCTGAGTGGTGGTCTGAATTGCCGCTGTAGTCATCGTGGTTCGCGGTGGGGAAACAAGAGGACCACACTCGGGTGCTAAGCCTCTCAATCGACGGCTCGCCTTGTGCACAGGTGTCGTGTCTACGGTGTGTAGATGGGCGTAGGGGGCAGCCAGAGGCTCTTCGTACATGGGACCTACCCAGAAGCTCCACCAAAAATGTCACAGAAGCCAGTGAAACTGGTTCAGCAGGTTTACTTAGAACTAAGTAAAAGCGCCGGCAAGATCAGGCACGAAACCGACTGGCGGGCGAGCACCGAGAGCGAAAAAGACGAGCGCGTGCCAGTCTCCCGAGCTCGCCACATGGCGGCGCCAGTACGATAACAATTGCGGCAATATGAACTGCTGTTTGGCAGACCAATGAGGGATCTTCTGCTGTGCTACCCTGAAGCTCATTCGCACAATGAAGACTTAACAAGGTTGAAAACAACCGCGCTCGAGAAAAAGGCATACAACAAACATCATGCTGACGCACGAAGACATACTCAACCACATCGCTTCTCTATCGGACGAGTCCTGTACAAGCAAGAGAGACGCGACAAGTTCGCTCCATACTGTGATCCAGACCCTTATATCATGTAAGCATTCATGGATCACAAATCAAGGCATAGAGAGGAAAAACAGTAATAACGTGCCACTGAAGTTTTTTCAAGGATGTCTCTGGCCTCAAACAAGCATCAGCCACAACACCACTCGATCGTGATGACATCATATATCCACCACCTGTAGTGAACCAGCCTGCACCTCCTATATTGCACCCACCTACACCACCTGCATTGCATCAGTTCTCCAACACAGCGCTATCCACAAAAAGAAAGCCTCCACATCATCTGTCTGACTTCGAGACCTGACTTTGTGACTTTGCCAGTGAGAGACCTTTCTACAGTGGTCTGTGACAGTGTGTGCACATCCAATTAACTTTCCCCAAGGAGGGTAGTGTAGTGTTTACAAACACTACAGAGTGGTAACATTCGGCTAGATGCCGATTACAATCGGCATCTAGCCGAATGTTACCACTCTGTTGGCTACTATGGAATAAAACATGGCGGCTTTACAGGCTTGCTTCATCAACGCTTCATCAGTGTCTCGCCCAATCTAATCAATCGGACCTCATCACAGTCTCCGGGAACACTAAGGTGAGGACACCGTAGGCGATGACACCTGCTCTGCGCGGCTGACGCAGGGGTAGCCGGGGGACTTGAGCTTTGGAGTTGGTGCGGAAAACACGCAAGAGGTTGCCCTCCTGGGATGACATATCGCGACCTGTACTTCGAATAGTCGGGTCGCACCTTCCACTATGCATCGGAGGCCCCAACGAGACAACCGTCACCAGCACATTAAGACAAGTACCAATCGAAACACTCTATTTTCACTTAGTGATTAAGGACTCTAATGATTTTAAATTAGGATCGTTTTTCATTTGAATAAAGCCCCCCCCCCTGCTTGTGGAATTACTGTGCATGATCATCCTTGGAGTGTATAACGCCCTTAATTTGCATTGTTTTGTTATGCAATTTTGCAGTAAACATTGGTTTTTGAGGTGTACACCTAACAGGGTTTCTCGACTTGCATTCTAGACATGGAAGTGACAACTGCAGTCAAGCTTTGGGCTCGGTGGCTGTACCACGATGCGGTCATTCAACCCGTTGATCTTCGTCATGTAGGTGCCTGCTCCCCTTTTCACCAAGGTGGTCTTCTTCAGCCTGCTGCCAGACCCTTTGGATGCCATGGCTCCCATCGACCCATTCCGTTTGGAGCCTTGCGGTGACTCGTATCGCCACCACACAATTGGCCCTTGACCTAACCTGGCCCGCTTCATTGTCATCGACAGCAACTGCCACCGCTACAGTGCTACTACAAAGCCGTCACCCGTGCACTGCGCCCTGTGGGCTCGTGGCTGTGCCACGATACGGCAATCGAACTCGCTGATCTAGGTCAGTCAACAGTACTTCCTTTTGAGCAAAAAAAAAGCAAGCAACTATTGTTTTCTGCAGCTGCCGAGCCCACAGTGTTGCCTTTCTATTGTCATAGACTGTGCTAATGTCGTTCGTTCGCTGTCATTGTTGGCCGGAGATGTCGAGTTGAACCCAGACCCCGACAAGGTGCTCGAAGAGCTGAAAAGCTGTCAGCCAGTCAATCTTAGCTGATTAGAAAGGTGCAGGGCCTGCGAAACAGTTGACATCTAATGTACTAACAATTTCCGACCAAGGCAAGAAACAAGCTGATCTTGAAATGCACCAAGACTTCCTAGCCCTACGCACCGACGTAGACTTGATAAGCACAAACACCAGTCAGCTAACCAAGTCAGATCGCCGAAAATATTTCACACCGTAACAATTTAATCTTTTATAACCTTACAGACAACAATCTACCTAAAACTTATGTGCAATCTGAAGAAACAGTCCTCCGCCACTGCGGTGAAACTCAAATTAACAATCGATCCGAAAGACATTGCGCGTGCTCACCATTTTGGAAGCCACTCAATCGGTCATTCTCGCCCAATAATAGTCAAATTTGCATTCTTTAAAACGAATTATTCCTCTCTAAAGGCACCACTACGCTAAGGGGACTGATTATAGAATTGTGGAAGACTTTTCATGCATAGTCCATGCAGCACTCGAAAAGCTTGTTGCGTTCACTTAAAGCACATCTGAAGCATTTTCGCTGCAATACAAAAAACACTGCATATTGGTTCGAAGCATTACACTTTTGATGAAACAACACAGAAGGTAAAGGAAATCTTGTGGCAAATCGACTCGTCAACATGCAGATAAACGTTCTTGTAGTATTCCTCATGGTAAACTTTCAGTTTCTTTTTTCGTAACCTACACAAGCATTCGCAGCCCAAGCGCGAACCGATTTCTAATCTTGTTTCCTCATCTGCAGGCAGCATACTCATACTAACTGAAACATGGCTAACATAAAACGTGATTTAGAGGTTCTGGCCGACTTATCTAACCTTAACGTTTTTCAGAAAGACCGGAAAAACTCCCAAGGCTGAGACGTTCTTATTGCTACTAAAAGTTACCATGTTCTTTCATTAGCATCAATTCTTACCTTGAAATATTGTGGGTTATCAGCCGTTCCACTCCTCAAATAATCAAACTAGGTGTTTGTCGATAGCAAACACCTAGTTTGCTAGTTTGAAACCCCCCCCCAACAACCCAAACTGCGTGCAGCCTTAGTGATTGCTTATATCAACTGAACACTAAATACCCTAACATGCACACCCTTCTTTTTGGCAATTTCGACTACCCTGCGATTAACTGGCCAAATACGACATTAGGCAGCACAGAAACAAAGGACTTCATTGATGTGCTTAGATTTTATCCTCGCCCAATTAATAACAAAACCAACACGTGTCACGTGCGAATCTTCTAACATTCTGGACTTAATACTAACAAATCACCCTGAAAGTTTATCAACCATTACCTACCTCCGCAGCATTAGCAACCACAAAGTCTTGCATGCTACTTTCCCCTTTGTCCCGGAGTCGCACCAAATTACCGCAAAACGCAACTCTAACTTATACAAGTATGCAGCCGAGGACGTGTATCTGAAATCTATCCGTAACACTAAATGCACGTTTTGTAAGGGCTCATTCTCACAGCCGGCTTTTCCCTCCTCCGTCACACCGGTATTTGACGGAGGAGGGGAATTAATGATGCCCGTACTCCCCGAAATCGAGTGGCCTGAGCCGTGGGTTTTTGCTCTCCGGCGGGCTGAAGATGGACCAGTGAGCGCAATCGCTTCTTACGCGATTCTACGTTACGGCTTGTGTGCGTGGGCGCAGAAAAAAAAAGCACGCGCCGACAGAGACAACAGGTGCCATATTTTGTTTTTTCTAATATACCGGGTGTCGCAGCTAAACACGACCTCCGACAAAGCTTTACGATGTTTCAGTTGATGTGTTAGCTTGTATTTTTGAATGGGTGTATTAAAAAAAAACCACCGACCCATTCCTTTATTGATGACAGAGTAATTATTTTCCTATAGATTTCTTCGATTTTGCTGATTGCCAAGAATATTATTGGAGTGTGCACTTACGCTGCTCTTGGATACTGGCTTGATATATATTCGTGCCCATTTGCTGCTACGTAGTATGCGTGGTATTTGCACTGAGGCTGAGATAAGAAGGCGTTCCAACTCCAAACTGCTGCGAGAAGTCGCGGCACTAAATGTGGAATATAAGAGACGGGGATATTGTTTTCATATGAGGCATTGAAATAACACCATTCTCAATAGATCTGGAATTTCACTCTCTTCCATTATCTGGTAAAAAAAAAAATCAGTGGGTCCAATTGAAAATTTTCCAACTGAAATAAAATGGTAAAAAAAAACAATTGTTTTTGCCACCCATTGGGCCTGACCCTTTGATATCGATTGGTGCTTCCAATTGGAATTGGTCACCCATGAAAACCAAATGGTTCACCTGTTGACATACCGAATGAGCCGAAATGGTTTAAACTCGCATAGCTGAAAAAGATGGAGATGCAATTTCAATATTTTCTGTCGAGGAGTTACCGGGGAGCCGACTTTTACACAAGTGGACTGAAATTACAAGTTTTTACAGAAATCATGAGAGACAAGCATGCATCACACACAGGGAACTAACAAAGTTTCAATGTATATATCCACAGGAAACTTTGCAGACTTATATATTCCATTCGTTCAACAGTGCTGCTGGGACCAGTGACACATCTCTGTTATTCAGTTAACTTATTTGATTATGCCTGCACTTACAGTGGACATGATAAAACCAATTAAAATTAAGCAGCATATACTTTTTTAAGAACTTGTGTTTTTCACTGTTATCTCTTTATAGAGGTATTTGTATATGTGCTTACCTCAATCAAGGATATCACTGACTTGACTTTCCCAATTGGGAATGTTCCTTCTGACCCAGTTAAAACCAATGGGAAGCCTAATTAGTTTCGTGACTCCCAAATGGGTGTGAAGAAGCCAACTTTACAGAAGAAACCCATTGGGCTTTCCAGTTGGGAATGAAGAAACCAGTTCGGTTAGACAGGACCCATTGGACAAACCATTTGGGATTTGCAAAACCAATTCAATCTGACTGGTGATCCCAAATAGTTTGATGTTATTTGTAAACGGCATCACTGATAAAGGAAGAATAGCACTTGCAAAAAAAATTCAGTCATTTGGACAACAACAAGCGACATGACGCAAAGGCTAAATTGCATCTGATGCTATAGTACAATATTTACAAAACACTTTCGTTGCTTTCTCACTTTTATCGCTGCACTCTAGAAGTGCAGGCGATAAATTCCTGTTGCTTGACAGCAAGGAAGACTGTCACAAAGGTCAACACTAAGGCGGTGCAAAATGAGGAGTGGCGCGCGTCGATCGCTGGCAAATATTGCAAGTGTTGAACAGATGCCTGACTGCGGCAGCATCCTAATAAAAATAAACGAAAGCCTGCACGATATCGCCGGGAAGGGGTCAAAGAACACGAGATGTCGGGAACACAAAATAGAGGAAGCAAGGAAGGCGAAGAGATGCGAAAAGAAACACAAGGACTACGAGGCATTAGCCTATGTGTCCGCCGACACTGCCTGGACTAAAAAAAAAGGTGGGGCCAGAAGCAGAAAAACCACGGAAAGGCTGAAAAAAAAAAAAGGAGGGAAGAATTGTTAAGCAAAGTGAACGAAAACTATTTCTGTGAGAAAGATGTACGCTGCCTAAGCAGCGGCCACGCGCTATCAAGTACAAGAAATAAAAAGGCCAACACAAGAGAGGGCATGTGCCAAGTGACAAAACTTCACTGTTATCACGTGATCATACCCACGCAACACCCCAGAAACGGGTGCCCCAAAGTCCCGGCATAGTTTGTTTCCAGATGACTCGCAACCCCAGCAGGAACCACTGTAGCGTCCAGTATGACTGATTTTGTAGCACAGCCACAATTCGACGCTGAGCTCTTAATAGAGCTTGTGAGGCCGCATCGATTTGTGTATAACAGGCAGCCACTTTAAGGATACGCAGAAGAAAGAAAATCGATGTGCCCTGATTGGAAGAGCTGGGCAAAACAGGTGAGATATATTGGTGTACTTTCATTTTGCACGAAGTGATAATGAAAGATTTCAGGTGAAGCTGAAATTTATGATCAAGGATCAGTGGCGGCTTAATATCCAAGATACCACTAATATATCAAGCGCTGGGGTGTCCAACGTGCCAAAGATAACCTGGCATTATTTTAATATGATGGAAAGCGTGATGGCGAAGAGAGGCTTGGAACGCAAGTGAAACATTGGGTGTGGAAGGCGCCAAAAAAACACTGCCTTATCTATTGCTCTGCATAACTGGCAATGCATCCTAATTTTTAAGATGCTGTAGCTTCATATACTAGCTTCACATACCTTCACACGAAGGTAGTTTTACTTTAAGAGGCAGCTTTGACACAAAAAACTCACTTTTGTTTCAGGGTTGACTCGAATTTGATGCTGCCGAAGTTTCGGTATGATAGGACACAAACGTAATTATCTGCATGCTGCTCAGATGAAATGCGATTACACTTGAAATATTTATTTAGTAACTATAACATGAAGTACAACTATCATGAAAGAAATTAATTTGCAAGCGGGATCCTCCTGCATCTGGAAGCGGCGCGATGGCTAGACTCCTCATGGTACTTCTGTTTAGTAATATTCGTGTGCTCGTTGGTCAGTCGACTAGGTATAACTCCTAATGAATTCTGCCTACTATTAATTTGCATGCGGTTTAAGAACTGTAAGTGCATATCAACTGATCAAATTTAATAACTGTCCAACTTATTTTTAAAGAACTTCCAAGCTGGACAGCGAAGATGGCCATGAAAAATATGTGCAAATAGTTTTACTTGGCATTTCTGCGCACTAAGCAGATTTAATGCATTATTTTTAACGTCGTCCCTAAGCGCAGTAATGGTGTCGGGAACCTTCCGACAAAGAACGTTACACCCCTGGTTCCTCAGACAGAAAGATCACAAAACAGAGCATCGGGAGGTGCATAGAAACCAAGAAAGTAGGTCACAATTCTCTTATGATCATTTGCCAATTGTTATCAAATGACAAAAATTCCCAGATTAGCCATATGCAAGTGCTCCAGTGAAATGTAGACGGGGTTAAAAAATCCTCTTGGGTGTGTGAAATAAACTTAATGCTGTTGCGAGTAGTATGGCGTAGTCTGGAGTATTATATTCTTTCTTTTTCTTGTGACAAATTTAATTACTTCACACTAACTTTCTTGGTCTTTGAATTTTATCACGCTCCCAGTTGATCACGCTGAAAACATGCGCTTGAAATGTTTGCGCTAAGCTACCATAACAAACTTTCTTCCCCAGGCTTAAAAAAGTAATGATTTAAAATGCACCTATGAGTATCACGCCTTGCTCCCAGTGTAAACTCAAAGCTCTTTGAGAGGGAGCTTTTACAGATAGGCAGAATTTTTTTTTCGATATGTGCCAATGTACCAATGCGAGGTAGCTTTAAAATACTTTAAAATATGTACCAATGCGAGGTAGCTTTAAAATACTCGAAAACTCCGCAAACAGGTGCCAATTGATAAATGTGTGATGATGACATACTAAAAAAGGAGCATTATTTTTGTTTCAGACGCAAAGCCAAGGACTCGTCCAATGACGACGACATTAGTTGGGTGACTGGGGCATTTATGGACGCCGTCAATACAATGGCGCAGGAAGAAAGACTCCATCACTGCAACTTTTTTTAATTTTTGGCAGAGTGAGCAAAAACTCAAACCATCAATCAACAAGACTGTCTGATGGAAAAGTGCCACCAAGCACTGCTAGAAACCATAAATGAAACTATTTATAAAAGTGCACTTCTATATTCTTGTTATTAAATGGTGTACAGGCTAATATTCTTCTGTACCTGTACTGACACCATTTAAGATGCATGTGACATAGACTGGACAAAGGAAGTGCCAATGAACACCTATAGTAGTTGGATTTTGGGCTAAGTTGCACACACATGTATTGACGTGGTACTTTTCCTCCTAATTCGCAATTATCTTTCACGCTATGCTCAATAGCGAAAATAATTCACAACACTTTCCCTACCTCACCAACTGTTCCCTTCATTCCTTCCATATATATATTTATATGTGCATGTGCTCGAGAAGCCCTTAGGAGAGTGCCATTCTGTATAGCTGTCTGTCTCTGTGGATACAAAACAAAGCCGGAAGAGGAGGAGGGGGCAAAAATGTGTAGTAGAATGTTTAGCAGGGACAACTAGCAATTCAAAAGACGCTTTCAGGCTCCCCCCTCAATCCAGGCTGTTTTCCGGGACCAGAAAAATGAATGTCTACTACTAGGTAAGTTGCGTGTTTTCAAGCATCTTTTCAATTTGTAGGGGTTGTTTCACATCAATACAAGGGGTCAAGAGTCTGACAGCATGACAACGCAAACAGTTCGATTTTCCTTTTTGTCTGCCTTCTGCTTTCTATATGTTACGGTCCTGTCTTAAGAACTAGAAAGGCATTTTTCACTCCATACTACAATGATTTTCTTTATTTATTGTTACACCCTTTTTGCCGTGCAAATGTTACCATCGCCCCACCAGGTGCAAAGAGGGATATCGTAGAAAGTACCAAATAAATGTTTAAATATTTTGTCTTTTTTTGATGACTTTACAATATCTGCTTGTTTCTAGTTACTCAAATATTTGCAATTATGAAATAACTGATGCAATAAAGCAGACAGAAATGCAAGTATTTATTTAATGATCGTGCTACTGCAGAGAGGCATTTTCTGAAAATAGAAATGCAGAGAAAACAAACAACATATACCTCTAATTAATGCGAAGCAAAAGAAAGCACAGATAAATATCGCCTAGACAATACTCACAAATTCAAAATGCAAAGAGAATAAAAGAAAGGCTGATCAGGAAACGAGTATAGTTATCAATAAACAGTGAGGTTTCAAACAAATTAACTATCACACATCTGGTTTCCTGTAAAATAAAAAAATGCATTAAAAGGCAAAGGCAATAACATACCCGAAAGAGGTAAAATTAAATAAGGCACAGCAGAAGTGAAGTTATTAAGAACACTAACAGATGCGGCAAATAAAATCACAGCTATAGTTGCGGGGCAGATGGACCTTGTATCTGTGCTCAGGGCTGCTACAATATAGTTGCAGAAGAAAGATTACATAACATTTTGGGGAAATGGGGAATAATGCTTGTCGATAAAACCTGACAAATTCCAAGTGTTTTATTAATCTGCAACTAAATAAATTCATGGTTTCAATTTTCCCTCATTGACCATTAATCCTATATGAACAGACTGCCAAGTAGGACATGACAAATAAATATTATTGGTGCTGCTCGTACTGCGTTACCAATGCGTTCATTTCATTTAATGAACATAGTGTAAAATCTCGAACAGAATAATGTTATAAAAAAATGCACTGTATGGAGATTCTTTTTGGAGGCCTTCATTAAAACTGTGTAGTTAAGACATGCACTTGCCAGATTTCAAACCAAGCAGTAATTTCTAGCGCAGCATCCCTTATAATTACCAGTCGTGTCTACTTTTAATATTTTTCAGTGGTCCGATATATCTAACGTCCGTCGATTACACTAAAGAAGTTTTACGATGTGGGGCATGATATTACCTGCCAATTATACAAAGCAACGTTTTTCTTTGAATTTTCCTGTTTAGAATCACTTGGGAGCACTTCAGCGTATAAAGTCTAACTGCCAGTCTACCTGCCCTGCTCCCATAAACCGTCTCCCTGAACGTCTGGCACACACACTCAGCCTCATGGCACAATCTATTAGAGCCAAAATGTGTAGTAGCTTCAACAAACACTGGCACTACACTGCCTTCGCTATGCCATTCCCCCTTAACCACATCTCCATTCCACATTTCTCCGTCGACTAAATTTGAGGGGCAGTAGTATTTTTGGTCTTCATTTTGAGTGATTAGGAAATAATGCAATGCTATGCTAGCTAGAACATATCTATTTACATTTTCATCACTTTTCTTGAACTGCCTGATCGAGAAACTCCATCGACTGAAGGCATTCTCAATAATGCGTCTTCCCCTTGAGAGCCGATAGTTATAAACCCTCTCTGCATTAGTTTTGAGGCATCTTTTCGTGTAAGGTTGCATTAGATAAGGTTTCAGAGGAAACGCTGTGTCGCCAAGGATGACATGTGGCGTGTGAATTCCGCCAGAAAGTGCAGCTGCTATGGGACGCCCAGGAGCCCCGATTCAAGGGCTTGGTACAGCAGCAACCTCCCGAATGCTCCGCCGTCGCTCTCACCTCTGCATCGAACCACATCGACATACAGAAACTTGTATGCAGAATCGCAAACCACCAGTAATGTCTTGCTGAAGGTGCCCTCATAACTGAAGTTCTCAAAATCTGAATTACTGGGAGCTTCTATGGTAATGTGCTTCTCGTCAATGCTACTTATAATAAATCGTGGAAATTCATTGCCCATCATTATTAAAAAACAGTGTAGCTTCTGAAGCTCTTTAAAACGACTGCATCATAAGGGCATAATTACATAGTCTTCACTACCTAAAAGTATATGATCATGCTTAAATGCACCCTCCAGTATCCATAGTTGATCTTTATGAGAAATGTGATTTGAGGCATACTTCATAAACTACACTAAATTGGAATAAGCGTGCAGTACACAAAAATCGATATTTTGAAGTGTTCCTCACCTATGCAGTTGGGCACGTTCCAGCGGTGTGCAAACCTGTGGGCAACGTTCAGCCATACTTGAGAGGTGTGTGATGAGAGGCTAGTTGGTAAGGCATTCTGATGACACAAAGTTTTATGTCTTCAGCATACTTGAGAGGTTAGGGGACACTTAGTATATTCATGTTTCAGTGTCCCAAACCACTCTTGATTTCTCCGATATCACTGTACAAGCAGTTGACCTACCCATCATGAATGCATACGAAATGCTGTGCTGGCTGTCTCCACTGGCTAGAAATCTGCAAGAGACTTCAATATTGTACACACAACATGCTGCACCTGTAGTCAAAACCATGTTAACTAAGCAAAGAATGAATGCAAATACAAATTGTACCTGAGTACGAATTCCAAGCGGATTCTCTCTGAAATTGCCTGCCTCCAGTTCATGACAATGCCGCTCGATTGACGGTCCAACTAAGGCCAAAACCTAAAATGTGGAAGGAAGCATTCTCATGTAACTGAAAAATAACTGAACCTATATAGTGCTTTAAATTTACTACAAAGACTGAAACAGCACTTACTCAAAAAAATAGTTAGGGTCTGGCTGTCGCAGCAACGGGATCAGCAGTCCGGAGTGACAAAAATTATGGTGCCTTTACATGCTTCGCATACAGACACTTCTCGGCCGTCGAGTAGGCCTTGCGTTCTGTTGCCCCCACTTCCGAAGCAGAAATAGCAGACCTCCCAGCAACACGAATGAAGAGCCGTTGTCGTGGTGGCTCGCCATCATCGCAATAAGGCGACGAAGTGCGCCGCCGGAGAGTTTGGAGCTGAACTGCCTGGTTAGATATGTTGGGTGACCGGTACAGAGAGAACCTAGAGCTGCTGCCGCAAATGATGGAGACGAGTCAATACCCTCTTTCACAGCCCAGCAAAAAAAGTTAACCTGTTCATAAACAGCGCTGACAGCAGTACTATGCTTGCATGCCGAAGTTCGCAAACCCAAGACTCTCTCCAAACAAGAAACAGGTGCTTGCCTAATTGAAATCATGCGGAGCATGCCCCGCAGACATTGAGCGATAGCCTGTAACGTAGACGCACCCTTTAAAAAAACGAAAAAAAAACTAGACAGCAGGGAGAATGGAGCGAACAGAGAAAGCCCGGGACAGTAACGGCAGGTACGAAAAACCGGAAGGCTCCAAGCTAGGCAAGTGGAGGCGGAGACGACAGCCCTTCATGGAAACAAATAGAAAGAGGGAGTGAAAAAAAAAGAAAACATGGGAGATAAGAGGAGGAACAGAGGAGGAGGAGCAGAAAACGAGAGTTTCTTCAGACAAACTAACAATTAAAAGAAGAGAAGAAAAAAAAATATTGGTGGTCGAAAGGAGCCGCACGAAAACATCATACATAAAGAGGAGAAGGTCTAAGAAAGGCAATAGCGAAAAAAGCACATTAAGGGAAAAGTAAAAGGGGGAAAAAGCCAGCAATCCACCGATCAGACTGCTTGCCGCTTCCTCTAATGAAAGCTGCGACGGAGCCTCGTTTCCACGGTTGCTACGGCTTTCAAAACCAGATTGTTCCCGACAGCCTATACCAGTGTGATATTTAAAATAATATTGCTTAATTCATAAATGGCGATTTAAGAGCAGTCTCAAAATTTCTGGCGAGAGCTATGTTTCTGTGTTTCTTCAATTTAGCTGATTATCAAGAGTAATGTTACTAGAGTGTGCATTTACACTGCGCTTTAATACTTGTTTCTTACATTCGTACCCATTTGCTACCGCGCTGTGCGCACGGTACTTGCAGTAAACTGTGGAGTCGTGTACAGCGTATGGCTATGCGTTCCAGCCCCAAAGCTCGAGAGACTGACAACAAATGCTGATTTTATTTTATTTTGCAATATGCAGGGCGTCACAGCTAACCGCGACTTACAAAAATTTGCGTGAAATATTAAGTTGGTGCCTTGTTAGCTTGATTTTTTAATGCTTGTATCAAAAGTCTTGGTATATTGCTGCGAACAATTTTTTTTATTGATAAAATAGTTCATTATGTTTTCTCTGACTGCGAAGAATAATTTCACTAATTGTGAATTTTACTGATTGCAAAGAATAATTTTATTGGAGTGAGCATTATTTCTACTGCTGTTTAATAAATGCTTGCTATAATTATACTCATTTGTTTTGGCGCAGTACACGCGGTGTCTATACCATTACCGAAGCCGAGATGAAAACACGTTCTAGCTCCAAACTGCTGCTAGAGCACGTGAGACAGCACGGTTCTATTTTTTTTTCATACAGATGTGGAGCACACAACTTCCATCGCTGCAAGAAGGGCAGCCTCCACCTCTGCTTTTTTCTTTCTTGAAAAAGAAAAAAAAGAAAGCGCTGACGTAGAGTAACGTGGGAGCTGCAAGGCTCGGCCCGAGCAGGTTTGACGGCGTCCGGCACCCTCTTTCTGTTTGAACATTGCGCCACACCATCTGTCGTGCGGTGTCCCCCACCGCTGCCGCCGCGACGAGAGGAGCACCGGCTGTGAAAATGAGGCCTAAAAGACCTGTTGAGAATATTAATCCACAACCTGCAAAAATTCTGGCAAGTAAACCCTCAGCAGACATGCACTATCACTCTAATACACTAGGGCAGGAGGCCAGTGATGCTGAATACACAGACATGCTTAACACTGCATTCTCATCCGTATTCACTAAAGAAACTGATATGTCACTATCTGCCGCAGCTACTCATTCGATATCCCCAATGTCGCCTACCACATTTCCTGCACATAGGATCGCTTGTATTATCAAAAACATGAAGTTATCGTCAGCAGGTACTGATGAAATTACTTCTAAACTCTTAAAGAATACTCAGCATGTCTGCGCATTATACATTGCCCTACTTTTGGCACAATCACTTCACACAGGTAACATACCCAGCAATTGGAAAGTGCGAAAGGTCATCCTAGTCTACAAATCAGTTAACAATGAATCACCTCTTAACTACCGTCCCATTTCTTTAACTAGTGTACCATGTAAAATCATAAAACATGCCATTTATTCTCGCATAATGAAATTTCTTGACTATAACAATTTTTTTCATCTTTCACAGCATGGCTTTCGCAAGGGACTGTCCTGTGAAACACAATTAGCTATTTTTATTTATGATCTGCATATGAATCTCGATTCTAACATTCAAACTGACAATATTTCTGGAATTCGCTAAGGCTTTCGACAAAGTGCCTCACAAACGCTTGATACTAAAAGTTGCGCAGTTAAATTTACACCTTATTGTACTAGAATTGATAAAAGAATTTTTAGCACAAAGCATGCAGTTTGTCTATGTTAATAACCAATCTTCTGATTTTTTCCAGTAACATCAGCATCCCCCAAGGGTCTGTGCTCGTCCCTCTGTTATTTTTTATACACATAAACGACTTACCCTCGCATGTTTTTTCTAAAATATGCATGTTTGCCGATGGCTGCGTCATTTACCGCACGGTTACTAACACATCTGATCAGCTAGCTCTTCAAACGACTTGACCTGTGTATAAGACTTCCGCAGATAATGGCTCATGGAACTCAATCCAGTTAAATGCAAGCATCATTCCACTGTAAACGCAACCCCATTCTTTTCCCCTACTTCATTTTATCTCAGGCGTCGGAGTAGAACTAACCAATCTTATATATATGTAGGCGTAACCCTGTGCAAAGACTTAACCTCGAATCTGCATGTCACCAACATCCTATCACCAGCTAACAGATCTCTTGTTTCTTAAAGGAGTACAGACACCTATTTTTCAAGCGCTGGAAAGAATACGATCGCTCTCGGTGCCTGACAATGTCAGTAATGTCCGTGCCTTCGGGCGAAACAACGTCCCAGTACTAAGTATTCTATGCTGAAGTGGTGCTCGACGCCGAAATTTCTTTGCACTTGCGATCGCAAGCAGACGAAAAGCGCTACTCGTATGCGTCATTGGATTCTGTGTTTATGCTTCATCAGCCTTGCCAGTAGGAGGTGCTCTTGCGGCATTTTCGCATCTTTGACACAACTGTGCACTCGTGCTCAGAGATCAAAACCGAAACTGGTCCTTATAATTGCCCTGATAATTAATTACTTGAGCTGTTATGGGGCTTTTTGGGTCGCATTATGTCTTGGATCACCATGGATCGATTAAAGCAAAAATATTGAAACAGAAAATGTACGTGTCTATACTCCTTTAAAGGGCCACTCTCCAGTGAAGCCCCTTTTAAGCAAAGGAGCCCAGTGTTTCGATCAGGTACCGGAGATAGTCTGTGCAAAATGCTACAGTGACACGCGCGCCGCAAAGCATCGAAAATACAATTCAAAGCTCTCTCATGCTCTCCTCCGGGAAGCCAGCTTCCCCGTTTCCTGCGCTGGCCCGACGGGCCACAGCAATGACGTACGTACCGCGAACGATGTCCATTGGTCCGTCTCGCTGACTGACGGGAGAAGGATGGGTGTCTACCGCTCGCAGCGCGCTTTTCCCTCGCCACGGCCAGACTGAATCCAGCGGCGCGCGCTCCCTCGACCGTTTTTTTTTTTTTTTTTTTTTTTGCGCTCGCGGAGAGCCACGCCTCACCTCCCGCCAAACGCGGAGGAGGAACGGGAATTTGTATTGCGGAGGCTGGACGACCTCGGGCAGGAGAGTGAAAAACCTTTGCGAGGGAACGGAAGGAGAGAGGCATGACAGAATCGGGTGATTGCGGTGGCTTTAACTGCGTTATTACTTACTCTTTTCAAAAACATTTTGCAGACTTGCGTTCTAGGGGCGAAGTCTCACAGTCACCGGAGAAGAAAATATTTTCGACCGGAGGGTGGACAGTGGGCCTTTAAGATGGCACTTGCGTCACGCACCACCAGGCACAAAATTTCTCGCATAGAAATAATCACTGATACAAACAAAACTAGAATAGGCATCCCTCATCTGGAGTCCAAACCAAATCTATCTGATAACTTCATTTGAATCCCTACAGAACTGAGCGGCTAGATTCAATCATTACTGCTATTCATACAGTGCCAGCATTTCATCTTTAAAAAATAAGTCCGGTCTAAAAAATTTTGCATGTTTTGTCGAATTGCCAGTATGTGTTTGTTCCCTAAATTTCTTTCTAGCTCACTTCAAATTCAGCCCTCTGGCCCACATTGGTCATCCCCTGCTATTTACCTGTCCACAATCCCACACTACAACATTTGGAGCATCATTCCTTCAGTGCTAAGCTGTAGGCTGGAACAGTATTCCACACAACATTTTTGAAATCATGTACCCATCCATATTTTGTAATTGCATACCTGCCATATTTAACTAACAATATGTTTATTGTGTATATAATATGTTTATACGTGCATCCACCCCTTATGTAGTACCCGAACTGGGGGTCTTTAAGGTAATAAAGTGATATGATGTGATGAAGCATCTAATGAGGAAGCAGTGAGTGCTAAGTGAGAATAAGGGGCCGCTGTATTGAAAAAAAAAAACTGCTGCACACAGCCACTGATCAAAGCTGCCATCACTAATTTGAGGTGAATACCATTCATGAGGTATACCTTACTGGCCCCATCAAGTCCAGGGTGTGCATTGCCGGCCCAGTCGGGGATATCTGCCTCTGCGCTGCTGTCACATGGAAGTAGTGCGCAGACAGCAGGCATATAGGACATCCTGCACACACTCAGGCGCTGTAGTAGCTTCGTCACTGCTCCTTTATCGAGAATCGATGAGGTGGATAGTGACCTACAACCAGATGCCTCAGTCACTATCACCATTATCATGTTCGTAAAGTGGCTGGTCCCCAGAGAACGTTCCGGCCATAAGCATGTGATCATGCTGGAGAGCTTAGAAAGTGGTTGGACAGTGTGTACTTTGAAGAAATAGACATCCACAAATTACTCTGTAAATAAATAAATGCCACTCTTTATAACTTTGCATTTCCTTCGTTGGAATAGGGCAAGTCCACTTATTACGAACTTTGGATGCAACGGACAAAACCTATGTGACTGTCAAGCTCATTGTAAGTGGGCTCGGCTGTACCAAGGTTGCAGCATGTGCTGGAAGAAAATAAAAGTGTTGATAACCAGGCAAGACGCCATAGCCATGAAGTTCATGTCATTGGCAATGAAGCAACAATTTTTTGAAACAGGACAATGTATTAGAATATTTTTACAACCTTCAAAACTGAACCGAAACTATGTACAAAAAGCAGCAGGAAATGAATTACTTCTCAGCCCCTTTCACTATTGCCATCATCAATTCTGCCGTATGTGACTGGCTGGATGCCAAAATGGTCAAAAAGGCACGCCACACTTTGGCAACCTGCAATGAAAAAAAGAACAAAACAGAAAGGAAAATTACCACAGCACATGACAGCTTTTGTCACACCACAGCAAGCAGCCAAGTGTCAGAATTTTGAAAGGTAATCTAAGCATAAGTGCATAGCAGCGTGTCTTTCACAAATGTTTGATGAGTCCTAGAGGGGCAGACCAAAGTTGTATTGTGTTTATAGGTTGTAATTAAAAATAACAACACTACTTTCAGAAGAGAGGGAGCTTTCATAAGTTAGCAAGGACCAGAAAATTGGATATGCTTCATCGCTATACTGTTAAGATCAATCATATTCAGAGCTGCACGAAGTGACCTGACAGTTGTTTCTTTGGAGACATGGAGGTCTTATAGCAAGGCACAATCCAAGGAAATGTGCCATTTCCTCCCCTCCTGCTGCAGTGAATTAAGCTGGGAGGTGACTCAGCCAAACATGCCTTCCACAGACATGCAGAAATTGAGGTGTGGTTTTCAGAGGTCATGAGGACAAAGAGTTCCCGAGAGGCTGATAGCGGCGGCCAATTTCTGGCATTTCTCTTTGTTCGACAGAACCAGCTGTTTGCTAGAACTACAGATTAGAGACGCGGGCAGCTTTGGCTGTTAAAAGACAGGCTGCCACTCTGTTTCCCGAAATGGACCAGTGCACCTGCCCAGGTGAAGCAAGATTGCAGACCTCCACCTCTCCTGGGGAGAACTCAGGCTCACCCTCCCCTCTCATGCAATCTATTAACAAGGTTTGCACTCAGAGGTTCCTGTGGGACATGGGACCCCCCTTGATGGAAAGCTAGATGCTGGAAAGCCCCCAAACAACCACCGATGTTCACCAGACATCTTTGCTAGATCCGAAGATCCTTCGCCGAAAACGGACTTCCATTGGACGTACATGAATGTGCTGGTCCCCTGGTGATGCTGGATGCATACTGTACAGTAAGGATGCCTACAACTAAGAGAAGACAAAAAGTGCTCTATCCTGGACTTTCGAAATTGTGCAGAGGACCATTTTCTTAATGGACACCCAGAACAATCTATGAGTTATGATAGTGTAGCCAAAAACAAAGCCAAGAGGTCTGCTTTCATTAGCAAGCACTGATGAAGTGAACAAAAGCAAGGGGGCATTTTCTGACCTTTAGGCAAGTGCTGCTTTGAAGAGTGTGATCAATGTGCTCACTCAGAGGGAAAGTAGTGAGCTTGCAGGCCAATGCAGTAAAGTTATCGTAGGAGAACCTACACTGGTGCGGCTGGAAGACACTAATCAGGCACCGCGGAGACCATGCTTTCCTGCAAAAAGCCTGACTGAGAGTCACATGACAGCAATGATGAATTGCCTAACCGGCGTGCAGTGTTGGCAATATGGTTCAGAATACACTGCTGTGGAAGGGAGTTAGGGTATGAGGCTCAACTGAAAGCCTGTGGCAAGCAAGTTAACCTCTACAGAAAGTAAACGGCAGTTGGGTCATTCATGTATATATTTTAACATATAATGTATTCCTGCAGCCAACGAGAACATCACCTGATGACCTGTTATTCAAGTGAGTAAATGATTCAACACTGCATCAAAGTGAAGAGGTGCTAGATGTTGGCTAGATCATAAGGTCTTCACATCCAACAGCAGAAAAACAAGGTGTCATGCTCAAAGGAAATCGCAGGAGCGACCCATTCCTCATATAAGCCATCACCTGCCAGTGGCAGTGAAGCACAGCTGGATTAGGCGAGAGAACAATGCACATAACAAGCTGCAGAGAATCTCTCAATCATCGCCTGACGCTGAAGTGAAGGCTGCTAACTGGAAAGCTAAGAGCATCGTGAAAAATGCAGGTATGCACGAAAGGCCTACAACAGCAGTTTCCAGAAACAAGCTGTGTGCAAAGAAAAAAAGAGAATAGTGTTGTTCAAGGAGTCTGTCTCACTGAATGCCAGCAGCTTGAATGCACCAGCAACACAAAAACTATAGCCTCCTGCAGCACGAAAGCTGAGCTGGCTAAGCGTGCCCATTCAAGGTCGAAATAATTTGAACCGTTCTAGAGGCATGGCACAAGTTGTTTCAGAAAAAGGGAGACACCGTGCACTCCCCAGAACCATGAATTGGATTCAGCATGAAGGTGACACAGCTTTACCTGCTTTCCAGGGTCATGCAGTACCCAAGATGCAACATTCGAAGGTCGTGACGGCAAAGGACTTACTTCTCTGACGCTGACGGCAATGAACAGTTTCTGCCGCTTCTCTTTTTCAGCGGAACCAGCTATTTTCAGTAATTAAGACCTCGCCATGAGTGCCAATTTGGCCGTCAAAATGCAGATTATTTTAACACTTCCCGAAAAGGACCGCCGCGCCTGCTAAGGTGCATCACCGTTGCACACCTCTCCTGGACGAGAATGGGGCCTGGACCTTCTGTCCTCTTGCAATTTCAGTGACCAACGGCTCCACCTAGGTGTGCTGTAGAGGAGCCACTATTGGCTAAGCCTTTCAGACTCATACGCCCACCAAATCATTGGCGGTACTTCCAAAACCTCTTCAATCGCTCTCGACATTTTTCTTTCAAACCACGTGCCACCAACCACAACGTAAGCGGCTGTCACTCACCTGGATCACCCGATGGCGCCCAACACGATACTGGTGGCAGAGTTTGGACACCTCCTCGTGCAGTGCGGGCTGCCACCACAGTGCCACGGGCCAGTCACCCCTCTTGCTCGGAATAAGGTCCGCAGCCTTGAGCGCTGCGGGCGGCAGGCACGGACCAAACTCACGAGCATCCTCCCAGGTGCCGGTAACTACGTTGCCCAGCCAAAGCACCTGAGCATTGCTCACTTGGATCCTCTGCTGCAGCCACGGCTGAGGATACTTCAGCTTCAGCTGCCCGAGAAGTGCCTGCTGACTTATGGAGGGAAAGAGAGAAAGGTGGGAAGACAAAAAAAAAAGAATGGTTACAGCTAAAGCAAATTCGTTTAGCCAGGTTTGTGCACCCATTGACGAAAATGAAGCATGATCTGTATTGGAAAAGAATTGGGGCTGTGAGAATATTTGAAATTTTAAATACAAATCAAATATGCTTGTTATTTATTCTGTATTAGTATTCAAGAAACTGATAGTATTCAGAATTTCCGAATATTCCAGAATTACCGAATATATAGAAAGTTTGCCACAGTTTCCCCACGCTGTGCGCTTCACCGCAACGGCGTGCGCTGCGCAGTGAAGCATCCTCAAAACACGAGGCCATTTTGTGAAAAGGGCCTTTTCAACAGTGTGCACAAAGATGAAGCATTTTGTGAAACCAGGAAAAACCTTCTTTGTTACTTCGATTTTATATGAAATGCAGATATCCGTCATACAGGAGTTCGTAAGACAAAATTTCTGTGATGCAAATGGTTTTTGACAGATTTTACAAGCCCGTTTGATAATTCGAGTGTTCAATGAATTACAACATTTTTTTGCTAGTTCCTTTAAAGGCTGAATAAACGACCTTACTGTATTGAGCAGTAATATAAAAGCTTCACCCAGTTTTGTAAGTGTCCCTCTTGTACAAAAAACTGGTATACGAAACGCTGTATAATATGTATATTGTCACATGATAGTAACAGGGCCAATTACAACAAATGAAGTGTCTGGGAGTGCACCAAAGAAACTATTGAGTTGACTTGCACCCGGAAAAGAACTAATCAATTTGACGCCAGCGATAACAGCAAATGTGATCATTGATCGTCTAACAGAAAATGCTCGTTTCACTCGCCAGTGCTCCATTTAAAGGCGCTGAAGAAACATCTATAGATAAAACAGTGAACAATGACTAGCGTAACCTGGAACGTTGTAGAAATACAAGCACACGGCTGGACCCCTTCGAGATAAATCTCGAAGCATCTTCCAGAACAAAGAAAATGAAAAAGCCGTGTCTCCCGACAACGATTATGAACAAACAGAGAATACATAACCGATTTGCACGCTGCAATCACAGTGATAAGGCCACATGCTGGCGGCTGTTAAAAAAACAACGAACCGAGCTATGAATGGTTCGCAGCAATACTGTATTTTTCAGTAGGGTGTACAGTTCTATGCAATTCTATACTATTTTTATTTGCAAATACATACCTGCCAACCTAGCAACATGAAAATTCAGGAGACCGCCGCTGGCAGGGGATCTTGTTTTACATTTTCGGGGAACATTTTTCAAAACGTTTCCGCAACTCGCGCTTAGCGGCAGGTTTTGTTCGACAAGAAACCCTGTGAAGAGGCACTCTGCACGAATCACAATGTCTCTGGCGTTCTTTTGAAAGAAACTGCCAATCGTGCCCTGCACTTCTGCAGCACGAACACAGTTCTTATGCATTTGTAAAGCGATATGTATCTTGACGTTTTTGTCGCCATGCGAAACACTCCCATCACAGGCGCATGTAGTACAGAATCCATACTTTTCACCTTTTCGCGAACTGTCAACGCCGAACACTCGGACGTGTACGATTTCCAAAATACAGTCGCCGACCGATATTTCGAATGCCCAATTTTCTGGACATGCCTGAAAATCTGGACCTTGCCATAGCATCGCCACACATTCCATACAGTCAATGTATAACACCGACCAATATATTGGACGTTTAAAATTCTTCTCATTCGATTTTCCAAACTTTTTCTTTTGATTCGAGACTCAAGAGTTACCGAAAACGCAAACAACGCCGGTGTCATTTTGCTTTTCTGGCTGCTGCCATTTTGGTTTTCTTCAACCTCGAACCCACGTGTCATATTGTCTGCTGGTCCCGCCATCGAAACCTCGCATCCTGGTATAGCCTCGACAGCAGGCACCGCTTGCTGCACCGCCCTGCCAGCACTGCCGTGCTGCCGTCGTGCACAGTCGTCAGTCGCACGTGTCCTGTGTTGTGCTGTGTGACGTCCCTACTACAGCCATTGAGCAAGGCATATCCGGACACTCAAGCACCTCTATTGGTCACGCGTGCTCAGTCACATGGCGTTATGCGTGGATAGCGGCAAAACTTAGTGTCGACTTGTCTGCAATCAGCATGCTTTCCGATGCACGGAAGGCGGTTACCCAGGAGACACTGTGGAATTGCTTCCACCACGCGAGTTTCGCAATCAGAGATGAAGTGCCGTCATCATCCGATGATAGCACCAGTTAATCTCATCAGCCGTCTTCGTGTGCTGACCTCATCGAGCCCTTGCGCACTGCAGGAGCCATTCCCATGGAAGTTACGCTGGAGCAGTTTGCTAATGCTGACAGCAAGCTATGCGCTGAACTCACCGGCAAAATGTGCTGGAAAGTGATGACTCGGGCTCCGACGGCGAGGAGCCTGAGGCTGTGCTGCCATCTAGCAGTGAACTAACCCGAGCTCTGATGATGCTTTCGGCTGTGTGCAGCGAGAATGTCACACTTGACGACGTGCAAGCTGGCTGACTTGTAAGGCAACATAGTGCCCCGAAGAGGCATATTGACCCCTTTTTCAAGCCGCTAGCTAAATAAAGTGACTTTTTTTTGCTTGAATTCGTTTTTTCGGACTGCCTGATGTTCCGGACGCTATCTCAGCCCCTTGAGGGTCCGAAAATTAAGTCAGCGACTGTGCTTGCAAGTACGTCTTCTTGGCTTTCAAAAGCGCCATCGATCACTCCAACTCAGGGAAACACATAGTAGTCCAGCGTTCCCCACTTCACTCGATGACCTGAGAAGGCCAAATGAAGCCTAGCACGGCTAGCGCACCCACGATCATATAATGACTGGATTGCTAAATGGGCAAGTCAGCCTGAGAGGAGCCAATTAGGGAAATCCAATATGGCAGCGCCCGTCGATTGCTCGCATTCGTGGTGGTGCCGGTGGCCGCTACCTTGATTCACAGTGCATGCTGGTGACTAACTCCCCTCGCGCTGCTTTCCGGCATGGCTATATTGACTAACTTCCCTCGTGCCGCTTTCCGGCATGGCTATATTAAAAGACGTTATAGGATTATAGGTATAGCGCTCAAAAAAAGGAATTTTAAAAAATTAGAAAAGAAAAACGCTGGACTATGGCAGCCACTTTTCGGGAGATTTGAGGTCGCGTTCGTACAATCGGGAGATGTAATCAAAATTTGGGAGAGTTGGCAGGTGTGCAAATACCATGATAATTCTTAAATAAATAAGATAAACAGTGTTTGCTATTTTACTTCATTTTTTTATCAGATATTCGATTGTTGATTAGACTATCAAAGGCATTTTTTTTCCATATTCGTGTTTGCAAATTTCAGATTTGCCCACCCCTACTAAGAACTTTTCGACAGCAATTTATCATGCACGAAGCATGGTTATCACCTTTAATGCCCTCAAGAGCAGTAGATCAAATATTCTGCCAAATACTTAAAGACTTTTCCATGCTTTGGATAGCCACAAAGCCCCCCAGGAATCCTTGGACATTTCAATTCATTTATCAAAGTGTGTGCAGTATGAAGTGGTTATTTTGCTGCAGCAGAATGAGAGTGTGTGGCTTTCGTTTTTAATGCGTGAGCATTACAGTGCTCGCTATAAAAAAAATGGGCGGCATTGGCAGCAGCATGTGAAGCCTCAACGGAGAGCAGTGAGAGCAGGCGAAGCACAGAGAAGAGTGGAGAAGGAGCCACACAGTGACTGACACACTAAACCACACCACATGCTCTCGCAGTCTGAATGCGTCAGTGGCAGCAACTGCGCCTGCCAGGTCCAAATGCACGCACTAATAAAATATTAATGGTTCACAGGAAGGGAAAGGTGCAGTATCTGTCACACTTGCTCTGCGGACACCTGAACCCTGCTGTAAGAGAAGGAAGGAAGGTGGGAGTATAAGTGGAAAGAGAAAGGGGAGCCTTAGTGGAGGGCTACAGAGTAATTTCGACCACTAACAGACAATCTGTCTGCCCCAATGCCACTGAATGGCTGTGGATTTCTTCTTCCCAGCAGTGGTGACATTTGCAAGCAACCTTACCTTAGGCAGACTTTACTGATTCCGTCCAGAAGCAGGGCATTGTGCGAGTAGACCGAGTACACGAGCACAGGCCACGGAAGTGCAGACAGCATGGTGACACCCGTTTTATTGTAAATGTCCAGCCTCTGGATTGGAAAAAGAGAAAAGTGCCAGCGAGAAAAGCCAGTATTTGAGTTCTGGGGTGGCAATAAGTTCCAGCAAATATTTAGGTGTAAAATGTGAAAAGGTGCCATGTTGCAATTACACAACGCAAACTGAAAAAGGAAGTGTTTCTGGCAAATATTCAAAACAGGAAAGCATCCCAGCAATAGAGGCGCTAAATAAAGCACATGACAAGACTCCAGGGAAGTAAAGAGAACCTAGACTGGATGGAAATTCATTAAGTGACCGGATGCTGACTGTATCATATGTTAGCAAATTTCACGTGCTGCGAGCAATGCTTGCGGCACAGTTTGTCTGTAACAACCGTAGCAACTACAATAATGCGACTGAACTGGAAAATGGGAGCATATGTTTTTGTCTTTGCTCATGGCAGTAATGACCCATTGGTTTGCAGTCTGTTTTATGCTTGATGGGAGCCGCTGCTATGGCAGTTAACTTGACAAGCTATTGCAAGCTGATGTGACTGACCGCGGCTATTTCATTTTCTTTTTTCTTTCCTCATTCGCGAAAGAGAGCATAAAGGTAACTGAATTGCATGAGATTCTGCTCTTTCCACAAAAGTGAAGGCCAGTTCCACGGAATTATCAGTAGCACTAAAGATGAGCTGCCATTAGTAACTATTATTATTCAGTAAATTAGGTAATTCAGTAAATTAGTGCAGTAAGAATAGTTTTCTCCTTCAATTTATTCCACACACACAAAAAAAATCATGCACAGAGTACTAGTTACATTCTATACTGCAGAGTGCTAACAGGTAGGCTAACAATAAGATGCCATGGCATCTTGCTGCTTTGTAGCTAAAAGCCATGTTATTGGAAGACTAATTTCATAAAAATGTTATTACATGTATATCGAGAAACCAGATGAATATTTTCAGCATGACCAATAACAATTAGGTCATTATCTGGCATGCTTGCATCACCATAGGCATAAAGCATCACTGAAAGTCAAATGCCATCTGAAAATCTAAATACATGCAGTAACCTATTTACTGTTAATGACTAATACAGCTGAACCATGAGAAAGCTTAACTGATTGGATGCTGCAGGAAAGTCCAGAAAGCTTACTGCATCAGCCGTAAAAAAAAAATGTTTGATTAAATAGGCCATCAAATTGGAGCCAACATAATGTGCTCGAGTAACTCACATGAAATGCTGCTTGTGGTTCTTGTATTGTGTTTAGTCACATTTGCACCTTACGACCATAAAAAAAAAGTGCCCCAAGTGATTTATGCAACACAATTGGCAGAGATAGGAGCAATTGATGCAGCACACCTTATTAGTATGCAATTAGAGATCTATCATCCTTCTGCAGCAGAGTTACTATACTAGCTGTTCTCAAAAGAATACTTTGCTCAACTGCGACAAATTCACGAGAATTTGCGTGCCACCAGCCTGGAGATTGGACTGCAAAAAAAGAAATTCATAACAGAGTTTCTGACTAATTTTTCGGACCCTCAAGCGCCTGGAAAAAGCGTCTGAAAAGCCAGGCAGTCCGAAAAAATGCATCCACGTTAAGAACACCACTTTGTTTACTGAGCGGCTTGAAAAATTGTCAATTTCTGCAGGAAAAGCACGCATCAGTTAGAGAAATGTTCAAAGAGGCACTAGGCACCGGCAAATTGCTGCTCCGATGTGACTTTACGTCAGTGCCTTCTTTTTTTTTTTTCCCCACATAGAAAAAAAAAAGTGGCGGTAGCAATTGTGGCGGCTGTCTCCATGAGGACAGTAGAAGTTGCCTGCTGTGCATATTAGTTACAAAAACAGCGGCACTGTCTCGCGAGCTCCAGCACCCATCTGGAGTTGGGACACAAAACTCCCTTGTAGGTCTGTTGCCAGTTGGCAGGGGGTGCTTTTCAAGTTACTACAGTTGAACTCAAATCTAACGAACCCAGATAAAACAAATTATGCAATATAGTGAACATTGAAACTGCTGACATAATGCATGTAAAATGTATTTTTTATCACAAACTAAACATTAGATATAGCAAACTCTGAGCGAGCACGATTGGTCACCAAACGCCCGCCAATGCGCTTCGTGGGCCGGCTCCGGGTAGCCTGTGGGCTGCCGCACTACCTGCCGGTGATTCCATGAAACATTTTAGTTGCGACTGTAGGAAAAACAAAAGAAAATGTAAGTGCCCACAAAAGCAGGACTAGCAGTGGCTTTAAGTTCCGCACTTTCTGCCAGCTGCTCGGCAGCATTCCTATTCGGCAGCCACCTACCACGTGATCAAGCACGTTCAAACAGCTCCAGACCTATCGCGCCTTGGATGACTGAAGGAAAAGGCAGCATTTACTGCGCCGCGCCGGCCACTCAAGCTCAGAAGAAGCTTGAGATAATTCCCCGCGTTGAGCATGGCGAAAAAAAGTAGGATGTTGCAACGTGTTTTAAAATTCCACAGAGCACATTGAGCATTACCCTGAAAAACAAGTCCTCCCTCAGGGATAATGCACAAGATTGCCTGAAAGCTGATGGCTGTTGCCTCCGCAAGCCGGATTATGATGAAGTAGAGAAAACCCTATACCAGTGGTTTTTAGATGTCTGCGCAAGAAACCAGCCAGTCTCCCGTGCTGCAACAGAAGGCAAAAGATTTCGTCTCCATTCTGGACGTTGAGGTGTTTACGGCTGGAAGCAGTTAGCTCCAAAGATTTAAAGAAGTATAGACAGCAATTTTCGAAGCGTTGGAAGGAATACGGTTGCTTTCCTGGTTATACAGAGATGCCCCCTAAGTAATCCCAGGCTCCCATTTTGCTGCAAACATTTTAATTTGATTTTAAATACTAGCCAGGCAAAGACTCCGTTTTTCAAAACCCAGCGACAGTGACATCTCCGTGACGAAAATGTATACTTAGGTAAACAACATGACGTCATCAAACAACTGTGACAGGGAGTCAGCAGAGTAAAGAGCAGTGAAGACACAGGATAGTACACAGTGTCTGGCTTGTCTGTATTGACTGGGCACCTCAGGGAAAGCTCTGTGCTTCTGCTCGTTTGACTCGATGGCTTTTCAAAAGGCATTTGGAATGGAGACTTTCCCTGCATAGGAGTGTAGATTAGTGTTTACAGACATGAGAATTCAGCCTGTATTTGCGCTGTTCTAAGGGAAGAGATTTAGCAACAGATCTGGTTCGTAGAAGGAACGACGAGCCGGGATTGCATTCTTAATTGTTTCAGGATGCTCTACCCCCTTACGCCAGTGACCTTTAGAGAAGCTATCGCGATGTCTTATAGTCGCCACGCTTTCCTGCTGCTTCCCCCAGACCCAGCAAACTCGTATGCAAACAATACAGTAAAAACTTGTCAATTTGAGGTTCACAGAACCGGGAAAAAAAGTGGGAATTATCGAATGGCCCCGAAAAAACTGACAAGAACCATTCGCATTACAGTAAATTTACCGTACACATTTACTTGCGTAATGATCCTCTCGCATAATGAACCCATCCCCCACTTATGCCACTGAGAATTTGAAAAAGAAAAAGCGTTCGTTAGCGCCTCCCTCCGTTTCGGGCCATCATCGTCACATATTCCACCGCGCATTTCTTGGCAGTGCACCAAGATGCTGCGCAGCGATAACATCCAGGTGTTTTGCTTTTC
The DNA here is from genome assembly GCF_055883805.1 of Amblyomma maculatum. Taxonomy (NCBI): domain Eukaryota; kingdom Metazoa; phylum Arthropoda; class Arachnida; order Ixodida; family Ixodidae; genus Amblyomma; species Amblyomma maculatum. The sequence continues at coordinate 124,436,277 of NC_139345.1, read as the reverse complement.
ATGTTAGCTCTATCGGGGAAAAAGGGGGCGGGGGTGAGGAGGGGGGCAACATGACAGAGTAACAACACTCATCCGGTAGTGCAGGCTGAAACGAACATGCGAAAGGAAGACGTCTCAACTGTGATTCTAGCAGACTCGCCAACCTCTGTAGACATTACGAAAGAGGCCAAGGTAAAAAATGAAGAGCCTGTCTCGAGCATTATTGAACAAACGCAACAACTGAGTCCTGCATTGTCACAGGCAGGCACTTATGCAGTGCGCACGGGTGTGGAAGAAGGACAACGAATCGTCGAACTGCCTAGGTAAGTGGTGGCCACTGTTTCACAAGCGCAGAAAGAAAGGAAGGCCACTGCGCAGGAAAAGCACACGGTGGAAACCCAGCGGAGTGTGCTGTGTCAGAGTGTTGACGGCAAAGCTGTGTGTCTAAACTTCCAGCTGCAACTATGAATTTCCAGTCCTGCACCCTGTTCCAACGTTTCCACCTTGGTACCATAGAGCCCTACACAGGTGTGTCAACAAGGAGACAGAGCAGCCAGACCCTTACGAAGTGAGCCTCAAGCCAGAGGTCCAGCTGAACTGCATGAAACCACCAGTGCTCTGGGCATCGATACCGGCCCACTTCCAAAAAACGCGGGGCAGCTGAGTGGCCCTTTTCGCTCAAAGCAGCATGTCACCTGAAAGCAGAGCAAGTGGTGTCACACCCGATATCAGGAAAGGTAGTGCTCTGGTCATCGCCGAACAAGACCGGAACCCGGGGATGTCGTGCAACATCAGCGAGGGCCTCATGGCTACGATGATGCAAGCAGATCAGCAATTATATCTTGAGCAGTTACAACCCTCAGGTGGACCACAACGCGAAACTGAAGCAGATGCTGGACAAGTGCAACGAACTTCGGGTCTGCAACTCTTACGACAGCATCTTGGATGGCATCTGTTAGTCACAGGTCCTCATCATAAGGGGTGCCACAGGTTGCCAGAAAACTACCAAGGTGCCACAGTATTTACAGGACTCCCACAAGAAACAAGGGATTGATGTTGAGTGATGTATTATGGTCACTTAGCCCGCGTACACTTGCACCTCTTCCAAATCTTGCACCTCCCTACAAAAACTTAACGACCAGTATTTTGTGCAAGAGAACTACCAAACGACATTTCTCAGAGCCTGATTGTAGTATTTGAGTGAAAGTTTGCTTTTCAACGAAGACAAAAAAGAAAAAAAAAAAGAAAATGAAGTACTGAATTACTCAGCCTTTCCTTTTAGAATATCGCTATAATTTCTATCTAGAGCATCTGGAATAGTATATTTTTTATGCTTTGCTTGCTTCTGACGTGCTTCCATACTTCTTTCAAGTTCATTTCTTTTCACTTTGATTTATTTATTATAATATATTGCAATAAATAACATTACCTCGACTTCGGACAGCGCAGTGTTGTCTAGGTTTTCCTTCTTATTGGGCACAAATTTTTCTCAAACAGGTGCAGACCAGAAATTTTTATCCTCGCACACAGCCTGTCGACGTGCTCCTACGCTCTACACCCAGCACCACCTGTCGGCACATGCAGCCTCGTGGCCTGCAGGTCCAGCAGGCGCAATGTGTAGAATGCACATTTGTGTGAAAGTGTTCTTGGTTTGGTTTGTTTTGTGGGGTTTAACGTCCCAAAGCAACTGAGGCTATGAGAGACGCCGTAGTGGACTCCAGAAATTTCGACCACCTGGGGTTCTTTAACGTGCGCTGACATCGCACAGCACACGGGCGCCTTGCTTTTCGCCTCCATCGAAAAGCTATCGCCGAGGCCGGGATTCGATCCCGCGTCCTTGGGAACAATAGTCGAGCGCCAAAACCACTGCCCCACACCAGCGGGGTAGGAAGTGTTCTTCAATTCCGTCATTAATGTGCTCTACCATCTGTGTAGGTATGCACTATGCATCATTGCTCCCATGTTGCCTTTACCACAGAGTACTACAGTTACTTGCGCATTCACAGTGCGACCTGCTACCCTAACCCATTTCCATGGGGAGCTGTATGCACGACCTGCTACCCTGACCCCTTTCCACGGGGCACTGTATGCTGGCCGGCGATGTACGAAAGTTGATCAAGATAGGAGATCATGCAAATGGCTGAGTTGCCGGAAAACTATTTTCCTTTTTAAAGTTTATAGGTTTCTTAGATTGCTCAATTATTCAAACGACTTCCGAGGTCCAACTGAGTCCAAAAAATGTCAGCGAATGTAGCTGTGCCTCCAGAATGCCAGGGCTGTTTGATGACTGTGTCGAAAAAGAACCGAGAGTCCATAAAGTATGCCTCAAGAAAAAATACCACAACAAGGAGATGCAATAGTGCAAAATGTGACAATCAATACATCGTGCTAACTGTCACTCAGCCTATTCTGCAATCCAGTCACCACCACAGAGTTGAAATGCATCAATGAAGACTCATACAGCCTATTTCGTACTGCCTATATATTTCCACCAACTTCACGAAATCAAATATCTTTAGTGGCTGACAAACCTGTTTAAGCCTTCACAGAAATGTCTTCGACGTGCACACAGCATTCTGAAGAATTCTTCAAGCCATTCAAACAGTGCAGCAAGTTTCCTCAGTTCTTGCCCGTACAGACACATCTTCCACGCCAACCTCAAGGCTCACTCACCATGCGGTGGAGGTCGAAGACGTGGCCCATGACTTCAATGACGTGGTCAGGGTGGAGCTGCAGCAGGGCCACACCAATGCGGCCGACGTGGCCAATCAGCTGCTGCATGGCACTCATGGGTTTACCGTCATACGTCCTGCCAAAGAGGGACAGCTCCCTGCAAAGAAAAAGGGGGCGCCCTAAGCGTTAGTGATGCCTGTTCCTTCACAGTACTTCATTTTCTTCCACACACAGCAGCCATGGCTGCTTCTTACGACTTCCATTGTTGATCCCTAGATTTAATTAAAGCTGCCATTTGGCCATTTCACAACCTGCAACTTTCATTAGGGGGAAAGTTACCCTGTGACCAAAACACTACGAATTCTTTTAGACCTCCTACCAGCACAAGACAACAAAAGGTTTTACAAGGGGTCAAAGCAATTGAAAAAAAGCATGGTACACAAATGTGGGCTCCGTGATTGTAAGAGGGAGAGCGATGCAACCAACAGGCATGGTAACGACTGTTGCCTTTTGCTTCTTCCCTCAATGGTCAACCCCAAAACAAGTAAATGCGGCAGAGCCCTCCGACACCAATAAGCAGATTGTTCTCTTCATACAAATTTTTCAGGCCTGCCTCACAGCTAATGTAAAAAAATATATATATTTTTGTTGTATGGCAATGGTAGAACAGCAGCAACGATGGTCAAAGCAATGTGCTCGTTGAGGCAAGGACAGATTTTGGGTATCTTGGTGGAGGGGGCGCATAATAATGGCGAATTCGAGTGGGAGAGCAGGCGCACTCGAGAGCACTTTGAAAGTGCTCTCAGACAAGCGGGCACCCTCCAGTGGGAGAGCAAGAGTAGAATCACTGGCTTCCAATGGTAGAGGAGGACGGCTTTTCCTCCGCTGAGAGCACCTGAGTGCACTCTCGGCTGCTCCCTCGTCTGAAGCGGGAGTAGAGTAAGTCACATGGCATAAAGCGTCATATCCGCGCCATATTTTAAATTTTTTTTCTCTTGAGTCGGCAACGCTCATAATGACGGCTGCAAAGCGTCGGCACTCGGCGAGCGGAAAGCATTGCTCAGGTGCTGTATGCATGTTTGAGAGTCGCTGCTGGCATCGAAAGGGCCAAAAGAGGCAGATCGCCGCACTGTGAGAGCGAAGGCATACAAAACAAGCGGTTCTGCACGGAGCACTGGCCTCTCTTCGGGTAGCATCTGCCACCACAGTGGGCAGGTCACATGGTTGTGGCGCTCTGCTCTAGACACGCAGAGAGCATTCCTGTGGGAGGACAGTTACACCCTCGCTCGGCAGGACTTAAAGCCAGGAGAGTCTAGGGCGCAGGCCACCAGCCACTTTCTCTTTCTCCCTCTATTTGCCTTTCCACCTGTGCTGGAATCAGTACAGACCCCCTCCGATGAAGCCAGACTTTAAGCACCTACCGACCGGTCGTCGAGTTGTGTGATCTTGAGGGAGCACATGACAGGCTGAGTTGGAAGGTGTTGCAAACTCGGTCTCGCGCTCGTAGGTATATCGACTGCATGAATACAAAGCTGTCATATTTTAATCCTGTCATTGGTTGTTAGAGCATTTCTCTGTTGTTTCAGCAATTTGGCAGTGAGTTTTAATAAGAACCATTAACATATCTTGTATAGCCCGCAACAGAGGAGAATAATTTCTCCCATTTGTGTAAAACGATATGCGAAGCAGGCCACCAGCCACTTTCTCTTTCTCCCTCTATTTGCCTTTCCACCTGTGCTGGAATCAGTACAGACCCCCTCCGATGAAGCCAGACTTTAAGCACCTACCGACCGGTCGTCGAGTTGTGTGATCTTGAGGGAGCACATGACAGGCTGAGTTGGAAGGTGTTGCAAACTCGGTCTCTCCAATTCAGATGTGAGAGTGAGATCAAAATCCAGCATTCCAGGACCCTTGGATCCCAAGTCAGAAACAATGCCTTTAGGCCACGTGGGCACATTCATTCAGCTTGGTTAAAAAGAGGTCATACACTATCTAAATCAGGTGGTCTTTCACATGCTTTGGTAGCTTAAGACTGCATGCTAATGCGTGTGCGTGGTGGGATAAAGAGGCACAAATAAAAGGTTACGGGTTATGCGAGCAGTAAAGTGCAATACACAATCAAGGATCCAAAACGGAGCCGGCAAAAAGGAGCAATTAACACTGTCAGGTGAGAGCCTTAATGACAAAGCTTAAGCGTTTTTCCGATCTGCTCTGTCGTAACCATGATCAATCTGCTGCTTCTGGAGCAGAAAAACGCACTCAAGTGCCAATTGGTCAACATGGCGCAAATGCATCACCACTCTGACCCAGAGCAATGCAAGCGCTTGCAAACCTGGGAGTGCTTCTCTTTCTTGAACTCCTCGTATCCGACTACCTAAACAAAAGTGGCCTCTCATTTCACTTGTTCAACCACCTCACGCAGCACTCGGGAAGATAGAAAAGTACGGACCTCTCTCCCTTTGCTCGAGGCACTTCCACCAGCCCCCAAAAGCGGCATAGATCGCACAGGCACCGGAATACCTTCATCTGCAAAAAAAAAAAAAAAAAAGCAAGCAAGATGCTCATGCAACGCTGTAAACCAGCTTCCAAGATCTACTAAGTTATGCAGGAGACCAAGTTTTGCAATCTAGTAAAAAAGCATGAAGAAAGTAGCTTACACTGATGAAATGCAACTCACACTGGCAAGAGAGACGAAAAGTTCCTTTCCAAAATAGCCAGATGTCTCTGCCCTCAAACAAGCCCCGAATTCCTCTACTGCATATGCAAAAGCTGCCCCCTGAGATTATTGAAAATGTCATGACTATGCTTACATTTCATGCTAGTGCCCCAAGAACATTTTCCACGATAAATTCTTTACTTGATCTGCAGAGTTAAAAACATGTGCAGAATGGTGATTCAACGTTCCTTGAGTTTTTACTGGCATGCTACAGGTCAAGACATCCTTTAGCTGTTTTTTACCCCTTGAAGACACAAATGAACAGTTTTTAACTTTTTGCTATATAGTTGATGCAGACATGACAAGATTGGAAAAAAAACATCTGATACAAAAATAATGAGCTATCCAATTCACAAAACAAAGAATATCTTGACCTGCTGTACAGTTCCAAGCGTGGAACAAAACAGACGGGGTCAAAATAGATATAAACAGTCGTGAAGAGATCTCGTACTTCACAAGGAGACCGTCTAGTACGAAAGCTGAAACAGAGGAAAACGCAGACTGACGTTACACAACAAGAACCTTCTGCCAAGACACCTTCCAAACCCAGCGCGCTCTCCCCAGGGGCACTAGCCAGGGCTCGATACAATCCAATCCAATGGACGGTTTGAGATTATAGTGAACTACAGTTTAAGACCATTACTCCCAACCGAGCGTTTCCTGAGCATGCCAAGCAAATGCAGGTTACAAATGATTTCTATAGAGTACCTCTCAATGAATTTTAGCAAGAAAACTGGGACAGCGCTGAAAACGAGGCATACAAGTCGATACAGGCAGGATATGTATTTAAAAAAAAAATTTTCTTACATTTTTTTTTGCGATTTCAAATGTTGTTCCCCTTCTAGAACATTGAAGACAATGCCATCCAATTTTTTGTATTAAACAAAAATCAACTGTATGACTCTTGTTGGCTATGATGATGTTTTTTTGGCAGCAGAAGACACATCTATTAGTCAGAAAATTCTTTTAGGACTGGAACATTTTTTGACAGCCATTCAATTCGAAACTTGCAGGTATCATTGATCAAAAGGGCTTCATGATCACTATTGAGAAGTGAATGCCGGGCGTTGCCTAGCCTGAACAGTATGTACGAATGAAGCTATTTGACGCCACTGCAGTCTCCTTGCAAAAATGAATGGTCATTGCTTTATTTTATGCAGCTCATAACAGGTCTGCTGTCATTGTAAATTCCAGTTCGTTTTTTCCAGTTACGTACAGTAGCCGAGAAGATGAGGAAAGCAGCACACGTCTCCAGTTGCAGTTCAGCGACTGTATATTACAGTAGAAATAAATAAAAGGAAGAGAATACACAGATAAAGCAGTACACACGATATCGTAGGCAAAATGCACATAATATACTCAAAAATAGCCACTTTCTCATTAAAAATGGTAATCCATTCACAAAAGGACACTTCAATTTGCCCTCTATGTCCCATTATTAAAAGGAAATCTGCCGTTGGATCAGACGAGCCTAAAGGGGACACATGTAGAACCCACATATGAAGAACAAAAAATTTTTTTTTTTTGTGCTAGTGTGTGAAACAATGAAGTAATCCCCAAATAAAATCCCGACGGCACTCAGCCTTCTACGCAGCACGTGGCAATTGCAGGGTAAAAACAGTGACATCATGTATGGCGGTACACGCCGTTTCCAGTGAAGGAACGGTTGTTTGGAAAAGAAAAGCCAAACTAAGCCCACAAAGTATTTTCTGGTAACACTGTCGGGCATATGTCTGGCAGCACTGAAGGACACCTGGCAGCATGTGGACGAAAGCAGCGGAAATAGAAAATTTCCCCAGCAACGACATCATCACAAGATAATCCACAATTCTTCGACGATATGAGGAGAAGCCTAAATGCTGCAATAATTTTAATTTGTAATTATTTCCTTATTTGTATGTACGAGCAAGAAAATGCATGCTTAACCCATGAGCTTCATACATTAAACTCCATGAATGCTACTATGTTTTGAAAAAAAAAAAAAAAACCATTTTCTATTTTCTGTTACTGCTCCGTCACTTTTCCTGACCTGCTTCTCAAGTTCCAGGAAGAACAGCAGTTGGAGCAGCGGCTCTAGGATACGCAGGAAAAAGAGGCCCGGAGATGAGAGCGTAGAGAAGGATATGAGCGCCAGCATCTGCTTCCAGTAGTGTTCACCGTCCCAAAGGCCCACCACCTCCGTGAGCCACTGCTCCACAACCGGTGGTATTTCCTGGACAACAAAAGTATGTGCATCGCACTGTGGCAGAGCCAGGTAACAAGCATGTTGGATGAACGTACGCCGTTCCAATATCGTCCTGAAGTTCTGCAGCTGAGTGTGTGTTCGATGTATATTGACAAAAAAAAAAAAGTGTATTACAATGCAAAAACAGGTGTAAGACAAAAGAAGGGGACCACAGAGACGAGCGGTATTCTGTACATCTACGCGGCATTCCTTCTTTGTCCTTGGAAATTTTTTTTGCTGTACCATCTATAATGAACTGTAACCAATCTGCATAGCTATAAACCTTTCTTCAATATATATTGAACAAAAAAATCTTGGGAGCAGTACCAAAAAAAGGAGGATTGGCCTTGCAGAACATTGTTTCTCAGCTACTTTTACAACCTGTGTTGCCATCAAGGAAGTTCAGCTTTTTTCGCATTGCTTCCTAGCTATTGAAGAGATTGAACGAGAAGCCGGCACAAGCATATTTCACAACTGCTATGTTATAACTATATCTATTGCTGCCGAGTCTGGCTGTCGCTCTGTACAGCACCAAGGAAGCAGTACATGGTCAAAGTTAGCTATGATCACTTAGCCAAGGAGGCAACATACATGCTGGCTATAAGGAGGAGACTGAATACATGCCTATCATACGTGGTGGTGATGGCAACATGCACCTCAATGGCTGACTCCACTAGCTCTCATTTTGATAGTTTTATATGTCTTGTGTCGACTCTCCTCCTGAGACTCAGATGGCCAGCTCTGCACTCATCGAGATGAGAGCTCTCCTTTTAAGAGGTCCTCCTGGCAAGTAGTTTTCGGGCAGGATAACCCGCTGACATTTTTAACTTATTACTTTTTATCCATGTGGAAGTAAACAAGCTGGAGAAAAACCTCCTCTATTTGCGATACCTGCTTTATAGTTTGGGGCTTAAAGTGCCACAGTAAAACAGGATATGAGGTCTGCCAGAGCAGAGGGCTCTGCATTATTTGACCAGCTGGGGTTCTCTAAAAGCACGCTGACGTCACACATTACATGGGTACCTTGAATTCCGCCTCCATTTAAATCTGGCCACCACAGCAGAGATCAAGCCTGTCTCCTCAGGCAAAGCGACTCACAGTCCAAAAATCACCTTAAAAAATACAGAAACGAGACGAACTCACCTGCCACGCGTTGATTGCACTGATTAGCATCTCGAGGAACTGTTTGCCATCAGCAGTTTCTTGATTCCAGAACACTGGATCGTTGCAAGGCAGGCAAGTGAGCAGTAAGCACGGCAGCACAAGCTTTCATTCCAGATAGCAAACATGCACAAGTGAGATTACGTAAATAAAGAGCACCAGGAACACAGCCTAAGTCACTCCACTCCAATGTCAAATGAGACTCACCACACAAACACACACACACGCACAGAACATAGCTATTTACTGTATGTATAGAATGCATGAGATCCAATACACACAAAAAAATATCTACTATTTACCACATGTACAGTATGTGCACATCTGCCAAAAAGGTACAATTTGTAGGAAGAAAAATAAATACAAAATGAAACACCCGAGGCAATTATTTTTAAGCTAACATTTCCTTTTCACCTAAACCTACCTGCATTTTAACCAATACACTATGCCCTGTTGGTATGCAAATACAGTTGAACCTTAATATATAAACAACCTCAATATACCGAAGTTTGAGATGCAATAAACTTTTTCCATTTGTTTCTTGCCGCCATAGAAATGCACCTATCGTTTCCCTCAATTTAACGAAGTAGTTTTGTACCAAAGTTTTGATACAACAAAGTTTTTGAGAGCACAGAAAGCAAATTTCGGCAAACTCTACCACTCGGAAACCAAAAAAAAAATAATTTTTTTTTTACTTATCGTAAACGCGTGCAGCATGTTTGTAAGGCAACAGAGCTAAGAAAAGAAAAGGTACATTTTCCCCTTCTGCGAAGGCCCATCAGCTCGGATGTTCAAATAGCAAGTGTGATGTTTTATGTTCAGAATGAGTGGGCTCGGACGCGTTTCGATGTCTGGAATGACGTTCTGACTGGTGCAGCACTGTCTGGAGCGTCTGTTTTTATTTGCTGGCCCACAAAGACACGTTGAGACAGTCATTTCGTTATCAAGTAATCATAGTACTCATACTTATGTGCCTGGGATGAGCCCATCTCGCACAGCCGTGGTGACCGGTGGTTAAAGCGCTTGACTGCCTATTCCAAGGGTGTGGATTCGATACTGGCCATGGAGAATGCTTTTCATTCCAATCAAACGCAAGGTGCTCATGTGCTGTAAGACGTCAGTGCAACTTAAGAGCCACATTAGGCAAAATTTCTGGATCTTTACACTACGGCATCCTTCATTACCTATGTTAGTTTGGGTCGTTAACTCTTTCGTTACCGCGAGAAAATGGCCATTTTTCATAGGTCTTGGAATATATTTTTTTTGCCAGTACAAATAATATTGCAGCATTCGTTGCAGAATAGAAAATTGCAAATAAAGCAGTAACTGCATGGGGCGACAATCCCTAGCGATCCGTCACGCGCCTCCGCCACCAACGCCTGTCGCTGCCGCTGGTGCACACCGCGCGGAGCGACGGGACTCGGCGACAGAAAGGTGCGTTTTATGCATTGCTTTGTTACTAACACGTCGTCGTGCGGTCAGAGGGAGTACAGTTACGCTATATTCCGCTTCTAACACCAAACACCATGAAATACGATAACACTGATGAAATCTTTTGGAACGCATAGCGTTTAAAAACAAAAGGGTCACAGCACAGCGGGTCGCTCTTACACTGTGATGCAGACTTTCATTGCAAGCAGTGACTTTCTCCTGCTCCTTTCAAAAATTAACAATATCTAGCCACACTAGCCTTTTTTTTTTTCCTTTGCTACCCTATCAAGCTTTTACTGAATTGTTCAGATGCACTCATATATACGCACGAATCATACTTCACTCACAAAAAAATTTTAAAAAAGAGCCAGAACGGAAATTGAATATCCCAAGGCCTTCATTAGCTGCTTGCGAGTTGCTTCTGGGCGACACACGCAATTTTCAAAAACACAGAACCTGAACGGCCGCGACGAGCGGCAATGCTTCGGCAGCCCTCAGTCCACGCGCGACGCCCCGCGTGTCACCGCGAATTGTCGCTTCATGCGGTTAGCCCTTAATGGAATGGAATGGAAGAGTCAGATCTCAAGACCAAATCCGAACAACTGAATGATAAACAGAAACAGGACATAAAACTACTGAATGGAACGCTAATGCAATTCATGAAGCAAGTGACAGAAACTATCACAGTGGAATTTAAAAACCGAGATGCTGCTCTCAAGGCGGATTTTGACAGAAGGGACCAATGGATATGCGCGGAATTTCAAGCGATAAAAAATGGCTTGGCTAAACAGCAGTAATACTATCTGGCAATGGAACTGTAGGGGCTTCCTGCGTAAACGAGCCAATTTACAATGGTTCCTTGTGAACGGAGACAAACCCGAAATTAAAGTGTTACAAGAGTGCGGTAAAAATGCTAAGCTGTCCGGACACAAATCGTACCCGGGCCTAGGGGGCAAAACGCAGGTTGCCACCCTCATCGAACAAAACGTTACCGCACTGCAGCACGAGACTAGACACATCCAATTAGATCACACTCTCATTGAAATGATACCGCGAAAGCGGAAAGAGAAAAGCTTATATGTTTTAAATGTATACAGCTCTCCAAAAGAGAGAAAGAATTGTGGCTTCGACAGCCTATTCGCAAAAACGAAACAGATTGCGGGAAAAAATCCAGTTGTCATTGTAAGGGACTTTAACGCGCATCACCCCGCATGGGGTATAAAATTACGCACATTAAGGGGAGATGCTCCTCGAAAACACTTTTTCTTTAATATTGAACCTAAGGTTATGAAACATTGGCCATTTATAGAGTTTTTAATGCTGATTCCAAATATGTTTTTACTTTTCACATATCTTTATTAGTTTTTGTGTAGAAGTGTCTGCAAAAGCACAATATAGGGCCTTTTGTGCACACTTTTTTGATAATGAAATGCATGTTTAGACCAGCTTGCAATAGCTCATTATGTTGCTTTGGTAATATAGTATGTCGAAAGCTACTTCAAATTTATTCATTTTATCCTATAATTGTAAAAAAAATTCAGGAACACCAATGTGTATATTTTGGGCACCATGTGTCAACATTCTGAATTTTGTTAAAAAAAAGTTCAAGAGATTTTTTATAACCAGGTAGATAACAACATTCTGCACACTTTGAAGAGGCTGTGCGCAAAATTTCATCCAAATCTGACCACTGAAAGCACTCAAAATTTGTTGCACAAAATGTAAAAAATGCTGAAAACTACGAATGGAGAAAATTGCATTTGAAAGTTTCAAACATCTGTATTTTTTCATAAACACAACAAAAGCACATGAAACTTCTTGCCACTGCTTTCATGGCCGCACCATGAACTTTCTTGCCGATAGAAGCAAAGTTCTTGTGGTGTAATGGGTTCGGCAGGTCAAGAATTGCACAAAATCGCGACAGCTGTTCGTGTCCGATGCCAATCGCGCGCGCAGCCACCACCACCTTCACATTGACGGCGAAGCTGTCGCAAGAGCTTCCACTCCGATAGTCCCGATTTCCACTGGCGCTATCTGCAAGTCCACCGGGCACAACGCGTGCACAGCAGAAAGCACTGATGCTAGGCACTCGCTACTTTCACAGTGCAGCTCAAGAAAGGCCGAAATCCCCTTTCGCTTTTCCACCGGTTCGCGTACCGCAAGGGTACAGGTGCGGCACGTAGGGCAAGCAGCACCGCTTACCAGCACCGTAAGCGTGCTAATCTCCCATATCGCAACACTCTTAGAATATTGATGACCGCATGCTGCCCTATCTTCCTTGAAGAGTCCAATCTTCACCTCCGAGGTGCTCACAAAGTTCACCGCGGCATCGATCTCGTCCGAGTGCACGTTGGCCTGGTTAGGACTAGCTTGCGTCTCCCGCTGCAGTTTTCCGGTGAGGTCCGCGACGGCGTCCTCGGTACGGGTTCTTCGACCGAGACTTTCGAGCTCGGAAGTTGCGCTTTTGCGTGTCGTTCATCGCGAACTCAACAAATGCTAAAAGGCCGCTGAAAAGAACTAGCAGAGCACGATGTAGCGCGATCCAAACGCTGCACAAAACGAAAGCAGGAGGTAGGCTTCGCCACAGCGTCGTATCAGTCTAGGCCAATGACGGCCTCTCTAGAGCACCACGTGATTTAAAAGGTCCAGTAGGGACGCTCGAAGCGTGCGCGGAAAACGTTTTTTTTTATTATTTGCAGCCGAGATACGAAACTGCGAGAGATGCTATCTACAAGAGAAAGGCTTGCTCAACCTCTCCCAGCAAACGGCAATGGCGGGCGACGCGGCGTTCTCGAAGTATAGGCGCACGAAAATTGACGATTTGCGCGGAAAATAGCACTTTCTCGAGCCACCGTGGTTGAATAAAATGGACTTTTTACTAACTTCACGATCGAATTTTGCCTTGATCTTTTAGAAAGTTGTAGCTAAATGTTCAAAGATAATTTTACAGGCAAAAACTCAAAACTGAAAAATTACTCGGAAAACTCGCTTTTTCGACGCGCATCTCCCCTTAAGGGGAGGGAACTCTGGGACAGCATTTTACAAAATGAGCTAATCTTAATCACTGACCTTATAAAACCAACAAGACAGGGAAATAGCAAATAGCGTGAGTAGGGACATTACACCCGACTTAACACTTATCGGAGGCCAAATCACGGCCAGGTGGTGTAACACGAAGGAGGACCTAGGAAGCGACCACAAAATTATTGAGATCGTAGTAGAAGCCGGACTGCTCGTGCTGAAACCCAAAAAGTTCGCAGCTATAAATTGGGACCTATTCAGGCAGAACCTCTATACAGAAGACGAAATTACAGACATAGCATCTTGGGGCACAGACATTCTCGCGGCAGTTAAAGAAGCCAACAAAGAGGTGGAAGCAGACGAAGCACAAGAAGTAGTCGACAAGCGCTTGATAGGTCTGTGGCGCAGGAAAAGGCAGCTAGAAGCAAAGCTTGGCCAGAAGAGGGGGAACACGAAAGTATGCAAGCTCCTGGCCAAATAGAACAGAGATATTGAGGAGCATGCTCTGTACTGAACTAGCCAAAACTGGGGCAACATCTGCAAGCAGATGGACTGCGGAATCAGCAAAGCTAACACGTGGAAAATGCTTAGACATCTTTTAGACCCGGATAAGACAAAACATGAGGCACGCCAACAACTACACAATCTCGTATATAGATACGAAGGCACTAGTGACCAACTGATCTCTGAAGTGAGAGGCAAGTACTTGAGATGGGCGGTTTCCACACCCCTCCCTGAGTACAAGGGCACAGAGAATCCCATTCTGGACAAGCCCATCACGATCGGAGAGGTAAAAATGGAATTAAACATGCTTACAACAAAAACGGCGGCAGGTCCAGACAGAATCAGTAATCGCATGCTAAAAAATTTGGATGATGCATCAACAGCTAAGCTAACAGCGTATATGCAGGAATGTTGGGACAAGGGCCAAATCCCACCAGCGTGGAAAGAGGCCAACCTAGTGCTTATTCTGAAGCCAGGCAAAAGACTAAGTCTAGAAAACCTGAGGCCCATTTCGCTTACCTTATGTGTAGGTAAATCAATGGAGCACGTAATTAAAACGAGACTAAACAGATTCCTAGAAGAACAGGCCCAGACACGATCGGATTCAGGGCCCATCTTTCCGCATGTGACGTCATGCTTCCACTTAAAGAGCAAGTGCTGGACAATCAAAGATACAAAAAAATAGTAGGTCTAGACGTGGCCAAAGCTTTCGACAATGTTGACCGCGCAGCCATACTAGAACGCCTAGAAACTCTAAATGTAGGTAGAAAGACATATAATTACGTCAAAGACTTTCTTTCAAATAGAAGAGTTAATATCTGCCTAGGAGGGAAGGAAGAGAAAGGAGTAAGACTGGGTAACAAAGGCACTCCCCAAGGCTCAGTCCTATCACCAACGCTCTTCAAGATTGCAATGATTGACTTACCAAAGAAATTGGCAGGTATAGAAGGACGCAACTACACATTATATGCGGAAGATCTCACCCTCTGGGTTACCAGAGGCAGTGATGCGCACATCGAAAACCTACTCCAAACAGCGATTGAGGAAATTGAGTCATACCTAAACTAAATAGAACTCAAATGCTCTGTCAAGAAATCGGAAGCGCTCTTCTTGGCCAACAATATAGACAAAGAAAGCCCCAGGAACACGGGATAACGCTAACGGTAAATGGGGACAAAATACCCTGGGTAGAAACGATTAGAATGCTGGGTCTTCGGATCCAGTCAAACGGTAAGAACACCGAAATCATACAAAAACTCGAATCGACAGTAGGCCAGACGTGTCAGCTAATTAAGAGAATAACAATCAAATACGCGGGAATGAAAGAGGTGAACCTATTGAGACTAGTTCATTCATTTGTAATCAGTAGGATCACATTCGTGGCCCCATACCTACGGCTGGCAAAAGCAGAAAAGAACAAGATTGAAATCCTAATTAGAAAAGGTGTCAAAACTGCCTCCCTCCTTACACATCCACCCAAAAATTCTCAACATGGGAATTTCATACACATTAGGCGAGCTCACAGAGGCTACCAAAGTAGCACAGCAGCAACGGCTCCTACGCAGCCAATCGGGACTAAAATACTAGAAAAGCTAGGCTTCGAACCTCGAGCAAGGCTAAAACTGACTGAGGATATTCCTACAGACATAAGAAACAAAATCAGAATTCCACCACTTTCAAGGAACATGCATCCGGTACACCATGAGGGTAAAAGAAAAGACTGAGCGAAAGCTCTACGGAAAAAAACTAGCAAACAGACAGGACGTGGTTTACACGAACGCGGTAGAATACGAACGCAGAACTGGTTTCGCAGCCCTAGCAACCAGGGAGGGTGGGGACTGGGTCTTGTGCTACAGCATTCGACAGAGGGACGCAACAGCGGCTGAGGAGGTGGCCATTGCGCTGGCCCTAATACAACAGTATGTAAGGGTGATCGTAACCGATTCCAAATCGGCTGTCCGAAACTACAACGCAGGCAGGATATCTTCCGAAGCGGTTAAAATTCTGGCTGCCGAACCGCCACCGGCAGAAATCGGCTGTCCGAAACTACAACGCAGGCAGGATATCTTCCGAAGCGGTTAAAATTCTGGCTGCCGAACCGCCACCGGCAGAGCTGATTAACCTTGTCTGGATTCCAGCCCATGAGGGCCTGCGAGGAACCAAGACAGCGCACGCACTGGCCCGAGGACTTACACACCGGGATACCAGTGTGGTCTCGTTGAGCAGGGAGCCCCTTCAGAGCGAAGAGTTGAAAAAATACCATGATATTCTCAATAAATACAGATTAGAAAGACAGACACTGCCTTGAGCAGACAAAATTCTAAGCAGAAAAGAAGAGGTTATATGGAGAAAGTTGCAGGCGGGGGTATTTCCCAACCCACTCACACTAAGCAGTGGCATCTGGTGATACAGAACCCGTGGTGCGAACACTGTAATGAAATTGCAGGTATAATACATATGGTGTGAACGTGCCCTAGATACAACAAACCAGACAAGAATTTGGAGTCCTGGGAGGATTTAATGACCAGCCAGAACAAAGAAGTCCAAACAAAAATCATCCATCTGGCCCTGGACACCGTTGAATCCCAAGAGATTCCAGCCTGCTGAAAGGGGAGGAACCTTTTCCTTGACGGATGTCGATAAAGTTATTCATCATCATCAACACCAGGAACTCGCAAAAAAAATTGATAAAGTGCCATTTTTGTGGCAAGTTGATAACAATAAGATAGGAAAGGCATGATATCTACAAGTGCATTATTAACAAAGAACATTTAGAATATACATTTTGAAGATCAATGATCCAGGACCAGAGTGTAAAAAAAAAAAAAAAAGAAAAAGCTATCTGTACAGCGTTGTTTTTCACCTACATAAAGAAATTGCAGGTGGAAACAGCCTCATTTCTCGTGCCATGCGGTGAAACTGGCTGTACAGTCTTGGAGGAAAAAAAGCAGCGCACTCTTGAGACAGGGACAAAGGAAGAAAAGACAACACAGCACTGATTTTTCGTTTTTTGTTGTTTGTTTCATCGTTTCTTTCTTAGTCCATGTCTCAAGAGTGCGCTACTCTTTTCCCCCAAGGTGAACTTCCAAATAGCCCGTTCTTCCATGCTCGCTGTAAAGGCTAGGTATGCATGTTGGACATGCGGCAGACCTTCAGGAATAGGTTTTCATGAAATAAAACTACCCGGACTAAGAGTCAAAGCTCACTAGTGAATAGCTGGTGCCATTAGCGGGTAATTATCCCCACTCAACGCCGTCAGATAACAAAGCCGACAATATGATTTGATATTTGACTTGCTGGAAGCCTTCTGATCACAAAAATTACCACGAGTAGGACATTTGTTTTTGTTTTTTCAAGCGCAGCTGTTACTCCCTTTTTCAAAACAACTCATGCACATTAGTGATCAAAAAGGTCTATCCAAAATCAGAATATTGCCAGAGTGAGAAAATTTAAACTGCCTCTACAAGTGCAATGCCTAGACTAACCACTGGGGGGCCCTAGGTGCATGAGAAATGATTCCAACATGTCGAAATCAGCAACTTAAAGCATCGATCACCAGTGATCGATTCGATTAGGCGCGGTAACGAAAGATTGAAATAATTGGACTTTGAGGACAATGTTTTCTTTTAGAAGGGAATGACGAAAACACCGCTTACAGACGGTACAGCAGAAAAGGACCAAACACAAGCGCTGACTAGCCACCAAATGACTAGCATGTTGGCTAGGTGCATGAGAAACAATTCCAACATGTCGAAACCGGCGATTTGAAGCATCAGTCACCGATGATCGATTTGAATAGGCGTGGTAACGAAAGATTTGAACGTCATGAACAAGCCATCACTCCCATTTCAATGCGATGCTACCGAACCCGTGAAGTGTGCACGCCAACAGCGACCACGGTCAATATTTTTAAATACGTAGCCCTCAGTACACAAAGCTATACGAAGCGAACCAATCCAGCTGCACAATTCTGCACACAGCCTACTTTTTTGGCGGCCTGCTGCTTGCCCATCAGCCCGCGAGAGCATGCGACCAGTCGCAGGGTTGCTTGAAGCCATTATTGGCCTCTCGTAGCCCCAAATGTTTTCATATTCACTGAAAACGCCCACTTCATGGTAATCGCTGCATCAGCATGTGAACCTCTTGACTAACTTTCAGTGATGACGGTTATGCCTCTAGCCACCAATTAAGATTTTGAGATCCATACTTTGGTCAGAAAATACTTTGAAGGTTATATTTAAATGCATAGTGCCAGCGGGAAGCTGCTAGGCTCTGCAGGAAGCCTTGACTGACACGATATTTTGAAATAGCCAATTCTGAGTAAGCGAAAGTTTATTGTACAGTCGAACCCCGCTACAACGAACGTCGCTTCAACGAAATATTTCCAATTCCCCGTCAGCTTGCTATACAAAGTAATGGAACAAATTTCTCATCACAACGAATCATTTTTGGGGCGCGTTTCCGCTTCAACGAAATTTTTGCTATGCGAAGCTCGATTTAAAAATATATCTTACAATAAAACAAGCATATCGCCGCCCATCTATGTACTTCCATAGGCCCACGCTGCTTTGTTTCGCTAAACATTCGCTGGACCCAACTAATCCACTCACTGAAACGCACATGATCACCGCCATAGCTTGGTGTTGATGACAATCGGGCTGGCTGCCTTGCGACAAGGCGACGAAGCTATAATTGAGGGCGTTCGCCACAACGACGCATCATCGGATGATGACAGCGACACGGAGGATTTAGCGCCACCACCTGCAATAAAAGTGATGGATGCTTTTGATGTGATCCGCAGGTTTTTCGGTGCTCACGATGACGACGTCGCGATGCAACTGTTCACCGAGTGCGAAAGTCGCGCCACTGCACTCGTGGCAAAAAAAAAAGAAGCAGAAGAAGCTGACCGATTTCTTTGGAAATAAATGATGTTTTGGCACTATGTGGTCCAACCTCACAGTGTTTTTGGGCTGTTTTCGCCTCAACGAAATTTCGCTTTAACGAAATTTTTCGCGCGCCCCGTCAGTTTCGTTGTAGCGAGGTTCAACTGTACTACCCTCGCCACTTGTCTTGCTTCGTATGTCTTCTAAAATCGCCCATATTAGCCACACAAATGCATGCACGCAAAATGAATTTGAAAAGGAAGGTTTCAGGGATGTGCGACATCCTTTGCACCACTGAAAGACAAAAACCTTGATGTAGCAAAATTTGAAATATATAACGAAGTTTTTCCCGGCAACTGCAACTTCGCTATATCGAGGCTCAACTGTAAACATATGTATCGTGGACTGCATTATGTAATGTATTAATGTGCACTTCACCACTTCCCTTGCACTCAAATATGCTATGAAATAAACATTTCTAACGCGACAGCATTCAAGGCCCTGTTCAGCAGAAAATCTAGCATCATTGCTGGCCATCTGTCTAGGCAGCAGCGCAGAGCAAATCGTGCGTGATTCTGGTGGCCACTGCACATTGGTGCCACTGTGCTACTGTGGAAATGGCAGGATAGAAACGGCAAAATGCGCATTGCTACTTGTTTCATTACTTTCGTAACTGTTACATTTCTGAGCACATACTCGTTTGCATACAGTGGTAAGATAACACTCTATATGTAACAACATACAACATATACTTATCAAACCTACTTGTTCCCAACCCAAACAAGCATGGTTTCTTGAATAGCTTAGTTGGTAGCGTGTCTGGCTCACAACACAAGACTGTGGGTTCAAAACCACAGAGGGTTTTTAAATATTTCTGTAAGCGAAATTAATTCATTAGGTGAATGATTAGTGACACGCAGGGGCTGTCATTTTGCACTTGAAGACATGTTTTGTTCACTTTCTTTCCATGCATGATCCAAGCGCTGCACATCCGATGTGAGGTTACGTGGCTTTGACATCATGACCCTGTCGACCAATAAGAATTATTCACTCATGGTTATCAATGCTGATGCTAGCTTTTTTGCAATGCGAGACCCTTCCATATGGCATAAAATGAGCTAAAAAGATAGGTTTTAGACTAAAAATTTTGGTGTGGTGTTTAGAGTAGTATGATTACCTTTATCAGCAGATGCATGTTAAAAGCTGAAGAAAAAATGCAATCGAAACATCACTATAGCAAAACTTGTTTGATGGGCACTTAGTTACTGAACACTGGGCATCAGGCTGCTGCGAATACTAATTGCATCTCATGCCTCATGCTCACATGTAACTAAAAACTAACTATAAAACAGTAACTATAAAACTTTGTTGTGTAAAAGTTAGCACATGTTCAAGATCGTCTAAAGTGCTGCAGCACTCAGCCACTGCCCAAAAGAACAGCTCCAGTTAGTCTTAGCTATCAAGCAGTGTCACATAGTAGCAGCTTACAAAAGCGCTCCCCTTCTGACCAAAAACAAAAACAGAAATGAAGAAAAGTGCACTTTTCCCGAGTCGAGAGTAGTCGAAGACATAGAAGTTTCAAACTTCGACAATCATCATTTTTTAAAGATTCCTTAGCCAAGGTCAATCATATATAGTTGCGAGCAAACAATCGTTAAACCCACAACACTGATGCAATGCTTGCATACTTTTGAGAAACACAGAGTGTCCCAGCTTTAGCTGCAAAAGCTCACTCACCATCATTGAGCACCATGCGTAGCCTGGTGTCGAAATAGACCTGCAGGCGACCACCGGACTTGCTGGAGATGAATCTTTGTATTTCGGGATTCAGGAGGAACGTCTTCAGATCAAGCGCACCCCTCTTGAAAAACCAGACACAAACTATCACTGCAGCAGCATGTAAAGCAGACACCGGTAAACCTGTACAGACGATGACATTAAAGAGACCACAGGCTCAACTCCTAACGATTCCAGGTTTCATTCTTCCACAATCGAATTACGGGCTTCTTTCTATTACCTCCCCATCATGGAGAGCTGTCTTTCAAACATTTTAAGGAGAAACATCAGCCTCGTGTCTCACGATTTTCATCCCGTGCTGCGAGATACTTCAAAAATGCCTTACCTGCCAATGTATATCAAAAAGAAAGTTGTTTCATGTTCACCTCACGCTGCAGATTTATCCTTCCTTTTCTAGAGTCGCATTTTTGCAAACTTCCCTCATAAATGCCTCAGCAATTGAAGCTACAGAAAATAAATGAAGTGAAGTCGTGGAACGGTGTGTGCACGAGAACTTCTAGGTTGCCCTCCCTCTGGACAGGAAGTGAGGAATGCAGTGAACTGAGCACAGCTAGGAAGTACAGTGGTGAGTGCTATGGCGAACAAGTACTCTACATTTCTCTGTTTTCATCAGCTTCTTGTGCTCCGCACTGTCGCCTCAAAAACCCTTGGCCCAACCCCCTCTTCCCTGACCCCTCCAATGCATAACATAATGTTTCAAATTTCCAGATCGGAAGGCTCTATCATACGCTGAGTACATATCATTGCACCTACCGACTATACTTCTGCATGACACTCACTCTGTTTTCTCTTCAAATGTATAGCCCTGTTTATGCCAAATATGTGGATATATGGATATGAATAGAATTTAGTTTGATTTCGTGTGAAAAACCAAAGCATTGCATAAACAAGGGATCAACTTCCACTGTTTCTGTTTTATAAGAGGCGATAAATAAGAAATTCACGCTCGAAAGTCAAGTGCTGCAAAACACTACATGCCGCATATCCACTTCTTTCCACTTCTGCCTCGTGCTGCACAGTTCTGCCAATGTTTCACTGTTTCTTCCCTTCCCTACTTCTCGCTGCACTTTTACTCTCTTTTGCTTTGTGAACAGACCGCGCCGTCTTCTTTCCATGTTTGTAGATAGCTTTACTTTTTTTTTCCTACGCACTGCATGCTTTAACTCGCGGCTCCATGGCCTACGTAAAGTTGCTATCTCCTGAGTGCTGCTAAGCCTGCTGGTAAAGCCATTAAACAAAAAAAACATGGTGTTATTTTTTTTATTTATTTGCTTCGCGATCTCAAGTAGTGCGTGTGTGGCAATGTCATTTTGTGGGCAGCCGTTGCCGTGGCCAGACGCACTTTACTGGAACCGATTTTTACCAAAAATATCTTAGTACAAAGGGGGAAAAAAAGTAGTCGTCTATGGAAGGTGAACAGAGACTCAATTTCACTTTACCATATCCGAGTTTACTATAGCAATGTTCTACTGTAGTAAAGTGCTAAGCAATGAAGCAAAATGCACAGTTTGCAGGGCACATATTATAAGGTAGGAAAGAAACAAAACAATAAAAATTGAATTAGAGAAATTTTCCTCTTTCACGAAATCTGAGAGGCAGAATTTGGCAAATGGGGCATTTACAGAGCGCCAGAAAACATTAGGAAGTGAAATCATCTCACTTTTTCAAAACTGCCCTAGCATTCAATCTGCTGCAGTGAAAAAATAGACCCTGAAATAGGCATTCCCACGCCTAATTGAGGGAGTCTTGCATTTCAGCATGGTACACAGCTCCAACAGAAACCCTAGCAGTAATTGCACGCTGTAATTAGAAGCACCCTCGCTGTAATGCTTGAAGGTGAAACAGCAAATGCAGGGCACCAATTCGCTGTCCTAATCTACGATCAATCCTTCCCAACTGTGTGCCCACAACCATGAACCCGCACATCAAATGTGACCCCAGATCAGCATACCTCGATGGCTTCTGCAACCTGCTCAATGCCAGCGCTTGGGTCGACGCACCAAAGTCCCGATCTCTGTGGAGAAAGGCGCCGAATCTCTGTGGCTCACAGCTGTGGCTTCACAGCCTTACGCCATTTCAAAAACGCAGCAAGAGAGCGCCATAAGTACCAGCGAAATTGCAGCTGAATTTCAGCCCAGCACAGTGAGAGTTAAAGAGCCTAGGGTGAGAAAACATCATTCCCCCAAAGCAAGCCGTAGCAAAGGACCATGGTGACACCCACGGCCCCGTAACAGCCTCGTCATCTCTTTTATCGCAAACTGCAACAACAATAAAGCCTACAGGACAGGGTCTCCCATGGTCCCATTATATATTTCAATGAAGACTCCATCTCTTGGCTTCATTTTCCCAAATGCTTTCACAGTAAGCCATTTCTAATAAGGATGTGAGCATATTGAAACTCTTAAGCATAAATCGAAGAGAAATGATGAAAAAAAGATGCCTTCAAATATGTAAAGGTACGTTCAGTATGAAAAAAAGATTTTCAGTGAATAAATATTTAAGTGTTTTGACCTCAATTTTTTCTTAAATATTTATGCTTTTAAGATCCAAGTTAAAAAATTCTGGATTGATTTACCGCCATACAAAAAGAAAAAAACACGCCAACCACAGGAATGCACTACAGTAGTATGGGAAAGGAGCTCACGCAGATCTGCTTAAGGTTCAGATGATTTATTTATGGCCAAACGGCGACACAAACATCCTGTGGCCCATACAGAAAGTCAGATGATCATGACGTCGGCAATGCGCAAGCCATCAACCGCGTATGCATCACTGAGATTCTACCATATGCAGCTTCGGTAGACATTACAGTGGCATGCGAGCACAAATGCAAAATTAGTAATGAATCGATATCCACGGATAACTGACATACGTCCAGCACGTTAAAATACTGAACATAGGGTGGGTAGTAAACCCTCCTTAAAAGGAGACATGTGACCAAAAACAATGATCTCAATTTGAAAAATATAGAGGCTGCGTTCTTTTTTAATGTTTCAGTAACCTTATTGCTTTCTCTTTCACATAAAAGAAAGAACCTGAAATGGGTAGAAACTTATTCTTTAACAAGTCGGTCAAGCACACGCAGCGGCAAAAAGGGGCACACCTGTCCTGCTTTCAAGCCCATCACACGCCAAATCATGGCGTCACGGGCCACCGTGTTTGTGCAAGCCAGTAGGCCTTTTTTCCTCAAGGCTCTCAAAAGGCAATAATTAAAAAAAAAAAAAAAAGAAAAGACTTTCACTGCGACAATGGAGCACTTTCATTGTAGTACCTCCAAAGACACTAAATCATGTTTTGCTCATCCTATTTTTTTTTTTTTGCACAAAATTTTATGCATTTATTATTGCAGTCCAACCTAGACAAAATATGTAAGCATGCCAAATGCAGCCATCTAGTCTTTATTGCCGTTAGGAATGTGTTTAGAGATGATAAGTTCCAAAATAATTCAGGCACCAGCCCCTGAACATGAAGCACAATAAGTAAGCTTGTCCGAAAATGATGCATACAAAGGGAATGTCAATGTATTTTGCTTAGTTGCACCTTTTGAAGTGTTAGGGGCAAGAAAAGATGTCATTACTCTGTAATAATTGTCGCAATGTCGGAGATCAATCACTGCAGCTGGTAGAATTCTCACATTCACCAAGCAATGAAATCACAAATTAAAGTTTCCCAAGAACCTTTGCCCGAACTACACAAAAGTTGAGTTATACAAGTTATACGAGTTATACTCCCAGAAAAAAATTACAGGATTGCACTTAGCTTCACTCAAGAGGTTAACAATGAAAGCCTTTTCTACTTCTTTTCTTCTACCTCTTCTCTTCCACCTCTATATTGCGTGTTTGTGTAGTACTTGGTAAAATTTCATTTCTTTCTCTCTTTTCTTCGGTTTCGTTGTCAGTGACATCGGCATCTCAGGACTCCTCTGTTAGACATGCGAGACTGAGCTAAATCACACATGGCCCTATGGGGCTTTTTATAGGGACTAAGGCCTAACTATCCGAACGGCGAAATTATGCCGATGTCAGAACCTCCTGCGACATCTGGCGGACACTTCTTGAGCAATCTTGTGGAATCTCATGAGCACATAAGGTGAGCACATGTCTTGGAATATCGCGGACAATTCACCATAAGGCTAGAAAGGTTTTTGCCTTGAAAAAAGGAACGAACTGCCAAATATATTAAAATGCAGTGAAGCCCTGCAAAGAGGCTCTAACGGACAAATGCAAGAAGCCCACAATGGCAGTGTGGTCTTGATGTGCTCAAATAATGCAGACTCTAGTGATAGGAATGCACAGTGGCTGGCTTATATGCAGCCGACAACCACGGAAGCTAGGGAAGAAATGGCCTGCCACGTTAATTTCGGCCTAACAACCGGGGTCCTTCTACCATTGGCACGTTTATCATCGTGTGCACGTCAGAGCTGCATGAGTAACATTGCAATGCACCATTCAATAGGCAAGATTTTTGCACATTTGCGTGCGTTGTCGTTGGCCCCTCAACTTGGCTACCTTTTGGAGCCCCATGAGGAATTCCCTGAGTAGGCTTTCCTGCATGTCAGAACGTTAGCAGTGGTGGTTTATATTAGGAAAAAAAATCGAAAAGAAAACAAGAAACGCAGTAATTACTACCCAATAATGTAAACGCGAACTGTGGTCAGTGGAAATAGAAGGAACAGGCAGAAGCTAGCAAGGTGAAATGCAGAGAAGACCGATAGTGAGAAAAGATGGGACATGCCAGTAGACCAGAATGAGATGGCGGAGCTCAGAGCACAAGCATTTGGTAGACGACAAAACAAGTGCCATGGGTGTGGGCAATAAGTAGTATGTAACACACTATGGAAGGATTTAACAAAAGAAACCGTTGCGATTGTTCGAAGTAGGTGGTCCACCATCCTGTTCTCATCCCTACTGAATGCGTGGCAAAACATGCTTGTGGAATTTCATGCTAGGCCAAAGTCTAGCAGCATGCGAATCTGCTCACACGATCGATGAAGACCGTGGAGGGACACCTTCGCACTCTCGATCTGCAGATAATTTGCCTATATCAGGGGTGGAAGCAGGCTCGAGCACTTTGGAGCAGCTCAGGCAGAAGTAAGAAAGCCAGTCTGAAGCATCTTTGGAGCAATCAAAGAAGAGATTTGGAGCATTAGAATTATATTTTGGAGCACGTTTCTAGGGCAAAATGGCCTTGATAATTTCATTTTTCTATTCCTGACATATACAACCCCTCCTTTTATTCCTTCTAATGCAACATTCATTGCTTTTGCCGACTATGCACACACCTCTGACAAGAAAAGACAAATGGCCAAAACATGCAATGATGTTTAAAACACAGGCTGACCTAAAAAACCATTCAGAACAGACTTAAAGCAATAGGACACTTGCTTATGCACCTCATGAACGAACACCGAGTTTGACCTAAACCTCAGCCTATTCTGACTTGATCGAGTCAAGCGTGGAGTCTACCATTTCGATGCGCTCAAGCAGAGCCACTAGTTTGGCGTTTACATCAATGAGCACATTTCCACTATCTTGTGCATGTTCTTTGGTCCTATGCCTGTGCTGATAAATTCCCGAGCACTGGCCAGTACTAGTGCCTTCAGGGAGGCTAGATGGCACTAAAGGGTAGCCTTTCCCTCCTTCAGCTTCTTTACTTCATTGGCTCCAGCCAGTAGCTCCTCATTCTTTTGCTTAAGCATTGCTGGAGTTGCAGTTTTAAAAAATGGCGACAGACCCTGTATGGCCTTCTAACACCAGTGAGAAGTTTTCTAGTGATTAGCTCCTCTGGCACCCTACAACGCATCAAGTATGCTTTTGTCTGATGCAGGCCTGACACGCGTGTCACTGATTAAGAGGCTCGATGGTTAAGTACCTGCTTGCTTTTAAAACAAGAGCATTAGAAGAACTTCTGTACTTTTTACAGCCAAATAGGTTTTCTAACAGTTCCTACCCCGCTAACGTAGTAGTTAGGGCTATTTGCTCCACTAGCTGCTCCCGCTTCTTTCTCCACCAGTGATTGAAAAGCCTGGGAGGACGTGCTATATCTCATGCACAATGCATTTTTTCACAATTGCCTCCAATCCTTGTCGGTCACATCAAGAAAAAATTTTCAATTATGCTTCACACTTCCCTAGCTTGAGAAAATTTTGTTTGTATCGAGTCCAGTGCAAGAAGTGTTACTATATCTCTGCTACTGGTGCGCCGCTATCGTTCTGTGTTGAGCTAAATTTGATAGTAAAACATCACGGCAGCCGGTCTAGAGCAGAGAAAGCAGTTTGGAGCAGAATGGAGCAATTGGAGCAGCACAATCCACCCCTGCTATACTCTGTTTCTGCAATGATCAGATTTACGTATGCCAGCACAGTTTCGATCGCTGCTGAATATCCAAATGACATTTACCATTCAAAAAATTCTCAGATACCAATTTCTGGGATCAAACGTGAACAATTCGCAACACATTTAAAATGTCTAAACTTCGCGTAGGCTTAACGTTTTAACTATGGGGACTACTAGGTCACACACTATATGCATGCGTGGGTAAATAATGTGTGCGACTGTACATCACCTCTGGATTGCACTCGTACAAGATGCTTCCAAAGAAATGCTGCTGCAGCTGGTGCATGTGTGCCTGCCAGGCCAAGCCGAGTGCTTCCAGCTTCTGCAAATATAGCCGCGCAGAAAAGGTTGCATTCCAACCACAAACTTACGCACCATAAATTCAGTTGCACCACAGTTGCTTACTCATTTGCTTGCACACAGTTGCTTGCACAGTGACAGCTCATTTAAAAGGATACAGTGGAAAGTTTCCTAAAATACTTCCAAAGGCTACCTCAGCTTAATGCTGCACTTATTCAAGAAATTCCTCCTACCACTCTAGATAATGCCGTTGTCACATTTTTGTTTTTGTTTTTTTCAGATGGTTTCACGCCTTTCCCCAGCAGCAACGTTTTTCACAGCGTTGTAATCTGCTTTGTGTGTTTTGCATGCCGCGAAACAGGCAGTAGTCATGCACGCAATGTACTGAACGCTTCTCCCGCCCGTCTGTCTGCTTCAGGCCAAACAATTATCCCACAGGGAGTGATCGATAACAACCAACCACCTGGATCACCCTACGTACACATGATTTACACACACGCACAAACCTTTTCTTGGGCATCGTCAAGCGGCACCGAACCGGACCGGCACCTCTTGAGCACGAAAGCCAGGTAGTCAAGTTCATTGGAAGGCTGCAAGTCACAACATATCATGAGAAAAATGTACTCTTCTAGCACCAGAGTGCGCAGATAAAGATTTAGGCTAACCCGTTAGTTGTGGCGCAGGTTAAATACTTGCTCCAGGCAAATAACCTGATGGCACACCCCATTTAGGAGTGAAGAGGGGAAATTGGAAGCTAGGCACTAGTAAGAACTTGCAAACTAAACTCATCTGCCCACATCTGCCACCTTACAATACTTGTGCTTTAGCTCTGAAGCTTGATTATGTTTATGGAGTTTAAAGTCCCAAAGCGACTCAAGGCCATGAGAGATGCCACAGTGCAGGGCTCCAGAAATTTCGACCACCTGGGATTCTTTAACATGCACTGACATCGCACAGCACACGGGCGCTTTACTTTTCCCCTCCAGTGAAAAGCAGCCACCATGGCCGGGATTCGATCCCGCATCTTTAGGTTCAGCAGTCGAATGCCTTAGCCACTGAGCCATCACGGTGGGTTAGCTCCAAAGTAGAAGGGACAGTCTAGAAGCAAATAGTAACTTCAGCTAGGTCTAACAAACCACTACCCCGAGATTGCAAGTACTATTGTCCTAAATATTGAACATTCTAGAGCTCAGTAAGCCAAAATGACTATGCGAGAAAACGAATACCAGCCAGAAGGATGGCCGAGCAGTAAGTGACTTTGACTTAAAGAATCATGACTCCAGTACCTGTACCTTGGAGAGGAACAGAAAGGATGTGAGAGAGAGACAATCCTTCACGCAAGAATAGGATCCTATGGCTTTTCACGAGACAGCAATTCAGTATTTTTCTCTTTTTGCATGGTGGAAGGCGTCACTGACATTTTTACTGACATAAATCTCACCCTGCTACAGCCCCTTCTATCGGGCCAACAGCTTTGTAAATAAATAAAAAAATCAAATGGCCATGCTATGCATGGAACTTAAATCCCAGAAGCAACTCAGCACCAGAAAACGGCAATACGGCAAAATCTCACTAATTCAACACTCGCTAATTCAGCAATCTTAATCATTCGAACTAGCAACGCAGTCCCGGCTAATGTCCGCGATAGTATATGGCATCAGACGCTGTTAACTCGAACACTGTGAACGCTTCCTCCGGTTAATTCTGACATGGAATCACGACTAGAAGGTATGGCCGGCGCAGCCAGCTATCACCGAAATAGACCTCCCCAATACTTATAATATACCATTGCTTACCCATGCGCCAAAGTGCACACAAGCATTCAAGGTATACAGACGGAAAAAAAAAAAGAAAAAGACGTTAAATTACGGGTGGTAGTACTCCGCACCATAGAAGTTAGTATATTCGTCCTGTTCACCTTCTAAGTCAGTGCACCTTCTCTGCACCCCTGCGTCTTCCTGAAAATGCACCAGCACGTCCAGCAACAAGTACTTTGCAGACTTCTCCAAACCTCAACTGCATGGAACAGTGCTGCTATGCGTGAGTGCTATGCGGGCACAGCGACGATCAAAGTTCGATCAAAATTCAGGTCATGACATTGATACAGCCTATTTCTTGGCATAACTGCAGAATATGTGCAACGAGAAAATCTTGAGCATTCCAGAACTCAGAGCAAATGCAAAAATATTGGTAACCACAGGTCTAAGATATGTCCAAGTTACTAATTCACTGAGGTTCCAAAATGTGTTCATTTACATTACCCTTCTCTTGGAAGCCTTGGCAATGCGGGACATTGTGAAAGATGATGCAGTCGTCTTCGAGGCCAGCAAGACAAGCAAGCTGACAGCATCTGCACACTGTGAAAAGACCCACAAGGAGTGAAGCTTTGTATGCGTTATCGTAAGAGAGTTTCATCAAAACTCAGAAGCAAGTGGTCAAGAAAGCAAAGAATCCCGTGTTTCCAAGAAAGACAGGAATCCTCTCATGCACGGTCCAAGACCACAGTTAAGCAGGCAAACGGCAATTAAAATCACTTTAAAATCATTTTCGTGCCCAGTTTGCTGCAGCAGAGCTGTTGACCAAACTAGTACATGGGCTCGTGGGCTACGACACTGGTCTTACAGGCCGCACAACTATGTTACGAGATGGCAAGCCAGTGAAGATAGGAAACAGAATATGACCGATGGCAATGCGAGATGACTTTTAATGAATATCGGTTTAATGAATGTCAGTTTAACGAATCAACTTAGGGAGAAAGTGCACAAGTCTTGGATGTCAACATGCCTGCAAGGATCTGTTGTGTGCAAGAAAGTTATTAGTTCTTTTCTTTAAATGCCTATTAATTTTTAAAATAAAAGTTATAATTTACCTTACATACTTACCTGACCAGTGTTTTACAAAATTAATACAGTACAACCCCTTTATAGCAAAGTCACTGGGACCGGCAAAAGTCTTTACTACATATAACAGGGTATTTACTATATCAGTGGTTAGCGATAACATGGTCCTGAAGTTGCCGTTCGGTAACTAAATGGCTATTTAATGAACACGTCTTGTTGGTTAATGAAAAAATCACTCTCAAATACCTTCCACCTCTCTCTTTTTGTCTCTTCATCCCATTTTTTTCAGTTATAAAATTTTTTGTTTACATCCTGTGGAAGCATTCTTAAGCATGAGGGCAACGTGGCTATGAATACAACTGAGTTTTATTTCATGTGAAAACCAAAGCATTGCATGAAGACGGCATCATCTTCTACTGTTTCTGTCGGTAAAGAAGGTGAGAAATGCACGCGGCAGTCAAGTGCTGCAATACCGCACACGTCTCCAGTTTTTCCCACTGCTGCCTCGTGTTTCACAATGCTCTAAATGTACGTTCATTTCTTCCTTTTCCTAACTCTCGCTGCACTTTTACTCTCCTTTAATTTCTGAGCGGATCACACTGTCCTCTTTTTATTCCTGTAGACAGCTTTCTTTTTCTTTTTTTTCTATGCGTTGCAGGCTTTCCCTCACGGCTCCAAGGCTTAGGTAAAGTTGGCTTCTCCTGAGTACTACTAAGTCCAGTGGTAAAGCCATTTAAAAGAACACTCGGTGAATTTTTTGTTTTCTTTAAAAAAAAAAAAAAAAGGTTCGCGATTTTAGGTAGCGCGCTTGTGGCGATGTTATTTCGTGAGAATGCATCGCCGCGGCCAGACGCACTTTACTATAACCAATTTTTATCACAAATGTCCTAACTATAAAGGAGGAAAATGTACAGTCGTCTATGGAAGATGAACTAAGACTTTAGTTTCCCTTTACTATATCAGAGTTTTCACTATTCGAGTTTACTATAGCGGGGTTCTACTGTATCAAAAACTATTACAGGAATGAAGTACAAAGAAATTGAGGGTTAAATGCACTCCTCTGCACCTCAGGATTTATGCATAATAAAGAGAATGACCCTAGTGTCATTGATTACAGAATTCTACAGGGATGAGTTAGAGCAAATGCACAAAAATTGAAAGCTCATATATGATTCATTTACCGCCTCATATGATTTTGTTTTTGGAGAGAGAAATATGGCAATGCAATCAATGGAAGCGCCAATCTTCTGATCTCTCCTCTGCATGGTGATATCAAGGTGGATCGCGGTCTGCCACCAGAACTGTCTGAGTTTCACGAAGCCCCAAGGCCACCAGAGACATCATTAACTCAAATTTCAAGAACCTTGCATAAAAAAAACATTTATAAACTGGTACGGCAGTTGTACCTATTATTTTTTATCGCAATGCACGTGAAGATCTAAGTGGTAAGAGAAAAAATAAAACTTGACAGAAGTTGCGGCCTTATCATTGTTATTCTGGCGCGCTTATCAATTCTGTATCTCGTGTTTGTTCATGCTTGTTGTCGCAATACGACATGTTATCATTTTCTTTGTCGCGAATGATGCGCCAAGATCTGTCTCGAAGATTCCGATCACTTGCGTATGTTTCTACAATGTTCCAGGTTGTGCTAGTATTAGTTTGCGACGTTATCTAGATTGTTCTGAGCAGCCTTTAAATTGAGCGTTGATGAGTGTGACAAGCATTCTTCGTTCGACGATCGACAAGCACGTTTGTTGCTATTGCCGCCGCCGAGTTGCTTAGTTTTTTTGCGGGCGCAAGTCAGCCCAATAAAGAGTTAATTTCAGTACCATCAAGCCTGTGTCTTTTTTTGGTGTCAACGGCCTTGTCACCACTACGTGACATAATTTAAGATCTGCTGTGTCCCCCTTACAGTACCAGTATAGTTCCTGTATCGCTCCTAACAACAAGTTTATTTTTCTTCGCACTTTTCAATTATTATGTCAGCCACGAATGATACTTCACCACAGAGACTGCAGGGTGCTTTCATTTTTCCCTACCAATTCATCAAACCCTGGGCTAAAAATTTCAAACAAATAAAGAAAACAGACCGTCAACCTACCTCCTTCCGTTTATGACAAAATTTTACACTTTCAACGCTGCTAACAGACTCACATTGATAGGAAACAAGCGATAAAAAAAGAGCAAACAAATCATTTTCTCCAAAATATCTATCACGTCCTTGATACCTGCCACTGTAGCCAAAAGTTTCCGGTCTCTACAGGGCTATACTGTGGCTATGGAATTTTCCAAGCTCCACTTGGTGATTGTTAGAGCTGCTAAGGTCAGCGAAATACATCACATGGATTTTCAGAGAACAGGCTATCTCTAACCACAGCTAACTGTACTATGTACTGTGTGGCAATCCTGAGAGCTTGGCCATAGATGGCAGTGATCCCTGATCACCCGCAATGAATTTGGATGCCATACATTCCAATCCAATGATGGTGGCAAGCAACCATAGAAAGCCAATGGGAGGAAAAGAAAGGCAAGTTCAAGGCTGCAAGCTTACCAGAGGCGTCTCCAGGAAGCCAAGGAGCACCCTGGTTAGGAGTACTCGGTTGCAACTGGGATCCAAAGTGTGGAACACAGCTGCCAACCACCTCAAGATGTCCCTCTGAAAGAAATATATATATATATGTATGTCTGTGTCGTCCCAGTGTCCTGCTTATTACCGTGTAGCGACTGTGTGACAAGATGCGGACAGAGGTGTCAGTACAAAACGCTGTTCATGTGCAGGCCTCATCAATGTAACAGCTCATGGCATCGATTTTTCAGGGATGCCTTTGCATATATATATATATACATATATGTATATATAAGTATGGGATTTACATAGGAACTGCTAATCCTGAAAGTCAACAGCATGCAATATATGATTTTCTTCTTAACTTCATATTATCACTACCACAGTCAAACATGGGGTATGTTTTTCAAAAAAAAAAAATTTGTAAACATGGTAAAAACTTGTTGTACCAGTGTGCACAAGTCCAGCCAAAATGTGCACTAATAAGACTGGAGACAATCAAGATGCCTGAAAGAGACTGTATGCTTGCACAGGCCAGCATTTTATAGGCTGTATGGTTGCATTTTCAGTGCATGTAGCACCAAAATTATAAAGTCGAACAAGCGAGAACAGCATGCAGTGCAAATTGCACATGTATAAAGAAGACTGATGATGACATAGCAGCCTTAAATTATCCAACTGCAAGAGATATGTTACCTTTTTTTCTTTTTTTTTTTCGCCAACAAGTTAACGTTAAGCAATATAAACACGAGAGGAGCAGACAGGAAGACACGACTCATTCCTTTATTAAAATAAATATACTATACAGTTACTGTCACACCTCTTATCAGCCACAATACTCCAGGTGGGAGCAGAAAAGGCTAACAGGCACGTGGTATATATGGTAAATGTGACCTACTTGAAAGGGATCAGAAGGCAGAAGGGGCGATAACCGACAAAAACACATTAAAAATGTAGAGAGCCACACAAAATCATGAAAAAATGTCCAGCTAACAAAAATGGCTTTGTGCAGTGAATACCTACTTTTTACCCACCGCGGAACAAACTGGCACGCTTTTCTAAAAACCTTTCTCAAGTTTTATACAAAACATGCATTGCTAACAATGCAATCTAGGCCCTCCTTCCGAATCAAAATTTTAAAAACTTCAAACTGCGAAATTCGCATTCGAGTTTTGCAAAACAAAAAACAAAAAAGAGTCACTTTTCAAAGCTGCAAACCCTTCTCCCCTCTCAGCATTGCAACAAAAGTGCCTTTCGCTAACGAACGCATATGTTCTATAGCCACCAAAAGCCAAACAATCCATTCTTGCCACGAAGAAAAAAAAAAGGAATTCAGATGAGGCTGCTGTCAGAGTCTGTCCCTCAATGGGCACAAAGTGGCAGCTTCTGGCCCCGCAACACACAAAGGGCTAAATGTGAAGAGTGACGCACACACCTTGACCTCAAGAGACAGCTCCTGACTGCAGAGGGCACCACTCAGGGCAGTGACGACGTCCTTTGGGACCTGTGCCGCCGGCAGCATGCAGCCCAGCAGGGAGCGCACCGCATCGGGCGCTGCAATATCCAACGTGCTGGTAGGGGAGTCCACCCACCTCACACTACTGCGGTACCGGCTTGACGGCCATTGCTTGACGGCTAAAATCAAGCTCACCTCAAAGCACCCAACCCTTGAGGCTTTCAAGGAGGCACAACTACCAACAGTTTCAGTCGAGCTTTTTTTTTTCTTTTGCCTTCTTTGAGATAGTGCACGAGGCACTGCGAATAGATCACCATAAGAAATTCCCCTATACCTGTCACATAGTCCATGGTCCTTTTTTTTTTTTTATAGAAAGACTCTATTTGGTTTGGGTTCGAACTGCACATAACCATCATCATCAGCATCAGCCTGACTACAACAACTGCAGGGCAAAGGTATCTCCCGTATCATTCCAATTAACATGCTCCTGCGCTAGATGGCACAGGAGAATGATGATGAACTGCTGAAAGGAGGCTATGATGTCACACAAGCAGAGATAATGTTGAAGTCAAATGGGACCCACAAAACCTGTGACAAAAGCGCCTGCTTAGTCATGTTAATTCACTCCGAACTTACACCAGCATTCTCCAAGAACCAAAATGACCACAAAATAACAAACATCTATTAAATCCCACTTTCTGCATGTCTCACATGACCACAATGACCATACAGTTGTATTGATTCATTTTTGACGTCATAACCATTTGTTCCGTTAATAAAATAATGAATTTAAAATGGTCATCAATGTTTGCTGATGCCTTGCGCATTATTAGAAAGAAGGAACACAGCCAAAATTTGGTGCCACAGCCGCTAAGCCAAACCAGTACTTAGGGCCCTGTTCGAAAATGTAGGTTATCCAAACACTACACTGCAATATGTCAGTAAAAGAAGGGTAATGATCCGAACTTTGCCTACATGCCAGTGTGCATGCACAAGATTCACCGTGCCCCCCTCCCCTCAGTGCTTCAATTCTGCTATAGTGGATGGTATGAACCATCTCATTTTAACATACCCAGTGAGACACTCCTGGACAACCTGAGGAGACTACAATATCTGATGTATATTTATGCTATACCTCTTATATTCACATTGTCACCCATCACAACCCTCTTTCTTTTCCTTTTCCCCTTATACCTGGTGCAGAGTAGCAGGCCAGTTGCTCAACTTTCTGACCGACCTTTCTACCTTTCCATTCAATAAACACATCTATCAATGGCATTGCACATCTTTTTCACGAGGAAGACACAAAATTCAGCACATTCCACAAGATGACATGCCTACCCTGGCACACCAGGTATGATCAAGCCCAACAACACAACATGGCATTGCGACATACAACAGTGAAAGCAGTCTGCTTCGAGTAGCGCAAGAGAGGTCAACTAAGAACGCGCAGGTCTGCAGTATACAAAGAAGTGAGAGGAGAGAAGAACTGAGAACAACCGAGAAGCTACATACCCATCCCTCCTAATTCTCCAAAAAGCGGCCGATAGCCATCCCTTCCACTACAATAAATACTTTATTCATTCATTCATTGTCAAACTAATTAAAGTCTCGTATATTCACTCACTCCTACGGAGGCCGAAAATGGTAACATAGTGGCAAGAAAATGCATCAGGCTCACCTGGTCCTTGATGCAACTTGGTGGACTAATTCCAGACAATCTGATTCTAGGTGCAGCATGGCACAAAAATCACATCTAATCAAAAAAGCTCTATTGGCCATAGTTGAGCCCCCCATGCTTAATTTTAGTTCATGCCTTCCTTGAACAACAAAACTGCACTAATGGTAGTAATGAAAATTTGACTTAAAATTCAGTCAAGCATCCATTTGTGTTCAGATAAATGCAGTCATGCAAAACAAAGTCATCGTACCGTGCCTATAAAAACAGTCAGTGCAGCCGATACCTGCCTTGTACTTCGCACTGTTTTCAATTTCGTGTAAACCATTTACATTCATGTTCAGCTGCTCAGAGCCCCCTGCCAAAGTGAACGTTTCTGCTTGCACAAGTCGGGAATGGTAGCGATGTGTGTTCTGGCTTTAGCGACCCTCTCAGGTGGTCATGGGCCAAGATGTTGCACATAAAATGTGGACATTCCAAGGAATCCATGACATGTACACTTCACAAGAAATATCCCCAAGTAAATATTGAAGAACAACTGCCTTTGTAAGTTTACAGGTTGGAATACAACTTACGTGTGCAAAAGGCAGTGACGACTTGACACAGCCGCCGTAGGCGACGCTCCGAGAGGCCAGTCTCTAGGGCGCGTGCCCGCAGCTCGTCAATCTGGTCCATGATAGACCCTGCAGTAGAGTCGAAAAGCTTAAGCGTTTTAGTCCCCACAACATGTATCACTGTGGTTCTGCAATGCAGCAGCCGTTTGCACATCATAACATCAAGTAAAAGACTTCAGATCTGCAAAAATAGGTACACCAGCATGGAGGTCAAAAGAAGGGTAATGCATGGCAGGAATACATGGCACCTACACTGCATACTCCATCTCATCTGTTTATTTGCCCGTGCCCTTCCCCCTTGCTGGCATTTTCTTTCTTCCCGTCACCAGGTGAATACTGCAGCCAAATATTCTGCTAACAGTAAAAGCATAAAAATACCTTAACATAAACAAGCATAATGTTCTCAGAATGTTCTATCATGCCTTTTTGATACATTTCTGTGTTAATATTTTCCATTCTATTAAATTCGTTCATTTTCATTTTTAGAGCTCAGTGATGACGTGTGTGTCGACGCTTGCTCTCGAATATGTTTGAAAACTCAAGAGCGCTTGAGGGAGCGGCCTCGAAAGAGGAAGGCTCGTGCTTGACTGCGCTTGAAAGCTGCAGTATGGCAGCCTTGACCTGCATTGAGTTGAATGCAGATCGAGTTCAATGAGCATTGAAAGTGTTTGTGTAACAGAGGTATAAAACAGCGCAGCAAGAGTGCTGTGATGTCATTTTTCATCCCGCCCTCCCACTCCCTATAGTGAGAGCGACAGGTGGTTGCGTGAAACATGGCTCCCAGCGTCAGTTCAAAATAAATGCAGAAAGCAATCAGAAATGCTAGAAAAAGTTTAAAAAATTGACGTCTTAAAATGCTGGCGATCAGCGGTTAACAGGTTCGTGCACATATCTACAAGTAGTTCGGTGCAATAATTGCATTTTGTGACACAAAGTGTACACTGCTCAAACAATTTGTGTAGCTTGTGTGTGAACGTCAGATAGGCAGAGAAAGGAGCGACAGTTTCGGTTTTGTTTGGTTTATGAGGTTTCGCGCCCCCAAGCAACTCTGGCTATGAGGAACATCGTACTGCAGGGCTCCGGATAATTTTACAATCTGGAGTTCTTTAACGAGACATGACATCACGCAGCACACAGGTGCTACCGATTTTGGCGCTTTTTCAAAACGCGGCCACTGAAAACATAACTGAAACCACCACAACTGCAGCTCTAAGCCGGCACTAACATTTCTGTTCAAAATTTACCTTCAAGGAACGACAACGGGGATCAAAAGCTTTCTTTTCTGCCAAAACACCACAAACGAGTGGCTGGCCAGCGTATGTACTTACGTACGGGACGCATTCGCAGCTAGCAACGCAACGGTAAACGTCGTAGTACGTTTGCACTTCAGGTGAACTTTGCACTTCAGGTGAACGTTACCCTCAGCCAATAAAGTGATAAACATTTGCTACTGGCGTTCCCAGCAAACGGTTCGCCGTAATTTCAGCCTCATGCTGAGGAAATAAGGCCACATCAGTTTATGCTGGCGAGCATCGATCACTACTTAGAACACTTACCACGCACAAAAAAGCTTTCCTCTTCATCAGCAGGCTTCGACATAACACGAAAATGACCGATAACCTTGCAGAACTTCTCAACTAATGGTGCCGTTCGAATTTAGTCAGAGAGCGTTCGAAATGTGCGCTGAACTTTCAAACCACTCGGGAGTCGGTGGCACAAAACAAAATAACAAATAGAGATGCCGGTGGCGATGCGGATGCGGCCGGGCCGTACCCTTTCGAACGGGGAATCGCCAAAAAGGGACCTGACTAAAATCTGACCAAAAAAAAAAGAATTAAAAAAAAACACTTCATAACAGAACTATTCATTACTGCCAGTACGGTGGCTAAATGAGCAGGTGGCAGGTGTGCCGACAGGCAAAGTACAGAGCGCGCAGAGCGTAGTTCCGTCAGTTCCGTGTGGCTCCGGCACATGACTACAAAGGTGGCGCTGCTGTTCTTCACATGGTAAAATTACTGCACGGAACTCGCCGACGAATCGTCTGCTACTTGTCGCGTTTACGTTGCGTGTCATGCTAACCCCAATTTTGTTTAATAACATTACTTTTCGGAGACGCAGCCACACGAAGTTGCATTTGAAACTCACTCTTTTGCGGTCTGTCATTATTAAGCAGACGACACAACAATTACAATTTTTGCCGACTGTTTGCCAGAAATCCCCTCGTGAGCAGGGACCCATATGATTGAGGTGTCCCGCAGTTACTAGACACATGACTCAATTCAAGATTCCATTGCTTGTGCGTTTGCGACTTGCAGTATCGTCCCGGTAAAAGTAATACTCCTGGAGCACTCTGCATCACGAATCCGAGCCCTCGTGTCCGTGCAAGGGTTGATGAAGTACCGACACACACCGCAAAGTTGATTGGGACCTCGATAGGCCTTGAGGACGCACGAAGAAAAAATCTTATGTCGGAAATCGTGTTTAAACGGCGCACGTAAGGTATATTTTCTTTTATGTGTGTCATTTTGTTGGCTCATAAATTTTTCTGCATGAGCGCGTCGTTTACTGCACTTAATTTCTGTTGTTCAGCAAGACTCTATTCTACATTAAATTTGATTTACAATCAAGCTTGTAAGTTAAATTACATTAATTATTCATTCGCGATTGATGTTGAGCGATGTCTTAATACATTTCGGCGTGATCTTTTGATGACGTGGGACAGTTCAAAAAAAAAAAATAACGAGGTACGCAGCAGCCTGTAGACTGCTTATCTCAAAATTAGGGAGCGCAGCAAAAGTAGCAAAAGCGCTGAACGTAACATATATGGCTCTCCTGCCGCTGTAGCATTTCTACATCTCTTTTGATTCCCTGAATACAGTTTCTTCGCGATAAACTCGATCGTTTGGGCTAGAAAAGAGTACAGCGCGATTAGCTAGGGACTCGGGAAAAGGGGGGGGGGGGGGGCGGTCACCCTCCCAACTTTTATCCTGAGGGGGCAGCGCCCCCTTCGATCCCGCTTTCCGACCGCTTGACCTAAAATCAAACATTTATGAGCGCTCAACTTCTAGGGCGTTAAAAATGTGTACTATGTCAAATGATCTAGCATATGGGGACTGCTGCCAGTTTGAAAGCTTTTTCTTTGCGTAAAACGCGATAATACTCTCCTAAAAAAAAAAAAAAAGGAACAAGTTTCAATGACTGACCACAGTTAATGTACGAGGCCCAGGGGATTGAAACAGGCCGTGCGCGAACTTTCTTAATTCTCACGTAGGCTAGTCAAGCAGTTGGCTTACGCATATACACTTATCAGTGTAAACCGCAAGCTGGCGGTTTAGAGCGCGCTTCATATATTTCTACTTTTGGTTTCCTTGGTCATTTGCGTGCTCGCGCATATTCCTAGATTTAAACACGTAAAAGAACTAATAAATACGTTTGCTACTTCTCAAGGCTGCCTATCGTCCTCTGCCTACCTAGCTCTCCCTGTAGTGAAGTCGTCGACCCATTTCCTCATCCAGCAGGGCAGAGAAGACGATATGTCCAAAGTAGTGCATTGACGATAAACATTCTTCATTAACTTCTCCTTTTGGCGGAACAATGAAAGGCCAAAGAATAAAAAATGAGGCTCTGAGGTTACGGGTGAGGGTAAGTCGATCTTTCGACGCATCGAATTTCAAAATATCTTTGCTTCAACAGCCTCGGAAAACAAAATATAAGGAGTGTCTGCCAATATTAATGTCATCTCTGTTATTTCCGTCGTTGAATTAAAACAAGGCATTTACAGACAAAAGGAAGCTATGTAGATCTACCCAAGCAACCACCGACATCCATCGGACGGCCAATGGCCATCCGTTTCGGATGGCCGATGGACGTCCGCGAACAGCCAGTGGACGTCCGTCGGCCGTCCGATGGGCATCCAAATGGACATGTTTGTCTCGCCAATGGACGTCCATTTCGGACGTCCGTTCCCGGATCTTTCTCGCATATTCGCATATATGCTGCATGCATGCTTTCGCTCCCACGAGGCAATAAAATAGAAAAGCAGCCGAAAGTACAACAGGCATATTTTATTGTAAAATGTCTAATTCATCAATATGACGTAAAACTTGAAGCGCACATCTTCCGTGATGAAGTGGAAGCAACCAGCTTTCTGCAAAAAGAAAAAAAAAAACAGATTAGTAAATAGCCTGCAGCTCATGCACAGCATAATCTTTGACTCGAGGTTTTCTGGAGGCCAATAACAAGAAAATTGAGTAATTCTCATATTGTACCTGCCCTACAACACTTGTTACAAGCAGTCTCAAATATCAGCGAGGTTTTGCCCTCCTTTCCTTAGTTCACGCCAGTTATATCGCACCCGCTATCTTTCGAATATCACATAGATTCATCTGCAATGCTTCAAGGATAAAGCCAAATAAGCTAAACAGTTCAGAAGGCAGTATCATACAGGTCATACCTAAATTAAAATAAGCTGGTAACGCGCTTCAATAATTTCAAGCACAGAAAAGGCCACTCGCTATCTGAAATGCCTTTTTTTTTTTTTTTGTAGTGGTGCACAACTTTCAAGCTCGCGAGCTTGGGCGATTATCGCTTATCGCATTGTACAGGTGCAGTTATGCATTTTATTACGGTAATGCACTGCAGCGCAGACTGTGCCCTCGCAATCTGTAACTTGCATTGAAAAATGCAGAGCATGCCACTGCGAAGGCAAGCATATTAAAAAAAAAAAAAATCTTTGACGACCGACTGTTTACCCAGCGCCTTGGTTGACGAAAACAAGAAGGTTGGTTACAAGCTTCGCAAGATTGCAAAAGTGGAACGCGATAGCACCTCCAGCAATTTCCTAGTTTGCGTAGAGGAGAGGGAGAGCCAACTCACTCGACCTACACGGACGCCACCGCGCCGATTACTCCTGGTTTTCGGTGTAACTAGGTCCTTAATGCTCTCGCGTTGAAATGTGTCAGTAAGTTCACTGCGCTGTTACATATTCATACAATTTTCGCTGCGCAGATTTTCACGAAGCTCGATCGCAGTACTCACTTTCAAACGCGGTCGCTTTCGCCGGAGTCGTCCGTCCGTCGTGAACCACTGTTGCTCCAAGGGGGTAATCCTTTCACACTAGGAACTGGCACAACTGCGCAATCGTTGTCCTTGCAGCGCACACAGATGGGTGAAGGCATTAGAGCACAGTTGCGTGCACCCGCACAGAACGAAAAAAAAAAACTGCTGCAGCGAGCCGCGGCGACGCCGGCAATGGCGGTACAGAAACACGTGGTACGAAACTACGGCAGGAACATTCATGCGCAGAAATGAATTGGCCGTAATAAGTTAACACTATATTTTTACTGAATATTGTTAGTTTCTTTAAATAGGTACCCTTTTTTGTGAGGTTATTCAAGCGAAACCAACCATCCCTCCCCCCTCCCACACACACACACACACACACACTGCGATGGAATACGCAACTTTCAACCAAACAGTACGGCCGCCTGCTGGCGAGGACTGGCGGGGATTTCAAACAGCAAAAAAAAAAAAAAAAGATATTTTTGTAAAGACCCACAGCACCACAGTGCAAGGTAATCCGGCTCTTTCGTTCGCCAAGACGTGGTCGTGAACCATCGTGGATGGCGAAGCCGCGCAGGTGGTACATGTAGTACATACGTTAAGGCTCAACTAGAGTAACAATTGAGATCACAACCGCCGCTACCAACGGATACAACGAATTGGGGCATGAAAGCTGAGAAATTAATGACAATCGCCGCATACTGTGTATGTGCCAGAGTTTTTTAGTCCAACCAGCTAATCATTTGGTATATAATACAATTCGCTATCTCAGGGGCCGAATGGAAGTTGCAAACCTAATTGGATTTCCTATTGGAATTTTGAGTACCATTTGGAAAATCCGAATGGAATTTTACATGCAATTGGAACTATTTGGAATGCCCAATTGGTATTTGCAGAACCATTTGCTTAATCCAGCTGGACTAACCCATTGGAGAAGTGGTGTCCAATATTGGGTCCAGATGTAACCATTTGCAGGTCCCAATTGGCCCCAATGTTTTTTTTCTTTTTCTTTGACCAGGCAGGACAAATCTCGAGCATTGAAGACAAGTGTGAATGTTGAAACAGAATTTTGTCAGCGAGGAGATATATGTCCTGGAAACATACTCGTCCGTACGTACATCGGACGTACACCTCGTCTCTCATGCGGATATACAAAAACGGACGTAGTCTGTACCTCCAACGGACGTACGAATACGGATGTCCGAAACCGGAGGTTGTACGTATGTCCGACGGACGTACAATTTCGGAAAAGGACGTTCGGCTCTAGCTCGGACGTACAACGGACGTCGGTGGTTGCTTGGGTAAAGACAGGGGCCGGCGGCGAGGAGACGGGGCAAGGGGGGTGGAAAGGAGGGCAGTGACAAAGCGCGCATTCCCCGCTTCTGCAGTTCGGCTGCAGCTCGTGCATTGTGAGTTTTCGGCTGAGACGTCCCGACTCCCAAGCCGCGCTTACGGGGTCATCAGCCCGGGCGCCTAAGTGCCGGGGCCGTTAGCGCATTCGAAGAGCGGAGCCTGCATCTACAACCAGGACATCTTCTCAATGCAACTAGCTACTACTACAGCTGGCACCAAAGCTTAATTGTCCTTCGTGGAACTGGCGTGCGGAGACATTGTCAGCGTGGAAAGGCCCTCTTCTTGCTGGCTATTTGGAGGCGGTGGCTCCAAAAGAAATGTGCATTCAAAACTGACGTGAGAGCATGGCAGCAGGTGTGTACCTTGCATTCTAGACAGAAAGCTGGCGACGAGTCGCTGTGACGTCCCCGCTCGTTCTTGCAAGCGCGTGCATATCTTCGCCACGTATCTCTCCGCCTGACCATTCGTTGCAGGATAGTAGACAGCCGATGTGGCTGCTGCGACGCTGTCTTGTGTGAAAAACTCCAAGCTCTCTACCGACATGAAGGCGCTTCCATTGTCGGAAACAATGTTTCGAGGTTGTCTACGTGACACTGCTCTCAGCGCATCTATGACGCCTGCCAATGATACGTTGCTCATATGTTTCACCTCGAGGTATACTCAATGTAAGCATCGACAGTGACAAAAAAACGTTCGCTGCTGTACCCACGCCTTTAAAAATTTATATGCAGCGTATGCCGGTGTAGCCAAAGCCCGCTTATTCGCCTTCTCCCATTGTGGAGCTGAGTCGACTTTTGTAGAACTTTTCGGTGTTCTGGCGCGATCTTGAAATTCTGCTCTGTTGCTTCTGCAGCACCGTCGA
The DNA here is from genome assembly GCF_055883805.1 of Amblyomma maculatum. NCBI lineage: Eukaryota > Metazoa > Arthropoda > Arachnida > Ixodida > Ixodidae > Amblyomma > Amblyomma maculatum. The sequence continues at coordinate 124,392,823 of NC_139345.1, read as the reverse complement.
CAGCTCCGCCGCACCCGACCTCCCACTCGCCGCATTAACGTATGCAACTGCCTTGCTGTCCGGTGACTCGAAGCGCTTTTTGAGTGCTTCTGCTCTCTTTTGCCTCCTTTCCTCATTTTATATGGGGTGCATGTGTCGAGGAAGAGGGGAGATGGTTAGCTTATCTCGGTATATCTATGGGATGCTCGACTTTCGTTGCATCCCTCTGTCTGTCTGCAGGAGTACCATCATTAAAATGGTTCTTCCTGTTGTTGTCTGGCTTAGCCTTTCGAGTTGCGACACTCTGACTGCTTCTGCTATTTCTTCCCACGTATTGTGTACCCCCATAGCGAGCAGCCTCTCTGTGCATGGATGTATACTCACTGGTAGGCCCAAGAGATCTCTGTATGCATCGTCTAATGAGTGCTTCTAATTTTCTTTTTTCCTCTGCTCTAAGGTTTAAATACGGCGTAGAGTAGCCTGTGCGGCTTATGACATCCCAGTCGAAAAACTACAGAACTGTGTCAAAAATACGACAAAATATCCTGTAGTTCTGTCGTAACCATGAGATTTTTCTGTAGTTCTGTAGTACTTTTCTGTAGTTCTGTAGTTTTTCTGTAGCATATTTCTGTTGTCTGTAGTTCTGTAGCATTTTTCTGTTGTAACTACAGAAATTTCTGATGTTACTACAGAATGTTCTGTTGTCACAACAGGTTTCCCGTCAAAAACCGCACAGAAATTCTGTCGTAACATCAGAAAATTTTCTGTAGTTTTTTCCGACTGGGATATGCCTGCATAAGTCTGATCAAGCTCCTTTCTTTTAAGCCTCGGTCCTTCACTGTTATTCTCCTGAATATGCCTGGGACTTGTGTGGCGTAGCCTTCCAGTTTCTTTAGTATTCCGTCGTTGTATCCATTCTCTTGAATGTATAGCCCTAGGACTCGTATTTGATCAACCTTTGGTACCGACATTCCTTCCACTTTGATATCGAATTCTCTGATTTGCTTGCCCCTCAACGATTTTGGGTTGTAGACAAGTAGTTCTGTATTCTGCGGTGAGCACGAAACTACTAGCCGTGTAGTCCACTACTGTGTCCGCGGCTGCCTGCAGTCGTCTCTCTATGCTCGCATCACTCCCCTGGTTTACCCAGAGATTGATGTCGTCCGTGTACATGCTAAATTTGAGCCTCTCAATGGTGCTCAGCGCTTTTGGGAGACCCCTCATTGCCACGTTGAAGAGGAATGGGGAGAGAACCGATCCCTGCGGTGTGCCCCTGCTTCCTAGCTGCAGTGTGGGAGACTCAATGTCTTGGAATTTAATGCAGGCTGTTTTGTCCGTTAAGAAGTCTCATGTAGTTATAATGTTCTGGATCCCACTCCGATCTCCTGGAGACCGCTGAGAATCACCTCATGCCTGACGTTGCCGAAGGCTTTCGTTAAGTCCAGTCCCAAGATTACTTTGGCGTCCCTAGATCGTGAGTCTATTATGTCGTGTTTTAGTCGGAGCATCACGTCCTGCGTGCTCAAGCCTGGTGGGAAGCCAACCATCTAGTGCGGCCACAGGTTGTTTTGCTCCATGAAACGCGTCAGTCTCGTTTGCATCACGTGCTCCATTATTTCCCCTACGCACGAGGTTAAGCAAATGGGTCTTAGTTTTTCAAATTTTGGGGGTGTGCCCGGTTTTGGTATTAGGATTACGTTTGCCGCTTTCCATTTTGGGTGTATAGCTCTCCTTTGGCCCAGATTTCCTGCATGTACTCCGTTAGGGAACGTGCGCTGCGCATGACATCAGAGCGCAAGCAGCAACAAATAGAGAAAGCGGAGGGAGCAGTGGAGAAGCTCGAGAGCAGAAGCTATGCGCTGCACCCTTTGGCGTGCAGCCGGGGAGGTAGGAGGGGAGATTGCAGCTAGCGCGTAGCAGCGTTGTATGAAAAGCAGTTGGGGTGGCGCAGTGGTTACGGCGCTTGACTACTGTTCCCAAGGACGCGGGATCGAATCCCGGCCTCGGCGGCAGCTTTTCGATGGAGGCGAAAAGCAAGGCGCCTGTGTGCTGTACGATGTCGGTGCACATTAAAAACCCAAGGTGGTTTAAATTTTCGGAGTCCTCCATTACGGCGTCTCTCATAGCCCGAGTTGTTTTGGAACGTTAAACCTCACAAACCAAACCAAACCAGTTGGTTTATCGGCGCCGCCGTGTTTGGAGCCATGGAAGGCAAGTCGGAAAGGCTTAAACAAGTCAGGCTTATGCGTTGGAATGAAAAAAGCCAGGCACCCACACTAACCTGGACGTGCAATCGAGGTAAACCAAGGCTAACTAAGCTATGATTTAGCTTTCGCTAGGTATATCCTGAATAGCCGAGGAAAGCCAAAGCCAATTTTTCGCTGTGGCGATGGCCGAGCTGTGGTCGTACGGCTCCTACATCACATCTGGTGAGGTATACATCGCTGGTGTAGTACTAATGACTAATGGCTAACTACTCACTAACCAGCGACTAGTTAGCCATTCCGCAATTTCTTGGGTGTGTGTTATGATGCCGTCATGATCGGATATGACGTCATCAAGACGTCACGACTGGTGATGAGTCGCGGAGGCCTCGACCTCCGTCCCGTAGGCTTGCGTGCCGGGGGCGGGGAGTAGGGGGCCCTCCTACATCGGTGGAAAAATAAAGTTCTTAACAACAACAGAGTTGGTTGGTTGGTTTGTGGGGTTTAACTTCCCAAAGCGTCTTAGGCTGTGAGAGTTCACTCCGCCGGGCGTGCGATCCAGGCATCTGTACGGCGCCATTCATTTGGCGTAAAACCCCTTGATACTTTGAAAGTTACGCCAACGATTGAACTTTGCCGCCGCCGCGCAACCTCCTCGCCTCCTCCTCGCCCCTTGCGCGCCCCTTCGCTGAAGGCCGGCTCTCCGCCCGATTTCCTGAGCGACGATTGGTCTCCCTGCCGTTGCCCTTGGAAACCGACGCGCGTCCGGCGTTTTCCTTGTGTTTTCTTTTTCCTTCGCGCCATTTTTCCGCTAGTCTCGGCGAGCGAATATTGCGCGCTGTGCTTTTATTGCAGCATGCAAGCTCTATGCCGTGCTGTTGCGCGTACAACTGCAGCAAGCGGCCTGAAGATGGTTATGCGGTATTCATGATATCTCAAGGCAAGCGTGACGGCTTGCGCACGAGTCAATGGATTCGCAAGATTAGTCGAAAGACGTTTATTCCTAGAAGGAACAGAGTTGTTTGCGACGTCGGGTGCCTTTCTCACTCCCCGTAATAACGCGTCACCTGACGCTGCGTTTTTTATTCCTGCTTGCTCCTCAATATTTTTGCGGCGGCAGCATGTTCATTGTATAAAAATAAGGTTGTCCTCTGCAGGTATGCTGAATATTCTGCGAGGCTCCAAGGCTCCATCATTTAACACGCTTCGACTTCTGTACAGTCAGAAACAGGGCGCTATAATCTGCTTTTTGCTGTCAGAAATAACTTGAAAATTACAGTCTCTCGATTGCATTTGTCGCGATTATGCTAGGATCCCTGGCTTCCTTCACTAAAAATCAAAATTCGGGCTTGTAGAGGAGCTAGCCTTTCCAGCTTGTACTTGTAGTGTGTGTCGGTTACTCGGGAGCAATGAATGCTGGCCCTGAAAAACTCTTTGGCAAGTAAACCCGAAGTATTGCGGGTAATTGCACTAGTTAGGTCGTACGGCATTTTTTATTTTTTTTTCAATTCTTGAATGTGTCTTGCCATGCTTCGACGCACGCTGGGTTAAAAAATATGCGTTCGTTTTATCAGGGATACGGCCAATGTGCAGGATGAAACAAAACCGATTATGTTCTTGTACAAACGCGCAGAAATTGAACTCGCCATATAACGACATTGTTAAAATTTCCCCACTATTATTGAAAATCCCTGAACAGTTCCACTGTGTTATCCCAGGAGGTGTTCATATGATCACACACGCTTCACTTTGACCATCACTACTAGGCGTTGGCAGGTTACCTTCGCTTTGAAAGCTGGAGCTTTAAAAGCGCGATTCCGCGTATTCATTTATTGCGAGAAAAGTTACCCCATCGATGTCAAATCAGCCGGAATCATTGCATCAATTTTCTGTATTTACGAAACTTAAACAATCAATAATGATTATAGTTATTATGTAAAAATAGGGGAACATTTTGCGAGCAACAATTGTTAACACTGTAACATATTACTCATTTCAGTTATATGCAAGAAGATGTTTTTTTTTTCACCTAGCCTGAGTAATTATCTCGTCGCTCTATGTTTTAGCTACATTTCACTGAAGACCAGTTTGAGCCGCCAATATTATACCTCTGTCACACGAGCAGATTTAATGTCATTCGAATCGAATGTCATTCGATGCATCGAATGCCATTCGGTTTCTTTCGGTGCTACACGGTAAAATATAATGTCATTCGCAAATGGTAGCAATTACGATCAGCTACAAAAAATGCTGCACTTAAGGAGCATCAGTGCGCATAAAAGGCGTTTGAAATCACTGTGTAACATTTTAAAGCTGATCAAAACATTTCTGTACGATAATTCAAGCGAAAAACATTATTTCTGGCTGTGCTGTAGCACTTTAGCCATAAAAATTCAAGCCAAGTATCGAGTCACCCAGAAATCCGAAATATGTAAACAAACAATATGGCTGAAAACAGCGGAGCGCGGATACACAGTGCGGAGACGCACGGAGACACGTAGCGCATGCAATTGGCGTCCAAACTGTGAGGATCTCAGTCAAAACTTTAAATAGTTCCGAGATAAACATACGGGGAGATGCGGTTACCAAGGAACACAGAGCCCAAAATGATCGTGAGTCGCTGCCATTACTGGACCACTGCTGTGACCGAGAGTAATGCCGTTCCGCGAGAGTCTGCAGTGCTAATAATTTTACTCCAAAATTAACAGGTTTTAAAACAAAACTCTAGAAATATAATTTTTAAATTTCAATGTGCGCAGAATATGTTGTTGCGTTACTTGTTTCTGCTGCGTATCTGGCGTCAAGAGTACACATTCGGTTCGCGATCGAATGCGAATGAGTTCCCCAAACTCATTCGATGAAGAATATCATTCGAACCTAATGACATTAAATTTTCTCGTGTAGCATGGGAATAATGACATTAGATGCTAATGTCATTCGATACGAATGACATTAAATTTGCTCGTGTGACAGGGGTATTACACGAACTCGAAAAAAAGAACAGGCCAAACGCAGTTCCATCAATTTTCTCTCACCGACCTGTCCTGAAGTAAAGGAAGCCTCCTCGACAGAGACATGCACCTCGCGCTGATAGTAGTCAGTTATTTCTGTGGCTTGCTCTTTTCCCACCTTCATTTATGAGAAAACAAGAAAGTATAAGAATTAAAAGTCAATGTATAGTTGTCTCGTCAGATATTATGAGATAATAGAGATATGACTGACAACATAAGTCAATGGAAATTGAAGTATATCAATGGGTCATGGGACGGCATCAGATTAAATAGTGATGGTTATGAATAGCGATAGGTAATGATGGTGACTGTTACGGATAATAATAGTAAATTATAGTAATAGGCCCGGATAGTGAGGTGATAGTGTTCGTTGCGGATAGTGACAGTTACGATAGGTCTCTGGCATTAGTAGATATAGTGATAGATAGGATAGCGATAGTTAATGAATTGGCAGTTATATGCTTTCTCATTTCCGCACGTTGAAGACCTATGTGCACCTTGTAATTTTTTTATTTGATTGTTGCGTTCAATGAAATCAAGCTCTTTTACACAGCGCATGAGACCACAGCATGCTTGCCCCAGAACTTCAGTGTATCGGCAATAGGGCCCACCACTTCTCCCAGTGTACCCTGCTGTCTTTTAACCACTCGCGAAGTCAGTGAGGGGCCGCGTACTCATAAAATTATTTCATTTCTCCATCAGCATCATATCAAGACTGCCGTGGCAAACCTGTTCCTTGCCTCGAAGCAGCAAGGAACAGCTCAAAATTTGGTTTTATACAAAATTAACTAATGAACGCAGATTATCGCGGATCGCTAACTAGCACAGTGCCATTACACTTGGCCTAAGCTTTCCAACGGTATACGGTTCGATGTTGCAGCTAAAATTTAGATTTTAATTGCAATTTACTAAATATCAATTAATTTGGCCCAGTAATTGATCGAAATACATGTACAATTAACCAATAATCCAATCTCATGGTTGATCACGTGACATTTACTATGCTTAGAGAGATAGCTTGACAGTAGCGAAATAGACTAAGTCCTGCTTTAACCTTCTCTAATCTTGAAGTTCAAAGCACCAGCCTGGATCGTTTTCTGAAGTTTTACCGCGGTGACAGATTTCACGCTCTAAAAAAAACACACACACAAAGTCAGAGGAGTACTAGATTAAGTTCACAAAGTAAAACCTTATCATGAGACTTAAAAAGTGTCTGTAGCACAGAACTCACCTGAAAGCTTTGTTTATCAGTATTCCCCATTCAAACAGTTCTAAGAAGAAACCAATCAATTCATGAACTTTACTTTCGGCATTCTCAATGCTTTTCTCGCAATTTTTCAAAAATTTTGTGCACTCCTGGAGCGCAGACCTGGCCCAAAAGCTCGCGCTTCACTCACTGCTGCGGCCGGCCGGCGGGCGTCAAGGGGAAAAAGCGTGTCGTGCGCAGCGCTCGCCGCCGCCGCGCGAGGAGAATCGAGGAGGAAAGCGCGGCGCGGAGGAGAGTGTCGCTACTTTCAAATTATCAAGGGACTTTAATTTGGCGCTTCCTCGAACGCCGCACCATGCAGCGTATAGAAGCAGACTCGGTGCCGTTAGGTGGTGAAGGGTGACTGTTCCTGGCCCTACGGGGCTTGGGACGGTAGGTAAATGCCGCTTGCGACAGATGCTAGCCTGCACTGAATATTTATCTGTTGTAGGCCGTCATTGCACACGCCACCGTTTCGGTGGTGGACGACGGCTGTTTCGACGCGCGTCTTGCACTTCCTCTTCTTTTCTTCTCTATTTTCTCTACTATCCGCACGAGGCAGCGGTGGTGGCTCAGCTACAGAGCCAGTAGCAGGCCCGTGCATATTTTTTAGAGCGCAGCTCTTTGGCGCCCGTTCCTGGGTTTCGCGGCGGCGTCGGCGTTGTCCCTCGTAACCAGCTCCACTTTCACTCCCACCTTCCTTCCTTCCCTTACGGCGCGGTTGCTGTGTCCACAGAAAACGAGTGAGACAGATACTGCGCCTTTCCTTTCATGTGAACCAATTATGAAAGGCACGCTTCACAGCTCAAATTCGAGTGTAAGTATAGCGAAATTAGTATAGCGAGTGTAAGTGCGAAATTCAAGTATAGCCCTATTTCTCTCACAAGTTGTCTTGGCAAACTCTATGAACATGTAATCCTTAGACGGCTTCAACCTGAACTCGAATCTACCGGTTTTTTTGCTCACTCTCAATTCGGCTTCCGCCCACATCTCTGTACCCACGACATTCTACTGCACCTGAAAGAGACCATCCTAAACAATACCCTCCATAAACATGCCACACGGGCTATACTTGCACTTGATATACAAAAGGCATTTGACAACGTGAGCCATGACCACATTCTGTCTACCCTTGCCACAACTAACTGCGGGCTACGCATCTGGCGCTACGTTGAGGCATTCCTAACCAAACGCACGGCTCATATCACACTCGGGTCCTACACCTCTCCGACCATCTATTTACCCAACCGAGGCACACCGCAGGGCTCAGTCCTCTCACCCATCCTCTTTAACATCGCCCTAACTCCCTTAGCCCGGATACTCGAGACTATACCTGACCTTCAGCACGCAATATACGCAGACGACATCACACTATGGACTACTAAGGGTTGCCCTGGCCAAGTTGAACAAACTTTGCAATTCGCTACAGATGCCATCCACACATATACAAAGGCTATAGGTCTTGCGTGTGCACCGCAGAAATCTGAGCTCCTAGTCATCAAGCCTTCCCCACGTGCCCCAACCATCACCGTACTCCTTGACAACGCTCCGATACCAAAAGTACCACGGCTCCGACTGCTGGGTCTCCACATTCAACAGGACACTAGAGCCACCTACACCATACACCTCCTGCAGCGCCAAATCAACCAGATAACACATCTCATTCGTCGCATTTCAAGCCGCAATCATGGCCTCAAGGAAAAAGACACTTTAAGACTCGTAGATGCCCTTATCGTTAGTCGACTAGCTTACCACCTCCCCTATCATCACATCACCAAAACCCAACTCAATAAACTTAACGTCCTACACCGCTCAGCCGTTAAAGCAGCCCTCCATTTACCTCGTCATACCAGTACAATTCGGCTCCTTCAATTAGGCATTCATAACAATGTTGAGGAGATCATAGAGGCGCACCTCTCCAGCCAGCAACGTCGACTCCACACAACATCTACAGGCACTCATCTCTTGCGCTCAATGGGCTACAATACCCCTGATCCCTCACCTCATACTCATATACCCATCCCTCCGCATCTGCGGAGCCTCCTCGAGCTCAAACCCCTCCCACAAAATATGGATCCCGAACACCACAAAGGTCGTCGCGCAGCCCGTGCCTCATATTTTTCCAAACAGTACTCCACACGCCAAGACATCATCTACACGGATGCTTCACACAATCCGGACATTCCTCACATCTGCACTGCTGTATTCACGGACATTCGCCGCTCAACATTCAATGCCGCCTCCATCCACTGCACTAGCATCGCCGAGGCCGAATGCTTGGCCATTACACTCGCAATTGCACACATCAGTCAGTTGCAGACTCAGCACACCACAATATGCACAGACTCCCAAACAGCATACAGATATCTACTGCGAGGAACCCTCCCACACTCATCTGCTAAAATATTATCTACTCTACCTACCCCTCCCGATACCATCACCATCACATGGGTTCCTGGGCATGAGGACATCCTCGGAAATGAGCGCGCTCATGCGTTTGCCCGAGAACTAAGCTTCCGGGCGCCGGTGGATGTCCTCCCCAAACCTTCATTATACACCACCATCGAACCTCTTGACTACACTACAATTGTTCAGTACTATCGTCGCTGCCGTGCCACGTTCCCGCCACCACATCCCACGCTTTCTCACATCGACAGCACGTACTGGCGACAACTCCAAACACATTCGTTTCCATCGCCTGAATTTGCCCACATATTTCACCCCACGGACTTCCCACCGTACTGCACCACATGCAACGCCACCCCACCCACCCTCTACCATTACTTATGGGAATGCCCACATCCAATCCGCGTTCCTCCCGTCAAACACCCCACCCCCTCCTCCTGGGAGGCTGCCCTTCTAGCCACGCAACCTGCAGATCAGTTACGGCTGGTCGAGCGGGCTAAGCTAGAAGGAACAGCCAGAGGGCTCCTGGACTAAGAGGTCCTCCTGGGAGTGTTTATATATTTTTTTTAATAAAGTTTTTTCCTCCTCCTCCTCCTCACAGCTCAAGTGGAAGACGCGACCACAAATGGTGCACACTGCGAAGATAATTCATGAATAATGCGAGCGCCCACACCGAACTGCAGGGTAACATGTGCAGTAACCGAGAATTCACACACTCACAGAGAAAAGCATCATATTTTTATGTAGCTTGCTTATATACACCTAGTTCACCACGGTAAAAAAAAACTTCGCTTTTCAAAATATGTCTCGAATGGCATCGTTCCAGCATTAAGCTCTTTGGCGCCTGTTCCTGGGTTTCGCGTCGTCGTCGCCGTCGCCATTGTCCCTCGTAACCAGTTGTCTGTAATTGTACATATATGTCTTGCTCGAATTAGTTGCCTAAATCTATAGAAAAGCTGAAACAGCTGACGAGCTGCGCTCAAATTTCGCATTAGAAAGTACCGTAATCGTCGTCATTTTTGTTTCCTTCTTCGTTCAGTCGCAACAAGCAACAAACAGCAGGCATCAGCGGCGTTTCAAATTGGTTTACTGGTAAAAAAAAGGCGCGGTATCTGTCACAATTCTCCGCGGGCACCTTAACCGAGTCGTAAGGAAAAGGCGAAGGTGGGAGTGAAAATAGATAGAAAGAGGGGCCATAGTGGGGGAAACGTACCTCTAGCTACGCATATTCTGGCATATCCTGAGCTAAGCCACTGCCAATTGTTTCGCATGTGACCGCCGGGGCTTTGTGTTTCTTTTACACCTCTGGCGTTCCTGGCTGAAGGAAGAGCGGCCGTTTCGCAGCAGCGGGTGAGATAGTCGGCACAAACCACGATCTAATGATTTCCGTCGGAATACTTCGGGAGGGATCCATAAGGTCGATTCCGACTTTCTCGAATGCACCACATGGTGGAGTCACAGGATGCAGCAGGCCTTGTGGCGTGGACGTAGGGTGCTTATGCCGTTGACACTCAGTGCAGCTCGCCACATATCGCTCACTTGTCTGGCGCATCTTCGGCCAATAATATGCAGATCGGCTATTGTTACGCTGTCCGATCTGTACAGAAAAAACACCAATCACACAGCAAAGCAAATCACCATATATTGTGGTGATATCCCCTACCAAGGACGTTAACTGGTCACAAATAGAAAACGAAAGCAAGAAAAACAGCTTTGCATAATCCGTAACCTGCAACATCATGCAGTTCACATGGCACTGGGCATTGGTAGTAGTAGTTAACTGGGTTTCTCGATGGCCATTGAAATACCTCAGTGAGAATGGGCACGTGCTGCAAAGGACAGATACTTTCACTGCGGCTGGTTTCATCTGTCTTCGGCGAGACTCATAGACCATACCATTTGACTCTGTTGAAACCTCGGCGGTGATGCAGGCATTGCGAAATCAGGGGGTAGACGAGCCGTACGTGACAGTGCTGGAAGATATATATAGTGGCTGCACAGCAACCATAGTTCTGCATAAAGAAAGTAACAAAATTCCAATAAAGAAAGGTGTTAGGCAAGGAGACACAATCTCCCCAGTACTATTCACAGCTTGCTTAGAGGAAGTATTCAGAGACTTGGAATGGGAGCAGTTAGGGATAAGTGTAGATGGAGAATACCTCAGTAATCTGCGATTTGCTGATGACATTGCCTTGCTAAGCAACTCGGGGGATAAACTGCAAATAATGATTGATGACCTAGACAGAAAAAGTAGAAAGGTAGGCTTGAAAATCAATATGCAGAAGACTAAGTTAATGTTGAACAGCCTCGGGAAGGAACAGCAGTTTACATTAGGTAGCGAAGTACTGGAAGTAGCAGGCGAATATGTGTACATAGAACAGGTAGTAACCGCAGATCCGGACCGTGAAAAGGAAATAACAAGAAGAATAATATTGGGATGGAGCGCATTTGGCAGGCACTCGCAGATTATGACTAGCAGCTTACCGGTATCGCTCAAGAGGAAAGTATACAACAGTTGCATCTTACCTGTACTCACCTATGGGGCTGAAACGTGGAGGATAACCAAGAGAGCTCTACTTAAGTTGAGGACAACCCAGAGGGCTCTGGAACGAAAAATGGTAGGGGTAACATTAAGAGATAGGAAGCGCGCAGAGTGGGTCAGAGAAATAACTCAAGTTACCGACATTCTAGTGGAAATTAAGAAGAAGAAATGAACATGGGCAGGACATGTAGTGCGAAGAGAGGATAGCCGATGGTCGCTTAGGGTAACAAACTAGATTCCAAGGGAAGGAAAGCGTAGCAGGGGGCGGCAGAAAGTTAGGTGGGTGGATGAGATTAAGAAGTTCGCAGGGGTCACGTGGATGCAGCTTGCTCAGAACCGGATTAAGTGGAGAAATATGGGAGAGGCCCTCGCCCTGCAGTGGGTATAGTCAGGCTGATATGATGATGATAGACCATAGCACGATGCGATGAAGAGCAGATGTAGGCCGGTGTATTCTCTAAACGAAAGAATGGCTGGCAACAGAGAAGAGTGTATTCTCGAATACGCCGTAACCATTAGCGTAAGCCGCGTATAGGGACCAATATTTTCTTTGTTGCCTGCCGGCGCCATTCTATTTTATGGTCAGACCGTGCGCTTTGTTAGCATCGCTGCGAAAATTATTTTTGCGATGTTTATTGCCTCAGGGCATAAAAATGCTATGAAGGATGAAGGGTGTGGTTAAATTAATGAATAAAGGTTGGCTGATGCAATGAAGTCGAGGAGTGTAAGATGATGTGGTCCCTGCGTCCAAGCCGCATATGACTGCGGATTATGGGGAGAGCTGCGGATCTGGCCAGCTGCCACCAAATGCCGGATCCGCGTTCGCTTGAGGGCTGGACATTCCCAAAGCAAGTGATGGATGCCAGCTTGTGTTTTTCTGGATTTGCAGATGGGGCACCCATGGTGTGCATACCAATGTTGAAATTGAGGTCACTTTCTGACCACCGCCGAGGGTAGGGCCACACCAACTCTAATCCTCCGAAGTGCCACTTCCTCTGCACGGGTGAGACCGCGGGGAGGCTTACCGAACACGGAGGTATCAGGTCACGTTACGGCGTCGGATGTGTTCGTTTTTTGTTAAAAGTAGGGTAGCATTGTCTAATTTTATGAGGTTCGGCGATGTCGAGGTTGAGGGTGAAAGGCAGGTAGCAGAATCCGCTTGGCTTTGAGCATTAAAAGGTCGCGCGGAGTCCATTCGATACGAATTGGCTGCGGTATGCATGCTGCTAGACTGAGTATGTTTTGGCAGATTTCTGTGCTACCACTAACGAGTCTAAGTAGCTTTGTCACTTGGAGGGCCGTGGGAGGCATCGGAATGACGGTCACAGAGCGAATCGCCTCTTGCACTGCAAGCAGTTCCGCGCAAAAAGAAGATGGAAGTTCCCGTAATTGAAACTTTGATGTCCTGTTCAGTAAGGCTTACTGGGGCAGTGAACTGCAGGTGTCACTGCGCAGGCTTGGATACTCGCGTCGACGCAAATTATAATGGATCCTTGTGGCAAGCAGGCGTCTTGTTCCATAATTCGCTCGCGAAGAGACGACGCCATTTCCTGTTCTCTAGGTCGTCGTAAATCAGTTGGCTTGTTATCGCTCAACTGTACAAAACGCCAAGGAGGAAGAACTGGCAGTGGTGGGGGTAGAAGTGAATGTGAGGAAGCATAAGCCCTCAGAGCACACGCTGCGTGAGAGAGGGCGGCCTTAAGTCTGCGTGCATCACGTCGTTGCTGTACCAGTTCATCTATTGTGTTTAGCTGTGCGTTGTCTTGGAGTGCCACGATTGGTGTGATACGAGGGAGGCAGGTGATGACCCTCATTGCCTCTCGGTTTATCGCTTCAAGGCGATCCCATTGTGCCCTTGTTAAATGCTGGAATTGGGCTTGATAAACAAGGCGCTGTTGCACAACTGCCCGAACTTGTGCGAGCGCCACCCGTTTTTGGAGCAATGCGTCTGATCAGACCCAGAGTCTGTAACGCCTGTTTTTTAGCCTGAGACAGCCATGAGGTTTCGGTTCCTGACTCATGAATTGCTAAACCCAGTATTTTTACTGTTTTTATTGTTTACTGAACGAATAGGTGTTGCCGCTAGTTTATGGCGCCCCCAGCGTTTGGCAACTGATATGAATGTAGTTTTACTGGCGGAAAGTTCGAGGCCAATTGAAGATGCATATGTAAACGTAATATCTAAAGCTGATTGCAGGGCAGAGGATTGAGTCAGTAGATCGTTGTGTGTGCTCCACACCGTGATGTCATCAGCGCATATTAGGAATTTAACATTTTAAATTTCATGTAACCGCCATGCAAGGGCGATAAACGCAATAATAAATTTTGGTGACAACACTGATCCCTGCGGAGGCCGCGAAGAGGGACAAATGATCCTATGGCATTGCCACTAAGGCGTATTGCAAATTGTCTACCTTCAAGGAAAGACTTTACAAAGTTGCATACTCTATGTGGTAAATGAAGCATGCCAATTGAATCCAGAATAGCAACATGACTGCTATTATCATACGCCTTTTAGACATCCATGGCGAGGACGGTGCGCACATTGTGGCTGCGGGTGGGTGATAATACTGAGGACGCCAAGACAGCCAACCCGTCTTCTGTGCCAATGGATGGTCTAAAGCCAATTTGCGCCGGGTGATAGAAGCCGTGATGTTCAAGTCACCAGGAGATTCGTATGGCGCGCAATTTCTCAGCAAGCTTGCAAATTGTTGGCGTTAAGGATATAGGTAGAAGTTGCTAAGGTCTGTTGGCGTTTCCCCCGATTTGAATAGGGATCACAATAGCCGATTTACAGCTCTCTGGTACATCGCCGTCTAGCTATAACTTGTTTATGGTGTCAAGGAGCTGAGGAAGTGCATAACCACTGAGGTTCTTATAAACATCGTACGTAACGGCCGAGTCCGGACCAGGCGCTGTCTTTCGGTTGGCTTCATCTATAACTGCAATCAATTCGGGCATGGAGAATGGGCTCGCGATTCTTTCGGCGTTGGCAGTAGATGGCAGCAGAATTATTAGAGGAACAGAAACTAAACCAAGAGCGTCGGCAACTGTCCATTCCTGTCTCCGTAGCAGTTTGCTGCGGTCAGTCCAATGTCGCAAGGACAAAGTAGGGCATCAGCTAATAGTCACCTTCCTCTAAAAGCGCCACAGTTGGCAGAGTGATTGCACAATTGTTGCGATCAGACTCATAGTTCTGGTCGAGCGGCAATTTATTTCAGTTCATCACAGATCCCTCTGTCATGTCCAGGGCTTGAGCTACATCAAGTTCTGCTAAACAGGTCTGATCGAAGCTACGGAATGCTGTATTGAGCAAGGTCCACTCGCCGACCAATGTTTTGTTCTCGTCCTATATAGGCCCATTTGGAAACGCGCTGATTACAACTACACCATACCGTGAGTGACTTCTCTGGTGACGATATCCGCGTTTCTTAGGAGAAAGTCGGCGTGGCATACTTCGAACGTCGCCCGTGCTGAAAAGGTGGTGGCGCCTACTCAAAGTGGCGATCGTGCAAGTTCATTATCGATGATGAGCGGTTCGTGGGCATGACGGCCACCATAACTGTGCAATGGGAGACAGATAAAACTGCCTTTATCATTTTCTGCCAAGGCTCAGCAACCTCAAGAGGAACTCGAGCTGGTCGTTTGAAAACCGCAGCCTTGTGGCAGGCTGAGGTTGAGCTTTCAGCCACAGGATTTATGCGAGGCCCGCCAAAGGCGCGCTCATGAATCAGTCAGTCGGATAACGTCGTCCGTCGTGCCTCTGTTGGATTGTTTACTGTTTGTTAACTGTCCGCTATACATTTGGCGACGTATCTTCATGAGATGCGGATAGCCCACTTACAGGCTGAAAACTGCGGTTCTAAATTCTAAAATAACCTCTTTCGATGCTGCCATCTCACTGGACTGGCCCCTGGGCAATAAGAAATATAACGTTCTTCGGGGCGACACGACCAGGTCTTCGGTGTCATCCATAGGGAAATGAAGCAACGTGTCCTTAGGGAGTGTATAGGAGCGTTTCACTGCATACGTCCTACAGAAGGCAACGGCTACATGATGCACGCGTCAAAATGCCTGTCTTGACGGCTACAAGCAAGTCACAAACGCCTCAGAGCGCGGTGGCACAACATCGGTACATGGTAGCGGACCGCTGCTCTTTGTTCTGTACAACTACGTACCACTAGATTGTTTTCAAGTAGCTGTCCTGCTTAGGATGTTCCCAGGCACTTCCAGACTTGCAGGTAGGTAGTGTTCTCGTTGCCAGCTATTGCAAACGAATCGCATAGAATCTCAGCAAGGGTTCATGGACTTGGTGAGTGTTGACGGACTCGAAGAGCCGATTGGAGGGGGCGTGCCAAGCGTGGACTAGACACATATGTTGAAGGACAGTGGGCCGTGCCGAAGGGTCTGGATTAAACCAAATACCACGCCACCACAATGACTGCGAACAAGAACGCAGTCAGGATAATCTTGATTCTGGACATGGACCCCCAAGAGACCTGAAATGAGATTTAAACACACCTAGCTATAACAAGTAGCAAGGGTTGCCTTATCGATTAACATGATACACAATGATGTTGCACTTGTTTCCTGAAAGGAAGGGCATGCGCAGTAAAAGTATGTATTGACTGGACACTAGAAGGAAGCTGCCAGTGACTTTCTGAGCGGAGTCCTGAGATTATAACGAGACTTCTTTAGAGGCTCCGTTCTTCAAAGAATGAGGCGTTAGCATTATCACCAAAAAAGAAAACAACGTTTGGCAGGTTAAAGTGCACAGGTGAGTGTCACGAAATCGGCGCCCATTTTCATCAAGCCGGTACGGCGCGAGGCCCGCACGGCGTCGCGTGGAAGGCATGGAGAGAAAAGCCCCCTTCCCCGCGCGGGAGAGCGCGTAGCTTTGTACGCGTTGCCGTCACCCTCTTTCCCATTGCCCGGGGAGGACGGTGGTTCATCGGACTGGAATCAGCCAGAAATTTCCAGCATGTTCTATGGGACCTGGCCAATGGCGACGCGCGGCTCGACAGGAGGAAGAGAGAGCGCTATGACCAGCGAAGCTAAGTGTGTGTGCGCGCTAGCTTTGACGCGTGCTAACAAACAGACGCGGCGCGCCCTATTTAAAGAGACCGCGCCGCTTGATGAGTCAGTCAGTCAGTTCGTCAGTGTTTTGCGACGTGTTCGCCTGTGCTTCGGCTGGACTCCCGGGGATCACCCGCTGCTGGCAAGCCCACGGACTTTCAAGGGAGCGGCGCTCGTCTCGTATGGCGGCCACATCGTGACTCTTGAGGCGTCGGACTGCAACAGTGCCCGGTGAACAATTTGGTGTTTGTTTATGTAACTCTCTCGTGTTTGATCTGCTGTAAAGCCTGTGTTATTGAATCATTCTGTAGTTGCATGCTTAGCGTTTGTGTTCTGTGAACCTCTCGTCTGTTGTATTTCAAGTGATCTTGTGTGTTCCTTTGTATCATCTCTTGCTGTGCATAAATTGTGTTTTGTTTGTTACTTCTGACTCCGATCCTTACTCCGGTTTGAACCGGCGACAGCTGGGCACCAAACGGCCACCCCCTTCTGTCACTACTAGGTAGTTGGATTCCGGCTGAGCTTGCTACGCAAGTCGAGGGCATCTCCCTCGCGACCGGAACAGCTACCCCCACTCACTCTAAGGGTGTATGGGAGTGTGCGCACCATTAAGGGCGCATCGTTAATGATAACCCCGCATAATTATTAACGGGTGACAGTGAGATGACTGGCCACTGAATTATTGGTCGTGGGTGTGCCACGTCACGAGACCACATGAAATGACCAAGCTGGCATTAGCTGTGAAATCGGGTATCTCCTTTGAAATTAGGGTGAGATGGGAATTGAACTCTGAACTCTTTAATCCGGCTGAGTCTTGCACGCTATCCGTAAGCCGCACAGGCACGTTCTTATAGGGTCCCTGAAACGGCATTTGCAGTTCTATTGCAATGCAAGTAATTCGTAAAGGTGGTCTTTGTGGATATTCGAGTCAAATTTAAAATCTCTATGTTAAGGCTATAATTTAAACATTTTATTAAAACGTGCTCTATACGATGGCCCGAAAAACGATTAAGGCGACATCTCCCCGTGCGCTGCCTCTCCGATGACGCCATCGGGGCAAGATGGGTGCATCCGCTTCTACTCATTGGACGCTCCCGAGTGATGTGGGCAAGACGGGGCGTGGTGGGGGGCCTCGCGACTTGTTTCCTTCGTTTTTTCTTCCGCGCCGGAGTGCTCCGAGTTGATTTGGACATGAGTAGCATCAGTTTTAATCGCCGATATATTCAGTGCAAATGAAGCTTGCATAACATTTTTTTTCCCTGCGGAGAAGATTGACGGACTAGCTATTGCTCGGGCACGTTTTGAAATTTTAGTAAACATATTTTTCACAGGCCCTTTAAGGCTTGATTATAGTGAGGGGTTTTAGACCTATGTCCGACAGTTTTTCAATTAATGTGGTAACTATCAGTGTATAGCAATTTGTACGTGCTAGATAACAGAGACAAAATAAGAGGAGGCCTGCAGCACTAAATGAGGTTATGGGTATGTGTTTTCGGCGTGAGCAGCTTTTTGCGCACGTAATTGTGAATGGAGCATGCCGATTGGATGAATACCAGCGAGCATAAAAGCGTCCTTAATTCAGCGGATCGTCCAAGCAGAAGTGGCAGCGAAATTGCAGCATTATAACACCCAGACCACATACAACGAATGCGCGCTCCAAACGTCGCTTTTTGAATCAGCCTCAGTCTGGGTCGAACCAAGCTACAACGCTCTCGGCGTAATGACGGGAGGGATATAGCAGTTAACTCTCTGCAGGTCGCGTTTTCAAGCCGCTCCGTGGAAGACTGCAAATCTACTACCATCCTTATAACGGCTTCGCCGTACCTGCACCTCGCCGCTACCACCTTCCTGACTATCACTTTCCCGACTAACCAACTCATAGTGTGGCTCCGGTGTGTTACCGTTGGGGTCATTGTGGGCACATTTCCCGGTAATGCCAGCTTCGGGAGCAACATGACCAGCATCAACCTCTTTCCCGGCTGCTGCGACAAGGAACATTAAAAAACAACTCACCCGCTTGCGATAGAGTTCCACATCGCCTATTCAGTGATACCGTTTACCGTCGCCAAGCCGTAGCTCTGCATCGCCAATTCCGAAAAACTAATTGCTTGTAGGTGAGGTCGCGGAGCGGTCGTCTTCATCAATTCCTCCTCTTGTCCTTATGTCAATAAACAAAGTGTCTGTGTGTTGGTGCCATAAACAATCTCGCGTTAGTAGACATTGGTGCCGCTATATCTGTCATGCGTCTTGCCTTTAAAAACCACCTAGGACGAATAGTTATGTTTGCCTCCTATCGGCCTCCTAGTTTTGGCGGTGAAACTTAGCACCTTGTTGGTATATGCTTCGTGTCAGTCGTTATTGCCGGTGAAAGGTTTCGGACAAAGTCGTCGTGTTAGTACATGCCACCAACGATGTCATACTATGTACTGTTTTTT
This sequence comes from Amblyomma maculatum, assembly GCF_055883805.1. Taxonomy (NCBI): domain Eukaryota; kingdom Metazoa; phylum Arthropoda; class Arachnida; order Ixodida; family Ixodidae; genus Amblyomma; species Amblyomma maculatum. The sequence goes on along the minus strand of NC_139345.1, from coordinate 124,373,924 downwards.
ACGTGAATTTAGGGCTACACTTGACTGCGATGCTAGTGAAATACTTCTCCGCAATATGTTTGCGGCCTTTGTGGACAATTCAACAGACCACCGCGACTGAGAATTCACCCACGAAACACATAACGTCTAATAAACTTCTTTATGTCGTTAACTCAAGTTAACGACATTCTAGTGGAAATTAAGAAGAAGAAATGGGCATGGGCAGGACATGTAGTGCGAAGAGAGGATAACCGATGGTCGCTGAGGGTAACAAACTGGATTCCAGGGGAAGGAAAGCGTAGCAGGGGGCGGCAGAAAGTTAGGTGCGTGGATGAGATTAAGAAGTTCGCAGGGGTCAAGTGGATGCAGCTAGCACAGAACCGGGTTAAGTGGAGAAATATGGGAGAGGCCTTCGCCCTGCAGTGGGTATAATCAGGCTGATGATGATGATGATGAAACAACTCTGGAAGGCTACAAACATCTTGTTCTAGAACAAAACGTCTCACAGACGTCGACGGAAAGAAGTTTCCTGGAAAACTTTAGCACGTATATACTAAGACGCCTTTTCAAAGACATCTCAGATATGTTTTTTGGAGACGTCAATTAGATATTTTTCCAAAGTCCTCTCAGCGATGTTTATTCAAAAACTTTTCACAAATACTATTGTAGAAAGGGTTTACTAACTTCCGCAAAAAAATACTCCATGTTCCACCTGTTCACAATGTTGAATCCCTATTCAAAGAATGTTCACGAATCACAGCAAACATTTTCTACGCATGATTTATTGCAGCCACAGAGTTAAACAATAATTACGGCACATACATTGTTAGACAGCTTTGAATTATTCCAATGTCTCAACTTGATTATTTGATAATCAGGAACAGAAGGTAAGAGACCGCTTTAAAATAATCTCGAACTTTAAAACTGCGGTTCGTTCAAGCGGGAACCGAAGCCCCGTCACTTACGATCCAGCTAACCTACCGCTCGTAAGGCTGCACTGGATTGCACACCGGTCCTCAAAGACGAGGGGAGGCACGCGAATGACAACACTTTTTTCATGCTACGAATGCCTCTTCATTCCAGCTTGCCTGGCCAACACCAGAAAACCACCGTATTTCCGCTCGTAAGGCCGCACTTGGGTAGCATACGGGTCCTGAAAGACGACGGGAGGCACGCGAAAGACATGCTTCTACTCCGGCTTGCCTGTGAGCACGAGAAAACCACCGCACTGTTGTTTGTTGCTTGGGCAAGAGAACAGTCAGCAGGAGGGCCGATCGTACGCTCAAACATCGTTCCGCACGCTGAAGCCTGCTGCGTGGTGGCGCTTTGCTCGATGCCGATGCAATTTACAATTTGTCAACATTGCTTCATTGATTCAGGCTTTTTTTTTCTTGTTTCTTCAAAAAATTATAAAGTTTAAATTGAGAAAAAATATAAAATTAAACTCATAATTGTTTTTGTAATAGTTGGGTTTTGTAGGCAGTTATTGTTTTGTTAACATTTTGGCGTTGCAGTCTCTAGCAACTGCTTGCTACCCGCGCGCACCGATTGTTCAACTCATCTTTTCTCGTCTTTCGACATACTCAACGGTCACTCAACGTGCTCTCGATGGTGTTCGCTCGGTGTGCTGTCTTTGTTTCCCGTGCTTGGACATTTACGCTGATTTTGCAGCTTTCCCGTCCTAGTAGCTCCAGGACGAATGACGCGGCTGGGCTAAAGCCAAAAGGACGCTCAGTTGTGGAGGTGTCGGGAAGCGACCGGAAAGTCCGATGTTGCAAGGAGATATATTGGATATATCACATAGCAACATGGAATGTAAAATATATGACGCAAGGTAAACTGGATATCGTCAAGCGAGAAATGGACAGATTGAACATTGATATCTTGGGTATCAGCGAGCTCAAGTGAACCGGAATGGGAGAATTTACTTCCGGTGACCATTATATCTTTTATTGTGGGCACGAATCCAAGAGAAGGAATGAGGTCGCTCTCATAGTAAACAGAAGAATGGGCAAAGCAGTGCTAGGGTACAACCCCAAAAACAACCGAATGATGTCACTTCGGATCCAAGGTCACCCTTTGAACATAACAGTTATCCAAGTCTATGCACCGACCACTACTGCTGAAGAAGCTGACGTTGAGAGATTTTATGCGGACCTACAATGCCTTTTAGACCGCACCCCATCATCAGACGTCGTTTTTCTCATAGGAGACTGGAATGCTAAGGTAGGGAGTGACGAAATATCCGGAATTACCGGCAAGTTCGGTCTTGGTGAGCCAAATGAAGCTGGGCAGAGGCTAGTAGAGTTTTGTCAAGAAAACAACCTGACCATAGCGAATACTCATTTCCAACAGCACAAGAGGCGCCTGTACACATGGACTTCACCGGACGGGGTGTACAGGAATCAGATCGATTATATTATTTGCCGGCAGAGATGGAGAAGCGCTATACGAGCAGTAAAAACAATGCCTGGGGCCGATTGTGGCACCGATCATCAGCTTCTTGTTGCCAAAATTAAGCTTCGATTGAGGAAAATGCAGAAAACTAGAAGGCCTTTCAGGTATGATCTGGATCAAATTCCATTAGATTATGCTGTGGAAGTGAGGAATCGATTTCAAGAATTAGATCTAGAAGACAAAGAGCCCGAAGAGATGTGGACTGATGTTCGTGATATAATACAAGAAGTTGCTACTAAGGTAGTTCCAAAGCAAAAGAAATGGAAGAAAGCAAACTGGTTATCTGAAGAAGCTTTGCAAATAGCGGAGGAAAGAAGGATGGCAAAAGTTATGGGGGAAAGAGAAAGATACAAGGTACGCGGATTTTCAGAAAATCGCAAGAAGAGATAAGAATGCCTTCCTGAACATACAGTGCCAAGCAGTTGAGGACAACAGCCAATTAAGGAATACAAGAGCTCTGTATAAGAGAATCAAAGATATCAAAGGAAGCTTCTGTGCTAAGCTGGGCGTGATAAAGGACCAACGAGGCAAGGACCTCACTGAAGCCTCAGAGATAAAGAAGATGTGGCAGGAACACACAGAAGAACTGTACAAGAAGGACCCGAATGTGCAAACCCAACATAAGACGGTTGTGATCACTGATTTCGAGCCGGGCATCCTGAAGAGTGAAGTTAAATGGGCCATAGCCAGCCTTGCTAAGAACAAAGCTAGCGGAATTGATGGAATTCCAGCTGAGTTGCTTCAAAACCTCAACCATGACGCTGTTAACATTTTGCATACATTATGTCAGAAGATTTGGACAACCCTGCGGTGGCCACAGGATTGGAGGAGGTCGGTTTACATACCCATTCCAAAGAAAGGCAGTGCCAAAGATTGTTCCAACTACAGCACGATCGCGCTTATTTCGCATACTAGCAAGGTGACGTTGAAAATCCTCCAAGGTAGGCTGCAGCAGTATGTGGATCGGGAGCTTCCGGACGTGCAAGCTGGGTTTCGCAAGGGCAGAGGAACTAGAGACCAAATTGCCAACCTCCGTTGGATCATGGAAAAAGGAAGAGAGTTCCAGAAACCCATCTACTTCTGCTTTATTAATTATGCTAAAGCGTTTGACTGCGTAGATCATAGCAGATTGTGGCAAGCTCTCCAAGAGTTGGGAGTTCCAATTCACCTCATCTGTCTCCTCAGGAACATGTATGAAGGGCAAGAGGCCACAGTCAGAACTGGGCATGGCCTTACTGATTGGTTTACGATTGAGAAAGGAGTGAGGCAAGGCTGCATACTGTCGCCCTGCCTATTTAACCTATATGCAGAGTGCATCATGAGGAAGGCCGGTCTGGACGAGTCTTCAGCTGGAGTGAAGATTGCTGGAAAACGTATCAACAACCTTAGATATGCGGATGATACCACTTTAGTGGCAGAAAGTGAAGTGGAACTCAAGAGACTTCTGATGCGCGTACAAGAAGAGAGTGAGAAGTTTGGGCTTAAACTGAACATTAAAAAGACAAAGATCATGGCGTCTTGCCCTATCAAGTCCTGGAGCATCAAGGGACAAGAAATGGAAGCTGTGATAGATTTTCTCTTTTTGGGCTCGAAGATTACCTCGGAAGGAGACTGCAGCCATGAAATTAGGAGACGCCTGCTTCTGGGAAAGAGAGCCATGATTAGCCTTGACCGCCTAGTAAAGAGCAGAGACATTAGTGTGCCAACCAAGATCCGTATAACTCGTGCTATGGTCTTTTCAGTTGTGATGTATGGATGCGAGAGTTGGACTGTGAAAAAGGCTGACCGCCTAAGACTCTTGAGAGTTCCTTGGACTGCCAGAAGATCAAATCAGTCGATATTGTCGACCATAAACCCTGACTGCTCATTGGAGGGTCAAATTCTAAATTTAAAGCTCAGCTACTTTGGTCATCTGATGAGAAGAGAGGAGTCGCTGGAGAAAGATTTGATGTTGGGAAAGGTTGAGGGTTGCCGGAGAAGGGGTAGGCAGCGAACGCGATGGTTAGATGGCATCCTCGAGGCACTGCAGATGAAGTTATGTGAGGTTAGGAAGATAGTGAGAGACCGGAAAGCGTGGCGTGACATGGTCCATAGGGTCACGAAGAGTCGGACACGACTGAACGCCTGAACTGATTTTACAACCACTGTTGCGCTGTGATATGGAGCTCATATTTCTCAACAGTAAGTAACTTTCCACTTCTCTTGTATGGTGAAAGCAGCACGCCGAAGCTGAGCCGCAGATATGTCTGACTAGCGCGCTAGAAACACGGGTAGATAAAAAGACAAACACACATTGCATGTTCGTCTTTCTATCTGTCCATGTTTCTAGCGCTGTTTTAACGTACTGTCAAACCAACTCGCCCAACAAGCAACTTAGGTGTATTGTATTGGCTTTTGTTAACTTCACTGATGCATGCTAAATATGTGTGGTAGCAAATGTAGAACTGAAGTAATATATCTCAAGGAGTTATTTTGTTGCTAATGATCGTGTTGAAGATGTGTAATTATATTAGTCTATTCGCAAAAAATTCCGGTACTTCACTGGCATCAGATGTAGAATATACGTGTTTTCTTCCAATAAATAGTTTGTAGTTGTGCGCAAATCGTGTCCTATTCGTTTTTGTTGTCATCTATGCACCGTAGCGTTTTCCAATCAGTACCCTCAGCTCACTTTAAGGCTGTCTGTGTATGTACAGGGTGAATAAAGCTTTCTTCTCTTAAAACACACTAGAAAAGACTGTTTTTTAAGTTCACGGTAGGTCAGTGCCCGAAGCATAAGGCCACTGCCTCGACCTCGTTTTGTGGTGCGAGCTATGAGGGATTTTTTTTTTCATGCATGACCTACTTGGTGAATATTTCAATGGCGTTCATGGTAGGTCCGGGCATTTTGAATAGATGTTAGTGGTATCACCTTATTTTACTGTTCCCTTTTTCCGTGCATACTTTTCTTTTCTTAAAAACCCCACAAAACCCAGGCACGGAGCTGAACTGCCACTGCCTTTGGCTCATTTGATTATTTTGAGCTTTTTGTGTCTTTGCAGGTTGCTGGAATCTTGTCTGTCTTAAAGACCCCTGGAAAAGGCAGAACTTGGAGCTTACGATAAGCCATTGAATTTAGCTCACCAGGCAATGCCTTCAGTGTGCATTATGATTTTATATATCTATGCAAGTTAGAAAAAAATATTTTTATGTAGAACCTTCTGGGTGGATGGTTCCAGTGAGTTTACACCAGTGCATTTGCAGCATGCATGTAACCTAAGTTTTTTGCCAGTACAGGTTGTTTGGAATTACTTTTGCAAAAGAACCTTCAAAAAAGGCTTCTCACATCCATATTGTCAACAAGTTTATTTGCTGATTGCTTTTACTTTTGTAGATGGCGTGCAATTAAAATTCGGACTGGAGAAGCATGTGTTCTTCATACATTCAGCATGTGCATTCACTATTGAGTGTAGCGATTTGTAGTTTGTGCTCATTGCCCTCAATTCTGCATGTGAGATCACACAATACTCTGCTTTGAGAAGATTTTTTCGAAATTTTACAGTTACTGGTGAGAGGGTGAATTGTTGAAGGCTTGCATTTTCTACAGCACTATAAGACACAGCTAGAGACGGCACATAATCGTTGGGATGGTAAAGAAGTAAAATTTAAAGTTCTATAAAAAAAATTTAATTTTATTTCTCTTCAGCCCAACTGATTTTGTGCCATCTCTAGTTGAGTCTTACTGTGTTGTACAAAGTGCAAGCCTTCATCAATTCGCCTTCTCCCTAGTTAAATGTGTAATTTCATTAAATTTAGAAAAAATGCTCTCAAAGCAGAGCACTGTGTGACCTCACATGCAGAATTGAGGACAATGAGCAGAAACTGCAAATCGTTACACATCTAAAACAAGAATAAAAATGTTCTAGCCAAGAGGGTTTAAAGAAGTTTACTAGCATAGCTATAGCAGAGCTGCAGCTAAAAGCAATGTCTAGAACAACTATAAAAATTTTCTAGGCGAGAAGTTTTCAAGACTTCTACTAGCGTAGCGTTAGCAGTGCTAAACCGGAGCTACAGGAAGGCTTGTAGCTCTTGGGTCTACAGAACGTCTAGACTTCTTTTAGAAGTTCCCATTTCTTGGCCTAGACATATTCTAGATGTCAATTAGCTCTTTTTGTGTTTCGTGGGCAGTGTCACACAGGATGTGCTATTACCAGCCAGAGCCGCAATGTTCGTTCCAGTTCGCTCTTCTGACCATCGCGTGGGCACTTCCTATTTGCTGGTTGGCTAGACTTCTAGAACACCGCGAAGAACAATGTTCTGGTGCCAAGAGCTCTTGCTGCAGCAGCTGAGAGAACAGCACACGTGTGGACAGGAAACGCATCAAATAAACCTGTTTTACTCCATTCCGGCATGAACTTGCTCGCTTTGAGGTATATCACGCTTGAACCCCCGTTCTCTGTCGACAGGCACGGCTGCCCAGACAGCCACTGACTTCTTGACCAATGTCGACGGTGGGATCAACAAATTGTTTCCGTGATGAGAGCGTCATGCACTGCAGCACGTTATTGCCCAATATGTGTCGGTGTTTGACATCACTCAGCCAGCCACTCCCCCTTCGCTGCCAGTTTCTGAAACATAATATGAACACCGGCACTACAGCGCCCATCCGACAAACACCTTATCGCGTTTCCCAGCAGATTGTAAAATAATCACCGAACATGTCCGTGACATATGATGCAGAAATGAGTCATCTAGTCCGTGGGCAACCCCTGTTATATTGGCGCGCTAGAAGGATAATTCGTGGCAGTTTTGCGCCAACTACCATCGATTAAATGTCGTCACAAAGAAAGATGTCTACCCTCTTCCACGTACAGATGGCGCCGTAGGTTGCATTCAGTCTGCGTCGTACTTCTCTTCAGTTGATCTACGGTCGGGGTATTGGCAAATACCCATGAATCCGTCGGACCGGGAAAGGACAGCATTTGTTACATCGGACGGGCTGTACGAATTTAACGTGATGCCTTTTGGCTTATGCCATCTCCCAGCTACTATTGAGCGGTTCATGGACACTATCTTGCGTGGCCTTGTGTTACCTTGACGACGTCATCATTCACGGCAAGACCTTTCATGAACGTAACGAACGATTGAGCGTTGTGCTTGCCTGCATTGCACATGTGGGGTTGGCTGTGAGCTCCAAAAAATGGCATTTTGGTGAGCGGTAAACCTTTCTTCTCGGAGTTCTTGCCAAGACGGCACACGACATGATCCACAAAAGATAGCTGCCGTGCCTGAGTTCCTACAACATCGCACTCTGAAACACCTGTGAAGCTTTCTGAACCCATGTTTCTACTTCTGTAGGTTCATTCAAAGATTCGTCAGCTCGTCCATGCCTTGAATTCTCTGCTTCACAAGGACGCTCCATTTGTATGGTCATAAGCATGTGAGTCTGCCTTCCAGCAGCTGAAGTATTTGTTATCATCTTGGCTTCTTCTGCGGCACTTTGACAAGTCCACACGGAGACCAGGGGCATCGGCGTCGATGCGTTCCTTATTCAACTTCATAACATTCTTCAGCATGTTGTTGTGTATGCATTGCAATCCATACTTTGACCAAAGCGGGATGTAGCTACACAGTAACGGAGTTGGAGTGCCTGGCGGTCCTCTTTGCGGTTCAGAAGTTTCGGCCATATCTACAAGGATTTCATTCACCACTCTTTGTGTTGGCTTGTTGGCCTGTGCGATCCGTCCGGTAGACTCGCTCGTTGGTTCTTGTGTCTGCAGGAATATAACTTTACTCTCTCAAATAAAAGCGACGCCATCAAGATGACGCGGACTATTCGTCCCGCTTCCCCCAACCGCATACAGCGAGGAGCGAGGAGCGACGACGACTTAGATTACTGTATCTCCCCTCTCCTTGGAGTTTTCCCAGTTACGAGACAATTGAACAAGAGCAGCGGAGAGACTATGCTCTTCGACAATTCTTCGGTCAAGCCCACAGGTCTCCTCCTGAAAATTCGTTTGTCATTCATGAAAGCTTGCTTTTTAAGAACTATTCAATTGAGGTTGCCGGGCTGTTTCTGGCCGTCCTTACGAGCCTTCGTGGCGGAGTACTTCACGCCATGCACGAGCCCTAGAATAGAGGCACCGACCCTGTGATATGACGGAAGATGGACCTCTTCTGCTACTAGCACAAGACCTTCCTAGAGAAATTAACGTATTTCTTATCCTATCCTATCCTATTTCATCCGGTCATTTGGGCCAATTGCCTGTACATATACTACCGAACACGGCAACAATTCTACTGGCCCGGATTGTAGAAGACAGCGTGGCAGTACGCTGCAAGCTGTGTCCAGTGCCAGTTCATGCATCTTAATACTCTCCCTGTTGGACTGCTGCAATCGGTCAACCCGCAGCATTCCCCATTTAGGACAATTGGCATCTACTTGCTTCGTCCGCTCCCCAAGTGAGCAACCGCCCATCGCTGGGTTATTGTATGTGTCGACTACTGTACACGATATGCAGAGACCGCTGCTGTCATTTCTGCCAGAACAGGAGACATTTTCACCTTTTTCTGCACTCCGTCATTCTTCGCCACAGCGATCCGCGCGTTATGGTCAATGACGGTGATCATAAATTCACTGCAGATGTCGAAGAGTTACTCCGTTTATTGTGATCATCAGAACTCTACAGCCTATCAACAAACATATGGCCTCACAGAGCGCATAAATCACCACTTGATGAACATCTTACCTTTTGTCAAGCGTAGAATACTGCCCAGCATGAGAGCACCGGTTATTCACAGTTCTTTCGTCTCTAACCAGCTCGCCACGCACCTTTCTCGACACGATTCTGCCATCTTCCATCCACACTGATACATCCGTTTCGGCGACTCTATGCCGTACTGATGAAGCGCACCGACTTGCTTGCCTTAGAACACTAAGCACAAAATGTCACACTAAGGCATGGTGCGATGACGGCAGCATCGCAGCCACGTATGCTCCTGGCAACTATACTTAGCTCTGGACCTCTCTGTTCCGACGAGGCCACTACTAGAAATTTCTCTGAATGTACTCTCCATCCTCCCCCTCATCATCCTCGAGCCCCTCAGTGATATTAGTTCGTTATATTTAAAGTTACTTCAAATCATCTCCGGTGCCGGAAAACCCAGGGCGCCCATTTCGCCCGTCTAGCACCTTGCCGTCAGCCTGCTGATTAATGTAGTTGCTGAGCTTTGACTGCACCGGGAACAGTGATGAATTCTGCTCAGAAGCAGTGGGATGAAGATGAAGAGATGAGAGAGCGGAGGCACGCGGGCTGAGTAGCTGAACATACGCTGACCGTTCCGCGACGTCGCCCCACCCTGTAAATAAATTAGTTTTACTAATCACTACTTCGTAATAATATTGTCACGACTCAAGCCACAGGGAGCCGTGAAGGTACACGTAGACGAGGATGAGGACCCGAGAATAAGGTCGGCTTCTAGCTCCGATAACAGAGTCCAGCAACAGCGCGCCCCTCGAGCCACAGCCACTTCGTCGTCCTCGGCACCAAGCACGGCTGCCGCACGGCGCTAGACACGCGGCACATTATCCCCCCCCCCCCCCGCGATAGGGAAACATCATCCCGATGTCAAGGTGAGAGGAGAAAAAAAATTGGAGGTGAGGTGAACTGTACACTAAGTCAAGGTCTCACTTGCAGGAAGCGTCAAGGTTACGAAACGCGACGTTGACACAGCACTCAGTAACGCGAAAAGTACGGTTTGAAGCGCACAACGTGCACAATTTCAAGCCGCTGACGCCGAACACTGACGGTCACACTTTCATCTGGAACAATTTCGTAGTTAACGCTGTTTAAGCGACGCAGGAATTTATAGGGTCCGAAATACCGGTGTAGCAGTTTTTCGCACAAGCCTTTGTGGTACACGGGGGTCCACACCCACACTTGGCTCCCTGGTTCGAAGTGGACTTCCCTGTGCCGAAGGTTAGAGTGTCGAGCGTCGGTGGCGCGCTGCTCCTTGATGTGCAAGCGGGCGAGCTGTCGGGCTTGCTCGGCCTGTTCCGCGAAATGGGTGGCATCAGGTTCGACCCCTTAGGAATTCTACAGAGCGTTCAAGCTCAAGCTCTGCGAACCTGCTTATGATTGCCGAAGTGTGCCTCTACTGCTGCTACCATTTTAATTGCGCAGGAGCATCCCATATCTACCTACCCAACAGTTGACTCCCTGAGGGCACATTTCCGACACATCTCTCGGGTTCCCTGTCTGTCATCATTTGGCCAGTCTTCCCATTACCAGGCCGCGTACATCGTTTACAAAGTCCGTTGATGTGCATCGCGCTATATTGCCGTCCCAGTTTACACCCGCATCTAGACCGTCCTCTCCCCTATGGAGCCTGCATAAACCACACATGCTTCTTTCAATACCCGGAATCAGGAAGAAGGTCGAGCTATCGACGACAGAACTGAAACAAATACTCTTGAATACTTCCATAAGTACCCTGCAAATCGTTTGCACGTCTACACCGATGGTTCAGTGAATGCCGTGAGTTCTTCAGGTTCCATGGTCATGCCCTCAATTATTACAGAAATAAAAGTTAGGACAATTCACCAGACTTCTTCAACAGCTGCAGAGCTAACTGCTCTTCGTTTCGCAATTAGGCATATCAGTCAGCAGAGCCCTCAGCGGTGGTCTATTTTAACAGATTCAAAAGCAGCCCTGCAAGCATTAAAAGTGACTCTTCGCCGTGGAGCTCATGAACAACTCGTTGCGTCAATACGACAAATTCATCACTGTGCAATTAATGGAGGACATGACATCATCTTCCAGTGGCTTCCAGGACACAGCGCATAGCGGGCAACCTTCGGGCGGACGAAGTCGCACGAACAGCCCACCAAGACGGCGATTGTGTGTTGATTCCCTTTTCCAGGGCAGACGCAGCGGGCAGGCTTCACGCACTTGAGTGGGAACACACACTCTCCTTGTGGAATTCTGGTCTTTTTGCGAACTGCCGCTTAAAATCCCTGGACCATGACCTGAAGCTCCGCCTTCCACCTGGCCTACCCCGACGCGAAGGAACTTTGCTGTGCCGACTGTGGGCTGGTGTAGCATTCACAAACTCGTATTCTTTTATGCATGGCACACAGCCCTACATGTACAAACTGTGGATGCAACGAGTCTATAGGCCACATGCTTTGGGAGTGCCCGATATACAGTAAGGAAAGGCAGTGTCTGTGCCGTTCGCTGGAGCATCTAGATGGACGCCCATTGAGTGAAACTAGGATTTTAGGTCCCTGGCCACGGCGATCGCCTGCGGCGAAGGCCTCCCAAGCCCTGCTCCGCTTTATGAGAAGCACAGACCTAATCAAAAGACTATGAGTTTGCTATGACATGACTGTAACGTGGTGTGATGTGGCGTGTATGTTATGTGACTATATTAACTTCAACTATCCCTCTCTCACAACTTTTATATCCATCCATCCCCTTCCCCCAGTGCAGGGTAGCAAACCGGTTGCTTTTACTTGTTAACCTCCCTGCCTTTCCTCCTCATCTTCCTCCTTCTCCTCGGGTTCGACAGCTTTATTCCTGCATGGGAGTATCGCGTTCAACATCGTGCTGGCCTCCCTGCCATAGGCGATACAGAACGGTGTAAACTGTGTGTTTTCCTGCAGCGCCGTATTGTAGGCGAAGGTGATATACGGCAGGATCTCGTCCCACATTTTATGTTCAACGTCGACGTACATTGAAATTATGTCCGCCAACGTTTTGTTGAGTCGCTCCCATAGGCCATTTGTTTGAGGGTGATAGACTGTTGTCATGTGATGGTCGGTATGGCTGACAGTTGAGGTGTCCCGCAGTAGCCGAGCTGTAAGCGCCTTGCCTCGGTCAGTAATGATGGTCGACAGTGCACCGTGTCTAAGCACAATGTCATTCATAAAGAAGTGAGCAACTTCCCCAGCAGTACCTCGGGCGAGAGCCTTCGTTTCAGCGTAGTGCGTCAAGTAGTCTGGCGACTGCGATCCACAGATAAAGGAAATGGGAATGAATCCCGCCACAACGAATACCGCCACAACGAAATTTCCGCGACAACGAATAATTTTTTATTCCCCGCGAGTATCCTATAAGAATTAATGGCCTAAATTTCTCTGCACAACGAACCATTTTTGCAGAGCGTTTCCGCTTCAACGAAATTTTCGCGTTCAAAATCGAAACCGAAACTAGTTTTATTGGCGAGAAGTCCAAGTCAAATCCAAAGCCACATTAAGCATGAAATCACGTGATTGCAGTTCCGCCATTTTGGCTTTGTGTCGTGGTCGCGTTGTTCACTCGCTGCCTTTCTCTTCGACAACGACGAGTTTTCATCCGCAGGACACGATGGCAACGCAAGTGAAAAAACGCAAAACTCTTTCCCTTGAGCAAAAAGCTCAAATAATCGCCCAAGCAGAAAGCGGAAGGAAGAAAGCGGCAATTGCTGAAGACTTCGGAATTTCTGCAAGTTCGCTGTCAACGATTCTAGGCAATAAGGACAGCGTGAGAATGGCACTTGCTTCAGGCACATCCTCGAAGCACAAAAAGGTGACGCGGCCCCTCCAGGAAGAGTTGGACAAAGCAGTGCATGCGTGGTTTGTGGAAGCACGAGCCAGCAACGTCCCCCTGTCCGGAAGCATCGTCCAGCAGAAAGCCTTGAACTATGCATGCCTACTTGGCATTGATTTTAAAGCCAGCATTGGCTGGCTAAACCGTTTCAAGGCCCGCCATAACATCGTTGGAAAAGTGTTGTGCGGCGAGTCAATGTCAGCAGACGTGGACGGAGCAGCTGCTTGGAAGGCGAGTAACATGGCCGGAATTTTAAGCAACTTCGCGCCTGCAGACATTTACAACGCCGACGAGACCGGGCTATTCTATGAGATGTTGCCGGCTAGGACGCTCGACTTCAAGGGGCAGCGCTGCCACGGCGGCAAACACAGCAAAAAACGCATCACAGTGCTGCTTTGCACAAACATGGATGGCTCGGACAAGCGTCCGCCGTTAGTCATAGGCAAAAGTGCCAAGCCGCGCTGTTTTAAGGGAACTCGTAGCCTACCTGTGCAGTACAAGGCGAACAACAAGTCATGGATGACCCGCGCTATTTTCACCGAGTGGATGATGGCATTCGACCGCGACATGAAGCGGCAGGGCCGTAAAGTTTGCTTGCTTTTGGACAATTGTTCAGCGCATCACTCCGACGAAGTCAAGCTCACTAACACGGAGCTGAGGTTTTTCCCTCCCAATTGCACGTCTGTCTTACAGCCTCTCGATCAGGGCGTGATTCTTAGCCTGAAGCGCGCTTACCGCGGGAGGTTAATTCAGCGGCTGCTTTTTAACACTGAAACCGGCCGAGACACGAAGGTGGACTTGTACGTGGCACTGCAGATTATGTCTGCTGCCTGGAGCACACTGGGGCGCTCAGTAATTGTGAACTGTTTCAGGCACGCCGGATTTGCCGAAGGTCGACCCGTACACTCTGCTGGCCTAACACCAGGCGTTACAGACGACGACGAAGAGGCGTCACCGGCTCCGGGGATCGCGCCCGCCTGGAAAACGCTGGGAGAAATAGGAACCGTGCCGCCTAATCTCGAGCTCGACGAATACATCGGCGCTGACGCTTGTGTTGTTGTTCACGAAGATGTGAGTGATGAGCAGATCATAAAAGCTGCCCGGAATGATAAGGACTCTTCCGATGAAGAAGACGACGACGTACAGGAAGCGCCGGCTGCGGCAACCGCCGTACAGGTGATGGACGCTTTTGATGTCATCAGGAATTTCGTTGCTGTCCGAGACGACGATGTTGCAATGGGTTTGCTGACCGAGTGCGAAAATCGCGTGACGGCGTTGCTCGCCGTGAAGCGTAAGCAAACCAAGCTTACAGATTTTTGGCATTAAACGCCTTTGCTGCTGCTTGGGCAATTCTTTCTGCGTTTCACGTCAAATTTTTGCGATAACGAAGTTCCGCGAGAACGAATTTTTTTTCGTGCACCGTGAATTTCGTTATAGCGGGATTCAACTGTAAAAGATCCATGCCCACTTGATCGAATGGCGTGAGGGGTGGTTCAGTAGATTGCAACATGCCGGATCGCCTGAGCGCGGGTTTTTTTCGCCGCTGGCATTGTCGACAACTCTGTACGTAACATTTAACGCTCGGAGAAAGATGTGGCCAGTAGTAGTTCTGCCGGACTCAGTTTAGGGTGCGTGTAAAGCCAAGATGACCTGAAGTTGGTTCGTCGTGGCAGGCCAGGAGGATTTCGTGGCTTAGATCAGCCAGTAGACTAGCAGGTGTGTTTTTGAACTCCACGCAGAATTCTTATAAAGCACCCCGTTGCGGAGGCAGAACAATGACGGCCCCCGAGCAAGGTACCGGGGTATTATAGGGTGCCTACTCTCGAGATGGTCGAGATAACATATAATATCAAGATCGATCTGGTGAAAGTGAATATCGAAATTGTTAGCTGTTTTACAGTAAATCACCCAATTTTTAGCAAATAAACAGCTAGAGGTAAAGTAGTAGGTAAGTAGGTTATATATATTACGAATAGTAAGCGGCCAAATACCGATCATTCAGGTACCACAGGACCAGCTGGCATGTACAGTAAAGGAATTAGTGTCATTAGTGCTCACAAACTTAGCCCTAGAAGAAAATGCTCGGATCCAGCCAAGAACTGTAGACTCAATATTCAGAAAACAAAGTTTATGAGAAACTAGTAAGTGATTAACATTATCCCCGCAAACATGCAAGATCTGTACATGGGCAAGAGAACGTACAATTACATCAAGGACTTTCGAGTCGCGAAACCTGGCTGAAAAATTAGCTGTGCTTTATCTTGTGACTAAACCTGGAGTTACGCGTGAGCTATCTGCATGGCTAAACTTAGGTTCGGCTTAAAAGTAAAGACATGAGTTTTGCACATTGTAGTTTACTCTATGGTTCAGCTATATTTATGCTATCGAGGGCACTTTTGACCTCTAAAGAGCGAATAGGCGAAAGCCTCTATCGCGCGGTGGTTCGAAGCCCTGCACTACGGCGCCTCTTTCTCTCTGTTTTCACACCCACCTTCGATATGATGGGATAGCGTAAGCTACCCGCCAACATACAATACACTGCTTTAACCGAGCCGTATGAACGTGCCTGCGTAGCCTAGGGATAACGTGAATGCAAGGATCTTGGCAGGCTGATTGTGATATCACCCTTCGATATGAAAGGAGAGGGTCGAGTTGGCAGCTCCTGCCAAACGTAATGTCAGGAAGTGCTACGTCCAGTTAGTGATCGGTCATGTCAGCATGCCAGCTACCGCCTCCCATGAATTCTTCTTCTTCTTTATTCGCTCTTCGAACAGGCACGGACAGGAATGGACAGGTATGGCGAAACGGCGAGATTGTGGCTAATGTAGTTCTCACTACAAAAGGAAAAAGCAAATCAGTGGACATAAAGCTCTACAACAGAGGGCTTCGCAAGACCCCGTGCTATCCTGATTCCTCCTCAATGCGGCCATGATCAAGCTACCCGAAAAACTCGAAGCCACCAACGGCCTAAACACAGCTTGTATACTGATAATATTACGCAGTGTGGCGTTAAAGAAACCGAGGGCCAAATCTAAGAAAATTTGCAGATGGCCATTGACACTGTCGAAGACAAGAAAAGAGGAGAGAGAGAGAGAGAAAACTTTTAATGAGCATATAATCAGTAAATATTCGCAGGAGCTGGGTGGTCGGTGCCCCTAGTCCAGGGCTCCGCTGGCAGCAGCTGACTTGCGGACTAGCTGGATAATCCAGGCTTGCTGGTCCAGGTTGTCGCTGGTCAGGGCCGCCTCCCACTGCTCGTGTGTCGGGCATGGCACTATTAACGTTGGGTCAGGTTTGTCCTGGCATTCCCAAGAGATGTGAAAGAGTGTCGGGCTTGCACCGCACCAAGGACAGTAACTCGTGTATTTTGTTGGGCTTATCTTATTTAAAATTTGAAGATTAGGGAATGTGTTTGTTTGTATTTTTCTCCAGTCTATAGCGTCCGAGGAAGGAAGGTGTTTGTGTGGTGGTGAGAAAATTCTTCTTTCTAACCGTAGGTGTTCCAGCCTGTCGCCGTAGGGTCCTAGGAGAGGGGTGAGGTAGGGATGGGGATCCGCCCGGTTTGTGAGAGCTCGGGCTAGATCATTCGCTACCTCATTTCCTTCTAGGCCTTCGTGTCCAGGTGTCCATGTAATTGTGTGCGTCTGGGAGATGGAACGTAATATTGCACACGCTCTTTTGTGAGGTTTTCCGGCCAGGTAGTCCCTGCAGGCTGGTTGGGAGTCCGTCACTACGTGTGATGACTTATTTTGGTTGTCTTGTGTTTTTATGGTGATGGCTATTGCCAGTGATTCCGCTTCCGCAGGATCCTTGGCATAGATCGAAGCCTGAATAATTGGCCTCTTCTTGTGGTCAACTGCAGCTATTGTGAACTTGCCAGGTTCGCCATAAGCCCCTATGTCCACGTAGACAGATTCCGCGTCTTTAGACAATTGTTTTTCCAATGATTTGACTCTGGCTTTCCTTCGACCCTTTTGTAACTCATGGTGCATGTGCTTGGGTATAGGGTTCACATAGATGTTGTTTCTTGTGGATGTCGGAATTTGTGATTTGATCTCAGAAGTTCTTAGTGCCTGCCGTAGCCCTAGTTTTGACAGGATTTCCCTACCCGCCTGCGTTGTTGTTAGGCGTTGTTTCTGACTCTCTAGAACCGCCTCCTTGAGCTCCTCGAAGTTGTTGTGCACTCCGAGTGCCCAAAGACGTTCCGTTGATGTTGTTGGCGGGAGGTTTAGGGCCGTTTTATAGGCTCCTCTTATGATAGTGTCAATGGCCCTTCTATCAGTGAATCTAATTTCGTGATATGGGAGCCCGTAGGTAATCCTGCTAACGACTAGGGCCTGTACAAGGCGGATGGTGTCCTCCTCCCTCATCCCTTTCCGATGCCAGGTCACCCTTCTAATCATTCTGGAAATTTGGTTGACTGTGGTTTTGAGTGTTTTGATTGTATAATCCACTCTCAAATTGCTTTGCAACCACAGCCCCAAAACTCTGATCTTGTCCTTCTCTTGAATTATCTGGTCTCCTAGAGAGAGCTGAATTTCTCCTGGGGACTTGTAATTTCTTCTGTGTAGCCTGATAAGTTCGGATTTTTCGGGGGAGCATTGAAGACCGCTCTCCCCGGCAAATTCCTCGACTAGGTCTATAGCGGCTTGCAGAGCTTCTTTTTGCGCCAAGGATCCCTGAGTAGCCCAGATGGTGATGTCGTCCGCGTATAAAGTGAAGCCAATATCAGTGCGGGTCAACAGTTTTTTTGCTAAATTTATCATTGCTATGTTAAATAGCATTGGAGAGATTATAGAACTCTGCGGTGTACCTTTGTTCGGCATGGGTACTTTTGGTGATCGGATCTCTCCAATTCCTATGGTGGCTGTGCGATCGGAGAGGAAAGCCTTCACGTATTTGAAAATTTTCTCCCCGCAGTTGATATTGTTTAATTCGTGCAATATGGTTTGGTGGCCAATGTTGTCGAATGCTCCTTTGAGATCTAGTGCCAGAATGAAATTTTCGCCTTTTCGGGGTATGGTGTTGATGACTTCTTCCCTAATCCGGAGGAAAGCATCTTGCGTGCAGAGTCCCTTGCGGAAGCCTAGCATGCAGGAAGGAAAGATGTTGTTTTCGTCGATGTAATTTTGGAGCCTTAGGTGGACTACTTTTTGATAGAGTTTTCCCAGGCAAGAAGTGAGGGAGATAGGACGGAGACTCTCCACAGCCGGTGGCTTTCCAGCCTTTGGTATGGTGATGATATCCGCGTGTCTCCAAGCTGATGGGACCTGTCCCTTCTCCCACAGTTCTTCGTTGATGTACTTCGTTAGGTCTTGCAAATGTTCGGTGCTTAAGTTCCTAATCATAGCGTAGGTGACTTTGTCTCCTCCAGGGGCAGTGTTTCTTGTAAATGTACGGGCGGCTGAGTAGACCTCCGCCAGTGTTATGGGGGAGTCAAGGGAGGGGTTCGGTTGACCCGCATATGAAGTTTGGCAAGCCGGAGTAGGGTCTCCTATGTATTTCTTGTGCATGGCTGTGATCAACTCTGCATCTGTGCCCGGGTATTTATGGGCTATGGTGTGAAGGGTTCTTTTTGTGGCCGTTTTGGTTTTTGATGTATCTATCATGCTTCTTAATATTGACCATGCTTTAGCCGTGCTTAGGGTACCTTTCAGCGAATTGCAGAAATCTGCCCAGTTTTGCTTGGCGAGCTTCATAGCATACTCTTGTGCTTCAGCCGTAACCTGTGCTATCTTCTTTTTAAGTTTTCTATTTAATTTTTGCATTTTCCACCGTTTTAATAGACTTTTTCGGGCTTCCCATAAATGTAGGAGATGTCTGTCTACTTCTGGGGTTTTTGTCGTTGTGTTGATGGTCTTGGTCGTTTTTGCATGAGCATCCTTCAGGCTTTGAACCCAATCTTCAATTGTTGTGATGCCGTCGTGTGGCGGTCTAATTTGTCTGAACTTATCCCAGTCTGTTATTTTAGTAGAGCCAATGTTCCTTTTCATACGGGTTGTCATTAGGGATAAGCTAAGGATTTTGTGATCGCTGCCAAGTGTTTCTTCTAGATTGGTCCAGGTGCAATGTCTTATGATTTTGGTGAAAGCTAGGTCTGGGCAGGTGTCTCTGCTTACACTGTTTCCTATTCTAGTGGGGTACATGGTGTCCGTCATAAGACAGAGATCCAACTGCTCAGCCGCTTCCAACAACTTGGTTCCCTTCGGGGTGTCCTTGTGGTAGCCCCATGCCGTATGTACAGCGTTTAGGTCCCCCATAATAATAAGGGGGTTAGTTCCCGCTATGCGTGTGCATTCCAGTAAAAGTGGCTTGAAATCTTCCTGCGTGTTGCTTGGAGGACTGTAAAGGTTTAGAACAAACACACTCTGCTTTCTTCTTTTTTGAGAGATGATCTCGATGAGAACTTGATTAATTTCACTGAAGGGAAGGTCGTGCGGTATGACTGTTAGTGTGGGGGCCACTAGTGCAGCTATTTTAGGTGCCGTGTCATGGGTGTATGTGAGGTATCCTTTGAGGTATGTTGTGCATCCTGTTTCTTGGAGACAGATGACGTCCGGAGGTATCGGTTGATTTTGAATAAACATCTGCAGGGAGCTGCGTTTCCTCTTGAAGGAGCGACAGTTCCACTGCCAGAGCTCTAGGTGGTTTGGTTGCCGGTTAGGGGAGGCACCCATCAGCGTTACTCGCCACTGACTCGCAGTCGCTGAGATCTGTCATGCCAGCGGACCTTCGGTGGGTTTTTAGTCGAGGGTCATCGGGGATTCCCGTGCGTTTTCGAACCCCCTGAGTTATTATTTGGATTTTCGAATTGAATTCTTCTTGAACTGCCGCAAATTGAGTTTGCGTGGCAATTTGTTGGTCTTGTAGTTGTTTGGTTAGTTGTGTCATGGTCTGCTGCATTTGAATAATCATTTGTTGCATTTGAGTAAGAATGCTTGGTGCGTTTTCTTGAGTGTGAAGTCCGAGAGTTTGCGTAAGCGTTTTCTGCCGTTGCGTTTGGAGTACACTCGCCTGTTGAGGTTGAGATGCGGAGGTGTTTACAGCATTTTGTACCGGTTGTGGCTGTATCGATACTATTGATGAGGGTTGGGGGGCAGTTTGCTTCTGACCCATTTGTAGCAGTTGTTGTAGTTGTTGTTCCACCTTGTTAAGGCGTTTCTGTTGTTCTGATAGTTTTATTTTCAGTTGTCTGTTTTGCTCCTCGAGCCTAGTGCAATCCTGGCATGGACCATACCCGTTTAGAGCAGTGGGAGAGGCAACCTGAGCCCAGCTTACCCTTTTGCTGTCGTGCTCTAGCTTGTCTGGCGTCGCCCCTATCGCTTCTGGTGGTCCCTGCTGGTTGGGCCTGATCTGTTGTGTCTTCTGTTGGGAATAGTAGGCTGTCAAGTCCCGTCCCTTGGATCTCGATCGGGACTGGGGTCTCTGTTTCTCTGCCAGCTGCTGTTCCTCCTCCTCCGATGAAAACCAGCGGCGCTCCATCGGCTTGATCTGCTGATCTCTCCGGCTGACGTGCTGCTTGGGGGGCTTCTGTTGCTGATTGTTATTGCTTTGTTTAGCTTTGTTGTTGTAACGTCCGATGTGTGCCCTGAGGCGCTGCTTGCAGGCCTTGTCTCCCGTTGGGTGGTTTCCCTGGCAGGCCACGCACTTGGCTTCACAGGTGTGGTTTTCCTCTGGTTCATGAAGGCCGCAGTTCCGACATACGTTGGCGTTGGGTGTTGGGCAGACATCCGCTCTGTGGCCTGCCTTGAGACAGTCTTGGCAGATCTGTTGGGTTGGTCGATATGGGTAACATGCCGTCTCTCCCCATAATAGATGACGTAGCGGGGGAGAATGGGGCCTATGAATGTTAGCACTGCCGTGCGAGACTTTCCCAACATTCGTGCTTGAACGATCTCGACCCCTTGTGTGCGTAGTCGGATGTTTGATAGAAGCTCTTCTGATGGTGTGTTTGGATCCACTCCATGAATAACTCCTCTGATGACGTCCTCAGGCGCCGCCAGGTAGACGTTGACTTCGTAAGCCTTGTTTTCCAAGGTCAGACTCTTGATGTGCCGTATGGCGTCCGCAGTCTCGTCGTAAGGAGTGCTGACTATGATGATGTTCGATCCTGTGCGGGGTCTCACAATAAATTTGGAGAAGTCGCACAATTCCGGGTTGTTGCAGGCAGCCACGATGGCTCTTGAGAACTGGGTAGGAACGAATTTTCTGACTTCCATACCCTTCTTGGGTCTTATTATCACCTTATAGTCGGTTTTAGGAAGGGGTGGTAATTTCCTCCTCTTCTGAGACGTTGTACTGGCGATGCTATCGTTTTGTTCGGTTTCACGACGGTCTGCAGCAAGTGCGTCGGGGGAGCATAGATCTTTCCTGCGATCACGACTTGTTCGCCTCTTGCTAACCTTTGACGATTCTTCTTGCATATGTTTACGTGCCAGTTGGAGTAAAGGTCATCCGGCGTCCAGGCATGACCCTCTTCCATGTCATTAGAAGTTTGTATTTGGACGTCTAATTCCATTCCCTGGTGTTTAGCAGAGTGAGCTGGGTTAGCGGTTGTTGAACACAGACCACTAGATCCCGCTTCGCCTTGGTCTAAGGTATCCATGCGCTCTGGATCGGCATTACTAGGCCTCGCATCGTCTAGCATGGCCGCCGCCGAGGAGCTTCAAAAGCCCATTTCGATGTCCAATAAAACACTCACGGGTTTGAGAAAGGCCTCGGTGAATTCCGGATGACTTCAGGAAGGTCCTCGAAACAAACTTTCCAGGATTTGTTGGATTTTCCAGACAATTTCCTTTCTTGTTAGCCGAGCCCAATCGAAGTGCGTCCGCTCCCGTCGGCTAAAGAGGAGAGGAGCTAAATTGCTAGCCACAAAAATCAGAACTATTCCTGTACAAACTGTTTCCGAAAGGAACGAGGTACGAGAAGTTGCAAATCTTCCTCAAGGCCGAATGGGATCCGATTACCTACCTCCGAGTGTTGCGACCGCTGATCCAGGCAAATGGGCGCAACGGAGAAAGGATTACCAAAGTCGAAGGCTGCGCTCAGCAAATCACGAGGCTCATCAAGAGCATCGACAATAGACGATTGGCGATGAAAAAAGCACCCTTAGTAATGTTGATTAATGTCTTCATAGTAGGAACGCCTATGTCGCCCTCTGCCTCAGTCTCGAGCGCTGCGAGAGGCAGATCGTCTGCCATTTGCAGAGATCGAGGCTCCGTAAAATCATGTCATCCGTATAACGTATAATACGCAAAACTGTCAAGCAAACGCTAGGGCTAACATTCAGCTGAGTGAATTAAAGACTCATAGATCTAGGACTTCACGAGAAACATTTATCCAGAACATCATGAAAAACAGAAAGAAAAGGGCTAAAGCTCTGGAGAAAAGCTTCAAATAATGACAGTATCTATTCTGTGTGGTAGTATCCGTAGTGAGTGCGGATAGTAAACATATGGCTAGAGGATCGGTCACAACCGGCAGGGCAGATGCGGCGGAAGAACCTGCGATACAGCTCGAAATATCGGGATAAATAGCCAAAACATTACTGCCCGACTCAAAGTCAGCAGTGAATAATTACTCTAAAAGCAGGATCTTTTCTGAAGCACTGAGAATTCTGCGGACCTGCGATATGACAGGCCGATGCAAAATACCTAGACTCTCGCGTATGTCTCTCTTACTTGAAGTATAATGATTTGGCTCGCGGTCTTACTTTCGAGTCGATGTGACGCCCGGACCTTTCACTGGACTTCACCACTCAGTTAGCCACAGGGAGATTACTCGACACTACAGAATAAGACGCGCAAAAATCCACCAGCAAAAGTCTTCTTAGACAAAGGCCAGACAGTAACATGGCATCGCCCGTAAACGATCTCGTATGCCGGTACCCGGTTGCTTGCTACCACATCTACCCAGGGCAGTGCCTTGAAGATGTAAGTTATGTATGAAGAGAGCTGACCTCAATCATAAGATAAGGAGGTGCCCAGCCACCTTAAAGCCGCAATGTTAGCGCCTCAGAACAATGGAAGACCAACTGCGCAACCCTGACCTAGAGACACAAAACGAATTGGCCAAAGAGGTCGCCGCAATCCAAGGACCCCTGGGCGTCGTCTGTGGGGAGGGGGGGGGGGGGGGAGGGCTAAAAGCCCCCATCGTATCTGTTGGAAAATAGCCATTCTATCCATTGTCATTATCAGAAAGGCGCCGCTTGTTATTTGCACGCGCGAAGAAGACGCAGTTGAAGAAGATTGCTCGCCAGCGAGGTGATACCGGTTCAGCCATCAAGCCAAACATTTGACTGATTGTTTCGGTGTCTGTATCGCGAATAGCCTCCTGGACCCCAGTATTAAGCGACAATGATCCGAGGAAATGGCCACCGTCGATTAAGCCGGACACGCCGACGCAGCACTTGGACGTCGGGGACTTTTCTTATCTGGACGCGGCTGCAGGAACAGCTCTCGGAGACAAACATCCAGAGCATGTCTGTCTTCGGTCACGGACGCTTCCAGAGGACTGTGCTACTCTGTGCACAGGTGAGCGGACGCCCTCTGTTACAGGGAACGTCGTAACGGAGGTCTTGGGAAAAGCAAAGAGAGGCATTGGATAAACAATGCTGGGCCCATGCAAGTACGCAGTCGACCACCTGCGCTTTGAGGAGATGAGTTTTTTAGAGCTAGAATAGTCATTATTGTCTACCTCACAAGACAGCTTGCATACTGTTCAAATAAAAATGACATACAATATATTAACACGGCTGTCCTGCGCCTAGCGTGCCCACTGCTAGTGCAGCAGATTTTCTAGGTGTTCCCAAGGGCTAATAAGTGCTGCGTGCTCTACTGTAGTTGATGTTTCCTCCGCGCCACGCAGGTGGCAACCATGTTGTCATACAGCTACAGCTTCGCACTGGTGCTCGACTTGGAACCCACCGACCACTGGTGTGCACCGTCCGAGCAATTCAGCAATGTCTCTGTCCAAGAGTGGAAAGACGCTGCCATACCGCAAGACGAGAACGGAGGTTTCAAGAGCTGTGTGCGCCATGACCCGATCCTCGTATTTAGGCACCATTCCTCCATCCCGACCTCGGCTTCCACTGATACGGCTGAAACCGAAGAAGGTGGAGTAGACAGAAGCATGCCGTTCCCTGCGCCTGGAATAGGATACAACGTAAGCGAGGTACCCTGCGAGAGGTTCACATATGCTGCCGGTACTCCAGGCCGAAACGCTGTCGCTCGCTGGGACCTGGTGTGCACCAAATCATGGTACCGCGTGGCGGTGATGGCCGCCTACACAGGAGGTGGGCATATTTTTGCGGAACAGAATGCCTAGTGTTATATCCTTTTGTTCATCGACCCATATCCCTCATGTGCATACTGTCGAATCTCAAACTCATACAAAGTGGAACAGATAGATTCGACGCCCTTTTATGCACCATTATCGCTAATTGATACAACACCAACATTACCTTCAGCTAGGGACATAACAAGGAAGAAAGTCAATATGCACACTAAGAGCACAGTCACAAAATAAAAATTAGGGCACTAGCTAGCGTAATTCACAAGGGTGGAAACTTGGGCTAGTCGGTAACGGTGATCCATGACATGAGAGTGCAGTGCAAAAAGACGACAGACAAGAAAGGGTACACAACACAGGCGCTTACTTCCGACTGAAAGAACGTAAGGAAACGTGACTCGTAAATACTACCAGACGCATGCGTCCTGAAACAGGTGAAAAAGAACACACGAAACCCGCTCAGTGATTAATTTTCCTTAAGAATGCCTGCTCACGTTCGGACAGGTAGATAGACGACTTGCTGACACATTTATCATCCAAAGCAGCGATCTGTGCAGCTTCTATAATCTCACGGACCAACTGATCTCGGTGTTTAGCCACAACCAAGCACTTGTCCAAAAACTGAAAACACCGACTTACAATGCAGAGCTAGATTACTGCCAGTAAGTGTATTCATATTGTTTTTGTGTTCGCGAAGCCTTTCATTCAAGCAACGCCCGGACTGACCAACGTACTGTTTTGCCACAGGAAAGAAAAAATGTCTTGCAGTTGGAAGTTAGCGTCTGTGTTGTGTACCCTTTCTTGTCTGCCGTCTTTTTGCGCTTCACTCTGTCATCGATCACTAGCTGGCGTTTTGGGTGGGTGTCTGGTATAATATTTCTTCCACGTGTTTTTTTTTTATCCCGGAACCCACTACTAAGTTTAATTCATCTTCACATCTGATGTCATTTTCCTGGGCGAGTAATATAGGGACGTTCGCTATTTAGAGAATATCTTATAGGGTGCATTCTTCTGCATGCCGTAATCTAGAGGGCACACTTCGCAGCACAGCGGCACAACTTTCAGTTTTTACCCTGTCTGTGAATGGAACTGCTTGTCCTATGTGTTACGTTATCACGAGCACTCTTGGCGCATAGGTCACAGTTAATTGCTAATGCGAATCCATTTCTCGACCAAGAATATTTTTCGCGATATTTAATCCATCTGACGAGGCCCTATATAAGTACTTTCGACGGTCGCCGCTACTAGAGTGGCGTGTTTTTTTGTTTTTTTTGATACCCACACGCAGCTAGCGCAGTGGCCGTTCCATGTGCGGGCGTTGCTTCGTACATGCTCGGGCGTCGTCCCATTCTCTTGCTCGCCCTAGTGGTGGTCATTGGCTCTGGAGCGGCCACGTGTCTGGTTGACACGGTGGAGTGGTACCTGGTGCTGCGCTCGCTGTCGGGGGCCGCTGGCAGCGTCATGGAGGTCGTCTCATTCATCATCCTCTTCGAGTCCACGCAGCCCGGGCCCCGGTCGCCTTTCTGCGCCCTGGCCTTGTGCTGGCCCACTGTGCTCGCACCAATCTACGTGAGCGGCGTGGCCGTCCTCGCAAAGGTCTCTATATGTTCCCATGACAGCTGCACGAAACTTTCACGTGTGCGGTTTCCTCTTTCTTTTGTGCGTTTGCTCTTGATGGATCATTGCGCCGGGTAGCCTTTCTGTGAGGTAAGAAGCTTTCAGGACGGGGCAGCTTCAGCTCGTGCAACGCGCTATCTGTGCCCCTATTTGGTTTGGTTTATGGGGTTTAACTTCCCAAAATGACCCAGGCTATGAGAGACGCCGTAGTGGAAGGTTCCGGAAGTTTCGACCACCTGGGGTTCTTTAATCTTCACTGAAATCGCACAGCACCTGGGCGCCTGGCTTTTAGCCTCTACCGAAGTGCTTCCACCGAGGACAGGATTCGATCCCGCATCCTTCGGCATAGCAGTCAAACACTCTAACCACTGCGCCACACTGGCGGGGCTGTGCGACTGTTAATGTGACGTCACGAAACCGCGTGTTATGGCTGAACTAGTAGGAGATACTAAATTGGTCTGTTTGAGATGAGATTCTAACACACGGAGAATCCCAGTATGTAAACTACTCTTATGCCATGCTGGCACGCGTTCGTACGGCTGGATATATGCAGAAATTTGTATTTATGTCGTGTGGTACGTAAGTTCGCTAATAGCTACTGACCCCAAGTATCATAGGGGATAATTGTGGGAGTGTGTTAGTGTGGAATATTAATGTAATAATGGAGATAATTGATTAGAAAGAAAAGAATACAACCACATGCTTCTTGTGAGTTGGGATGAATAAATACCCAAATAAAACAGAAGACTGAATTGCCTTCACCGCATAGCTAAGTCTGTGGAGCATCGCACACGTTATTCAAAGGTCGCGGATTGGGTACCAGTTCCGGCATGTGGTTATTTTTTTTTACTTTTTGTTGAACTATCTCCATGAGAATTATAGTTTCAACTATAGTTTCAATTGCTCAAAACAATTATATAAATATTGCCGCATAGAAGACGATGCCAAAGATGACGACTGGGGCCACAAGCGCGAGCCTGGAAGAGAAGGAAGCTTGAGCGCAAGACTCATTCTGGCCGACTATTAAAACCGTCCTATCATTAGGCCCTCCCTGGCGTTCTATCGCGAAGTGACACTGGTGGAGCGCATAAGACTCCTTCCGGCAGTCCACAGCGGATCCCAGACATCGACACGCTTGTTCATCGCGCTAGCCGCCACCTTCTATGCCTAGCCCCGGAGTACAACTATCTGCCCAGCGACTCTTCAAACGCCCAAGTTCATCAGGTCTCCCAAGCCATGGCACATCCCAACCCTGCGCCGGTGACTCTTCAGAACACCAAGGTGCCAGAGTGCTTTTGCGGGGAAGCGTTTGAAGATGTGGAGGACCGGCTTGATCAGTTTGAGTGAGTGGCCAAGGTTAATCAGTGGAGCACAGATCACAAGCTTTGCAATGTTTCTTTTGCCCTTCAGGATAATGCTAGAACGTGGTTTGAAAACCACGAGGCCAGCTTATCCACGTGGAATGACTTCCGCCGCCAGCTCGTATACACTTTTGCGAAAACTGATCGATGAGACAATGCGCCGTGCCTGCTTGATGTGCGCGTCCAGAAGCCGAATGAGAGTGTGGCTATGTTTCCAGAAGACATCACTTGCCTTTTTCGCCGTGCCGATTCTGATATGAGTAAGCCAAGGTAGCTGCGGCATCTCATGCACAATTTCAAAGAGCAGGTGTTTGCGGGCTTGGTACGCAACCCACCTAAAACCGTGAGCGAGTTAAGGACGCTACGGCTATCGAGCGAGCCCTGCAAGACCGGTGCCGCCAGTACAACCAACCTGTCAACTGTGCCCCGACGACTGCGGCGGCGCTGACTGCAACAGATAAGACCACTCTTCGAGACATCATTAGAGAAATTGTCCTTGAGGAGCTTCAATGAATTACAGCTACGAAGACTCAGTCGTCAGTGGCCCTCATGGAAGCTATGAGGAATGAAATTCGGTACGCCCTACCACCGTCTGCACCATGTAACGAGTCTCATCCAGTCGACAAGACGGCAGCCAGTTCCGAATCATATCACGCTCGACAACCGGTCAGCTACACGGCCGACATGCCTGCACCTTACCACGAGCCGCAACCCGAGAGCTGTGCCGCGGTCCTTCGTCGCCCGCCTCCAGTCCACGCCCCACCGAGTTCACCGAGCCGTCAGGAGACGCAATTCTACCAGGGGCCTCAGTGGGTGCCTTCCAGGCGCTTTCAACCACGCCGAACTGACAGGTGGCGCAGTTATGACAGCCGACTACTCTGTTTCTACTGCGGATAACCTGGCCATGTGTATCGTATATACTGCCGCTACCGCGAAGAGGAGCAGGCCTTTCCGCCTGCTTCTGCTCGCCACCGCTTCGACGCTGACTCTGCCCAAATTGAGGACGACCCTCCGGTCAGCAGGGAAATCGAATCCCCGGGCTTCCGCCGCCGCTCCTCCCCTTCGCCACAGCGTTATTGTTCGCCGACGCATTGTAGCATTGCTGACGTTAGCGGATGGCGGACCCCTAGCCCTTGCCGGGTAAACTTGCAGCCGCAACCTCGCGAGGGGAGGTTGCAACCAGTCTAAAAGTGTGAGAACTCTCACCACCGCCGTAATTGCCGACAAACCATGCTTGTGACGCCGCAGTTAACATTGACATCTCCGCAATACCGCCGAAAATGCCGCACCAGATGAGCAACCATGACAACGAAGCTGACAGCGCCGACCTTGCCGCACTTCCGCCGCAAATGCCGAAAGATACGAGCAACCCAGATAACGTTGTTAACGCTGACCTCGCCGTTTCCATCGATGGGCTGGAGATACATGCTCTGGTGGATACCGGGGCGGATTTTGAAATTATTAGCCAGAAACTGGCTGACACGCTGCGCAAAGTAAAAACCGAATGGACTGAGCCAGTAATAAGAAGTGCTGGGGGCAGCTACTGGCACCGACACTACTGCCCGTATAGGAATAGGAAACGCGGCGTTGGTTGGCAGCTTCGTTATTCTCCGTGACTGCTGCAAATACCTCATCTTGGGCATGCATTTTCTGCTTCTTCATGGGGCTGTAATCAGCATTTGTGACAGCGTCGTTGCCTTCACAAAAAACCATGAAGACCTTTGTTATGCGGAAGTACCACTGATGCCCTTGCGCGTCGACAATGAAACGGTGACATTGCCTCCGCGATCATGCGCTCTTGTTGAAGTGAAGTGCGACGTAGCGCATACAGGCGATGGCGTCGCAGAACGGGCAGTAACCTTGGTACTCAGCCGAGGTGTTTATATAGCTCGAGGGCTGGTCAGCGTAACCAATGGGCACACCGAAGACCAAAGTGCTGCTGAAAAACTTCAGCGACGAGCGTCAGCAAATTCCGAAAGGCAAAACTGTGGCCTTTTTCAAAAGCCTCCCAAATGCGCAGCACTGCTGCTTACTGCAGCAGGAAGGATCAGTGTGCAAGACACCCGTAACCATCGCCGATGTGAGCCCAAATTTGTCTTCTTCAGAACGGGACCACCTTTTGGATCTCATAGATCAATTTCAAGACTGTTTTGCTTCAGACTCGCGGACCGGCTAAACGCCTTTGACAAAACATCGAGTTATCACGGATGACTCGATTCGCCCTATTCGACAAAGTCCTTACCGTGTGTCTCCTAAAGAACGTGAAGCCATTCAGCGCCAGCAGACCGAAATGCTTAGAGACGACGTTATCCAGCCGTCACAGAGTCCCTGGGCTTCCCCCGTGTACTTGGTAAAAAGAAGGACGGCAGCTTACGATTTTGCATAGACTATCGCAACCTCAACCAAGTGACCAAAAAGGACGTGTACCCTCTCCCTCGCATCGACGATTCCATTGATCGCCTACGAAATGCACGTTACGTTTCATCGATGAACTTGAAAAGTGGGTATTGGCACATCGATGTGGATGAGAGAGATCGGGAGAAGACAGCATTCGTCACTCCCGACGGATTGTGTGAGTCTAATGTCCTTCCGTTTAGTTTATGCTCAGCATCAGCAACATTTCATAGGCTGATGGACATTGTGCTTTCGGGACTAAAGTGGCAAACATGCCTGGTGTATCTTGACGACATAATCGTGTTTTCGGCCACATTTGAAGAGAATCTACGCCGTTTGTTAGCTGTGTTTCAGGCCATACGATCGGCAGGCCTCACACTAAAACCCGAGAAGTGCCACTTCGGCTACGAGGAGCTGCAGTTCTTAGGTCACGTCGTTAGTCAAGAAGGTGCCCGGCCTGATCCTGAAAATCTCTCCGCAGTAGCCAAGTTCCTCAACACCTACGAACAAAAAGACATTGCTGCGCTTCCTGGTTCTTTCCGCCTATTACTGTCGGTTTATAGCTCGCTTCTCACGAATTGCCTGGCCATTACCTCAAATGACGCGTGACAACGCTGTCTTTAGCTGGGGTGAAGAACAGCAACAAGCTTTTAATGAGCTGCGGAGACGTCTACAGACACCACCTGTCCTGGCGCACTTTGATGGCGACGCCCCTACACTGCTTCATACGGATGCCAGCAACGTGGGCTTAGGTGCTGTGTTGGTGCAGCGTCAGGATGGTATGAAAAACGCAATTGCTTAAGCCAGCAGGACCCTATCTAAAGTAGAAGCGAACTACTTGGCAACCGAAAAAGAATGTGTTGCAGTGGTATGGGTGGTTATGAGGTTCCGCCTTTATTTGTACGCTCGCCCATTTCAAGTCGTTAGCGACCATATCTCTGTTGGCTGACGAACTTAAAAGACACTTCAGGGAGACTCGCACGGTGGAGCCTTCGATTACAAGAATTTGACAAGACAGTTATTTACAAATCTGGAAAGTAGCACAAGGATGCTGATTGCCTTTCGCGAGCGCCGGTCGAACCTTCCACTATGACCGATGAAGACACTGCGTTTTTAGGTGTCATAGATGACGTAACGCTCTCCCAAAAGCAGCGAGAGGACCAGGAATTGCTCCCTCTTACTAATTTCTTGGAGAAGCGATCTACGGTTGTGCCTAAGATTTTCGCCCTAGTAATCTCGTCATTATTTATTGGCCACAATGTACTGTATTAGAACTTCCGTCCTGGGGGAAACAGTCATCTACTCGTCGTCCCATCGGCTTTCCGCAGTGAAGTTTTGCAAGCGTGCCACGACGAGCCAACCGCCGGTCACCTAGGCTACACCCGCACGTTGGCTAGAGTACAGCACGTATACTACTGGCCAATACTGCCGGCGACAGTGAAACACTGTACGTGCGTGCATAGACTGCCAGCGCCGTACATATCACCCCCTGTAAAACCATCCGGCCATACCACCCTCTTCAAGTGCCAACGATACCTTTTAAGCAAATTGGCATGGACCTGCTTGGACCATTTCTGACGTATACAGCCCGGGAATAAATGGATAATTGTCGCCACCGATTATCTAACCCGCTACGCGGAGACCAGGGCTCTGCCGAGGGGTAACGCTGAGAAGCAGCTCGGTTCTTCGTTGAGAACATTGTCCTGAGGCATGGCGCTCCGGCACTCATTATAACTGACCGAGGAACTGCATTTACGGCCGAACTTTTGGAGACCGTTCTACGCCTCAGTGGCACCAGTTATAGTAAAACTACAGCCTATCACCCCCAAAGCAATGGGTTGACGGAACGCCTTAATGAGACCATCGCAGACATGCTTTGCGTGTACGTTGACGTGAACCACAAGAATTGGGACAAAATTCTTCCCTACGTCACGTTCGCCTAGAATACGGCAAGCCAAGACACCACTCGCATGACACCATTCAGCCTCCTTCACGGGCGGCCAGTAACAACTATACTGGATGCAATGTTGCTCCCGAATGCCGCGACACCGATGATCTCCGAGGAATTCGCTCAGCGTGCTGAGGAAGCTCGGCAACTAGCGCGTGTGCGGATCAAAAATCAGCAAGAGCATGATGCACGACGCTACAATCATAGATACCGATATGTAATGTATGAACCTGGCAACAAAGTGTGGGTCTGGACGCCTGTTCGCCGCCGTGGCCTCTCCGAAAATCTATAGCGGCGATACTTCGGGCCCTGTGTTGTCTACATCAAAGCCACGCCAGCGCCAAGCCGACGTCGTCTACGTTGCGCTTATGAAGTCGTGCCACTCGGACTGACTTAACCTCCTACCTCCTTTTGTTCTCATCGGGATGATGCTTCCTGAGGAGTGGGACAAATGCCTCATAGAAGACGATGCCAAAGATGACGACTGGAACCATAAGCGCGAGCCTGGAAGAGAAAGAAGCTTGAGCGCAAGACTCATTCTCGTCGATTATTAAAACCATCCTATCTTTAGACCCTCCGTGACGTTCTAACTAGCCGTGACAATATATAGCAGAAACGAACGTCATATATACATAGAAATTAGACGCCTGCCAAGCGCGCCCAAAGTATAGCGTCATATGAGCAACCAACAAGGCCCCCTGTATCGGTGCCGCTCCTGGTGGCCGCACCTTGCGTTACAGTCGCATTAAGTGGCAGCTGCTGGAAGCGCCGCCGAGCCGTCTCTTCTTCTTGGACCTATAAATAATACATACATTTTCAATCAATCGCGCAGAACAAATTGTTGAGCAACATATATAGACGCACAATATTTTGCAGCCGCGATCTGCACTCAGTCGCGCTATTCATTATTTGGAATTTTATGTACACCACCTGGCGAACGCTAACGCCGGAGCCTGTGTTTTTATTTTTTCTTTGCGTAAGTGCCTATTTTGCGTTCTACAGCAAGTACCGAGAGATAAACAATATCTCACTTTAATAGACCACTTGTATAAGTGCCGGCAGTGCTTGAACAGAAAGACCTTCCCATGCTAATTTCGCACGGGAAAAAGCAAAATTGCGAGCATTCTTGACGAGTGCTCACTCAATCTCGACTCTAACATAATTTGAAGGGCGCCATATACAGATTGTTTGCCGTTTCAGCGTTGATGGCTTTCCTATACCTCAGAGTCTCTATTGCTGTCGCGGATAGCGATTTGCTGCTCAGAGATACGGAAAGGGCAAGGCTATTTATTGCAAAACTTTGCTGCGAATTCAGATTTCTTGACTACATTTGTGTCTTTCCTAGCGAAAGCAGTAATTTCAAAGACATGCGAGCATATCGTATATGCTGCTGACTTAGAGATTAGAAGAGAAAGCGGGAAGTAGCTAGTGTAACGTCACTGCTCTGCATTTCCGATAGTTAAGTATGGGTGCTAAAACTTTCCTCCTTAAAAGGCGAACACGAATGCGCATGGTCTCAAAGTAAAGTTTTGCGCTTCATAATACGTTGCCTCAAACGAGAAATGGTTACTTATGCTGGCCCGGCACACAAACAATTCCTTCAGTGCCACCAGCTCGGAGGACTAGTTCTTGACCTAGCCATTGTTTTTGCTAACCTGTTATATTGCTGAAAAGACAATCGCAACCACTATTGAGGCTCTATCTTTAACATCGCTTATTATCGACCTTTATTACAGTGCATCCAACTTCTAAATTGAGTTTCAAGGTCAACGCACTTGATCAACCATCATTATCAATTGTTGCAATATCTTTCTCAGATACTGTTTACCAACACACGTTGAGACTGTAAACGCATTTGACCAAGTCATAAAGTTTGTTCAGGAATGCATCATAATATTGGTCTCTAATGAATACGTATTTTTCCTCTGAATTGCTTTGGTGATCTCTGTAATCGGCCCGCATTACTTCAAGCAGCTTCCAAGGAACGTTTCTCGTAAAGCGCAGCAGAGCTTGCTTGATACGAATTCACAATATTAACGCGGTAGCGTTAAGGAGCTCGTGTCCCAGAGAAGCCGGTGTCGTCGGCGGCGTTGGCGGTGAGCGATAAATCCCGGCATGCACTTCATAAATAAACATGCACTTCATAAATAAAAAGCAACTTCCAAGATGGGCTGGCTAGGAATCGAACCAGGGTCTCCGGAGTGTGAGACGGAGAGGCTACAGCTCAGCCACGAGTTTTTTTTTCTTTATTTCCTGGCTTTGGTTCATACCATTTCACAAGAACACAACACGAATAACACAAAACAAAGTACATATTGGAAGGTCATCATCAGCCAATGTCAGGCTGGCTTCGTCTCAGTACATTAAAACTCCCGCAACGAGTTCGATACTTGAAAGCGGTACAAAAGCGCTTCTAGTGAATGCGGTGTTGCCTTAGAAACGTGCCGTAGAACGTTATACTGCGGTGTATATCGGTAATTATGAGCATGTTACTTACAGAAGTCGCAGTTACACGAGTAGCGAAGTACGTTTCCGCTACATTTCTTCTGCGCTCTGCGCACATGAAGAGCCATCTTGCGGCAAACACAGAAGAACCCCTCCTCGCAATGTGCGGCGCTGCCCCGACACGTGGCGTGCCACTCGCCCCTGACGTTTCGCCGTGCACCCTCACGGGTTGTAGAATCAAGCGTCTTTCCTTTCTTTAGATCACTATCTTCGCTCACCCGCTTCTCCCCTTCGGGCCGCGCGGGTACCGGTGCGAGGATGCCCCAATACCTTTGAGCTTAATAAGCTTTCTCGACGAGGTGCAATAACGCTATCACGTTCCACTCTTGAAGGCGAAGCTCAAGCGTCCTCCAAATTTTTTATGCTTATTGTCAATCCCGGCAGGAGTGGAGCACATTCAACGGCGTGTTGTTACTTCCATCGGCCTTGTTGCTGGTTACCGCCTTCATGGTGGATGAGTCCCCTCACTGGCTTCTGGCGAACCTGCGCTTTGACGACGCGGAACGCGTCGCGCTGTACGCCGCAAGATTCAATGACGAAGACACGGAGCGCGTCCGACAGCGCATCAATAACATACGCCTCGATGCGATTCTGAACACTCCGGGCAGCGCCGCCGCAGCTTTGGTGGAAACTGCGAAGCGCTCCCTGGGCGCTTCCCTTCTCGCTGGTGGTATGGCCTGCCGCTTGATGGTCTTCTGTGCAGCCTGGTGAGTACGCTGTTAAAACAGCCATAATTCATGTTCTTGCAAGACACTGCTTACCATTTATCGGAACGAGTCGGTGGAGGTGAACTCATAGAGAGCGAAATTTACATTTGCACACGCCGTGTCCATTGCATTCTACAGAATGCACAGTAGGTTACATATGCAATAAATTAGTTTTTCAGAAGCAAGCTCCTCTTATATCAGTAACAAGCGCTGTGTTTAATAACTTCCGACGTGTCCACTTAGCTCCCTTTTTGTATGTTTTAACCGGAAGGCAATGTGTTCGCGAGCTGCATAAAATATATTTTCGTGCACCAGTCACTCTTGTGGCGCCAGCACATAGCCTGTTTGTACTTGTTGGCACCTGGTTGGCAGCTGTTCGCCTTTACATTTCTCCTTGCGTGTCTTAGCTCAGTAATCTGAGTAATCTGCTTTCGTGCATTAATCGCTGATGACAAATTTAATTGAAGCACAAAATAGCTACCCGTATGCACCTTGAGAATGAAGACGCCATTGAAATTGGTTCTAAAGTGTAGACACAACACGCGTCCATGGAGCAAGTGCCGCTTGCAGTGCCTACACCCTGTGAGCCTGTGTTCGGCCGACTGACAACAGTAGCAAGGGCCCCGCATTTCACCGCCAGAAGCCAGAAAACCAGCATACTAGAAATGTGGCCTCGTTTGTCCTTTCACATGTAGTCGTCATTTTTATGCCGTTGAGTTCAAAAAATAAAAGACCGGAGGACCATGCAGCTTGCCCATTGTGGCAACTTTTAGCGAGAGGGGCGGCGAGGGGAGGCTGACGAACCTTTACTTGCTTAGTGGAGTGCTCTGCCGTGACCGGTTCGAAAATTCTGAGGCCTCCTTGAACACATATTGAATTCTCCGCCGAGAGTATTTAGTCCGTTTTTGTACCAGCGAACGGAATAAGATGGCTGGAATTACCCTGCAGCAGTCCAAACTACAGCAGTCAAGTTAGAGTCACTAAGTTAATCGCAGATATGACATAATTCTTCTGTCAGAAAGGCCCTTCTTTATCCCAATAAAAGATGGCATATATTATCCGGTGTAAAGGAACAGTTTGGTAGACTCGTAACAATACGAGCCTTCCAAAAAACCTTTCCATCAGGCCAAGAGACATGGAGGGCACTATCATGATCGAAGTGAGGTATGGTTGTCAGGCTAGTATAACCGCCGATCACTAATCTACGACTACGTCGCTATGCCAGGCGAGTGAGGACTATTGAGAGGCATTGAGAACCATTTGGCACAACGATAAGGAAAAGAAACAGGTGGTGGGGTGGAAGGCCGCTTAGGCTTCGCCTTTAAGGGTATGACGCGAAAGCGTTAGTGTCTTCCATTTGCCGGCTCTTCCAGTGGATCCTCGTTTACGTACATGCGCTTTGCTACTTGTACATAAGTAATATTTTAATCTTGCCTTTAGTATCCCGTAAAAACGTATTGGTCACAAGCTGCCAGATTATGTGAATTAGCGTTTGAAGTCGATATAAAGCCCCTCTTTAAACAAGCTTCGCGCTCTTGCCTGCGTGGCCAAGTGGCAGCGTTTTTATGACTCGGATTTCAAGGGTCTTGGAAAGTTGCATTTCGATCTCCCCCTTCCACCTTAAGGCAGCACCTGTCAAATCGCCCATGTCGTGTGAGTGATATCTGGACGTTGCACAATCCATCGACGACTCGGTTCCTGGTATTGTCACCGGACAACTATCGCCTGCCAGAGCCATGTCTGTCACTTCTCGTTCACAGCGCCGAATGTTCCACATACCGGGGCCTTTTATAGTGTTAAAAATGAGAAATGAAGTGAATAGCAACGGTTGTCGAAAACACCTGACACTTGAAATAAGTGCCCTTCAAGCAGCCCTGTGTTTTCATTTCAGTTTAATTTAAGTATTGCTTACATTTACTGCGGGAGAAAATGTCTCTCTACAGGCGAACGGTATCCAAAGAAAATTTTCACTCGGCGTAGTATTTACCACCATGCTTGCGCACGTGAAAATTTGGTGTCCGCTCATATGTGACCGTAAATGGTGAATTTATTGTTATTTTTTAGTTCAAACTTTGCTTCTGGTCCAAAATCTCCAGACGCGCGTTCGGACACTTTTGTCCCTGATAGTACATTACGTACCAGTTCACCATGAAACGCTTAAACCTTTCATGGTCTCGTCCGAAATCGAGTCAGGTGACAAGTACCGTCTCTGCTTCCGTTCCACCGTGAATTGTCTGTACCATGCAGCGAGTTGGTGATGCTGCGTTCACTCTCTCTCTCTCTCTCACCCTAGTGTCACGTGGGTGCGGCCGCACCATGCTGAAGGTCCGAAACCTAGATTAGTATTGCTTTCGCAATAAAATATGACAATTTTAAAAGCAAAAATTCTAGAGGGCACTTTGGATCACTAAAGTGCGATGAGACGAAAGCCATTATAGCGTGGTGGATCGCAGCCATCCACTTCAGCACCTCTATCTCCCTCTCTTTTTTCACTCCCACCTTCCTCCTTTTACGGCGTGGTACATGCGGTGCGGAGAATTGTGAGGGCAGGAGGCGGTGAAGGGGGGCTGTTGTTGTGGTTGTGTCTGTAGGAAGAAGGAAAAGAAAATACACGGGCCTGCTACTGGCTCTGTAGCTGAGCCACCTCCGCTGCCTCGTGCTGACAGAAGAGAGAAAGTAGAGAACAAAAATGAAGAGGGAGAGAAAGACGCGCGCCGCAACAGCCGTCGT
Organism: Amblyomma maculatum; assembly: GCF_055883805.1. Taxonomy (NCBI): domain Eukaryota; kingdom Metazoa; phylum Arthropoda; class Arachnida; order Ixodida; family Ixodidae; genus Amblyomma; species Amblyomma maculatum. Next base: position 124,336,369 of record NC_139345.1, on the reverse strand, counting down.
CCACCACCTAAGCAGTGGCGGGTGCAATGACGGCCTACAGTAGATACAAATTTGGTGGCTAGCTAGTCCCCGTCGCAAGCGGCGTTGACCTGCCGTCACAGCCCCTACAGCCTTGTCTTTATCTTTCGCCTAAACAGATTACATTACTATTTTATGTGAATACCGAAGTAAAAATTAAAAAAACGATACATAAAAGTACAATCCCTAATGCTTTCCTTAGCCTCGCCGACTGTTGGCTTCTTTCCTTCATGTATTATAACGCGCACCCTCATTTCTCTTTCACACACACACACACACACACACACACACACACACACACACACACACACACACACACACACACACACACACACACACACACACACACACACACACACACACACACACACACACACACACACACACACACACACACACACACACACACACACACACACACACACACACACACACACACACACACACACACACACACACACACACACACACACACACACGCACGCACGCACGCACGCACGCACGCACACACACACACACACACACACACACACACACACACACACACACACACACACACACACACACACACACACACACACACACACACACACACACACACACACACACACACACACACACACATATATAGGGAGGGAGGTTAGGGGGTTGAAACTCGAATGGGTCCGGTAGGCCATAAACGTAACGGAGATGACACACGGTAGCAAAACAGTAAACTTTAATCCGACGTTTCGGCCGGGGTCCGGTCTTTGTCAAGGAATGTAGAAAGAAGCACTCGGTTCTCATTTCTTATATACATGCACAATCCAAGAACACGTGACCAGCCACTATCAACAAATAAACATCAAAATATGAAAACGGGATTCCACACGCGTGATGTAATGGCGGCGCAAGGTATATAGACAGAATGACACATGTTGCGCTTAGATCATGCATCTTAATATGTTGCACACAGAAAGTACGATATATCATTCAAAAGGTTATTTTTACTATCAGCACACAAAACACAAAATATCACGAGGTTAGAATGGGCGGAGTACACGTCACGCTTAATCCTGCAATATTCAGGAGGGGGAGGGGGGATTCATCCACTGAAATATCATTCTCATTGGTAGGCGACAGTGGCAGATAACACGTCAGTGCAATTTAACAGTGAAATACAACTGGGATTTAGCGCGGTACAAAAAAAAATGTCACTCAAATCGCAGCATGGTGAAAAACTCGATTGTGTGCTAAATGCGACGGAAACAAAGAAAAGCAGTTCAATAAGTTAATTGTACGTACCAGTGTTGATTGCGCAAGGAATCGTGTGCAAGGTTATTGGATAAGATGTAATGATCAGTCCATGTTACGGCGGGAAGTGTATGCTCGAGAGAAACTGGCAAACAGGAAAACGTTCAGTGCAATTAGAGCATGACATCCCGTGAGGGGCTTTTAGATGTCACCGTAAGAACGCAAGCGAAGAGGCAAGCAGTGCAAAATGGAGCCAATGTCGATTAAACATATCTTTTAAGAAGCTGCCAAAGGTGCTAAAATTTAGTTAAAATGCTACGACGAGAGACAAGTTAGCTTGCCAATGTTTTCATTCAGACCACAAGAAACCGTGTTAAACTTGTATATTAAAAATGATTCGCGAACTTCGCGTTCATGGGGGGCTCTGAAACCTGATTCCAGTAAAGTTAGTTGCATTTTTTCAAAGAGGTGCTTGGTAATGTTTAGATGCTTAGAAATAGGAAGGTTAGGCAGTGTATTACAATGAGATTTATGATTATTAAATCGGTATCTGAATGGTGTTTCGGTTTGGCCAATATACTGAATTTTGCAGACTGAACATTGAAGCATATAAATCACGTTGTCCGTATCGCATGGGAAGCTGCCCCGAATTTTTACAATAAAGTTCGATGCAGTGCTGAAAGCTTTCACCGATGTAGTCATTTGTGCACAAACTTGCACCGTGACGTGTTGCAAGGATGGCAGCCGATTCGTACAGTGGGGCTAGCTTCAGACGAAGTTAAAATATCACTGATGTTCTTGTTACGGCGACATACAACACGGGGGGCTTGCAGATAAATTTCTACCGTGTGTCATCTCTTTTACGTTTATATATATATATATATAAACAACTTCATTGGCATTATAAATGAACTCGCCTAATAGGAAATTGTATCGTATATATTTTGCTGTTTGAAGCATTATCTGGCATATTGTAATATGGCACACCTGCACACTTTCTGCATCAAGTTAGGCTAACGGCGCGCGAATGAACATGGCGGCCATTTCATAGCCATCATACGTCTTCTCCCATGTCGGCTTATAACGGCGCTTAATGGCAATGAACATGTACTCAGGTTTCGTTCCATATTACAGGTTTTCCTTGTACCTTGCCTACTACGCTGGTGTCGCTTCCGCGTTCGAGCTGGAACAGTTCGAGCTGGCCAAGTGGGTTGTAGTGATGGGCAACGCCCCAGCCATGACCGTGGCCTACTTTCTGGTCAAGTACCACAGCCAGATCGACGTGGTCGTCCTGCTCATGTCCACAGTGGCCATACTGCTCGCCGTCCAGTCATCCGTGGCCCCCCTCGGCATCGTGTTGCCTCTGGCGGTGGTCGCCATGTGGAAGAAACTGCTGCTCAACATCACCTACGTCGTTCTCTGCGTGATCACAGTAGAAGCGTTTCCCACGCAGGTTAGCGGGTCATAAAGTAATAAAGTACAAGTAAAAAAAAGTACGCTTAAATTTTCAAAGCGTGTGCAAGAATGCGGTCACTAATACAACTGTGTTTTCGGAGGCTAGACCGAATTAAACGAAACCGCATGTTTTTCCCGCCGAGGGATTTTTGGCTTCCTAAGCACGTTATAAAATGCTAATCTCTAATGAAGAAGATCAAAACTGCCGTGAAACCAATTGAAAGCAGGATATAATAATCACCGCTTCTCAGTGTGGCTTGCGAAGACTTTCTGGCCGCTCCAGTTGATGGCGTGTCCTGTTCCTTGCGCTGTCATGACAAGTCACAAAAAACACGGTCATCGTGATTCGGGGTTCTGGTGGCATTACACTGAGTAACAGGAATCGGATTGCGAAGAGCTGCCTGTTTTGTGCAATACGGCCGCTTTAGTTTATGTTCATATTGGACAAGGTTAAGACGTGTTCCGTTTTCAGGAATACAGAAACAATTAAGCAATTGAAATTGGCGGAGAGCTCTTGTGCATATTTCTTGGCTAAAAAAAAACATTAACGCTGTTGCTGAAGAACCCGAAAGGATCGAGTTCACATAAATAACCTGTTTGTTTTCTTGGAAGTCTATAATCCGTTGCTTACTTTCCGATCACATTATGAGTACCAGCTTGAAGAATTCTCCTTGGTTTTCTTAAAACTGCGGGCTTTAAACCTTAACGCTCTCTGCTGCGCATTCTGCTCACGAAAAACTTCGTGTAGGCGAGCGTTGCTGAGATATTGTGTAGTGAGCATTTTACAGCTCCTCCTGCCTATCTGTGACTGCAATGTCGAAAATAATAGATTTTGTTTCGTAGTTTGAAATCCCATTGTTACGCACACCCAGTAATAAACTTGCGATCCTCCTTGAGCCCTTTTTTTAATGTACATTTTGTCACTTTCTTGCCTCGAGAAAAAAATGCAACTAGCCAATCTTTGTGTCTGGCACAGGTTCGCAGCATTGGCTACTCGTGGGCCTACACCTGCGGTCGCCTCGGCGCGACCGCTGCGAGCGCACTGAAGCGGGCTGAAGAAACGCTGCCAGAAAAGCTCAAGACTCTGCCGCTCGGCGTGTCATCCGTCGTAATGGCCTTCTCTGCGATGTGGCTCCTTCAGGCGGGACACCAACGCGCTACCGACGCGGCTACGGTGATGATGATGGCTACTGACTATAGGCGGAGAGGGTCGCAAAAAGAAGACAGAGATCTACCGATGGCCAAAAATGATAACTCCGCTGATTAGGATCAACACGATAATCGGCATTCTCTTATCGAAGGCGGCGATCGCTTCGCTTTTGAGGGGAAACAAGTGTGAATAACGGGAACTATGACTATCATATACGCGGGTAGAGTTTGGAGTATTTTATAGTTAGTTACGTAGCGCTCTTGATCCTTTGTACTCAATTTGTCATTTTGTCTGTCTGACCATTCTAATGCGATTGATTTGCTGTGAAAGCAAGTTATTTGTGTGAAATCAGTTACAGTGGCCGCAAGTCGTTGTTTACCGAGAGCATAGCTCACCATTAGGTATGTGGCCATCGTTCAATAGTCAATGAACTGAAGTTGCCTTAGATGCGTGTTTATGTTGAATAAGCGGATATGTTGTGTTTCATAGATACAAAATATTGTTCATTTTGCCGCATCCGACGCGATTCCTTGGTGAAAATGCTGCTTTGATGCTACTTCTGAAGTTGCCCAATTATGAAATTAACAGACTGCTTTATCCCTTCTATAGAGTATAATTAACTTAAGGATTGTATGTAAATAAAAGTTACGGTTTAGGCAAGGTCAGCAAGCTTTTCCCAGAGGTTTCGTGTCTGCTTGGTTCTTTTTTCTTCAAGAAGAATGGTGAAGAGAGTAATGCGTGCAATTGAGATGCGCGGGAGAGAAGAAGAGCCGGCGGAGAGACTACAGCGCAATATATAATGACGGTCGCGCGCTGGATATTCTTTCAGTAAACTCTGCCCGCGGAGCGCATTTCGGAGTGCCACACACGGCCCTCTCGTCTATCTTACTCCGCGGGCTAGTGTGATACCGCTTTCAAGCGTGCGATTTAAATACACTTAGGAGGAGTATTACTCCCTTTGAGTGCATTTCCCCAAAACATTTCCCCAAACTGCACTCTCTGGAGTGCTCTCTCCATGAGTGTGCTGCGTCAGTAGTGTAGTCATGAAATGCATCCCGATGGCCAAATGCTCAGCCTTGTCGGGAGTGTTTTCCCAGGCGAAAACGTAATGCACAAAAAAGGCACACATGCATAATTCTGTCGCTGAACACTTTTAAAGGGAGTACTAGAGGAGTGTCCACTGAGGGCAAGGAAAGCCGACGATACTGCTAGATATAGAGTCGAAACTCCCCCTGAAGCTGGTTTTAGGCAGGTTGAGAACTTTAGCCTTTGCCGATATTGTTTAAGGTTTCTTTTGTCGTTACTAAAAAGTTTCGTTTTTATTTCTGCTCCGTGTCAATCAGGCTTTGAAACTTTTACCTTCGCATTTAATTTTCTAGCATCTGTTCAGTTTCTGTCTCCACTTTGTGTTAGGTGCGACTGTACCCCGTAGCCGAAAATGTCACTGCAGGTGAAGAAGCGCGTACTCCACGTAAGGATGCACTGTTGCTCATTTCACATTGTCGCTGGATATATTTGCTGCACTGCTGACACTGGAAACTTTCTCGGCATCGCTGTCCCCGATGAAATAAGATGGTTGGTTTGTGGGGTTTAACGTCCCAAAGCGACTCAGGCTATGAGAGACGCCGTAGTGGAGGATTCCGGAAATTTCGATCACCTGGGGTTTTTCAACGTGCACTGACAACGCACAGCACACGGGCGCCTAACTTTTCGCCGCCATCGAAGAGCGGCTGCCGAGGCCGGGATTCGATCCCGCGTCCTTAGGAACCGTAGTCGAGTGCCGTAACCACTGCCCCACCCCGGCGGGGGTCGATGAAATAAGAGTTGTTAGCATAACCTAAAGGGAAAGCTTGCACTATTCTTTATACAAGTATCTTGAAAGAGGGGATTAATATTTGTTTAGCCATGTGTTGGCCGTAAAAACTGTAACCACGACAGCGAAAAGATAAAAGTCGGAACAAAATGATTAACAACGTTTTACAATGACACATGCCCTAGAATTAAATTATCTCGCTATAATTGTAATAATCTTTGAAAAAGCTCCTAAGTGTAATCCAGGGCAAAGTTTTCCTGCGGCAAAAGATGTCCTTTTCTTTCAGACAAATACACCACGTCATTGAAACCAGCACTCTTGCGTTTACCCGACGCACTTATGAATATAAATTTAAAAAAAAAATCGCATTGCTTAAGCTATCATGCTAAAAATTTGGAAAATGGACCTGAGTTTATATTCGCTTCTCGCTGAAGGAGTAAACCAGTACACATAGGCTGAAAGAAACTCTTCGGATTTGAGTGAGTCCGCTCGAAATACATCTGCCCGCCGGAAATCGTTATTTATTACGTCACCGTCCACTGATTGGTTTGGTCTGCAGGATTTAACGTCTCAAGGTGACACAGGCTATGAGAGACGCCGTAGTGGAGGACTTCGGATATTTAGACCACCTGGGGTTCTTTAACGTGCACTAACATCGCACAGCACACGGGCGCCTTGCTTTCCGCCTCCATCGAAAAGCGGCCGCCAAGGTCTGGATTCGATCCCGCATCCGTGGGAACAGTAGTCGAACGCCGTAACTATTGCGCCGCCCCGGCGGGGGAACCGTCCCCTGACCGTCTGATAACCGCCCAAGAAGGGCAAAGAAATTCTTTTCAATTCTCGATCATTGTCAAAATCATGACACAGACAGGAAACCTCTTTATGCGACTTTATAGGAAATGATTGATCCTCTGTGCGGCGAAAGGTATTGACCTCTGCGAGGTTTTCCGCATCAAAGCAAAGTTGCTATACCAGCGCTTTTTTTTACGCGGCCTAATTCGCTATGCTACAGCTACTGTACCGAAATCCAATCCGCTGACGAGATGTCGAGCCGAAGCCACGCGGCCGGAATATTTAGACGCCCTTGGCTATCATCGTTTTTCTTTTGTCCTTTTCTATTATTATTGCGTGGGAAACTTCCGAGGAAGAGAGACAAATCACCAGCATGAATAATGCAAGCGCGCTATAAACTAGCAATTCCCTACACTCTCAAATCTCAAAATTCCGGGGGCACGCACAAGCTTCGAGATGCGTTAGCCAGCTGGGCGGTTCTTCCTGTGCAGCATACACCCCTCGCACTAAAGTGCACTGCTCCGGAATAAATACTCAATAATATTGATAATTCGGCACGGCGGTTCATCTTTCCAGATCACGTCATATCACAGTTTTTCGACCAGGCAAAAAGAGAATACTAGATGGCGTGGTTTCAATGCTTTATTCTTAACTCTCCGCTGCAATCCGAAAAATCCAACACTAGATGGCGCTATTTCAATGTTTGTTTCTTAACTCTCCGCTGTAATCTAAAAAATCCAAACCAACAGCCACGTCCATGGCCCCTTACTGCACAGAATCTCGCCCACCACCTAAAGATATGAATGCGCATTTTGTAATGTACCAAACGCCCTACAACATATGGTGTGGGGATGCAAGGGACCAAATGGTACAATAACCACCAAGGACTTAACAAAGAGCAGTGGGAGACTCGGCTGAAAAGCCCCAGTCTGGATGATCAGCGTATCTGGTCGACTGGACTCGGAAGATGGCTCGGGTCCACGGCTTCCTGGACTGAGGAGGCTGCCCACCTAGGGCTGAATATTTCACGCCTGCTCATAATAAATGTTCGTCTCTCTTTCTCGCTTTCTCCGCTGCAATACGTCCAAAAGAAACGTAGCCTCATGGTACTGAATAAAGCAGTGGTCAGTGGCCTCTGGCGTACCAAACAGGCAGCAATTCCCCGGCCATAGCACAAACATCCCCTTGCCATGGAGCCATGCCTTAACATGGAGCGTTGTTGTATGCGATTATAAAAAAAAAAGTTTGGCAGCAACTCTACAACTTTTTGCTTGAAGTCGCTAATGGTTCAAAGCTAGAAAAAATTGTAGAGGTTCAACTATCTTTGAAGCAAGTCGAGAACGTTACCCATCGGCGGGGGCCGCATTCGCTGCTGCCGCTTCGATCTTGGCTCGCTTCCGCAAATTGTAAGCTTCTAGGCAGCGCGATGGCAAGGCTTGTATTTTTTCCATGGTCTCGGCAGCCTGCATGGTATGGCTGTGATCTCTGTCTTTAAGAGAGTGTCTTCCTCTACGCGACGCAGCCTCTTTCTGTCACGACGCCTTGTGGAATCGCTCGACATTACGCTCACCGTCTCGGCCGCACTCTTCCTGATAAGGCTTATGACATGGCTTATTTGCCTAGGTAAAGGAAGCAGCGTCGCAGATGGAACTTCATGAAGACGACGATGTGCAGTGGACATCCATATTTATCTGAATACTCCAGTACTTGAACATAAAAATTTACAAAACAATGCACCCTGGCCAATCCCCCACCGTGAGTATGTGCCATTTTGTCTCAGGTCATCATCATCATCTTCATCGCGAGAGTGTGTTGCGGTTGAAACATGATTAAGACGACGATGCTTGCTGCACTTGAGTGGATAGCTTTACACGAGGCGTGACCGGGTACGGCGCAGTGCTGTCGTGCCTGGACCCAAGAGGCTGACCTCTTCGTTCTGACGCTAGTCAGTAACTCAGTCGCGGCAAGGTTTTTCCACATATGTTTTTTTTTTCTTACTATTTGGTTACAACTGAGGTAACGTTACAACGTGAGGAGCACGAGTGGTACGTGCTGTTTGTATGCAATGAATTCGCGCCGTTGCCATGGCGACTGCCTTTTTGTACACATTGGGGAAAAAAGCGACCTTGATGATTCGAACTTGAGCAATGGAGAACGCTCTAAAACCAGTTTTCACCAGCTTACGAAGAAATGCCGTAGAGTCAAAATTCATCACCTAACTCTGAGAATGGAAAAGAGGGCGACAATGGCCATGACGTTATCGCCCACTCGTAGCCCGGGTAATAACGGCAACAGTATGAAAAGTAGTAAGTGACCTTTTCTAGTCGTTTTTCGAGAGTACGGAAACGTAACACTGAAGTCGGTAGACGATAATCATTATGCAGTAGTCCGGCGAACAACAGAAGAGAAACTGAGTGCAAATATTAGCTTTCATATATTAGTGACAATGCGCTTTTGCTCACCGATTTAACTTTCATAGTCAAGAAAACATTGTCAGTCAACAATAAAGCACTGTAAGCTAATTCTTCTTAATCTAGGAACTAAACAATTGTTAGGTGAATAATTATACTAATTCCTCAGATAATAGGGCTGAATAGGGCGCCCCCTCAGCTTTCATGAACGCTAACGTAGACCCGCGTTTTTTTCTTTTAGTGCAAGGCAATTTCTTTTTGCTAATTGTTTTTTTATTTTGTATTAGTTTAAGCCGATTGCGGTATTTGTAGTACTGTCTGGGCAATATTATTTTTATATTTTAATTGCTGATACTAATTTCAGTCACTGTGTATTTTCTACATAAAGAAGCCCAAAAGCAGCGCCAGCAGAAGTCAGATAATTATCATTGCTAGCGTTGGGTATAGTTAAGACAGGCGCCCTCCAATCTTCGTAACTATAATAAATATCTTACGTAATTTGTAAATGCCTTCATCGATTCACGCGCTATGAATCTTTCCTTGATATTTCAATTATTGTCGTAGCATTCATGACAATTTTGCTTTGTGCTTGAGTTTATAGTAATTGCTGATTATGATTTGACTTTGTACAAAATAAAAAAACGGCTTCTTTAGTGTTTTTACCTCCTATACTTTTTTCGCCGTGCATTTAGCTTTCGTTGTTGAAGAAAGTAATTTGCTTTCTTTTTCTTAAGTTTACTGTGTAGTGGTAGCGTTGCGGGCTTTTCGGTTCTTTACTTAGTAGAATGCAGATTGTGATCAACCTTTATGCAAACGACTGTAAGTGCTCGCACGTTGAGTCGCGAACAAACCATGGCGAAATTGCCTGCGCTATGCCATATGGGTAATCAACACCACCGCTTCTATGCGCTTGTTCTTGATTACTCACTCATGAGAGTTGATTCATTCATCTATGAGTCGGTAAAGGTCATCCATTGTCGCGACGATGTGATCTGGACACTTCTCTTTCTTAGTGGCCGCCGCAACCGAGATTTCATCTCGCGTCCTTGGGTTCACCAGAGACATCAACTGCGTCAGGTGCTTTTTCACAAATTCAACCAAGCGCGGCGCTTCATATCAATCTAGCGCCATAACTACTCAGCCACTGCGACGGGTTACAGAGGATAGAGAAACTGGCATCGAAACATTGAGCAACTACGAGCTGGTTTGCAAGGTTTTCGTACCATATACAATCTTCCAGTGCTTACATGTAGACAATGTAAAGTGTTGAGGCTGATGACGTCACGAGGAAATGTTTCAAAAGATGTGGCAACTTTGAAAAACAAGTCCCGTTGAAGATTAACTGCGTGTAGAAAAAGTTCAAGCAAGCCGCACTAGTTCATTGCAGTTTGACCGAGTTTGTGTTATGGCAATAAAGTTCGAAGAAAAGTAACGCGATTGGAATCTATTATTGTGTAAATATCTGTTAATTTTCTGGAGCTGTGATTGTCAGCTATAATCAGGTACATTTGACGTGGATTAATTGTAATTGTAATCGGTTACTTATTTTCTGTAAAGTGTTCAAGACTAATGTCTTCGGTCTCTCCGTGTTAATGATGTATCGCAGAAGTACCACAAACTAACTATAAAAATTACAGGGGCGCATTAACGTGTCATTGCCTATGGAAGTGTATAGCATTGCGAGTTCCGGGCCTAGATCCGCTATGCGCTCGTTCTTCCTTCCGTTACTTTTCCGATGTGCACAACTTATATTTTGCTCTTTATTACTGTTCTTCATTTTTTCTTTATCTTTGTTGTTTTATTGTCATTGATATTATTTTATTCAAGATTTCGTATTTTTGTTTGTTTTCTACCTTTACGTGTTTTTTTTTTCTTTTTGTCTTTATTTAATTGCGCACTTTACTTTTACTACCAGGCTTATCCCTTTTTTCTGTCCCTTGACGTCGTCCAGCGTCCTTATGCTGGACAAGGAGAAGTATGGACACGTTCACCTGATGTCGGCGCAAAGTAGGGTTAGCGCGCTCGAATGGGACACGGAAGGAGGGGGTTGGAGCTGTGGCATGGGTACGATCTTTTTTCTTAGTGTAGGACAGCTCGTGGTCACACATCCCGTCTAAAACTTGTGGTCACGCCACTCATGCGGCAGGGAATGCTTTCGCATTGATATACAGTGGCCAGCATTCAAGCACTTCTCAATACCAGAACTAAGTTCTCACGTGAGCAGCATGACGCTTCGTCTCCACCAGCAAACGGCCCATTGTTCCTAAAATCCGTCTCACATATAACCCTCTCCGTCGGTAGAGACCGGAGAGCAATTTCACGTTTTCTCATTCCTGTTTTCTCATTCCAGGTTTGAGATGGCGCCATCGCACTATCACTTCGCGCCTGCGGTGGGGGTCTGAGTTTTCGATCGTTAAAACGAGAAATAAAGGCAGTCGTTCCCCGCCCGCGTTCTCTTAGAGGCCTCGCACCTGCTCTGATTTGGTTGTAAATGTGGAAGAGGTGTCTCTCGTCCAGTATCCCTACTACTCGCTCAACGTCGCTGCTTCACACCGGTCGTTTACGTCGTGAAAGTGGTGCTCGCTCCTTACGTAGATTTCGCTCCGAAGTGGTAGACACAAACTTTGCGCGCTAAGTCTCGCCAGCGGAAACATCCTTCGAGCTTCGCGTCTGCGCCGTCTGCACTTCAATACAAATTGGATGACGATTTGGAGAAATGTCGGAAAATAGTATTAGACTTCCCTAAATTGCAGGGCTGATTTGAATAGGTAAATAGATACAGCGACTGTGAAGGACTTGTTTTATTTCTTTGCGTGCCACCCTTTCCATCTATATTCCACCAGCGCAGTGATAGCGTATCATTCCTACGATTTCCACGCCAATCCAAGCTCAGTTTGAAGCCTCATATTTAACGTTGTGTTTTTTTTTATTTTCATGCTGTTGAAACGGAGGGACAAAGTAGGAGTCTCCGACAAAGATCCCGTGTTGCAACGGCAATCCTCCCTGTGGACATGAAAATATTTTATTCTCAAGAAAGTACAACACTTATGAAAGCGTCCAATGTACAAAGACTCTTTAAGCTTTGTTCAAGTCTTTCCTTCTGATAAAACGCTTGCTTGTATATCAAACCACAGCCCAATATCACTAAACGGAACAGAAGAAGAAAAAAAGAACAATCGCAATGTAACCACACAGAACAGCAAACTGACGCCAAAAGTGCGTTTTTATGCGTTACAGCTTTGCACGAATAAATGGCCAATTTCACTAAATCTTTCGGTGGGACCTGCAGAAGAAACAGGCAATCCAATTGTGACTAGTGTACAGTCGGAAGTGAAATGCGCATTGTGTTCCATAGACAGCCAGCGGAATCTGTGGGTAGAAATCAACTGGAGCATGAAAACAGGTGGCCCTTTTCACTCCTCGAAATATGTGCTATACTTTGCACCCTCGTCGTGAAATCAGCGGATACGCATGACCCCATCCTGGGCATTATGGCATTGTCAAGAGCGTCTCCTGTTCGAGCAGTCTCGCTGTTCAATAAGGCCGACACGAGGTTCCTCTATAACAGTGCTATGATGTTTCCTATTGCGCTGCGGTTTGTAAATACTCTGTGAATTCGATGGGTGCCCGAATGGAAATCCTTACCGGGGCAGAACGACTCTTCAAGAGCATGATTGATTTACATATCAACGAAGGGTCATATTTCTGGTCCCTGCTGGTAATAACGTACCAGCACACATCCTATATCGTCTTGAATCATTTGTGATAAAGCGTGCGCTGACTATCTTGCACGTTTCTGCCGAGTCACACGAAATTTCTCTGCGTCATTTTCCCAGAGCTTTGTGTCATGTCATTGTGAGTGCCACCGGCATCAACGTTCCTGAGGATCGTTTTCGAAGATGTGCTTTTCGAAAAACTCTCGTCGCGTCGCAGCTGTTCCTTGGAAAGAGTTTAAAGGGAACGTTTTCAAGAGGACACAAGTACAATGCGATCCTTTCCGTCACCGATGGTATCAAAATGGATATTCGGACAAAGCCGGAAGCTTTGGTCTTCATTGACGCTTACAGCACACTAACAACACAATTGATGCGACCGAAGGTGGTGACTGGTAGAACGTAAACAGGAAGCGCGTTGACTTAATGTTCGTTCCAGTCGGAGTCGATGCCCTGATAAACAGCGACATATTTGCTCACGCGCAATATTCTCCTGTACAGCTTTGTTTTCTCACTTCCTTTAGAAGTACCACTGGGCTCACCTTCACGGACTCGGGTACAACGCTTGTTTTGATCGCTGTTTACTTCATAAGTTGCGGTCTTATGATTGTTCTGCACATATACCCACGGCGATGCCTGATATTCAGAAATCTGCATAACCCAGGCGATTCACGCCTTTTCTTAATTTTCATTCCCACGTTCCTCCTGAAAAGCCTACCGACATCAATAGCAATCAGTCCCAGTTTTCGCACTCTGGCTACCACTGCATGGACTATTGGCATGATGGCACTTGGAAATTATGTTTAGTCAAGTATTACCGCAATCCACAGCACTACGAATACATTCAAGGCAATTAATTCCATCCGGGAAACGAATCTGCAGATTTACAGTGGCAGAGTATGCCCGTGCATTAGCAAGGAATGGCACAGTTTCCTTACTGATATAAGCAGGAACGACTATTGGGCGAATTTGGCGGTGCTGATGGATTGGCAGATACACTGCGGCGACGAGAACTTATTGAGATATGACACCTTCTAGTGCTACGAGCTAGCGAGGGAAGGAACATACGTTGCTCTTTCAGTCTGTACTGACGACGAAGTTTCGGTCTCTTCACAGCGGGGCCTCGTTATTGGTGACCATTCCGTAACCATGACGCAAGTGTCAGCAATCCACTATCTCAACCCACGTAGGTAAGCAAGAATTTACCTTTGGATGGCCTTTGCCCACGTGCAGGCAGACACAAGCTCAATGTAAATATAGGAGATGTTATGTTTGCGGTATCCTACGTCGACCATCGTAAAGTGGATGGCTAGTCTCAGTGACTGCTTTCCAGCTGCTCGACTTTTACAAAATAGTATTCCGAGATAAACAATTTACCCCGGAAGACACAGGAGTCGACCATCTAGTCCATCTACAAGCAATGTCAATCTGCGGAATACTCAATGATCGACACTCACAGAACGATTTATGCGGTATCATAGCCAAGATTAAATCTGCGGCTTCAGCCATTGGCATTTGTAGAGAAGTGATGGTCTCTATGGACGCCTTAATACATGCTTCTTGCCGTGCTTCACGCTTAAAAACTACCTAAAGAGAGTTTTATGTATGCATCGTGCTTGTGGTAGGAACAGGTGTAGAGTACTGTGCTAAAAGATGTTTAATCTTTATGTGTTTATGCTTATTTTCATATATTCCGACAAATATTTAGTAGCCACTCCTAATGCCAGACCGCACAAAGAGCCACTTCAATAGCACCGTGCAAATTTGTCTTCGATAGCCCGACCCATTTTCTTCAAAGACCGAAATGAATTTCCAAAAATGATATCGAGCGTTGTTTGCGTAGTTATGATCAGTGCATTTTTTATCTATACCAATAGCAGCCGAGCTGTTCCAGGCTGCGTGGTGCATTAAGAAAAAAAAAATCTTTCGGATGGCAGCATTCACAAGTTTTATTGTTTGGAAGCTTTCATTTACTTTTGTAACGAAGTGAAATTAGGGCCAATTAATCTTTTGCGCATATCTGCGTTGCAGAAAGGGATATAAACTTAGACTACAATAACAGAAAATAGAAAACAAACTAGAAAAAAAATTTTTAGGCTCATAAATATAAATTGCTAAATCAATATTTTACAACTTAAATGATATTCAATGGCGGCACCCAGTTTGGGAAGGTGGTTATAGATATTAGATAGTTATGGAATAGGGTCGTAAGTGCATCATTCGATTTGGGAAAAAATAATTGCAACATTGTGAGGGCGGTGAAAGCTGGAATGATGACAGGATGGATTAGGGATTAGTTCGGTGCATAGCCAGGCGTGACGGAAGAATAGTTTGTGAAACCGGCAGCAGCGAGAAGTATAATGGCGAGGAGTGAGTGACGGAAGACTTGAGTTTTATTTCAAGGTAGAGATACTGGCAGCCCAACAGCAACTCTGAAAAACGATTGCAGTAGAATTACACTAAATAATTCGAGTGAGTTAGGCTGATGGAAGTAGGGTCGCATGCAGAGAAGGCGCACTCAATTTTAGTGCGAAGACGTCTTTGAAAACAATTATTGCGTGACACCCGGCAGTCGAGTAGAGTTCTTTATTTTGGATAATATAGTGATTGTTGTGTCACGACATGTACCCCAAGGCAACGAGGAAAGTAATAGCGTCACTTGCGTGGTTAGCCAGAAAAAGGGGGCTTACGCTCTCGGTCAGTCAAGAAAACTAGCATTGGTCCAGAAGGCTGGCGTGACCTGTGGAGCTGCAACACTGTGTGTCCAGAAGGATTAACACGTTCGACGTACAGCAACCATGAGATCGTATTATATCTGAATCGTTATTATAGCAAATAGCGTAAAGTAAATTATGTATGCTTTAATTAAAGTGAATTTGTGTACAAATAGGCAATGTATATATGTATAGGTGAAAGAGCGATGGGCAGATAATTATCTCTGGAGGGATGCCTGAATCTATGCGATTTAAATGCGGTTTAAATTCATTTACTGAAACAAATTGTTGCCTGTTAATTAGGGAGGACATCTGATGCGGAGCCTCTTATACTTTTTCTATCAAGATTTTGAAAGAATGCATTGTAATTGTTAAAATAATAATCTGAATAACGTGAACTAATATACCAATTGCCAAAATACTACTTCAAAACTACGGGGAATTAATTCTCTTTGGGAAAGAAGCGCTAAATGAATTTATATATTTTTTTAAATATCATATTCAGCCTTCTTGGAAAGTAGGTGATTTGAAAGAGAAGATGATGACTGCTTTGGGAGATGTTTTGATAAATATTTATAGGATATTGGCAGAATAATTTTGGAAGGCAATTTATGATGTCAAATTATCACCCCTCTTAAGCACAGTTAAACCCCTGCATTCCTAATAAATGAAGGAAATGAGTCTGTGGAAATACAGAGAATATAAATGTGTACTCCTTCGTTCTTTGTTTACCATATTACAGAGCCCAATAAATACACTCAAGTGCGAGGGTCTCTAAGGACGTTGCAAAAATCCTTTCGCGATTTTGATTTAAAATAAGCTTTTAGTTTGCCGTGCATTTCTAGTATTTTTATGGCACACCGTTTGTTTAGAAAAAAGTACTCTTTATCTAAAAGAGTTTGTAAGCGGCCTGGGCATCAGTTTCACAAAAACGATCGCGCTAGCGCGCCTGCCTTATTAAGTCGAACGCCTTTCTAGGCTCATGGAAAAAAATTCCGTGTGTGAGATCTGTCACATTCCACGAAATTCCATGAGATTACTTTTTGTCAAGCATTCTTGCCATCTGCAATAGCACACTTTAACGCCCGCCAAGAAACACCACGCGACGGAAGCGATTGTTTACTGTCGAAAATCACACTTGCCGAAGAAAGTGTGACAGATGTGGTGTCTTCCCTTTGCTATAAACCAATTATATTTATATGTAGCACTGCAACGAATGTTGATAGAGGCAAACGATGAGAGACGAATGATGGCAGAGAAAGGGTAGGCTTTCTCCATTCTCCTCTTAAGTGAGACATCTAATTTTTCTGACTGGTACATCTCTAAACAGCACTGAGTGATTGTTTGGAAGGTGATGCTCGTTTTCTTCATACTATGAATCAGGGAATGTAATGTTAGCAACCACACAAATGGGCGTATGATCACTTTTTCAACCGCCCATGTCATAATAGTTGATTAAAACAATTCTACACTAGTGTAATGGTCTGAGATGTAGCAATAATTTTATTCATGGATTCTATAATATTAGCAAAACAATTAGAAGTAAATACATTTTAAAATCCATTTTCATAGCAGTTTCAAGTGTTATAAGGATTTCGAGGTTGTCGGCAATGATGAAACACTGCCGCATCTCACTCACCGCAGTGAGAAAAGTCTGGAATGTTAAGTGAAGGAGCAATGAGAGTTTATTATCAAGCGTCCAATTCGTGATGAATTCTTCTTGACTGTTGACGCTTTTACATCCATCATATATTCATATTCTTTGCTTTTAATTTTAGAGACAGTCTTAATGTCATAGCAATCGCTAATATGAAATATTATTACTTATTATTAATACATTGAGCTAAACTGTCATCATCACTGGCAATAGTTTAAGCATAACAAGCAATATCTAAGGTGATAGATAACATATGAGAACGCTGCATAATCTGTACTGAAGAAATGCGTAAGCCTGAGCGTTGCTGTGTTCGCGAGATGTGCCAGCGGGATACCGCGAGTGACAGATACTACACATTTCCTTTCCTGTAAACGAATCATAAAATGTTGGTGAATTTTGATGCTTTCAACGGAATGCTGGTTGTGTTCGAGAAGCAGCAACGCCCAGGCTTTCGCATTTCCGCACTACAGATTCTGCATTGCTCTCGAAAATTTTTCAGATTTGCTGCTGGTTGGTTACCTCCCTTTACGCATTTCTAACCATTCGCCACATTAGTGCATGCGAATCACGCCCCTTTCCACTCGTTCAAGTTCAAACATTTCAAATTTCCCGCCACCGGCAGTTAGGCCTTCGTCACCAAAGTCAAGTATCACGTCACCCCATTCGGACGTCGCCATTACCCCTCCTGATGATTTGGACGTCTGATTGACTTAATTGGCTATAGTTATCTATCTAACCCACATGCACCAAATTTTTCCCCGGCGAGATTTCTGGCCCTCTATCTAATGCAACCATTATCTCTCCTACTACTCGTTTCGTTCGGAAGTAATCGTGATAATTCTGGTAAAACGAAACTGCCGACATACCTACTTAATGCTTACGGATTAATAAGCAAACCAAAACGCAGACTACACTCTCGTGTAAGACTAATGGCCCACCGATGCTGTTTACGTTTGGTTCGACTAAGTTATTCATGACTTTACTTCGAGTCTCGTCATTTCTATCCCTTGTCGGAGGGGAAGTTTGACAGACACTGAGCCTTGTCTTTCCTGTAAACCAATTTGAAACGCCGCTGATTCCTGCTCTACTGCGTTTGCTTCTGTATGTTGTGTGGTGCGGCGTTTGAGGAGACGCCAAATTAAAGGCGCCGCACGGATGCCTCGATCGGACGCCCGGCGCGGTCAGCATCATAAAAGCGTGAATCGCTTGGTGAAGTGATCGGTCATGACCGGATGCTACGTCATGATGACGACAGTTACGATCATTACACATGACAGGATGTGACGTCATGATGACGCTACAACCAGTCATGATATCACGTTTGGTTATGGTGACGTCATTACTGCGAACATATTCAGGTGCACACAATAGAAGAACCCGGCTTAAACATTTCAAAAATATAAAACGCAGTGGACAACAAGGCGTATGCAATGCGCAAATATAACCTAACACAGTCAAGCAGAGGAAGGGCAAAAAAATGACAGTGGCTTAGCTCGGCTATGCCAGGTTATATGTAGCGAAACATACGTTTCCTTGGCTAAGCATGCAGTGGTCATGTATGTTTAGCAATGAGAGACACTGGGTATACATATTGCCCTGTCTAGCCCTGTTGTCCGTGACCGCATATTAAGGCGAAAGCCTTTAATGGCTATGGCTCATGCTCGCGGTCGTGTCCGCCCGTGCGCTGGAATCGTGCTAGTTGTGGCCTCTCCTCACAAAGCGCCAGTAGCATAATAGAGATGCTGTAATGACGCTAAAAACACTGAAGCACTGCAACAACAACTTTTCCACCGGCTTTCACGTTCGGTATTTGATTCCAAGCTTTTAGGTTCGAATCCGGCTGCGGCGGTCGTATTTATTTCGAGGAACAGTACAAAAGGTGTCATTGTGCTGTGCAGTATCAATTAATCGGAAGCCCTCCACTACAGCTTATATCGACCCCTCACTTCGAAACATTAATATTTTTGGTCTGTACTGGAATGGCATAAACCCAGGGTACAGGTCGGTCAAGGTGGTTGCCCAAAGAAATAAACGTTTAGACCAAATGACGTGACTACCAGAATAGAAAAGGTAAGCCTTGAAAGAGCGATCAAAGTGATGCAGTGTCACCGTAGTATTTCGAGAGAGAGAGAGAGAGGAACAACTTTATTTGTCAGCGATTTAGTTGTTTTTGCCTTTGGCTGCATTCAGCTGCTCCAGGTGGTTGGCAGTCCAAGTCTGTCAGCAACCTCTTGCGCTCTTGCCGAGGCCCGGAACTGGACGTCTGGGTCCCGGCTGGCGAGAACAGCTTCCCAGTTTTCCACCGAGGGAGATGGAGTATTGAGAAACGTTCGTGGGAAAGAACCTCGATCGTCATAAATAAATTTCAATACATGTCCCGCAACGCCCAGAGTCGTCGACACCTTCAGTAGCCATAAGCTGCATAAATTGACACTCGAAGGGGCACTCAAAATCCACTGTGGCAAATAGAGACTTACAGCTCAAGCTCTGGAGATGTGAGAAGCTTTAAAAACATGACATTTGCACGTGCGCAGTGTATGAAGGAACGAGACAACAGGTCTGTAAAGGACGCACAGCGCTAAAATTGTAATGGCAGATTCTTCTGATTCCACGTAAAATCGCACCTCTCTCATTTGTGGTAGGATGAAAAACTCAGGAGATCGTTTCAAGAGAGCGTTCCTGGGCCGTTCGCCCGCTGTGCAGACAGAAACGCTGGTGTTGTGGTTGTTCCCCTCTAAATTGATGACAAATATTCACACATGGGTATCGGCAAAGAAATGGGGTGCAGAGATATTTATATTTCAGATGCATAATTACATTGGCAAGAATAAAATAATTGCTAGGGAAGAGAGAAGGTAGCTAAGAGATGAAACACCGAAATAAAGAAAGGAGACATCATTACGCACGCAGGAGGTGTACACTGTGAAATTTGTGTCTATAAATTAAAAAAAATTTAAAGCATATCAATAAGACACACGTTTTCATTACATTGAAAAGTTTTGAATGGCATTAGAAACAGACCTGTGGCTGTACCAAGGTATGGTGGAACCAAACAACAATAACACCTGGCTGCTGAAATTATGTCCAAGCTCTTGCAACGGCTTCTCTAAATACCGTCTTCTCATCACGGTGAAACCGCGGCCAAACACAAGAGATGTTTTATTGATTCCGGTTCCCTGCAGAATGCGCAGAGGTGCGTAAGTGCCAAACCAGACCTGTGCATATAGAAATTCAGCCTTGTTAGAGAGACATCAATGTGACGTGACTGATATGGTTTCCTGCTCCAGGAGTACTTGAGATGCAGGTAGTGAATAAAATAAATCCAGTTTGCGTGTTTAATAAGAAGCGCTTACGAATTCACGCTGCTGTTAGGCGGGAGAATAGGCTACACGGGGCCATTGTTAGCCAGGCTGTCAGTAATCTCATTGACTGTCACATTGCTGTGACCTGGCACCCACATCATATGTAAGATGCTCAAATGTGAAGGGAGCCATGATAGAAACATGCTTAAGATTGAAAAGTGTTTCAGAGCAACGGTAGTGGTACTTACAAATGATCCCGGTGCAGCGTCACGCAAAACAACAGGTCACACGTTGTTACCGGTCATCATAAATGATCTCAAGGCTTGTGCCCGAGATTATTTCTGACTAATACTCTGGTTAGACGTCATGCTGTTCATTGTACGTCTCACTGAGTGAGTGAGCGCATTCCTAATCTAATGCGCGAGTGACTCAGAGAGCACCAGTGCTGAATTACCGAAAAAAAAAGGGGGGGGGGGGGGGGGGAGGTAGGCATCGTCTAGCAAGGCTGCCTCCCCGGAATCGCCGCAGCACTTAAATGGCACGGGAATACTGGCGGAACTCTTCACGAAACAAAGAGCAGCGCCCCGATTCTCAGCTCATGCAACTTTTGCAAGGCGCAGATGCGGTCCTGGTGCAATAATATCCGAAGAAAGCGAGAAGAAATAAGAGTCTGTAATTACATCCATTGCTGAGTACGGTGGGTCTAGTTTGCGCAGAGCTAGCACCATCGCCAGAAACTCTGCCTGGAAAATTAATGTCCAATCTGGAAGTCAAACACCGAATCTAGAAGCGGGCAGTACATTGCAACGCCTGTCTTTTCGTGACATTGATAGTCATCAGTTGCTATCATTATGGTAATTTTCAGATTTTGTAAATGATCTTCTAATATGCCATTTAAAATTCGAGGTGATAAATGCTTTGCGTTATTGGGGAAAATGTCATCACAGAGAATCTGAGACGAAGGTGCACTAACTTTTGTCGGAAGGATGTTACAGAGGATTACATTTAAATGTTCTAAGAAATTTTACATGAGTATTACCTGCTGGGTATGAAACCAAGACCAGTTGACTCCCTCCCCGAAAAAAAGAAGTCGGCTGACAACAAAAAAACTAATAGGAAGCGATGGAAGTGTGAATCAGACATATTTATATACGTTTCGACTGTCAAAAAATTGTAATCTAGCTAACAACGATGGTATTCGAGCTTCAAAGTGAAGTGTATTGTTAACCACACATTTGGGGAGCCCGAAGCATAATCTAAGCGTTCCACCTCCAGAAGAATGAGCGCAGGAATTTTGCTAGCAAGCAAACCAGAAAACAACACAATGCAAGTTCTAAAATTTGTCGGACATACATAAATATAAATTATTAAAAGCGCATTTCTCCTCATTCCAAACCGGGGATGGCTTAACCTCCGCAACATACCCACGACACGAGCCCCTTTCGCTGTAATATGGTCAATGTGAGCCCTCCATGTCAGATTAGCATCATAAATGACACCCAGGTACTTCAAAAACCTAACCTGAGGAATCATTTCTTGCTGAAATGTTAAGGAAAGATTAAAAGGATCCTTAATTTGGAAAACAAGAACAGCACCTTTTTGAGTTTAATGTAGATGTTAAGTTACATAAGCAATCATGAAGGGAGCTCAGGTACGATTGCAGGCGTGCATTGAGGGATAGAGTGTCAGGTGCAGTCATAAAAAACGCAATGTCATCCGCATAAACTTACGTGCGCACTTTTTGAAGAATGGGAATCGAGTTCAGTAGAATGTTAAAGAGCACGGACGAGAGGACTGTTCCTTGAGGAACACCTCTGGTTTTTTGATATCTGCCAGTATGAACACCGCTTTAAGCACAATAAAATTGTCTGTTTTGGAGAAATGGTGATATCCACGCCACTAATTAATGCGTAAACCGCAGAGTTCTTAATCTTTCCAATAAAATTCTGGGCTCTACGATGTAAACAGCCTTTGCTATATCCAGTGTCGTCAAAGCAGCATGCATTTTCTGGCGCTGCGCAAGGAGAAGTCGACTCTCAAGGTCGATGTACGCATTCCGTATGGAACATCTTGAGCGGAAACCTGTTTGACAGGGACTAAGAATATGTTCTTCCACAAACTCTGTAACACGCAGAGTACGACGCTCGGCATCGGCGGCCGCTTTGGAGTAATTTGGACCACATGTCAGCGCACGTTAAGGATCCCCAGGTGGTCCAAATTACTCCGTAGCCCTCCACTACGGCTCCTCTTTCTCTCTATCCACTTTCACTCCCCCTTCCCCCTTCCATTACGGCGCGGTTCAGGTGTACACAGCTACAAGTGTGACAGATACTGCACCTTTCCTTTCATGTGAACCAATTATTATTATTATTATTATATTTTCCAAAATATAGCTTTCACTATTATGCTTGAGTAAAGGTTTCACTTTGGCTAGTGTCCATTCACCAGGTATCCAAGAAAGCTTAATTGAGTAATTTACCAGCACTAATAACGAAATAGGAGACACCACAAAGAGGATCTTTATAATTTTTCATTTTACTCCATCAGGGCCCGGAGCAGCAACTGGCAACCTCATCACTATCGGAGAAAGCTCCTAAGGTGTAATTTGGGTGTCATTCTTAACCGTATCTACTGGCGCTAAAAACATAGAAGTTAAAGGAAGTGCCGACAAAAAGCGCCTTACCATACCTTTAGCAATTGTTTTTATTGTTTTGAAAGCTTCTTTCGGAGTCAAAACACATGAGGGTAAATTTTCTGAGACCGGTATCTTCTCTCGCGATTTTAAAAATCCGGAAAGTGCATATCGGTTATTTCATTGTGAGAGGTAACTGATGCTCAGAATCATAATCATCTGTCGCTTGTGCGACTATGCGTTTAAAATAGGTGCAAAAATTTATAATCATTCCAATTTTCGGGGCACTAGTTGTGAATGAGCTTCTTCCATGCAGCTTTTCTTCTGTAACAACGCGAACGATCTACATTCTATCATGCAGTGAATGTATTCCCTTTCCATGCCCGCACCAAGAATTCAGACTTCTATCGAGACGCTTCAATACCCAGGCATAAATGTTTTGATTTTAGTTCCTCAGTAGTGTGAACTACTGGTGCCAGAGTGCAACTCAAAGATGACTAAAATTGGTTACATTTAACATATCACGTCAGTTAAAGGAACACTGCAGCACTTTTTGCAAAAATTAGGCTTTCATCAGAAACCCACAGTTTTTCTTGCTGTGACCTCGAATATTAGATTCAAATTAGACAGAAAAAAGCCGAAATGGGCTTTTTTTCCAGCAGAAATGCGCCTCGCTCGCGACGGAGCTCACCGTGGGTTGGGCCGCCGCCTGTGATTGGCCAAGACGTCGCGTGACGACATTTTGAGATTAGGGAAGCTGCCGATGCGGCTCCTTCGCTGCGCTGCGTGCTGATCGCAGCTCTCTGCGTTATTGTGAATGTCATTATGGCACGCAATTTACACGCGAATAACTATCGGTATTTTCACCGCATAAATACGTATCAGATGCGCCCACAAACGTTGTGGCATTTTCGTTGTGTGGAAAGTAGGTTTTGCATGAGAACTTGCTTTGGTTAGAGCAAGGCGTTTTGAAAAATAGTGCGTTTCATTATCAACAGAAACTTCATGGCCCTCTGCGAAACCTCGGCGCGCATATTCTTAGGAAAGAAGGGCAGCGAACAATGCAGTAGCCGACTACTTCCGTCTAAGCCCTCTCCCTCCCCCCTCTCCACCTGAAAAGTCATTGTTGTGAAAAAAAGGGCCCAAGGCATGGTGTACCAAATCCTGCTTTAAGTGCCAGGCGTCGTACCTTGGGAAAATGAGGAATTTTATAGAAAGGGTGAAGCAGTACAAAGCTGCCACCAGACGAGAAATCTAATGTAGGTACTGAACAGGCTGACACACCTGCATACCCATAAGCTCCCTTTAATTTCCTGTATTGCCTCATGCTGCAAACCACGTTCCCGGTCAATGATTTCAAGAATTTGCATTTCGCGAGACCTACAGGGACAATCCAAAGAATTTGCAGCGCGAATTCCACCGCAAAGACATTTGACGTTGAATTCCTTTTATGGGCATCGTCGCATTTACAATATCGCAAGGAGGACTTGCAACCACCAGCTGTAAGGCAATAGCACCAGCAGTTGTTGCAATGCAGAGGCTTACATGGAGGGGGGATCTACACGGAAGTTCAAAAGCCATGCTTTAATCTCTGGTGGGCAGACACTACCGGCAAGAAGTTGCGATTACCGATTCTGTTGGCATCCGCGCATTTTTCACCTCCCGGCTTCAGCGATAGACAGCAACGAGACCTGCCACAAAGAGAATGTCAAGGGTTTCTACTGGACTGAAGAAGGAATCGGCACCTCGAACCACACAATTTGTGCAGGCCAGTGTAGAAGGTATGAAGCTGCTTGCCGGATGAGATGCAAAAGAAGAGCAGTTTAGTAGTTCATTTACACATGCCGGGTCAGGTGAACGGTACAGAATCCGGCCGCGACCAAATTGGCGTACCCCAGTAATTCCATCGTAGAAGGAAGCGGCTTACTGAAGAGCAGCTCGAAGAGCAGCTGAGTTGTTCTTCATGGTTCCCCCATCCTTAGGAACCAGTGCCACAGGGATGCTGCAGACGCCGGAGCTCGAGAAAACTTCCAGAGGCAGATCGTTAGACAGAAGGGAAACCGACCAATGGGAGCTCTTTTGGCCGGTAGGCATTACCCTAAATTACCAATCTCACCGCGTGCATTGGCCATACAAAGCAAAAGACGCAAAGGTGCAATAGGAAAAAAACAAAACTAGGGCCAGCAAACTCATACTCAGCCAATCTGACCTAAAATAGGCTACCTTAAATTAGGCAGACATTGTAAAGCGTCTCTCTTTTACTGTCCACCTCTTTCTCTTCCCTGTCTTCTGCAGTAAACGAGCAACCAAAAAGAGCGCACGAGATGATTTAATTCTACACTGACGACGAAGTGGAAGTCGCTCATCATTTGGCTCTGGTGAACGCTATTTGGAATCGATGCAGCTGCCTGCAGTTCATATCTTGAATCATTTCAGGTAAGCCAACTCTTTCTGTATAGCTGAACATTTATCAATCCGATTTCCCCACAAGAGGAAAGTATTGCTACAGCATCGAAATCAAGTGTTGTTAGGACCTGCAACTGCCATGGGTAACCACGCGAGAGAGGCTAATATGCCTTTACGTGTGAAATTCTCCATGGCAACTTTGCCTCAGAGTTTACCCTAAAACTTTGCTCCTCCTTTACGGAAAATGCGTAGACATCAGAACTAAGATGGGATAAGCAAGCCACACGCTCGTCTCGGCCCAGAATGCATATTTAAACTTTTTGACAGGTGCACACCCCGCATCGGCCCATAGAAAAGAGGCTTCTAGGAGTGGCTTCTGGATAATTGTTTTTCTTGTACTGCTTGAAGCTGTGTTTAATATTTTCACAGCGTGGTCTGGTGCAGCGTAGAAAAGCTGCAAATCTATAGGAATGGCTCAGCGGCAAAACATACACTGTGGCAGTCAAAGCTGCGAACAAAGGTTGAATTCAGGCAGCGTTTAAAACGAGGTCTTATTTTCTAAACAGATATTTTCCTATTACATTTTTGCCTCACTTATCATCGTCAGCCACAGTCTCTCACTTAATGACTGACAGGGAGAAAGGAGTGCGCTTTGCTTCCACGACCATGAAACTCACCTCTGGCAAATGACAAACGTCGATAAAGAAGGGACAGGAAAAAAATTCTCGCGAAATACGCCGCATGTACTTGGTTCCAGTATGACGATCATAATTAATTTTGCGAGCACCTTGCGGAGTTAAATACTATTTTATTCAGCTTTATGCGCGAGACCAAAACATCGAAGATTTTCTTACCGAACGCAGTGGTTCAAACTACGCAGCCAAAAGAACGTTACATGAAACGTCGGCTGGGAAACGCCATTGCAAGCGAATGTAAAAAAGCTACTAGAGATACCACCGGCATTTCCGACTGCAGTAGAACCACTAGATAAGTTCTGTAAGCTGCGACATCCGCGAGCCCCACTTGTGCTTGCGAACACGTTTGTTCTGGCGGCGCCACTGTCTGCTGCCTGCTCAATTCGCTAATTTAGCTGTTAGAGGACTGCTTTCCGTGTAAACACGGGGTGCACAGTTTTAACGGCAGTTTTTCAGGAAACTTTGGCGCATGCAACTCTCTTTCGAAATAGAAGACTGTTCAATCTAGGACAGCCCAGTTAGTTTGTTTTCGCCCTCATGAATTCCAAAAATACTGAGTGGTAGCATTTCCTGGATTTCTATATTTGGTTTAGAGTCTATGTCTTTTTTCCGCCTTTTATTATTTGTTACATCAATTCATTCTCAGCTTGATTTTACGGGTAAAAATTGGTCACATGTTTATATATTTTGTGATTATTAAGTATAAAGTAAAATCATATGATCTATCAGTATGTATGATATATTATGTAATGAATGCTGTATGTTGCGAGTTGTCCTGTAGAAGGCGCCGGGCCCAGTCAAGCTGTTTCGTAAGTAGCTTTTTGCCCGGGAGGCTTTTTCGTTTCAGAAAAATAATGAACGCTTTGAATTTGAATTTGGATAGAACGCGCTTCGGGAGTATGCCCGGCTTCGCAGAGCGCAATTCTCCTGGTGTGTTAAAAAATTGGTTCGAAGTGAAGTGAAGGTTCGTGCCTTGCCACAACTGTCTTAAAATACACGCCAACTGCTAACGAACAGCCGCCTTCACGCGTAGTGTGTGAAAGGAAAAGAATACTTCAGAGTTTCTTTGTGAGTATCATCTGGACGTCCAGGAGAGGCGAGGGGGTGGAGGGGACATTCACTGTTTCAAAAATATGTCGCCCTTTAAACTGTCATATTTTTAGGTAAACTTCTAAGACATACACAGCCTTTTTTACATAAAAAATCAGCTTCTTGGTTTGTTTTGCAATTATAAATCAAGGTAAAACATATATATGCTCCTATGAGACATAACCTTAGCTTTCTCCAGCAGTCGACCCAGCCAGTGAAAGCCGTTGCATCGCACCACGCTCTGTCACAGACAGATCAGCGTGGGTCAACAGGCGATGAAAGCCCTCCTCTTTGCCTGTCGGAAACTGGGTTTGCGGTCGCTGTCACCGTGCTAGCGAGATGGGCACATGATTATCTGGCGATCTGGCGAACAATATGTATAACTCGTGGATAAAACTAAACTATATATATATATATATATATATATATATATATATATATATATATATATATATATATATATATATATATATATATATATAGGATAAGTAAATAGACGTACTTGGTTGCTAGAGGTTACATAAAAGTGAAAAATTGCTTCATACTGTTTCCAAGTTTATTTGTAGTCGACGTTTCGGCAGGAGCAGGGCTCCTGCCGAAACGTCGACTACAAATAAACTTGGAAACAGTATGAAGCAATTTTTCACTTTTATATATATATATATATATCTTACACACGCTTCCATATTCAGATAAATGCCACAAAGTTAAACTTTGATATCTGCAATGCACACGTGCTGAGCACCAATACGACTCTGTCATCCCCCGTCCGAAAAGTTCAATTCTTTGTCAATAAGGCAATTGAGGGACACTCACACATGTCTCGCCACATCTAACAATTTCTCTGGTTCTATAATCTCCCGGGTCAAGTGATTCCTGTGGGAACACAAAATCCGGCATTCATTAAGTGCAGGACGGTATTCTTTGCAGACCGCCAATGCTCTGCCATATGTCCTTCTACACCTTGCCGCATTGTTCCTCTAGACGCCTATTTACACGTCGACCAGTCTCGCCGATTTAGAATTTGCATCGCGGCAAGCGTACCGAATAGACCACGCCGCATTTTTAATCACTATGTAGGTTTTTTCATCCGCACACTCAAAGTTTGTGAAAAGAAACATAGCGCTGTCATGTACCTGGAAAGCGCTCAGCAAGTCGTGCCATCTTTAACGCATGAAAGTTTCCATTTGCAGATGTCGCGGTTGGAAGAGGCGGGTTATTAATTGAATTTTGTATCAGTCGCTGGAAGGGTAGGTACTGCGAGACGAAGATTCCTGCAACTATTAGCACTGAAGGTTGAGTCGCAGAAGCAGAAAAAATGGTTGTCCTTCTGGATTTGCATTGAATAACACATCACCTCAAGCAGATAAGCTCTCAATCTGATGTTAGAGTCACGTTATCAGCCCAATTGAATCTAGGCAGACTGTGCAGGTTGCGCTGTGCGATTAGGTCTGATAGCGTCAAATACATGATATAGTATCAAAATAAGTTTATTTTTATTCGGTACCCTTGTGTAGTGGCAAATGCTTAAATGTGCGTAAAGCAGAACACTGCCCAAGGTGTGGCAAGGAAATCATTGCCGGCCGTGCAAATGGTGCCGTCCTGTACTTAATAAGTGCCGAATTCTGTATTCCCACAAGGAGGATTTGACTCGGGAAATTGTAGAGGCCAAGTAAATTCTTAGGTGTGGCCAGGCATGCGTGAGTGTTCCGTCAATAGCCCTAATTTATAAAGAATTGAACTTCTGAATGGGGGAAGGGGATGATAGGTTCGGAGATACTGTTCATCACGTGTGGCAGTGCAGATATCAAAGTGTTTTTTTTTACTTGTTTTTACCATTTATCGTATTGTGAAAAGTGTATATATAATGCACTTGCAATATAAATGCAGCTGAAGTCTGCGCCGAGCAAGCCCCCTTTCTTATCCTTACTGTTGTATGCGCAAATATTTCACCCGCTATGAACAACCAACTCGCCCAAAAGGCAATGATGCTGAGTATAACAACACTGGAGTTCTTTAACGCGCCTACTAAGAATATCCCTTGTCTTCTAAATGTGTAAAAACTGGCAGTGTCCCTTTCTTGTAGTGGGCAATTTACAATTGAGGGAAAAATGTGCCAGTTTTCCGGAACATTATCACCAAACCTTTAATACACTGTCTGCTTCTACTTTGGGCGTCCTGCGATGATTTCATGCGATACATGGGTGCAGGCACCAGTGCCGCCGCCTGACTCTGGCCGTCGCAGAGAATGGTCGCTCCGTTCCTCACCGAAAGCTTGTTGTCAAGAGAAGAGCGCTGGAAAGAAGTCGAACGAGCCTCTCCGTTTGTCGCACAGAGTGGGCCGTTTCCTGGCGCAAAACGTGTTCCTCGCGGGGTACCATTGTCCATCCATGACTAGGATGACATCTGCCGAAATTGTTTGAAAGGCCGACATGATATGCACACTGGAATAACTTGTTTCGTCTAAATATGTCAGCTGGAATAAAGAGTTATGCGCTTACGCAACCATGCATGCAGGTAGAGACACCTATAGGCAAAACTACTTCGATCAACATTTTGGCCGAGATCCCTTGAAGCAGTCTCTTACAGGCCAATGAATATGCTTAATTTTGACAGAATAAAAAAATTAGTCGCATTTTAAGACGAAAGCTTTTTTATAACCTCATCGTTGTCGTCATCAAAAGTGTCACGCTTTTGCGGAGGCTCTGATTGGTCGAGACGGGATGGCGTCATGTATGTCTCGACCAATCACAGAGCACCACCACAGTATGCGCGAATGCGCGCCTTATATGGCCATATGCCAATGAATGTTCAATTACGAATAACTAATTAATCGCCATGAGAGCGACGAGAACAGTGCATGTATATATTTAGAATATTTATGGGATGTCACTCCTTTAATTTCTCAATAATCTTTTCGGTTAAAACATGGCTTTCCTGGGACAATTCCAGGGTTGGTGCACACACGAAAACACGTCAGTCATGCCGAATAGTAAGCTTTTTAACAAAGATCTAATATCCTACTTTCTAGCCCCTTCTATTAGAAGCCGTGTAGTGCTCAAAGAATTGTAGCTGATCATTATATTTAGCCATATACATTATGAGAACGTAGGAAACGCGACTGATGACGCCACAGTGATTTAAGAAACTTGTGCACCTTTCGAAAACCACGGCTCTCCGTTGCCCGCACTGCCATGTCTCCAGCCACTGCAATACCATCTCATTAAGAGGTCAGCTAGCGACACTTTTTACGGTTTCTTCAAGAAAGTATGATTGCAAGGCGATTCCTAAAGTATACTACCCAGTTCCCTGTGGAAGCCGAGAATATTTATTACTGTACACAACAACCTCCCAGCTCTTAATGAAACCCACAGGCCTTCCTTTAAAGCTAGTCTAGCCGCGCTTTCATAGCTGGCAGCTCCTCAAAGTGCGCCTGCGATTGTTCTGCTTCGACCACACATGGTGAGCAGAGTGGTTGATATATTTTGTCCCGCGACCACTCGGTCTTTCTTGTGTCCTTTTCTGAGATCTCTGAGGCACATGATACAGGTGGATATCGCGTCACAAGAGGTAGTGGTTGCAAATAAGGGCTGTGATACTGGTCTTTCCTGTGGTCGGCAAAGATGTGCGTCAATCTCACACGTAGGGCACTAGAATTAGTTTTTATTGACAGGTGTGGGTGGCAAGAGAAATATTGAATAAAGTACGTTGTTAGCAGGTCGAGCACCGAACACACGCAGCGATAGCAATGCCGTTCTACAGAATTTTCTTCATCTCTAGGGTCGTGGTGTCGCTTATGACGCTGCACGCCGCCAGTCACGCGTCCGCGCCTGCGCAGATCCGAGGACTGCGTCAGAGGTCTCGCATGTAATTAACAGAAGAGGTGTGCTACAAGATGCATAGGGCCGCGATATATGGCAAGACATTTCGATGATAGTCCGGTAGTATCTGAGGGAATCCGGGGCTACACTAGTGTGCCAGAGGGCAAGTGCTGTGTCATGCGTGGTGGTTGGTATGGTGAGAGTTCTGGTGGTACTATAGGCATCAATCAGTTCAGAGTGAACTGTCAATTTAGGGACAGTCTTTTGGGCAACTTCGAAAATAGGAATATACTCAGATGCGTTTGGTTGGTGAAGAGAATTGCGTCGAATAACAGACATTGGTGACGGCCGTAAAAACTACTAAGAAAGAGAAGCCGGTAGTGCACTGCGTAGCCGTTTTGTGAGTTGTTGGATGACACACAGAGCATATCGCCAAGGGTGCGGTTAAAACTTTCGGCGAGACCGTTAACCTGTGTATGAGCTGGACGATGAATTGTGTTGCATTTGCCGAGTATGGCTTACTAACATCAAAGAGGACGACGCATATTCGGTCACTCAAGTTTCACAAATATTCTTATGATGTTATGCGGAAAAGTAGTTAAAAAGAAAGAATACTGACTAAAATGAGATCTAATGGCGTTTGTTTCGGCAGAAAATCGCGCAGCGCACTTTCTTTTCCCCACAGGGAGCACCGTAACAACTTGTATCACCTTTCCAGCTGCCACACGCAGGAGTTATAACCGTTTGGCGTTGAATTTCTTTCACGGTGTGATACATAGAATGAAGCAGTTGCATGATGATCTTCTCTTATAAAGCAATCGTTCTTCTATCTCAACTGCAGGAGCCTCATTGCGTGGCATATGAGATGGTACTTTTGATGTATCTTTCGGTACTCGGACGGCGAGCTCACCGGCTGCTTCTGGGCTCGTTGCCGTACTACTCGACATGCAGATGTGCACAAAGCATGTTAGCCTAGATGTCTTCGGGATCGCATACTTAGCCACGCAGGTGGACGTAAACTTGTAAGAGCGGTAAAATAATGCACCTGCATTAGAAAGATCTCTTCGAAGAAAGACCGTCAAGGACGCCCGGTGCACGCGAGCAGATTTAGAGCTGAAGAAAAAAACTGATGGGAAGGCGATGTGAAAGCGCTTAACGTGAGTCGGACTAATTAAGCTTAATGAAAGGATTGTTTACCTTATATTAGTCAGGTGTTTAAGCAAACTGTGTCATAAATTCTTAAATTTCTTAAAAAAATTATTATGTATTTATTTGCTTACAAATAAAGGTCGCTTTGAGTGACCGACTGATTGATTCAAGAATTGATTGATTCAGTTACACAGGGAATTCGAAAGATACACAACGATATTTTCAGTAACCAATTGTCAGCCGCTTGGACATAATTTATTGCAAAACCTATTTTTAATGTGTTGATAATGGCTCAGACTCTAAAGTTTTTAACTAATCCAATGGCTAGCGCTAATGGAAAGTTCTAAGCCGTAGTCAAGATGCTGCCATATCAGTTTTTGAGATGAAGGAAAATTGATTTTCGTTTGGTTTCTTTATGTGGTTTAAGGTGCAAAACCGACCCGCTTTCTCAATCCCTGCATGCTTCAGGCCAGCATATAGGAAATAGTCAGGAGCTAAAAATAATCGTTGCCGGGAACGCCTGGAATTCGTACAGCGCCGGAGGCGTAGCGATAACTCGTACCCTGGGAAACTTTCAAAAATGAAAGCTAGCAGACTTTCAGTTGGGCCCCTATTTAGCTTCCACGGGTCGTATCTAGGACATATACGAAAATGATTCACTAAACCAAGCCGTGTATCCAGCCGTGTATCGCCGTTGTCAACCATTTGCTTCCGAGTATATGTCATCATCAACGAGGTTTTGACGAAATTCAATTTCGCTACACAGAAAAGAATCAAGCAAGCATATATCTTTCTCAAGCCGCGCCACAGATACACAACGGCGCGCTACAGTTGCAGGACGGAGCTCTCCACGCACACGGAGGGGAACAGGAATGCAAATATAACGTGCGACACCAGTTTCTACCTTGTAGCGAGAGCTACGTTCGGCCATGGCCTCCGAGATCACCCCCGCGCGCGTGCGCGCGGAGATGATCTCGAAGGCTGTGGAACAACTCTGGAATGTGTGATATGTGCCGCGGAAAGGAGGAGCAGGTGCAAGGGGAGTGACATCGAGCTTCGCTGCCGGCTGCGGCCGCTTCTCCGCGCGCGACGTGACGCCGATGTCAAGGGCTAGCTATGCGTTTAACTGCGCATGTGCAACTGCGTGTATAAACGGAGGCGAGACACGACGGCCGCAGCACGGTCGACTCGCATGAAGGAGAGTCGGGCGCCGCTGTTTAGCGGCGGTATTGACAGGAGAGATTCAAATGCTCGGATCCAGTAGTTGTCGCCTGGCAATTGACCATTCAGCAGAGAAAGAATGAATACCGAAAGGCCAAGCTAGCAGCAGAGATGTCTGAACATAGAGAACGTCTGACCAGGTGGAGACGCCAGGATGCAGAGCGTAACAGGCGGTGCATAGCAGCTCAGACGGAGTCTTCTGAAGATCAAGGGGAATCGACGACAGCGACAGAAGAGGATGTAAAGACCCGTTGTGTAACTTGGCTGCTGATGCCAGTTATCTTGAACCTAATAAGAAAGCCGGAGTCTGCATCTACGTGAGACAAGGTGTCGCTGCTGTCAGACATCTGCCTTCGATAGCAGTGAAGGGAAGTTTGCTGTATTAGACTTGTAGAAAGCGGCACTGTCATACAAGGAGTTTACGTGGCGCCGCAATCATCTGTCGAACATAGGTACGAATAATGTGGTTGTCACCTGTGTGCCAGTTTACGGCACGGTTTCAGAGTTGTGCGTGACCTTAGGGGACTTTAATAAGGAGGAGGACTCCTTTAGTCTTCATATGAAATAGAAATTTAATTTTAATTTGGCCTCAAATCTCAACGTCCCAAACACACACTGGAGGACTGCCTTTGACCTCATATGTCAAAAAGAAGCTGTACATTCTAAATTCTGCATACATTCAATCGAAAAAGTCGTGGGTTACTATTCTGATTACCGGGTTGCCTTTCTGTGCATGAAATAAAAGTGGTGCGACAACCAATGTCTCTTCATTGCTAAATGATGTAGGCTCAACAATAGACTCGGCAACATGCCGAAACCAGAACAGAGTAGCTCTCGCTACATATATCCTGGCGTAGCCAAGCTAAGACACTGCCAATGTTTTCTGCCTTGCATAGCGCTCCCTGTCAGAAGCAGCAGTGCCGCCTAGCGATGCTTTGAGGCTTTCAGTGCCCATAAGCCATCCCCAAAGGACTGGGCTAACCGGTTTGGTTGGTCGGTCGGTCGGTCGGTCGGTCGGTCGGTCGGTCGGTCGGTCGGTCGGTCGGTTGGTTGGTTGGTTGCTTGGTTGGTCGGTCGGTCGGTCGGTCGGTCGGTCGGCTGGTCGGTCGGTCGGCTGGTCGGTCGGTCGGTTGGTTGGTTGGTTGGTTGCTTGGTTGGTCGGTCGGTCGGTTGGTTGGTTGGTTGGTTGGTTGGTTGGTTGGTTGGTTGGTTGGTTGGTTGGTTGGTTAGTTAGTTGGTAAACATTTATTAAAACATTCAAGGGGCTGAAAACCTAGATCTTTGGGTCGGTCAAGACTCCTGGGAACCCGGCAGCCTCTAGAGCGAGGCCGATGAGCGCTCGTTGGTCGTCCAGGGTAGTGCTGCGTAGACGAACCTCCTAGGTATGTTTTGTGGGGGTTGGCGATTTTGTGGACAAGTCAAGACCATATGAAGGAGGTCTGCTGGGATATTGCAGTGTTTACACATTGACATACTATACCTTTCAGGAAATATATTATGGGATCTATTGGGAGGGGGAAAATATCCGTCTGCATATGGCTCCACATGACAGCCTCTGTCTGTAAGTTCTAAGTGCGGACCTGGTAGAGTGGCGAGAAAGATGATAGTGTTGGAGCAGGTCGCGTGAAGTGATTATGGTGCCCTG
Source organism: Amblyomma maculatum (assembly GCF_055883805.1). Lineage (NCBI taxonomy): Eukaryota > Metazoa > Arthropoda > Arachnida > Ixodida > Ixodidae > Amblyomma > Amblyomma maculatum. The sequence goes on along the minus strand of NC_139345.1, from coordinate 124,301,453 downwards.
CCTGACCAAGGCGGTCATATTGGGGGAAGGATGATGAGCTGCTCGGAAAGTGGGCCCTCCAGCTAGCTCTAGTTCTCCCTCATTATCCTTGAGACCCATGTGGGCCGGAGCCCATAGCAGGAGGGTCAGGTGTTTAGGATGATTTGATATTAGTACGCGAAACGGTTCGACTGAAATACGGCCATGAGTAAAATTAAAAACTGCGCGCTGTGAGTCAATTATGACTACTTTAGCTTTAGAATTGGAGAGTGCGAGAGCAATAGCTACTTCGTCCGCTGTAGTGATATGGAGGCATGAGGCAGGAACCATGAAGAGTCATGTTTCCATCTTTGGCAACTGATGTTGCAGCAGTCCGAGTAGGATGGTGTGACGCATCTGTGTAAAGCACGTCAAGTCGGCCAGCATATATCTGCTGGGGTGACGCGGCCCGAGCTTCTCTGCGGTCTTGATGATGAGTTGGATGCATGTTGCGGGGGAGAGGAAGAGTCGATGTTAGTCCTGATTGCAGGTGGGAGATTGACCACTGAGGATGGCGGAAGGAGGTGAGTGATGCGAAGTTGTTCGAGGATAGAGCGGCCTGCGGAAGTTAGTGAGAGGCGTTAGGGCTGGGTTAGGAGGGTCACCTCAATGAGCTCGTTAACCCTGTTGGAGACACCAAGGGCGAGAGCTTGTCTTTGGGAGTAGAGAGAAGAAGACCAAGGGCTGTTTTGATGCCGCTGCGGATAATGCAATCCAGGCGGTGCTTCTCCGTGAGCGTGAGCGTGAGACGTAAATATGGCGCAGTGTAAGCAATATGGCTTACGAGAAATGATTGAAGGAGATGAAGGAGATTGGCCTCATTCATGCCTGCCCGCTTGTTCGTAACGCGTCGTATGAGACGGGCTGTGGCTAACCTGGCGCTGGCTTTGACGTTCTTCGAGACACAGCTCCGCATCAGTCTCCCCTCGGGACAGATCCGGGAAGCAAATAAGATCAGAGTCCCTGGCCTCTTCATGCCCCATCAACGCAGGGTCGACACCAACCTGGCCAAACTACGCACGATGGGAGACTAGGTAGACCGTATGGTCCGTCGGGTCTCCAACAAGCCGGATGAATTACGTAGCAAAGGATGCACTGCGGCTTACGCATGCTTTCGTAACGAGCAGAATTGTCTACTTGACCCCCTGCTTCTACCTGCGCAAACACGATAATGACCAACTAGAGGCCATTCACCATAAAAGTCATCAAGCTGGCTCCGGAATTTTCGGTCAGCACGTCCAAACAGAAACTTCTGGCTCTGGGCGTGGTGAACACCTTCAGGGAGCTTCGAGAAGCCCGCGTCCGGTCACTGCCTCTTGAACCGGCTACACATCAAACACGGAAACATAAAATTGAGGAAAGTATGAGAGTGCCAGAACCCCGGAGACACGCCCTCAGGGTTCGACCCCTTCCCTGCAACATGTCCAAAGAAGACCATAGCGGCTGTCGTTCGACAATGGGGCGCGCGATGTATCATATGCAGCCCCAATGCTCTGGCTTTTGCATTTGTGCACCGATGCATGTGACCGGAAGCTGTAAACTGAAACCAGAAGTTCACTTGCGGCCATGATAGGAAGCTGAGGACAGAAACCAGAAGTTGGCTGGCACCCATCGTGGCTCCCAATTACATGGTTAACCGTAAGGGATGACGGGTTAGACCCCGACCGATGGCGGCAGCGTTTCGATGTAGGCGAAACGAAGAGGCGTCCGTGTGCTGAGCAAATGTCAGTGCACGCTAATGCTCCTCAGATGGTCGTTACTTCATAGTCCTCCACTGTGGTACTCCTTTCTTTCGTTCCAATTTCACTGCCACCTTGCTCCCTCCCTCTACGACGCGGTTCAGGTGACCACAGAACAAGTTTAAATGATACTGCGCCTTTCCTTTGCTGTGAGCCGATTATTATGTTATTATAACCGTAAAGAAAGTAAGGTGGGAATGAAAGCGGAAAGACGAAGGGGTGAAGTAGTGGACGTCTCCGAAGTAATTTCGGCCATCTGGGGTTTTTTAGCGTTCACTGATATCGCATGACGTCCGTGTGTTGTGCTATGTCAGTGCACGTTAAAGATTCCCAGCCGGTCGAAATTACTCCGGAGCCCTCCAGTACGGCGCCCCTTTCGCTTTCCGCTTTCATTCCCACTTTCCTTCCTACCATACGGCCGGGGTGATGCAGTGGTAAGACGCCCGACTACTGTGCCGGAGTACCCGTATTCGAACCCGACCTCGGCGGCAGCGCTTCTATGGCGGCGAAACGAAGAGGCGTCCGTGTGCTGTGCGATGTCAGCGCACGTTAAAGATCCCCAGGTGTTGACATTACTCCGCAGCCCTCCACTACGGCTCCTCTGTCTCTCTTTCCACTTTAACTCCCACCTTACACCCTTACACCCGGGTTCGAACCCAAGAATGCAGAACAGTAGTCGGATGTCTTACCACTGTACCACCCCGGCGGGGCACAAAGAGTGCATACACCTAAATTTTTGTTATTCTTGCGGCTGATGGAAGAAGGAAAAAAATGCACGAGCCTGCAACTGGTTCTGTAGCTGAGTTACCTCCGCTGCCTTGTGCAGACAGAAGAGAAAACAGAAAAGAAAATTAAAAAAGAAACCCTGAATACTGCATTGCATTCCAACTGTTGTTGTTGCGGCTGTAGGAAGAAGGAAAAGAAAATGCACTGGACTGCTACTGGCTCTGTAGCTGAGCCACCTCTACAGCCTCGTGCGGACAGAAGAGAAAATAGAGAAGAAAGGAAAAAATTGCCGACGATTACGTTACTTCATAATGCGAAATTTGAGCTCAGCACATTAGGTGTTTCAGCTTTCCGATACATTGAGACAAAGAATTCGAACAAGACATGCGTGTACAATCGCAGACAACTTTTAATTTTCACACATATTCTTTCAACACTCCACTAATAGTTCTTGACTGTCATGAAGGAAGCTTTGTGGATCGAGAGGTTGCGGGATGCGGCGCGTGAGCCCATAGGAACGTTGCGCGGCGAAGAGATGCAGCGACTGACTGATTCCGCTGATGCCGCTAGCGAGTCAAGTAAACGTGGCTCTGCGTTTCGGCTTGTTATCCATGCACCATGATCTGCTGACACCGAGCCGGTGGTGGTGGTGAAAACATTTATTATATTACAGAGAGGTATATATACTAGAGCCCTTATACATAGCATTCATTGATTACGAAAAAGCATTTGACTCAGTTGAAACCTCGGCGGTGATGCAGGTATTGCGAAATCAGGGGGTAGACGAGCCGTACGTGAAAGTGCTGGAAGATATCTATAGTGGCTGCACAGCAACCATAGTTCTGCATAAAGAAAGTAACAAAATTCCCATAAAGAAAGGTGTTAGGCAAGGAGACACAATCTCCCCAGTACTATTCACAGCTTGCTTAGAGGAAGTATTCAGAGACTTGGAATGGGAGCAGTTAGGGATAAGGGTAGATGGAGAATACCTCAGTAATCTGCGATTTGCTGATGACATTGCCTTGCTAAGCAACTCGGGAGATGAACTGCAAATAATAATTGATGACCTAGACAGGAAAAGTAGAAAGGTAGGCTTGAAAATCAATATGCAGAAGACTAAGGTAATGTTCAACAGCCTCTGGAAGGAACAGGAGTTTACATTAGGTAGCGAAATACTGGAAGTAGTAGGCGAATATATCTACTTAGGACAGGTAGTAACCGCAGATCCGGACCATGAAAAGGAAATATCAAGAAGAGTAAGATTGGGATGGAGCGCATTTGGCAAGCACTCGCAGATTATGACTAGCAGCTTACCGGTATCGCTCAAGAGGAAAGTATACAACAGTTGCATCTTGCCTGTACTCACCTATGGGGCTGAAACGTGGAGGCTAACTAAGAGAGTTCTACTTAAGTTGAGGACAACCCAGAGGGCTATGGAACGAAAAATGGTAGGGGTAACATTAAGAGATAGAAAGCGTGCAGAGTGGGTCAGAAAAATAACTCAAGTTACCGACATTCTAGTGGAAATTAAGAAGAAGAAATGGACATGGGCAGGACATGTAGTGCGAAGTGAGGATAACCGATGGTCGCTGAGGGTAACAAACTGGATTCCAAGGGAAGGAAAGCGTAGCAGGGGGCGGCAGAAAGTTAGGTGGGCGGATGAGATTAAGAAGTTCGCAGGGGTCAAGTGGATGCAGCTAGCACAGAACCGGGTTAAGTGGAGAGATATGGGAGAGGCCTTCGCCCTGCAGTGGGTATAATCAGGCTGATGATTATGATGATGATATATACTAGGTTGGATGCCTAGACAGGCACTCCATTGGCGTTTGCCGCAGCCCGGGCGCGCTGCGTTAACATGTTTTGGGCCTCTAGGGTGCAGCAGCCGGCCAGAGTCGCCTCCCAGTTCTCTCGGGTGGGGTTAGGGATACGGGGCAAAGATGGGTTTTTCTGGCAGGCCCATAACATGTGGTAGGTGTCAGACACCTCCCCACAGTGCGAGCACAGCCCGTCGAATTGTGCATCAAAATGTTTTAAAGTAGCCGGGCGCAACATTGCATTGGTGAGCAGGCGCACGAGCACCCGCTCGTTAGCCTCCCCAGCCTTTTGCACGAGGTGGGAAGAGTTTGGTGCTTGGATCTGTAATATTCACATATTTCTTTAAATTTGTAAACTGGGCTGAAATGCCCGGGGAGGGAGCGCGTGGGCGGCGGCGTCGGCTGCCTCATTCCCTTGGAGCCCAAACGAGAGATCGGTACGCGGGATCCGAATTCGACTACAATTTCGGTAGATGCGGTAAGCTAGGGGAGCAGTCCACACTTGCTGGACGTTCCGACAAGCCCCTCGCGAGTCGGTTATTATGTACTTGGAGGAGTCAGAGGCTCCGAGGGCGATGGCAACCTCTTCTGCGTGGGTTGGTGACTGGGCCTTGAACGTAAGGCCATCTACTGTTTAGGGCGTCCGTCTCGGCTGCGGGAGGTGGTTCGTTCGAAACCCGCCGCCGGACACCCACCGGTAAAAAGGACCTCGACCGTCTGAAGTCCGCAATCTCACGGATCGAGGCAACACGGAACTCCGTGAACGTCCGAATCCCCAAGCAGCGGAATCCGCACGTACGACTGACTGGGGTTGACCCCGATATAAGGCCAGAGGAGCTCATCGCGGCACTCAATCATCGGAACCACGCTCTTCATCCGGACCCTTCTTCCTGTAAGGTCAGGCTCTCTTTTGCACAGCGCTCCGGACAGTTTGTTCATGTTATTGAAACTTACCACCCGCTATTGCCCGCCTCTGTGCGGCGAGTCGTGTAACCATCGGTTGGACTTCCGTCGAGGTCCATGAGGACCTGCACGTTCCCCTGTGCACTTTTTGTGCGCAGTATGGCCACGTTTTGAAGAAGCGCAAGCTCAAGAATGATCCTTCGAAGGCGTGTTGTACCCGTTGTGCGGGGTCACGCTCTGGCGGCTTGCCCTCGCTCCGTCCGGGAACCCAACATTAAGTGTGCCCCTGTGCTGCCGTTGGTCGCCCGTCCAATCATCATGCAAGACATAAGACGTGCTCTATTTTGCACGAACGTTCGGACAAAATCCGCGCTCGAACTCAGTATCGGCCATAGCAGTCAGGTGGCCTCGCGTCCCTTGCCCGTTGGCACCCCACACCGTAGCCCAAACATCGAACACATAGAAATCTGGCAATGGAACTGTAGGGGTTTCAGACGAAAACAGGGTTTGCTGAAACAATATCTCTGCACCACCCTCATCAGACCTGACAATCTGTTTGCAAGAGGTAGGAGCCGACAGGTCACCGACGCTAGACGGCTACTACACGGTCCGCCAACCCCACATGCCGTCGGTTGCAATCCTCGTCGCAAACGCCATTACTGTAATCGAGCACTCTTTATCCGAACCGGACGTTGAGCACTTAGCGATAGAAATAGTGCCTAACAAACGAGGCCGAAAGAGTACATTCGTCATCAATATGTAAAAGCCGCCACGACCTGCAAAGGCCGACTTCACCAACCTCTTTTCCGAAGCCACCCACCTGGCGCAAGCAAATCAGCTTATCGTGGTCGGCGACATCAACGCGCCCCACGGGGACGGTGGGTACCAGTAAAACTCAGCCAGAGGAGGGACAGTTGCGCGAGCAATAGAAGCCCTCGGCTTTGAACTCCTCACCGACCCTCTATATCCGACAAGGGAAGGCAACAGCGTCACCCGTGACTCCTGCTCGGACCTCACCATGATCAAGAACGTTGCTGAGGCTACATGGACGAACCGAGAAGAAACCCTGGGAAGTGACCACTGCATACTAAGCGCATCCATATCATCTACCAAAATCCGAAGGGATCTGGGCGCTGCCCACATCACCGATTTATCCAAATTCCGCAACGCATACGTCCCATCCGGTCCAATCCGTTACATACAGGACTGGAGCGAAGACATCAGACAAGCACACAAGCAAGCCACTGAAATAATACAACACACAGTGGAAGCCCCGGAGGTAGACCGCCATCTTCTCAAGCTATGGCAGAAGCGCAGCCACCTTGTGAGGCGGTGGAAAAGACAGCGCCTAAATAGACTTCTCCGTCTGCGGATTGCACAGCTCACGGAGGAAGCCCAGACATACGCCACCAACCTAGCACAACAAAATTGGCAACAGTTTTGCGAGTCATTGAGAGGAACGCTGGGAACGTCCGTACTTGGACAATCCTGCGGAACCTCATTGACCCCTCTAAATCAAAATCCGCATCTACACGGACCCTGAAGCGTATTGCTCACCTTTTTCCAGGGGACGACGCGACGTGGCTTCAGGCTCTTAAGAACAAATATATCGGCACAAGCCCAGCTCCACCTTGCTCTTTGACCTACCAGGGCGAGAAAAATCCGGCACTCGATGCTCTCATTTCTGAAGCCGAGGTGTATGCTGCAGTTTGATCATGCATCCGCAACACGGCGGCGGGAACGGACAAGATCACCAACGCCATGATCCGCAACTTCAGCAAGGTACAAATCAGCGACCTCACCAAGTATCTGAACGACTCGCTGCGGGAGAAGAATGAAATTCCCTCTGAGTAGAAGCGCTCGGAGATAATCGTAATTCCGAAACCGGGCAAGAAGCCGGCGGTCGAAACGCTACGACTGATATCACTCACCTCGTGCCTGGGCAAGCTCTACGAGCGAGTCATCCAGACGGGACTTCAACACTACATAAAAGATAACGGCCTCTTCCATCCCTCCAAGATCGCCTTCAGATCGGGCCTGTCCACTCAAGACGCTTTTCTTCTCCTCAAGGAGGAGGTACTTTCTAACATTCCGAGAGGAGGCGAGCACCTCATTATGGCGCTAGATCTAAAAGGCGCGTTTGATAACGTGTCTCACGAGGCAATCCTATCCGAGCTCAATAACCTAAACTGCGGCGAACGCACCTTCCGATACGTCAAGAATTTTTGGTCCAACCGAACGGCAACGATAGAATGGGTGACATGAGATCGGACCTTCAAGACATGCCAAACAAGGGCACGCCACAGGGATCGGTCATCTCCCCGCTCCTCTTCAACATCGTCATGATTAAAATCGCAAGGGCTTTGCAACAGGTTCCGAACATTGGATACACCCTGTATGCTGATGACATTACGATCTGGACAACCACCGGCTCTCTAGGCCAGAAAGAAGAAACACTTCAGCAGCCGCAACCTGCGTGGAAACAAAGGCCTTTCGATGCGGGCTCCAATGCTCCCCAGATAAATCTGAAGTCATCCGCATACGTGGGTACCACTATACATCATCAGACAATCTTAGCATCCTCCTGCATAGGGTCCCAATCCGGGAGGTGCCACTCATACGAATCCTGGGTCTCTGGCTCCAAAGCAATAGAAAAGTAGACCACGTGCTCCACCTCCTCAAGAATACAACACAGCAGATCTCTAAAATGATCCGCCGGGTGGCCAGAAACAGAAAAGGCATGCGGGAAGAAGACACGATCCGTCTGGTGCAGGCGCTGGTCATCAGTTGCCTCTCCTATGGACTACCTTACCTCACTCTGCTTCGAAGAGATATCAACAAAGTAAACGCAACGATACGTGCAGCTTACAGGAACGAGTTAGGCCTCCCTCCATGCACCTCCAACGTCAAATTGGAAGCTCTTGGACTACACAACACATTTGAAGAAATTCAAGAGACTGTCCTCCTGTCCCAAAGGGAACGCCTTCTGTCAACTGAGACAGGCCGGCTCATTCTCGAGCGCGTTGGCTATCCTTCGGACATACAAGCTATACAGTTAACGACTAACATTCCTGTTCCGTACCGGGCAAGAGTATATGTGTCCTCGCTCCCAAAGAACATGTCTCCAGTCCACAACGAAGGCAGAAGACACGCCCTAGTGAATTATCTTAAGCGTGAAGTGGAGCGCAGTCCGAGAACTGTCTACGGGGATGCCGCTTTATACGAACATGCATCGAACGCAGCAGCAGCCGTGGTGGTGGGCTCTTCATACACAGACGTCTCCAGCATGTCCATCCCGCACTGTACTATCACAGAAGCGGAAGTGGCGGCGATCGTGCTGGCTATTACCTACGGAGACGCGACCAATCGAGAGCTTCACGTAATCACCGACTCCCAAGCGGCGTGTCGGCTCCTTCTTGCAGGCAGAATACCTACAAAATTAGCTCGCTTCACAACTAACCCATTGGCTACAAACTCACAGCTCAAACATCAGACCACTTGGGTTCCGGGGCACTCTGGATTGGAAGGTAATGAGGCCGTGGATAGGCTAGCTCGAAGTCACACAAACCGAGCGGCCACCAATCCCGATCTCACAACCAGCATTCCTGTCCCAGCTACTTACGGTGCGCGACTTAAGTACCTACGAGAACAACGTAGGATTTATCTTCCTCCACACAAGGGTCTAAATGCACAAGAAACGCGGAAATGGAGACAGCTCCAAACCAACACTTACCCCAACCTACATCAATACAACATAATGTTCCCAGAACACTACACAGACATACGCCCTTGGTGCAACGACCAGCCCACCGCCTACCACGTCACATGGGGGTGCACAGGCCCCAAACCTCCACACATAAACATGCACCACTCGAAGGCGCAGTGGGAAGCCACTCTGCAATGCTATGATCTAGAGACCCAGCGTAGGCTGGTAACTCAGGCAAGAGCGGCAGCCCAGGCCACTGGGGTCTTGAAATGAAGACTCCACTCACTGCCCCCCCCCCTTTTTTTTCTTCTTTTTTATTTTTATTTTTCTTTTTGAAATAAAGTTTTCTCTCTCTCTCTCTACTGTTTTGCCGCTGTGGATGACCGCGGCTGTGTACTAACCCCTAGGGTTCGGGCCGGAGACGTCCACGTAGAAAAACTCCTGGTTTGCTTCCATAATGGAGGTCCAAGGCTTCCGCCCGCGCCAAGCGCCGACCAATATGGTCCTCTTTGGACATGTTGGCGGGGAGAGGCCGCACATGGAGGGCGCGTCTCCTTTTTTCGGGAATGTGACATCCATGTTAGATGTGAAGTCAGGCAAGAAGACAGCGATCCGACTCTATGTTTGTCAGACGCGTGTACTAATTGGTGAGGGGGGCCTCCCGAAGCTCCTTGAAGGTATTCACCACACCCAGCGCCATGAGACGGCTGGTACAGGTGGAGACCGGAAGGTCCAGTGCTCGTTTCATGATTTCGCGGAGGATAACTTCAAGAGTATCCTCCTCCTGTTTCCGCAGGTGGAGGTAGGGAGTCGAATACAACATAGGACTGGTAACGAATGCATTCGCCAGCCGCAAGGTGTCCTTGCATCGGAACCCACCGCGCTTGTTGGAAATCCTTGTTGGAACCAGGTGGACCATGCGGTCCACCTGGTCCGCCACCTGCCGGAGCTTGAGAGTTTTGTGTCGCATCGTCGCTGGTTGTGTATAAAGAGTCCAAGAACTCTGATTTCCTTAGATTCTTGAATGGGACTGCTTTGCAAGGAGAGATTGATTTGAGTCGGAGCATGAGCGCGAGGGGCGCAGATGCACGAATTAAGATTTCTGCGGTGAGCATTGTAGACCACAGCCGCGGGCATAGCGTTCCACTATGCTAGCAGCCGTTTTCAGGCTGGTCTCCATGTGCCCCAGACGCCCTTGCGTGGCCAAAAGAGTGATGTCGTCGGTGTACAGCGCGTGCTGCACCCCTTCGACCGCACCCAACAGAGCAGGTAAGCACATCATTGCAGCGTTGAATAGCAGAGGGGACAGCGCTGCGCCTTGCGGAGTGCCCCTCGTGCGGAGCAAAAAAGGTCCGTGTTCTTGATCCTGTATTCGGATATAAGAGTCTGTCTGTGAGAAATTGTTTGATGTAGTTGAAAGTGTTCGTACCACAATGCGTTTGACTCAAGTGCGTGAGTATGACCTCGTGTGTTACATTGTCGAACGCCCCTTTGAGATCCAGGGCGAGACGATTTTGTCGTCTCTTGTGCATGTGATGGGGTTAAGTATTTGACGGACGAGTTGGAGCAGGACATTCTGTGCGGATCTGTGTGGGCGAAATCCGAACATGGTGTCCGCGAAAGTGTTGTGTGTGGCACAGAGCTAGAAAAGAGTTCGTGAAGTAGCAATGGCCGGTAATTCTTGGTTCTGCATTGCGTTTACCTCAGCTGCGGCTCTGTCTCACGTCCCTAGCATGAGCTAATTCTGCACTTCCGAGTCGGCTAGAATGTTCTCCCACTGCTCAGGATCGGGGCTATCTATTTTAGGCATTATAGGGCTAGACCTGCCTCTCCATGTCATGTGGTACTATGTAGTAGTGTCTGCGCACCAGATACATTCGCTTTTGTATTGTATGGGCCATGTCTTCTGGTATAAAGATCTGTTCGGATATGTGTTTGTAGGCGCCTAAGTGTAGTGACCATCTAGGCATAACCTGGAAGTGCGTACATTCTACGCATCTACCTACATCGATGGAATGTTTCCCCGCGTGTTTCTGGTGCTGTGAGAGGCTCTACCAATGGCCTCGCCACAGGTTTACGGAAACCTTAGACTACGGCGTATATTATACTGCTGTCCTCCACCCCAGCGCTGGGGACTCAAAATATTGTGTGGGGGCTATTAGGACATGCTCCTTCTGGCCGGCTGGCCAGGAACTTTTTTGCTATGAGACTAACCCTGTTGTATTGGAAGTCTCGAAAGGCGGCGTGTGAGTTTGAAACTATCAGTGATTTTCTGCCTGTGTACCTCGCTGCTTCGACGTACATCACAAGCTGTTTTCTGTTCAGGTGCTTGTCCAGAGTTTTGGCTCTGGCATTCCTCCTGCTACTGGTTTACATTTATATCCCTGGTAGCGATATGACCACGAAAGTGCTTCCAATTTCTGGTGCGATGTTTGTGGTTTGTGCCGTAGGTCATCTACATTGGGATATATGTCTTCCGATCTGGGAGTCGAGAATAGCTTCGCTATGTTCTTCGAAGGTGTGGTGGATTCCCAGATCGTCAAACTTGCAGGCGTATGGCGGCAACCCCAGAGCTGGTTTGTATGCCTCCCTGATTAGCGTGTTTATCCTCTTCCTTCCAATCTTGAATGTTTTATGATATGAACTACTAGAGTTGCTATTTCGGTTTATTTCGCGTAATTTTGCTATTTCGTAATTTGTATCTTTTTCTCGGATGTAGAAATTGCGATCGTACGTAGTTTATCGATCGCCCTTTAAACATGTTTAGTCTATCTCCTAGCTATCAGGAGGGTTTCTGTATATCCTCATTTACTAGTGTTACATGTTTCGACATCATCTTAAAACGCATTTAATGTTTGCTACCTGGCGCAATATTGTTTTTCATATTGCATTTTTTTAGCTTTAGATGCTGCCAGAGGAGCAGCGACGTCAGTGAATGCGCTTCAGACTTAACGTTTTGCATATGTAAACACTCAACGACTCGCCCCCTTTTATGTGACTATTAGTGTATATTTCGGCGGTCAGCGATGTCTTTCAGTTATATTCGAGCATGTTTTTGTTCTCGCTAGCGAAACGCTCGGTTATTTTATCCACTTTCAATGTGAATACGCTTATTCAGTCTCAGATATGAAGATACACCACGAACTCCGACGAGCTGCATCGATTGTTGCATGTAATAAACGCATACGCTAGCGTTGAAGAACGGGCAAAAGCGATGCGATGCGCGTATACAGTTGGAAAGTACACTGCGCTGGCTACATAGCGTCGAGGTAATTGTGAAAAGCGCGTACCGCACCTATACAGAAAAGTTGTAATGTATATTGTGTATGCTTTCATGCTTACTTACTGTGCTGGCATGCTTCAGGATAGTCATTCTGATGGAATCTCATTGATTGTTCCACGGTTCGAGTTGCTTAGAGGATATACTCTATCTGGTATGAATTCCATTTGCCTGGTTTGAGGTCCGGTGTACGAGCTTCATACCGTCCAGTTTAAGATCCCTACCGGACATAAACTATCCGGTAATAGCTCCAACCGGAACAGTCCATCCGGTTCAAGATCCATAACGGACACGGTCTATCCGGTTCTAGCGTTATATCGGTCCGGTATAAACCTGCTTACACCGGTATAAGATTTATAATGGACCATGCAGGTCAGGTAAAAACTAATTTGGTGCGATACGGGAGGTAGGGTTGGAGAATGCTAGTACGCTATTACTTCAAAACCCGAAGAGTTTTCGTTACGAAGGTTACCGTCCTAACTGCATACGCACTACTACTTATAGACCATTTTTATGTGCACAGCGCTGCCAAATTGCCGCTGGGCTGTGGAACCAGCCAGCGAGAGGAGCTGTTGGAGGAGATGTTGCTCTCTTCCTTGGGGTCGATACCATAATGTAATGTCTGCCGCAATCACTGCAGCAAAGCTTAAAATCTTTATTTTTGATGAAAGTAAAACGCTTTTTCTTGGGTAATGAGTAAACTTGAACCCTTATGTGCAATTTATAAACGTACGCGAGATATGAGTAATGGGGGATCAAATAAATGCAGTGCTCTTTAGTCCTAGACAATTTAGCCGTTCACTGCAACGTTGCCCATTAGACCATATCTAGCTAATTGTAGGGCTGTGCAGACACAAAAGCGGTCTCCAAGAGGCGACCCTACAAGGTTATTCCATTCCAAGCCGTGCTAACCACCCTTCGGTGTGATGATGGTAGATATCACACTTTTTACGTGCGGTTTTGTGATGTACCCGGAGTTTTGTAAGAAATGAATATGTTGTTCAGCCTGAGCGAACACAGCATTGTTGTGGCCTATGTATTATTTAGCAGCGCACCTGCATTGCTAAAGCCCAGTAGGGAAGTGTATGTTTATAACAAGGCGATTATGATGCGATGAAGGTACCTAATTTACTCATTTGACAATTTGTCTGACGAATTAAACACCAGTCCCTTATGCCACGTACTCAAGACAAACCTCCTGTAACTCCTGTGGCTACGCATGGTTGAAAAGTGGTGGTTTACCTCAGAACTACAGTCGTTGGTCAGCCAGCAACGTCTCCTCCCCAAAAAGATAAAAACTTACAATTAACCAGCACATTGCATTCGGCTAAATATTTTGAAACGAGATTTTAAAGTTCAAGCTGGCTACTTGGCCAAATGGCAATGCTGCTTTAATAATCTGGTTTATAAGAAAGCATCAGACTTGAAAGTATTTTGTAAATACATTCTTACGAATGGTACGGAAAATCACTCTATTTCAGCGCTAAAAAATAATTTCGAGATAGTGTATGAAGAGCATGAAAAAGCAGAATTATTTAGCCGCAATTTTTTTGATAAATGCACTCTATCCAATTATCACTGTTTTGATGGCCTTCAAGGAGAAATTGACCGTATGCCTGCTGTCATATTTAGCGTGCAAGGTATACATAAAGTGCTGACTAATCACTACATATCTAAAGTATGTGGTCCATATGATATTCCTGAAGCAATAATTAAGAACTGCTCAGGAACGAATTCAGGGAGTGTATTTTGCACAATTATTTGAAAAATTCTGATTAAGAAAGAGCTAGCAAAGGAAAGGAAGTTAGTGCGTGTCGTGCGATTACATGATTGTATTACATAGTTCTATAAGGACATATTTAAACAAGTATAACCTTGTTAAATGATGTCATCGTGGCTTCCGTAACGGTTCTTTTTGTGCAACACAGTTGGTCTGGGTCGTCCATGATGTAGTGTTGACAGTAAAGAAATACAACTCATAACTGATTTATCTTTTCAGATTTTAACAAGCAATTCGATATAGTTTCGAAATACTATTCTTGTTTCGGAATTCCGCAGCTATAGCCTGGACGAATACTTGCTACTACGATGGCAATGCGGGGTTTTCAATGGTGCTTCTTCTTGGCATGTCTTAACAACTTCTAGGGAGTTAAATGGCTCAGTGTTGGGTCCGGTTTTGTGTTTTTAGGTGTACATGACATAAATTGAGGTATATGTTCATCATTTCGCATGTTTTCTGATGATTGGATTCTCTTTAAAGTTATAAGCAATATTATTAATCTTGATTTCTTCCAGAGTTACCAAGTTAACATTGCAGCATGGTGTACAAATTGGGAAATGCTCCTTGTATCAAAAAGGTCTATACATGCGAGATTTACCAGAAAAAAACCACCAGCCACGTGAATAAATATTTAACGAAGCCCCACTTTCCAACGCCCCGAAAATACAATATTTAGCTATGCTATCCACATTAAAACCGCACGAAAAAGACGGAGACGGAACAAGCGCAACAACGCGAACTGTTTTATAATGGAAAGCGGAAACCAACTTTCTCTGCTTTCTGCAGTTCTTTTATGTATACTTCTGACCTAATATATCCGATGAAATGTACATGTCAGTCATATTGCAAATAAAGCCGCATCTATTCTAGGCATTTTGCGCCACTACTCCAGCTGCTTACCTTGCAATCATAAACAGCAGTTTTATTTCACGTACGTCCGCTCATTCGTTGAACAAGGTTCCATGTGCTGGGATCCTTATGATGCAAATTATATCTACCAACTTCAGAAAGTGCGATACTAGGCGGTTCGTTTTGTTTTTGGGAATCATGCTAGCAAAATTAAGCATGACCAGAATGAAACATGATCTTCTGCGGAGAAGAATTGATAAACCACCGAGAAGACATCCCCCTTAAACTATTCCACAGTCTATGCTATTCACACACTGGTATAGACCACGAAAAATGCATGCAGCCTCCTTCCTGTGCTTCTAGAAGGAGAGACCACGAGTAAATAGAGCTTTTTTTTTAGCAGGAACCTCTTTTGTTATATCGTTGCTTTAATTTTGCTTGGTGTGTGTGTGTGTGTGTGTGTGTGTGTGTGTGTGTGTGTGTGTGTGTGTGTGTGTGTGTGTGTGTGTGTGTGTGTGTGTGTGTGTGTGTGTGTGTGTGTGTGTGTGTGTGTGTGTGTGTGTGTGTGTGTGTGTGTGTGTGTGTGTGTGTGTGTGTGTGTGTGTGTGTGTGTGTGTGTATGTGTGTGTGTGTGTGTGTGTGTGTGTGTGCGTGCGTGCGTGCGCGCGTGCGTGCGTGTGTGCGTGCGTGTGCAAACGGTCTGCAAATGGAACGCATTGCCGCGTGAAGTTCCTGCTATTGAAAATAGCGGCACTTTTTTCGACACTTTGGCTGCATCTCAAGCTTTATGAAATTTTGTGATTTTTTTATGTGCATTATTTACGAAGTTGTTTTTACTTTTTTAGCTCCGCTGCAATGTTGTAAGGCGATGCAGGCATATAAATAAAATAAATAAGAATTTGCAACTACCCGCCAAACTGGGAGTGAGAGAGATTTTAGCGGCAGATGGCGCGGAAATATACCTGTCATCATCATCATCGTCACACAAACATTTATGGCGATTAATTAGAGTCTTTTATTAAAAACAAAGCAAACAAATCAATGCTATATTTAATGCCTGTTTTAAACCCCAAATTTTGGCAACGTTCGCGATTATACGCATAGTGAGATTACCTGCGCTGCTTCGTTTTATATAGCCGCTAGATAGGCAATATGGCTGAGCCGCGAGTGCCTAGCCAGCCTTAGAATAGTTTAGCTGTAGTGCCTAGTTTAGCTATCGCCGTTGATGAAATTTGTTTAAACTGTCGAAACAGTAACATGTACGTCGGTCCTGGCATGGTCCTCGTTATTGGCCTCAGTGTTTTAGGACATCATCCCGGTATTCGTTAAGTAACGGCGATCGCAAACTCCGGGTGATGCTTACGTATTTTTATTTCTTCGGTTACGTCGCGATTATTCAGGGGCGTTTTCCAAAGGGCGCGCTTTCAGTTCTTTCTGCGTTTTCCTTTTATAGTTATTTCCATTTCCGTTGTCCTATTTGAATATCCCTAGACATACGCAAACACGTAGCAGCTTTCTCGCAGTGTAAATTTATTGCTGTTCTTCCTATGCGTGCTTAGTGTTCCGTAACGACATGTAGCTGTATTATTTAAAACGCGACCGTACTGTACTTGTTATCTACTTTGTCGGCGGTATATGTGACCATATGTTGATCGTGCTCTCAGTGGCATTGTTTCGCAGTGGGTTAAACTTTGCCGTTAGCAACGCTTCTCAGGATGCATCTGATAGTTTCTGCCTTTCGTGCAGATTAGTGAGCTTTCTGAGTGATCTCGGAGTCTGAAAATGCAATCTACTATGGCGCCGGCACAGGTTGAGGGTACTTTTTTATTGGCTCGTCTTCATAAACTGTCCCCTGTTTCGTTGTGATGCATAGCGGTATAAGTTAACGCCCAGAAAAGGTGAAAGCAAGTTAATCCTCGGTCATAATTTAGCACTTCAGCAATGACAACGAAGCGCGAAAAAAAAAAATTCAATGAAATGCCTTGGTAGAAGAATGGACGCGCCTAATAGCCTCCGCGATAGAATTGGAATTTTATTTGAGCCCACTGTCTGAGTTACTCGAATCTGCAGACGAGGCCAGGCAGGAGTGTTTAATGTCCATAGCCCCTGTAGGAGGGTTCCCTCGTTCAGACGAGCAGTTCCCAAATCTTCATAACAGTGTGCTAGAGGATAGATGCAGTAGCTCGCATTCTTCCTAAATAGGTTCATGTCCATAACTGACACTAGTGCCTATGACATTTTTGCTGGAGAAAATGGGACTGACACCTACGAGTGTTTGAATGATGCAGGCCATGAAAAGTGTGCATAGGAGAGACTAAGAAGTTGCTTATTTTGTGGTAAAATGGTAGCTTGTAGCATCGCTTATCATCCTCGACTATTCCGTTCTGATGAGCTACAATGCGTATAATTTTATTTCCATTCCAGGCGATATTTTGTTGTATGCTTGCTTGAACAAGGTTATTGTGTTCGATCAGAACTTTCTCCTCCAGCTGAAACTTTCCCAGAATGGAAAAAGCCGCTCGAGCAGCTGATCATCTAGATTCATTAACGCATGATTTCGTTCTATCAACGGTAGGGTCCTCTGAGCGGCGTCAACTGGTGACAAATAGCAGAAATATTGTTCAAACGAAGACAAGCGCAAATGAAGCCCACTGCTCTCGTCGTTTCTGTAGCGCAAGAGATTTATGCGGCATTTTCGAATGCCAAAACCGCGGTTCCAATCCACTTCGTCCCATGATTTTTATTGCGAAAGCGATACTACTCTAGGTTTCGAGCTTTGATCATAGTGCGGCCAATAGAGACGTCTTACCTACGTGACACTAGGGTGCGGGCAGGCAGGAGCTGCCAACTTGGTTCTCTCGTTTCACTCGGGGCGGTTATGTCAGAATCAGCCTGCTAGGACCCTGGCATTCACGTTACCCCTATAGGTCACTAAGGCACGCTCATACGGCTTCGTTAAAGCGGGGCTTTATATGTTGGCTGCGGAAGAAGAAAAAGAGAAGGAGAAGAACGCTCGGTCACCCGCAGCTAATGCTTTCGCTCATTATTTGGTTCAGCAGCGATGAACCCTTGTAATTTTTCCTGTACTCTTCTTTTACAACTGACAACAATAAAATAAATTGCTAAACTTTTCAAGGGTGGTGGCTTCCTTTTAGCTTGCAGTATGTGATTTTTTTTTATTATCAGTAGCTGTAAAACAAGCCGTGAATACCAGGAGGCGACATCAAAAGCCAGTGTATTGCAGTGTGCACACTCTTTCATTTCGTAATCATTTCCCGCCTACATCAAGTGTGTGTCACCTACAGGTTGCGTTCGCAGACACTTTTCAGCCGCGATAACCGTTTAACTCACTGACATACAACCAGTGAGGATGAAGAAGTTGCGGCACCCTACAACAACAACGCTCCACGAAATTATGAGCAAAGGAAAGATGTGTCTTGTGAAACCAACTATGTTTACTTGTATTGTTACTTCCAAGGGTAATTATGAAGCTGGTTCAGTGCCACTAACTTGCAAAGGCCCACCAAGCTCCTCTGCGGTATTTCCTACTTACTCTCCAAATTGTAGCATTAGTAACAACTCTTGTATGCTTCAAGGTGGTATTGTATCCTAATATATAATTTTACACGAGTTTAATATGGCCAGATAAATGCAGTAGGTAAACATTTATTGGTGACGGATATTTTTTTTCCAGGCCCATGAAATCGTCGAAACATGGTGTTTTTAGGGTTTACTGGCTATCTAGGCTCGTGGCTTTCACCTTGCACGTCAAATGCGAGTGCGTCATCTTGCTTTGTCACGAGATTCCTTGTCGCCCAGACAAGGCCAAGTACCCGTGTCTAAAGGAGTGGCAAATCCCCGGATAGTTGTCAGCGTGCTCCTTCGGCATTGTGAGCGTACCATGCCCATTTTAGCACGTTGCCGGGAGCGCCGGCAGTTTCAGAGTGGGTGTGGATGGAGCGCATTTGTGTCAGAGGCTTTACCCACCCGAAAACGCGTTGGTCTCCGTTGTCAAAGAGTACGGGTCCTTGCGGAGGCCTGGAGGCTGGGGCAAACCAAGCCTAAGTTCTGGGGAACCCGCACTTAGGCTCGAAAGAGAGCAAAAGTTGGTGGCAAAGTAGCCAAATGGGCGGTTAGTAAAAATTAAACTTGGAAAGTACTGATGGCGTATACTACAAGCGTGGAAGCGCGTCGTACGAAACAGTATTTGTGCTGAGTACCATGTTGGAAGGGACCAGCAACTAGTAGAAGAGCGGAAGAGTGCTAAATCACTTTTACAGAATAGGAAAGGTGCTAAAGCACCAAGTGCAACTCTGAACTGGGCCTGCCCATGAAGGCATGCGGGAACGGCGTGAAAGCCAAGTACGGAAAGGTGGTAAAGCACTAAGTACCACTCTGAAAGGGAGTCGGAAAGTAGTAAGATCAAGGAAGGGTGTTAAAGCACTTAGTACAACTCCGAACGCAGCAGGCACAAGTAAGAGCGCAGGAATGGTGCAGAAGCACCAACCTCGGAAGCGGTTAGCAGCCCGACGAAAATACCCCAGGTTACCTTTTCTCATAGATGCATTATTTGTTGGTATCACCTCGTATAACCAAGAGCGAAGATCACTGCATAGCAAGGATGGTATTTCAGGATTGGTCACCCTGGACGATGTACTATATCATATACTACGTTGTCTCGAAAGCATATGAAAGGTATCCACCAGTGTGCGTCCGTATTCGTGACCGCTTGCTTAGTTTAGTACCTTGGAGTCGGGACTAAAACTACTCAAGGCAGTGAAATACATCATATACCAGCTTGAGTTGAGTCGGGGTGGAGAAACCGCTTTAGGGGACGGACGGGGAACTTCAATAGCAGCCTCACCTAGGGTATCAGAGGTCGGAGACCCGATTGGAATGTGCTTGGAGGCCGATGACCGCGCATTCGACTAAGGCGAGTGCTCGGCATCTAAAGAGACCCGGAAGGGAGCTAGACTCATTTGAAAGGATCATTTGGCCAATTTCCTCGCGGTCCTCATTCGCTTCCAAACACCACAACCCCATCGTATCAACCCATTCCCTTTTCTTCAGTCCCAACTGCTTCTTCCCAGGGGAGGTTAGGGAAGTCTCCTCCGGCCCGCTCCCCGCTGTGCTTGCTTTCCCCCTTATTCATTTATATTTCACCTACGACTGCGGAACTCACGTCCTTCAGGACGAATTAATCTATATTTAATTGCTTTAAGCCCATTGTGTCGCAAGATTTTGAGGCCATGGCATATTCTTATTCCTGTAAGGCCCACTCTAACGCTTATCGAAACGTTGGCTCGTCTTGCGAAGTGAAGATTCCCTCAAACCTTGTTCAGTTCTCTTTCATACATCGACTTATCTTATACAGCCCCTGCTTCATTCATGTGATCAAACGTAGCCCTTGACCTTTTTTATTACGCACTTGATTTTGCCTTTCTGCCGCTTTTCCACTACATGGAATTTTAGGTTTGGCCTACAAAAACTCCCTTTAAACTTTTTTTTTGTCTTTGTTCTGATTGTGGCTTGATATATTTGTTGTTTCGTTTGAGACTTCTATGCAATAATGCTATGCTTTATGCCATGAAAAATGAAGCTTATATTCGACAGCATAACAGAACGTAAATGTATTGCTTGGTAGCACTGTTGAATTATAGAATAACTGCATAGCAGCACATGGTTTGTGTCAATGAGTATGGTCATAAATGCTATACCATTTTTCAACATGCTTGCTCAGTAGCGTCTGGCATAAAGCCTCACAACTCATCCTTTTCGTAATAACGTTATTTAAAATCCAGGCATTTTGTTCGTCTAAAGATAAACTACTAGTGCTTGATTGTTGGTGCTCATAATTGTTTGCAGTTCCCTCCTTGTCTGAAGATGACAGTGTTGTTGAGGTTCCTGCAAGTTGTATGAAAAATGGCAGCTGCCTGTGGTCCCACCATCTGCGTGGAAAACAAATAATTTAAGTAGTTAAACAGACTGTGGCCCAGATTTATCTCCTGTGCACCATATGACAGTCATCTTTAAGACTGAACCTAAGTGCTTTTGTCATTTGCATGTCACTGCTCCCCTAAGGTATTCATAAAATGTTGTTTTTGTGTCCCTATTTGGCTGCTCCTTGTAGTTGAATCAATGTTTTTTTGCACTGTGATACACATTTTCATAATTTTCAGGTGCACGTTAAAGATCACCAGGTGGTCCAAATTACTCCGTAGCCCTCCACTACGGCTCCTCTTTTTTCCTTTCAACTTTGACTCCCACCTTCCTTCCTTCCCTTACGGCGCGGTTCAGGTGTCCACAAAAACAAGTGTGACAGATACTGCGCCTTTCCCTTCCCTTGAACCAATTATTATTATTATTATTATTATTATTATTATTATTATTATTATTATTATTATTATTATTATTATTATTATTATTATTATTATTCAGGTACCTATCAAATGGTAAGGACATGACTAGCTAGGGCAGAGAAGACAGATCGTATTCAGACATCCAGAGATGAAGATTTCCTGAATTTAAGGTAATTTTCGACAATCATGATTGTTTTCATTTGTTTACTCGAAGGAGAGATCCATACTCCCATGCTCAGATAATTAGACAGTATTATCTCGATTCTGATCCTGGAAAAGTAAAAACGGATTCCGATTTTCCGTACAGGACAGGAAAGTGGCAAGCCGGCGCAAATGCGCCAGTCAGAATCCCACAAGTACGCACTCTTGAGTTTCACATGATAAGCCCTGCATATGCTCTTGGACCGAATTCACAGATTTATAGGCCCCGCATGACATTGATCAATGCAAATGTCCACGAAAGAACCAATGAGCGGAATACGTGCACAATACAGAGCGCACAGCAACAGGTTACACCACGCTAATGACATATTTCCATGAAATGTGATCAGTTCAGTTCAGTCGTTCAGTCGTGTCCGACTCTTCGTGACCCTATAGACCATGTCATGCCACGCTTTCCGGTCTCTCACTATCTTCCTAACATCACACAACTTCATCTGCAGCGCCTCGAGGATGCCATCTAACCATCGCATTCGCTGCCTACCCTTTCTCCGGCGACCCTCAAACTTTCCCAACACCAAATCTTTCTCCAGCGACTCCTCTCTTCTCATCAGATGACCAAAGTATCTGAGCTTTAAATTAAGAATTTGACCCTCCAATGAGCAGCCAGGGGTTATGGTCGACAATCGACTGATTTGATCTTCTGGCAGTCCAAGGAACTCTCAAGAGTCTCCGCCAGCACCACAATCCAAACGCGTCAATTCTACGGTGGTCAGCCTTCTTCACAGTCCGACTCTTGCATCCATACATCACAACTGGAAAGACCATAGCACGAGTCATACGGATCTTGGTCGACAGACTAATGTCTCTGCTCTTTACTAGGCGGTCAAGGCTAACCATGGCTCTCTTTCCCAGAAGCAAGCGTCTCCTAATTTCATGGCTACAGTCTCCTTCCGGGGTAATCTTGGAGCCCAAGAAGAGAAAATCTGTCACAGCTTCCACTTCTTGTCCCTTGATGCTCCAGGACTTGATATGGCAAGACGCCATGATCTTTGTCTTTTTAATGTTCAGTTTGAGCCCAAACTTCTCACTCTCTTCTTGTACGCGCATCAGAAGTCTCTTGAGTTCCACTTCACTTTCTGCCATTAAAGTGGTATCATCCGCATACCTAAGGTTGATACGTTTTCCAGCAATCTTCACTCCAGCTGAAGACTCGTTCAGTCCGGCCTTCCTCATGATGCACTCAGCATATAGGTTGAATAGGCAGGGCGACAGTATGCAGCCTTGTCTCACTGCTTTCTCAATCGGAAACCAATCAGTAAGACCATGCCCAGTTCTGACTGTGGCCTCTTGCCCTTCATACAGGTTCCTGAGGAGACAGAGGAGGTGAATTGGAACTCCCATCTCTTGGAGAGCTTGCCACAATCTGCTGTGATCTACGCAGGCAAACGCTTTCGCATAATCAATAAAGCAGAAGTAGAGGGGTTCTGGAACTCCCTTGCTTTTCCATGACCCAGCGAAGGTTGGCAATTGAGTCTCTAGTTCCCCTGCCCTTGCGAAACCCAGCTTGCACGTCTGGAAGCTCCCGATCAACATACTGCTGCAGCCTACCTTGGAGGATTTTCAACATCACCTTGTTAGCATGCAAAATAAGCGCGATCGTGCGATAGTTGGAACAATCTTTGGCACTGCCTTTCTTTGGAATGGGGATGTAAACTGACCTCCTCCAATCCTGTGGCCACTGCAGGGTTGTCCAAATCTTCTGACATAATGTATGCAGAATGTAAAGAGCGTCGTGGTTGAGGTTTTGAAGCAACTCAGCTGGAATACCATCAATTCCGCTAGCTTTGTTCTTAGCAAGGCTGGCTAAGGCCCATTCAACTTCACTCTTCAGGATACCCGGCTCGAGATGAGTGATCATAACCGTCTTATGTTGTGTTTGCACATCCGGGTCCTTCTTGTACAGTTCTTCTGTGTATTCCTGCCACCTCTTCTTTATCTCTGAGGCTTCAGTGAGGTCCTTGTCTCGTTTGTCCTTTATCACGCCCAGCTTAGCGCAGAAGCTTCCTTTGATATCTTTGATTGTCTTATACAGAGCTTTTGTGTTCCTTAATTGGCTGTTGTCCTCAACTGCTTGGCACTGTATGTTCAGGAAGGCATTCTTATCTCTCCTTGCTATTTTCTGAAAATCCGCATTGAAAACCTTGTATCTTTCTCTTTCCCCCATAAATTTTGCCATCCTCCTTTCTTCAGCTATTTGCAAAGCCTCTTTAGATAACCAGTTTGCTTTCTTGCATTTCTTTTGCTTTGGAACTACCTTAGTAGCACTTCGTGATATAATACAAGAAGTACTTAGTACTTCTTGTATTATATCACGAAGATCAGTCCACATCTCTTCAGGCTCTCTGTCTTCCAGATCTAATTCTTGAAATCGATTCCTCACTTCCACAGCATATTCTGAAGGAATTTGATCCAGATCATACCTGAAACGCCTTCTAGTTTTCTGCGTTTTCCTCAATCGAAGCTTAATTTTGGCAACAAGAAGCTGATGATCGGTGCCACAATCGGCCCCAGGCCTTGTTTTTACTGCTTGTATAGCGCTTCTCCATCTCTGCCGGCAAAGAATATAATCGATCTGATTCCTGTACAGACCGTCCGGTGAAGTCCATGTGTACAAGCGCCTCTTGGGCTGTTGAAAATGAGTATTCGCTATGGTCAGGTTGTTTTCTTGACAGAACTCTACTAGCCTCTGCCCAGGTTCATTTGGCTCACCAAGACCGAACTTGCTTGTAATTCCGGATATTTCTTCACTCCCGACCTTAGCATTCCAGTCTCCTATGAGAAAAACGACGTCTGATGATGGAGTGCGGTGTAAAATGCATTGCAGGTCCGCATAAAATCTCTCAACGTCAGCTTCTTCAGCAGTAGTGGTTGGTGCATAGACTTGGATAACTGTTATTTTTAAAGGGTGACCTTCGATCCGAAGTGAAATCATTCGGTCGTTTTTGGGGTTGTACCCTAGCACTGCTCTGCCCATTCTTCTGTTTACTATGAGAGCGACCCCATTCCGTCTCTTGAATTCGTGCCCACTGCAAAAGACATATTGGTCGCCGGAGTTTAAATTCTCCCGTTCCGGTCTACTTGAGCTCGCTGATGCCCAAGATATCAATGTTCAATCTGTCCATTTCTCGCTTGACGACATTCAGTTTGCCTTGCATCATAGATCTTACATTCCATGCTGCTACGTGATATATCTCCTTGCAACATCGGACTTTCCGGTCGCTTCCCGACACATCCACAACTGAGCGTCCTTTTGGCTTTAGCTCAGCCGCTTCATTCGTCCTGGAGCTACTAGGAATCGCCCTTTGTTCATCCCCAGTAACATGTGGGACGCCTTCCAACCTGGGGGGCTCATCTTCCGGCGCCATATCATTAATGCTATTGTGATAAGGCGATTTTTGTATTTGCTCCGTGCGGCTACAAATTAACTCCAGGTAATGTAGACCGCATTCATTAGAGCTACTAGACAAAAGACTCCCGTGTCGTGCGTAATGTAAGGGCACGCTAAAACCACAGGAGGCCTAAGCTAATCCGTAACTATTCACTCCGATGTCTGTAGTAGTCCTTCTGCAGATTCACATAGTGTTTAGTCAAACTGATGACTTGCCTCAAAAGTGCACCAAGACCATAACGAGCTGCCATGCGGTGCGTGTACTGGTGCAACCGGTAGACGCTTCTCTTTGTAAGGCGCCGACCACGTAAAAGGCGGCAGCTATGTTGATGAACATACACAACAGGCTTTGTTTATGGAGACATTGGTTGTGACGTATAACCACTTTTATTTCTCTATAATTTACGCATTCATTTTTGCGGTGATATTTTAGCGTTGCCGTTTTTTCCATGATTAGAGAGCACATACGTTTCCACTACACAAAGCGTTGCTACTGTGCAATCGTCTTGTAGCTTCCCTATTTGCACGTGTCGCCGGCGCTGTTAATGAGCAATCCCAGGCATCTTCATATGATGAAGACCACATAGAGTGGCTTCCTAAACGCGCTTTGTTTCACTAAAGACAACTTCATCTGGTTTGTCTGTGGTCTTGGTCGCGTATACATGTTTCATGCCTGAACGAAGTGCTCGCCTTCGCGGTGTCTGCTACAGTCTTGTGGCACTGGCGACGGGTCCTGAATGTTGAGTTTGTTAGTTTTGTTGAGCTCAGCCTTAGCACGAAGGTTTACATAAAACACAGACACTAAGTTTCGCAGACTGGAATGACACATCATTAGCAATGTGAAGACAAGCAATGCAAAATCGTAGGGCTAGAATTAGAACTGTTAACCCCCGCCAAAACTTTTGCAAGGCAGTGGCCAAGAGAATGTATGCTTGAGCGGGTTGAACTCGTCGCCTGACGCCACATGTTGAAATGCTCACGGAACTTCCTTTATGAACATCTGATTTGACTCGTCTGGACAAGAAAGCCGCACTGCCCACACAATAGGGCAATATTATAAATCTGATGATGCTGTACAGTATGCCGTTGTTTACGGAAGTCATTCCAATTCATTTTGCTGTCCATCAAGCATATCTGTGTATACCCGCGGTAAGGGCACAGGTGTGCTTGAACGTCAACAGCGTGAACAACTCGTTTCGCTCATTAGAAGAGCATACGTTGTTTCCACGGGTTTTATTTACTTCTTTATAGCGTTCACCTGCGGCTTTAATGCACATTTATTGCAGTCATTGCAGTTTCTCAGTGTAAGACTCTCTCGTGGTGTTGACTGTGAATTACCTGCAATCATGTCTTAAAATTGGCTTATTGAATGTCGTAACTCTAGCATCTGTCGTTTGCAGTTGCCTGTGCAGTGGTGAACTAGTAGAGCTCCAGCATATTCTTTTCACTACTTCATCCTACATGTTTTTGCGGTGTTCCATTCAGTAACCTTGAATCCACGCTCATCCTTCTAGCGTGATGTCTAGTTTGTAACTGAAGTTTGCGAACAATCAGCCGGAAAATTACTAACAGAGGCATTGTGCTCTAATGGTCCATTGTTATTTTGTAGCTTTCAGTGACTAGACCAAACTCGGCGAGTACAATCGAGTGGTCTTCAGACCAAGTAAATTAGACTTGCCCGAGTATAGGGGGTGCAATTCGTGGACGCAATTCACGACAAAAATCAATAAAAGGAAAACCAGCTTAACAAACGACATTGCACACAATCGTATCAGAGTGCCTGAAAAGGCATTGACTAGAAGCCACCAGACCTGACGGGCACAAATTGTTCGGCATCCGCGTGATTCTCACGTTCATTAAAACCAACACGGTTTATCGGGGGTGTTAAAAAAACGACATGCTTTCAGTAGCCACTCAACTTAAACGACTTTTTACACACGTCGATATTGGTTCAAGAGAACACAGGGTGCCTTAGTGGACTCAGGCGCATAATTGGGTAAGATATTAGGGTCCGAAGTATTTGACTAGATGAAATGAAATTTACGCAACAAAACAAAATTTTAAGCTTTACATTTTTTCGCACATTGTTCCAGGAAAGTTACGGCTACGCATGAATCAGAAGACTGTGAAGCCCGAACGTGACGACATGAGGGTGAGCGATTTTTTTAAGTTCGTCTCTCCGGTCGCCAGAAACTTGCAAGAAAAAATAAATAGACATTGAAACCGTTTTAAGGGACGAAGGCGTCGATGACGTTCAGCCACCAGACAACAAAGGAGCAAAGAGCATTTCATCCAACCCTGAGTTGAAACCTCTCTAGATTCGTAGCGTGGAGACCGGGTCCCGAAAAGTAGTAATTAGCCTGTCGCCTGCCGCCGTCGATCTCCTCTAAGTATGTTTCGGGAGGCTTAAACGAAATGCACCTTCTTTGACACCGTAACAAAAGCTAGGGTATTGACATGGTTGCTCCAAAGCCACGAAAACCAGCAGTATTGCGGATGCATAAAATCACTTACAGAGACTCTCTGCACACTGAAAAAACCATTTCACCCAACATACTATGCTGTAGAAACGCAGAGGGCACAGGCAAGTGTTTTCGCTTTGTCCTCAGCGTCATTACGGGATGTTATATGTGTCCGCACGTATATCGTACGTTCAATGTGCACAGCCACATCTTGATTTTAAGCAGCCCTGTTTGAAGGGGTAAGCCATGCCGAGTGGAAAGTACAGTAGCAGGAAACGCTGGAACACAGCAGCGAGATTTTTCATGGCTCGTTGTCGTCCCTGTTCTTCTGCTGCACTTTGCGGGGGTCCTCTGGCGTCCAGACTTTGGCGACCATGACGTTGCCGGTTGGGCTCTGCTTCTCCGAAGACCACGACAACGAATGGCCAGCCAGTGGAAGATAGGAACCATTCAGAGCACCTAAGAATAGCACACATTCATGTGAATTCAATGCTGCGTGCAAGTTTCGAAACGGCAAAAGAAAACTTTCACGACACTCGCGTGCGGCCTAAATTACCTGCAGTTTCAAGCCACCTGCAGGTGGCTCGCATACGTGACCTGTCTCATTGCTTCAACAACGCAGCCTTATATTCTACGGCTAGTATTTTGACTGAAGCTAAGCTTTCAGGATTTCAAGCATTGAAATATTTTTGGAACAATAAACGGATCACTCACCACGAGCTGGAAGCCTTTAATTTGAGCTTAAAAGACCCCTGTCTTATGCGATATTAATAGATGTTAACGAAATTCTACTGACCGGTAATAATCCGGTGCTTTCCACTACGGCTTCTCTTCATTACCACAAACAGCTTCGCAACAAGTTAAATTGCATATAATACATATTAGCCATCTCTAGAGGTACAGACGAACACCACAAGTACAATGTATAAAGTACAGGAAACTTCTCGCGGGACACTTAAGTCAGCAATCACATGCGTATGCAGATCACACTCACTCTCAGCTATCTATTTTCACGCACGCTGAAGCCAGTACGAAAAGCAAATTCTACAAACTGGCTGCTGTTCCGTCATCCCTATTGTACCAGATATTGAAATAAACTTAGTTCGTACCTGCCTTTTTTGTATGGCGAACACAACTACATAAACATTTCTCCGTAATTGCATTGGTCGCTGTAAGGAGGCAACACATTTTTTTAGAATTTGTAGGCAAAAACCTGTGAACCTAAGCGGCGAACTGTGTATTCCATTGAATTCTTCGGCAGCACTGCTGTTTTCGCGCTTTTTGTGTTCGTCTAAATCTGGCGACGTTATCCACTTTGAAGCGGCGGAATTCTCCCTTTCATCCCTGGCTTCTCCTACAGTGTGTGGGGCCGCTTTTTATCTGCTTTCTCAATTTTCTCCTCGCCCGAACCATGCAGCCGCCCCAAGCGAGCGCAAAATACTCCAGTGGGGCATCGAGGTACCTTAGCTCTGCACTTTGTCGCAGGTAATACGCCTCTTGCCCTCTTTTTCTGGCAATCGCAGTACTTCTTCGAATCTACGCACGCGAGTGCAAAATACTTCAGTGGGGAATCGAGGTATCTATAGCTCTGCGCTTTGTCGCATTGAATACACCTCTTGCCTTCTTTTTATGGAAATTGCATTAATTCTTCGCATCTACTCACGCGGTATCGAGCGCGGCTACACATCGTGTTATGCAGACACGGACCGCGAAGTTCTCTTCAGGTAACTTCGCACTAACAATCGAGGTAAGGTAGGCAAATTTCATCTTCTCTTTTTGTACTTCACTCAATGTCTGGGCATTTCCTGTCGTTGCTGTTCTTGTCTGCCTGTAGCCCCTCTAAGCCCTTACTAAAGAGCTTCGCTACAGAACGTCCACCAAACTGTAGTCAATACAGGCAGCTCTAATAAGTAAACATTCATTACTCGCCTGCTCGATGTATTGCTGCCAAACACTGTGCAAAATTTTGTCAAAACACAACAGAGTAAGGCGGAAAGCTCTGCTCTTGCCGCATGGCACCTTTAGGTTCGAGGGAATTTCGTAATTGCTTGTACACGTATGTGTGTGCAGGTGTTGGAGGGGGAGAATATATACTACGGTCTGAATAGGTACTGCAAAAGGTGTCCTAAAGGTTCAGCAGCCCAAGCTTTCAAAACGCGGAGACTGTAAGCCATGAAGCGCTACGGTCTTTACCGGCGTTCGTGTGAACAGAGCAATTGCCTATAGTGTGAAGCAGGAACACATTTTTCATTAGGCAGCAGTAATGACGGCCTCCCAACTTAATTCGTCCACTGACTTTAGTGTACTGTCTCTGCCAAAAGTAACCAGGCTGCATGATTTGCTTCGCGCTCTTACTCTAAAGCCAACATGGATTCCCAGAGGATAGCAAGTCGTTAAGTAAAGAGAGTAGCTCGGCTTTACTTTGCACTAATTTACAGCTTCAGAAGTGGCACGAATTAGCTGCTACACGACAGAGAAACGGAACACGCAGCCTGGTTGCTCTTGGCAAGGACAGTACATAATCATTCCACTCGGGGCCTTTGGGGGCTTTTTCGAGAGTTCTCGCTTGTAGTGTACCTTTGTTGCACTGCACGATGACCTTCTTGGCCTGCTGCTCCTGTATCTGCTGCTGCAGCGAGTCAGCGGGATGTCGTCCCGAGTCGACCAGTTCGGTGAGGAAGCCGATGTACCCGATGGCGAGTCGCAGCGTGTCCACCTTGGAGAGGCGCTTCTCGTACGGCAGCGTAGGAATGTGCGCCCGGAGCCCGTCGAATGCATCGTTGATGGACTGCATGCGACGGCGCTCGCGCATATTGGCCGCTTGCCGCTGGTGGGCCACCTGCTGTGCACCTCCCCGGTGCGAGCTGCTGCCGACGCCGCGCTTGCGGGAGCGCCGAGGCCGCTCGTCGTTTTCCTGGTCCGGGTAGCTCTGCAGCAGGCGCGCCCCGCCCAGGCTCTCCAGGTGCTGTAGGAAGCCTCGGCTCAGGTCGAACTGGTCCATCGCAATGACCTTGAACCTCGTGTCAATGGACAAGGCTGTGTCTATTATCTGTTAACTTCGGCGGTGCCTCTTGTATGTCCTCTCGACGACCTCCTGTAGACAAAGAATTGAAATGGCCGATGGTGCATTGTGAAGGACGAGGTAGAAAATCAATACGCGAAGGCGGGAAAACGTAGAGAGATTCACATGTCGTGTAATGGCAAGACAAATGTGACGTAATTTTATCTCTAAGTGACAAGAACTCCTGGTTATTGCCTGCGAAATTCGGTCGCGAAAATATTGTTTAGTCAATGCTGGATATACCAAATGGGGAGGAAAATAATAAACTGTTTTGAAACTCAGTAAATGAATATTTTAACATGCTCAAAGATAACATCATCATCATCATCAGCCTGACTGTACCCACTGCAGGGCGAAGGCCTCTCCCATATTTCTCCACTTAGCCCTGTTCTGTGCTAGCTGCATCCACTTGACCCCTGCGAACTTCTTAACCTCACCCGCCCACCAACTTTCTGCCGCCCCCTGCTACGCTTTCCTTCCCTTGGAATCCAGTTTGTTACCCTAAGCGACCATCGGTTATCCTCTCTTCGCACTAAATGTCCTGCCCATGCCCATTTCTTTTTCTTAATTTCCACTAGAATGTCGGTAACCTGAGTTATTTCTCTGGCCCACTCTGCACGCTTCCTATCTCTTAATGTTACCCCTATCATTTTTCGCTCCATAGCCCGATAACACTTCAAAGATAACACTTGCTGTAAACTAGAAGAAAGAACACCATACATCCGCGCTAACGGCGCACCTTGCGCTGCGACATGCTGCCTACCAACGATATAAGAGCGTATATCTTGGTGTTATAGACCTAGCCCGTACGTATCGCAGTGAACTGCTTGGAGCACTCTGCAGTGCACGATATAATAAATGTAACGCGCAACACACATTGCATTAACACTACAGTGCAATGCACACTATCGAAACATCAGTATCAACCCATGCCCCTGCCCTTGAACTTTGAACTTTAGTTTAGAGCTTAAGTGGTCATATAGAAAACACTATGTCAAGTTGTTGGCAGGTCACGTGGCAAACGTTGGAAGGAGCTGCTATCTACTGGCTGGAAGGGTGGGATAGGAATAACGAATAAGGCACGCTACTCCTGGCACGTTTTCAAGGCTTATTTAAAGCGGGAGCTCATATCTATTCCAGATGTTAATTACGAATCCCTAGGAATCTAGTGCCAACAAAGAACGAAACATCTATAGCATATCCACGAAGTGCTATCGCTCCGCCTTCTATTTAACCGAGCAGATCACCCGATAATTTTTAATTGAAAGGTTTACCAGCCTCATTGATGAAAAGGTCCTTAAGCTATATTGTCATTTTCACGGGGCGCAATTCCAGCGAGCGCATGGGGAGAGATTTGCGGCCATCGAAGCATGTGTGCGAGGTGTCTACGCGCATGCTTGATTGTTCCTCCTCGCACTCACGCATCATTATCCTTACACACGTTAAGCGGACAGGTGCTCCAGTAAGTACGCAGACAACGACAAGACACGATGTGCGAAAATAGCTTTGCTTGCTGTTGCGGTAAATCTCGACGTTGCACTCTTTAAAACCGTGATAGTCATGCGAATCTTCAACGTTCCCGATGACATGCCGGCAAAGAACATCAACCAGAAGAGGCAGAGGAGATGTGACAAAAGTGCCAATCTGACACAGAGATGCGCCTATGAGAGGCCGGAGCGAAACGCCACAAACGTGAGAAGGACAAAGATTTGAGACAACGAGAAGCGTCATGCTTCCGCATTATCCCACCAGGGAGTCCTAAGTGCCCCTGCCGAATTTTTTGTAGTTGTTCCAGGCCTTATCCCGGCTTCCTTCTACACGAAGGTGTGTTTTTCTGGATGCAACCAGAACAGTCTGTCACACGCGAGCCGATACAAATTGGAACTAGAATCTACTCCAAAACACTCCTAGAGTAATATATACGCGAGCATGTGAACATCAGCGGCAAGTGAAGCGAGGGGGAGCAAATCAGAAGAGCTCAGAATATAACATACATCCTTCGAGTTTTCCACCGCAGCTCAAGGTCAGAATCTTTTGTGCACTTATTGTGGAATGAGAGCAAATATAGCAACCTCATGATAGGAAAAACGCAGAATGTTCATTGTTCATGTCTTCTCGCTTGTGGTTGTGTCGTTGGGGTTCATCTCCTTAAACAGTGCACTCCAAGTAGCGCTACATCGCACCATCTCCCCATTATTCCACCAAAGTTCCACATTCCACCCCAGGAATCGGAGCTCTCTGTAGCAGCGATATGCGCACGCAGAGTCATAAGGGATGAGAAAGTTACGCGGCCCGAGAAGGGGCCTGGTAACTAAAAATAGCGCAACGCACTCTCACTCCTGCCCTCCCTGCACTTGTTTAGAAAGTAAATACAGACAGACCACATCGAAAATATTCCCGCAGAAATGTAACTAAAGATTAGTGCCCGCTCATCCCTCAGCCGCCTTGTAAAGTGCGAAAGTAGGCCCCAGAGATTTTCTCCGTACTTTGGCTCTGCCGGCAGACAGGAAACAAAGGACGGAGTCCAGCACATGAACAGTTATCTTAAAGAAGCTAAGCTTCCCGGTTGCGTCAATGCTTGCAGACTCGTTGGAGGCCAAAGGACCACGGGTTCACGACCCGATTTCCACTGTGCCATGTCGGTGGCAACCTTTAAACGTCGTTCAGCAGTGCACATAATACTAAGGAATGACAAATTGGGATAAATATCTAGACTTGTAGGTGACTGGCAGGGGTGAGTTTATTATATGCAAGGTCTGTGCAAGTCAACACGGCAAACCGGAGAGGGATATGTTTGCACTTCTGAACACCACGCATCATATCGACACATGTAAATAAAGAAACCACGCTTTGCGCTATTTCTATGCATAAAATGAATTAAACGGGATTTTCGGGGCTCCATTCTCTGGCTCATAACGCTTCAATTGAGCAGGGACCCCACAATACAAAACGCTGTTTGTTTGAGCATGGGCATCCTAATTCTGCATTTTAAGTGCAATGTATTAACGCGTTTAACAACGTTACTTAAGGCACTCGAGTACTCATGTAACTTTAAGTGTAAGATGATATAGCGTAAAATTTAATTCAATGTGGTAGATAGGGCTCCAGGGTTGATGATACGTAAATGTTTCTATAAATATTAAGAAGGACAGTGGCGCCATTGTGTTAGAGAAGTCAATTGCCATCCTGTATATGAAGTACTATACTTGACCTTGAGCGTACCGCAGCACCAAAATTTTATTACGAGGAAGCACTCAGAGGCAGCTGTGATAGTTACCCGTCATTAACACACTCTGAAGATCCAGCCTAGCTTCGGCTAGATCCAGCCTAGATCGCAATGCCTGTACAAAGCAATGTTCTTGTCATCTCTAGTCTGCATACAGTAACAATATGCTAAAATTGCATTCTAAAGAGCGCGGTAAGGAATCACTATACCATTCAATGATTAGCTTATCGTCGCCCCTCCCTTACAATGTATGCGCAACAGCAATTGTTAAATTAACCAGACAAGCAGTACACTCCGGTGAACAAGAACAACAGGCAGGTTGAAAGAAAGGACATGCGATAACATATTCGCATGATGAATCAGATAGGATATAAGCAGTCTCTTACACTCTAATAAAAGAGTAATTGATCATTAGCATTCATCCTACCGCAGCCATACTACGAAAGAGGAAAACTGTGCAGCTTCCGCTGGAACTTCGTATTTACCGGAAGTTGGTCGGCTGAGTTGGTGAAGCGACTGCTCAAGAGTGGTAATGGTTTTTACTTCGTACCAGAAGGAATATTTTTCTTCAAATATGAAGCTTCGGTGAAAAATCTAGATTTCATTGGCATATAGTTGCAAGGCAGGGCTTCCGCATCTGCTAATG
Organism: Amblyomma maculatum; assembly: GCF_055883805.1. NCBI lineage: Eukaryota > Metazoa > Arthropoda > Arachnida > Ixodida > Ixodidae > Amblyomma > Amblyomma maculatum. The sequence goes on along the minus strand of NC_139345.1, from coordinate 124,267,274 downwards.
ATTACTCACGCCCAAATTGCAAGTCTGCTCCACATTTAGGGGTCCTTTAAAACATTTAACAAGACGCTTGCGCATTTTTCACAGGCTACAAAAAAAAAAAAAAAAAACAATGTAGCCTATGTCCTGGTAGAGAGTAGGCGAACATGAAATGTATTTCACGAAGGGCGTACCGTAAACGCTATATAGCGTTGCTCCCAGTTGTTTGAATCTACCAAGCTGTATTAGCTAGGACTAGTGGTGCGTCCGGTCGGTCCCCTTTGACTTAGAGGCTTAGAAGCTTCCATATATCAGCTGGCCAAATGCTCGGATTCCTTAGTCGCTTTTGATGATTGCATGCCAGCACATGCCGCCGGCTCTTTTTTTTTTTTATATGCAGTGCTTGGAAGCGTGCTCATCATATCTCCCTGCCTCTGCTTTTTATTCGCCGAAGAGTGCTTGTCCCCTCTTCAGAGGCTTTGACAGACATTTGCTTCCCAGAATGAACGCGCGAAAGTTGAAGACAAAGATTTCAAGTACATAGAGCTAGAGGCTGGCAGTTATAGAACGCGTATGAAGCCCAAGACCTTAAAAACGTGCTCAGTTTGCGACACCATTGGTTCAATTCGTCCTCATAACTGTAGAAAGATAAACTTTTACAGCGAAAGCTTTTTATACTGAGCCCTTCTCGACTGGCTCACATCATGTACCATCGACATCCAGTCGCGTAAGCTGATTTTGATGATCATATTACTACTCTAAGGTTACAGAATTTTTTTGGTTCTGGCGGACACTGCTCTTAAGTTTCAGAATATTTCGAATAAGTTATTAAGGTCCATGCTACAGGCTGGCCTTGGCTTCAGGAAGAATAGGAGCTAAAAGCATAATATGCATAAAGGCATTTAATTCAAGGGAACATCAGCAATCACGCAAGCATTATATAACGTAGCGCGGAAGATACACGTAAAGAGTTTGTTAAGATGCCAGAAAATGTCTGCGCCGCAAGCGTTTTTCTTGCTGGCTGCATCTGTACGGACTGCAAGATGCGATCGTAGTCCTGCACCGGAAACATTGAGCAATAGAAAGCAGCAAGGAAGTAAGCAAGGTGGCGCAAACTTGCCGCTATTATTAATCGCGTTCTTGGAAGAGATACTAAGGCTTCTTCGAATTAATAAATATCGGAATGCAAGTACATTCGAACCCGGGAACAGTGTCGGTCACATTTACGGCGAACACGCGACCACGTGGCCGTTCTTTTCAGAGCTGCAGTGCATCTGACTGCGCTTTGAGCAAAGCGGCAGCCCATACGAGGTGCAACCTCCAAGACCACCTGTAACTGCGCTACGTTGGTGTGATGTGCGGCCAGCAGCACTTCGAATAGAGCGACCATCTTCTTAGGTTTTCACCCCAATACTCCACGACCCTGTACATCCAACTCAATACAGGTGGTGAGTAGTTCGATATATCGATAACTGGATGTATAAACATGGTAACAGATAAGCTTACCTAAAGCCCGTAAGAAACATATGGGGATATCCCCCTTTAAGGCTATGACGTGGTAGCGTTAGTGACTCTCCTCGTTCGTGTACATGTCATTTGCTACTCACCTAATCCTAGAGCTTTTTATCTATGCCTCAGTTATGCAACGTATACTCGATAGCATAGAGCCGTAAGCTACCATAATGTATGAAAGACAATCGGACGTAGATATGAAGCCGCGCTTTATCAAGGCCGTGACAGAGCAGGCTTGTCTAACTCGGAAACCAAGGGTGTTGAGTAGCAAATAAATAATTGATTGATTGATTCATTCATTCATTGATTACCTTAATTGGCGAAAATTGGAGGTTAAGGGCAGTGGGTTGGGTAAGGTCGGCAGTCCTTTGTCTAGAAGTCCGTTGGCCTCAGCAGCGGCTCTGGCGGCTGATTTTAAAATCCACATTTTGAAACAGAAAAACACCAGAAATTGTAGCGTAGCATGAAACCAACTCACCTTCCAAGACGGCAAGCTGCGAAGTTGTCACAGATGAAAGATTTAAGAAAGTCGCAACACTATGCTACAAAGACATCACAATTAGCAAGATTCGCACAAAGGAGGAGATCATAAACATATATTTATTGGAATCATCCCGAAGAGAAGGAGCGAGCGCAGCTTATTTCTCATAAATGTCTACTCACCCCCAAGATATCACACAGCTAACTTTGGTGCCCTAATGGAAGAAGTAACAAGAAAAACTAGCGACAACCACATAGTGATAGTGTGGGACTTTAACGCCCCACAAAGAGACTGGGACTACAGGGTTGACTCTGCCGAGGGACGATTCATCGTAACTAACATGGATAGGCACAACCTGGAGCTTGTTACCATGGGGTCTTGAAGGTTACATTCTAATCTCACCCTCCCGTCGCTATGACGGAGCCCAAGTTGCCAGCTCCTGCCAACTTCGCCATATCACGCGGTGTCGTGACGTCCCAACCCAACGACCAGCCAATGCACGGCCATATATCACCGGCTGCTACCACATGCCAGAGTTACGGCCTTGTTTCTTCGCTCTCAGGGCTGGCAACACCGACGCCGCATTTTCTAGAGAACGGGGCCTGTAATGTCGTCGCTTTTAAAAAAAAAATGGGACTGCTTCCACCTCCACCACACTCTTCTCGACCTCTCCCCAGCCGCCAGCTGCCGACCGTACAACCTGCCGGGTTTCAGCCACTGTGCGCCTAGCGACCGCTTAAAGCCAACCTGGGCGACACTCGCTCTTTGGGAACGACCGGCATCAACGCAAGTCCCACCGGCAGCGGGCCCATGGTCCAGCGGAGGTAGGAGGCTGCCGCAAGAAATTCTCTGGAGAATTCTCGCACAGCAACTCAAACCATCCTCGTCCCAGACTGTAGCCCGCAACCTACCGCAGCATGAACCCGTGTCTCGAGCCACGCAGCCCCGACAGCGGTGCTGGTATACGTGTTACTTTGGCGTTAAAGACCTGCAAAATTTGGTGTACGATGCTACATTCGTCAGCACATTGTGAGACATCCATTGGTTGTTTTGACAGGACCGCATTTCTTTTTCAGTGTGTGTTTTCGGAGGGGGGGGGGGGATTTGCAGTGCACTTTTGTAATGAGGAAGCGTAGTACACCGATGCCAAGAGAATTGTACATTGGCGGTTTCGATGTACATTACGTGTGCTTGGATAACGTTGTAGCTGCGTACTGTATGCTGACATCAAAAGATCGCTTGAACACTTCATGTAAATAAACCACCGAGGCTCTTCCTCGCCAATCATGGGTCAGGAGCCGAAAACGCCGGATCGTGACGCTCGCAATGCTGCTAAACATCAGCGTCGCCAACTAATTGCGGAATCAGATCACCCAGCGAAAAGAGCTTGTCGAGACAACAAACTGGCGAAGAAACGACAGAGGAAGCGAGGCAATAGAGACCAGAAAACTTTAATGAAACGAGGAGCACGAGTTGCAGCTAACCGGGAACAGATCCGTGAACGAAGGTGCGCGAGGGGCGTTGCAGAAGCTATCGCTCAAGCCAGCGCCCGAGCAGCAGATGTCGCTAACAAAGGGATACCGTACGTCATAACCATAAAGAGCTGTCGGTCGTCGGTTTCACCATGAGAAACCCCTGCCACCATTTCTTTTTTATGCCGGAAATCACGTTGGTTGCGACCAAGGGGTTCACTTTGGACACCTGGGTGTCCGTAGAGCTCTACGAGAAACTTCAGCTGGTTTGTGTAGAAATTCTTTCTACGAGATTCACCTAAAATATACTAGCAGCTCCAGGGTGGCCGTCAAATTTTATGAGTACTGTCGCAAAACGTTAGATTCATGGAATAGAAAATGACAACTGAATTTTCAAGTTTTCACCAGCCCATAAGCACGACACGTGTAGACATCCACTCTGTAGAGAAATTGTGTGTTTGCCTTTTTGAACATAGGCAGCAAAGTGGGGAAAGAGAATTGAGATAAACGGGCAACTTGCAGTGGATTGAGCTCCGAAACAAACTAGCAAATCTTGCAGATGCTTCAGGTTCATTACGACAAATGAAGAGTGAAACGCCGCGGTTAAACAAATTCACTGCAGGAGTGCTGAAAGCTGGCCCGCTAAATCCTCTGGAGGCCATCACAATGATTTAGTGAGCAGTAATGTAAGAAAAGAAAGACAATTGCTTTAATTTGTTTCTTTTCATTCATACTACCACCCAAAGTTTACCGCTGTGTGCTTATTTCCATGACCTGGATCAAACGTTCTGTGCTTTCTTTAAAAGCAGCTGCCCATGATATATGCACGCTTTCGTGTATATAGCTGCTATCAGAAATAGAGAACGTCCTCGGAATTAAATGATATGCAACAGGAATTGGTCATTGCACTAATTTCCTCAGATGTGCGGTACATATGGCAAACGATAGGAAAACTGCTCAGAAAATAGTTGAAATATGGAGCCTTGTTAAATCAAAGATTATTCATCGATGGGCTGTAAAATATTTTAGGATCAAAAAATGCACTAAAGAAGCGCGAGTTTGTTTCGTAAGCACCACTCTTCTCTCACATTTCAGTTATCTCATAGATAAGGCTACATTTTTCGGCAGCCTAGCGCAATTCTCGGTGGCTAAACCCGGGCTGTGAGACCCCTTATTTAACATAAAGAAAGAAACAAAAAGCTATGCCGTGGTGCAAATTTTTTTTAGGTGAGGGACGGTTCCCCTCACGTTGCAGTTCGAGTTTGGTTCCAAGATGGCGAGAAATAGGTTCTTTTGCTTCGTTTCCTGATACGGGTAAATATCCGGGCTCAGTTCCGATTTTCGGTTAGGTTCCGCTTGAAACACTGATTACTTCACTTGCATGGCCGAGTTCTGCGGTGATTACCTGTCCCAAATATTGCATGTTTTAAATTCCAATGACTCATGGACTATCTTATGATGATTCTGCTTCTGCAGATATTGAAGATAACATAGTAAGGGCAACTTCGCTGATTCTTTCATTTCCGCAGATTTAAGAGAGGTTTGCAGACTAGATCTGCCATGCTATTCCCAGCTCTCGTGTGAACTTTCTCATCTGAACGCGGCGTAGTTTTTCCGCAATCAAATTTCCAAGATAAGCGTCTCTAGCTTGACGCCAGCTATACCACATACTCGAGCGATCTCCATATCCCCCCCCCCCCCCCCCCCCCTATGCTGCTGACTTCACAGCATTGTTAGACACGATTCGCAAGTGGTTTCACTGCATTTCATAGTTCCCATAACGGGTAGTTTCATGATTTCATCTTGATGTGATGACTACGCCAAAATAATGAGTCACGGCAGCTTTTGCTTTGCCATGTGGTGTGGGAATGGCTTACCGATGACAACGGGTGTAAATTTCATCTTGAACAGAGTATCCGCGGCAGATGGGTGAAAGCAACCCGCAAGTCATGAACGTGGAACAAGCCTGCGGATGTTCGGAACGTTCTACCCAGGAGCCGTATGAAACTGAATGTACCAAAAAGAAGCTTCGGACTCTCTGAGCATGCATGCTCAACAGGCATTTGAATGCAGGTTGTGTACTAAAAAAAAATTCAGCTTTTAGTGGAACCACTGCACGGCCCCATTATGTGCAAAGTGAGATTTCTACAACCATGCATAATAAGATCCTTATACCTTCCTGCGCCCTGCGAGTACCTTGCATTTTTTTTTCCCTTTGCTTGCCTAATAGACCCCACAACCAAAAGTTAATGGTAGACTAAAAACAAAATTTATATCCCGAAAGTTTCTTCCAAGGAAGTGGCCTATATTCATACCCCAATTTATTTTACCTATGTCGCGTTTGGCAGTATATTGACGTGTATACTATTTTATTTCGCGTAATGTTAGCGTCGCCTCTACCTTCTATTCCTGAAACAACCAGTCCGGTTAAGCTATCAGCAAAGCGCGAATGCACGATTAAAAACATGTAGGCAGCAGTTCCAGCTGTAAGTGAGGACACCGCTTTAGCTTTCGATCCAATGGTTCAGTATTACAAATAAATGTGCACTAAATGATGTGAATACTTGATTCTGAATAGGTGACCTCTATTTTTTTTTTTTTTTCAGACGACGAGACCCTTTGTGCAATTCCTCTGGCTCTACATGTTGTTGGTCGTACATGAAGGGCAGCTAGACCAGTCGAAATCCGTTCATTAAAACACTTTTGGAAAGCTCAGTCTCTGAAAATATGCTGCCTGTTCTTTCAGGCATGTTGACGAAAATGCATGGCGGAACTGAAGTAGTTCTAACATTCGTCGGACCAGCATTGCCTGGACATCATTACTAACCAACCCGTAATGTCATCGCCGATGTTACAAAGAAAAAGGCGGGGGGGATCCTCTGCAAGTTTGTTTCATGGCTTCGGATTGCCGTTTTTCTCTTTTTCAAAATATCTATTCGTTGTTTTTGTAAATATCCCATTCCACACACGAGAGAGGGATCTTAGCAATACAAGATACCCATTAACATGAAAAGGTTTGAAAAACGCCGGGGTTGCCTTTTAACGCCACTGAGGGCCCCTTTCATCTGAAAACCTGATGTTGACATGAGAGAAAAATACAGGGCATGCCTATCGGGGAAGTAAACAAAGCTTTAAGCTCAGTGCGAAGACAGAAAGCAGCTGGTGGAGATCAGTTGACAGGAGATCTAGTTGATGGAAAGTGGAAATACCATGCTAGAAAACCTGCCCGCCGAACTGTTTCATGTGATCGAGCGCTCTGTTATCTTGGAAGGACACTATAGTATCACATTAAGCGATAAGAGATGGAACATCAAAGGCTTCAAAATCACAGGTCAATCCACTTACTGGCCATTACCTACAAATTATTTTTATTTACTAAGGCAATCGCTAATAGAATCAGGATAACCTCAAAATTATTTTAATAATATTGTTACGAGGTTATGACAATATAGTTATATTAGTGCCCAGGCAGCACATAATCAAGGGCGATTATAACACTATCAGTAAAGTTATAAAACAATGCTCTCACTATAACCAATCTCTGTGTAGAGGCTTCATATATAATCATAAAGCATTTGATTCAGTAGAAACTTCAACGTTCTTGCAGGCTGTAAAGGAGAGTGCGGAAGAGTCATATGTAAGAGAACTGGACGATGTCTAAAGTGGCTGCACAGCCAAGACTGTTCTCCGTAAAGGCAGCAACAAAATTCAAATAAGGAAGTGTGTAAGTTAGGGAGTCCTGTTAATCATGTGTTTACAGCAGGCATCAAGAGAGCTGAAATGGAACAGCTGGGGTTAACATTCATTGGAGAATACCATAGTACTTTGCGACTCACTGACCACATTGCATTGCGAAGTAAATCAAGTGATCAGTGTCTTGACAGCAAAACAGAATGATGAGTTTGAAAATTATTGCTCAGAAAACTAAAGTAATAAGTATAGTCATATGTCTCGGAAGCGAACCGCAGTATGCTAAAAATAGCAAGGCGCTGGAAGTGGTGAGGGAATAAGTCTACTTAGGAGAAGTAGTGGCAGCAGATTTCGATCCCGAAAGGAAAGTAACAAAAAGAACTAGATTGGGTTTTAGCGCATTCGGTAAGTACTGTCAGATCATGAAGGGCAGATTACCAATATCCCTCAAGAGGAATGTCATCACAGATGTTCGTTACCCGTATAAACTATGGGACAGAAACGTGGAGGCTAATGAAAGGAGCTCAATTTAAATTGAGTGTCGCGCAGCGAGCTATGGGAAGAAAATTTTAGAGGTTTAGCTAGCCTTTAACTAAGTTCGAAAGAGTAAGCCATCGGCCGTATAGCCAGATCACTGTACTAAATTATACTAGATCACTGTATAATTTCTTTCGTTTCACGTTATTTAAATATTACGATGAGAAGCCTAACACATCGTGAAGACTGAGGTTAAACCTTCCAACAAATAACATCTTAAGGCTCCAGATTCAACATTGCTGCAAGAAACAACGAGCTGGGGCAAAGCATTCTTTAGACGCACATGTATGACTCTGCGGAAAAACAAGTGCACGTGAAACTTTCCTTGAAAGTGTGGCATACGTGCGGGACGTTTCCAGTGCTCACACCGAGCCACCCGAGGGGCTGAGCCTGTTTGACAATTTGGCTGCATTGAAGATGTTTCAGTGTTACGTGAAAACTCACTTTTGGCACATACTATATTCTTTACTAGTTGTATTGCATTTATCCTAAAAAATGCAATAAAGAAAGCAGCGATAGCATGCAGAGTGCGTTCATGCCTGGGCCTGGGAAGTTTTTCTGTTCTTTCTGGCGTGGGTTCGAAACCCAGTCGCGGCAATGTTGTTGCGGCGCAGCTGTGGAGAGACTGAGATGATCCTGGCGCATGCGCAGTACTTAGCTTACGCAGATTATGACCTTGAAGAATGAACACGACGATGTTTGCTGCACAGCGCCCAAGTTAAAGATCAAATGTTCGGAGAAAGATAACTTTGAGGCTTAGCGTGTGAGAAGTAGAGCTTACTCTCTAAAAATGGCAGGTGCGCGCTAAAGAACAGGAGGAGTGCGGAATGGATCAGGGAAACAGACACAATAGTGACAAGCTAGTTGAAATCGAGAAGTGGGCATGGGCAGGTCATGTAATGCGAAGGCAAGATTACCGGGTGGTCTCTAAGGGTGACAGAGTGGACTCCACGGGAAGGCAAGAGCAGATATCCGCTAAAAGCAAGTGGGACGGATGAGTAAGGAAGCTCAGAAGGATATAGCGGATGCAGGATATAGCGGATTCACATTGCGCGATAACCCTGCAAGCGTTCCCTCTGCAGAGCGCGAAGATCGGAAGAAAGATATCATTTTTTTCATGCACTATAGCTATGCAAGAATCTTCAGCGATTGCTGACCCCGACAAACATACACCATTTACTTACACCACTGTGCAATGCTTCCGCCGCGGTGTGTTTGACATTCTTTTTTCATTGTAACTGCAGTGTATATTGGTGTGTAAAATAACAGTTCCTGAATGGTGAAAAGTGAGTAAATAAAATGCGGAAAAACTACAACGCTTCCGTGTCACAAATTGAAAACCCTGGTAATCTAAATGTTTAAAGAAAAGTAATTTAGAAAACGCCCGCTCTATTATCTTAAAAATAACTTCAAAAAATAGGAAACAGAACATATGAAGACAATGAATTGGTAGTTAAATTACACTGCACATTTGAACTCTTCAGCTTTTTTCTGAAGAGGAAAGTGCACTTTCCGGTTCAAATCCGAGTTGAACCCTGAGGTGTCTTGAACGAAAAAAACTAGTTGCAGATTTTATGATTCTCCAGAACGCATGGTATGCAGCACGGGAGCCAATTTGTAGCCAGGAATTTAAAAGTTAGTCACAAAAATCAACATATAGTCCGACAGACCTATAATTACTTGCTTATCATAAATCAACTCCGCCTTGGAGTATTCTGCCTAAACATTCAGAAGAAAGCAGTGCACAAAAGCATGCATCAATAAATTCGCTAATATGCTCATGGCAAGGCACGAAGGTAAATTTGGAAAGCAAGGTAAGAAGGCTACGGCGTACGTAATAAAGATATTTAATCATCTAGACTAATTTTGTTTGACTGGGGGCTTTATGTATAGCGGTCGATTCGTGAGTTTGTAGCGTCACAATATTCAAATGTCATGGATTCAGGAGAACACAGCCTGCAACTATAACCAGCAGAAGCGAGCTCATACACTTTCATATCACTGCTGGACGCAAATGACATCAGCGCCATGTTTTGATGATTGCATGCCTCACAGAGATGTCGTAATCTCTGTGAGTATCGTAATCTCAACGCTCTCACAGCTCATTTATTCTATGCTACAAGTAAGCACAGAAAAGAGGGAATCAGCAATGGTTTGTTATAATGCTAGTAAAATGCTTTACGCTTATAAGCTACGCACATACGTACCCTTCCGGACATACCTATATCTTACGGAAAACGGTCTTCAAGCGTAATAAGAAGCCACAGCACATGCCGTTTCTCAATGTCGTTTCATCGATATGTTCCCTCATCAGGCTTTGCCGGCGTCAACTTCTGTGACTGAAAGTTGATTCATTTGCTATAGTTCGAGCACAAACTCATTGGTATGAGCGTGAATTTCTTTTCTTTAGAGTTCATTGCTAACTGCAGTACATATGTAGAGAGATACGAAGGGCTCTGAACTTTCGTCGTATGCATGTATGCTTTGGCCGCATCAGTACGTTGAGCTTATCAGGAGTATACAGCTATAATGTGAGCGCAGTAATTATCCAAACAAGCAAGAGGGCCAAGAGCTCGCACGAAGTTTAGCATATTTTTTGTTACACATTAGCTTACTCGGAAGCACTTAGTAGAGCTTTTTTGGTACACCGTTTGTCAAGGTTTTACTAGCCGAAAGGGGAGGAGGGGAGAGGGCACCTCTAGAGCCTTTCACAGCGCTAGGAACACCGAGGAAACAAATCTGGTTTGCAGGGAGGGGCATAAGAAGTACGCACTCCCACATCGCAATCCGAGCCGATCCCATAAACACCATTACGTGTCCAAACAGAGCACTGTTGTTGAGACATAATTCACGTTACAAAAGGATTTGTATCAGACGCGGAGACACTGATACATTTTGTCACACAAATGGGGATGCATTGTTAACTCCCTAATGCCTAAAATTGATAGCCAGTGGGAGGAATCTATTGCTGGCTCGGGCCCACCGCGTCAACTCGCTCTGGTACAGCGAGCCAGAATGACAGCAGAGGAGAGCGAGCTCCTGGATCAAGAAATTTTGATCATTATAGTGGTCTGACTGGTCTCACAAACTGTTGCTTAAGCAAATGCCCTTCACCGCAATTTCAGTAACTAGGGTTTATCATTCAATCAAGCTGATTATTCATACGTTCTGCGCTGCTTCGATGTGCTGCCAACGCAAGAGAAGAACGAGCAGATTGCTCGAGCATGTTAGTCTCCATGGCGAATTATCTTCAGCATTGCCGCGTCGGTACAAACCGCACAAGTGATGCGTACGCCATAATTTCTTCTCGCTTTACACCTGGAAAGCAGTGGTTCGGCCGTGTAGAGCTCACTAATCAGTGTATTTGCAAGGATGAAACTTAAGCCTGCTTGATTTCCCTGTCACTGATGTTCACTGCACACGTTCGCGAAAACTTGTAGTGTTCAAAAAATAGCTACTCCTCGATTTATGAGCGTAAATAAAGATTCACCAAACATTGAAAACAAAATTTCTTACATAACTTTTGTTTTACAGACAAAATGAATGAAAACTATGTTAAATAAGAGTGAAGAGGTGCGTGCCACTGTAAACATGGCGGCGAAGGAATAGCAAGAGAAACCTTTTCGTCGGACAGAGTTTATCAGGGCACCACTACATCAATAATTTAAAACTTAAAACAAATATATAATAAGAAAAGTGTGCTTACTACTCAGAAATACTGACCTGCTTTCTTTTCAGAAAAGCCTAGTAGGTCTTGTGAGGTCACATGTCTCCCTTTTCTTTACGGCTTCCTCGCCGACGCTGCGCGGTACGGACTTCCTTGGGCAGGCGACATCTAAAAGCACGAGATGCGACTCTAGTAAAGTCCGTTTTGCGGGGAATCATTTGCCGTATTCATTTCCGCAAAATGTTTTCCTTTCATCTTGCAGTCTCTACCGCGAACTTCGGCCCGCGCCATGACCTACACCAAAGAATCAGACTAGAGCGCGCAGAAGAATACGGTAGTCCGGTCCCGAGTATCGATTAGTCCAAAGCCGGGATGCGGGCACAATCCCCATTACCGGCTATGCTCCTCCCTCGCTGATAGTGACGTCATGAACGAGACGGTCCAATCAGGCACGGAGCCACGAAGCGGCGCAATCGACCTGACGACGAGGGCGGGGAAAGCTTGTGTTTTTCGGAAGCTTCGTTGTACTTTCTGGTGCGCGGTAGCCCCCCCCCCCCCCCCCCCCCCCCCCTTCCCCTCCCCCATTTCTTTCTCCCTCTCACTTTATTATCCCTCTCGGCTCCGGCGCTCCGAGGTTTTCTTCACTAGCTCAGTTCCGCTACTGTTTGAAGAGAGAGGGGGTGAGGGAGGACAATATCGGAGGGGTACACCACAGCTGCTTCGATCACTGGAGAGAAGAGGCACCTGTCGCGGCGTCTTTCCTTGCGTGAGCTGGAGCTGCTTTGTGTGCCGGGTGCGCACGGAGTCGATAAACGTTGCCTACGCGCTTGTCTCAGGTGTGCGGAGACAACGGGCAGTGTACGACTGTTTCCTGCGGGTCATTTATCCATTTATTTTGTTCGGCCTTTCTCTGTTAAGGGTTGTGCGCTGCGTTCGCATTGGAGAGGCCAGGTGCTCCAGTGTATTGACTAGGTTCCAGTTCGCGCTACACGCGCGGAACCGAAACGGAACGACGGCAGGTGTCCAATGTCACAAAACAAACGACGGTCGATTAACTTGCCCAGTAACGTTCCGCTTTACACAGATATGTCTCTTATTTTTTTTTTTTTCGTCCGGAGCGACTGTCGCAGTGAATTGACCGATGTCTACGGCGTGTTTATCAGCGCTACAATTCTACTACCCAGTACTGATATCGAGGGCTCAACGGAGGAGACCAGTGAAGAGGCAGTTATGAATGCATTATTCAGTGCAATGACGCATATCGATCATGTTGCTAGTTCGCAACTTTGACAATGACATGCTTGGTCAATTTCATCAGTGTTATTTCGTATTCACGGCAAACGAAGCCGAGATTACGTTCAGTAAAAGCATATTCTCTTCGCATATGTGGCCGCATTAGCCAATTCTCTATGCGGACCTTAATAGATGCTTCCTTTCTTTGGTACAAAGACAACCTCAGTGCTCCTAAAAAAAACATAAAGCCGCAGATGACATAAGAGTATTTCCAGTGTCGTGAAAGCTGCGGTTTCATTGGTCCTTCCTGAAAATATATTGGATGACGTAGCGTCGAACTAGTTATTCTCGCTTGATGAGTTTGAAGCACAAAAAAGACTTCGAGTATGGTGAAGGGTTTACAACTGTCGCGATGAGATTCTCACAATGTATGCGCCCATGTCGCCATTTTTATTCTCTATTCCATGCACTTGATTTTAACTATGTGCACCTTGAGCAGTTGGCCTTACGTCACTGTGCGTTATGCTGGATACTTTAATTACTTCGACATGACATTTCATGCAGACGTAGAAAGCAAAAACGTGCTTTATGCTTATGTATGGCTAAACATATTCCAACACGATGTTTATTCATGCGTCATTCGATCCTGCACCAGAAATAGCGAAACTGATAATTATTCTTTTAAAGCACTACGATAGGCACATAAAAATTTGGATGATAACGCACCTTGAAAATACGCTGCTAAGCGACCTTGAAAATGCGCTGCTAGACGAAGAATTCCTCGCAAAGCCTCTAAAATCGTGCTCATTTCCTCAGGGGTACTACCAGCATGGCGCTGAATGAATAAAAGCAAGTACAAATGTGGTTTGTTAATTCCTCAGTAAGCTTGCTTTACACGAGCGCGGAAATTCTAGTTTGGTTTGGTTTTGGGGTTTAACGTCCCAAAGCGACTCAGGCTATGAGAAACACCGTAGTGGAGGGCTCCAAAAATTCTGACCCCCTGGAAGTCTTTATTAGAACCTGCAGCGACATCGCACAGCACACGAACGCCTTGCTTGTCGCCTCCATCGAAAAGCGCCCGCCGTGGCCGGGATTCGATCTAGCATCCTTGGACACAGAGGTCGAGCACCCCAACCCCTGCACCACCGCGGCGGGGGCAGTGCGTAAAATCATGCTTGAGCATTAGAGCAAATATGTGCAATAAAAAAACACATCATACGACAAAATTCATTCCGCCATACTCAAACTTAATCCAGGCAATGAAAACAAAAAACTGCGCGACTTGAAGAAACATTTAGTATGACCTTCGACCGAAGCAAGGTCTATGCCGCAATGTAAATTTTATTTTTATTTTCTTCTTAGACGTCAAGGTCCCTACGCAAAAGCAGTAGCACGCAGCGTTGGGGCTTCTCGATAATTCCTCCACTGAACTACTCTTACAGCTAGGAGTGCACAATACCCTTGCCGAAATCATCGAGGCACAGCACACGGCACAGATTGCACGCCTATCAAGCACCAAAGCGGGCAGAGAGATTCTCGTTAAAGGGCAACTCCGGTGGTTTTTCCATCATTCTGTGTTTTTGGTTGAATTACATTCCTCGGCACGTCCTGACGCGAACACAAAAAACCGTGTTTCGAAATTCCAATTAGAAGTATTTTTAAAAAGAAAAAACAGCAAATCGAAACCGAAACTGCTTTCACGGCCAGAAACGACGTCCCAGGTGACGAAATGGTGACGTCACACTCAGTATTAGAGAAACACTCGTACGTGCGTTGGATGGTGAAAATAAAGTATGGAAATCATGAAGCATTGCATAAAATCTCTGAGGTAGTTCAATATAAGCCTCACAATTTCATAATCATGCGGGAAGTGGACAGTAACGCAGGTATACTGTTTGTGACGTCAGAAGCTCAGTGTTGCCGGCAGAAATAGTCTCAACTTAAGCCATGAAAACAGCATATTTTAAAGTCGTGTTGCGCGCGAACGGATTATCGTATGGCGCCCAAATTTTGTAGAATGCGTCAGGACGGAGAGGACAATCTACAGTAAAATTTTTATTAGAATATTCGAATGTCAAAAAACCCCCGGAGTTGCCCTGAAAAGGACAATTCGTCCTGCAGTTACCTAAAGTCGTGCGAGAAGCAATCAAAGTGTCCCCCTTCCCAAGAAACGTACACCCGATCCACATTCAAGGAAGAAGGCTCGCCCGCGCCAAAGCCCTCGCTGCGGACGCGGCACAGTTCCCCGACCAGACAGCTTTCGTGGATGCAGCGTACATACCGGGAAAGCATGCCTACTCGGTAGCAGTAGTCGACGGACACGGGCGTACGCGCAACTCACTCACACTTTACACCAAGAAGCCAGAGGTAGCTGAACAAGCAGCGATAGCACTAGCTCTAAAAGACTCGGACTTCACAACTGTATACAGCGACTCTAGAGCAGCCACTCGAGCTTTCGCCAAGGGCGGGATAGACAAGACGACGCTACGGATCTTAGGCGGAAGTAACATCACCGATCACTCCATCGTATGGTTCCCGGCACACATGGGCAGCTTAGGGGGCGGCCTGCGGAATTTCAATGAGATCGCACACGAGGCGGCGCGAGGACTCATCGACCGCGTCCCTTCGGTTTCCCCTGCTACTCCACATATCGAGTACAGAGATCAATTATTCACGTACAACGGGCTCACTAAGCACTTTTATCTAGGCAGACGAGCATTTCTCCTCCCGGATAAGAAATTAACCCGCAGCCAATCAGTCACGTTACGCTTGCTCCAAACGAACTCATGCCCCAACCCCTGGCGCATGAGGCACATCGACCCAGACTACGACGGACAACATGTGTGTGAACGGTGCAGTGACCGTGTAGACTTAAACCATATGCTGTGTGGTTGTGCATCGAGCGACGCCTACGTCAAGAACAAGGAACGTTGGGACAAAGTTTTAAAAAGTGCTTCACTACATGATCAGCTTCGGGCTGTCCAGGAGGCCCGCGCGGCGGCGGAGAGCTTCGCGCTCTCTGTGCCGACGTGGGAGCTGCCCTCTACACCTGGCGCCTAGCCGAGTGTCCTCCAGGACCCCTACTGTGGGAAATAAAGTTTTACCAAACCAAACCAAATGGACGGTAGCAAACGTATATAACAAAGTTTTTACTCAAAGCATGTACACCTAAATAAAGGTTTCACAAAGAAATGCAGAAAGCTTTGAATATCATACAAAATGTGCCGTTTAGCGCAAGCGCCACATCGTTAAGGCATTAGCATTTGCGACGAGACATGAATTAATGCTATTCTCTAGAAAAGTCGGAGATTCTTTTCTGAATCTTTAGAACCACTTACTTGACAATAAAGTGAATTGCTGAAAAACTTAGACGATTAGCTTTGATTATTCATCAAACACATTAGCACTCAATTATTCTTTTATCACCCAAACCCAATCCTCCTTGCCCTTCAAATAAAACAAAACTGAGCAAGCTAAGTCCACTAGTCAGTTTTATTCCCTAGTGGCGCGAATACATCAACCTCACTTTACACAGGATAACTAGAGCACTATGCTTTTTTTTTCTTTGTCGCATGGAAGCAGAACAGGACTTACAAGCCTCTAACCCTAATTACAAATGCACGTTCCAAGGACCTGGCATTATAATAAGTACAGGGTCCAGCTATTACTCTGTCTGCACATCAATATTACAGGAGACACGCACTGCGTACTTCCAAAGTGTAAATACTTATAAGTGGAACGGTGCCCAATATATTAGCATGGTTCACCTTCATCGCCGAAATCAAATATTTAGCTTGTTTTACTGTAAATATCACGCGCTGCACTGACATCACCATTCTCTTCATCAACTGCCATAAGGTCGCTGTGGACCTGCATCATCACTTTACATTTGCCTTTTTAAACTTCGTTAAGCGTCCCCTGTATGTTATAATCCGCAACCAAATCATCGATTTCGCCGATGTTCGTTCGAAGTCTGCTTGACCTTGAAAACCAAGCCTGGAACCGAAGCTGAAACCAAAGTGTGACCCGATGTGCTTGCGTGCCTAATTTTCACTTTGTCTAAATCACACTAAATCAGCCGTCATTTTTTCTATAGGCACAATATGATTCTTCAAGTTTTTTTCCAGCAGGGAGTTCTACTGTAGCCCGCATCACTGACTTCGTCAAAAATCACTAGACACTGAAAGTAAAATATGCGTAAAGCTGCATGCGCAATTGCAATTGTGCAATTACAAGTAAGAGGACCCCGCCAGCGCGTGAGGGTATTATGACGAACTGCATGCGCGAGGATGAATGATTTCTGGTACATGGACACTGGAAGGTATTCTAGCAATTATATCTCTGGTTTCGAAGCTGGCGTACTGCGCCGAAACTTTTGTGATGTGCTGAACCACACTGGTTTCGACATCAGGAGCGCATGCGCTTGCAGATATCCCTTACTTTTTCGCCGGATAATACACAAAGTTATAATTCAATATAGAGGTACTCGCATAGACAGGCAGCACTATAAGCTGCGTTGATAGGAGAATATTTCTCACCGTCGCCGGAGAATTGGCGACAATATAGGTAAACGTTCCAGCCTCTATAATCGAACTATCTCTTCGGCCCAGGGATTTACTAAATGGCAGGCCGATTACGAGAAGTTTTGTATGAAAGCTAGATGTGTCATTTGCTGGGTCTGTTTTGGCGACAGTAACCGTCGTCCTCTAGGCCCCATAAACATTTAATTTTCGAAAGGGTGAAACTGCAATTAAAGCATCCCGCTTGGCCTTCGCTACCTCTATCCACAGCCTGCAATAATATATTTGACTGCCCGTGCATTTTTCTAGAGAGGTGCCAATAAAATTGTCTCGATTGCTTGCAGTACAGCCAAGCGTACGAAAGGAATATCAAAATGTTTTCTGCATGCAGTATTGCTCTTTTTTATTATGCGAAGGCTACTTTATGCAGAGTTTTCCCATAACATTGGTCTGCATTCATTATGTCGTTGGCTATACACTCAAGTAACGCGAACGTGACTTAAAGTTGCCTTTAGCCGCACGGACAGGTCCTCGCAGTGGCCGTCGGCGTTTAGTCGTATACTAAAATGAGTGCTGAGTAGCCACTGTACACATTTGTGTGAAGCCCTTTAGGTAGTACTAACGAAATGCGAAAGCCCTGAGAATTTCGTCCTCTTAGACTATGTACATATTTACATATTAGTTACTTGAATAGAGCGGGAACTTCGAATGCACTTCGAACAGGCATAGGACGTAGGCTCGGGGTGCCGTTATTAACGCATAAATTCAGCAATGGTGTAAGCCTCTATGCCGCGATATCCAGAATATAGAGCGGCTCAGACGTGCGAGACGATTCCATATAAACTTTTGAGATTAAGCCAAACAATTTCAAGCCTATCCAGTGCGGGGAGATCATGGGTCTTTTTTATTCTACAAAAAGAAAACATCTACAGATTAGACGTGCAAGGAACTCAGTGCAAACGTGGCGTCAACCTGTCCACTCATTACGTTTTCCACCAAGTGCGGCACAGAATATGAGTTCTACTATAGAGTATAGAGCATGCATAGAGTAGAGCTCTATGCATGCTCTACTGCTCCTTGTCAGGCACGTTATTTAGCTATGTAGCTCCTACGCTACCTCTCTCCCTCCCCCAGAAAAAAAAATGAATTCAGGGGACGGTTGAGCTTCACCTGTAAAGATATATGACGCGACAATATTAATGACTTTCATTTACCGGCTTCCCTTGAGAATTCTCGAACGCGTCCTTTTATTTCTGCTGCTCACTGACTGAGCGATCGTTTATTTGTACCCTCATTATTCCGCACATACTCATTAGGATAGAGTGTCAAGAAATCCCATTGTACAAAAGGCTGTGCACTGGATATATATATATATATATATATATATATATATATATATATATATATATATATATATATATATATATATATATATATATATATATATATATATGTATATATATATATATATATATATATATATATATATATATATATATATATATATATATATATTATATTATATTATATTGATCCTCGATTTAACCCAACCGTACGAATCTGCCTGCTTAGCCGAGGGGATCCCATTCGGGTTCCAATGGCCCCAGAAAGCTAGATTAAAATTTCACCCTCTCATCTCTACGGCGAAGCCCAAGTGAGCAGCGCCTGCAAACTCGGCCACGTCACGGGGTCTCGTGACGTCACAAAACACGACGACCAATCAGTACACGATCATGTCACATATTTGAGTGTCTACTGGAGCTTGTCAGAGCCACGCGTGGGATTTTGCGCTCCCAAAGACGACACTGAATTTTCTGGAAAACAGGACCTTCAAAGCGATTGCGCCAATAACGAGTAGGAAGTTGGTAATATCGGTACTGTCCTTTGTAACAAACTGCGAAGCAAAATAATGTATAAGTCCGTATTTTTTGGAATGTATAATACAGTTCGATTAGGTCGCCGCAGTCTTTTAAGCAGAGTGCGTTCGACTTCAGTATCCGGTGGAATAAAGCACCGGACTCTTTTGAGCTGGAGGCAATCCGTTATATTTTTGTCCGGGGTTCCACACTCCCCACTGACACTAAACCCTGAACAGGGTCAACTAAATTGTAAATTAGTTTGAATTAATTATTTAGCCATCTAATGAGAATAGGTTTTACAATAAGCAAAGTCCTCCGTGGCCGAGAATTTGTTCTTAAATGTTTTGCGTTCATTTTAAATTTAAAACTCCCTATTTTTCGAAATAGCAGAGTATGTCGCAGCCTCGCCGGCGAGTTTAGAATAATGAGAAAACGTTCCAGTATCGAACCCTCTCCTCGCTCAATAGATGATGCGTTTGCTGAAAATCCAGGTCTTGTGTAGACAAAGGTGAGTGGTGCCATCACCAGAATATAGCGCATTCGACGCTAGCAGTCAGCTTTTGATGACAGAGCCCTTTACGCTATATCAGTTTCGTTATTATTTATTTGTGCCACAACACAATATTTGTTTCTTCCTGTACATAATTCACCATATGAGGCATATACTTCCTCTCTCGTGAGTGATAGATGTCAATTCAAGCGTAATTTGATGAGATAGTTGCTCGCCAAAGCAAATATTTCGTTCATGTTTTCTCTGTCGACCTTCCAAGCTTAAGCTGGTAGCGAAAGAAAAAATTACTTAAGGAAAATAGGAGTTGAGATCCCGTTTTCCCAACAGGCATAACAACGCACGGTTACGCATATTTGCACCACATAAATGGAGCACTGATGCACCGGATATATTTCAGATAGGATAGACTCAATGCAACTCTGGCAGGTTGCTTTTTGTTAACTGCACTCGCCAACAACCAACTCTAATTCACACAGCCCGAAAAAAAAAAAAAACGACTATAACCATGGTAGGCATGCGCGATTTAATTAATCATGCAGAACGAGTGCATTTCCTTCATAACATGTTTCAGAAACGGGATAGGACTCGAGTACACAACTATCTGCTCAAAGAGTGTTTTGTAAATTTATTAAGCTCTGCCCCTTGCTTTGTACAAAATCAGCTGACAGGTTTCAACACTCTTGAACGCACAGCCGTAGCATTTTACAGGAGAAGGGAAAACATTAGGTGCACTCATTTTGGTAGCTTCTTTCATTCATTTTGTTCGAGTGGTTTCGGTGTAAGAAATATTTTTGTTACTGGTAGAAAAATATATATTTAAACTGCCTGTATCATTAACAAAACTTCGAAAGTATATCTGGGCCCGCTTGCACAAAACAATCTTAAGACTGTCTTAGCTAAGTCCAGACTTAACTGGAGTCTAAAGAATAGGCCACTAGCATGGCCGCTTAAGACTGGAGTCAAGACTGGGCTTCAGTCCTGACTTGAATAAGTCGCTTGTATGATTACGACTCTAGTGCTGTCTTGGTTAAGACACAAGGACGCCAGGTGTCTAAGTAGAGAAATTAGGGAAATACAGGGATGCGCTGGCACTGTCCCTGCTTTAAGATGTACACATTCCGTCAATTTTGCGTTGTGTAAAATCCGTGCCATTGCTTTTTGCGGCATAAGATTGTGTTACGAGGAAAAATGCCCCAAGTGGTTGATGAGGCCGTTCTGGGAAGCCACTCTGGTGAACATGAGCCCGAAGCGTTCGACGTTCGGAACACGAGCCGTCTTAAATAAGCTTGGTCTTTCTAAAGACACCATTTAAGTCTGGACTTAGCTCCGACTTTATCGTGCAAGCCGGCCCTGGTTTTCCGTAAGTTTCTACAAGTTCGCGACTGGTATAATGTCGCATTAAATGAACCCTGCCATCAGTATTTTTTTGTTCGGAATACAGATGCGACGCAACTTCTCACGATTCTCCGCTACTTGTGATGCAGGTAGTACTGAGTGAACATTTTTTTTTTATCTGGGAGCATGTTACGCCAGAATTCATTGAAACAAATGTCCCTACTCATGGCACAGGCACACCTCTTTTGCGACTAACGAAGTACACGCATGTCCTTTAGCAGAAGAAATGTTGAACGAAACGCGTTGCATTAGGGCAGATATGAATGGGTTTGCTTTCTTTCTAGCACTTACCTTTTGTCGTTGTTATTGTTGTTGTTCGTGCGCACTGGAAACTGATTTCGGGAAGGACGTGGAAAATATTTGCGCATCTGAAGTGCACTTGTCAAATATGCAGACAAATCCATTTCGATTCGGTGCATGAAGTGCCACAGAAATGACAGGTGAGTGAATCCTATTAAACAATAGAAACGCCTCAATAACTTTCTCTTATCTATGGCACATGCTTAGCTGTGTTCCTCTGAGTGACCGTGTCCCGCGCAACATGTGCGGCGTAATGCGCCCACTTTTGCAGGCAGGTGCCAAGTGGAAATGATCCACATAACAAAAGCCGTACGCCTTGTTTCTCGGTGAGTGGCCCTACTCTGAGATAACAGTTGCCGATAAGACTGTACAACGGGTGGCGAAGACGGGCACCTGCTTTATACTAGGAGCACACGAAGGAAGCAGATAACAGAATGCCCTCTCGGTACAAGCGCTAACGTCAGGACGTACTATCATGGTACTATTGGAGTCAGATAAAATGAATGCTGATGATTCAATCGTGTACTCAAAGACATGAAATTGAGAAAGCTTGGAGGCAACCACAATGTTTTAATTGCTTTCTAAAAGCAGCTCCTGCGCGTTTAGTAACCCACAACCCTGCAAGTATTTAGCCTTCCCAGGCTATATACCTTGTCTTCAGCCATTCCGCTCACATTTAGTTTGGCAACGACAGTACGTCTTCAAGAAACTATTGTCAAATTAAATACATTCCATGACAACTGGACCAATAGTCTTCTCAGTAAAGCGTTATATTATATTTTTTAGCATATGGGGGGGGGGGGGGGGGGGGCTTGCTTCTGAAGCAGTGTTTTGCTTGCGGCTAAGAATCAGCGCGCGCTAGAACGCTATAAGGAGCTTGCATGAAGCGATGCATGCTTCCTAATCCGCCGTGATGTTGTCGCTGGCAGCAGACGGCGGGCAGTGCAGCCAGGATGAATTAAGCAAGTGCCTTGTCCTTTTCGACGGATCACCGAGGAAACTCAGCTTTTCGTGCGCTGCCCTTACGTGCACGCAATTGTCGGAGCGTACGCGTCGACGCTGTGCCCGAAAACTCGGACGCGCTATGGAGAAATGCAAAGCAGTGCGAAGCGGACCTGTTCAAGTTACGCCTCTTCAAGCCCGAACGACTGACGGCACTATGCGTCTGGACTTGGCCTCCCGTCGGCATCGCCGACATTCATGGTTTCAGTTCTGGCGAGTAGTTTTATACTTGCCCGGATTAGCGTCGACCTCGCGTGTAGTTGGCCCGTGTGAGCCACTCTGTGACACTGCCGTGCTGCGTCATCTGCTGCCGACATCACCATGGCGGATTACCCAGCATGCATCGCTTCACGCAAGCTCCCTATAGACCAACATCGATCTGTGACGTAAGCACGATGCGGTGGCGCTTATGTCGCCAGGCTGGACAGACTGGGGGTGGAATGTAGGGTTAGCACCCATAGGAATGCATGGAACCGAAAGATTTCAAAGCAGTTTTGTCATTTCACAGAGCACCTATGATGTCATTATTCGGCACAGTGCAACCATGAACATTCCAGAACAGATCATGAAAGTATGATATCTCATTACCAAGGCGAAGTATTTCTGCAACACCGCGAAAGGTATGAGGGTGCGTGCTGGAAGGAAGATTCATAGAAACACATGTAAGCACAAGTTACCGCAACATTTTTCTCCTTTCGCAGAACACCAGAAGTGATGGCCGGTCGTTAAACGTTGGCCAGTCCTTTGAAGACGTGTGGGACAAAGTATGCTACGTCATTGTGGAGGCAATCTAGTTTTAAAACCCCTCGTTGTAAAGAATCCGAGTTAGAAATGCATTGCGGTAGCGCGGCCCACACAACATATATGTAAAGAACGGTTCGCAAAGAAGCTGACTTTGCGCCTACGAAAGGAGTCGTTTATTAAGAACTGGTGCATTACTTTAAGACCATGAATATATGTATGCAACCACATTTCTCGCCTGACGTCTATGTAAAGCATATTTATCAATAAATATGTGTGGCGCGTTTCCCGACGAAGCCACACGTCTAGGAGACGAGTCGGCCAAGCGCATCCTTTTTTTTGTGTGTGTGTGAACGTCTTATGCCACGCCCCAACATAATGTTTCATGGCGGAAGTAAAAAAAAAAAGAACATTCCAAGTGCTGGCGGCGGGCTGAGCCGTGGAAGGCAGTGTAATGGTGCCGTCGAGACACGGTTCATTTTGAAAATTGAGAGGAATAAAACGCAAAATAACGGGCACGACGTCATTCCATCCTGAAAACATCGATCGTGGCTAATAGTAGAGGCGGTAAGTATTAAAACGAATGCATGTGTAATTGCGTCGCGATACATGCATGTGGTGTGCAAGTCGTAGGCAAACATTTTGATAGGCTTTATATTCCGACGTCCGAGCACGCGTTGGAGGGTCTACGCCGTACGGAAATAAAAAAAAAGGATAGGAAGATGAGGAAACCGCGCACAGAAAGCCCAGAATGATATATGAGAACCAGAGCAATACCCTTGGGGAAAAAAGAAAATAAAAGAAAAATAGTTAACTCCCATATATGCCCGTTGATAACCTCTCGTGCACCCGCCTGATTCAAAATAATTGTATGCCTCCAGGAACTTGTATCTCTGGACGGTCTCTGCAGTGAGCGACTCAAAGAAAAATCAAATTCACTAGAATTTTTGCCTTGCCCACTGGTCGCAGAGCGCCCGCGTCAGTCCGGATGATTTCCCAAAGTGTTTCAGGCATAGCAAATGGGTCTGGAAGCACGACGCCGTCAATGCACAGCAGCTGTTTATCCGATTCCGAGAAGCTTTTCACGGAGTCCGACACTGCTGCAGTGCACATTCCCTTGCAAGTACGGAAAGCCCGATGACTTACGGGACTGTTCACAGCACGATACACTGACCACGCACAGTTGCAGACCACCATGCATCACCGGCGCCGTCGCTAGCAGACGCTCCATGGCTGGAGGCAGTGGGGGTGGGTATCCGCAGCTGCGCTGTCGTCTGTTGCAGTGCGCGACTCTCGTTCGGTCCATATTGCCGTACGGCGGTTGACAACTATTTTTTTTTAATGTAAATCTGTCTAGGATGTATCACTTGAGTGACAGTATTATCAAGGTAATTTACCCCATGCGGCAGCATATGAAACAGTAAAACAAAACTGCGCGATTCGCTACATGAGCCTTTTGGAAGTATCCGAATTCACAACATAGTTTCTTCAAGGAGTTTTAAAAGTAGAAAAGTTAAAAGTTTTAAAAGCGCTGGTCAATGTTTAACGATCGGCCACCACTTCTGGTGCTCTGCGAAATGAGAAAAATGTTGCGGTAAGTTGTGTTTACATGTGTTTCGACGGGTCGCCTTCTCAACTCTCACCCCCATACGTTTCGCGGCGTTTTAAAATATTTCGCCTCGGTAATGAGATTTTATGCTTTAACAATCTGTTCTAGGATGTTCACAGTTACTTTGCACCGAATAACAAAATCATAGGTGCCCCGCGAAATCAGAAAATGTCTTTGAAATCTTTCGGCCCAATGTATTCCTATGGGCGCTAACCCTACTTTTCACCCCCAGTCGGCTGCGCGCCGCGAGCGCTCCCACTGCTCGTAAACACGGTGTTGGTTTGCAGTTTTGAGCAAGTGTCTTACATAACTCGATATCCACAGGCGCAGTTTTTATTGGCGCGTGAGAAAGCTAGAGTGCCAGCTTTCGTAGAGCAGATAATTTGTTTTTGCCAATGTTTGAATAAACCTGATACAGAGGCATATCTTTACGATACACTTCGTTAGTTTCTCAATCGCCCTCGATGTAAGTGGTGCACGTTATACGGATTCTATTCCAAAGGATTCTCCTCCGAATACAATGCTGTGCTGTCACTCGCATGCACCCAGAAAATCTGAAGGTCGTTGTAGTAAGGCCGCCAGACCAAGTGAGCTGCTCATCCTCCAACTTCATTCTCCTAAAGCACCACCCACCGACCACCTCCGCGCCGTACTCGCGAGCTAGAGAGCACTGGACCCCTACCCACTACCGCCCCTGATCCACCCAGTCCCATGCTGTCGTGGTGGATGCTGTGCGCGTCGTCCCCACCCGCAAGGTTTAGAAATAAGGAGTTGTCTTTAATGACTTGCTGCGGGTCTCCTATCACTTGAAAGTGGCTAGTGAATTCAGCGAAAGAAACTTTCGAAGTTGCCGCAAAAGCCAGAGAGCCAAACTAAAATATTCATAACAAAATGTGGTCGCAAAGCAACCAATTTGGTGCAAGATAGCCACCATCGGCAGTCCTGTGCTGCTGCGTTATCTATATATGCCTGGTAGGCAGAGATGTCCAGCACTCCCCAGAGATTAGCATTTGACCTCATAAATGTAGACCTCACCTCAGACGTAGAACAATTAAATTATAGGGTTTCAACGCTGGTGAACCGAATGTGGAGCGAAAGCTTTGGCTGCGTGCGACCGAGCGTTGCATCGAACACAACCAGCGTTTTGTTGAACGCATTACAGTTCCCCAGCGTTCTATGCAGAACTCACTTTCATGCCTGTTATGGACGTGCCTGCGTGGCATAGGGGTAACGTGAATTCAAATGTCATGGTAGGCGAATTTTAATGTCACCCTCCCACATGAAAGGAGAAGCACGAATTGGCGCTCCTTCAGGCACCGGCGAAATGCTCAAGGGTAGCGTAGTATACTTCCAAAATTGCGACTTTACTCTACATCAACCTCAGAAATTGAGGTTAAGTTCCCCTCAGGCAACATCATCTCATTTTTACAGCGGCCACTGGTGACCTCAGTGAACCTCACGCCACACTCAAATTGTGAGGTTGAGCTGAGGTGCTCGACCTCAAAAACAAGAGACTATTGAATTATTAAACAAAAGGTAACTAAAAAGCATTTTGTGGATAAGCCTCTGATATAGGCAAACAGCTTTTTATCTGAGGGTAGTAGTTGACCGCTAATTTTATACAGCAAGAAGCATCAGCCTGGCTGAAAGAAAAAGCTCATGCTTCATGACCGTTCCTGCGGTACAAGGACCAGATTTTGGCAACACCCCCTCCCTCTACCTACCCCTCGTCCTTTTTGTGGTCGGCCTTAGTGTGAGGCCGCAGGGTTCCCATACTACTACGCAAGTGCTCGTCATGCATCCGGCTCACTTGGATGACATCCGCATTACATAACACGCATACGAGTCATGTTCTTCTTGCATGCACTGCATGCAACGACCCATGCTGCTGACCCCGGAGATGATGACGACCGTGACTGTAATTGCGCGTCTACCTGAGCCCGCAAAAGAAAGGAAATTTATGACCACCAAGTTTATTTTAAGATAATAAATAGCATGTTAACCTGCGACCTAAAGCATTAAATCAGGGAAAAAACTAACATTTCGAAGAGTGATGCGGATCTATACCCCATTTCCGCACCTTAATTGGCATCTATGAGGCGGTGATCGTGATAAAAAGGTCCTGGGAATTTTCCGACAGCTCGGTGACCCATTGGTGTATTGCGAGAATGGACTAGATTATGTCTTTGAACACCATGTCTTTATTCTGAAAAAAGGATCCACAACTGCTGGCCCACAGTGTTAAACGCGAACCGCTTTGCCTGTCAGAAACATGACTCGCTCGATACATTTTGCCCAAGTGTCAATCAGTCTTTGACGAACTTTCTTGAGGCATTAACTTGTTTGCCTTCGAATTTAAACGAATGAATCGCACGTCGATGAATTAAAAGTTGCTTAGCCGCTAGCCGCATGTACCGTGCTTGCATTCTGCGAAGACGTTGATGACGTTGATGACGTTAAGGTCGTGTCATGCATGGCAACTCAACGGCCGTGGTCTTATAGTTACAGCACATGCAGACAAGAGGAAGTAGGCGAACACGGAAACCGCAGAGACCGCGCTTCTCGCCATGGAAATTGCCCGCCCTTCAAAGTCCGTCTCTAGGAATTTAGCTTTGCTCGTGGGGCCTGCTATAGAACTGTCATTAATAAGCCCCGAAGGCAGTGCCATCCGTGCCAGCTCCGCTCTGAGAAACTCATAATATAAAGCCAAAAAATATATCTTCAATAATTTTCAGCTCATAAAAGCGTGTATGAGACAGCATCTCAAATCCTCCCCCCCCCCCTTTTTTTTTTTTTGCACCTAAATTGCCAGCCCTAAACCAAATGGCCGCCAGTAGACCCGACATAAAGGTTCCGAATCCCTTAACCTCCACCCTTCTCCTGCATTGTTCAGTTTCACTCGAATTTGGCAGATGAACAATGGACCGTAGTGGATCAATAGCAATTTTTCATTAGGCTTTAGTACAAGCCTCCAATAAAGTTTTTCTCCCCTTCTAGGTAAACGCTTATCAACGGTTAGCATGTCACTCATCTTTCAGTTCTATCAACAATAATTTTCTATCTCTACGTCAGTTACATGTTATAAGCTCGACCATCCCATCCTTTTTGCATTCTTTTACCGCTATACTGCACGGTCATGTAATAAACGCTGGTGTCTTCATGCCGTACAGTGGCGTTCCGGCGTTGCAGTTTTACGGGGTCACTTGTAAGTACTCGAGAAGTGCACAAAAGAGTGGCTATTCTTGAGAATATAAGAATGTATTTTTACAGAACGGGAATAGACAAAGATATTGCACAATTTTAAAGGCAGGCTCCGATAAAAATCTCTTATAGTCTCGTAAAGGTTTTGCAGGCTTCCTTGTGTTTTTCTTTCATCTCTCTCTTTTTTCCGCTAGGATTACGCTCTCCACAATACTCTAGTTTTCCTCAAGTCGCCATGTTAAGTGCAGCGAAATCTTTCTTTGCCGAATGTAAGGCAAACACCGCGATGTCAGCGCCTGAGAACGGGCACAACACGGTCTTGTTTTCCACCATATGCGTAAGCACAAATTTATTGGCTGCTTTTTGGACTGAACACGTTTGTCTGCGACATGACAGAAAGCTACCACAGGTCTCCGTGAATTGTGTACTTTGCGCGCTTATGTGTATTTGAGGCGAGGGCTTGCACCAGCGAGACAAAGAGGGAGGGGGACTATGAGTATATTCTAGCTGTGCTGTAAAGAAATAAATTAGCTGCTGCTTAGCTTCTGGGTAAACCTAGAATTACGCGATAGCTATTTGCGTGGCTACGCTTAGGTTCGGCTTGATGAAAGTAATGACATGACTTTAGCACATAGTAGTTTACTCTATAGTTCCAGATTTATTTATGTCATAGGAGGCACTTTTGAACACCAAAATGCGATTAGGCGAAAGCCTCTATCGCGCGGTGGTCCGAAGCCCTCCACTACAGCACGTCTTTCTCAAGGTTTTATCTCCAATCTTCGCGATAAAGCGATAGCGTAAGCTACCAGCCAACATGTAAAGCTCCGCTTTAACCGAGCCGTATGAACGTGCCTGCGTGGACTAGGGATAACGAGGATACAAAGTTTTGGCAGGCTGATTCTGATATCACCCTCCCATATGAAAGGAGAGGCCCGAGGCGGCAGCTCGTGCCAAACGTAATGTCAGAAAGCCCTACGTCTAGTTAGTTCTCGGCCATGTGAGCTGCCAACTACCTCCTCCCACGACTTCTTCGCTCTTCGGACAGGCACCGGACAGGCACGGCGAAATGGCGATACTGTGGCCAATGTAGCTCTCGCTACAAAAAGAAAAAAAAAAGTAAACGCTCCTTTCAAGAAGACCATAGGGAAGCGTCTTCCTCTATGAACGGGCATCACGATGGAACACCGAAAGCTGGGAGCGAGCTGCGGCATCCAGTCGTCCAAATAGGGGTAACAGAACACCAAGCGCCACCACACGCATAACGTGGCAGTGTGCTTCAAACTCCGAGTCAAAAAGGGCGCTCTTAAGAGTAAGCCGCGAGAACTGCAAGAAACATGTACATAACGATTTCAACCTCATTTCATGAAGAGCTCACCCAACCTCAAACTTACACGTGAGACTAAGGTAGAATTTCATTATCTTGCTCAAAAACTTTCGAGCCGTTGCTGACCTCATCTCTTCCTCACCTCACTCTGTGAGGTTGGGGTCGTATTAAGGTTGAGGTCGACCTCATGAGGTTGCCCACCTCTGTCCACAAGCGGATCACACGCGAACAGGCCTCACGTATGACGACAAATATATGCGTCCATTTCAGTTGACTGCACAAGCTACACCTCACACTCTGCTTTAACTTTTGTCCTTATTGCAATGACTACCACTATTTATATTACACCGACTCAATGCCACAGTCCCTATGATATCTCCAAACCCATCGCCGCTTAGTGAGAAGCAGCCTATACATTATTATTAGGCAAAGGGAAAGAATTGGAAAGTGTTTGTAATCGCCGACGTTCACATGCACCACCAACATCACGTGGGAAGGTGAACGGCACTTAAGTATTTTAGATTATTTTCTCGGTTATTTCCTGCGAAATATTAACACTAATCAAATGATGTTCGTAAATATATTAATATATGTTTTTTTTTTCTAAATAGTCGTACTTCGAGAATAGAAATGTATGTATTAGTCCCGAGGTATATACTTGCCAAATTCCGATTGAGATTCATGTTCATTGTTCTGAAATGTGCTTTAAAAAGTATGCATTCATCCGCAGGCAAAGACACCCTGTTTCACGGAGTCGTTCAAGCCTAACTGCGTTACCGGTGAATTGTGGAAAAGTAAAAGTTGGAAGAGGAACCCTCAAACAACTCCGCCATTACCACAGCATAATGATCGGCACACATACCCATTGCGAATGCGAAGGGAATGCGAACGTAACGCTGTAGCTGCAAGGTTTTGATGAGCAGCGCATTATCACCCGCTCTCTTCTTGCGTGTCGCCCAGTGTTCATTCAAAACGCGCGTGAGTGCGGGCCTGCTCGCGTGTGAACTCGCGCTAAATGAAGCGACCACGCGAGGCGTGTGAATATGCGAATTCGCGCATGCAAATCTGGGGAAGAGGGCGGAGGCCCAAGTACCATTCGCTAAGCCTCGCATGCGTATGAAACGTTCACTGCGTTAAGATTCGAAACGTTTAACAACAAAAAGAAAGAACCATGGACTCCAACACAACAGTGGGAACAGGAGTTCAGATGCATCAGTTCCGTTCATCGCCGCTTGTAGGTTATGAAGGTGTGAATTTGAAAATCAGGGTCCTCTTTTCAGGCCCCGTTTATTGCTCATATTCGCGTTCTTTTTTTTTTTTTTTTTTTGCATTCTTTCCTCTCTCCCTCTCCTTGCCCGTGCATACCGAAGCCTCTCCGCTTGCCTGCTGGTGCGGGCGGCGTTGGAGCGAGGAGCGTTCCCACCACCGACGATCTGTGCGGCCACGATCATTACTCTTCGCAAAATCACGATGCGCGCGCTCTCTAGCTGCCCATCAAAGTTGCGGGAGCAGCGGCAATGGGGCACGGGAGAGGAGAACCGGAGCATACAGGCCTCAGTGTGCTTGAAGCCGTGTTGCTGTCGACGTGCGTAGATAAATGTACAGCCGCCCAAATATTTAACTGGAGTTCGCGATAGTTGTCGGAAGGTAAACGGCCTTTTCTTATGCTTGGACTTTTCGCGCTCCTCTATAATTCCTAGAATCACAGAAAATGCGGCTGTCATTGAAGCCAGTTAAAGATTTGGGCGGCTGTACTTGCTTGGGTTTCCTTATGCACAAATCAAAAGAGGTTGTTGCGCAAGCTTTGAGTTCTATGCGTCACTTATACTGATAGCGTATGCAACATGGTTCTGTCGAACAGGCGTCGCCGTCGCCGTAACCCAGAATGGAGAAAAATATAAACGTACCAGAATGAATGCGCACGTGATTTCGTGTCAAATTTGTGACGCAACAGCTTCTTGCGCAGCGTTCAGGGTGCTGTCGTGCCATTTTTCTGCCCATTTAACATTCACCTGCTAGTAGAAAATTGGACGCTAGTTTGCGGTAGGTATTCGGACCGGTGACGTATGCAGCTCTAGTTGCATGCAGTTTGCAGTTCGGTGTAAGTGTAGGTGTGCACAGAGAAAGGAGACAGATACTGCGCCTTAGTCTTCCCTAAAACCAAATCTACTAAACACGCTTAATACCTTGCAAAATTCTGTAGCGGTCCCTCAGTGCCAAACAATAACCGAATGAAAAAACAATATTGTTGCAGGAGCTATATGGCGTCTACCATTAGGGCGAAACTTACGTGGCCACTTAGTTTTTATTTTATTTTTTTTTTTAGTATTGCGCCTATGGAGCGCACTTATACAAGAGAAGGAAAGCTAGCGGCTTAACTGAAATGGACTCGCCTACAAGCTATATTTTCGCTGTTCACGGGGAGTATTCAGCTTCCGCGAAGCGCGCGACCTCGGCAGGCTAGGCGCTTGTACTCGATAAAAGGGGGAAAAATCTGCGATTTTGAGACAAACTTAAGCAAGTACGCTACCCCACAGGATAAGGCAAATTTTGGTTCGATTCCACCTAGCGGAGCTCCGCGCAAGAAGGGAGATAGTAGGAAAGAGGGAGGAAGCAGAAAACCGAAGTGGCCCCACGGATAAAAGAAAAAAAGCAGGCAGGCGAAGGAAGGCAGCTGGCGTATGGTCGCGTGCCCTCCTCTTTGCTGCTCGATACCATCCGCGGCGTGACGTAACGACAGCGCGCACGCGATCTACATCGGCCGCCAGTGGGCGCAACGTGGTGGCCCTGACGTCACGTCACGCACCGCATTGTGCACTCATGCATGCACGAATGCTTTTTCGCAGCACCTGAGATTCGGGTTGCATCGAAGTTTTTTTTTTTTTTTTTTTTTCGACATCCTGGATGCAGGCCCGAATGTGCTAAGGCATTCTGTGGATACGAGAGTTTATATACTCAAAGAAATGTGGATAAAGCGTGATATATCAGCCCGAACGTTAAACAAGCGGGAGAAAGGATTATTTAGTCAAAAGAATAGACGTTGATCTTAATAAAAAGTTCTACTTAGTGATTTTTTCACGAACCGGAGACGCTTGTTCAGAACGAATTTGCTCCAAGTAATGAATGAATGAATGAATGAATGAATGAATGAATGAATGAATGAATGAATGAATGAATGAATGAATGAATGAATGAATGAATTCCAACTCTATGGCAGTATATCTGCCTCCTCAGAGGGCGGCCTCCCAGCGGTCTCTTCGGCAAGCTGGGTTAGCTTCCTCTGATTTCAGAGGTTCAAGTAGAGTTGAACGACTTGTTTTCTAGTCTATTTTCTCTAATTCTGTGTATTTCAGTTATTTGCATGTTTAATAAGAGATGTCTCGGGTACGCTGTTTCTTGGAAATTTTAATTTTTTTTTGTATTGTTCAAAATACCAGTTGTTTTAAATGTGCACCGAAGAAAAGAAACACTTTGTGCATAGCCTTTTTGCAGCTGGTCTGTCAGCATTGCACATTGTGACGTAGTAAATGGCATGCGAAGGATAATTGCGTAAACTCGACAAGCAAGCTGCATGATGTAGCGCGCCAATCATGGCATATCTATAGTACTCAGACAAGAACCGGGGTCCTCCTGCCTGCCATCCCGAATTGTCGATGCCACGGTGATTACGCATTTACTGCCGAAGTAGCTTGACGACCACGGCGTACTATCGCCAGTTGATCCTTTGTAAGTCAAAGAAAGTTTACCAACACCCACCCACCAACCCACCCATTCACACACACACACACACACACACACACACACACACACACACACACACACACACACACACACACACACACACACACACACACACACACACACACGCACGCACACGCACACGCACACGCACACGCACACGCACACGCACACGCACACACACACACACACACACGCACACACACACACACACACACACACACACACACACACACACACACACACACACACACACACACACACACACACACACACACACACACACACACACACACACACACACACACACACACACACACACACACACACACACACACACACACACACACACACACACACACACACACACACACACACACACACACACACACACACACACACACACACACACACACACACACACACACACACACACACACACACACACACACACACACACACACACACACACACACACACACACACACACACACACACACACACACACACACACACACACACACACACACACACACACACACACACACACACACACACACACACACACACACACACACACACACACACACACACACACACACACACACACACACACACACACACACACACACACACACACACACACACACACACACACACACACACACACACACACACACACACACACACACACACACACACACACACACACACACACACACACACACACACACACACACACACACACACACACACACACACACACACACACACACGCACACACACACGCACACACAAGCGCACGCGAAGACAAGACACATCATGGTTTTCAGAGAGTGTAGTAATGCTTCCACCTTTATATAGACACACTACATGATGTAACTATCGACGGCTGGAGTGAGCACCCGCAACCTTCTTCTACGGGCGTGCCTTCACACGTGCAAGCAGAGCAGCGTTTCGCAATGTGCGCAGCACCAGAATCAGAGTCAGCTCAATCGCCAATCCCGCTGTTTTTTAAAGAGCATTTATTACCATTTGTAAAACTTCCTCTATGACCAATGTATAAAAAACAGCGGTTCTCATTGGTCAAAATACTAGAGTATAAGGATAGGGGCGGTGCCTGCGGCCATTAAGGTTAACGGTGTCTAATATGAACTTTCAGGTTGATGATAAAGGCACAACCAGCCTACATGTGAAATCAATTGAAGATATGCATAGCAATACCCCTGAGATGTCACAGCCGTAGAGAAATTTGGGAGATAAGAGAAAAAAGAAACAAATCGATTTTCAGAAGACGATGACGGCAATGACAAATAGCTTTTATTGCCTGCTTCTAGATGACGCCACAATACGAACCGAAAACCGAAAAATACATGTGAAAGTTAGTCCCTTATTGAAGCGGAGTCTCCTAACTACTTAGGTGTTAGTCTCGCTAAGCATCTGAGTAGTTGTTAAACTCCGTTTTAAAAAAGGACCAATTTTAACACATTCCCAACGCCGCCTAAAAGACTCGATAAATCCAAGTAATGTCACCTTAGGCGGTTACATTGTCCTGCCACAGCCCGGCTATGCTGCATGCAATTAGTCCGGGTACTTTCTTAGCCTAATGCACGTTTGCGATTGCATTTCGCAGCATTCTTCGATAAAAGATAAGTCATATATTTGACAGCGTGCTAGTCAGCATACGACTGCAGCCCAAAACTAGAGTATCGGCTTATCTTACAGCTTAAGTTGCTACTTTTGTGGTATTTTGAACAATGTCTTGCGGCCTAGAGCACAACCACGCTTTCTCCGAAAAAAGCATGTTCCAGCATTCCAAATTATCAAGCAGCACACGTCCTTTCCATGTGCGCATCTTCTGGCTTGTCGACACATATGTTACCATGCTGTTCATAGGTTACTGTATAAATGCTACTTTTCAAAAAATTATTTGTAACCTTTATACGCTTGAATACTGGCTGTTGTAACCTTTAATCATTGCAAAAATAAAGAAAACACGACTAAAACATAAAAACTGGCAACTTGTAACATTTGCTACATAGATTACTGACGTCTAAAAGTTACATCATAGGTTACTATGTTTAAAGTGCATAAAGTATGTTAATTTCTTCTCAGAGTACCGCTCGCGGTCGGCGGGAGTTTGGTGTGTGGAGACCTATAGAACTATATAACCTCCTTGGTCGAGACACCATGAACCCGAAAAGTTGGATGACACTTAAGCGCCGCCTTTAAGATTACTACGTAGCAGCGTTAATGACGCCAATCGGTGTCTCCCCTCGCATATCTACTTTGCCGTACTTGCAATTCGGTGCTCGTTTGTTCAATTATCTCTTTAATTTTATCTCTATTATCTCGCATTGCAATCATTAGTATGTAGTAATAAGTTACCACGTCATGTGAAGGGCCTCACGCCATAGATATAAAGCCAAGCTTTAACCAAGTCGAACGAACGTGCCTACGTGGCCTAAGGGTACAGTCTAAGAGTACTATAAGATCTAAGGGTCTCGGAGATATCCATCTCAAAAGAGAAACCAGGGTTGACAAGTCACCCTTGTCACATGACCTCTTAGCATCACACTACCTGCCGACCAATCAGCGCGTGGTCATGTCACGTGCCAAATAGCACCTGCCAGAGGCATGCCTTTAGATTGTGGCTCAAAATGCCAACGTCGAATTTCCTGAAAAATTTTAACCTGCATTAAAATCGCGAAGTATCGGCGGCACAAAGTTCTGTGCTTTCAAGGCGGGACGAAAGAAAGACCTCGTGGTTTAGAAAACCTTGCTGTTCCAACGTAGAAGAAACGACAGAAAAGCACGCTGACTTAGATTCTCCAATTTACAACAAACGTTTCCCGATCCGCGCTTCTGAGACCTGAGTTTTCCGAACACAAACTCAGCGAAGGAATGGGCCATCGATGCCGGTCTCGCGACCTTTTACCGACATCGTGTCAAGCATGCGAGAGCATCAAGGTCACTGGAAACTCGTAGACGAAAGCTTTCAAACTTCCCCAGGCTGGCCAGCTTGAC
Source organism: Amblyomma maculatum (assembly GCF_055883805.1). NCBI lineage: Eukaryota > Metazoa > Arthropoda > Arachnida > Ixodida > Ixodidae > Amblyomma > Amblyomma maculatum. The sequence goes on along the minus strand of NC_139345.1, from coordinate 124,231,479 downwards.
CATATATGGCTACTGGATGCCTCCTTTCGCATGGCAAAAGGCGATAGCCTCTCTGCTTTGGATGAGGATCCCAGAGTTAGTATACGTGACTAAAAGAGCTCGTATTTTGGCTGCAATGCCTGCATCTGCGTAAGGCACCGCAAACTCAGCATTTACCCATGCGGATCCACGAAACTGGCGGCAGATTGTGAGTGAAAAGGCGTTTCAGAAAACGTTGATAAATTTAGTCGTATTTTGAGCCAGATTTAGTCCAGAATGATCCAGAGACGCCCGTTCGAACGGGCATTTTATAAGCTCGGGTCGTCGAGAAAACGTGCATTCCTTTTTATGTAATTTCAATTTTCGACCAATTAGTCTTTCCATGAACCACTTTTCCGTCCAAGAACTCCCGCCGGCTACATACAGGCTCAAGCGCTGTATCCACCAGGCATACATTGAATACAGTCCACATATCTTAGCCTCCTTGTGTATATCTAGGCCTATGCAATCACTTATTGGTAAGTAGCGTGAATAACATCCACATTTACCATCTGCCTTATCCTTAGAGAAAGCAGTCCTGTGCAGATGTGCTAGTATACATAAGGCGGAATAAAATTACCACAGTCGGACGATCCCTTATTTCTTAGAGACCCTTGCTCGATTGGTAGTCTTTTGCATGTTTAGCTGAGACACAGATTGCAAGATTATTTAGCACAGCTACCACTAACGTCATATCGGCACCCGAGTTAGTGGGCCGAGACTGCAGCGAGAGGTTTCACGTTCGTATACTCCACGTATCGACGCTTGTTCCAGTCTGTGTAAAAGATGATATGTCTCTAAACAAAATGAAGCTCGTAATGTCCTACGCCAGCAGTATAGCTATATTCAGTGTCAGCGAGCCCTCGGTACCGATAAGGAGCATACTGCTTCCTAAGACTACTGTGTTTACAAACAAAGGGGACACTCACAACGCCGCCGCAGACTGGGTATGAAAACTAGACCTAGCGCCCAAAATATACATGGAAGAGAAATATTTTAAACCAGTTTTCAGATTTCACAGGGGACCTATGATATTGTTTTGGGGCACATAGCAATCATGAACAGATCGTAAAAGTATGAAATGCCATTTCAATTTCAAAGGTGCTGCATTTTTTTTTTAAATTTCCGAGAGCACTGTTAAATTACCATAGTTGAATCTACACAGAAAAACTTCGAAAGCCTGAGTGTTGTTGCTGCACCAGGTGCATCACGTTTGTTCTCAATATCATTGTCAACTAGATGCACCGTCATTATCATCGATACTGCCACCATTGTCATCGTCATCCTCACGGTAGACAAGCAGAAGTATGATATGCTTTTCACGATCCCGGGCATGACAGATCGCCACGCAGAGTCACCACGTTCATCGAAGTCTCTGTTCAGAGGACAGTATGGTATAGTGCGGGTAGTATATATAGGCTGCGCAGCATCAACCTCCTCTTTGGTTACCTTTGCTCTATGCAAGTATATGTCTCCCGGAATTTTGATGTGTGGGCAAAGTGAGAGCTCGATGCTGCTGCGACTATGTACGGCAGGTTGCGGGATGCGACCTGGTTAAATCGAGTTTGAAGTACTTCTATGCAATAAAGAAAAAAAAAATCCCGGGCGTGGCATTGCTGCTTAAAGCGCTCGGCTCGAGGTTCGATTCCCGGTAGAGGCAGGGTTTCTATTTTTCTGATGAGATGACGTCATCATGGCAGCATTTTATTCACAGCTATAATGCGACCTGATACAGCGAGTATGAGGCTTTCGCCTTAAAACCCCGCGAAATGTATGAGGGTGCGGGTTGGGGGAGCGACCAATAGAAGCACATGTAAACACAACATACCGCTATATTTTTTTTGTTTAGCAGAGCACCAGCTTAGGCGGCCGATCGTTAAACGTTGTTGAGCGTTTTGAAGTTTGTGACAAAGTACACTACGTCTTTCGCAAGAAATTTATTGTAAAACACCGCTAAAAAATGTGTTGTGAAGGTATTACCACCGATGGAGAACCTCCATCCCATCTCTCTGTCTTCCTGTGTAGGCAAACTTACGGAGACGACGATACGTGACAGGTTGTCCGAGTTCATGGAATCGCAACATATTTTCGCAGACACCATGTTCGGGTTTCCCCCACATAGATCTGCACAGGATATCTTGCTACAACTCAATCGGGCTGTCCTCGACCCCATCGAATGCCCCAACTATGATAAGATCGTACTTGCCTTGTATTTGAAGGGAGCATGCGGCAATGTTACATAAGGGATCATTCTCACCCACCTCTCCCAAACTAACTGCAGCAGGAACGCGTTTCAATACATTCGGCAATTTTTTACTGACCGACAATCTCACATTCGAATCCAGGATACGGAGCTTGGTCCTTTCTGCTTAGGAACCAGGGATACACCTCAGGGCGAGGTGCTCTCTCCCCTGTTTTTCAATCTGGCCATGATGCACCTGCCAGCCCAACTCGGGGCTGTCGCCGAGTGCAGCATGCGCTGTACGCCGATGACATCACCTTGTAGGCGACGCAGGGCTCCCTCGGAGGCATTGAGGTCAACCTGCAGCAGGCAGCGACCACAGTAGACCCTTATGCTCGCCGTTGCGGTCTCCAATGCTCCCCTCAAAAGTCCGAATTTGTGCACATTCGCCCATTATCAAAGTGCACAGCCAAAATTACATTGTCTCTCGAGACAGGCCCAATCCCTGCATGTGTGGAATTCCGGGTACTGGGGCTCTTTATGCATAAACGCAGGTGGTCAGAAACCACATTGGCCAAACTCCGTTAGGTGGGGGACCAGGTGGGCCGCATGCATGGTTCGCCGGGTTTCTAACAAGCGCGGGGGGTTACAATGCAAAGACGCCTTACGGCTGGCGCATGTCTTTGTAACCAGTCAAATTCTTTATTCGACTCCGTACCTCCACTTCAGGAAGCAAGGCGAGGGCGCATTCAAAGTTATCCTCCGCAAGATTAAAAATGGGCTCTCGACCTCCCCGTGAACACCTCCAATTAGCGTCTCCTAAAGCTGGGCGTCGTGAACACATTTCGGGAGCTACGGGAAGCCTACTTGACCAACCAATATACCCGTCTCTCGAAGACCTTGTCGGATCGCCGCCTCCTTGCCAGAATACATATCCAACATAGCACTCTCATGGAAGAGTGCGTACGCACTCCATGCGCGTGGCAGCATGTCGAACAACATGTGAAGCTGTCGCGATTGCGAGTAACCCCCAGCGAGTAATGAGCTTTTCACAGGTATGTCGGACTTTACAAAATTCATTTATCGAGAGATTTAAAAATAGATCCAGTTTAAAATTATGTAAGATACTTGTTACATGTTTTTCTTCAAAATAATCATTAACCTTTACCCATCATCTTCATTTATTGATGCTAGCCAAAAACTGAAAATTATATTGGTAAATTTAATTTGTATATGTCTCTATGGGTCGTGTCCCCAACTGGTACTTCCCTGCGTTTCGCGTTGTTTTAAAAATAATCCGCTTCTGTAATGAGATTTCAGACTTTAATATCTGTTCTAAGATGTCCATTATAGTTACTCTGAACCAAAAGACAGCATCACAGGCGCACTGAAATCAGTAAGCAGCTTTGAAATTTCTGTTTCCATGCATTCCTATAGGGGCTAAGCCTTCTTTTCACCCCTAGTCGTCCCAATATGGCGGCAGCCGCACACCGCATCTTGCTTACATCAGAGATCGTTGTTTGGTATATACCTTCGCTCCCCAAAAAATGCGGTGTCATATGGAAGTTCATCCCAGATTCGCTTTTCAAACTCATTTTCATGCTGCAGGGGCAGTAAATTCAACGGTGCATTGTGTACAGCAGCGCTAGCCGTCGGTACAACCGTCGGCGTGGGCACAAGGCAAGCGCGAGCCCCCGTTAGCCTGCATGCGCCTTGACAGTATACCCCCCATACGTCTTGGAAGACCCTGACGTTTGAGACACTGCGAGCGAAGCCCTTCCTGTGATCGCTTGCTTCCTTCTCATACCAAACGCCTTCACCCGACCTCGTCGTCGGTTCTGCATAGCGGCGTTGTTTGATTATACTTAGTTAATTCCCTTCATTCCAAACCAGCGCGTTTCCCTTCCACGGCATCCAACATTTTTCATACGTACGGTGCCATTTAACCGGATGAGAAGAAAAAAAGGGCCTAAAATTTCAAAACTACGACGCTTCAGTCCACTGTCACCTGGGTTGCATGGGAATTGAAAAATCCCCGTTTATTTCTTGTCTGGTGTGCGATCGAAGTTCGCTTGCTAATTCTCATTTTGGGAAGAAAATGAAGTGGTTGACGCCAATTCCTAGTCCATCCAAATGCCTATAAGTCACTCCTGCCCTTGATCATATGAAAAAAAAGCTCTGATAGCCCTGCAATGTGGAAAGATGGTCAAATTGAATGGGATTCGTAATTAGCGTACCTTCAAAGTGCTAGGGCGACAGGAGCATAAAATCGATGTCCGAGCGCTGTTTTTTGCAGATAAATCTTTACTGGAAGAACGAGACATAGGTACATAAACCCACTTTCTAAGAACTGCATTTCTTTTTAAAATTTTATCTTTATTATGTATCTTTTTCTTACGAGTTGCTGTATAATTCCGCCTTTTTTATGCAAGGATTTATTTGACTGTTGCGAAAACTAGCTCTCGTGTCGTCACTTCCTCCTTACTGTCGTTATCCTCATTCGCGCTACTTCCATCAAGAATGTGATGACATGTTTTGAGCACGGTGTACTGCGCAACCTCACTTTTCCGCTCCGCCATCGGGCTTATTTCCGTCCTTGTTTAAGCTTTCAGTTCGCTCTTTTATTCGTCGTCTCGCCGCCAGACCGTGAAAGCGCCCCCCTGTTTGCCCAGGTGGGCCATCGCCGACGTGTCTGGCTGTCCCCCCTCTGGCGGTGCGAGCTTACAGCGCGCGGCCAGCGCAGCCCGGGCGCCACGCTTGATCGCGTTTCTCGAGCGCGCTCGGCCGGACGCACCGCAGGGAAGGCGTGTGCGCGTGCTCTGTATTTGTAGGGCGCGCTTGCATCGCGTGTACAACTTCTCTTCGAGTGCGTTGATGCCGCCTGTCCCGTTGGGGAGAGCGCACGTGCACGGAGTGTGTTCCGTATACAAGCTGACATGCTCCCTCGAACGCCCCGTTTTCCGCGTGTTTTGGATGCTTGTCTTTAGTGAACTTGTACGCACGTTTCTATTCACCATTGCTAATTTTATTGTTGCTAAGAGGCAGTCCGATTTAAAGGAACGTGAGAAGAATGACGCTACGGAAAAAGTTTCGTTTGTTTTATTGGGTGTAACGTCCCAAAGCGACTCAGGTAATGGGAGACGCCACAGTGAAGGGCTTTGGAAATTTTGGACACCTGAGGTTATCGAACAGCGCACGGACGCCTTGCTTTTCGCCTCCATCCAAAAGCGGCCGTCGCGGCTATGATTAGATGCCGTGTTTTTGGGCGCAGGAGTTGAGTGCCCTAACCACTGCACCACTGCTGCGGAGCGGAGAGGATCAATGTGTGCGCTATGTGTCCCTATCTAGAGCAAGTTGGATAGCGCACATCCCCGTAAGGTACGGACCTGGAGACAATGGATAAGGCGGAAGCTGTAGTCTACTGTGACCTGTACGCTATTTCTGCATTGTTTTGTTAATATTAAAACGGAAAAAAATTCTAGGGTGCACTTAGACGCCTTAAGAGTGATAAGGTGAAAGCCTTAGGGGCTAGTTGTACTTCAATATATACTAATGCGAAATCATTACTTCGCTATGTTCACAGATTTCTGTCCGCAGAACTTTGTGAGACATCCATTGTATCTGTATATTCCAAGGCATGTTCACATGCCAGAAATACAGTAAAATCGGACATGTGAGTGCCGTTTGTGTAAACGAGGTATCCTGCCGTCGATGCGGCGGCACACACGAGCATGACACATGCAAGACAGAAATTGTCAAGTGCGCTAAATTCTCGGGTGACCATGAAGCGACGGCTAAACACTGCCCGAAAATGCAGAACGAAAGACTTATAATGAAGAAGATGGTGAGAGACAATTAAGCTCAACAAGAAGCGGCTGTGTTTATTCGTCGCCGCAAGCGCCATTCCCGACGCCGACAAAAGGAATCAGAAAGCAAGCCTTGTCTGGATAAGTCAATCTTGTGCCACAGCAGGTTGAGCCTCAACCTGATAACAACGCGCTGGCTGTAATGTCACAGGGTAATGTAAAGGCTCAGTCAGAATGTTGTGGTCTTATCTGCCTCCTCTGATGTTGAGTGGTCTGCTCTGCCATCAAAGGCCATCGCTATAACTCATCCGAGTTTGGTTGCCGCACGTGCTGACAATACCGACAACCGCGACAGCCAGCAGGTGAAATAAATGCTGAAACAGCTTGTGCATTAATGCGGGTGCTGTTTTGCAAGGACTGATATTCAGTTTTTAGATGCATTTGAGCCGCTTTTAGCGGCATTGCAATAATTCACAATGACGCAACAAACTAACACCACTTCTGTGTCGATGCACATGCGCCTCACTGCAGTGATGCAGTGGAATCCCCGAGGCCTGCATGGTCGTCTTAGTGACTTCCGACAGTGGGTACTGAAGTACCGCTTTCCTGTGATTGTGATCTGTGAGCCCAACACGCTGTCTGCCTTTCGCCTTTCAGGATATGTTCTGCCACGGCCGCTCAATGGAGGCGCACTTGGGTGCGGCCCGTCGCGTCGCCCAGAAGAGCCGTATTGCGCCTAGTTCTCATCGCCACCGCTGCGGCGCCACCGCTCCGGGACGAGTTCGGGCGGAGAGCTGCGCGCGGCCGTGGCTGTGCTTTCGTTTCGGCGTCCGCGTGGTCGGCGCTTGCTCAATTTAGGATTATGAGCGGCGTTTCACTCAGTATGTGATGCTATGTGCAAGTTTGCTATTGATAAGGTGATAGCGGCAAGTCATCATCACTAGGCTTTTCCAAGTCATTCGTGGTCATCCGTTTACAACGAGAACGGGGCAGTCGTGTGCTTCGCTGAGTGCGCACCCATTTAGTTGCGTTTCAACCACTGTAATAACGTATTAGATATTGCAATCTTGAAATCGGGACATGGTTTGGGGCCATTTATTCAGCGTGCACTTTTCTGGACGTAGCGTTCAACTTTATTGTTCAGCCTGTTCCTTTGTTTTCACTGGAAATAATATTCAAGTGGGTACCACCAACAAAACATACTAGCTAACCCAAACTGTTGCAAAAGAAACAACACAAGACAGCCAGTTCAACGACACGCCCGCAGGCTCAGGCAATTTTTTTCTCGTTTATGAAGCCGCGTGATGCACAGAAGACACGCTTATTTTACAAGCGAAGAACTTTTCTCGAAAAAGGTTTATGTGCAAGCGTGATTTTTTCCACTGTCTGATTAATGTTGCCTGTCCAGTTGGTCAGAAGTGGTCGCATTAGTTTAGTTAGGTCCTTAGTGTGACTGCGGTCTTTTCTCTCGCAAATCAACTCTGGAAATTGCACAAAATAGGGAAGAAGGGATGAAATTAACATGTTGCATAGCTTGCTGCTTCTTGTGACCTGCAGGAACTTCATCACCTTGCTAACAAAGGTGCATGGTGATTTTCAGATACCATAGGCGTCCATCATCAAGAATTTTGATAAGTCCAGGGTTTTGCAGGAATCACAAGGCACAAAGTTAATAAATGGATGGGGACTAATAAAATAAAATTATTGACACTCTAAAGTAAGCACTAGAAGTTATTTAAACTTTGGTAACATATAAATAATGAGAACACGGGCAGGCACTGAAAACAGAGTAAATAAAAATGTTTCATGAGATTCTGTTAAACTATTCATACTCTCTCTTCAAATGGACGTGCAAGGTAACCAGCCAAAAATCCAATCGGTGCTAACTCAATGTCAGCTGCTGGTTCACACCACACATGAATGAATCCAAGCTGACTCGAAAACTCTCTCGCAGCAGACGTGATATGGCAGTTGGCAAGGTACGACTTTCATAATCACGAATGCCAAGTTTTATAGCTGTCTATTGTTGATAGGTGCATTTGCAGACTGATGCTTGCAAGATGCCAACCTGCACAAAGCATGGCAAAATGTGTATCTCAGTCGATATATTTTTTTTTTCGCTAGTTGTACCTTCAGTATTTTCTCCGAGGTGAAAACTGCAGCCCTTGCGTCAACTCTGTCGTTCCCGCCTTTGAATTGCCTTAGGCTGCTAAAAAGCGATACTACAGGCCTGCTGTTGAGGACCTGCTTTAGGGCGTATCGGAAGCTGAAAATAAGATTCGGTTAAACGCAATGCACTTGTAAGGCACACAGAAGACGTTCCAAGATACTTGATGTGATCAAGAAGGTACTTAATTTGCGCCACTGTGGATCTGGTTGTCATGATTGTTGCTTCGTACGTTAATTTGCTTGGTTAGCCTTTGCTTCGACGTGCCTCCTAGGACCTGAATGTCTTTGATATGGCAAAGTCCAACTCTAACCAAGAGAGTCACTCGTCATCTGACAAATAGAGCGGCTCCTCTTGGTGTCTCTATGGCTTCACTTATGCGATGTTGGGCAAGGCATACCATTATGATATCATCGTCATAAAAGTGATCGTGGCGCAGCTATCTTGAAACACACAGGATGACACGGGGGGTTGTCCAGGAGGAAATGAAGTGTAGCTATAACAAGTGGGGAAAATAAAGCTATTGACCTGCGCACATTAATTTTTTCAAGGTTGTTTGGCTCAACATGAGCCCGCATGAGTAACTCAACTTGTAATTTCGGCAGTTCGGGAACACGGAGGGGACAGCTGAAGGAAGCAGGATCTTCAGTTTTATGTTCTTCCTGTAATCGTCATCTGTGAAGTGCAGTGAGTATACCAGTGACTTGTCACTCGGCTCCCACCGGCTTCCTTTTCCGTCCTAACCTTCCCGAGATATGTTTTTCAGCCATGCTGCTCGACGTTGTGAATCGCACGGGAACCCATGGTAACCGATCTTTTCTTGCTTTCGCGGTGCACAGCGGCACACAGCAGTTTCCTGGCATGGTGCTGCATACGCTTAGGACGCTGTTGACACAGGCACCGATGACACGCATGCAGAACTATCAGAACCACGCGGTTATGCTGAGTAGTCAAAACGATAACACGCGCCAACCCAGCCAGCGCGCTGCTTCCGCGTCATCTGCTCGCTTGTGGCGGCGGCGCCTTGTCCTGGAGTGGTGGCGCCCCCGCGGCGGAAACTGTAACTTCTCCCAATACGCGCTTCCCCAGCCATTGAGGAGCGACGCGACGGGCCGCACCAAGTGCGTCTCCATTGAGCGGCCGTGGTTCTGCTATGGTCTCGAGGAACAGATGAAACAACTTACAAGCAAAGCGTTGGTGGTTGTACGCTGTGACATTGCGCACATCCGCCATGCTCTACAGCCCCACAACACGAATCACTACATTTGTTTGATATTAACCCTAAAAGGACGAGTCTTTTCGGTAATTGGCGCTTATATTCCACTGAAAGATGACTTGGACCAGACATATATATCTTCAGCTATCCAGTGTTGCGCAGCTCCTCATATTATTGAGGGTGACTTTAATGCTCACTACCCACAGTGGGATAGTGCCATAACGAGAAATCGAGGAAGAGACCTGGCAGACTTTATGCATACGCAAGATCTCGTCAACATAACCGACAGCTCACCGCCGTTTCAACGAGAAACAACTAACCTTAACTTCTTGGATGTGTCGTTTGTTTCCAGAAGCCTCCATCCCTCTTTTCCTTGTTGCAGTGATGTGGAAACAGATGGGAGGGATCGTATACCAACGTACGTACGCATCAAGTCGTTGGTACTTACCATATCGTCTCGTGTGTGGTACACAGATTAGGCCGCCTTTAGGGCATCTGTGGAGACTTCCTGTGTGGACCTTCAGTCATCATCTCAAATAGAGAGCCTGATTACGTCCTCTCTAAGTGAGGACACTTGCTATATTTGCGCGTCTGCGTAAGTGTCTACAGCATCGACGTGAAATTCGACAGGCTACGCGCAGTTCGTCGGCGGGATGAAGGGAATTACAAAAGAACGAAATCGCCATACAATCTCGCCCTTTCTCGCCGAGCTCAACGACAAGTGTTGCTCTACCTTGAGAGGTTAGGACGACAACTCTGGATGCATTTTGTTCATCACTAGATCCCTGTAAGCCAACGTCGCATATCCGGCATTTTGCGAGAAGGTTGCGCTCGCCTCTGCTAGAAAGGCACTCTTTCAGTGCCCTAGCCCTTTATCCACGCCGCAATGAAGTTGACGTAGTAGAAGGTTTCTGTAAAATTGTGGGCACAACCAAGGCACAGTCATCAATTTCAGGTATTTTTGCACCACCTTCGTCGAAGGACCAATACCACTTGCAGTTTTTAATGTCTGAATTAGACGCCGCTCTTACCTCTTGTCGACATTGAATTGCAACTGGCTCTGACGGGATTTCTTATTCAACTAGAACCTAGGCAGGGATGATCGAGATTCGCTTCTTAATTACTTCAATGCCATATGGGCTTCTAGTACTGTTCCAGAACTCTATAAGATTACCCGCCTGGTTTCTCTTTGAAGCCTGGAAAGTCTCCTTTCATGCTCAACTCATACCGGCCAGTTGCCCCAGAAAGCTATGTTGGAAAAGTTGTGGAATGAATGGTGCTGGCGAGGCGTGAGGGATTTCTAGAACTAATGATATTTTTACCAATATGATGACTAGGTTTCGTTAGAGACGCTCTTCTATCGACAGCGTCATCGACCATGTGGCGACAGCAGAACACGAAAAGCGTCACTGTTGACTAGTAGCTGCAGTCAATTGTTAGATATAAAGGGGGTTTACGACAACGTCCTACATGATGCTATTCTTGATGAACTTGACGACTTGGGAGTTGGTGGCCGGCTGAACGTGTGCATTTTGAGCTATCTCAAAGGCCGCTCTATTTGCATGACTACGCCTGATGGAAATACCGCCATCAGGTCAATCGTGGAATTCCACGGGGAGGAATTCTACGGCCAACATTACTGAACGTTTCGCTAACTGGTTTCGTTAGCGAACTGCCAACTGCTACCTACATTCTGACGACATCTGCATCTGGGTTTCTGGTTCGACGCAACCACAACTACGCGCGAGACTGCAACGAGCTGTGTCATCGACATCGATGTACCTACGGCGTCAAGGTTTGCTCATTAGCGGCAGAAAAGTGTGCAGTGATCGCATTTGCGACAACATGTGTCAGCTGCTATCCGATTACTCTTCATAGAGTTGTGACGCGCAACGTCTCTAATCACAGATCTTTGGGAGTAATCTAAACACATCAATATGGTGAAGAAAAGGCTTATCAATTTCTGCCTTGTTCTTCGCTTCATAGCAGGCATAAAATGGTGTCCAACTGAGTGCTCCTTAATACGGCTTTACGAGACTCTCTTTGTTGGCTACATCCAGTAAAGTCTCCCAGTACTCTCTAATAAGAGCGTTTCCTGTTTGCGGATTTTAGCGAGCGTACAAGCGCAGGCGCTGAAGATATGCTTCGGATTGCCCAGATGTGCCTTTATACAAAGGCACATTTTAAGATGCATATGGGCGCTCAATATTGCCAGGGGGCGCTCGCAGTGAAAGACGTTGAAGTGGCGCTCGGAGAAAGAGGACGAAGTGAATCGGCTCCGGACTAGAAGGACGTACCTAAAGCTTGGACCTTATAATTCCACCTGCACCGGCTCTGATAGCCTAGCCCTAGTCGCCAATATCGTGACAAATCTGGTGGAGGTCAGGTCTGATGTCCCGTACCCCTCCGCTAAGCAGGAGTGCTGGTCATATATTCGAAGAAACGCCTGTTCACCGCACCAGCCGCAGGCAACGAGGCCTACCACCTGAGTTTTCCCCATCGGCTATGACTACCGGCAGCCACGACGTCGTCGCAATGCCTGGAGCGGCCCCTACTTACGTGACGATTCAGAACCCCCGCATCCCAAAGACCTTTCACGGGGACACCTATGAAGACGTCGACGACTGGTTGCAGCACTACGAAAGGGTAGCTACCTTCAACCTCTGAGATGACGCCGCCCGGCTTCGCAACGTCTACTTCAGCCTTGAAGATGGCGCTCGGACATGGTTTGAGAACCATGAAGACCAGCTGTCATCCTGGAGTGAGTTCAAGCGTCATCTTGCGGCTGCTTACGGTAGCTCAGATCGCCGCGAACGGGCCGAACGCGCTCTCCAATCTCGGGTTCAAATGCCCAACGAGACGGTCGCGGCATATATCGAAGACATGACACGCCTCTTCAAGCGGGCAGACCCTGCAATGCCCGAGGACAAAAAGCTGCGCTACCTTATGCTTGGCGTTAAAGAGCAGCTTTTTGCTGGCCTGGTGCGAAGCCCACCGAAAACTGTTGCAGAATTCCTTGCGGAAACATCCACAATAGAAAGAGTGCTTCAGCAGCGAGCTTCGGCACAGAATCGTACCGTCCACGCCACCTCCGTCTCTGCCGAGTTACCATCGCATGGCATGGACGCATCGGCGCTACGTGAGCTCGTACGTTCGATTGTGCGCGACGAACTCAGACTGCTGTATGGCGCACATCAACCAGCTTCTACCTCCATTGCGAGCGTTGTCCGTGACGAAGTGCAGCAAGCGCTCCGGCCTCCGTTTCCAAGCGGTGAACCTCACCCTGCTCCTCCCCTTACGCCACCTGAGCGCCAGCGTCCCACATACGCTGAGGTGCTACAATACTCGCCACCCCAGTCGCCGACCCTAATTCCTGCTAACGTAGCTGCACCAACAACACCGGCCCCCGTGATCCAGTACGTAACGGATTCCCGACAGTCTAGACGGAAAGCAGACGAGTGGCGTACCCCCGACCGACGGCCTTTATGCTTTCACTGCGGTGAACCAGGACATGTCTATCGGCGCTGTCCCTACCGTCGACTGGGCCTCGAAGGTTTTTCCGCCGATTCTCCGCGGCCTCGCTACGGCGAACGGCCCCGAGCCGTTGAAGATTTCCTCAATGACCAGCGCCGTGGTGTTCCGTCTCGTCTGCGGCAATCTCGATCACCGTCGCCCAGGGCTCGCCCTTCGCCATCTGCTGCGAGGTCCTCATGGGCAGCGCAGGGCCGATCGCCCAGCCCCCAGCGGGAAAACTGAAACCAGCGACCTTCGGGGGTAGGCTCGCTGGACTTCGCTGCGCGGGAGACCCCCCATCGACGCGGACACGGAAACTCTACGAATCGACATTGGAAAAGTCCGCGGTTGCCAATTATAACGCTACCTCGACGCCACCACGACGCACCCGCAACGACGACGAATTGCCGGTGGAACCGACGCACCAACGCACCCGCAACAACGACGAATTGCCGGTGAAACAGACAACGCAACAATGCACCCGCAACAACGACGAATTGCCGGTGAAACAGACGACGCAACAACGCACCCGCAACAACGACGCATTGCCGGTGGAACAGATGACACGACAACGCACCCGCAACGACGAAGAATTGCCGGTGGAACGGAAACCGCAACGCGCCTGCAACAACGACGAATTGCAGGTGAAGCATACCGCGTACACCGACGCAGAGCACTCAAACACTCAGAAGCCTGATATTCGCGAGAAGCTGTCGTTGGACATACCAGTAATACTGGATGGTCGCCATGTTCGAGCTTTGTTGGATACTGGCGCTGATTATTCTATTTTGAGCAGCCAGTTTGCCGCGATTCTCAAGAAGGTTTTGACTCCGTGGGCTGGCACACACGTTCGCACTGCGGGTGGTCATCTGGTTACTCCTCTAGGCATGTGCACGGCCAGGGTTCAAATTCAAGAGTCGACATTTGTGGTAAGCTGCCTCGTTCTGAAAAGCTGCTCACGTGACCTAATTCTGGGCGTAGATTTTCTTCGTGAATATGGCGCAATTATTGACCTCCGGGATTTTAAGGTCTCGTTTTCAACTGAGAAAGCAGTGGCCCTCAGCAGTACACAGCGACCACTCAATGTGCTTCGAGTTTATGCGGACAGTGTCACGCTGCCACCCCGAACCAGCACCTTCGTTAATGTCAAATGCAATGCACTTCACGATGGTGATGCAATAGCCGAAACTAACCTCTCGTTACTGTTGACGCAGGGAGTCTGCGTGGCTCGCAGTTTGATCCATCTTAACTGTGGCCAGTCCAAGGTACTTGTTACCAATTTTTCGCACGAGTATCGACACCTTTTTCGGAATACTTCCGTAGCTTTCGCGGAACGCATATCTGAAGTCTCCGAGTGCTTGTCCACAGAACCCGTGCCACCGTCCACATCCCTCGACAACCTCGATATTAGCTCAGAGCTATCGGTGAGCCAGCGTGAACAGCTGTTTTCATTGTTACTTGAATTCAGAGAGTGTTTTGCATCATCGTCAAAAGTGCATCAGACTCCCATTGCCAAGCACCAGATCGTGACGTTCGATGATGTCCGCCCAATTCACCAGCACCCCTACCGCGTCTCTTCGACCGAGCGCGAAGTTATTAAGTCACAAGTTAAACAAATGCTCGAAGATGATGTTATCCAGCCTTCAAATAGCCCATGGTCCTCCCCAGTCGTTCTAGTTAAAAAGAAAGACGGCACGTTACGTTTTTGCGTCGATTACCGCAAGCTGAACGCCGTAACCAAGAAGGATGTATACCCCTTGCCGCGGATTGACGACTCTCTCGACCGCCTTCGGCGTGCGAAGTACTTTTCGTCAATCGATCTAAAAAGTGGCTATTGGCAGATTGAGGTAGATGAGCGAGATCGTGAAAAAACGGCCTTTGTCACACCCGACGGACTTTACGAATTTAAAGTTCTACCTTTCGGACTTTGTTCCGCGCCGGCCACATTTCAGCGGATGATGGACACTGTCCTCGCCGGGCTTAAATGGCAGTGTTGCCTAGTCTACCTAGATGACGTGGTGGTCTTCGCAGAATCGTTTTCACAACATCTTAAACGCCTGCGGTCAGTACTCGAAGCCCTTCGATCCGCTAAATTGACGCTTAAGCCACAGAAATGTCACTTTGGCTACCAAGAGCTTAAATTCCTCGGTCATGTCGTAAGCGCTGCCGGCGTGAAGCCCGACCCTGACAAGCTTACTGCTGTTGCGAAATTTCCGATTCCACGTGACAAGAAAGCTGTTCGCAGATTTCTCGGCTTGTGCAGTTATTACCGCCGTTTTATCGATAACTTCGCTGATCTTGCTGAACCGCTGACTCGGCTCACCCGGGGAGACACCCCTTTTGTTTGGAATCACGAGCAAGAAGCTGCTTTTACCGAGTTGCGTCTCCGTCTCCAATCGCCGCCTATTCTAGCCCATTTCGATGAGCACGGTGAAACAGAAATCCACACTGACGCCAGTAACATTGGCCTTGGGGCGGTTCTCGTGCAACGTCAAGAGGGTGTGGAACGAGTCGTCGCCTATGCCAGCCGTGCTTTATCCCGCGCCGAGATGAACTACTCAACTACTGAGAAGGAATGCCTCGCCGTAATTTGGGCGGCTGCAAAATTTCGCCCCTACCTCTATGGTCGCCCATTTAAAGTGGTCACTGACCACCATTCCTTGTGTTGGCTGGCCAACCTGCGTGACCCATGCGGCCGCCTGGCGCGATGGAGCCTTCGCCTACAGGAGTTTGACCTTACTATAGTCTACAAGTCCGGACATAAACATGAAGATGCTGACGCGCTCTCTCGTGCGCCCGTCGAGCTCGCTTCACCACATACGGGTGACTCTGGCAGTTTTCTCGGAGCTGTTGATGCTTCAGACATGTCTCATCAGCAGCGTGCTGATCCAGAGTTACGAGCCCTGATCGATTATTTAGAAGGTCAGCCAGCCACAATACCTAAGTGCTTTTCTCGGAGCCTCTCAACTTTCTGCCTGAGAAGTGGTGTACTCTATAAGCACAGCTCTAGATCCGATTCGAGAACCTACCTCCTCGTGGTACCCGCAGCACTGCGAGAGGAAATCCTTTCCGCGTGCCATGATGAACCAACTTCTGGTCACTTGGGCTATACTCGCACACTTGCTAGAATACGAAAAACATTCTACTGGCCTAACCTTGCAACTGTCGTTAAGCGCTATGTTAAGAGCTGTCGGCAATGTCAGCGTCGGAAGGTTCCGCATTCAAAGCCTGCAGGCCTTCTCGTGCCCATAATACCACCACGCGCACCGTTTGATCAAGTCGGCATGGACCTTCTCGGCCCTTTCCCTCGATCCTCCGGGGGCAACCGCTGGATAATCATCGCCACAGACTACCTGACTCGATATGCCGAGACCAAAGCGTTACCTAGTGGTACAGCATCGGAGGTTGCCCATTTCTTCGTACACCAGATCATGCTGCGGCACGGTGCTCCGACCTGTATTATTACTGACAGAGGGACTGCCTTTACTTCACAAATGATGGCCGAAGTTTTTCATCTCAGCGGTACCGCGCATCGAAAAGCTACTGCTTACCATCCGCAAACCAATGGGCTGACTGAAAGGCTTAATAAGACCATTGCGGACATGCTGGCGATGTATGTCGACGCCCAGCACAAGACTTGGGATGCTATCCTACCATATGTGACATTCGCGTACAATACGGCAGTCCAAGAGACGACACGCTTCACGCCGTTTCGCCTAGTTTACGGCAGAGAGGTTCGGACGATGCTGGACGCAATGCTCCCTTGCGAAACAGATACCGAGCTTTCTACTGACGCCGAACACTTTGCCCAACATGCTGAGCAAGCACGCCAACTAGCACGCGTCCACATCGCCCAGCAACAGGACAAGGATTCACGCCGGTACAACCTCCGCCACAAACAAGCTTCCTACAACACCGGGGACCAGGTGTGGGTGTGGACTCCTGTTCGACGCCGTGGCCTATCAGAAAAGCTGATTTGCCGTTACTTCGGACCATATAAAGTCTTGCGGCGCCTCAGCGACGTTAACTATGAGGTCCTCCCAGATGGCCCAGAGCAGAGAGGCCGTCGGCTACCTCGTCCAGAGACAGTTCATGTCCTACGCATGAAGCCGTATTTTACGCGGTAACTGAAAGACGGCATCTGCAAACTTTTTTTTTTTCGTTTGCTTTTGTCCACCTGTGTGCACGTGTGCCGCGTGCGTCACGCTTAAGGAGGGAGGAATGCCAGGGGGCGCTCGCAGTGAAAGACGTTGAAGTGGCGCTCGGAGAAAGAGGACGAAGTGAATCGGCTCCGGACTAGAAGGACGTACCTAAAGCTTGGACCTTATAATTCCACCTGCACCGGCTCTGATAGCCTAGCCCTAGTCGCCAATATCGTGACAATATTGATATACTTATCCCACAAACCACTTCGTGTGTATATACGAACACTTATATGGCAGCGTTGTCACCCACTGATGAATATTCTGGATGAGCGGCCGGAGTGCACGCCGCTGCTATCAGTAGCGAGTATCAGCAGCATGCATACCCTCCTCT
The DNA here is from genome assembly GCF_055883805.1 of Amblyomma maculatum. Classification (NCBI taxonomy): domain Eukaryota; kingdom Metazoa; phylum Arthropoda; class Arachnida; order Ixodida; family Ixodidae; genus Amblyomma; species Amblyomma maculatum. Next base: position 124,214,041 of record NC_139345.1, on the reverse strand, counting down.
ATCCCTCCGCCCAACCACCATGGGTGATGGATAAACCATCGGTGCGCCGTGTTCCCACGATACTAAAGAAATCCATGGCGCCACTTAGCTCAAACAGCTTACTCGGGGGCACATCTGGTCAGAATAGGATAATTATGTTCACGTATACAGTGACGGATGTGTGCCAGCACAGATATCCGCTGCAGCCGTGGTGATACCCGTTCTGAAAACGACTTACCATTTAGTTTTGGGGCGTAACTCTACGTCAAACACTCCTGGACTCCTTCGGGAATATATTCGCTACATATGTGTGGAACCACCTCAAAAATGGTGTATATTCAGGGACTCGGAGTGCAGTGCAAATTTTGAAAATTTTCTTACGCCGCACCGCATACCAGCCTCTGGCAATCAGCATCATGGAGCCCGTTATATCTGCCCAACTGCAAAGCCGCAGGATAATGATTCAATGGATCCCTGAGCACTGCGGGCTTGATGGAAATGAACACGCTTATGCTGAAGCAAAGAGTGCCTTCAGCAGTGTTCTCCAAGCAGCTGTGCCCCACGTGTTTTCTTACGAACTGCATGAAGAATGCTACGGCAGCTTACTGGGCCCTGTCAGACGCCCGATACATCCGTCTAACAAGACTCGCATAAAATAGAAGCGTAAAATGACACTTCCACGTCATTTTATGCTCCGCGTGAAATTCAGCGCCATCATGCATGCTTGCTTCCTAAACTTCGTTTAAACGTGACTTCCACGCGCAGATACGTGCATTTAATTGGACAGGCGGACTCCCCGGGATGTTCAACTTGAGGCAACAAAGAGACTGTGGACCATATATTATTGAAATTGAACTTTATTTCGCAATAAGAAAAGATTGTTGGCATAAGGCAAGGTAAAAAGCTGTAAAAACAGCTTTAGGAGCCCTGACTCCCTCGCACACAGAGCAGCACAGTAGCGTACGATGAAGGCAATACACATATCAGCACACATGTCAGCCAAGATACATCACAATCGAGAGCAAACAATAAATAAGAATCACATCGGTGGGAAAAAGACTACATTCTGATTAAAGCATAGCGTGAAATTGACTTAACGATGTTCTGGTTATGTAAGTATTTTTTTTTCGTGAAGATCTGGCTTAAAGTTGACTGCAAATTATATTTCAGCATCTGTTTTCCGTATTACTGCTGTGCTCAGTGTATGAGAGTGAACGGTCAGTGCTAGCTGCTTCCTTGAAGGCTTTCGACAAGAGTCCTCTGTCGGAGGAGTTGCTGGTAGGCGCTTGGCAGGACAGTGGGAAGGGTGTACAGGCAGTGCGTGCTCTGCTGTTTTTTGTGCTACACGGGACTTGACTCGCGATTGCAATGCAAGTTGCCATGTATATATTTTCACACGTCTTTTCTCACATCGTCACCCATCATGATCATCTCTCTTCTCCACTTCCCCTTCCCCAGTGCAGAGTAGCAGGCCAGATTTTAATCATTTTGGCCAACCTCGCCGCCTTTCCCATCACTAAACACATCTATCAATCTCTCTGTCGCTACTATTAATCACTGTCTCTGTAACTCAAATGAGTTGTAACTTTATATAGTGCCTTTTTGTCGTAAGAATAATATCCAGCTTGTTTGTTTGTTTTTTTACAAAACTCTCCCTGCTTCCACCAGAGGCAGAGCAAGACAAAGGTAAGGAATAAAGAAAGTGAGGTTATCATTCACTGGTGTATATGAAGTAGAATAACATCGTCGCCATCTTAATACGAATAAATTCCTTTATTAGGCAGAGGCACAAAGGTCAAGTCAATGCTTAATTCAAATCTGTAAAATGGATGTCCAAAATATGAGCTCATGCGTCTAAACTGAGGCATGCACAGTGGTATAGATTTCAGCGCATATTTAGATTATGGTTTCACTACAATCCTTGCTAACATGGCTACTGCGAACATCGATGAGCGTACTACGCTCAGCGCAATAGGACAAAAAGAGGTTTCCGAGAATATCGTCGACGTCACAATCAAGCACCGCCTCACAAGCGCAATTCAGGCTCGACGGACCGTGACAACAACCCTGCTTTCACAGAGCACTGCTCGGAAAGGTAATTATTTCCTGCTCCTTTCATCGTTCTCCCACCACGAAACCACGCACAATGATCGCAGCCCGCAGCTCGCTACACCCACCCTGCGGTTGGGCCCGCCGTATCGAAAACACCGAATCTGCACCGCGGCGAAAAGCACTGTATTAAGTACACGCACACCGCTAATTCGATCGGGCGGCGACAGAGGCGATACACAAGAGCGAAACGCCCTCTCTGCGAATGGTGACGTTTGCGCCCGCCGCTCTCTGCCCTTTCCAAGCTTGGCACACTCGTACGCAGCTCTAATCTTCCCTTAACAAAGCAGAAGACCCCCTCGTCTGCAAACGCTATATACATGTACACACCTACACACACACATACAGTTATCCCGGATGATCTTCTCGCTGGCTGGGCAGGAGTCCATTGTGCTTTGTCCTCACACACTCCCTCTAACGGCGCTGTTCACGAGTGATCCGGTGCTCGAAGGCGGCGGCGCCCCCTTTCGCTTTTTTCGCAATGGTTGCGCTAAGTTCCCCGCATCCGAAATTGTGGTGCGGGCGTGAACGAAGGAACCCAATGGGAGTTCTAGCGTAACGCACGATGGTGTATGCGAATCCTACGTTTTGCTTAGTTTATTTGGTTCCACGCATTCCAGTTGGCAAGTAGAACTGTTAAAATGAAGCTCAGCAAGAAAACTGAATAAAAATAAGGAAGAAACGACCGAATCGATCAAGGGCAGAACAAAAAAAAGAAACATGAACAGTGTCCCGAAGGTTCTTTATGGCTCGTTTTTAAGCTGGTTGCCGGAAATGAAAAGAATGATCGAACCATAAAACAAGAAATGGTGCTTGCATGAAATCCCGATGAAAGGGGCTCCCGCGGAGGAAAGTTAAAAAAAAAATGTGCTCAAGCACTCCATAAGCTCCAAGGAGAAAACAGGAAAAAGGGCCGGGAGGAGAAGGGAGGGGGGAGGGGGTAGAGAAGCGGACGCATTCATGTGTGGTTGGGGGAACGGTGCGTCAAAAAACGGGTGCACGTGCGGGAACCAAGCTCCTCCAATTCCCCATCTCCCTCCACACAAACACGCCGTTCGCGTGCGCAAAGCACACACGCACACAACGCGCTGCCGCAGCCCCGTTGTGTGCGTAAAGCAGCGGCAGGCGAGAGAGTGAACCCCGCGGCGTGTCACGCCATTACGGAATCATTTACCATGTCGTCGCCACGTGCAACCACTTATATAGGTGGACGGGGGAAGAAAAGGAAAGCGACGGGAGAGACTGGCGCTCCCTCGATTCCCTTCTTACACCGTGTCCCCTTCCCTGTGTGGACTGCGCTGCTCTTTTCGATCCCTGGTTGGATTGACTGGCCACGCTTTGACACCCGTGTCTCACTCGTGTCTGTGCACGCGTGCCATGCATGACACTCGACCCGGACACGCAGCTGCCGACAGCATGTGGAATATCATTTTCCGGAGAATCAGCAGATAACAATAATCTAACTTGCGTTTATTGCTCCAGCGTAATCACGCACGGAAGAAGGGCGTAGAAAGTAATCGTAACAAACCGTTACTAGCAACTGGTCCCTTGTAATAAATTACATTTTCATCGAATTTGGGAATGCATCAATCTACTTTCCTAAGGCGTACCGTTCACTCTAGATGAATTACTTTTTGAGCAATGGATGGCTACTAATCTGTTGCATTGCTTAAAAACATTTTTTTACAGGCAACAGTAGAAGAAGAATGCTAACATATTACCTTCATCTATAAGAAAGGAGACGCTCTGGACATGATAATTTAGACTGCTCAGTTTACTGTCCGTTCCAAGATAATCGCATCAAAATAGAGATTCGCTTTGAGTTCAATCAAAGGCAGCTTTTCTGAAAGGGTACTGAAACATTGGTCATATTCATACTATCAAAAAGGTGACTGAAAACTCTCGGAGTATATCCGGCCCCTGCAATTCGTTGTTTACGAAAAAAGTATTTGACTCAGTCGAAACCTTGTCCTTCATGCAAGCATTGAGAAATCAGGGTGTAGACTAGTCATAAGTAAAAATACAGGAAGATGCCTAGAGTGGCTGCACTGCAACCGTAGTCTTCCATGGAGAAAGCAATAAAATTCCAATAGGGAAGGGTGTTAGGCCAGGACATACAATCTCTCCAATACTATTCACCGCTTGCATGGATCGAATGTTCAGAGAGCTGTACTGGGAAGGAAAAAGGGAATATGAGATTCGCTGATGACAAATGAGCAGGTCAGGTGACGAACTGCAAAGGATGATAAAGGACATAGAAAGGCGTCTGAACAATGTTACCCAAAAATGACGTTTATCCTCTTCTATCCAATCGCAGCGGAGCCGAAAATACAACGTCCGCTCCCGCTTTATGGGCTCAGTTCATACCTCCTTCAAAAGAAAGCCGTTCGAAATGTTATAAATGCTCCCTGACTTGGACACACTGAACCAATTTTCAATAAACTTCGAATTATCCTCTTGCAAAAAATCACGAAACTATACTCTTGCGGCGGTATGAAATCGGTGTTCACAAAACAACTGCCTGATGATAAAGTTGTCAGAATTGCAACGCAAAGAGTCAATATACGCTACACGAACAACATCCAAATGGCTTGTACCTAAGATCCGAACAAATTATGGTTACCAAATGCTGAGCTATACTCTTCAGTATCAACTGAATAAATAGTCTGAACTAATGTATAAATAATAAAACATCGGTTGATTGTTTGTTCGTTTTTGTAAAAGTGATATGCTATGTACTACTGCAATGCCTCGTCAAGCTTTTCCACTGGCTTTTTGCCGGTGCACCCAACATCTTCAAGATGTTAAATAAACATTATTCTTATTCTTATTGGGTAGCATGTACGCATGTGTACATGCATCGGAATAGCATGTAAAACTGTCCCCGTTAGCATTAAGAAGCACCAAAATAAGTTTGTACCCAGCAAAGGCAACGTTGTCTAACCTCTCCCTCTGTCCTATGGCAACTACCTTGTCGGTAAAACTAGTCGTTGTCTTAACGACGTACTCAGAGAACACTGTAATAATGTAAAAAAATATACTGCTCGCAATACTGGGATTCATTGCCGGGCTTGAGCTTGTCATCCGCTGGTCGAAAATTGTGCAGCTGTAGCGTATCACAAAGATACGATCACTAGAGAGATCATTGAGGCTTCAGAGATTACGAAGCTAGGTCCGAAATGCGTTAGCGTTCCATCCATCCCCATATCAAAAGAAGAACACGAGTTTCTTGCATCATCGTAGACTTTATTGTCTTGTTTTCCCGTGTTCTTCTTTTTCCTTTCTGGTTTATCAGAAGTGGCTACTTGCACTTAAACAGGAATAAACAATCAGTTGTTAATCAGCTCTGTGTCTCATCCCTTCCTCCCTCGTGTTTGTGCTGATGACTGCTTTTTCCCCTAGAATGTCCTATGTGGCAAGGAGCATACTAGATCTCTGTGACAGCAAATGATTCCAAGTGGCCATATTGAAGATTGATCTCGCTGAGGCGTGCAACAGGATACCACACGACATCCTCTTTTTCTTACTGTATCATATTGGTGGTCAGAATGGCGTACAAAAATTGCTCCACGAACCTGGTTATAAACGGTGAGCTATCGCAGCGCATAGATGTACGGACTTTCTTCGGTACGTCAAGGCTTCCATTTGTCGGAAAGTTCTGCACAGCGATGCAATACGGGGTTTTAGGTCCCACACTTGTGAGGCCCATATGCTTGCCTACACATACTTGTTGCCTTTTTGTGTCTGACAACAAAAGTGAGAGCGCTGTCCTGAAAATAACCCACGAATTTTGTGCTCAAAGTGAAAGATTGTTAAAGTTAGACACGTTTTTTTTTACCTACACCGTTTTCACCAGTGCAGCAACTCCAGTAATTCCTGTGGTGTTTTCCTACACCTGCAGCTGGTGTAGGTTAAAAAATTGTTGCTTATATGTGCTAGACATTGACGTCAGCGATCATGTGTCTCGCTACGCAGCTGCTCACGCGTTAAGCTATATACTTCCAGAGTCTGTTGACATTGACCTTTATTGGGAGCTTAGCTATCCAAAGTTGTTCTGGCATAAGTTCCAACTTGACCTCGAAGTTGTTTGAAGGTAATCTGAAGCACCACGGTGACCTTGGCTTTACCTCGCGAAGTGAAGCTATCGCTTCAACATTTCTTAGTGTCCCGTACCATCGTCGAGGTCAATTATTGTGCCCACGTGTGAACTGTGAACATTTCATTAGAACTCGTTTCTTTATCATACGGCCTCGACAACATTTGGTGACTATGACGATGTTACTATCCGCACCGTAGGGTAGATCCTGACCACAGCGCGAATATAACTCAAATAGGATTAAACACGCAGCTAAGTCGACGACAATGCACAAAACACACACATACGCATGCACACACACAAGTAGACAAGGATGATGTAGCCTGACTACAGCGCGAATATAGTCCAGACATAATGTAACACGCAGCTAAATCGACGACAATGCACAGAAGAGACGCGCACACGCACATATACACGCGTGCGCGCACACGCTCGTAGATAAGGACGATGCAGCATCGACCTTGTCTATGCGCGCTCGCGCGTGTACGTTGTGCGTGCGTTTATGTTTGTGTGTGCGTGTGCATGCATGTGTGTGTGTGTGTGTGTGTGTGTTTGTGTTCGTGCATGTGCGTGCGTGCATGAGTGTGTGTGAGCGCGTGCGTGTGTGTGCGTGCGTGTGTGCGTGTGTTCTGTGCATTGTCGTGGATTTAGTTGCGTGCTTCCTCTTGTCGAAGATCAACTAGCTCTAAGTTCTACTGTATTATAACCCTGATGCTAAACACATCTCTCTCATCGTCCTACCAGCGGGACTTAGTTCCGGAAACTTAAGCCCCTGTGTTTGACTTTGCTCAAAAAGCCGATTTTTCTGTATTTGTTGTTTTTTGGCAGCCGCCGACATGCGGTCTTATCACTGATTCTGGATCGCGTATCAGTTCTGTATGCCGTGTTTGTTCATGCTCGATGTCGCAAGACGCACCTTTATCAGTTTCGTTGTCGCGCAAGATGCGCCGAGATCTGTCTCGAAGATTCCGATCCCTCGCGTATGTTTCTACAATGTTCCAGGTTGTGTTAGTAGCAGTTGGCGACGTTATCTAGATTGTTCTGAGCAGCCTTTGAATTGTGCGTTGACGAGTGTGACGGGAATTGTTTGTCCGATGATCGACGAGCACGTTTATTGCTATCGCAGCCGACGAGTTGCTTAGTTCTTTTGCGGGTGCAAGTCAGCCCAGTAAAGAGTTAATTTCAGTACCATCAAGCCTGTGTCTTCTTTCATGTCTACGGCCTTGTCACCACTACGTTACAATACTCACGTATGTCACATAAGATCAACACTGGTAATGTGATCTCGATCAGACAGAAGCCGAGCGAAGGACAATTAACAGATCCAGACCATGCTGAAGGAAGGTGTTACACGAGATTCCTTCGGTCCTTGGACTGCCCCCGTTATCTTGGTAAAGATGAAGGACAACTCATGGATATTTTTCGTTGATTATCACCGGTTAAACGCAGTTGCAAAGGAGAATGTTTAACCCTCTTTGATGTATATCGACGATGGCTTATACTGTCTTCAATCCGCTTCTTATTTCTCGTCAATAGATATGCGGTCTGGCTCTTAACAGATCACGAGGCATCAGTTGGGCCGAGAAAATACAGCCAATTTAACACCTGATGGACTCTACGAATTTATTCTGATGCCCTATGATCTGGGCAAAGAACCAGGACCAGCGACGTTCGAACGATTTATGAACACAATTCTACGTTGCTTAAAAGGGGAGATTGCATATGCTACATAGATGGCGTATTCATTTATGGAAAGACATATCCGTCGACTGTATTCGAAACGCCTGACTAATTTTAAACTTCAAAAAGTGTCACTTCGGTAAGCGGAAGGCCCTAGTGCTGGGTGTTTTAGTAAATTAGGACGGTATTCGGCCAGACACCCAAAAGATTGCTGCGGTGCACGACTTTCTAAAACCTCAAAACGTAAAGCATTTAGGAAGCTTTCTGGGTCTAAGTTCATACCTCCGTCGTTTCATCCAAGGATTTGCCCATTGCTCGTCCGCTCTCTTCCTTCCTGCAAAAAAATACGCCCCGTTTGTTTGGTACCCGGAATGCGTGTCATCGTTTCGACAGCTCAAGTTTCTGCTCCCATCTAGTCCTGTTCTACGCCATTCGAACTGGCTGCTACCATGAAGGTTCCCACCGATGCGAGTGGTGTGGGCGTGGGCGTCAGCGCGGTTGCTCGTCCAGCTCCAGAACGGTGCCCAACATGTTATCGCATAAAGCCGAGCGTAACTACACAGTAACAGAAGTGGAATGTCTCGCCGTCGTCTTCCATGTTAACAAGTTCCGCCCTTATTCGTAGGGTAGCCACTTCAACATAGTTGCCGACAATTACTTCGTGTTCACTTGTTGGCCTGCGCAATCCCTCTAGTCCACTAGCTCGCTGGGCATTATATCTACAGGATTATGACTTTTCTTTGTCCTATAAGAGCAATTGCCGCCATGCTGACGCTGACTGCTTGTCCTGATTTTCTCTTCCATGGACAGGAGTCGAGTCGGTAAAGATGAGCTAGACGACTGCCTGGTTCCTGTAACCGAAGCAATACCAGAGCACATAACGTTCTAGCAAGAACAACGTCAAGAGCACGCTCAAACTCCATTGTTTGATAAGGCGCGCAAGACTTCACCTACAACACGCTTTATTATTCGAGATGCTCTACTCTTCAAAAAGAACTACTACTCAACTGGTGGTGCCTGTCTGCTGCTTGTCGTTCCAGCTTCTCTTCGCAGCCCCGTCCCACACGCGATGCATGACGACATCACTTCAGGTCATCTCGACTTTGAGTCCGAAAACATTTTTATTGGCCGAGATTGTACACAACAAACCACTGCGTAGAAAGCCTATAGATCGTTTTGACTCGTTTGAGGACGAGCTTCATCTGCCCCTGGGACGACCGAGCGACGCTGCACATGAAGAAAAGAGGGACGAGGTGGTAGCAAGTGCACCGGGACTGAGACAAGCCTAACTCTATCTGTTAATTGCATTCATGCATTCAGCGCCTGCGTTGTAAATAATAAACCCACCTCCGTAACAATATAAAAACATTACATAGAGTAGCAACGTCATCAAGAGCGTTACAGGTAGTGTGTACTTAATTGAATATTGCTATCACGTATGCTATCAGGCTTCTTTTTGTCATTGTAGTAACGGTTACCACTGGTATGCATACTAAGGTCTATTGACTACATCGGCTCCCAGTCAGATAGTTATGAGGTAGTACAAAATTAGTTTCAGTCAAGAAACGTAGTATCAACAAGAAAGTACTTTTTTTACTACCTTGTTTCCCTTTTAGGTAGCATCATTGTCATAAGAAGGCAGTAAAAATTAGTAATGATTTAAACAAGGTAGCAACGACATGCCATCAGTACATTTTCTCTGCTTTTTTTTTTTTTTTTGTTCTGAACTTAGCGCAGTAGATAAACGCCCCCAATGAATTACTTCAGACCCTTTGCGGCTGGACACCCACCCCGGCCGTTTGTGGAAAGTGCCGAGCAGGCGAGTAACACATGACTAACACTACAAGCACAGCTTTTTATGTGCTTTTATTTCGTGTACATTATAGCAGCGTACACTTATGCACAGTTGTACTCCGGAACTTTCATGGGCACTCACATACAAGCGGCGCATGTTTCTTTACTTGTTTTACTTTGTAAGTGGCGTACGCAGTTAGATAGATAGATGGATTTATTGAAAGGAAAAGCAGAGAGGTTGGCCGGAATAACTCAAATCTGGCCTGCTACTCTGCACTGGGGAAGGGGAAGGGGAGAAAAAAGATGTCTTTTCAATGCAGCCCGACGTTGGAAGCGGTAAGTCAATACATATACTTATGAAGTGTAGTGACCCAAATGTCCGGACCCCTGGAGTGAAATAGGAGTAATAATTAGGGCGGGGCGCATTTTGCAGGTTCTCCATGTGAATTAATGGTCCTTTGCAACAATACCTCAAAGAAAGTGGTGTGTATAAAAGCTGGGTAGTACCGGTGCTCCCTATGAGGCAGAAAACAATACAAGGCAAGGAAATTGATGGTTGTTAGCGGTAACCAAATAAATATTGTGAAAGGCAATCGCTTCAAGGAAACTCAGTGAGACATGCGGCCAGATAAGATTAGAAGTCTGCGGTGATAACGCTGCCGCCGATTGCTTAGGACAGGGTTTGTTTTTAAGACACAGGAGAGGACTCCGTCTTGCATTGGACGTCGTTTTAGTCTTATCACGAATATGAAGGGTGCGAAAAGATCCAGTGGTTCCAGGGATGCTTGCAAAGGCGATGTTGTGCTGTGCGATTAACTAGGAGACTGCTGAATGAGTGGATGTTGCTTACGGCAAAGTAGAGGTTCGCTGAAATTTAGGAAACACAACGCACAGCATTACTCGAGAAGTGACTAAAAATGGAGAGGAGTAGACAGCATAATTCTTAGAATACTTGCACTGTGAATACTTTAACTTGTGGTGGAAAAGATGGACCAGAAAACTTACGAGTGGAAGCACACGCAACAACTAAATAATTAGGTTAGCGAACATAAAACCGATTGTACATGTTTCCGAGATTTAAATTGAGGCTAGAAACAGAAACAAATTAATTATTGCAGTTAGGCAGATGTCGGAAATAGCGAAAGACGAAAGGAAACGCCTATGATTTGCGGCTACTTGACATTGTTTTCTAACCAAGAAATATAGATGCATGAACAGGCAGGTTATACTGCTACAGCAGGCGGGCGCGCCTTAGAAAACAATACACATGTTCTGGAAGACTGAAAGTTAGATATCCGGAACACTTACACAGCCTTTAAGCAGATGCTCTAGGGTTTATGTATGTATGCACGTGCGAAAGTACCGCATCTTAAGTTGAGACGAACAAAATATTGAAGTGGCGTAAAAATAGTATGATAGTGGCCGCATGAACGGTCGTCACAAAAAAAAAAAAACTTAGAATGCCAAAGCAGGAAGAAGAAGCATAGGATTGAAATAAAAAACACAAAGTATACTCTAAACCAATTCATTCAATCTCTTCGCGCAAGTCAGAATGTGTGGCTGGCCTTGTTATTTGGAATTAAAATGGGCAGGAAATTACAAAAAATGATCCTTGCAGCCGCCCCACTTGAGAGAGAATGCAAATAAAATATAACACGGCGCACCCAGCTTACTCTCTGTATTCTGTACTATAGCTATACAAATTCGCCGAGGGCTGTTCTTCGCGGTTGCAGGCATACCGCCGGAGACGCTTTCTTGCTTGACGCATACTTGAATGGTCATTTCACAAAGGTCGAGAAAGCGTTCGCACAGGCTGCGCTGTGTCGAAATGCAACTGCCGGAGAGCTTCTCGACTACGAATTGCCTCGCAGAGCAGCCGGTTCGAATGGTGGAATAGTTTCGGCCTGGAAGGCAAAGAGCCAGTATACAGACTATCACAGAGTATATCCGATAAAGCCCAGTTCCACATCTCTAGCTTGCCGACATCAAGCAGATAATTCAGAGACACCCTACTTATAGGGCAGGAAAATATGTGCATATGGGATAAGTAGCGTGGGCTCTCAGCAGAGTACAAAATATGCACGCACCGACCACTTGCCTTGCAATCGGCTCGTGGCTGAAAATGTCGAATTAAGGTCTAAAGTTGAGCCGGTGTGACTCGCCTTTACATTAGCAGCACCGCGAAAAGTTGGAGGTCGGAAAAAAAGCAGCACGATATCCTCATTTTGCAACGTCATTTTTCTCTCCCTGTTTTCCAACAGGAAACGACGAGCCTCCACATCTGTGCTGTGATGCGAACATAGCTCTTACATCCTGCCATATTTGCCATGCAGTACAACGTTCCTAAAATAGTGTGCCTTACACTACGGAGCCTCCGTTCTACCTGGAACAACGCAGCTGCGCTTATTGATCATCATGGCGCCTTCTGGTTCAGCGTTTGCATGTTCCGTCCGCAGAAAATCCTCAACTTCTAGCAGCCCCATGTCGAAAAGTATGCTTGACCGTAGGAGTGTGCCTTGAATGTATGGCGCTGTACTACAATACTTATTACTTATTTTTGCTTGCAACACGACAGCCTTCAATAAGTCACTTAAATGCATCGAATAGACTTGCGTTTTCAGCGTACAATTACCAGCGACCACTGAAGATTCTGATTCATCCGTGCTTCTTGCAAGAACTCGACAGTTTCTCGCAGGAGCCCATCTCTCATACCTTTGACCGCAGCTGCTGGACAGCGAACAGTAAGTCTAAAAGTCTCCCGTATACGCCAACATTCGTACCTTCGCACTTACTGACCGATCTGCGCAACCCCGAGCCATCAATTACGGCGGCCACAAGAGCCCCTCATGTTTTACAGCAGCGTCTGCCCTTAAGAGACAGCGTGACGAGCAGGCAAAGACGAAGTCGAAATTCAGAGTGCGCCAACGAGCTGTAAAGGCGTGGACCGGGACGGACCTCTGGCGCTATCAGTCCTTGTCTCTATAAGCGGAGAAACAAGAAGGTTTTGCGTTCTCTTATCCCCTGCTTGCGCCCGCTGGCCAGGTATTCCACGCGGCCAAGTGCCGCAGTATAATACGACAGCGGAGATACGCAACCTCAGCGAAGCGCAAGCGCGTCTTCTTTCGAAGAACTGACCGGCAAAGCAAGAATCCAGAGAAGGCTTCGATATGTCTTCATTCTCGGCCGCGGCCAATGCGAAGATCGATCTGCACGCTCACGTCACTCCTGACCGATGGCCCAACCTGAGAGAGGTGAGCTGTAAAAATGTGGACTGGACTTTCTTGCTGAATCATAAGGAGTGAGTTAACAGCCGTAATGCTAGAAGGATATCATTGCTGAGTTGAGCTTCGCACCTATCCTTACTGACAGCATAGTTGGGAGCATTTTACAATTCACGTTTTGCGGTTTGTATTTGCAGTTGCCCTTACATTGCTTCGGTCCGTACCAGGCTGGCATTTTATACATGATAGTGGTAGCCCCTGCAGAAGTAATGCTACGAAGGAAAGTAGAGGATATGCATTCTGTACACTTAAAGTGTTCCGTAGACAATGACATTGTCATTTTTCGAATAAATCTGAGCATTGTAGGTATGTCTCAAATGGCCGCAAGTAACGAAGGCCGCGAACCGCGGTAGCGCAGTGAACGACGGCTGGGTTGCATGCGTTGTTTCGATCGAGTACAGGTGTTGCATAAATTAGAACAAAGGTCACGAAGGGGAATTCGAAAGTTCAGTGCCGTAGTTTGTACAGAACACGATCTGCCACCCGACGCGTTGTCATGGCGCACCGCAACTATTTCCTCCAGATTTCTCGCATCTTTCTCGCGCATTGAACACACACACACACACACACACACACACACACACACACACACACACACACACACACACACACACACACACACACACACACACACACACACACACACACACACACACACACACACACACACACACACACACACACACACACACACACACACACACACACACACACACACACACACACACACACACACACACACACACATATATATATATATATATTTGGGGAGGGAGATGTATGGTGGCCGTTAATGTATTTCTATTCAGAGTAGCCCTAAGGACCTTCATTTGAGAGTATTATAATAATATAGTTGCCTGTATTTCTTCTATTGATTGATAGCGTTATGCGGTATTTTTATTCGGATGAGAACCTCTATATCACCAATTGTCAGCCGCATATGGCAACTGTTGATACATTACGCATGTGTACGCCTAAACGAAATAAACTTTCATATATAATGATGGATCCTTAATAAACACAACATTATCACCCAGACTCCTACTGAGCTGATGGCGACTAGCAATTTTGAGTCATTTGAGGATTAAAAGAACAGGAAGTCTTGACTTCCAATATAAACTGCGTAACCACGAGTTAACGTCACACCCTTCTGAGTACTTTTTGCCTTTAGCTACATTCCCAGAGGCTATACATGTATATCTTCAGACAATCTAGCTGACACTATATCGTGCAAAAACTTAAAATTCTATAAATTTCCGTTCTTTCCGCTTGTGGAGCCTAATTACAACCACCCCAAAGTTTTGTCGTGGTGAGGTTCTTGCTTTTTTATCGTTTATACAGAGCATAGGCTGCAGTAGTTTGTTCCGCATGTTAGCTCCTCGTTTACTAATACACGACTTATTTGCTCAGGCTCCATATTGGTCAGTAGAACGTAATAAGTCAGTGGTTGTCAGCTATAGATGTGTCGAGACCCCTTGTGAACCATAGCAAGTGGTGGGGTGTCATGACTGGGAAGGAGGGTGTCTTTTGGGACTGCTGCTGCAGCTCAGGGATCAGGTCGCGAAATCGGGATTGAGTGGTCTAATTTGCCTGTAAATAATGCGCACTTTACAAGCAAGCGCTCCACAGCCTGCAGAGGACGTGGGGGAGAGGCGACGCGTCGGTGCTTGTATGTATACCGCTAGAAAAAATTCGGCACTTCCAAGCACCGCGCCGCTCTCTCGTCTGATTGTCGGACACTCAATAGGCTTTGCATTTGTAGCCCCGTACAGGAGCGCAACCAGAGCTCGTGTTCCCCCATGCCAGCAGCAATAGGCACCGCGGACGCACTCTTTCTCTCCCCCTCCCTTGCGAGCGCTCTCTGTTTCCGCACTCCTCTCGTGTTTCCTGCGTTTTGAAAAATAAAGTCAGCTTTGAACATGCATGCTTTTAACCTTGCAAAACTGTGTATATCCAGGCCAGAGCTATCGCGCGACCTTTTTTGTTTATTGTTTTTGCGGGCGTTGGTTTTTCGCACCCTAGAAAATCGGTTCGCGGACATCCATTTGAGAAACACTGTACAAAATGCCATAGTTAAAATTTTATTGTGAGAAACGCATTCGGAAACACAAGTGTAGTGCTAGACAAATGAAACTGCCACGAAAGGGAATCACACCATTCCCATTGCGCCAACGAGCAATGATTAAGATATTCCTCTCTCAGGTTTATACACAGTAACCTCGGCATGCCCTGTCTGTGAACCTCACCGTACACGCTACGACGTACAGCCCATGACCCATAAGCACTGGCAGTTTGTCACCCTCAGTCAGCAGTTGTACTCCTATTTGATTGATGCACTTCACATACTTCAGAAAACGATTACATGTTCTATATAGACCTAATTATACTTCATATACAGTGGAAGTTAGCGCTCGAGTAAGTCCTTTTGTTCTCGTGTCGTTTTGCGCGATAATTTTGAAATCGCGTTTAGACAGAACAGCCGCAACAGCGAAGGTGTGCGTTGTCAAGCGCTCGCTTTGGTATTAGTCGGGTGAGCAGTGACCTCTAGAGCGCACCTCGGAAACAGCATGCAATAAAGATAAAGCATAGTGAGAGGTTTTCCAGAGTTGCCGCAATCAAGTGAAAGATAAACAGCGGGGCCTGTGCCTCGCCTGCATGTCTGGATCATTGCATACCCGTACAGATTTCGCCTTAAAGATGCATATTGAAACATTTTGAGGTCCCAAAAAGGGGTAACATTGAGCGAAAATATAAAATGAAAACCTGCAGACGTCTCTTAGTCAAAAGAATTGATAGCAAAGTGAATACTGTACAATCGACGAATTTAAGGATTACTAAATGCAGGCAGACGTGCGTGAGATATGAATACACTAGCCATAGTTTTCAAGACTGAATTAAAAGCTACTGTGTAAAATTGTACAAGATTTTGTTTTTGTTTTTAATATCAGCACCAGGAAATAGAGATTCATGCAAACCTTCTGCCAAATACGTTTTACACCGAACGCATTACTTTTTTTTCCTTGCCCGAGCAGACGTAATTTGCACAGGAAGGAGACAGAGATAGTTGTTACCAGAGTAGGCTAAAACTTGTTTACTTCAAAGGAGAACGCTTGGCGAAACGGAAAGGGATATCCGACGTTAACTAAAAAAATATTTTGTCGTGACCGCTGGCCCGTTGCTGTATCCTCAAAGACAAAGGAAAACGCACGATATTTATGGCCAGCCGAATTCAAGGGTATGTTATCAAGAACAGAGAAAATATGTAAAAGCATGAAGACAGAATTACAGTTTTTGCCGTTGAATATTGCTCTTCGTTTCGTTTAGCTGAGGAGGTGTAGCGTCTAGTTATGATCACACTTGAATAAAACTGACTAAAAGAGGTTTATGTTAAAAAACGACTTTAAGAAGTAAAAAAAGAATGAAGCTCATTTGCACTGTATTCGAAGTTGCGTTTTATTTATGTCTCCCTTCGCCAGAGATACGGGTACGGCGGATGGCTGGACATCAAGCATGAAAGTGACAAGACTGCAGTGATGAGCTACGATGACGGACGTTTCTTTAGGCGCATCGAATCCAACTGCTGGAACATCGACGAACGGATAGCCGACATGGACCGGACAGGTAGGCCTGGGAATACGATGTAGTCATTTTGTTCCCAACTGATTTATTTTTACTCACAGAAAAGCAGAGTACAGTGATATTGAAAAAGTGGGAAAAAAAATGTTATGTGGGACATTTAAACTTCGCCTTTAATTGGGTACGTTGCGATACTGTTAATAGCTGCTGTCCACAGCTCCCTCTAAGGTTGATCTCTCGCTTACATGTAAAGTCTGCTAGCCTAATCACCAATCAATTAACCTATGTCTCTAATATCTCATACATTCTTATCAGCACATGCAGTCCTCAGCTATTACATTATCCAGCTACCGGTTGTAAGCGGCCGCTCGACATATAGATATGAAACCTCGCTTTAACCAAGGCATATGTATATGAACTTGCCTGCGTGACCTTTAGGAGTAGAGTGCCTAGCCCAGCATCCAACAGCCCTGGAAGGTTGATTCTTATCTCACTGTCCCACATCAAGTCAGCAACCCGGGTTGGCAGCTCCTCTCAACCTTGTGAGAGACATTGATAGATAGTTTAATGGCAACTGATGTCTGCTTGGTGGTGAGCCTAGCATGCTACTCCTGATGAGGGGTGAGGGATGAGGGTGGCAAAGAGTGGGAGGGGAGCGGAAAGTGAATGAAAAATCACTGTCGCACACTTTCACATGCACATACTCACACACATATGAGTTTTAAAGGGTTTCAATCAACCCTGTGTCCTTGAGAAAAGTTAACAATGTATTTGTAGCCCGCGCAGCCGGCGACCCGTCCCACCAAGGACCCAGGACATGTTCAAGGCGCAAGGGTGTGTCGTTAGTTAAGCGTAAATTATAACGCAGTGTCCTGCAATGTGCAGTAAACCGTTGACAGGAGGTTACCAAATGTTTAAAATCTTCTCACACATCACACGTAGAGCACAGAGGGCTGCTGGCTATACCTATTTATGTAAGAAGTAGTTTGTGTATGACATATTCAAGCGGATTAGGTGTATACAGCTACAATGGCACCTGCTGAAGTTGTGAGGAATTCGAAAGCCGCAAGTGGGATCTTTTCGGTGTAGAGGTCGGTATTAATGGCTCGGGTCACACCACAGAGAGCGTTGCAATCGCCATGATTCAGTGCCTATACTGAATCTCTTCGTGAGAATGGAATTCGAATTGTCCTTAGGGAGTCTTCTTTTAGTATTTTTGTAGCGGCGTCGGCGCAGTCATTGCCCGCGATGCCGCAGTGAGAAGGTAACCACTGTATCAAAATGCTGTGACTCAGGTCATAGGTCTCAGTGTGCAGCTTATTGAAGTCAATGACGAGCACTTCCTGAATTCTGGATACTTTAAGCAATTGTAGTGCGTCGCGACAATCACTGAAGATAACCCATGCTGCAGGGGGTTGTTCTAGAACATATACAATAGCTTTTCTCAAAGCTGTTAACTCTGTAGCCACAGCTGAAGTGCGCTGACTGAGTGTTGTCAAGATTGTGGTGTGTATTGATGGTATCCACACGCCGATGAATGAGGAAACAGCTGTAGCAGAGTCATCAGTATAGGTGTGGCAATGTTGACTGTAGCATGCACAGATGTGCTCAAGGGCAAAATATTTAAGTGTGGGCTTTTCTTTTGATACCAGTTATAGTTGTCTAAATTTCCCATGAAGTAAACCTCCATGGTGAGAAAGATGACGGTACTGCGCGTTGATATTGCGCAGGCAGTAGATGGAAGAGTGATGTCATACTTTGCTTTGAAAATGGATGGGTAGGTTCACGTACGCAACGCAGCTGGGCACGAAGCAGCTCCTGCGGTATCAGCACGGTTACAGACCTCCGCCAGAGTACCCACTGTGGAGGTGTTCTTTGGAAGACCAAGGCACACTCAATGCTGTGGCCTGCATGGCTTCAAGTAGTTTTATGCTTTCCTGCGAGAGGCCTTGAAAAACAGGGAGGCAATAACGCAGAAGGCCTTCACAAAGTGCCTCATAAAGTCGTAGTAAGGAATCGGTAGAGCAGCCTCTTCTGGTTGTTGAGAGCATACTGATTACAGATACGTATGAGGAAAGTTTGATCTCAAGTTGCTGAACGTATGGTGACCGAGAAAAAGACTTATCAAAGGTCACACCTAGAATTTTTTGGTGGCTGACATATGGGATAGGAGTGCTAGCAACTTGCAGTACGTAACGAGAGAGATCACGTCGTGAAAATGAAGCTGCTGCGCACTTTTCTGTAGATATAACAAGACCTCGCTTGTTTAAGAATAATGCAATGCCCCCTATTGCTTTCTGTAGTCGAGCATGCACAATGCGTCTGTTTCTTCCAGTGCACTATATACATATGCAGTCGGCGTAGAGGGAGATTTCAACGGTAGACGGCAAAGAACTTTCCAAACCAAGAAGAGAGATATTGAAGAGGATTGGACTTAAAATCCTTCACTGAGGAACGCCACGAGACACGTAGGGATGTGTCCCCTTGATCCGTTGACATGTAGATTGTCCTATCACGAAGATAAGCAGAGAGCCAGTTGTACATTCGTCCACCAGTACCAATCGAATGCAAGGCTGAATGAATCGCCTCATGCGTGACATTATCAAAAGCTCATTTAACGTCAAGAAAGACAGCAATGGTTAACGCCGCTCAGCTTTGCTGTGCCTGACACAGTTGGCGAGAGCAATAACATTGTCAATACTGCTTCGGCCTTTTCGGAAGCCAGACATTCAGATATTGATGAAGGATAAAGTCCCCTATTTGTCAGGTCCAAGGTAAGGCGGGAATGAACCATTTTTTCAATCAACTTCCCGACACATTGTAGCAGTGCGATAGGACGATAAGCGTTTAGATCAATTGATGGCTTACCATGTTTAAGGACTGGTATTACGCGCGCAGTCTTCCAGCTATCAACCATCCAAGAGTAGTTATAGATATTAAGGAGCTTAGTTTTGGCTTTTCTTCCAAGACGCGACAGCGAAATTTAGCTAACACGGTCAGGTCCCGGGCAAGATCTTTTGTTGATATCTGCTAGCGCGGCTTGAAGTTCCATACTAAACAGTTAATCTAAAAAAGAAGTGTTGGGCGACGGGACAAAGGTCGGGAGCACATTTTGTTGTGAAGGAACTGCTAATGAAGCAATGATCTTTTCACAGAAGGCCTGTGCAACTTGAAGACAAGTAGTATTGGCATTTAGAGCCACGCACTCGAAAGGATGTAGTTGTGAAGGCTGGCTTCTTAAGCTTCGTACAATACTCCATACTTTAAAAAGAGTATTTCTAGGATCTAATTTTGTACAAAAAGATCTCCATTCCCTTCTTGCCAGCTTGTCCAAATGGCGTTGAAAGTGGTTTTGTGCTCATCTAGACCTCTGGATGTCGTCTCTAGAAAGTGTCTTGCGCGCTCGTCTTTCTGCTCTGCGACGTATTGCTCGAAGGTTTTCATATTCAGCGTCAACAACTGAGTACACATTTGGCAGATGGAGGACTTCCGTGTGAAACGTTTGAGCATGTGCTACACAAGCAATGAGGGATTCATAATTTAGGTTTGACAGATCATGCTTCTCTACGGCATCAGCAAAAGCTTCCCAATTCGTATAGCGAACTTCATGCCGCTGGGAGGGAAGAAAAAAGCCACCAACCTCAATGTATGAAGGAAGATGATCGCTGCCGTGAGTATATATGTCCATAGACCAGGTTGTTCAAGCTGACAGCTCAGCAGAGATCATGGAGATGTCAGGAGCACAGGACCTTGCTCCTTGGTAGTAAGTTGCTTGGCCGTCGTTAAGAAATGTTAAATTGTTGGAAAGTGCGAAGTCGAATAACTGCCGGCCGCTGACTGTCAATACGACGGCTCCCCAAGCAGGATGATGTGCGTTGAAATCTCCCGTTATAATTTGTGTCACAGGGGTACTTCGCACGATATCTTGTAGGCTTTCAATGTTAAAATTAGCGCGAGGTGGTATGTAGGCCGCAATTAGTGTAAACTGTTACAGACCTTAAGTGGCTGCAATGCACTTTAAAGTGGCTGCAATGACTCATTATGTGGATCAGTTGGTATAGGATTCTGGATGAAGTTAACGTCTTTCCGGATAGCCAGAAGAACTTTAATGAGGTTCGTATTAGTTGTTGATTGCAGTACTGCGTAGCCTGAGAGACGGATTGCAGTATTGAGCAGAGATTCTGATATAGCGATTATAGGGAAACGATGCTTGAAGACGAAATGTCGAAAGTCCGAGAGGTGGAGACGTAGGCTGCAGGCATGCCATTAAAAGATGGTGGCCTTATTTCGGATGACTTGCACGCTGGGTAGAGCAGTCGATTGATTGTCTCCTACCGCCATTGCGCGAGGAGAGGAGAGATGATATCAAGAATTGTAAGGATGCCTTTCGCCACCGGTGAGGAGAGTGGTATAAGAAAATCACGAACAGCCTCAATAAGTAAGCACAGTTCGGAACTGGAATATTCAGAGTTTCTGCGAATAGAGGTTTCGTATGAGCGGTTCCGGGATGCACACCTCAAATGAGGCTGCTGTACAGTAATGTTTCGTGGGCTTTGTACAGTTGGTTAATGAACCTCTGATTGTTGTGGAAGAGGAGGAAATTCAACCACGTCATCAATTCGTGGATGAATAGCAGCATCTTTCTGTGACTGTTATTGTGCTTCCTTCCCCCTCAATGATTTTTTTCTGTAATGACTGCTCCTGATTTAATTTTGTTCAATTAAAGCAGCTTTTGCTGACTTGTAGCTGGCATTGTTTGATGTCTTGTACCTATAGATTAGTTTCTCCTTTTGGTAGGCAGTCCAGCGAGAAAACCTCACCTCATGCTGCTTTCTACAGTTGTAAAAAATGGGGTTGTCACTTGGGCTCATGATACGGTCGTGATTTCCACCGCAGCGATGGCAGCGCAAGGTTAGTCGGCAAGCAGTAGTCACATGGCCGAGGCGCTCACATCTACCACATTTTTGTGGGGCTTGGATGTATTCATGCACACGGTATCGTGTATATCCAAGAATAACGTATTCCGGCGCAGATTCTGTCACAAAACAATGCGAATAATTTCTGAATTTCCCAGACGGCGCATAGATTTTATTGGAACTCTCTGCAGTAGTGCCGAGTAGATATCTTCTTGAGAAAGGTCCAGGGGCACGCCCTTGATTACTCCTACACCCCAGTTGTTAGCCGCGGCTAGTATGCTTGCACTGCGATTCCCGCTATTGATCGTATTTGTAAAAGGCGTTCAGTAGCGACCACGATTCGGGTGTCAACTGCCAGAAGATAAAGCAGCTCGTTGGGGCGAACTTGAAGGGCGCCATCTGGAGCTAGAGATTCAAATGCTTGCCTCATTGCCAGCGGATTAAAGCGAGCAATACGGTATCCGGTATCTATTGGCTTTATGACTACTGTGAGGTTGCACTTGGGCACTTTAGAAGCGTTAGATGCGTCGACGCTGAAATGCGACTGCCTCGAGCTGCGACGACGCTTCGAAGGCACTTGAGTAAATCTGTCTGGTTCTTCAGCAGACTTCGCAGCAGCATCTATACATGTAATTGCAGGCGACGTATCTTAGCTATCAGGAAAATCATCCTGACCTGCAGGCATTGGATGATCCCAGCTTGCGGTGCAAGGACTAGATGGGTGTTGCTGATTAGTGTCAGATGATTTGAGTCCTTGAGTACCTGGTGATGACAGGTGACCGCATGATACACAGGTTGGTAGGACGGGTGATGATTGCAGAGTTCCGACAGTCTGCAGAGGTAAGCCTGACGCGACGCCAGAAGAACCCTCAGGTGATGATCCAGGGTGTGGCATTGGCGGAGCCGCACCCGTCGCAGATAACATGTCAGAATCTCGCAATATAGGTTATCTGGGACATATACATCGAGTATTGAAAGGAAAACCAAACAAATTTCGCAGAAACCAGCGGACAGCCCGACAGTTCCCTGACTTCTTCGTCTTCTCAAACTTGTGGTAGCATAAGGTGCCATCACCGGCACAAACCATCAAGAAATCCGTGCTCGCGCCATACCACTTGCCAACTACACCTGCTGAGCAGCATGATTTGTCGACCACAACGCCAACGCTGGTTTTTCTGCAGAGCGGGGCGTTTAGTGCTACAGCATTAAAAATGCTAGAGCTTTTAAGAGGCCTTTTTACGCACAGGGTTTAATGGTAAGGGGGAGCAAAATGGGCACATAGCGCGCTGTCCCTAAAGTAAAATACGCGCACCCGCCTCTTCCCCATAGTTGTCCAAACAAGAGAGCCTGATTGGAAGTGCTGATCGAAATTTTCGATTTTGAATGTAGTGATTGAAATGACCCAGCAGAAGCTCCGTGGGATAAGTAGACAAAAAAAAAGTTGAGTGGGCGTGCCTTGAAGGCTGTCCAGTTAGGTAGGTCTGGTTCATATGGTTTGCGCACCAAAGCTGAGCTACTTGGGTCAAGTAGACCATCACATTGTTCGGTTTTAACCACGTCGTCCCATTTGTTACGTGTACTCATGCTCTCGTAACTCGGTGTACATGAGGGGTCACGCTGGCGTATGTCAGTTCAAATGATGGAAGGCCCTGGAGCCGCTGGCAATTCGTCCGGCGGGTCATAGCAGAGGTCTCTGTTGAGGGCAGTTAGCGGGTGAGAAGTTGCAGTTTGCATAATCTTGAGGCTGCAAGTACCCCGCACCTACATCAACTGTAAGAGGGGTTTGTTCATAGAGTTTAATGACAGGTGTTGAAAGATGAGCACACCGCATGATGTGCCCAAACAAAGAAACGCACACTAGGCCTTTTCCTACTTCCTCCTTGTTGGCTCACAGAGCTGCTACTGAGTCATTTCATGTCACTACAGGCTAAACTTGCGGACTTACCGCATTATTCAGCGAAAGGTCTTTTTCATTAGCGGAATGTCATTAGTGACCCAGAGGCATATAGCGGCATCCTTGTTTTAGCATTTAACACATTACTTCCCGGTACCACGCCTTCTTTAAGCTTGCGTGCATACAGGTCCTTGTTTTGTGGTTATTGGTTTTCTCATGTATTATATTCAGTTCCGCAGACCTATGGAACCTTCTAGCATCGTACAATGACGTTTTCTTGTCTTTGCAGCAACGTCGATATTCTTTTTCAAGGAGAACCGTGTCCTGGCTATCGCGGCCTTGTTCTAAGTAACATATATACTCTCTTGCGACGATGCTATACTCATTAAGTGGTCACGCATGAGTTTCCAGTCACTGCTCACTGACTTCTAGCAGTGGAAAAGTTCCGAAGCAACGCCATTCATGGCATTGGCACACAAAGAAGCAAAACCAAAGACATCATATTTTTGTCATTAGTAGTTATTACGTCGCAAGCAACTACTCCTCTTACACCATTTTCTATGGAGGCGAAAATCTAGGCATCCCGTGTACTGTGCGATGTCAGTGCATTTAATGAACCCCAGGAGGTCAAAATTTCCGGAGCCCTCCACCACGGCGTCTTTCATAGAATGAGTTGCTTTGGGACGTTAAACCCCCCGAACCAAACCAAACGACACCTCTTACACCATCGTAACAATTGATGACGTAGTGATACGTACCACGTCGTGTGATCGTCTTTTTCCCCGAACCAAACCAAACCACACCTCTTACACCATCGTAACAATTGATGACGTAGTGATACGTACCACGTCGTGTGATCACCTTCGGTCCCGCTGCGAACGCCGGCTACTACTCGCGATTAACTCAAGAGGCGGTTTCCGGTGGCGCCGCCGCCACAGTTGATGACCCAGTGTCACGTGCGCTGCCACGGCCCACGGGACGTATTGCCGTAGCAACCTTCACGAGCTCCGCTCCATTTCTGAGCGCACGCGTTCCGCTAGGTTTTTACTCTTCAATAAATATTCTCGTTTCCCCATTACGCGCGTGACGCTTCGCGGTGTGACATAAGCTATATCGATGTAGCTTCTATATTTGGCTTGTATGCGCAAAAAAAGAAAACTCGGGCACGAAAAGTAAAACAATCTCATTCCTCTGTCTCTTCCCCGTTCACCGTGACTGCAGGATGACAAAGTATAGCCGCAACACAGCCCAGCATCGACTTGATCGTGTGAAAACATGTGGTATATTGGTACTCCATGGGCCACGCGATTTTGGGACGCAGGTACTTGTGGCCAACATCACCTTTGGGAAAGTTTTATGCAATGGCCAACTACGGCTATGAAGCCAACGTGGTCGACAGAAGGAATACGAACATGCTGCTATTAAAACAAATAACTGCAAACATAAAATGGAAGCTGGGCACTTATTTCTCAACCTAAGGCAGACAGAGAAAAATGACTATTACGAATTTTTTTTTCTAATCATTTAATACAACAACGTTAAATCTCGCATTCGAAGGAAGCCCCGGCATCGAAGTAGTTTGTGCTCTCAGTGAAATATTCGGATTAGTTGAAAAGGTGTCTACGCCACACGTGGTGGGGCGGATTAAAGAGTAATTAAGACATTAGGAAAATGGTCATCACAACATCGCAACATAACTCAAACGTGGCTAGGACATGGTAATATAAACAGCAAATGAATTACGTATAAACCAAATTGGAGTTATAAGTCACCACTCGAATTTAATTGTAACCCTTGAGTAGCAAATGAGGCCGAGGTAGAGATCACAGGTGGGCCTTGAGTTGCGACTTAAACAAACTACTCTTGGCCATGCAGAGCTGCTCGTATGGCTTAGTTAAAGCGGGAAATTTATATGCATGTTATGTGATTTTTTCACTTATTCATTGTAATTGGCAAACATGTGCCTGCATGTGCAAGAAAGATCGCTGACAGGACCTATTAGCGCTGGCATATGTCATACACATAAAGGCGGAGCTTTAAAGTATTCTGTAATTTTCTTTTGACACCACTTATGTTGACGAGAATAAAACTGTCGGAAAAGACATCACAGAAGAGAAGAGGTGTGAGAGCAGGCTATATATTCATAGTCCTCCAGGTGCGCCTCACGAACGAAGCGGAGCACGAAGCCTGAGATGGGCTTTGTGGTATCGTGTCTATCGTCCCGCGTCAATCCATGCCTCGTGGCCTGTCGGCCTTTACATGTACCAGTGCAGGCCAAAAAAATCTCGTACTTAGTAAAGTGCGTAAACTGAGCGCTCTTATTTCAATTGTCCATCGATGTCCAGTATTTTGTGGCCTCTCTTTCAAGAAATAGGATACTATATAGTGCTGCGTGCTGATGGTATTTTGTAAAACCTGCTGAATTTACGCACCTATCAGTAAAATAAGAACCTGCATTCACCATTTGATCAATGCAGAACACTTAGTAATAGAGTAATTGAGGCTTCAAAAGTAGCTGTACGCGATGAACGTTGCAAATACAAAAAAATATTGCGTAAAACGACGTAGACATTTCTGCTAACATGCATTGAAGCCGGTACTATGTTCTGGTATATAACGTTCCCTGCATACCGCTTCTTCATATTTGAAGCATTGAATGTTTTCAACAACAGAATAACACTTGAATAGCTCGAAGGGGTGTTTTTTGGGGGGGTTCTTTTTTCGCCAGCGACTTGTTTTTCACTCCGCTGGGCGCAGTGCTTTACTATGGTGCTATAGTGTGTGGGAGCTCTTCTGTACAGGCCCAAATAAAAGTGTGAGGTCACATGTTTGTCAAGTTATCGTCACGAAAATATTTACCCTATACCATAGAGTTTCTTACTCTTACCTAGAGGGAAAGCTGTGCTGTCGTCTATGGGAGTTTACATGGAGTTTCCAGGCGGCCAGTTCAGCCACCATGGGCGCTCAAAGCATCATGGACCAGAGAGCTACCGAGTGCAGAACTACAACTTTTGGCCAAAACTAATGCAAAGATAAACGTTGTTCTACCGTAAATAATGTCCTAATATTGAATATTGTGACTATAAATTGCAAAAAGAGAGAGAAAGAGCATGTCAGTGTGAGATTTATCCAATATAAGCGATGGTTTTTTCTCCTATTGGCTTAGTTCTGAGCAGCACAAATACCAATATTTCGCACTTAATAGGCAAAATTTGAAATAAAAAAGTGTTATGAAAATATTTATGGTTGTACAATCACTTAAGGAAGTTTTTAGTGGAATTTCGGGAAACAGAAACCATTTATTGGCGACGTCT
Source organism: Amblyomma maculatum (assembly GCF_055883805.1). Taxonomy (NCBI): domain Eukaryota; kingdom Metazoa; phylum Arthropoda; class Arachnida; order Ixodida; family Ixodidae; genus Amblyomma; species Amblyomma maculatum. The sequence goes on along the minus strand of NC_139345.1, from coordinate 124,187,402 downwards.
GCTTTTGCGCCTTCGCTACTATGGCTTTCGCGGTCTATGTACGCACCTTGAGATGATGATGATGACGAAAAAAAAAAAACATCACAGTAACGCCACTCCACACACCCGAGAAAAACCGACTGTCCCGCAACAAGTAGCACACTGGCCCATGATTCTTAGCGCTCCCATGATGGCTGAAGTGCAGCGCCCTCAGCTTTCCATCTAGTTAGTGTAAGGAACTCTATGCCCTATACAGAGACACTTTTGCAGATTCCGAATGCAAGGCTAAGGGCTTATATTAAAATAACAGTAATTGAAGTCACGTACAGCGAATAAGCACGAAGAACAGAAAGAGCAAAAAACAAAAAAGTTAATATCTAACTTGATTTTCACTTTCATGCAGGTGTCACAGTTCAGGCTTTATCTACGACTCCGGTGCTGTTCAGTTATTGGGTATGCTCGTTTCTTTCTATTTCGATTGGCGTAAGTGCTATTTATTATTGTAATACTCATAGGACGGGGCACACAATAAAATAAACTTTCAAACACAGCAGTTCAGGCTTCCTTAAGGCAATCCTACTTCTTGCAACTCATGAAACCCAGGGCGTACATATATCCATTTCCTTTAAAAGCACAGTTTTCGTTTCGCTATAACATCAACAAATCGCGCACCTCGTTTACAGTGCGCCCCCTGAAGTAGCAAAAGGTCTACAATGCGTGATATCTATAAAATAAGTGATCAAGCGGGTAAAAAATACCGCGAAAATTAAAGCGAAAAATTGAGTTCAGTATAAACAATAATATTTAGCCTTCATTTCACAGTGTTTTCGTGCCGAAAATTTGAGTATACAAAGTACGTTCTAAACAAATTAATGTCCGAAATGGTTTGACTTTGGAAACTTTTGACCTCAGAAGTCTCGCATGCGCATGCAAGGGGGCTCGAAACTAAGAGGTGCCGCACATCGCGGCTGTTCTAGAGTCCCAAGTTCAAAGCGGCATTTTTTTTTTTGTTGTTATTTAAGCAAACGTCCAACGTACTGTTCTGGTTCCTTACTTAACATGCGCTGATTACATGCTCGGGAAAGAAACTTTAGCAGTTGAGGTTGAGTACTGCCTAAAAAACTGCTATGCAATCAACGTTATCGCGGCGCCTGCCGTTTATTTACATCAAATAGTTTATCTCTACATATCAGCGCGTTCCTTGCCACCGAGCGGAAATTGCCGATTGAACCTAGTAAAGCTGGTTTTAAATGTTGCAGACATGCACTGGCACCGGCTACCTGCAGAGACCTCATATATTTCATCTATAATAGCTTCTTTCACGACTACTTCGTTCTCTTAGATAACCTCGAAAACATCAGTAGTCCACATATTCCCACCCGTACCTGCCATCGCATGCACAATTCGCTATACAAGTCCATTTATACAGTGTTCATTCCTTCTTTTTATTATAATACTTAACTAAAATGCAAACCTCGTAGAAAAAAATGCGGCATGGGCCATAAAATTCGATGATTGGCTGGAGGGTAGTAACGTAATTAGCCAGAAGTAAAAGCTATACGTTGCGATGTGTGTTCATTGCGTCCGTGTCGCCACCTGTAGATACCTTCAAGGAAACATCTAACCACCCACTGCATAAAACGAAGAGATGTCTGGCTGTGTTCAAACAGGCTTGTTGGAGCCCGCAAACATAATCGTGATGGCATGACCAAAAACTCCACGTAAAGGCATCAAGACCTTCTTCTATCGCATTGCCGGCATATAATGCAATTAGGTGTCCCTGCGAATTTCTGCACGATAGCGTTGGACTTCCCGCTGGAGGAGAAATACGGCGATATAGCCTCGGTGGAATTGTAGATTGGCTGGAAGGATTTGTGACTTCACGCACTTACAGAAACCCGGTGTCGGAAGAATGATAGCTTTTATTGGCAGATTGGGAATGTGATGTAACACCTCTCAAAGCCTGCTCCGAAAGCACGTTCTTACCTTTAAAGAAGGGAGTGGAAATAATCCCGCTATAAACATTATTAATTGATACAAATTGTCGTGACCAGAGCGTGCTCTCTGCCGATGTAGGAGCATACGCCCATCAGCGATAAACTTGTGGCGATTATGTAAATATTTATGCACAGAAAAACTTACCGAATACGGATGGAGCCCTTATTCCTGTGCTACCTTTCGGAGTGTCTCTGCCTTTTCTCGTTCCAATAAGCAACGTCAGCCCCCTAGATGCGAGCTGAGCAGAGGAGTTTGCAAGTCTCAATGGAGGAGGAGGTTATGGTGGAAGGTTTGCGTGTTGTTGGCAGGCCCACGTTCCGTGGTGTACGGGAGGGGAGCTCCGAGCAGTGTGGACATGTGTCCTCTTATTACGTAGGGTATAAATAGTGTATAGTAATACAAGGCGCCTGTAAGTGTGAGACTAAAGTTAGCCACAGGTCGTGGCCTTCTCCTGCGTCAGGTTCTTGTGGGGCGAGGAAAAGCGGAACTTTTGTGCTCAATAATGGGCGAAGATATCGAAGGATTTACAGACTGCGGTATAGGCAAGCTGATTTTGCTTGCTCTACTTGTCCCCCTGTTTAAACATGATAGGGGTACGGTATTGGTTTGCGTATTTCCTGAGAGACCTATGACCAAGAGTTCAGACATGCTTGGCTTGTGATAGTGGAGTCCTTAGTCTGTTGTGTATATGCATCCTCAAAGCACGGGAAGTAAGCATGTCGCCACGGTAGCCACGTAAGACGGCTTGGGAGTCAGAGAGGATGGTTGCATATCATTTGCCTGCGGTGATTGCTTGGGCGATGACAGCTTCTTTGGCCTCCGTCGGGCAGTTAGTTGCCAGTGACGCGGAAGCCACCATCCTGAGTTGTTGGTGGTTGACAACACGTACTGTAGTCGCTTGGTACCCCGAATACACGGCAGCCTCCGCGTGTCTAACACCATCGCCGGTGCCATATATTCGCTGGAGCGCCTTCGCTCTGGAAGCACGGCGACCGAGCTGCAGGACAGGGCGGAGGTTTCTTGAAACAGGTGCTACTTGGATGCTGTTCGTGATGAATTTTTGCGCAGTGATTATTCCGTGTAACGTGCTTGGAGTAGGAGGCGCAGGCTTATCAGATCAATTGCCTGCCCTAGGGCAGTATTGAAGGACTTGCGGCTGAGAACGATCAGTTTTTGTTTGTCTGCTTGGTTCAGGTTGATGAAGTAAGGGACAGAGTGATGAGAGCTTGGAGGAGCCGATTTATGTGTGCTTCTTTGAGTTCGTGTTTGCGGCTCATAATGTGTCTTTCTTTACCAAGCGGGATATACAGGTCATAGTGGTTTTGAGGTATTGGACGGTGAAAGTGGCTTTGCCATCTGCCCGCAGATAAAGGCCCAGGGAAGGAAAATTTCTAGCCTGTTTTTCAGGGTGCCTTGCTTGGCGCCATCTGAGCTCGAGTTGGTCACAATTATAATGTCAACTTTGATAAGTGTAGAGGGCACTCTCAAGTTGTTCTAATAGCTTTCTCATGGCCATGCTGAAGATTGTATTTGATAGTGCAAATTCTTGAGGAGTGTGTTGTGGACGAGCAAGAAGTTTAAGCAGAGGTTTGATACCGATTCAAGTTTTTCGGTAGCAAAAGTTTGGATATGCCTTTTCTCTGCGATTCGGGGTGGCTAGGTTCTTGAGGATTAGGGAGTGACCAACGTTATCAAATGCTCCCTTGATGTCTAAAACAAGTACGGCTAGGGTAGTGGACGACGATAAATCATCAAGGAGGTCCTCTTTGAGCCGGGACAACACGTACTATACAAAAGCGCGCTCGGAAGCTGAACATAGTGCATATGTATTCTATGGTGCCTTTCAAAAAAAAAAATACTGCAGGTAGCTGAGCACAGTAGGTTCAAAGAGCTCACCGGTGCACGGTGCAAGAGAACGTTCGGAGATTTGTAAGACTTGCTGGCTTGGGAATGAGGACGATTTCCGCATGTTTCCAATCGTCTTGTAGTTCGAGGTTGTTCCAGACCAAATCTGATTGAAGTGGGAGGTGACGGTTTGCACAGAGTATAGGTTCAGGTTTTGTATAAGACTGTTTTATATGATGCCGTCCTCGCCCGGTGACATGTTGCTCTTCGGGACGTGTACAGCATTAGTAAGCCCCGACCCAGCTTATGGAGGTAAGTGTAACAGGGATAGCAGGTGGTGAACACCAGATAAAGGGAGACAGTGGAGTTGCCGAGAGAGCGCGTGTCACGAGAGTGATCGATTTATGTGGATGGGTTTCGTCACATCTGGCATAGCTCCAACTGCATGATGGAAAAGAGAGGTGATCCCAGATAATCGGATAAGGTAAGATGCTCCGAAGACTATAACAAATGGCTTGCAAAGGCGAACCGCAAAAGGGTTTCAAGTAGACAGATCCTGACACGCTATAACATTCAGTTCATAATTGCGGTTTGCAGTGCGTCCTGAATTTTTCTTTCGCGATTCAAGGAATGAAATTAATGCGCTATATCATTTTCTATTCTGCGTAAAAATCAGAATAATGAGCAAAAATATTCATAGTTCAAGTTTACTTGAAAACTTCCCGCGTTTGCGCAGGGAATAAAATGCGGCATGTTTTTCTTTTTCTTTCTTTACTTGACATACCCCCAATCGCCGAAGCATTGCAGAAGGGAGTGGGGTACAGCAGTGATACAAAGAAAATGAATACGCGCTGATATCTGCTAAAACCGTGACATTTTTGTACAGATCACTTTAGACAAATCAGTATTAATAACCAAACTCCAACAATGACTAAATAAAAATAAACCATCAAAAAGACGCATAATTAGCAATAAACGCCTAAGAACGAAACAAATCTAGATAATATGCACAGTTCGGACACGCACAAAATGCAGGATGGTACGCAGCCAATGAACAAAGAGTAAAAATAGCAATGCAACTACTTAACCAGATCGTTTCATGGCATAGCATGACTCGAAAGCAAGAACTAAACGTGATCACCTTATATTTCAAATTGATCACTTTATTTTTGCCTTGTATTTTTGTTAAGTATCTCGAAATGGCAGAGTGCACAAAGACACATTAAAAATAAATCAATATTTTTGTTTACTTTTTTTTTACTGCTAATTCATCGCGTAACATTGTTATTCTCATGTACCGTATTTGCGCAGCATAACTCGAGGTTTGTATCTTTGTGCACTGCAAAAATGGTCAACTTTTATCGCTGCTGCAATATTAAACGTGCAGCCACCTTCGAGCATTCATTCTTGAAAGTAATCAGTGAGGTTAGCGATTTTTCCGGTGAGCATTTGTGTTTTGGATTCTGGCTTCCATAGCACACTTATTAAGCTCTTGAACAGCGTCAAGTTAAAAGCATAAAAAGAATACAATCAACTTCTGATTGTAAGTATTGCTCTAGAACGAGTATAAAACAACCGCTGCTTCCTGTGCAGTTCGTTTATCTTTGTGCATGAGAAATTTTTCTTTCAAGAAGATGCATTTGCGGATAGAGATCTGGTTTAACCCGATTTTGAAGAAACCAACTGCGGATGTAAAAATAAAATAGAAGGCGACTTTAGCAGAGGACGAAGAACGCTTTGTTATGTGCTTAGTTGCAAAAGCTAGGCTGACATTTACCGTTATCCAAACGAGCTCGCACCTGAATTCCTACCCACGACAGCTGCACAGTGCGGGCACAAAATTTAGTCCGATAAATCCTGGCCACATTTAATCTCTAAAATGTACCTCTGCTGCAAAATATACTATACTCGTACTACGCGAAGCAGCTGCATGCTGCATGCAGTACGATGCTCGACAATGTACTCCCCCCCCCCCCCCCCCCACCCCCACCCCCTCCCTGACTACTGGTGCAGGCGAAGCCCGAGGATGCCCTTGACTTCAGCCGGCTGCAGAACGATTTTGTGGCGTCGCTGGTGAACCGGAGGCCCGATCGCTTCGTGGGGATGTGCACGGTGCCCATGCAGAGCCCGCAGCTTGCTGCCGAAGAGCTCAAGCGATGCGTCTCACAACTGGGCTTCCGCGCCGTCATCGTCGGCTCGCACATCAACGAATGGACGCTGGCCGACCGGGCGCTCGACCCCTTCTACCGGGTGAGCTTTTAGGTCGCGGTGGTGTCCAAGCTGTCGTTGCGAATCGATACGAATGTTCACTCTGGGATTCGTTTATTAGGGAGAATGCTGATCTGTATTTTTAATGTGAAAAGACCTCTTGTCTCATGAGTGGCGTTGGCAGGATTTGTGTACTGAGCATCTCCGTACGAAGTGTCAATAAAGAGAAAAAACATTGCGTTATAGCATGGGTTTCGAACCTGCTCCATGACGAACAGATCACCTTCCCTGGCCCAGATTAGAAAGCCCTATATTATCGTCTTGTTTTTTTTTTCTTTATTCAAATATACTCTCATCGCAGTCGATCACGCCTCGTGTAAAACTGCCACACACTCTGGCGCTATGCAGTACACATCGTCATCTTCATCAAGGTCCGACTGCAACACATTGCATCATTGTGCAGGGAAAATCGCCGTCTTCATGGAGTTTCCTCTGCGGCGATCCTTTATTTACCCTAGGTATATAAGCCATACACATACGCCATTTGATCGAGTGTTGCCGAGGTTTTCTTGTATAGTGCCGGCTGTAGGAAAAATCTACCAGGCGGCGTGACAGAACTCACAATGATTTCGCATTACTGCACCTAAGCAGACTTAGGTGCGCCCCTTGAATTTTTGAGGACTTTGTTCACGCTTTAGGACTATACAGACAGTGAAACCATGGTTTGCTAACGATGACTGCATTTTCTGAAAATATATAAACCAGCATCATCTGGACTGTGCAATAAGGTTCGTTCGGGACTCATGACATTTCAAGCCAATCATGAGACAAGGAACGGATAGTCATTTTAACAAACATCCAGGATGTACAAATAGCGTCATTGTACACTATAATAGCAGGCCACATGGCAAGTATACTTTTATTGAGTGTCTTTCGTACGAGTCATATCGAAGGTAAACGACATATGTTCTAGCGGCCTGGGCTGCTCCTCAAAGGTGGAACTGAAATGCTCACATAGCCACATTGTGATTTGAACCAAGTAGAAAACTAGCACACTTTTCGTCTCAACCCACAATTCGCTTGCCTCTGATGCCATCTATGCATACAAGCATACATTCAAAGCTTTAGCGTTGTGAAGTTTGCTACATAATTTCCGCAGCCTCTTTCCAATACAAGCTGATTTCTATCCTCATGCCTAATGTAGGCCTAGCCCATCTTGTTATTACCACAAACAGCTGACAAGGCGCTGCCAGGGCGAAGTCAAGGGCCGTCGCCCTGTGCAACGAACTGGATTTATCACGGTTAGCAAAGTCTGTAAGTGACTGCAAAGGCAAGAGTCAGCATATTTTTTGCGACGAAGACTCATGAAGAAGGTGTGCCTTTTCGTTGCATCGTAAGCGAGCGAGGGTCTTGGCAGCGCCTTTTAGGTCAGTACCTTTCGAAGAGTCTTAACCAGCTTGTGGTTAGGGATCCTTTCGCCACAAAAAAACTCTTTAAAAATAATTCATCATCATCATCATCATCATCAGCCTGATTATACCCACTGCAGGGCGAAGGCCTCTCCCATATTTCTCCACTTAACCCGGTTCTGTGCTAGCTGCATCCACTTGACCCCTGCAAACTTCTTAATCTCATCCGCCCACCTAACTTTCTGCCGCCCCCTGCTACGCTTTCCTTCCCTTGGAATCCAGTTTGTTACCCTCAGCGACCATCGGTTATCCTCTCTTCGCACTACATGTCCTACCCATGTCCATTTCTTCTTCTTAATTTCTACTAGAATGTCGGTAACTTGAGTTATTTCTCTGACCCACTCTACACGCTTTCTATCTCTTAATGTTACCCCTACCATTTTTCGTTCCATAGCCCTCTGGGTTGTCCTCAACTTAAGTAGAACTCTCTTGGTTAGCCTCCACGTTTCATCCCCATAGGTGAGTACAGGCAGGATGCAACTGTTGTATACTTTCCTCTTGAGCGATACCGGTAAGCTGCTAGTCATAATTTGCGAGTGCTTGCCAAATGCGCTCCATCCCAATCGTATTCTTCTTGTTATTTCCTTTTCGTGGTCCGGATCTGCGGTTACTACCTGTCCTACGTAGACATATTCGCCTACTACTTCCAGTATTTCGCTACCTAATGTAAACTGCTGTTCCTTCCCGAGGCTGTTGAACATTACCTTAGTATTCTGCATATTGATTTTCAAGCCTACATTTCTACTTTTCCTGTCTAGATCATCAATCATTATTTGCAGTTCATCCCCCGAGTTGCTTAGCAAGGCAATGTCATCAGCAAATCGCAGATTACTGAGGTATTCTCCCTCTACCCTTATCCCTAACTGCTCCCATTCCAAGTCTCTGAATACTTCCTCTAAACAAGCTGTGAATAGTACTGGGGAGATTGTGTCTGCTTGCCTAACACCTTTCTTTATGGGAATTTTGTTACTTTCTTTATGCAGAACTATGGTTGCTGTGCAGCCACTATATATATCTTCCAGCACTTTCACGTACTGCTCGTCTACCCCATGATTTCGCAGTGCCTGCATCACCGCCGAGGTTTCAACTGAGTCAAATGCTTTTTCGTAATCAATGAATGCTATGTATAAGGGCTGGTTATATTCCGAGCATTTTTCTATCACCTGATTGATGGTATGGATATGATCGATAGTTATAGTTGGAAGTAATTACCTTTCTTCAAAACAGTCAGCAGCTAGCGCGTTATCCTGTCTCCTCTCTTGTGTTTGTCTCTTTTGCGCTTACTTTTCTCCCGTAAGGCTATGAGAGGACCATGAAACGCGCATCATTTCTCCTTGTCTACCTTAAGGATGATAGTAGTGACGAAAATGGGGTTGCAATCAGTGTTAATGACAATGATGACATTAGCAGTGATAATGACGGTGCATTTAGTTGATAATGACAATGAGAGCAAAAATGATGCACCGTGTGCAGCCGCAACGTTCAGGCTTTCGCATTTCTGCTGTGTAGAATCGACAGTGCTCTCGGAATTTTTGCTTTGTTTTCTGCTGCCGTGGCAAAACTCTGCTAATCAAAGCAATTGTGGCTCTGGCTGTCCTGATCTCTGATAGTCCAAGTGATAACATCAAGCCAAGTGTTACTACTGTTTAGAAAGATAACGCTTCCACGAGGGGCAATTCTGAAATTAATTTTCGTCGTTTATTTCCACACGGGAAATTTATTGCCCAAATATACACTTTGACATCATGAAATATATGCCCTGCACTATTTTTCGACATAGTTGCAACCGACATTCAGACATTTGTCATAGCATGAACTGAGTTTGAAGAACCCACTCTGATAAAAGTCGGTGCGCTGCGATGATACACTAAAGCCACACACAGCAAGACTCACACAGGTTTAGATTCGTCGCTTCGGATGGGAGACTGGATCACCCGTCCCATAGCCCAGATGTTGCTTCATCGGACTTTCACCCGTTTCTTGCATCCAAAGCCGTACTCTCTAGGCGTCACTTCCAAAGCAGTGCTGAGACAAAGCTGGCTGCGCAACAATTCCTTGCATCACATGGCACTGACTTTTACCGAAAAGGTTATTCAAACTCAATGCACGCCATGACAAATCTTTGAATGTCAATGGAGACTATGTCGAAAAATAATGCAAGGTATACATTTCATGTTGTCATAATGTATTTTTGAGCAACAAATTTTCAGAGTGAAAATAAATGACGAAACATATTTTCGGATAGCCCCTCGTATTTGCTCAAGCTGGAGTCCTGCTGCACATGCACACCTCGGGTTCTCCCGGTGCAGCACTTCCACACTATTTGGACTCCTGAACTGGTTTATTTAAATGATGTCAGCTAAAAATCAACGCAGCCCGAAAGCACACGCCCATGAAGTGAGGAAAGGAGAACACGATGCTTTTTCACGTCCTTCTTCCGTGTACCTTACACTGCGTCAGTTTTTAGCATTAAACGTCTGGCTTTCCACCACGTTCGCACACACGCCTGATACACGCTTTCAGGCAGAATCTGTCCCCTCGCAGCTTGTCTCCCCCTCAACTCTGTGTTCTGAGGTGGTACCGTGTTCACTTGCACTCCCTGCAGACGGTCAAGGAGCTCGGCGTCAGCATCTTCGTGCACCCGTGGGACATGCCTCCTTCAACGCGGTACAACAAGTACTGGCTGCAGTGGCTCGTAGGTAAGTCGCAGAGCGCTGGTATTTTTCAGCGACGCCATGTAATCCACAGGTTGCGTTTTTGCTGCACCAGCAGCCTACCCCTAATGCGTAATTTCATGATTTCCGTTTTATTAATATATTGCTTGAACAAGAACCGTGTATGGGATGTGGAACACAAAAATACTCGCTGAAAACATAGAGGATTTATCATCCGCCTCCCAACCATAGGCCGCCGAGCTCATTCCTCAATGCCACCTCGTAGCCACGGTTATGGTAGTACGCTCTTTCCTGCTTGACGCTCTACTTCTGACGAAATTCAAAAAAAAAACGGATCTTCGATGCGAGCTTGAGTGGACTAAAAACTCTTGTTCTGTGGCGCATTTGGCTAATAGCCAAAAAAATCCAGCATCATCATCATTGTGAGGAAACGATGTTAAACAAAATTGGCTGTGGTTTAGCTCTGGTTAACCCTAGTTGAACTGGGAAAGCAGCGGCTGCATGGCTACGCTTGTGGCCAAATGAAGAGTCGGACGCATAAGTTCACTCACCGGTGTTCTTATGCCACAACCGGTCGCACACAGAACGCACACATCTAACGGAGTTGTTAGTGAAGTGGCGGTAAAACTCTCGCGTGGCCGACTCGTGCTCTCCCACTCTTTGTGCAAAGTCTGCGCGCCGACCACCTTCGACGTCTCCAGGCTGAACGATTAAACCGACCAAAACTCCCCTCCTTCTTTTCTCGAGACGTGCAGCGCGCTCTTCATCCGTTTCTGCTGCACGCCGTCTCCTGAGGGTTTCGTTGCGCCTGCCATTTGTGGCTACAGCATACGAGTGTGGAGCGAAAGCTTTGGCTGCTGGCGACCGAGCGTTGCATCGAACACAACCAGCGTTCCGTTGAACGCATCAACTTTCATTGGCCTTCTAGGTGGTAGTGGTAAAAGTGTTTATTGCATCTAAATAGGGGGACACTTAAGCTCCGTCTTTAAGGGTATGACGAGATAGCGTGTGCTACAAGCCCACATATAAAGCCCCGCTTTAACCAAGCCGTATGAACGTTCCTTAGGGGCCTATAGAGGTAGCGTGAATACCATGGTCCTGGTAGGCTGATTCTGACGTAACCGTCGCATGTGAAACGAGAGACACAAGTTGGCAGCTCCTGCCATTTGCGGCTACGGCATATGAGCATACGCGACGCACCGAGCTGGCTGGCGCAGTGTTGCTTTTGCAGCAAAAGGGAACGTATAGTGAAGTAAAACAAAGATATTCAGTTCATGCAGCTTATTGCACAACATCGCTGGTTAAAGGAAAACACGTAAAACACTACGAAGAATTAACGTTGCGTCGTGGGAAACAATACGTAAAATTCGTGAGCGACCATTTTTCAGCAGAACTGTGAAACCAGTCCTCAGCTCTGAAAAAAGGGAGTTTTGGAACGTGAATAACACTATCAGCACCAGGAAATAATTCACTGCGAAACAACGCCTAGTTCAGGTTAGCCCATTCGAGCTTGCTCACTCTCGTTCATTGTTCAGTATGAGTGCTAAAGGCCCATAAATATACACAATATATTTGTTAGCATTTTTTTTTACTGAAAATATAAAATGTATCTAAGAATTCTTCACATACACGCAAGAAAATATACGCCATAAACAGTGTTCAGAGTAGCATTGTCGTCTTTAGCAGTTTGTAAGGTCCATTACTGATCGTTTATTGTCATTCCTCGATAACTCTGCTTCGAGAGAGCCCTTTTCTGGCAACAGAAACCCTACAATTTCGGTTTCCGGCCGGGTGGACGAAACACACAATAGTCGTAGTAGTAGTATGCGGTTATTCATTATACGATATCAAAAAGGAAGGAAAAGATGTTTGCCAGCCTTGGTATCTGCTATCTGATATCTGAAGCACCTGAACTGGAATGGCAGAAATATAACGGATAGTGAGGAAGCAATAGAGGGAATCAAAAAGGTGAGAGAGAGGCAGAGAGGACAGGGCAAATAAAAATAAAAATATGAAGAGAGATATATACGCTATGGTACAATATACATGCGGTGGCCCACCACAATAGCTGTCGGAACACACAATATTTTGTATTCCTAATTTAGTGCAGGACATCTCTTAAGAAGCAGGGGTATACTCTGCCCCCTTGAAGCGCATCGCAGCAATACACTCAGTACTCCAGTGGGCTGCACTAGAAACGAGACGTAATAACCTATAACGGCAGAGACTAGATAGCCCATGCACTACGTTTCCAATGTCCAGGCATGCCAGCCGAGACGACGGCGGCTATCTGCGAAGTGATATTCGGCGGCCTCCTCGAACGCTTCCCGAGACTCAAGCTTTGTTTCGCCCACGGCGCCGGATCCTTCCCGTACACTGTCGGACGAATACAGCACGGATTCGATGTGAGTGGGGAGACACCTGCGTGTGTGTCAACTCTGAATGTCCGATATATACTGAATTTTACAAGCCTGATTAAAAAATACAGTAACTGCTATCAGGTAAGTTCCAGCAGTGTTTGCTTAGAGACAATGCATATAGACATAACGTACATCAGGCCTGAAGTGTCTTAATTTCTAAAACAAGTGTTGAGCGGCTGGAATTAGTCAACCTCCGCAAGGCTTTCACAACTGAAAACAGTTTCAAGTACATGCGTTGCAACGCGTTTATGAGTTTAAGTAGAACATTCATAAGTCTTCCCTCCGAAAAAAGTATTCTTTACGCAGCATAATTCTCACATTTCGCATGTATATACATTGTTGAGCAAAAGAGGTGTGTACTAAAGCTTTGTTTATGCGCTTCACTGCCACAACAACACCACAGTCCAATAATACATGCGACGATGTGCCTAGATTTTGCTAGTGTGTGAGAGAGGGAACACTGTTGAAGTTTTGACGAGGTGAGCTGTTTTCTTTGGAGGTGTCCGTTGTCCTAACCCCTTCTGGCCGCGCCTGCTTGCACTACGATTTTGATCAGCACGAGCATGTCATTTTGTTTCGATCAGTGACGCTCCTTCTCGGGGATCTGAAGGCTGTGACAAATATATGGCAAGCAGCGTAACGACACGTGGTCTCTTCTTAGTGGTGCACAAAAGGGAAGAATTACTCATTTGCATATCCAAGCGCAACCACGTCGCTACAAAAGAAAGGGGTTCAAATTCGAGACCGCCGCCTACCTGGATCAGTCGCTCTGCTGAGCTATCAGCAAGGAATCTAGTGGATCAGGCAGTAAGACGAGAGCAAATTGATCAAGAACTCAAAGTGGGAACAGCTTCAGTCGAGTAAATGTTAGTGGCGAATAAAAAAAAAAGCCGTTTAAGGATAGATAAAAGAAGACGAAAGTAAATGATGCTACCGGCTGCAGTAGTTTCTGATATGTTAAGCACCCTGGCTGCGGCCAGCGGAAGTAAAAAAGGGCAGGGAAAAGCACACATTGGAGTACAGGGAGGACTGATATCAGGAATACGCCAATTTAGCACCCGACGTCCAGTATATCGGTCTACATACCAGTAAACAATCCCGAAAGTAAACCTAACGTTTTCCTTACAAAAACACCCCTTGGTTATCAGCTCGGTGTCCTCTGAATTTTATCGGTTGTGTTTTGGTCTTAAATGAGCTTGAGTGAGCATTACAATATTACGCTGTAGTCCTGTTCGTCCACTACCGCATCTCGCAGACATTAACCAAACAATTTATTTCTTCTAGGTGCGGCCTGACCTTTGCGCGGTCGACAACAAGATTCCCCCTAAGGGCTACCTGGGCGAAATATACGCAGATTCTTTGGTGCACAATCGAGGCTCGCTTAGGCTCTTGCTGGACACGCTCGGAGAGGTAATCCTGTTTTCGGCTGTCTTTTTACTTTCCTTGCTTTGAATCTGTCCTGAGGTTGTAAGTTTTCGAAGAGATAGTTTATTTATTTATTTATTGCACTTTGTAGCAAAAATACAGTTTTTGCCGTGGGACCGAGGCTAAAGGTGACGAACACGTCACCTGACGGGGCCTTCGGCACCACGCATGTACATTCTTGGCCGGCGCTACGAAGAAACCGACATCGGCCTGCATTATGGTGCAAAACAGTAGACCCGCATTTCGGGTATTGATTGAGTGATCGATTGGGAATCATTTCACTAATTATTATTTATTTATTTGTTCAATTTCATTATCGAGACTTGGTTGATTCCCTGAATGAAAACGTTTTATTGCATAAAAGGTTCGAACATTCTCGCCTTGGATCAATAAGGACATGTAGCATTAAAAACCGAGATAGCGTTTTCCTTTTTTTTTTCTGAGAAATTTCATTTGCTGTTATCAATTACATTGGTTCCTACAAAACTGTTACAAATTGCGTCGGAATGCGCATCTTTGTTCGTTCGCCGTTACGGAGAGTGGGATAAGTACATCGAGGACAGATAAGAGATAATAAAAGCTGAGATCTTGGTAATATGCCACTCGCTGTTATTTTTGGGGGCCACCATGGGGGGGGGGGGGGGGGGGGGGGGGTCTCCTTGTGTGCCTTTATTCCATCCTAGCGTGTGTCAGTTATTATTACTTTTCTTCACGAATATTTTTCGCTCTCTATACATTCGTCCGAAAACTCGCGCGATGGCCGGGCTGTCGCTTCGCTGTTCAGATGGTGTTTTCTGGAATTTTTTTTTTTGAGCTTCCTTCATTGCAACCATGAGAGCCAGTGCTAAAAGTTTAGCGCAGGGCAAGGGGGTCAGGGGCAGTAGTGCCTCCGTGTCCCCTCTCCATATTCTTTTGTGTCCGCCCCTCAGTAAAATACCGCAGCACATGTGGCTAGGCGCAAGTATTCTACAAACAAAATCCAGCGTCGGGTTTGTAGCCGAAAATTCCCGAGCATGCCTACGCAAGTGGTAGTTTGCAGGTGATACGGCTGAGCCCTGAGTGGTCGGTGGGTTGTGTTACGTCACGAGAGCACATGGCATGCCCGAGTTGGCAGGGGGCTGCCAACTCGGGGAGCTCTTTTAAGATGGGAAGGTGATATGGGGATGGAATCACCGAGACCCTTGGATCCCGGAGTCTCCACTCTCTAATCCTAGGCCGCTGAGGCACATTCGTAAGGCTTGGTTAAAGCGGGACCTTCTATGTATGTCGGGTGGTATTTCACATAATGTAAATAACAAGTTGCAACTGTACAGTAATGAATATATGCGAGGCAATAGAGGCACCAAATAAGAGATTAATAGAAGCGGGTCACAAAGTGCATGTGCGCCAACGAGGATACAGAAGGGAAGCGAGCAAGTCTTTAACGCTGACGCATCATATCCTTAAAGACGGAGCTTTCTTTCGGCGTCAAACGACCAATGAGTTTCTTTGTCAGAATTTTTTTTAAAGACCACATTTTTTTTTTTTTTTTTTTCACTATATAGGACCGGGTGATGCTGGGCAGCGACTACCCGTACCCACTGGGAGAAATCGATCGACCGGGTCGGCTCATTGAGACCAGCGGATTACAAAATTCGGTCAAGGTACTTTTTCCGTTCGCACATTTCATTTACATGACTCGGAAAACAAGAAAGCCATTCACATCCAAATCGGCATCAGCCAGACTTAGCGGTTTCAATAAAGAACGTGAAATGACATCTGTAATCGACTGCACACTTAGCTAATAAAATGGTCAAGGACCACCTCGGCATGAGGCTTCACTGTCAAGGTTGTGAAGACGGGATGATAAAAAGAAAAGTTACGTGTATTTTTGTTAACATAGCAAGAGCGTTAAAAGACTCTGGCGCGTCATAAGAGAAAGTCTGAAGAAAGATAATTGGAAAGAAATCATGATTTGGTAGTTTCTTGTTGTTGTTTTTTTCAAGAATAACCACTTCTGGAATGAGCCTTCTTACACAAATGATAAAAAGCTGTAATCTGCCCGAAGAAGACCGTCACCTCACAAACAGCGTCTTTCTTTCTCTCCCCCCCCCCTCCCCCCTCCTCCACCTGCGCCTTATTCTACCTCTGCCTGCAGGAGAAGTTGCTGTGGAAAAATGCTGCGAGCTTCCTCGGAATTGAAATGAGCCCAACGGGGATCAGAAATCGGACGTAGGAATCTTGCATTAGTGACTGCAAGATAATTCACGTGTCCTATCCGCACCTACGGGCTCAAGATCCAATGACTGACTCCGGTGCACTGCAAAAGTCCGTGCGCTTTAAAGCCAGCCTCCATTAAAAACGAATGCGCTACCGACATATCTTTTGCCAAAGTGCATGACCAGTGCAAGCACGAGACATGAAGGAAGGAAAGGAAAGTAAGAGATCTTGCTTTCGCTGCCTCGAGTTTTGTGGTAAAAAGAGGCAGCTGTTTACCCTTGGTCTTGGTTCACTTCAAACGGGCACTTACAAGGTCTTTATTTTTTTATTTTATTTTTTTTCAGGAAGGGTTCAATAAAGCTTTTCTGTACTGAGCAGAGGGCGGAAAGCCTTGGGCACGTGCCTGTAATCAGATATAAATATTCAGCGCGTATTTAAAAAAGTACGGCCTCTCGGCTACTCAGATGCCACTTTTATTGCGATGAAGACTCGTAGTGTACGCATGTTCTCGCCTTCGTGGTTGGCCCCTTGGGCTTACTAAACAAGAGACACATTGAACATTCATGACATATGCAATCGCTCAGCCAACGGCATTCTCTGACATAAGTCTTCGTAGCCGCACGACGCTTTTCACCATTTGCTGTTAAACGTAAATGGTTAGGGCCTAATAAAACTTATAGATGTAGCTAATATGCGCATTTCATATTCAAAAGGGACGTTATGACGCATATTATAAAGAAAAACAATACACGATTTTGAAAATTTATGCGACAAAGCCAGCCATTCTTCCCACCCTGAACAAAATGCGAGCGCTAATATACATTTCTCACGAGGCTCCCCAGATAAGCACATCCTTGAGTTTGCCCTGCCGTAAATACTTATAGAATAGCTCGTATACTCGGGGTTACTGGCAGAGAAGTTGATTTTTATATTTATGCAATAAGTACTTCTACCCGCGCGCTTTCAAACTCCACAAAAAGTGTGAAAAATGAAGGCAAAATGTAGCAAATGCGTTCTCATCAACTGCTACGATGAGTAAAGCTGAGACTCGGGAGAGTTTGTACGCATTCATTCTAGCAAAACAGAACAAAAATGGCAAGAGATAAATCAGACAAACTCTTGCCTTGTCCCCGCCGTTGTTTCGCTGTCTTCCTACGATGAATGCTACTTTGACTGCTGCTGGAATGCTACAAATCTCTGCGATAGTACGAACAAGCATGACTTAAGAGTATATGCTTAGTTCCATGAAACAGCCAGCAAAAAAGACACCGGCGATGTTGTTCCCACTGCCGCAGGAAAAGGCAAGGCGCTCACCATTCTCATAATGATTTTGTTTTTGTCATGGGGCTTATTAATGTAGTCCATTCACTGGGGTAATGATAATTACCTAATTACCATGCATGGGCCAGACTCACGGCAGCGAGTGGTCATGCACAAGCAGGCCCTAAAAGGGAAAAAGACGAAAGAAACAACATCCTAAAAGCCCCACAACACATAAAAACTGAGATCACCACACGATGAAACACATTAAAACGGAGCCCCTTCTCCAAAAGTCTGAGCAATGCTGCCCGCCACTTGCTGCTTGTACAATGGGGGATCCGCTGGCACTGTCAACGCCACTAGTCAGTGATGCTAGTCTTCTCAACGGCTATCAGTGGGCGAGCAACTTCGCGCAAAGCAGTAAGCACTGAGGCGACGTTCATTATCGAGTGAGTGAGTGAGTGAGTGAGTGAGTGAGTGAGTGAGTGAGTGAGTGAGTGAGTGAGTGAGTGAGTGAGTGAGTGAGTGAGTGAGTGAGTGAGTGAGTGAGTGAGTGAGTGAGTGAGTGAGTGAGTGAGTGAGTGAGTGAGTGAACTTTATTAACTGCTCGGGGATCTTTTTCTTCGCCTCTTCAACCGAGGCTGACGAGCGGTTAGCGCCCCCAGTCCAGGGCACCACTGGCTTTCGCCAGTTTGCGAGCTCTTGTGACCAGGTAGAGCTGAGTCTCCGGGTCAGAGCTGGCCAGCAAAGCCTCCCACTGTCTTTCATTTGTGTTTTCAATTTTTTGTAGTTGATCTGAGCTGCATTCCCATGTTATGTGGTACAGGGTAGGGGTCTTCCCGCACCACGGGCACTCGTCTCTGAATGTCGTGGGATGCATCATGTGTAATATGCGTAAAATAATGAAGATGCCCGTCTGTAGCCGCCTCAGATCTATGGCCTCCTCGTTGCTGAACTTTTTGTGCGGCTCCGGATATACTTTCCGCAAGCCTCTGTTGTGTTGTAGTATTGTGGTGTAGTCAGGGTCAAGCGGAATCAGGTCCTCTGTCGCGAGACTGTTGGGCGCACGGTAGGTTGCATGTCCTCGTGCTACCCTGTCCGCATACAAATTCCCCGTGATCCCTGCATGCCCCGGAATCCACACTAGTGTTTGAGTGTATTGTTTTGTTGGCTCGCTTGTGGAAGAAAGGATTTGGTGCGTTACCTTAGATAATTAACCCCGTTGAAAATTTCTGCACGCGGATTGAGAGAGAGTCTGACAGTATCGTCAGACTCTCTCCCGTTTCTCTTCCTTGCCTAATGGCCATGGCCAGTCTGCCTCCGTGACTGTACAGTTTCGAATCGAGGCGCTAACTACCTCCCGGCCTTCGCAGTCTGTGACAGTGGCTATCGCCCTCTTTGCGTTGGTTTCGTATAATGCTGCATCGGTGAACCTTGACGTGTCTTGTTGGCCAATAGTTTTTTTCATAATACTCTGCCCTTGCCTGCCTCCTTCCCGGGTGTAGGCGGGGGTCCATGTTTCTTGGTATGGGCCGAACTCGGTACCAATTTCTGACTCTCCGTGATACCTCTCTTGTCTTGTTATAAGCCTGAAGGTGTGTGCTATATCCCAGTCTTTCCAAAACCCGTCTTCCCGTCCTCGTTTGTAGAAGTCTGTTTAGCTGTGACTTGATTTGGGCTTCTGCTAATTCTTGTATTGTATTGTGCAGACCCGGAGCTGCTAGCTCGTGGTTCGGTGTGTTCTTGGGGAGCTTGAGTGCGGTCTTGATAGCCATTTTGATGATGGCGTCCGCTCTGTCTTCCTCTCCTTTGGTCATATTGAAGTAGGGTAGAGCATACGCTACTCTGCTAATAACGAGGCTCCGGACAAGTTTGAGTGTGTCGGGCTCCTTCATCCCCATCTTTTTGCTGGTCACCCGTGTTATCATTCGGGCGACCTGCTGGGTCGAGGTCTTGAGCAGATTAAGTGTGTGTTGACACCTTTGATTCGATTGGAGCCACATCCCCAGGATCCTCACGGTTGTCTTTTCGGGTACTGTCTCCCCTTGCAGCCGGATCTCGAGCTTGTGGCCTTGATCTGTGGGAGCAGAGCGGTTGCCCTTCCCTCGCCAGAATCTGATCAGTTCTGATTTTCTTGATGAGCACTCCAAGCCCCTCTGCTTTAGATATTCTTCGATGACAGATGCTGCTTCTTGCAATTTCGCTTCCTTCTCCCCGAGTGATCCTGTGGTCGTCCAGATGGTGACGTCATCAGCATACATAGCGTGCTGTATGCCCTCCACCTTCTCGAGGCGCCTGGCCAGGCCAATCATTGCCACGTTGAACAGCGTGGGCGAAATGACTGCTCCTTGAGGTGTCCCTTTGTTGGGCGGGGAGAAGGTCTCTGTTTCTATATTGCCAATCTTGATTTCGGCCGTCCGGTTACTCAGAAAGCTCCTAACGTACTTGTAGACTCTGGTTCCACAATTCGTGTCTGCCAGACCATCTAAGATCGCCTTGTGACTAACATTATCAAATGCACCTTTAATGTCCACTGCCAAAACTAGGTGTTCTGCCGAGCGTGGGATACCCGTCAAGACCTCTTCTTTGATCTGCAGGCGAACGTCCTTGGCTGATAGGTTTCCTCTGAAGCCAAACATGGTGTCCGGCATCTGAACGCTATCCTCTAAGTAATTTTTCAGGCTGTTATTGACAACCTTCTCGAAAATCTTTCCCAGGCACGAAGTTAAAGACATGGGCCGCAAATTCTCTATTGCCAATTTTTTCCCGGGTTTTTGGATCGTGATGACCACCGAGTGTTTCCACTGCGCTGGCACCGTTCCTGCTTCCAAATGCTTGTTCATGAAATGCGCCAGTGCCTTGATATTGCTGTTGCTCATGTTCCGAATTATGCCATTAGTGATCTTGTCGTCACCAGCCGCTGTGTTTCGAGTGGCACTTGCTATTGCCGTCCGGACTTCTTCCTCCGTGATCGACTCGTCCATTTTCGCATTTGGATCTCCTTTGTAATCTTCTGCGTATGGATATGGATCCTCTAGCTCTACCCCGTAGCATTTCTCGTGGACGGCCTTAATCACATCTTCCTTCGTGCCTGGGAATGTGTGTAGCAACCGCTCCAGCGACTTCTGCCCCTCTCGCTTGGTCTTGGTGGGGTCCATGATGGCTTTTAGAATTCGCCATGTCTTGGAAGTGCTGAGCGTCCCCTGTAGAGAGTCGCAGAATTTGCCCCAGTTGGCTCTCGTCAGTTGTTCAGCGTACTCCGCAGCCTTCTTTGTGATCTCCACGATTTTTATCCTAAGTTTTCGATTGTGCCTCTGTTTCTTCCATTTTCTTAACAGTCCCCTTCTCGCTTCCCACAGGTGGAGTAGATGGGCGTCTATTTCTGGTGTCTCATTATCGACGCGTCGTGCGACGACTCCACCATCGCCTGTCATTGCGGATGGCACACCCGCATGAAGCGACGGGACTTGGCGGTAGAACGGTGCGTTTTCAGTGCCATCGTTGGATGCCGCGACGACTTCCGCGTTCATCTGCCGGCGAAACACTACCTGAATTTGGCGTTGAGGGTGGCCTCTTTCACTGAAAAGGTCGGCTCTGGCAGCGATGTCCTGCACACTGCTGACGATCAGCAGAAGCTAGTGGCCGGACAAAGAGAGAAATTACCCGGGTGGACGCGGGACTCTGGGCTATTTGGAGTAAGACTTTGTGGTAACGTGATTATCCAAGTGCGGATAGTAGTGGGCACAATTTGATGAGTTTGCAATCGTTCACCAAAATGTAACACCACCTTCTCAGAAGAAAGTCTGCTATCATTGTGGAAAAAGAAACCGAAATTACCCTTGGTCGCTTAGGCTCACCGTTTACAATTCCTGTCCTCCTCTCCTTTGGCGCAACAGTCAAAGAACGTGTCCTAAAGCTGCTCTGGATTACCCTTCCTCCTATCTCAAACTTCTTTTCCTAAAACATTTTTTATTAACACATTGCTAATTCATAATTAATATACAGGACAGACTAAGTTATTTAGTATAAATTATTAATTTATTTTGCCTGAACTCAGCCTTGGGTCAGTCCCCCACTGTGTATATGTGCCATGTCTACTGAGTAAAGAAGAAGAAACTGAAGAACGCCAGCCACCACTCGTGGCGAAAAAATTCATGGCCATTCGCCTCAATGCGTTAAAATTGTTCTTGCCGCAACTGCAACCCGTATCCTGTACACAGCGGCAAATTTCGTCAATTTTGAATCTCGATCGCGGCCGCCTAAAAGAAGTGAGTATGTCATCTGCACCTCCTCAGCATTGCGCACCCGCTGTACCAGTACGCAAGGTCGATTGCGTTATCCTTCAAGCTACGATACTCGGTTTCTACATCGATAACATGGTCATTACACATTCTGAAGTTCTAAAATGAAAGTTTCCGCTTGTAGGCAGTTATCCCTTTAGACCTTTCATGCCAGTGAGCACAATCATCAGTACCCATGTCCTAATAAATATACAAAGCAAACCTGACCTTTCTCAAATTTGAGCCCTAGATGAAAAATTGCCGCCGATTTCAAAGTCAAGCTCATCGCCGTTCTGAGCCAGTCACTTTAGCAGCTGAACCAACGAGCGCGATTGACCTAACCCGATACGGCAAGCCAGTGCATTCTCAGCTGAGGCTCTAAGGGAGCACTTCAGGTGAGGCTCAAAGGAAGTACCTTTGCAAGACAAACAGAACCACCTTTGCAGGCTGCGAGGTTCGAAACTGGGTTTGGGCCCACTGCGGAGGAGGAGCGCGCAGCGGGGTTTACGAAGCTTCTCCCAAACACACACCCCTGGAAAAGCCGAGCGCCAGGCCGGGGGACGCTTGTACCCATTTTTACCGGTGGGTGTCCGGCGGTGGGTTTCGAACTATATGCCGCTGCAAATAAAGCATCTAAAGCTTTCTAACATCTCAGTTGATGAAATGCCTGTCCTGGTCACTCGAACCCGCGACCAGCGTTATTTTGTAGCAGTCACTGTACCAAATATGGTAACCAAGGGGCCGAGAGTTGTAAGAAGGCGCACGCAACGCGTATAAACTATGGTCTCCAGAGGTGTAAGGCAACCAAAAACGTACCGAAGGCTGCTACCGAGGCCCATAGCTGCAAGCCGCAGATATATAGGCGACCCCACCGTTTAGCGGCACTGCCGTGGCATAAAGCGCATTTATGTGACTTCGAACTCTAAAGTACCTGTCAGGCATATCACGCAATTTTACTCGATATAAGCAACTGAAGTAGCAAATGTAGCTACGTCGAACGTCGTGAAAGGCACTGTATAAGCATGCAGGCGACGGTCTGTTGAGGGCGCGTTGTCAGGATCTAGGAGGCGGGACAGCAAACCTCTCGCGTGTCGCCAGGATGACCACCCAAAACATCTGGGTGTGCATGGGCTGTGCTGGGTAGGCGGCGCGTTAGTTTTTACTACCTCAGGTACCCGACAACCCAGTCTTGACCTGAAACACGTCCTTCAAACGCCGGCGTTGAAATACATGCTATTGTTCAGCCAAAACCAAGAATTGTTCTACCACGGAAAAGAATTTACACTTGGGCACAGGCTGCAAGCACTAATGAATACAGGCGACAGTCCTCAGCAGCATCTGATATAGGCTAAATACACGTGAAGCTTTTCTTGCTGTTCATGGTAGCGTGATGCAAAATTAAGTAAAAATTAGGTCAAAGGCAGGAATTAAACTTATATACAAAATATTTTATTAATCCGGTCAACTTATAATCAATTGTTGCAGTGTTGGAATACTGTACATGACACATGGTCGTTAAACGATCTGTGGCATCCGCTCGCGACAGTGAGAACCACTAGCGGTCGTTATGTCCGTGCGAACGAGGTTATCGACCCAAAGAACGAAACCGCTCTATGTTTTAGGACTCGCAACAGCAGCAAACGAACCATCTTCATTGGACTTACAAGAGAGCCCGATACAGATCTTTATCTTCTCGTGGCATCACCGTGATGAACGGAGCAGCAATTTACCGGGCAGAATTCGTTTCCCGCCAGGTAAATGACAATGGAGCCGTTTGTTGAGAAATGGTGATTTCCATATAACGATCTTGCCGGTCAAGCGTACCGTGACACTAAAGCAAATCAATAACTCGCCGGCTTACGCACACAGGAACGTTCAGAATATGGGCTTCCGTCAGGACGTTTCACTTACCATCCCAAGCCACGTCCAGACTTGTGTGAGCATCGCCAGCAGTATAGGCCGAAAAGGCAACCGACGAAGGTAGTCTGTTCTTTATTTCTTGCGCAATCATTACTGGAAGGTCCGAGAACATTATCGACGTCACGATCGTGCAAAGCAACGTGGCACGGCCCATGTATAATTGATCCGCTCCATATTGCCGAAAGTCAGTGCATCGTTCTTGACGTCATGGGAGTGAGGCCCGTGAGCGGCAAGGCACCTGCATACCGTCTAAAAACTGCAGTAAACGAGCACGTTTACATTTGGGTTAGTCGGGTCCTGGCCTTGTTACCTTCGAACATTTTCGTTTCTGGCTGGTTGTCGCAAGCGTCATTTCGGTCAACGAACGCCCACGAACTGAAACATTCCTCAGGCCAGTGACGAGAAAGCGTAAATGTTTCTGGCAGTCCTTTCTACTATCTGCGACTGACGTACCACTGTAGTGTGCCCTGTGTGTAACGGTGTAATTGTGATCGCACCCTTTGCGCCTGTCCTGCCCTCTCTGCAAGCGGTGAGAGGGACACCGCGACGAAACATGGGGAACTCCTGCGTGTCGACGATGGCCCGAGTCACGCCCGAGGTGGTGGTGCTACCCTGGAAGCACGCCGCCTCCGGAGACAGGCTGCCGCGTCTCGGATGGGAAGTCGAACCGGAGCCGCTGCCACAGCGCTTGACCGACGAGGTCAGTTCTGCCATCTTATAACTGCGCTACTTCATCTACTGGCAATGGAATTAGATTGGAACAAATTCTCAGTGCCTGCAGAAGCGAGACGGTGAACATCTGTGGCTACCTACATGGACAGCTTAGCCGCCACAACACCACACCGCTGTAAGGTCAAGGAAAGTAGCTAGCGGGCCAGCGCAGGCTGAGGTGGAATTATTTCTCACCGGTAGTTTGAAAATATGACCCGAACAAACATGACCGAACGCTTTTTCACTCAACGAAGGAGCAAAACTTAGACTCACGTGTCTCGCAACGGCATTTTCGGTATACGACTGGAATCGCGGCCACCGGGCGCAGAGACTGGCAACTGCCATTCATTTATCCACGCTAGTGAATTGAGGCAAGCGATTGAAATTTATTCACTAAGTCATGTGGGTCAATTCTGCAAAAGAATGAATTTTCAGCCCTTTAACTTAAATACTCCTCAGAGCTAACAGTCGTGTCAGTTAGTGCCTGTTGTGGAAAGTGCCAGTCAGCAATACGCACTACAATATTGAAGGTCAACGCCGACGCAAACCACACAAAACTATCGATCATGCAGCATGTTATTAAGGGGCAGATTTACGGACGACATTTTTCGGGGGCAGCTGCGCAAGCGGCCCTGTTTAACCAATGCATTTATTCGTCGTTAAAAAAAAAATGCTTGTTAAGCAGCCCAGTGCAGTTTTTGCAATGAACATTTCTAGCTCTGAGAGTGGTGGGGAAGGAGCGTCAGCTGTCATGATCATGTTGTCACCCCTCCTTTTACAGCCGCCCCTGTCCTCATTATCTTTCGCAGCAACAGCGAAACGGCACAAGGCTTTTTCTTTTTGCAAAGTACCTACTCATAGCCCCTTTCCCAACCCCCATTCTTTTCCGCACCCGCCTTCCGGTTTCGATGGCTCTTTGACAGAGCAGAAGCCCAAATAAGCATCTATGTTGGAAGAAACCTTGTGGACTATCAAGTTTCATTTCTTATCTCGTTGGACCGCAATTAAACTACAGCGGTTTCTCTTCCAATTCAGCGAACCCACTTCCAGACATACTGGGTTCTGTCATTGTTAAGCTCTTGTTTTAGATAAAATCAGGCCGCTATAAAATCAGGTCGCCAAATATACTCAATAACTTCTCGATTCAATCGCATCATTATTCCGCTGCATTACTTATGTTTCTTATACAATATTTTCAAAAGAAAAATTGTAGGGGCGTTCGTGCACTGTGTGACACAGTTCGCCTGTATTGGACAGGGCACCGCCAGCTCTGAACACTCTCACCGAAAGTTCAGCTTTTATCCAATCGAAAAAAAGACCGATAAACAATACTACAAGTATCGTCGTCATCAGCTAAGTTAGCACATAAACCCATAAACTGGATGCGTCAACATCTCTTCCTTTTTTGACACGAGTCCCAGAGGCTCGGCTAGGGTATATCGTCATCACTTCAAAATAATCGCAGTCCTCGGTGTAGACATTACGAGCCTGAATTGAAAGGCGGGAAATTTGTTAATTCGAGCTTGGTGCGAATTTCTTGACGATAAATGCATCTTTTACCCCGAGTCAACACGTCAACACACCACAAAAAGAAAATCAATTTTTGGCTGCAATATATATATATATATATATATATATATATGAATGGAGTTTCTCTCAATCACAGCCTTTTTCGGCTACCGTGCCGGTTTTCTGCATCTGATAAAACATGTCACCGAGAGGCGTGAGAGGAAGGGTTTCAGGGGGGAGAGGAGGGGATCGGGGCTTCGAGGAGCGAGCTAGGTCAGGTGGTTGAATGGCGAGTGAGAGGAAGGATTCTGACAAAGTCTGTGAGCAGTAAGGGCAATAGTCGCATCCGCAGCGATTGCACTAGAATCCACGGGGATTGCTGTGGAATAAGAAGGTTACTTCGCTTACAAATCGTCTTTTATGTTATCTGCATTTTTTGTTAGAAAATACTGCTTATGCCCGCACACTGTGATCGAAGACAACTCCGAAGGGTGCAATTCGTTTTCCTCGAGTGCGCATGGTGCCTGCCTCGCATGTCCGATAAAGCGGGTAGTTTAAAAGCACGCGCTAAAAGCACTTCGGCAGCACGCTTGTAAACAGGCGAACAAGCTAATTTAAAATCCACAATTACTTTCACCATTGATGCTGTATAATTCGGATGATGGTGTGCTATGGAACTGCAAAGGAGCACCCTTTCTTGTCGTCTCCATGATGTAGTTTGAAGGGTGGTGGATCGGGCTAACTGGCTCAGGTTTGACATTTTTAGAAATCGCTAAAACAACATGGAAGTATAAAAATGTTTGTTTTGGTTTGAAGTAGCGTTGGTCAAGTGGCATTGCTTGCCCGGCTGATGGTCGCTCTCGTATCGACTACTTGAGGCCAGCGGTCACGTTTGAATAATGTACATTGAAGTTTGTTCAATGGGCCGCTATTACGATTGCTTCTTAAGCTATAGGGGCAAACTGAATGGACGCAAACGAGGATCCGAAAGGAGCGCAGGTAAACGGAATCCAATAACGTTGTTGTGACATAATATTTTATAGGCGGAGCTTAAGTGTCCCTCATTTCTTTCGGCAGAACTAGAACTTAGGTTCTTAGTTTTCTGCTATAAAAAAAATCATTAAATTGGGAAGCCATGAAAGCAGAAAATAAGAGAATCGCGCAGGTCCATAATATTGTCCTAGTGGCAGGTGAAATGACTTTTTTTCGAACGTGTAAAAGCCATGTTAAATATAACAAGAATTTAATGCCAACAATGGCGCAATGTTCAAGTACTCTCATTTCCTTCCTACCGCATTTAATTGGGTGAACTATGCACGGCTATTGAAACATTTATACCAGCTTAGGAAAGCACGGCCTTTGCATTTGCAGAATAACTGTAAACTGGTTTTATTGCAAGCACTGACATACATCTTTAAAAAACGCATTTTATTTCTTTGTGCACTCTTCAACACCATTGCGGCGCTGTCAGCCGTAAATTTCACATCGAAGTTAATTTGGGAAACTCTTGTACTCACTTTCCTGCACAGGCTCTATAAGTCAACGCTGACGCCAGCGCCGAAAGGGCAACTTGCTTTAGCGTGATACCCCTGTACACGCGGATGTGTGGCGCAAGCTTGCATGGAATTAATATTCAAGAAACCCTTCATAATATCGAATTGCTACTGTGATTCTCTTAAACATGTGTGCAGAACGCGCTTGTTTAGTTCTCCACAATTCAATCAGTTTCGTAGAAATAGACCTCCATTTGATAAAACTTCCCTAATGATGTAGCGAAATGTTTCCACTGATGCATTGTGCACCTGCAAAACAAAAGAACGAAGTGGCAAAAGTAGCAGCAGATGTAAACCAAGGAGGGATCATTGCTTTAATGATCCAAGAAGCTTGAGCAAGCCTTTTTTAAAAACGTCTATATCCCTAAGAATGTAACAGTACCGTAGCGAACGGTTTCTTAACGCACAGATGCACCATTTATACACTGCACTACTTCAGTTCGAATGGACACGACTGTCTTGGACACGACTTTCTTGGGAGTTTCCGCCGTATAACAGTCATGTTTTCTGACTTGCTTCAGACCCTCGGTCAGACATAGACTACGATTTGTCGCTGTTATTACTCATCACCGATGGTAACACCAAAAATTTGATGACCTTTCAGACAGAGACTTATGGTACAATGAGCTTCCAAAGCCAATCGAATCAATCGGAGGCGCTGCATAGAGGAGTGTGTTGAGAAGGGACAATGAAAGACTACAAACACATGGTTCAATATTACAACC
The DNA here is from genome assembly GCF_055883805.1 of Amblyomma maculatum. Classification (NCBI taxonomy): domain Eukaryota; kingdom Metazoa; phylum Arthropoda; class Arachnida; order Ixodida; family Ixodidae; genus Amblyomma; species Amblyomma maculatum. The sequence continues at coordinate 124,159,226 of NC_139345.1, read as the reverse complement.
AAGCTTATGCATCCGTGCTTACTGATTTCCGTTTTCCTTTTATGTGTTCCTGCCTTTCAAGTGAACAAAACTGGAAAAATAAACCTTCCATAAGAAGCTGAGCCGCCTCCGCTGCCTCTTGCGGAGATAAAGGAAAATAAAAAAAAGGAAAAAGAAGAGGGACAGAAAGACACGCTTCGCAACAGCCGTCGTCCACCACCGAAGTGGTGGCGGGTGCAATGACGGCCTGCAACAGATTTGGTTTGGTTTTAGGGTTTAACGTCTCAAAGCGACTCAGGCTGAGAGAGGCGCCGTAGTGGAGGACTCCGGAAATCTAGACCACCTGGGGTTTTTTAACGTGCACTGACATCACACTGCACACGGACGCCTAGCTTTTCGCCACCATCGAAAAGCGGCCGCCGAGGTTGGGATTCAATCCCGCGTCCTTGGGAACAGTAGTCGAGCGCCCTAGCCATTGCGCCACCCCGGCTTTTTTTTTTATTGCCTGACTTTTGCAAGACAACACAAACACTGCGCCACCTCTGCGGGGGCCTACAACAGATACACATCCATTGGCATGCTAGCGGCGGTAACCTACCAGTCCCAGCCCCGCTGGGCTAGGAGCAGCCACTAAGACGCCCGTTGTGTTAAGACGCCCGACTACTGTGCCGGAGTACCCGGGTTCGAACCCGACCTCAGCGGCTGCGTTTCGATGGAGGCAAAACGAAGAGGCGTCCGTGTGCTGTGCGATGTCAGCGCACGTTAAAGATCCCCAGGTGGTCGAAATTACTCCGCAGCCCTCCACTACGGCTCCTCTTTCTCTCTTTCCACTTTCACTCCCATCTTCCTACCTTCCCTTACGGCGCGGTTGCGGTGTCCACAAAAAGAAGTGAGACAGTTACCGCGCCTTTCCCTTACTATAAATAAATAAAAAAAATTCAGGTGTCCACAGAGCAACCGTGAAAGATAATTCGCCTTTCTTTTTCTGTGAACCAATCATAAGAAAAATTATGAGAAGACCGCGGATTAAAAAGGCGGTGTTACGAAGGCTATCACTGCAACGCTCACAGCTTTCGCTCAATCACTAGGTTCAAGCCATGCTGGAACTCCTGCAATTTCTTGAAAGGAAGCAAAAGTCTTGCACAAAATGTAAAATAAATTAAAGAGCATTGCAGAATCTGCATTGGAGTAATGCGAAAGCACGGATGCTGCTGCTGGTTGCTTCTGGTTACTTCTAGTAGCTTAATTCACTTCTTGTTTGCTCGTTTCAGTCTTTGGTACTTTCAAAATGCGCGCCAATCCCTTCCTATGCCCTTTATCGGCTCTACTTCCTCTTGAGTGACGTCACATCCTCTACCTCACTTTAATTCACTTCTTGTTTACACCCCGCCGGGGTGGTGCAGTGGTAAGACGCCCGACTATTGTGCCGGAGTACCCGGGTTCGAACCCGACCTCGGTGGCTGCGTTTCGATGGAGGCGAAACGGAGTGGCGTCCGTGTGCTGTGCGATGTCAGTGCACGTTAAAGAACCCCAGGTGGTCGAAATTTCCGGAGTCCTCCACTACGGCGTCTCTCATAGCCTTAGTCGCTTTGGGACGTTAAACCCCACAAACCAACCAACCAACTTCTTGTTTACCCCTTTTAGTCTTTGGTACTTTCAAATTGCGCAACAATCCCTTTCAATGCCCTTTTTTATCCACTACGGCACCTGTTCCTCTCTTTCCGCTTTCACTCCCACCTTCCTCCCTTCCCTTACGGTGCGGTTCACACGTCCTCAGAACGTGTGGCAGATAATGCGCCTTTCCTTTCTGTAAACAGTGTCGTGACGCTGGGGCTACGTCGACGCGGCCTTCACTTGGTAGCGTGCAGAGACTCGGGGTTGAAGTAGGATTGAATCTTCGAAGTTGGTGAAATATGTACAAGCAGGTTTAATGGCACTTTGAGAAAACTTATTTACAATATTTACACGAAAAAGAAGGGTACATCAGCAAAATGGCAAGCGTTAAGAGTTCATAGCGAGAAGCGACTGGATGAGCCGTTTACCCAGGGCCCAGAGCGACATTTCGTGCTCTGCAGCGTCCTTAAAACCCCCTATGTCCAGCCCCTCTCTGAAGATGCTGACCAACCAAATCCAGGGCACGCCCCTCAGGTATCGGCATCCAATCGAACACATCACTGCACTGATGGTCTGAAGCACTGACTGGTCCGGCATTCATTCGTTGGGCGTGATCACTTGTTGGCGGGAAAAGCTTGGGAACGGCGAGGAGAGGAGGTACATTTCTATTCTTCAGCAAAGAAACCACAGGCTGGTTCTGACAAGGGGTTTTACTTCTCAGAAACCCGAGTGCACGTGGCGCCGCATAGGGCTCCCAACATTGTCCCTTTTCGACAATTGCAAATCTTTCCTGCATTCCCGGGAAATCACTTAATGGCCGTATGAGTCATGCTCCTTTCTTGTCCTGCACGTCAGCGGACATGTCACTCTGTCGTCTCCTTTGGATAGGAGGCATTCATCACTGGAGGATAGCACTTCTCGACTGGAAGGGTGAACAAAAGAAAGAAAGCACTTCCTGCTATTTCCCGCAGGGGGACGTTTCTTTGTGTTTTTCCAGACGTTCTCTTGACAGGGTCAATTTGGCATTTGCAGGTTGTCCACAAAGCAAAACAGGCTTACAAAACAGGATTCCTGGAAACAGGCTCACTTAGAGCCATTGGACCATCACCACATTTCCACAATACTTTTCCATGCCCACAGGCGAACAATAGAGCGCGCAAATGCGGATGCTTGGTCGTAACAGCCTCCTCCCCCGCCAGAAGAGTCTCGGAGGGCAGCAGTCCCAGCTGCTGCATGAAGAGACGACTTAATGGCCTGCACGTGAACGCTTGAAGCTCGCTGTTGCTTGTCGCGTTGTCTTGATTGTTGTAGGCCAAATTGCTCGAGCTGGCTGAAACTCAACCACATGTCGAAGCAAGCACTCGGCTCCCGTCTGAAGAGACCAGGTTAAAAGAAAACTGCCATTGTTGTTCGAGAAAAGCCCACTCTCAAGACGTTCAGGACCCACGTATTCCTAGAAAACCAAACGTGCTGCTTTACATAGCCACACATATACAAGCGCACGAAAAAAAAAAAAAAAAAAAAAAACCTGATTATCAATTTGGACACATGGTGAGGAACATCTCGGACCGCTTAGAAAGAGCGGCTAAGCGCGTCCGCATTCCCATTTAACTTCCCCTTTTTGTATCTTATTTCAAAATTGTACTGCTGTAAAATCAAGCTCCACCTAAGAAGGCGACTGTTCTTTGATGTCGCAGTTTGCAGCCAAGCCAGGGGACAATGGTCCGTCTCTACGGTGAATTTGGCCCCTCCAAGATAACACTGCAATTTTTGAATGGCCCATACAATGCAAGCGCACTCTTTCTCTGACGCGCAATAAGCCCTCTCTCTAGAACTCAGTTTTCTGCTCAAGTAGAGCACGGGGTGCTCATTACCGTCGTCATCTCTCTGGCAGAGAACAGCACCTAACCCTCGATCACTGGCATCACACTGGACCGTGAATTCTCGGTCATAGTCTGGAGCTCGCAATACCGGACGGCTAATCAGCACAGCCTTCAGGTTTACGAAGGAGGCTTCCTTTTGTTCGTCCCAGACTACATTTGTCGGTTCTGTCTTGCGGAGAGCGTCGGTCAGAGGGCTAGCCAAAGCTGAATAGTTAGGGATGTAGTGATTGTAGTACCCAGTCAGACCCAGGAATGCTCGAATTTCCGTCTTCGTGCTCGGCCGCGGGTAGTCTGCTACCGCAGAAATCTTAATCTCGCTGGGTTTCCTGAAACCTTGACCTACATTGTGACCCAAGTAGTCCACGGTCGCCCTTGCCAGGCAACATTTCTCGGCCTTTACGGTTAGTCCAGCTTGACGCAAAAGGCTCAGTACAGCTCTTAGATGTACCATATGGTCCGCCCATGTGTCGGAAAAAACCGCAATGTCGTCTAAATAAGGCACCGCGAATGTTTCACACCCCTTTAAAACCCTATCCATGAGTCGGGAAAAACAAAATGGAGCATTTTTGAGCCCGAAACTCATCATTGTTGGCTGGTAGCTGCCCGTCGGAGTGACGAAAGCCGCGTATCTGCTGGCGCGTTCAGTGAGCGGTACTTGCCAGTATCCTCGAGTAAGGTCCAGCGTAGTCACATATGCCGCTCTACTGACCTGTTCTACTCTCTCCTCAATATTCGGAATAGGATACACTTGATCCCTGGTGAGAGAATTTAGCTTTCGGTAGTCTACCACAGGCCTAGGGTCTTTACCTGGAGCTTCTACTAAGATCATAGGCGAAGCATAATCGCTTTCCGAGGGCTTTATTACTCCCAATTCCAGCATGCGAGTTACTTCCCTATCCAGAATTTCTCTTTGCCTTGGAGAAAATCGGTAGCACCTTGATCGCACTGGCACGTCTGAAGTCAGCTCAATATCGTGCTCAGTCAAATCAGTTCTGCCTGGCCTGTCCACGAAGCAGGCCTCAAACTCTGTTATTATCTCGCCCAGATCGGACAGCTGGGATTTCTTTAGTTCTCCTCTCTGCTCCGTCTTTTTGAGAAGCTCCTGAGCGTTGCTTCCTTTTCCGCTGAGGCAAATCAAGTTGTCCCCCATCTCCTCGGGAAGGTTTAACGTTAGATTTACCACGGCTTCCCTCTGCACATAAGGCTTCATAAGATTGCAATGATAAATGCGCACTTCTTTACGCCTACCGGGAATTTTCACTGCGTAGTTAGTGTTAGAAAGCTTTGCAACGACTTCAGCCGGTCCTTCCCACTGTACTTCGAGCTTATTCTGCCTTGAACTTCTCAGCAACATCACCTGGTCCCCGATACAAAACGTCCTTTGACGGGCTGTCTTATCATAGTACACCTTGGAACGAGCCTGGGCTGACTTCATGCTGGCCTCAACGAGTTCCTTAGTGTTATGTAAGCGATTCAAGAGGTTCAGAATGAATTCTACTACTGTTGGGTCTTCTCCGCGCCCCTCCCAGGCTTCGCGCACCATTCGCAAAGGTGAGCGCAGTGACCTTCCGTACACCAACTCGGCTGGGCTAAATCCAGTGGATTCGTGCGGCACTGACCGCAAAGCGAAAAGCGCTGCAGGCAGGCAGGTATCCCATTCGCGCTTGTTTTCATAGCACAGTCCCCTCAGGACTCGTTTGAGAACAGAGTGCCATCTTTCTACGCTGTTGCTCTGCGGATGATGGATCGAGCTATGCACTACCTTAATGCCGCATCGCTCGAGAAATGAGGTGGTGAGGACACTCGTGAAAACGCTACCCTGATCACTTTGGACCTCGGAAGGGAATCCAACTCGTGCAAACACTGACAGCAGCGAATCCACTACACTCTCGGACGTCACCTCGCGCAGCGGAACAGCCTCTGGAAACTTTGTGGCTGGGCATAACATAGTGAGGATATAACGGTACCCTGACTCTGTCACAGGAAGTGGCCCAACTACATCTATTACTAACCGGTGAAACGGCTCGGTAATGATTGGTACTAACACCATCGGAGCTTTCCACTTATCTTGCGCCTTTCCAACCCGCTGGCACGTGTCGCATGATCGTACAAAATTTTCCGTGTCCTTAAAACATCCAGGCCAATAGTATTCTTGCAACAGCCTCTGCTTTGTTTTCTTTATTCCAAGGTGACATGACCACGAGCTGCCATGGGAAAGTCGCAGTAAGTCTCCGCGATACTTTTGGGGAACGACTAATTGGTCCCGCTCTACTCCGCGCTTATCCTTGAATAAGCGATACAGCACTCCCTTTCTCATCTCAAAAGAAATGTTCTTTGCTGTCTTAGTGGCGCGGTGGCGCTCTCTTATCTCCTGTATCTTGGGATCATTGGCTTGCTCCATAGCTAAGTCCTCTCGAGTTCCACTTAAAAGTCTCGTGAGATTACTAGACACTGGCGGCAAGAGGTTACTCTCAAGAACGTCCTCATTCCGCGTCTCATCAAGCTCCCTTTCAAGTTGACATATCTGAGATGCCTCGCTCTCAAAGTTTTCTGACCTGCTATCTTCCGCATTTACCACTGTTTTAACTGCCGTTTCCTCCGCTGTGGATTTTTCTGGAATGAGCAGTGTAGCTAGTTCTCGCGCCTTTGAACGTGTTAAGGCTTGCACAACTCTGTCTCCGAAAAGGATGCCCCTCTTTCGCAGCAGCATGTCCGATTTGTTGGAGAACAAATACGGATAGCACTTAGGAAGCTTTCCTGAAACGGCAGCCTCGGTTGTTAATTCGCCGAAAGGGCCCTCGATGACCACGTTCGCAATCGGCAAGCACACACTCTGTTCCTCAACTACCTGTCGGATCCATGCACACTGTCCTGTATAGTCGGAAGACGATACATACGCCGGATGGACAACATCCATCGTTGCGGCCGAATCGCGCAGTACCTTGCAAGGCTTCCCGTTGACTACTAGGTCATGCAGGTAGGGTTCTAAAAGCTGCATATTTTCATCGCAGTCCCTGACATACGAGAAAGCAATCTTTTCTTTCCGGCAGTTGACGGCGATGTGACCCTGCTCATTACACCTAAAGCATGTGAGCGGCTTCCTAGCCTCAAGCTTATTCTTTGTGTTCTGCACGTTGGTCACTTCCCCACTTTTCTCACTGCCGTCCTTTCTAGGGAATTTGCCTGAAGAAACCTTCATTTCTTCGTTTCCAACTCTAGCAAAGTGCCTTTCCTGACGGTTTTTCACACTGAACTTGGGATTGCGGGGCCTATCCACTGCTGGGTTGCTGAATTGTCGGCGCGAAGCATACTCCTCAATAAGTTCGGCAGCTTCAGTTGCCGACTTAATTTCGCCTCGGTCCTGTAACCAATTTCTTTCTTTTTCTGGGAGGCAGTTATAAAACTGTTCCAAAAGAATTCGCTCGACTACAGCGTCCCTATCACTGTAGGAATCTGTGCTCTTTAGCCACTCGCCCAAATTTACTCTTAAATTGTACAGGAATTCAGGGTAACTCTCGTCCCTGGACTTAGTAGCGTTCCGAAAACGTTGTCTGAACGCCTCGGCGCTAAGCCTATACTTTCTCAGAAGGCAAGCTTTGACCTTCTCGTAGTTGTCCGCGTCCTCCTTGCTTAGCCGCGCGACAACCTCCGCTGCCTCGCAGGGCAGAACCGTCAATAATCTCTGAGACCACGTGTCTCGCTGGAAGGACAGTTTTTCGCAAGTTCGCTCAAAGTTAGCCAGATACAGACCGATATCCCCTGATATCACATATGGCTGCATGTACTTTGACATCTTGAAATCTGCCTCCTTGTTGAGACGAGGTACCGCTAGCTGGGGACAATCGCCCGACCTCTTGCTCAACTCTAGTTCTAATTTCCGGAGCTCAATTTCTAGCTCCAGCTTTTTTGCTTCTCTTTCAATTTCACGCTCTTTCTGCTGTCTGAGCTGTTCCTTTTTTTGACCGATGAGGTTCCATGCTTCACTGAGCTCCTCATCATCGGTTCCCAGATCAGTGATTGCCTTTATAATCAAGGGTTTTCGTGCCAAACCACTTGTATCAATTCCCAATTCCTCACACAATAGCAACAGGTCCGGTTTCTGCAGCTTTTGTAGGTCCATGATCGCTCCGAGTGTCGGCTACTTCCAAAACAACTGTGCAAACTACCAAACCTAAAGGCGTTTCCACACTCTCTTTACCAGTTCTAAAATCTAACCCTGTTCTAGAACCTGGTCCACATCAGAAGAAAAGCCAAGCACTCACCCACACATGCGATCGATGTTCCGAGCTGCTGTCTTGTTGGCCGATTGTTGCGCCTGCTTGTTGCTTGAGATGCCACCTCCGATCACAAGATGTTGTGGCTTGTAGCTTCAGATCCACCTCCAATCACCAGATGTTGTGGCTTGTAGATTCAGATCCCACCGCTGGTCACCAGTTGTCGTGACGCTGGGGCTACGTCGACCCGGCCTTCACTTGGTAGCGTGCAGAGACTCGGGGTTGAAGTAGGATTGAATCTTCGAAGTTGGTGAAATATGTACAAGCAGGTTTAATGGCACTTTGAGAAAACTTATTTACAATATTTACACGAAAAAGAAGGGTACATCAGCAAAATGGCAAGCGTTAAGAGTTCATAGCGAGAAGCGACTGGATGAGCCGTTTACCCAGGGCCCAGAGCGACATTTCGTGCTCTGCAGCGTCCTTAAAACCCCCTATGTGCAGCCCCTCTCTGAAGATGCTGACCAACCAAATCCAGGGCACGCCCCTCAGGTATCGGCATCCAATCGAACACATCACTGCACTGATGGTCTGAAGCACTGACTGGTCCGGCATTCATTCGTTGGGCGTGATCACTTGTTGGCGGGAAAAGCTTGGGAACGGCGAGGAGAGGAGGTACATTTCTATTCTTCAGCAAAGAAACCACAGGCTGGTTCTGACAAGGGGTTTTACTTCTCAGAAACCCGAGTGCACGTGGCGCCGCATAGGGCTCCCAACATTGTCCCTTTTCGACAATTGCAAATCTTTCCTGCATTCCCGGGAAATCACTTAATGGCCGTATGGGTCATGCTCCTTTCTTGTCCTGCACGTCAGCGGACATGTCACTCTGTCGTCTCCTTTGGATAGGAGGCATTCATCACTGGAGGATAGCACTTCTCGACTGGAAGGGTGAACAAAAGAAAGAAAGCACTTCCTGCTATTTCCCGCAGGGGGACGTTTCTTTGTGTTTTTCCAGACGTTCTCTTGACAGGGTCAATTTGGCATTTGCAGGTTGTCCACAAAGCAAAACAGGCTTACAAAACAGGATTCCTGGAAACAGGCTCACTTAGAGCCATTGGACCATCACCACATTTCCACAATACTTTTCCATGCCCACAGGCGAACAATAGAGCGCGCAAATGCGGATGCTTGGTCGTAACAACAGTTATTCTAATTGCTTACCTAATTAACTTATCGGACTAATTATTTTTCTGCAGCAATATTACGTCAACCTCCATTAATTCACACCACTCATTAACCTATACCACTTCTCAATTAGCCCCAACTGCTGCGGACATGGTTTGCGGACACGGTCAGCAGACAGAAATCTGTGAACATAGCGAAGTAACGCTTTCGCGTTAATAAAGATTATTCCGGAGTACCCGGTTCGAACTTGACCGCGGCGGTTGGGTTTCGATGAAGTATTGATTGATTGATTTATAGGAAGGGAAAGGCACGGTAACTGTCTCAGTTTGTTTTTTTTTTTTTTTTTTGGACACATCAGGCGCGCCGTAAGAGGTGGGAGTGAAAGTGAAAAGAAAGAGGAGCCGTAGTGGAGCGCTTCGGAGTAATTTCGACCACCTGGGGACCTTTAACGTGCGCTGACGCACAGCACGCGGACGCCTCGTTTCGCCTCCATCGCAACGCAGCCACTGTGGTCGTGTTCGAACCCGGGTACTCCGGCACAGTAGACGGGCGCCTTACCACTGCACCGCTTGTTTACCTAATTAACTTATTGGACTAATTATTTTTCTGTAGCAACATTACGTCAGCCTCTATCGATTGACACCACTCATTAACCTCTATACCACTTCTCAATTAGCCACAACTGCTGCAGACACGGTCTGCGGACAGAAATCTGTGAACATAGCGAAGTAACGCTTTCGCGCTAATAAGGATTATTGCGGAGTACCCGGTTCGAACCTGACCGCGGCGGCTGGGTTTCAATGGAGACGAAACGTTGTTGTTGTGACTGTAGGAAGAAGGAAAAGAAAATGCACGGGCCTGCTACTGGCTCTGTAGCTGAGCCACCTCCGCTGTCTCGTGCGGAGAGAAGAGATTCTGATTGATTTATAGGAAGGGAAAGGCGCGGTAACTGTCTCACTTGTTTTCCGTGGACCCCTCAACCGCGCCGTAAGGGAAGAGAGGAAGGTGTAAGTGAAAGTCTAGAGAGAAAGATGAGCCGTAGTGAAGGGCTACGGAGTAATTTCGACCACCTGGGGATCTCTAACGTGCGCTGACATCGCACAGCACACGGACGCCTCTTCGTTTCGCCTCCATCGAAACGCAGCCGCTGAGGTCGGGTTCGAACCCGGGTACTCCGGCACAGTAGTCGGGCGTCTTAACACTGCACCACCCCGGTGAGGCAGAAGATAAAAATTTAGAAGGAAAATGAAGAGGACGCGCGCCGCAACAACAGCTGTCGTCCACCACCGAAGCAGTGGCGGTGCAATGACGGCCTACAACAGATAAAATTCGGTGGCTGGCTAGCCACCGCCGCAAGCGGCGTTGAGCTACCGTCCCAGCCCCGTAGGGCTAGGATCTGCCACGCTTCACCACCTCCTCTCCTCAGGTAGAGGCAAGGTGGTAACAACTTTTATTGCCGCGAAATGAAAGGAATTATTTCGGGCTGGGGCGAGTCTAGGGTGGCCTCCAGTCGGAAGCGACCTCTTGAGCTCGCGTGACGAGGGCCAGTTGCGTAGTTTTTCTTGGGCTGGCCAACAGCTTGTCCCATTCCTCCGCTGAGGGAGCTGGCAAGAGTGTCTTTGGAGGGGGATTGCTGGCGCATTCCCACAGTATATGGTCTTGAGTGGCCTGCGTCCCGTCACCGCAGTGCCGGCATGCAGGGTTGAATTCTCCGTTCGTAATTAACGATAGTCGGTAGGGGCTAAGAATGGCCTTTGTTTGTAGGCGTCTGAGTGTCGTGGCTTGCGCCCGGTCGAGGTCGGGGTGAGGGGCGGGGTACGTGCATCTTAGCTCCCGATAAAAGTTTGTTACCTCCGCGTATGTGCGCGGTGCCTCGACAGGCGCGTCCGTTCCCGATAGATCTCCCGTCTCCCGGTTGGTTAAGCCTCGGGCTAGACGGTCGACCCCTTCGTTTCCGGAGTTACCCGCGTGAGCCGGAACCCATACGAGATTGATGTTGTGATTGAGAGATCGGTTGATTAGAATTCGCGCCGCGAGTGCGCTTACAGAATTTTTGGCGAAATTTTGAACGGCGCTTTTTGAGTCACTTAGAATAGTTTTGGTGCGGGGATCCGCGATGGCCAGTGCGATAGCTACTTCCTCTGCCTCGCATATGGAGCTAGCATGAAATGTTATGGCGTTAATGAAGGTTGACTTTGGAGTGGCCATACATGCCACGTATGCTCCGTTTTTGATGTGTTGAGCTGCATCCACGTACACTGCTTGTGGATCGTCCTAGTACTGTTTCTCAAGGGTCTGTGCCCTTGTCCTCCTGCGGGCATCATGTCTACATGGTAGCATGTTTTTGGCTATTGGTTTAACAACTAGTCTACTAGTTATGTCAGCCGATAAATGGGATGTTGCGCACACCTCCTCAGTGGGGTGTATGTGGAGCTTGTCGAGAATTACGCGTCCCGCAAGGCTGCGTGACAAGCGGGTCACTTGTGCTGTCTTATGGGCTTCAATTAGTTCAGATAGGGTGTTAAAAATTCCTAACTGCACTAGTCGATCTGAGTTAGCGTATACTGGTAAGCTAAGGGCCGCTTTGTATGCTGTTCTAATTATGCTATTAAGTGCATGTTCGTCCCTGCGACGCAGATGATAGTACGGGCAAGCGTACATGATTCTGCTTATCATAAAGGCTTGAATGATCCTGCACAGATCGGCTTCTCTCATACCCCTGCGACGTGTGGCAATGCGTCTCACCAGCCCACCTATCTGGTGCGCCGTGACGCGTAGCCGGCGTATAGCTTCTGTGTTCTGCGTATTATTCTGAATCAACATTCCGAGAACTCTGATCGTGGCTACCGGGGGTATCGGATGGTTGTCAATGTGTAACTGGATAGGCTCTCGAGAATCTGGTTTTACCTGTGAAGCTTGTTTGGTCCTTATAACTAATAGTTTTGATTTAGCCGGTGAACAACGAAGAGGTGTCCGTGTTGTTGTGGCCGTAGGAAGAAGGAAAAGAAAATGCACGGGCCTGCTACTGGCTCTCTGAGCCACATCCGCTGCCTCGTGCAGACAGAAAAAAAAACTGATTGATTCGAGCAGACAGGAGAGAGAAAGTAGAGAAAAAAGAAAAAAGAGGGAGAGAAAAACGCGCGCCGCAACAGCCGCCGTCCACACCTAAGCAGTGGCGGGTGCAATGAAGGCCTACAACAGATTAATATTCGGTGGCAGGCTAGCCCCCGCCGCAAGCAGTGTTGGCCTACCAGTTCCAGCCCCGTAGGGCCAGGAACAGTCACTCTTCGCTGTGCGATGTCAGCGCATGTTAAAAATCCTCAGGTGGTCGCAATTACTCCGCAGCCCTCCACTACGGCTCCTCTTTCTCTTTCCATTTTAACTCCTACCTTCCTCCCTTCCCTTACGGCGCGGTGCAGATGCCCACAGAAACAAATGGCAGATACTGCGCCTTTCCCTTCCCGAGAACCAATTATTATTATTATTATTATTATTATTATTATTATTATTATTATTATTATTATTATTATTATTATTATTATTATTATTGTTATTATTATTATTATTATTATTATTATTATTATTATTATCCGTGCCCCGCCACGGTGGTGCAGTGGTAAGACACCTGACTACTGTGGTGGTGGTAAAAACTTTATTTAATGAAGGCCAAAAAAAAAATTATGTTGCCGCCATTCCGTGGGTGGCTTTCCGGCTGCTGTTCGTGGCCTCCAGGACACGGAGTAGCCGGGTTCGATCCCGACCGCCGCCGGCTGCGTTTCGATGGAGGCGAAACGAAGTGGTCCGTATGCTGTGCGATGACAGTTGTTGTTGTTGGGGCTGTAGGAAGGAAAAGAAAATGCACGGGCCTGCTACTGGCTCTGTAGCTGAGCCACCTCCGCTGCCTCGTGTGAACAGAAGAGAAAATAGAGAAGAAAAGGAAGGGGGAGTGAAAGACGCGCGCCGCAACAACAGCCGTCGTCCACCACCGAAGCGGTGGCAGGTGCAATGACGGCCTATAACAGATAAACATTCGGTGGCAGGCTAGCCCCCGCCGCAAGCGGCGGTGACCTACCTGTCCCAGCCAGTGCACGTTATCTCCAGGTGGTAGAAATTACTCCGGAGTCCTCCACTATGGCACCCTTTTCTTTCCGCTTTCACTCCCACCTTCCTCCTTTCCCTTACGGCGCGGTTCAGGTGTCCACAGAACAAGTGTGACAGATACTGCATCTTTCCTTTCCTGTGAACCAATTATTATCAGTATTAGTCCGCGTCTACGGCTCGTCTCTGTCACATTGCCTTCCCCTCGTGCCCCATCTCAGCCTTTTCGCGCCGCCTAACCCTCATCGCCTCTGCACGCCTAGCTCTCTTCGACTTCACTTGGCCGGCCCCGTCGCCGAGGACCAGACATATGGGTGCGCCATCCGCACTCGTAGAAAACGATTCATACGAACGTTTAAGACTGTTTAGATGGCAGCGTATCCATCGCAGATGTAGTTCAAGAAACTGGTCCGTTCCGCATCCATTTACACGACAAAACCTTACATTTTATATTGTTTGGGCGCAATTTTATGAGGCAGCGGAGTACGATCGCGGGTTTCAAGCGGGTGCCGCATGCTGGCGCTAAAGTTGCATGCAAGCAAAGCGCGAAATGAGCGGTAATGTATTTTCTGACATAATTATGTTCCGTATTTGTAGCAGTTAGTTACCACAGTCGCAAAGAAAAGCTGATAATAGACGAATGTGGCAACGTACAGTGGAGGCCCAGGCGCAGATGTTTTATGAAGGTTTGGTATGTGGGGTTTAACGTCCCAAAGCAACTCAGGCTTTGAGAGATGCTGTAGTGGAGGACTCCGGAAATTTCGACCACCTGAGGTTCTTTAACGTGCACTTTTTGCCTCCATCGAAAAGCAGCCGCCAAGGCCGGGATTCGATCCCGCGTCCTTGGGAACAGTAGTCGAGCGCCGTAATCCCTGCGCCACCCCGGCGGGGTGTGTAAAAAGAATGCAGGTCCTGCCAGTAACAAACACCTCCATTTTTAACTGCAAAACAGAACGTTGCCGGCAAACAGTTTTGGATTATTTACACCCTGGCGATCGCCCCGTTTAATATGCAGGAAGCCAGAAACAATATACCATGATTTCACACTGTTACGAAGGGGTTGAATTTTGGAAGAGTGGCCCTCCTGACTCTCTGCACCAATTCAGCACGAGACTTGCCAAAATATCCAATTCTATACCCCGCAATCTAGATAACAAATCAGACATCCAGATTACAGACTAAGTAAACAAATGCTGGGCGGAGGGCACCCTCCCGTCCTGGCGACACGGCAAAGTAATATTTGTACTAAAATCGAACAAGCCTCTTACGCTGGAAAACCAGCACTAGACTCACCTTGTGTCTCGGGATGTATTCTAAAGAACGCTAATAAGATTTTTCGCTAGACCCGCATGGTATCCGGTACATAGAAAGTTACAGTGGAGTACCATTTGATTTAATTAACCTCATGGGCTTCCACTGTATATGGCGCTCAAGAATGGCTCTTTACCATCGTGATAAAGACGCACGGCCTGCCCAAATTTATTTTCGGGAAAGCGTCGACAGGTTTTTGGCAATTCAGAAAGCTGCAGCAAGACCTCCCGAGTGGCTCTCAAGACTAGAGCTTTTCTTGTGTATGAGTGAATTTTAGTGTGATGAAGCCCATTTCATGCTGCCTGATCAGGTTTTGTGTAAATAGCGTATGTAAATAGTGTTTTGTTTGATTTTTGTTGACTTTGTTTTGGTGAAATACATGTCAAAGCCAGGCAATAAAAGCAAAAAATAGTCCAGTGGTGTATTGGTTGCGCGCTCGTCTCGAAACCTGAAGGACCGAAGTTCAGCGCCCTGTACGTTTGGAACCATTTTTATTGCGGTGCCCACCGTTTACCTTTAGACGACCCCCGTAGACGACGCCAAGCTGGCAGGAGCTGCCAACTTGGGTCTCTCACTTCACATGGGACGGTTATGCCAGAAGCAGCCTGCCAGGACCCTGGCATTCGAGTTACTCCTAGAGCTCAATAAGGCACGTTCATACGGCTTGGTTAGGGGCTTTATATGTGGGCTGGCAGGAGCTGCCAACTTGGGTCTCTCTTTTCACGAGACGCTTATGTTAGAATCAGCCTGCCAGGACCTTGGCATTTCGTTACCCCTCTAGGTCACTAAGGCACATTGATACGGCTTGGTTAAAGCGGGGCTTTATGTGTGGGCTGGGGAAGAAGAAGGAGAAGAATTAGAAGAATGCTCGGTCACCCGCAGCTATTGCTTTCGCTCAATATTCGGTTCAGCAGCGTTGAACTCTTCTAATTTTTATTTCTTTGCTTCCTTGCCGACTTTCGCATTACAGAGAACGCCTTTTCTGCGATATGGGGCCTACATTATCGCGCTAAAACGGCTGCTGCGGCCGTTCTTAGACGCCCGGCTACTGAACTGAAGTACCAGGGTACAAAGAAGCGGGATCGAGCCCGCCCGCCGGTGGCTGCATTTCGATGGAGGTGAAACGGAGAAGCGTCTGTGTGCTGTGCGACGTCAGTGCCCGTTTGTCCCCAAGTGGGCTAAATTACTCCCAAGCCCTCCACTATAGCATCTTTTTCTTTCCATTTTCACTCCCACCTTCCCTTCCATTAAGCCTTGGTTCAAGTTTCCATGGAGTGCAACAGATATTGCACATTTCCTTTCTTGTAAACAAATTTAATTTACATATTTGAACGCACCTGTAAGTAGCAAAGTGACGGCCATAGTATGAATTTGCAAACTTAAACTGATGCACCACCACCGTTGTCACTAATGTACCTGATCTCCAGCGGCTTGTTTCGATGGAGGGGAAACAGAGGTGTCATTCTCTTTGACAGTGCACATTAGATCCCCAAGTGGTAAAAAAATTACTCCAAAGCTATCTACTACCCACCTCTTTCCGCTTTCACTCCAACTTTCTTCCTTTCCCTTAGGGCGCGGGTCGGTTCTCCATAGAAAAAGTGTGATCGATACAGCGCCTTTCCTTTCCCATCAACCAATCATTAGTATTAAAGTTGCTGAGCTCCGATTCAAGCTGGGTCGCTTAAACAAAAACATTTATTCCTGAACTTTAGCTGCTTTCAGAAACAACAGTCTGCTCACCATGTATCATCTGCAACTGTCTTGTGGCTGCTGGGAGTCACTTAAGTTCTTAACACTATGGAGTTACAGACAGGAAGGGTGGCGTTGTCTTCATCTAAAATACAATTCAGCAAGCAGGGGTCTGCAGAAATCTCTAGGCCCAGAATCTCTGCATGTAGAAGTACATGGTCAATGGCAGCTTGAATAAAACAATGGCCATGACAGACATCCCTCAAGCTACATCGCTGCACGCAGGATATCTTTGGGTTCAGAACTTGTCTTAGCCAACAGTCTCACTGGTCCTCCAGTTTTAGGTTGGGAATGGGAAGGCTCCCAGATTGCCGATGACAATGACCTTGCTGGTCGTTGGCGTTGTTTACACTACTTGGAACCTGCACCAAGTGGATCTTTGTTGGCAAGGAGTTTGTTTGAACTTCCGAAACCGAACGGCTGCACGCTTCACTTGGTCCCCATAAGCCAGTCATACATCACGTAGCATCTGCCGCAGCTAGCCAGAGCGTGGTGAGCATCATCTGGCATGAAACACGGCAGCCACAACAAGGGATCTGGTAACAAGCGCCGCCAATCATCTCAGTGAAGCCGAAGGCGTCACGTCACGACTGCTCAAATTGCACGCTGAAGCTGAGGACTTCGGGTTTGTTGTCCTACACCCATGGGAGAAGCGGGGAATTCCGGGGACAGTGACAGTGTTTTGTAACCAGGGTCGAGTTTTAATTCTTCAAAACGTTTTCATGTAGCCTCTGTGGGAGTCACCACCTCTAAAGCGAAAGTCAACAATGGGCATCTGCTGTGTGCACACATCACAGTACTAGCTTTATATGCAACTGGAATGGTTGTAGTTGAGAGCATTACCAATGCAAGAGTTCATCATGAGCATGAAAAACATGTTGATTAGCTCCTACACATTAAATGTGCTGGTTGTTTGTGGAATACCATTTGCTTATTATGTACTAGCTACCAAGCATAAATCCATGTTTTGCATTCGCCTGGGAAGCGCACCTTGCACTGAATAGAAATTACTATGTTATCGAAATTGCAGCCATTGCATTACACACTGGCAGCCTCATAAAAACATAGCTGAGGAAGTATCAGTGTTATTTTTTCAATAGTGCTGTAAATGCTAGTCAACACAACGTATACTTATATACACAATTTTTATTCCTACAAACTATCAAATCAAGCCATGGTCTTCTGTTTTCCGTGCAAAGGAAATTTCTTCTCTCTTCCTCTGTTGCTCAACGTGAAGGTCGATGAATGTACGAATCTTCTGCTTCACTTGCATCGTGTTCTTGGCATCCCTTGCTATGATGGGAATGATTTCATCAAAGTTTATAATGCTCGTTGGCCTGATGTCTTCATCTAATGAGGACACTGAAATTCAAGAACCCAGCAAAATGAACAATCACTTTGTAACATGAATTCTCTCTGCATTTCTTTGTGAACATCTCTTTACTGTCTTGCCTGTCAAATAGCTGTTCAATACTACATCCGCTCATGACATTGGGCATCCATATAAAGCCGACCAAATACCTCAACAGTAGAATTACTGAGAGCAGCTTCATTCTGGCAAATAAAGAAAACCTATATTCAAGAATAACATATCTGGCAAAACTTGCGATACTAACAGGCGCTTCCACAAACAATGCTTGGTCACCCTCTCGACATCTCTGACAGGGACATTAATTTCCCTTTGCTATTTTACTACCATTCTTATACAGAAAGAAGACCAGGCTTCTCAACACTACAGTTGGCTCATTTAGGGACTGCCTGAGAGGCAATAATAAAGTGATAAAACAAAATATTTGAAGAAAGAAACAAAGCAAACTGACAGTGCATAATGATCTCCCTCGAGCCACACAGATTATTCTAAGCATACATGATTGTTTTGCAGTCAGTTCAAGGCATTTCAGAAAGTGAATGTCTCTAAATATTTCGTCACATATATACAGTGAAAGCTCGTTAATTCACAAGTCGTTAATTCGAAATTTTGGATAATTCGAAATAGTCATCGTGGTCCGGTCCGCAGTGCATAGAAGTCTATGCGCGTAACAGCTCGTTAATTCACTCAAAAATTGGCGCCGCCACCCATAATTCGAACTGCGCGCCGCCAAGCGGCGCTGTTAAAAACCATCGTTGGAAGCTTTCACGGCAGAACGATAGATGGCACAACCATCGGGGCGCCGCTAGGGTGCTGGAACAAGTACTAAACAGTCTTTCCTGCCGCGACTCCTTCGAGGAACGACGTTTTAGTGTTATCGACCACGGTTTCGTGTTGCATTTCGTGAGCCCTCGTTTTGCACGCCGCTTGTTGTGAGCTTGTGTCCGCGAGATGTGTTCGCGTGGGAAATACTGTGCGAAGTGAAGCAAAGAGCGGATTACTGTTCTGGTCACCGCTAATATGACCGGGACGGAGAAGGTCCCTCTTTTTGTTGTCGGCAAGGCACATAAGCCTAGATGTTTCAAGAACATTAGGACGCTGCCGACGGAATACTCCGCCAACAGCAAGGCGTGGATGACGGGCGAATTGTTTAAAAAATGGCTCTTGAAATTCGATCGGAGGATGGAGCTAGGGAAGCGTCAAGTTCTCCTCATTGTGGATAACTGCTCGGCACACAAAGTCGACGCCGAGCTGAAAGCCACAAGGCTCGTCTTTTTGCCCGCCAACACGACTGCGGCCTTGCAGCCGATGGATCAGGGGGTGATCAGAAACATCAAATGTTTCTATAGGCGCCACATGATCGAGCGCATGACTGTGCACTGGAAACCAGAAGACCAGCACCATCACATTGCTCACAGCAATGCACATGTTGGTGCGTGCATGGGAGCAGGTCACGCCGTCCACAATTGCAAACTGCTCCCACCACTGTGGCTTTGCTGCCGGAAGTATGAAAGAAAGTGGCAACGATGGGAGTCCGGAGCCTCTGCCTGCGGCTGTGCGTGCTGTGCTGCAGGACGTCAGTTTTGATGATTACGTTGGAGTAGACAGCGATGCAGCAGTGTGCGGTGCCCTAAGTGATGAGGACATTGTCGCTGAAATTGTTGGGGAGCAGTCTGTCCCAGAAGAGGCAGAAGACGAGGACGACGACGAGGAGCAAGAGCCCGTGCGTCCATCCGCGGAAGAAGTTATGGGAGCGCTGAATGTCGCGCGCCTTTTCTTCAGCTTTGAAGAGGGGGAAGAAGACTCCCTGCGTCGCATTCGCATGCTAGAAGACCGAGTGAGTACGGTAGCCCTCAGAGAGAAGAAGCAGAAGATGATAACAGACTTTTTTGCTAAATAAATGTTTTTCGTGCCCTCCGGGCATCAAACGCCTTCATTTTTGCTCACTTTCATTAGTTCGAATTTTGGTTAATTCGTACTGGCCTGGCGGCCCCGTGGAATTTGAATTAACGAGCTTTTACTGTAGTATATTCACATACTATTTTCAGTCAAATACGATGGACAACACAAATGTAATGCCATTGAAACATCTGCAAATGCATGTTCTTGGGCTCAGAGTGCCACTGAATGTGATAAGACAAGAGCACAAGGTAAAGCTGCTTTAGCAGCGGGTCAAGTGTTTTCTTTTTCATTTTTCCTTTGACCAGACCACCAAACTAGCTTGAAGCGACATAACAGATCCTGTCACAGCCACAGCCCTTGCAGGTATGTAGTACTTTCACCCAGGTCAGTACTAGTATGAAAATGCTATCTCTTCACTTTCCCATCCACGTCTAGTATTGACCCCCACAGTGCTAACAGCTCACCTGGTTATTATTCTCACAACCACCAAAAGGTAACACCGAGGCTGCTCATAGCAGAAGGGGAGTTGGAATGCATTGAGCACTGCTTTTTATCATTAATATTCCACAACTTTTCAAGCCTTCCGCATTATTGAAGTTGTTCCCGAGGCAGAGATAATTTTCAAGTCAAAAGTGCAGCTCTTGGGTATAACAAGCGTATGACTCAAATGTTGGGTGCAGCCAAAAGTGCACACAACTAAGCGAAGCAGCTCGAAGGAAACTTAAGAGCATAATCACAGACCCAAAATGCCAGTAGGCTAACATTTTCTATGTGTCAAATTGAATCCCGCATGCAAATTTAGCCCTTTCCTATTTCATTTGTTTCTGTAGCAGCCTAGTTCGATCAGATGAAATCAAATATCCATATCGTCTACAGTGACTACGGTAGGGATGTCCTGCAGTTTTTCCGGTTTTCTCAATATCGTTATAAGTGGACTGCACTGTATTACATGAGCGAAGCAGTTTACAGATGATGCCTTGGCAGATAAATTACCTCCAGCAGCTGTGTTTTATTGTAGTGCATAGTGCGCTCATCAGTGCTTGATCATTTACTGCGTCATCTTAATCCACCACTATGTTCTGCATTGTTCCTGGAACGATGCTAACCTTTTTCAGTGTGTGTGAAGAAGAAAGAGACCGAAGATATTGATCTCGAATGCACTTACAAACAGATGTGGCCACGCCGTACCACAATGCCCCCACCCCCCCCCCCCCCTCTTTCCCAGAGACCATTGGATTAGCCCATTGGGGATGCAGCAAATGATGATCGAAGCTTCCAGCACAAATTGCTTCACGTCGGCTTAAGTTGAGCTGGTTAATTTGCTGTGCCTGTGCAACTCGTTTTCTGCCAATGGTCATCCCGAGTTTCAAAGTTTTGGTGGCATGCAGCAGTTGCGTATGAGATGAAGAGAACAGCAGAAAGATAATGGGACCAGAAAGATGAGGTGCATTGTGTAGTGTGCTGCAATAACAGTGGTCGCTCATGCAATGAAGCATGATGTATCATTATTTGGCACTCTGCTGGCAGCGTCAATTGTCAAAGCTTATGTCAAATCACAAATTGTTGTGACTGATCGATTTAGCGCTCATAGCACTCCTCTTACACATAGCGCCCTCTCGTGCCGCCTGTAGCTTTCATCCCTGAAATGATCTGCTCTCCATCCAGAGATGGCATACCTCCAAGTATTCTAGCACAGTATACCGGTGGTGCCATCTTGTCGTGGTCCAAGCTCAAAAAGATTTATACAGATACACAAAGGAAACTTGTTAAATTTAGTAGTTTTTGGCCAAACTAAGTTTTGGTGATTATTATTGATAAAACAGTTCGGAAAGCACTTTCAGACCTTCCATAAAGAAACTCTGCCCACCTCCTTTCCTTCACCGAATCTCTATGGCAGATATACTACAAACAACACCAGACGACACCACCGGTGCCAACACTGGGACAACGGCTTGATTCACTTCGCAATCACCACAGGTGATGCAGGTGATGCGCAAACACGAGTCCTTTCGATCCGTGTTAGGCATGCACCACAAACAGATGTGATAAAAAATGATACTGCCAACCAAACGCCATTTTTTACTTGCGCTTTCAGTTTGAAGAATTCACCGGTTTAGCTTAGAGAAGCACTCCATAAGGTGCATACAGTTGCGGTACACAATGTGTGGCTACAAGTAGCTACATCTTTTCTTATTGCAGCCACTGCACCCAAGATACAAAAGAAATGGTGCCCCATGACGCTGTCGTTAGCAAGGTGAATTATACAGCAAGCCTTTCCCATAGAGGCCGAAGGGTGATTGATAAAAACCACTTTACACAAAGCTCTTGACAAAACAAGAAAAAAAAATAAGAAAGAAGGAAGGAAGGAGGGGTTAAACAGTCTATTCACTCACCCTCTTGTTTCTCAAGCTTTTCCAGGAGCTCTTCGTACTTGTCCATGGCACCCTCTATGTCCATCTTGTTCACGGCCAAAATGGCTGGCTTTGTCAGGAGGTCCTCTTTATACAGCTCCAACTCCTGAAGAGTTAATAGACAGCACTCAGTAAAGCCAGGCAATAAACACCAACCTCGAAAGAATGGTTTACCTTCTGCACACATAAAATACAGATGTTGATTTGTGCAAAATGCTTTTCCTTGGCAAATGATGCTAAGCTGAGGCATATAAACTTCACTGACATGTGCAATTTCCATATCTTTAACCAAGTAGCTAAACTGTTGAATCATACCTCTACGAAGTGATAATCTGCTTGTGTTCCAGTACATCTCCTAAATGCATCTGTTCTGCCACTTGTCCTTCTCTGTCACTTTAATAAACACACTGCCCTAAAGGCATGTAAAGTTAAGAACCACCCCAGCCCACCAAGAAAAAGGCATACCTGCCAACCGGCAATATCAAGAATTGGAAGGTTTTTCTCAAAACAAGGGGGGGGGGGCTGCATTTGCCTCAAATTTTAAATCTCACGAAGAGTACAAACAGTCCTTTTGCAGCAGGGGCTTTGCGGTTTACGCCAACGCCCCAGTAACTGCTTTGAAAGCCTCATGGAAAGAACATTGCATTTGCCATTGCAGAGACTTCTATAAAACACTATCAGCCCAGTAAACAAGCCACGACCACTTTGGCTTTTATCGGCTGCTTATCTGATGATGCTAATGGCCTTAGTGTAGCCGTTGGTGATAATGCTGGCAATCGCAATGCAAATGCGGTTCCACGAGAAGCTTTTCACAAAAACTCTTTTTGCACATGCAAGCACTTTTTTCAGGAGATATCTGACAGTGCTCACAAACTGGAAAGTGCATTCAGAATTTCAGTGTTTCTCTAGTGAAACGAGAGGGCTCACAGGCATGCAAGGGTTCTCTGTTCTGTACTGTGACTTTGTTACAATTAAGGCAACTTCATCCGGCAAAAGTATTCTCCTTTTGATCTGCAAGAGCTTCCCGCTGGCCTTGATGGCCACGCTCTGTCCAGGTTTGTTCTTTTCTTACCTCGCAGGTTCGAGTACAACTCAGTACAATGACTACTATGAGGGCCTTATTTGACATGCATGAGTGGCCATACTAAGTTTCTTTGCCACATCATCAGGGAGCTACCAGCAAATGCCGTAGTGTACAGGACGAGCATCTGCTCTAAGTTCTGCTTCTGCTTTGGAAGCTCATCCTATGGTTCAGAATATTCCTAAACTGCTTTTAGGAACTCTTCCTCAATAACTTTAATGGAATAACTAAAAATAATTTCTAAAAATATGTCCTTGATCATGAAAACAATCTCGCAAGTAAAACGTAGACAGATTTTTGCACAATGAAAAATTTGTTTAGCTAGTAGTGAATGCAATCAATGCAGGAGGCAAAAGGCGAAGTGAACTGAAGAAGGCACTTTAGAAAGAAAGAGTCTAACCTTGTTGAGGGACATGACAGTCTCGTACGCACTCCTATGAGCGGTAGACTCGCTGAGGCGGAATCCGTTGACGTCAACAATGAAGAGCAGCATGCTTGTTCGCTCCACGTGCTTCAGAAACTTGTGGCCCAAGCCAAAGTTGCGGTGGGCACCTTCGATGAGCCCTGGCAGGTCGGCCAGGGAGATCTGCGTCACGGCAGCCCGTCACGAGGTCAGGGAATGCGGAGGTGGGAAAAGAATGCATCCACGCTACCTCAAATTGTTCTTTTTGTTTTGTTTTTTGCACCTTAGTGACACATAATTACATACCACATTCACCAATAGACAGAGTACAAAAAAACTGCCCCATACCTTTGCAAAGTTTTCGAAATTAGGTTGCAAAAGTGAATCAAAGATACATGACAACACAAAGCCAAGTGCCAAAAAGAACAGGGATAATGTGAATTGGCTATAACTTGTTCGTCATAATCTCTTACATAACACTGACCACTGAAGTTCCCTCTTTGCCTTCAAGTATTTTTGAAAGCAACTTCCTCATAAGGTCAAATCAGTTTACTGCAGATTGTGAATAAAAAGAATGAGTAAAATCTGAAAGAAAACACAGACAGCGATTTTGTGACAGCAACTCTGTAAACCAGGGGAACGAAAATGCCCCGTGAGCACCTGCGATAAAATATAGAAATAAACTTCCGTGGGCCTCTGCAAGAGAGTGCCAAAAAAGATAAAAATCAAATTTCGCGCAGCTTCGCAGCAATCATGTAGAGGTATTGAAACCACGAAAGCGTATCACTGTTAGCAGCATGAAACACTGCTGGTTGAAATCGGTTCTCTTTTTCTCCACTAAAACGTAGCATGACTAATTTTCTAATGCTTCTTGCAAGTCCTGTGAGGTGGTAGCATACTTCGACGAGCACATATCTTGAGTAGAGTGAACAATTTGAAATGGAACACCATTCCCGTATGGGAGAAACACTGTGGGATGAAAGTCTGCCGCTGTATATGTAGAGCAAAAGCCCTGAAACGGCTAAAACCATTTCTTGTGATACCTGCACCTGTTCCAAAAAGTTATACCGTAAAAGACCTAAATAAAACCTATAATTTCTGGTGAGTCAAAACAAATAAGATGGCACCCCACAATGTGATAATCTATTTCAGAAGAAAAAATTGTGGGCAGGTAAACAAAACACCTTCACCTCGTTCCGTCTGAAACAAAAATAAGCATGCTTTCAACAATCTAAATGTCGCTTCTACAGTAACACTAAAGAAATGTGCTTGCTTTATATTTATAGACTGAAAGCTTTGAAATTTCGTACTTGAAATTTCTGCGCTATTTGAGGAATTACGCAAACTCTACCAGCCCATTTGCAATCAGCACTCTGAAAAATGTAACGCACACAAAACTCAAGTTTAAAAGCCATGAAAAAAAATTTGCTATGGCTTAACTTGTGGTTAAACCTGGAGCTACGCGAGAGCGATCTGCATTACTAAGCTTAGGTTTAGCTTGAAAGTAAAGACATGGCTTTTGCACATAGTAGTTTCAGCTTTATTTGTGCCATAGGGGAATCGCTTCACGCATGAGCACCCTTTGCCTCTCGTCGTTGACCATTCTCATTCGGGCATGGAAGACTTCTGGTGGTATGACATCATCTCTACGTTGAACTTCAGGGCACACTACCGTCACAATGTTCAAACAAACTTTCTGTCCAAGCAACTCGCTGTTGCCGTTCGCCTCTACCAACTACCGAGTTATCTGTCTTCTTTTTTTTCTTTTCTCACGGACAGGCACGGTGAAATGGTGAGATTGTGACCAATGTAGCTCTCGCTACAAAATTATTTCCTGTTGATTGTTAGGGATGCCATTACATAGAGAATTAAAATGCCAAGAATATTTCCGCCAAGCTCTTTAGGCAAAAATTATCCACCGGCTACGACTACAGCTAAATATGTCTGCTCATCATGTCGTCCTTTGCTGCGTGAAAATGATGCTTCCAAACTCTTCAATCAATAATGAAGCCTAAAAAGAGTCGTTTCTTCAATATGTACACTGTTAAGTTTCTCACAATTTCACAGTCCAATTATAAGATGAGCACCACATGAACGTGACAATAACATGTGTCAATAAGTAAGTGATTTGACATGCATGTAGACAGCAACTATGCAGCTAGCAGCTAGAAGGACGCTGCCTACCTGTCTGTGATCTGCATACTCCATGATCCCAATGTTTGGGCTGATTGTTGTAACTGAAAATAAAAAGAAACAAACAAACACCAAATTTATGCTACTTCCTGCCAGGCAGACTCTCAAAGCTATGCATTAACAGCAAGAAGCATACCATCAATACACAAGGGGCATATCTCTCAGATATTATCCATTCTGTTGACGATTACAAAGTATAGTTGCTGCTGTCAGCTGAAAAGAAATGCCATTTTAACTGAACCCTGGTAAAAACGAACTGCCATTTTCTCTTCTGTACACAAAAGGACCATCAGCTATGATACGGCCAATCAACTACAGCTAGGATATGTTCGCAAAGTAAGTGTTAGCAAGGCACTCAGCGAAAACAACATTCGACCTCAACATGAGCACAAGTGTGATACCCTGCAAGCAACCAGAATGGAAAGTCGCAGTTGCACTCAGCCAAATTCAAAACTTGAAAGCCAGTACATACAGGGGTAGTTGGCAACCTTGGGTGCAGCCCTTGACAGAGCCCTCAGGAGTGTTGATTTGCCAGCATTAGGAAAACTGGTGAAGGGGAACAAGGAGATAGAGAAATAAAAGAAATGGACACCACACACATGCCCAAATGAGAGTGTGAATTCAGTGCAGCAAGATGACAGCCCTTCTACAACTCTAGCCTTACTACACAAAGCTTCCTCTTTTCTGACAGCTGGCAATGAAGACTTAAAATCACTAGTCTGGCTAGCAAGAAAGCTTCATGGTGCAAACCATCCAGCACATTCAAGACAAAGGACAGGAAAGAAAAACATATATCAGCCAACGCTGGCATGCATTTCACTCACCTGCTGTGCGACTTTTACATTAAAAATTTTGTGCTGGAACTAATAATAACATAGATAATTTCTTTTTGCTAATTAGTAATTAGCAAATCAGGCATATCTAAAACCGCTGCTGACCGGATTGGCTATTCTGCTCACATGTGGAGATGCTGTGATGAGCAGCTGTCTGGTTTCGTTAGTCGAGATCCACTCTCGAACATTCAACAACACAAAATGGACAACAGCCTCTCTGTGATAATTTTATGTATCGTGCAGTCACTTCATAATCTGCACTGAGAAAGGTGGGGCTGGTGTCAATTGTTGCAAACTGCCATCTTGCTGCAACAGCACTGGGAGGAGCATATTGGTGTATGATGGTCATCGTCTATTTTAAACTGAGTCATGCAAGCAAGAATGTTCTCACCCCACAAAGCCCACGTCAGCAATGAGCTTGAGGCTGAGGGTTATGTTATCAGATTGTCCTTTCTGACCGTGGTACTGGTTTTGGGGGTTGCCCCCCATGCCTCCCCGTACAACCAGGATCCGTTCGTTGGGTTTGATCAGGTCACCTGGTGTATGGAGCACAAGAAATAGGTCACCATCGCATTTCTTTCTGGTGTATTCTAACAACTGGAGATACGTTAAAACTTTACGGTGAAGTCAGGTACAAAGTGGCAAACATATTATCACATATAGATGCTTACAAAAACAAAAACATTCCGCACAGATCAGAAAGGTCCAAAAATTTACAATTCACCTAAATATGGCCCCTGTGAACACTGTGGACACAGCCTATTACTATTACAGACCATCAGATATTCCGCCTCCACATTACATGCCCTGCCCAGGTCTATTTCTTCTTGCTTTCGACTAGAATGCCATTAGATCTCGTTTTCTGCCGGACCCACTTTTCACGCTTCCCATTCTTAATGTTACACCTATCATTATTTTCTGCTGCATAGCTCTCTCTGTTATCCTCAACTTAAGTTGCTCCTTTTTGGTTAGCCTCCTCATTTGTGCTCTGTTTCTGTATCTTACTGACGCTCAACAATGGGGTAGAAACAGGGGCAGAAATTTTGACTTCTTATTCACCAAAGGAAAAAAATCGCACTTTTTCACCTTCGCTGCCTATTTCATATAAGACAAAATTGCCAGACAGAATTCATGCTTATTCAGGAACATTAATTTCACAATCTTTGCCCCAACACATCCATACCAAATAGTGTCTCTGCATCTTTCAAGTTCATTCTACACTCTGGCGAGTTCTCTAAAATGTTCACTACAAGATTGTCAACTTCTATTCCTACCTTTCCCTGTAACATGTCCAAGCTACTAAAGAAACGAATTTTGAAATGAGACAATCATGCATCAGCTAAAATTGAACTAATTAGTGACTGCCACGCTGATGATTATATTTCATCTCAAAGATACTGAGCAGCACTGTGGAACATACAGCACTCTTGTCCAATCAGGGCTGCAGGAGCACAACAAAAAGTCCCTCAAATACTTTGGTGGTACTGAACTATTTATCAAAGAATTACTACAGGAGCTGGAAGCTTAGTTCTGCCGTTTTTTGGAGCATGCAGTGAGCGTTTATTTCAACGATTAAATAGCAGGAACACTCCACATGGACACTGCACTGCTGAGGTCTACTGTGAATTATGTGATGCACTGCCATTTGCAAACATGGCACCCACAAGCCTTTGATGTGCAGTCATTGCACACCGGTTATCTTTCCTTCTCGGTGATGACAAAGCCATCAGCCATGGGATAACAGGGAATAGATCTGTGCAGTGCATGCAATTCTGATTGCTTACATGGCTGTGGATTCCCACAGTGATTGAAATCAATTGTGATATAGAGCAGAAAAAGCAATCTTTGAATTTTTGGTGCCATCCTAAAGCATGACAATCAAAGACTAAGCTTCTGACATGTGATAAGGTTTCACTCTGCGGCCAGTAAACATGAGAAAAAAAGTGCGATTCAGCAAACTTCTTTTAGAACTTGGTGTCAATTATCTCAATACTTTTACTGCCAAATTCTCAATTACATCAAAATTAAGACGTAATGAATGGTGCGATAAATGTTCGGCATGGACTCAAGGACAAGAATTGAGTAAGACCTGGCGTGGCCCTCAAACACGTTCTTTACCGGGTAAAACTGTGCCCATTAAGAAATGAAATGTTTGGCGGTGGCACAGATCAAGCCCTCTCCCCGTTCATGAGAAGTCTTAGTTTAATAGCACCAGCAGATATTCGAGAGAAGATACAGTGCCTGAAACATCCAAAACTATCTTTGAACAATGTAAAAATTGATGTGCATAACAGTCACCATTCCACGGTGCTCTTGCAGCACCTCCTGTAATAAAGACAGTGATGAAATCGCTTGCAGCGAGTGTTTAAATGATGAACATTACCAAAGGACACAGACCATACAAATTGAACCTCAACCGAACACAAACTAATCATAAAATATCATATACTGTTATGACTATAACCATGTATTATGCACAATATTCCTGGAGCACAGACCAAGTGTAGTAGCAAGCAAAGAGTGTGAACATACCAATCAAGTGATTCTGGCCATTGTAGACTGACACTCCTACTGGTACTGCCACAGTGACATCATGGCCAGGGCTGCCAAGGATCTGCGTCGATCTGCCGCAGAAGAAACATGCTCAATAATGACTCAAGAAAAAAATAAATAGATGAGCACAAATACCTTGAATGAACTACCTCATAAAAAATCGGAGTTCGCATGTCATTCAGAATCTCTTGAGGCACTTACAATTACTCAATGAACTCAATGCTTAATGCTCCAGATAACTAAGCATTATGCATCATACAGGTATGCGCAAGTCAGCTGAGATGATCACAATGTGACAGCGACAACTTTCCAACACCAAGGGAGGTTGAGAATTTCACCCCTTTATCATTTGTTCATATGGGAAGTACTGCACAGAGATGCTAACAATCTTAAAGCATTACGAAGACATGAAATAAAATGAGTCTACAGAAAAAAAATGCATACACAACAGCAAGCTGCTGGCAATAAAATAATTATGGGTCTGAAAAATCTTTTTTTAAAGCAAAATTGCAAATTGTGAGGTTTAGCGTATTGCAGTGAATTATGCAGGGTATGTACAGATTCAAAACCAGCAAATTCAAGGATGTTCAAGAAATTTCAAGGCCCAGTTGGAGTATTTTCAAGGACTCAACACAATGCTACATGCAGCAGTTTTCAATATCAGGTACCAATTTTACTGAACAAAATCGAGAAACAAACATTTCAAGGAACAGCTTATATTGCACTAAGCCAACGCTGTGCTAAGCCAACATAATAAAGCCAGTATTGCATTAAGCCAAAATAATTAAAAAATGTTCAATCTTAAAAAACACCCTGCAATGCACTGCACCGATGTCGAATAGCAGTCCATTCTGCAAAACTGCTAATGGCAACTTCAGGGGAGCTCCTGCCGCTTTTCCTGAATCTTCTCGTTGAGGCTACACAGTTTCTCAGTCTTGCTTCGTGCAGCCTTCCTCAGGCTATTGGATCTGACAATTCACTTCAGATCATAAGCTTCCTTTGCCTTTTCAGCATACGTATCTGCTGAAGCCGGAGTGAAACCGTGCAAGCCGGTGAAACCGGTGTGCAACAAAGTTCAGGGGAAAAGTCTCCTGACCGGTAACTGCTGAGAAGTCTTCCTTCCTTGCAGAAGAACCATGAAAAAGCACACTCGACTGAAGAGCAAAGAGTCAACTCCCCACTTACTTGCTGTTACACCTGCCCTGTAGGCATTGTGCATGGTGTGGAGGCCACAGGTCCCAATGTTCAGACATTGAACTTGGTATGCTTGATGCAGGTGCTCTTGGAAATTCTTGAGTAACGTAATGTTAACATTGTGACCATCCATTGAAATCTGAAGAATCTTCTCAAGAGGGAAAGGTTCGAGTGCACTCAGCAGCTTTCCTTGGATGTCCCTGGATGTAGAGTGCCCCATAAACACCGAGGTATAGTACCTCGTTGCCGCCTTGTGAGACGGATTCCAAAACCGGATGTGAACCTCCATTTGTTTCCGCTGGAGATAGTCATTCGTGGACTCGTCAAAGAGTACCACGTAATCACAATATTTTATCTCCCGCTGCAAAGCAGATAAAAAGAAGGGCCTCAGACCATGGCACGTCACGTAGGCACATTTTTTCTCGCCGCAAGAAAATGCTTTGGCCACGACACTGTCCGGGAACATGCGCTGGAATAGCTGGCCTGCTTCCGATGATGACCGATAGGAGAAATGCGATGTGACAACCTTCAAAGTCCACAGAATCTCTGTGTTCGTCACCAGCTCATGTGCCTTGCAAGCATCATCTAGCTTTCCCGATTGCGAAGGAGGCGGGACGGCTGACTTTTGGCTCGTACTTGGAACTAAACACTTTCGTACCGAGCTGCTGGCTGCAACCTTCATGACACCAGCATGCTTAGCACTCTTCATATGGCTCTTTAACGCCGACTCGCTCGTGGTGGTTATATCGAAGGTCTTGCTGCAAGGCCTGCATCTTGCGCGGTGCTCACTCGTCGTATCTGGTGCAATCCAGTCTTTGTAAGCGTCGTTGTGAAGCCACGCGACTTGAAATTTGCATTTCCCAGGCATTAGCTTTGCAGTCGGATGCTTCAGCCACAACAAGTCGGGTGCAGAACCAATGTAAAAATACAATGCCATCAACCACCATAACAAAGCGCCAAAATCGGATTGGATTGAATCAACTCAAGTTGGCTTCAGAGCGAATGGTTCCAATGTGGCTAATCGTCTTGCAACGTTGGCTATATTAGCACAAACTGATTTTTACACCTGAAACGCAGATACTGAAACACCCATTATTGAAAATACAAATATTTTAACTGCGTTTTTTTCTGATTAATAATCATTTGCATGCAGTACGCTAGGAATTAAAGGATTTTCAAGGAGCAGAAAAAATTCCAGGATTTTCAAGGGCCTTGAAAACGAAATTTTCAAATTCAAGGGTTTTCAAGGTTTTCAAGGACCTGTGTGCACCCTGATTAGGAGATATGAGGAACACCATACAAGAGTGGTTTGGATTGGTATATACTACCCAGGGTTTGTGAATTCCTAGTGATATAAATGTTGGTGGTCTACATTGACGCCAATCAACACACAGACACCTTTTGTGTTTCGCCTCTAATCCGGTTTCAAGCCAGGTTCTCTGGATCAGTAGGTGAGCACCTAAACCACTGAGCCAGCAGAGCAGGTTGCTTTCTAAATTCACTTTTAAATATGTTCATATTAACTGCCCACTTTGACAAATAACTTTTATGTTTAGCCTAACGCTCTCCTCTGCACAGCCCATGAATGCAGCCATCCTGTTTTTGTCAAAAAAGCAAGCAGTGGAAAGCGACAAAGCTGCAACCTAAGTTTATGTTTTGCAGCATGCGATCCATGCTTGAGATTTTCCTAACTATACAATTTGATACCAAGTTTCAGCACGCTGCCGGCTAAAAATTTTAAACGTACATCATATATTTTTCTCACACGCTGGTTTCACAGAGCTAAGCAGAAATTTCAAATGTCGGGCAGCACACCATGTGTTTCTTATCACGAGACTGTTCAGAGATGAAGTTCTGAACATGACATGGCTGGAAGCTATAAACGCCCACGCAGATAGCCTCGTAACAATGTTTACTTAAGTATCCAGCAAATAATATGAACAAGCATAGTCATCCACTGACACATTAATGGTTAGTAGCCATGTTAGCCACTTAATTATGTAAAAAAAAAACTGACCAAAAAAGCATGCCCTGCAGCTCGGGGCTCGTGACAAAAACGGTTCAATATGTCACTCGGGATATGATATACCTAGAGAACAATAAGCATCAAATATTCAGTAAAAAGTTAAGCTTTAATTAAAACAATGCAATACTAAGCAACAAAAGCCAAACTTTTACTGCATACAACAGGTACTGCAGACAGCGTTATGTGCAAACCTGCAAGTTCTGAATATTGTTCCACATGCATGAACACACGAGCAGTGTCTGTGCACTCAAACTATTTTTTCAAATGTTGTCTGAAGTCTCTACTGTCACCTTTCAGCATGCTACTTACACATGCTGCAGTGCCTATGCACTCAAGCCATGTGATCAGATAGTGGCACTGTGATTTCAAGAAGTTACTTTTGGTGCGTGGACTTTACTAAATTTTTTACTAACTTGCTGTTGTGTCCATTGCCAGCTTTGATGCGTTTGTCAGGGTATTCTCTGAGAATGTCCTTTAGCTCCACTTTGTCACTGGCCTTGAAGTACACACTGCCACCAACACCACCAATCCCGCCATAGCGTGGAAGTCCCGTGCCTCCCGCGCCACCCTGTATGTTCAGCCGCAGCCGATCCATGAAACGCTTGACATCACGGAGTGGCCTTGTCGACTCCTGTAAGGACATTCAGTTCACAATGAAACCTAATTTGTAGCAATGCATGCACCTCTCGTCACGTGACTATGGCATTTCCAAAGTCAAACACGATAAAAAGCATGGGCAGCTTGTCAAACGTGCATAGTGCTGCTTCAGAAAGGTGGAAAGATACAATCAAAGAAAGCAGTTTTCCATTAAGCCAGCAGCCAGTAAAATTCCTAAGTAAAGTCTTCCAGTACTCACTTTTGGCTGGCAACAAAGAATCAGACAACGCTCTGCCACGAAAACTGAATTTTTGTGCTTTCATAGTAGACTTACAGAAAGGAAGCGCTCCAGACATACCATGCCACATCATAATTATAAATTTCTATCATTACAAACACGGCTGCTTCATGGGTTGAAAGCATCTACAAGCAGCAATATCCTTTTTGAGATCGAATTCATGTGCCAAGTAACACAGCAGTTGGGGCACTGGCATGGCATTTCAGTGCATGAATGCCTAAACAAATGCTGTTTAACGAGTATGTTAACATACTCAATAAGCAGCATGTAGGAAAAAGGAAGCAGCAAGGAAAGCAGCCAGGAAAAAAAAAATAAAGGAGGAAAAAAAGACTAAACAGGCAAGGGAAACAAAGTTCACGACTGAAGGGTGAGTCCGAATTTGCACTGCCCATGACAGACATGTGGACCAGTATGGATGTTATTATAGCTGAACTTTCTCACACTCGACACAAACTACTGTTCACTGCACCGCATTTAGCTGTATTGATTAGCGATTACCGTGAACTTCTTAAGCTTAGCACTTTAAGTAGCACACTGCATGGGCTCCGGCCAACCCGTGTCCGCAAATTCTGTTGTTTCACCAAGTCTGCTCCAGGCCCAGGCTTGAACTGGTGCATTCGGGCTGTGCTCGATACCATTTATAGAGGAGCTGTATAAGGCCCATAGTTCATTATTGCAGAGTAAAGTACACTATAGGCATTCTAATAACTACCAACCTAATCATCAATTATTATCAATCATCAATTAGATACCAAATCATCAATTATGATACACTTAAAGCTGTTATATTGCACATACTATCAGAAATCATGCGCGCTAGTAAAATCCTGTGTCAAATTAAGGTATCATTAATAAGGCCTGTTAATAAAGACTGTGACAAGCAACAGTGTGTGAATTGTAGATCTGCAGTCATTCTATCGTGTCTAGCATGCACGCTAGAGAAAGTAATATATAAACGGATGACATTTTGTAATAAGCACCAACTTTTGTCCGAGTCTCAGCATGGTTTTGAGGGCGGAAAGAGCTCCACCACACTACTTGAAGATTTTGTAGGGAATGTGAATACAGCCATAGACAGTAACAAAATCATCCTAGCTCTATTCTTGGACCTCAAAAAGTGTCCGATACCATTCACCATGGTTTAGTAATTGAAATATTAGATCTGACGGGATTCCGTGGACCATACAGAGCGATTCGATGACTATTTCAAGGACAGACACCAGGCTGTTAGAATAAATGCAGTTAACCGTGCTTTACTTCACATAAATATGGTTTTCTACAAGGATCCATCCTAGCATCCTTATCTACATTCCAGTATGTATCAGTATGCTGAGGACATGGCACTATTCCTGGCTGGACCTAAATATATTGAAAGGGTGTGCTCACTGCAACAAGACATCTGTAATGTAACAACATGGTTCAATAACAATTTCATCTACCTTAACAAACAAAAAATCCAGTTTTTTTCCTTCCACAGTCCTCACAGGAAAATTGTCATCCAAGCTTTACATGCACAGTGACAACTGCCAAAACTGTAAATGTCCTGAAGTCACCATCTCTAAAAACATGAAGTAGCTAGGATTGTATTTTGATGGGCACTTCTCTAGGACATCCTATAATGAATACTTATCAAAGCGATTAGGAGCTGTTTCTGTTCTTGTATACAGATTAGGATCAGTCTGCAGTGTGGCATTAAACAGAAGCGTATATAAAGCACTTGGGGAATCAACACTCAGATACGGGGCAACTGTATTTGGGTGGGCTGCGTAATGTAAGTTCAATGTCTTAAACACAATATTAAAGAAGGTAACATGAAAAATAGCTTACAAAACTAGTACAAACAGTAAAGATATTGCAGAAATCATGAGACAGCACTCGGGAAACTGATGTTAAATATTATACTCACGAACCATTTTTTCCACAGTGAATGTGAAACAAAGAATACAATAACTCGCAACCTTCACACTATAGAAACTAATGTCGTACCAACAGTCTCCACAAACTATGGTAAGCGAACGTAGGAATTTTTTATTCCATTTTACTTCAATAAGTTTGCGGTGGATCAGGAGAGAGAGAGAGAGAGAGAGATATTTTAATGGCAACAGGAGATGTCTGCCTGGTGGAAAGCCTAGCATGCTACTCCTGATGAGGGTTGAGGGATGAAGGTGACAGAGTGTGGGAGGGGAAGGGGAAAGAAACGAGAAAAAAAGAGAATCGGTGTCGCACACTTTCACACGCACATAATCACACACAAATGAGATTTAAAGGGTATTAATCAACCCTGTGTCCTTCAGAAAAGTTAGTAAGGCCTTGGTAGCTCGCGCAGCAGACGATCCGTCGCACCAAGGACCCAGGACATGTTCAAGGCGCAAGGTTGTGTCTTTAGGTAAGCTTAAATTATTGCGCAGTGTCCTGCGATGTGCAGTAAACCGTTGACAGGAGGTTAACAAATGTTCAAAATTTTCACACACATCACATGTAGAGCACAGAGGCCTGCTCGCTATGCCTATTTTATGTAGGAAGTAGTTTGTGTATGACACATTCAAGCGGATTCGGTGTAGACAGTTTCGATGCCACCTGTTCAAATTGTGAGGAATTCGAAAGTCGCAAGAAGGATCTATTCGGTGTAGAGGTCGATATTGATGGTTCGGGTCACACCACAGAGAGCGTTGCAATCGCCATGATTCAGTTGCTACAAGTCTTGCTGCATCTCTTCGTGAGAATGGTACTGAAATTGTCCTTGTGGAATCTTTTAGTTCTTTTGCAGCGGCATCAGCGAAGTCGTTGCCCGCGATGCCGCAGTGAGCAGGTAACCACTGTAGCACAATGCTGTGACTCAGGTCATAGGCCTCTGTGTGTAGCTTATTTATGTCAATGACGAGCTCTTCCTGAATTCTTGATGATTTAAGCAATTGTAGTGCAGCGCGACAATCGCTGAAGATAACCCATGCTGCAGGGTGTTGTTGTAGAATATATATATTGCTTCTCTCAGAGCTGTTAACTTAGTAGCCACAGCTGAAGTGCGATGACTGAGTGTTGCCGAGATTATAGTGTGCATTGCTGGTATCCACACGCCGATGGATGAAGAAATAGCTGTGACAGAGCCATCAGTATAGATGTGGCAATGATGACTGTAATGTGCAGAGATGTGCTGAAGGGCAAAGTATTTTAATGCGGGTCCTGGGGTGTGGGCTTTTCTTTTGATGCCAGGTATAGTTGTCAAAATTTGCCATGAAGCAAACCTCCATGGTGGGAAAGATGATGGTACTGCGCGTTGATATTGCGCAGGCAGTAGATGGGAGAGTGATGTCATACTTTCTTCTGAAAACGGGTGGGTAGGTTCACGTGCAAAGCGCAGCTGGGCGCGAAGCAGCTCCTGCGGTATCAGCACTGTTGCAGATAGACGTCTGCTCTCCGCCAGAGTGCCCACTGTGGAAGTGTTCTTTGGAAGACCAAGGCACACTCTCAAAGCTTTGGCCTGCATGGCTTCAAGTAGTTTAATGCTTGACTGTGAGAGGATCAGGATCAGGATATAACACCTATTACAGTGGCCAAACAAAGTGTACGAATAGGTTTGTGAGAATGTCCAGTTGACGTTAAGTCCTTGCTATTGTTTTTTGCATGTGTGTTGTGCTGCTTGAAGGTGTGCTTTCTATTGTGATTGGCATTTTGTACTGGTGACTAGCTAAATGGTCTGTTGCCTTTCTTCATCTGTAAAGAATTAGAATTGGACATTATGTAGTAAGAGTGTTTTCTATTGCATGTGTTCCATTTGATGATCATATGTTCTTTACGGATTTCGGTATTTCGACTGACTGTGTTTGGGGCGCTATGCTTCCACGATTTCTGCCTTGCGGGATAGCAGAAACTGAGTGGATATGCATCCTTTAAGAGAACCCGCTCGGTGTCTGATCCCAAAGGGAAGGAACTCGCAGTAAGGTGATTACATGCAATAAAATTCGTTACGTTTTTTTTTTTCTTTTTTTGAGCAATGAATCTATGCTTCGTATTGAGTATGTGTACTGAGATTTTATATTCTTTTC
The DNA here is from genome assembly GCF_055883805.1 of Amblyomma maculatum. Classification (NCBI taxonomy): domain Eukaryota; kingdom Metazoa; phylum Arthropoda; class Arachnida; order Ixodida; family Ixodidae; genus Amblyomma; species Amblyomma maculatum. The sequence goes on along the minus strand of NC_139345.1, from coordinate 124,122,290 downwards.
TATAAGTGATATATGGCGTGCTTAAGGAGACAAGCAATGAATGTGACAAGCTATTTGTTAATAATAAACTTACTTACACGAATGGAACAGGGTCATGGTGCCGGCTGGGAAAAAAGTACTCAAGGCTTATTTATTTTTGGTGTCCTATATCACTGCATTTTCCTCATGCAAAAAATTACAAATATACTGCTTTCTTTCTTTTTACTGTTGCCCAGCACATTTCAGAAATGAAAGAATAAAAATTAGAATTTTTCCAGTGGTTTAAATAAACCACACCACTGCTTTTTTGTTGACACAGAATGAGAGAAAGCTCCTTCTTAGACAAAGTTTATCCAGCATAGCCTAGAGTCCTATGTCTGAGCAACTTTTGACATACACACCAGGTTACAATGAATGATACAAGAAAAAGCATGAAATCTAGCATTTGACTGCACATTCTGAGGCTTCTAGGCTGCACTGCTGTGGCAGTCTACTAGTCTATTAAGACACGCATTGTAATGTCTAACTCATCGATCATTTTCATGCATCCACACTTACTAAAGCACGCAAGCACCACAAGCTGTTTCAGCTATCAGCTAGCCCATAGTGTTGGATCTGCCAAAAGGCACTCCGCATCTGCTCAATTTTGTGGGAACAACTGGGAAAGAACTTTCATTCGAATGCTCAACAGGTAGCTGTCTGTTCCAAGGTTGCCTTTCATTATCTGCCGTTGCCTCCCAAGCCCACATCTCTACACTATGAAGTATGCCACTGGAGAAGAGCATATTGATTTAGGCAACTTTGGGTCTTCAAGCACATTATAAGTAGCAAACAGGCACTTTAATCTTCATCAAAAAACAAAATGTAATTGTTATGATTCAGAAATTCTAAAAAACAACCAGTTAAAGATCTAGGAATAGCAGAAAGTTTAATCACGAGTGTGCAATTCTTTTGGTTTGCACCACGGAACTATGGGGCTATTCACATACAGGGTCACTGCTCAAGGCCGAGCAGGTGAACGTGCTCAACAGATTGACAGTTTAGCGAGGTCGGGGTCGAGTTTGGGGAAAGCAGCCCGTGCAGCGCTTCTACCCCGAAGTTCAGTAGCCGAAGTTCAGTTCAGATGGCCGCATGAAATAACAACGCTTATGCTGTAACCGATCAATGGAAACAGTGGCGTAACTCTGATATTTCTCCAGTGAAAAGTACAGCACCGAATCAGAGGAAAGTGTCTGGAGTATTTTTTTTTTTTTTTCAGTTAATTATCCTCACTGCTAGCAGAACACATTGCTACGTGCCGTAAACGACTCAGGACCCGAACCGCACATGGGCGGAAGGAATGAAGAAGGGGCTGAAACTAGAAAAGCCGAGAGAAAAATAAAAATTGTCGTAGTGGACATAATTGAGTTACTGTAAATCATCTGGTGTTACGGGCCTTACGAAGGACACACAAGGCGGGTTTGCTTTCCGTCGCGTGCCTCACTCAAGTAATTACTGACTTACTGCATATCACAAACTCTTCGTGCATTCACTTACAATAAATTGCGCATGTCACACAACTGTGACGATAATGAAACTATGTTATGCGCAGGCAGTTTTCGACAGCTTGCAAACAGGTAGCGCAAAGAAAATGTGAAATAAACACGTACCCTCGTGCTCACTTTTGCAGCGTAAAGACAGATTGTTGTGAGTGCAACCATCTTTCTGCAACCGCGAACTTCACATGGGTTTTAAAATGGGGTTAAACGGGGCCAATCGGCCCCAACAAGACGCACTCGTGAATTTCACTCGCTCCAGTTGCCTCGCGCACGCCACTTCTACGATTTGCACTCGCGCACTGCGCACTTCGGCAAGGCTTGGCTCGGATGGAAACGCGCTGTATTGATTTTCAATACCTCTACATTTTTATCTACTAATAATTTATTTATTTTTGCACGTTACAATTTTGTTTTACGTTTTTATTGTTTGTATAAAAATAGTGTTTAGTATGTGTGTTATAGCAGATGAAGCCAAACGATGTCTTAACTAGCCATAATAAGCCATGCCAACATGAGTCGAGCCGAGGAGGGCGAAGCATCTGTTGATTTGAAAACAAGATCTTCGCGTGGCCTCGGCTCGGTACTGTCGGTGCGACGGCGGCGTAAGGTCAGCAGGAGCAGTATGTAGCCCTGTGCCAAGGCTTCCGTGAGCTCAGCAACCTCGAGCGCCAAAGGGGGACCATTCCATTACGTGCGCTCCACACATGTCAAACTCCTACTAGCCTCCGGACTGAAACGTCACTCCCCGACATCAAAAGAGAACTCAGGTAACCCATTACCGCGATAGCGCTTCCAACGCTGCTTATGCTATTGTTGTCGCCATCTCTTGCATTGTCATGCATGGTAGTGTCGTTCATCTACTGAGATTATCGGTTTTATGCTGATACGTCTCTTTGCATTATTAGTGGGGGCGGAGTCGCTTCGACGTCGCGCGGTTAGCACAGTTTGCGTGACGTTTATTCGAAGTTGTTTAGGTTAAGCTAGTTTAGTATGGTCTACAGCGCAGTTCCAACCCCTTGTCAATGTATAGACACAACGATCTGTATGTAATCGATGGCCGTCGTCAAGGAAAATGTGTATTTGTGAGGAGTCATGCTTCTCTTATATCCTTCATCGCGGCATCACATCCGTCATATAAATGTCAAGATGCGCTAACGTCGCTGCGGAGATCCAATCTCTCGAGCCAAACCGCGTTCTCCTTGTCTTCGATACACATGGCATTGTATAAGTATTTATACCTGCTGCGCACTCGGCGTTTCGCTCGGCGGAGCCTGTTGTGTAATTTCTTTGGCCGCCGTGGTCCTGCGCCGCCTCGGGCTCTTTATTCGGGTCACTTTTTTTTCCGCCTCCGAAACGTGGTGCGGCTTCCGAGGCGAGGTGTCGGCCTGGCAAACTTCTTTCCGGTGAGCCGCGCGCGCGCGGTCCGCCGGTCCGGGCATGTAAACATATATATAGAATCTGCCCGCGATTTCCCGCAGGAAATGGATCGCGCGGCCGCTGAGGAAGCTCTGAAGGAGCGCGATCGCCTCTACGTGAGCGACGCGGAAGCGACTTTCTCTCACGACGAACTGCTGCCTGCGCTGCCCGTGCCGCCGCTAAGGCAGACCGTCGACAAATACCTCGACTCCGGTGAGTATTGCTCCGAGTCTTCCCCATCAATTTCGTTTTTGATTTATTTTTACGAGGCCAGTTTCGGACGTATACATCCGCAGAATGTGGAAGCGCAAAACCGAGAAACGAAATAGCGCTGTGGGAAATGATCATGCCGTTTCTTTTCCGTTTTTGCTTTTCTTCCGGCTTAGGTGACTTGACGTCGCTCCATGGTTTTTTGGAAAAACGCAAAGAGCGATGAGCAAAGCGAATAACTGCACAGTGCTCGTCCCTTATGCATGGCTTGAAATAATTAAATTACCTTACTATTTTATCTAAAAATCGCGAAAATGTGATGAAATTAATGTCATCACATTACGGTTACCTCTGAATTTATTAATGGGACTGCGTTTAAATTACTTTCTTGCTTTCACGCATGCGTTCAAATAATAAGGTCATGTTTTCATCGCAGGAGCATGCAAGCTCCAAAGTCGGAGTCAAAGATTTCGTCTTGCCTTAAAAATCCACCTTAATCAACCGTTCGGGGCAACTGAGTCTTGTAGACTAGAAATGCATTTTCGTTCGGTAGACGTAACTCTGATATCCATCACTCGTGGCGGTGTTTGCGTGCGCGTGAAGGTACGCAGCTTTTTTCTTTTTCTTTTTTTTTTTTTTTGTACAAAGTGCCAAGGTCGCGATTTAAACCATAGCGGCATTCGCCACTCGTCCTCTTATGCAGCTTGGCAATCTTGCCGATCCAGGCTTTCAACGCGCCGCTTCTACAATCGAGGCGCCCCGTCCGGCAGATATGTCAAAATATTTTTCGACACGAGGAGTAGCGGCGCATTCTTTTTCTTCTTTTTTTTTTATATAAAAGAAATTTCGAAAGCAGCTATCCTGCAATTTGTTTCATCTCAACCAAGAAAAGGTGTAGTCGTCATATTATGAACTACCGAAAAAGGTAATGAAATGACTAATTACAATCGAGTAATCTCATTACGGCCACATCTGCTTGTCCCCGTCTTTTGCACTATTTTAAGTACTACAAAAGTACTACAGTATACTGTAGTACTTTTTTTTTTTTTTTCTACAGTGAGCACTCTTCTCAGAGGTGATTTGGCAGCGTTGTCTTGTGTCATTATCAAGATTCGTTTGTCTCCCTTCGTATCTTCTCCATCCTTGATAGCCACGGGGGCAGTGGAATAATTTTATGATAGCCCACCTGCCGAGATTAAGTATTCCTTTAAGGGCAAAACGCTGATTAAGCTTGGCTGCCAAGTAGCGTTTTCTGTGCAGCAAGAAGTTTAAGCGGCTGACACTGCGGCTACAACTGCGCAGTTGTCCTTTCATTTTTCGAGATTCCCGTCGCATTTTGCTTTGCGCGGCTTCGGAACGTGAGAAACATAGGCAGGGAAGTTTACTCTGAAGATAGGGCGCGCAACGCTGACGTGCCGCTACCTACGTTAGCAGTATACGGACACGGCACGAATTGCAACGACAGTCGTCAACGTTTCCTTACTCAGTGGCATCTGTGGCCTGCAGTGCAGGGAGTTCAGCTCTTTGTAGTGGAGCGTTTCTTCACTTCGAGGACGGAGAAAGGACAGGCTGGAAGCTACTGTTTTTTTTTTACATATTTATTTTTTCCTTTTGTGTCTTTTACTGCCACAGAAACAAACCCTGTAGTTAATTGCTTTTTGTTTGATCGCAAAGTCGCAGCGGCTGCGTTTCGACGGAGGCTTAAAGAGTGCCCGTGTTAGCACAATGTGAGGGCACGTTAGAAAGTTGGGAACGTTTAAACCAGTGGTCGTGCGAAATTGGTAAAACGTTCCGGTAGAAATGTGCGATTAAGGAGTGACTTTCGATTGCGTTCAACCTCCAGCGTCGCACCCCGTTTTTTTTCTGGCTTTCCGGCAGCTCGTATTGTCTTTTGCCTCTCACGTTTTCTCTTCAGTTCTCCTTGTGCACTTATCCACATCTTCATGGCCCGTAGACTCTGCTTGACGATTTTGTCTGGCGGCACAGAGTTTGGTGAATAATAAACTTCTTTATCTCGCGGCATACACTTAGAGGGATGCGAAAGGCAGGCAATCTCGCACCAAATTATACCCTCTTTAGTGGTGCTTTACGAACAAATGGTGCTCAAGAAGCAGTAGAGGAGGGGAACCTGCCCCAGATATATCTGTTGTGTCTGCCTTCGTTCCATTCGCGGGGTCGGTGACTCGACACGGGCTGGCGTCAGTTTCTGTGGAGAAGGCTGGTGCCGCCGTTGCCGTGGCAACCATGTCAATACCTCCACACAAACTTTAGGCTCCACAGAAACAAACTTCGCGAGAGGGATGGCTGTATAAGTGGTTTCGCACTATAAAAACCGCAGGTGGGTGAAATTAGTCTCCACAAGTCCTCCACAACAACTTTCCGCAAAGCCCACGCGTGGCCACTGGCCACGGAACGTTAAACGCGCATGCGCTACTGTGCCATACTGAGCTCTTGCGTAGGCTGTTTGTTCCTCTGTCTTCCGCTAGCTCCGACGAGGATGTTTTCCGACCCGGCACAAAGGGGCTCAGCGCGCGGCACCTTCCGTCGACGCTCTCATCCACTCCTGTGCGTCGGAATGCGTGCCGAGGAAAAAAGCAGCGCGAAAACGGACGCGACCGCTGCATAGCGAACACTTGGAAATCGGATTTCTAGACAAAGGCGGCAAAACACTTTCCCTCGGCGCTCGTGGCTTGCCTCGATATTTTTTTTTTTTTTTTTCATTCGCACCTGATCGGAGGTGCGGCTCCCTGAACTCACTTTGGCATCGTGTCAGAGTCGCGTAACATTGGACGCCAACTCACAGCAGTCTTCTGACGCAGTTCAGCTGCAGCTTGCCCATCTTCGTTCCTGCTGGCCCATTATAACATTTATTATATAATGTAATATATAATTACATTATATAATACTATATATCGCGGGATTGTTCGTTGTCCCTTTTTTTGGGTTCAAAATTAGTCGCGGGCTCCCATTTGGTCACTTCCCGCCCCGGGCAGCTGCCGTAACGTCAGTGCTTAGTTTTCCGATGTCTCTCACCATGGACGAATAAATTAGGTACCGGCGGCAAGTAGCCTAATTATGTCTAAGAACAATTTGACCCGGGCATGGCTATATAGATATTTTAGCCGATAGTTGGGCGAGTCATCCACATCCCAGGGAGCCAGCCGTACGTGTTTCTGATAGGAAGCGCAGGCTCGTCACGGGCCCCGTGTTCCCAGCTGGCATCAGATGCGAGAGCTGGTTCACGGGGACCAGCGCGGTTTTTTGCAGACTCGAGCGAGCTCTGGAGGGCTGCTTTCTCTGTCACTGTAGTCAGGGGAGCTGGAGGACCAAGGGCAAGTGTCGCATTTCGCGGCAGAATATAATTCGAAAGTTGTCCCCGTGTATAGCAGCCTATTAACTCTTATGATAGCAGCTTGCCAGCAGCAGCTGTAAGCGGCCTGCAGCGGGCATTGCAATCTTTCTTTGTAGTTGTTTTTACTATTCACTATTTCCACGACAAGAGTATAGACCCGCGCATTAAACCGCGAGGGACATTCATTGAGAGGATGCGTTATGCGAGGCACCTGCATTCATGTAAGCGCAGCGAGTGCGCACTCGTTTTGCTGGCGGATGTCAAATGACCTTCGTGCCCCTCACTTCATCGTGTGTCAAGCCTCGGGGAGCCCTCGAATCCGCTGTGCTCATTAGTCTAGCCACACGCGTACAGACTTCATCCACGCGCTCGCCTAAAGTGGTATGGTGGTGTATGCCGTTGGCCTGTGGACTCGGGGATATATCTTTATTCGCGATCTCGAGTCTCGCTGGCTGCCATTTGCCGGGTGGGCAATTTCGGTGGCGGAGGCACTGCATTTCTTTCGACGCCTACACTTAGCAGGCGTCAAAGAAAATTATTTCGAACTCAGGGTCACCACATTGTCGGTGTTGTGCTAACAGTGACACTTTGCATACACTCATGGCGGAGAGGCGTCCGTGTGCTGTGTAATGTCAGTGTTGTTGTTGCTGTGGCTGTAGGAAGAAGGAAAAGAAAATGCACCGGCCTGTTACTGGCTCTGTAGCTGAGCCACCTCCGCTGCCTCGTGCAGATAGAAGGGAATATAGATAAGAAAGAAAAGGAAGAGGGAAAGAAAGGCGCGCGCCGCAACAACAGCCGTCGTCCACCACCAGCGGTGGCGTGTGCAATGACGGCCTAGAACAGATAAAATTTCAGTGCCAGGCTAGCCCCCGCCGCAAGCGGCGGGGACCCACCTGTACCAGCCCCATCAGGGGAGACGTTAAAGAACCCCAGGTGGTCGAAATTTCTGTCCTTCACTATACGGCGTCTCTCATAGCCTGGGTCACTTTGGGACGTTAAACCCCATGAACCAAATAAATAAATGCAATAAGCGGTATGCATGTAACCGACGAACTGTACAGGCAACAGTCTGCGGACCTTGTGTGTAGCTCGTCGAGTGTCGACCTTGGTGTCGGCTAAACACCGTCATGCCCGCTAGTCACTGCACTCGCCGCCGCGGTTATCTGTGGCTATGCTGCCGTTCGCGCATTTTCTCCCTTCCTTTCATCCCTCATTTATGGTGGGCACTAATTAAGGATTGGTAATTCTCTTGTTTCTTTCGATTGTCTTTCGACATTTCTGAAAACACGTTCAGTCACACTAAAGAAGAAAAAAAAAACGATGCAGTTCAGCCTCATACACCACCGTCACGTTTGCGGGCGGAGTCGAAGCTTGTGCTTTGGAGTTCTTCCATTTAACACGCAACAACTGCTTGCGTTCGTCTTCGTGGTATGTGACTCACAAGCAACCGCGCTGTACAGACGTGTATTTCGGCGCATTTTTGCGATGCATAGATCCGTAAAGGGGCCCGCTGCACTGGGACGTTCGTCGCGAGAGCAGACGCGAAGGATAAGCCATGCAACCTGAGCAGTTCGCCGTCTTCTCTCGTCAGACGAGCGAAGCTAGCAGCAGCATGCAGCTGCGCGCGAGGCACCTCGCGAAAAAAAAAAAAAAAGCGAGCAGATCATTGGCTTTTTTTTTTTTTTCTTCTTATAAGAAAGCTCGCCTGTTTTTTAAGGCACGTGGTGAAACAAAAGATCCGCACGATATGCACCTGCGACGGGCAGGAGACTCCGTGGGTCTAACGAGTTCGGACTCTCCTCAAGCGTGGCGGGCGAACGGCTTTGGGTGCTTGGCCCTTCTTGCCGAGTCTGTGCACGCCGAACTGTCGTTGGATCGCGCCGTGCTAGTTTCGAAGGTTGCGTCCGGCCTATATGCGCATGACTTTTAAAGCCTACAGCAGCTGCACCGAAACGTGGGCTGCCGGATGTATAAACACGAAGGTCGCGTCCTCAATCTCCGCAGTCCGCATTTCGACTGAGGTGAAATACCGAAATGTCCCTGTGCTGAAATTTTGGCATACGCGTAAAAGAACCCCGGGTGGCCTAATTAATCGAGACCTCTACTGTGGCATACCTCGTAGTCATAACATACGCCTTTACTTTTCCAGCACAAAAATGCGTGTAAATTTAAGCCGTCTGCGCACGTAAACGACAAGAACAAAACAAAAAAAAAAAAAGTGTGGCGGGCGTAGTGTCGTTGGCAGCGGACCTGTTTTTTAGGGTAGTTTCCTTGTGATTTCGCCGGTACCCTACTTGCAAAAATTTCTTCTTCAGGGTAACTAATTCTAAAAGTGTCCACTCGTGTTTTTTGACCTTAAAACTGGCCTGCATGCTTGCCCTGCCATCTGCTGTGCCCGTTAGGGCTTCGCGGCGGAAAGTTCGCTGATTGGTGAAGCGCGGTGTCGGTCGTCACGTACTGACTGTGCGAGCAAATTACCTCAGGTTGTGCCCTGAAAGAGTGTGAGGTGTCACTGATGTGCGCTTGCAGCTTCAGTTAAAAACCAAGGGCGCAGGTAGAGCATATAATATTATACTGCTAATATTATGCGACTAGCACTAACACGCCTGTGAGGACGCTGAGGGTGAATTACGTCATGGCAAGGGCCATTAATAAAAAGTCAGCCAACGCCCTGCCGCGGCGGTGCAGTGGAGGGCACTTGACTACTGTGCCCAAGGATGCGGGATCGAATCCAGGTCGCGGAGGCCGCTTTTGGATGGAGGCGAAAAGCAAGGCGCCCGTGTGCTGTGCGATGTCAGTGCACGTTAAAGAACCCCAGGTGGTCGAAATTTCCGGAGTCCTCCACTACGGCGTCTCTCATAGCCTGAGTCGATTTCGGGCGTTAAACTGTACGAACTAGACCAAAGCGGCAGGTGCATAAATCGACAGTCGGCGGTGACGCGGCCATTTGGACACTCCAGTTCACGCAAGGCTGACAGCTGGCCGACAGCGCACAGGCATACATCACCTTTGTCGGCTCCGAAGAGTGTTGCAAGGAGGATGATAATCAGTCGACGAACGTCGCGGTGGGAAGACCGGCGAGAGTGTGAAGGCGCAATCGTGGGCGGGTTTCGTCAACAAACGCGATTTTTAATGAGATCGGGAACAACCAAATTTCCCCAGATACAGTACATGGGGAATTACGAAGGCTTAAAATGTAGCCTCAAGGGGTTCTCTGATCAGCTTCATCTCGATCTTGAGCTTGACTGACTCTATACAAATAAATAGTCTACCTATCACAACTTCAACGGCCGCATCTTATTCTGCACTTCGGCGGAGACCCGAGAAATTTCGGAGACCATCCTGAAGTTGAGCCAACGAAGTTCTTTATGATGTGCGCGTATCGCGAAGCATGTTGTGTGTATACGCGTTCGCACTGCAAAAGCGTGCTTGAGTGGTTTGTTAATGGTTGCCTGTTATTTTCGCTTAGGGCGCATCGAGCATCGTGGTTGTTTACTAGCAGTTATTTTTGAAGTGTCGCGTCTTAGCGAATACGATATAGCGGTGCAAAATTCTGCAATGGAGTGTTGGGCTCGGTGTGGGTAGGCGCACCTGATTGTGACAATCGCATTTAGACAAAACCTCCGGGGTTCCACCATGTATCAGAGAGATATATGGGCCTTAGCAGTACAGAGCTTTTTCCGTCCTCGCTGTGTTGCTGCTGTTTATACCGAGGTTGCGCGGTGGTCTCCCTGAGGGTCACAGGCCTGCTTTCCCTGGAACAGTTAAGCAGTTGGTTGAATCGCCATCCAGCTGTGCCGAAAGGGGATCACTGTCGCGGCAGCGGGATCCGTATCCGCTCGCCGCGTTCATTCATGATGAAACCCTGATGAACCGGCTGTTTTGCAGTTTGACTACTTTTATAGCGCTCGCAGGTTGAGTATACTGGCGATGGCGGCTAAATATTGTTCGTTGGGCGTGAAATCTCATACGTGATAACATAGAGCGCCCTTTTGGTGCTCATTTGAGAGCGCGGGAGAGAATAAACTTTTATTGAAAGAGCTGGCGGGAGAAATAGTCCGGACCTTGCTACTACCTACGGCGTTCCTTGCGGCATTGAGCGATTATATTTGGTCGGTTCGGAGTCGCAGGCATAGCGAAAATGCTCTCTTAGCATCCAGGTAGGACAATCTGCGTTTACGCGGTGCCGTAATTAATTAATTAAATTGGTTCACAGGAAGGGAAAGGCGCAGTAACTGTCACACTTGTTTTCCGTGGACCCCTCAACCGCGCCGTAAGGGAAGGGAGGAGGGTGGGAATGAAAGTGGAAAGAGAGAAAGAGGAGCCGTAGTGGAGGGCTACGGAGTAATTTCGACCACCTGGGGATCTTTAACGTGCGCTGACATCGCACAGCACACGGACGCCTCTTCGTTTCGCCTCCATCGAAATGCAGCCGCCGAGGTCGGGTTCGAACCCGGGAACTCCGGCACAGTAGTCGGAGTTCCCGGGTTCGAACCCGACCGCGGCGGCTGCGTTTCGATGGAGGCGAAACGACGTTTTTGTTTTCCTTGTGCACACTTTTTCGCTCTATTGCACTCTTCTGGGCTTCGACGTCCGGGCAGCAGTGGAGCCGGATGTAGCGTTAGCATGCACATTTTTGAACATACGGTGCACGGAAAGTGTATAATTTCTGCGAAAAAAATAAATAAAAATCTAGCAGGACGATTACGAATGATCAAACTTTTGATTTCAAAGTTCGTGTACTAGAACGGTTGCTCCAATCACTGAGTCACCGCAGCGTTGGTTCTACTGGAATGAGCATCTTAATTCAGTGCCACCAGTTATACCCCCAGTCTTGCAAAGCCGCTCGGCTTAGCTTGGGTGAAATGCTTTGAAAATGACACCTCGGTGTTCTTTGTTCGAAGATGCCCTCATCAGTGATCGCAACCAATTTTGTTGTACATGAGTTCCAGCTTTTAACTGCACTTTTTAACCTGCAAGTGGGAAACTATGTTCGAGCTGAAAAATTAGTTATGTGAAACAACGTTCTAGTTAAATTTGGAGCCTTCTGTGCGGAGCATTGCTCGGCATGTATGTACTATGACATTCACAGCGCCAAGCGACGAATAGCTCGGAAGGCGGAGCAGGCTCTGCATGTGTTGCATCATAGGGAATAATAATATAATTATATACTGTGAAGCAAGCACAGGGAAAAAGCCAGGATTGTAGCTTGATGAGCTCTCGCCTCTACAAGAAAAAAAAAAGAAATTAGAGGCTCTTTTAGATATCTCTTGAAAGGAGAACGTCGAAAGCCTGCCCCTCTCTCCTATCTTTTGCCTGTCACCGTTTGCCTCTTCCCTTCTTTTCCTCTTACTATTTGCATCTCATCGTTTGTCTCACCCGCATATTTACTCATTTCCAGTCACTTGCGATCTTTGCAAGATCGTCGTTCGACATAGTGATCGTTCCGTAGTCATGCTGGGACATGCCTAGTCGTTATCACTCATAGCTAACCGTATTTACCCATTTCCAGTCAGTTGCGGGCATTACAAGGCGTCGTTTGGCATATTGGCCGTTCCGTACTCATGCTGAGTCATGCCCAGTCATTGTATTCATTACCACTCATAGCTAAACATGTTTACTCATTTCAATTCAATTGCTGCTATTACAAGTCGTCGTTTGACATACTGGTCATTCCGTAGTCATGCTTAGTGATGCGTAGTCATTGTGGTCGTTACCACTCGCAGCTAAGCATGTTTATTCATTTCAATTCAGTTGCGGTCATTACAAGCTGTCGTTTGACATGTTGGTTGTTCAGTAGTCATGCTTAGTCATATGCCTAGTCATTACCATTCATAGCTAAGCATATTTATTCATTTCCAGTGGTGGTGATTACAAGTCCCATTTGTCATACTGGTTGTTCCGTAGTCATGCTGTCATACCTAGTTATTGTAGGCATTACCACTCACGGGTAAGCATGTTTACTCATTTCCAGTCAGTTGCTGTCATTGCAAGCCGTCGTTTGACATACTGGTCGTTCCGTAGTCATTTCTAGGCATTTTATAAAATATCATTTTATTAGTCATTATTATTATTTATTAACTCTATCGATATCTATCATATAACTTTTATGCATTGCCAATCACCATGAATCGTTTTCATTCCTAATTTCCCTCCTCATACATCCGTTATTGGCAAGTGACACATGAACGCACATATCCGACGCACAGATTCCGCGCACAACTCTCGCGCACGGTGTTTCGTTCCATGAGCCTAGAAAGGGTTTCGCCTTAAAAATACAAAATTTGTAAGGAAAAAAGTAGGGAGAACGATATTAGCGTATACCAACGTAGAGCAAAACGCAACGGCATGCAGGCAACGAAATGACTGTAACAAAATGCAGTTTTGACACAGGCAACACTCCTAACAAAATATATAACATCAAATGCATTCTTGGTTCGAAAATTACTCCGTTGTACTATTCTCTGGACGAGAGCTTTTGATGTCTCACGGAGGGGAAAGGGTGTTTGCAAAGGCAGCACTCGCTTTCACAAGCCATTTGTAGACACAGAGTGTTTCGCGTAAGTGTTGGTGCAACCTTCGCGCCGAGCTTATTCAAGTAATGATCGGGCCCTTATGCAGCTCTGGTATTATCGAAAAAACGCCAGCGGTTACAGATGCTGTTTATGCTGTTTCTAAATCGGTAGGCGCGCTCTGCGCCTGTGCTACACCTAATGGCGCAATGACTTCCTACGAGCTGAGCGAGGACGGCAATTGGCAATCATAGCTGTGCTGGTGATAGCCAGTGTCAGTGTAGAGTGTGTGTGCTGCTTGGACGACACACCGCAATTTCTTCAGTATACCAAGGCTACTGTTGAAATTCTTGGAGGAGACCGGTTTTCCGGAGCAGCAGTAGTAATATTTCGTTTGTACTATGCAACATGGCCAACATAGTGTGAGGCTAAATGCCGCCTGAGAGCTGGCGTTGTCCTACTTTGCTCGAATCTGCTTTCATCTTTCGATTTCGTTTTATACTGCCGTATATGAATCAAATATTTTCACTTCGTGGGGCGCATCGTTTACAAAATCCTTCACGTCTTATTGCTGCAACGTCTGTCGCTTTCTTTCCTCCTTTCTTTTTTTTTTTTTTTCTTTTTTGTCTTGCGGGGTTCTCTCAAGCGTGTCAGAGTCGACGCCTGTACTACAGACCGAAGCCTGGGGAACTCCGTCGACTATTCGCACGCATCGGCGACCCTCACTTCAGCAAGTGATAGCTCCACACCCAACTCTGCTTCGGTCGGCTGCGCCGAAGAGACCGACGCTCGGCTTGGGTGGCGGATCTCGCGCCACGCACGCATTGGTTGCGCGTAAAGCGAGTCGGCTGTGAAGCGGGTGAAATTTATGTGTTTGATGCAGTTTGCCGGCAACTTACCGCGTTACGTTTTAGCTAATATACTCCATCGCCGCCCCGGGCTTGTTTGTAAACAAGAGTTGGCTGGCGAAGACGGTGATCTCGCTATTACGCCACAAATTGCTGAATTGTACGCAGTAGTGTGGTGACGCCACGCTTCGCGGATTCCACAGTGGGTCCTTGATTTCCGGCGCTCCTGTACCTTGCCTTTCAGACCACGCTGTCTCTAATTACATCCCACGCTGATGAGGGGGTTGTTAGCCCCTGTAAGAAAATCAGTGCGTGACGGTTTTTCTACGCAGAGTACCATCTTCGTCTCGGGTGCAATCTCTCGGATGAGGTAGACCGTTTTTCGCTCGCCTTACCAATTCTCACCTCACGGAAGTGCGCGTGCATTAAGAGGAGGACGCCGTTCACACGCCATGTGTGGCATGAAACCGCCAACAAGAAAGCTTGGGGCAGCCTACTTTTTTTTTTCTTATTTTTTTTTTTGTAGTTCCAGGCTCAGGTTTTCTTTAATGCCCTTGCATGTTCCATGTTCCCCTTCATGGATCACTGCCTTGTCGTGGCGGAGGGGCTTGCGAAACTCGATGAAGTCGTGAGCTCTGCTGTGTAGGGCCACCCAAGATAGACAGGTCACGGCAGAGAGGTCTGACAAAATGTGATTCACTGGAGAAGGTAATGGCAACCCACTCCAGTATTTCCTGCCAAGAAAACCCTATGGCCAGTCGCAATACCATTAAAGATATGGCGCCGGAAGATGAGCCCCCCAGGTTGGAAGGCGTCCCACTTGTTACTGGGGATGAACAAAGGGCGATTCCTAGTAGCTCCAGGACAAATGAAGCGCTGGGCTAAAGCCAAAAGGACGCTCAGTTGTGGATGTGTCGGGAAGCGACCGGAAAGTCCGATGTTGCAAGGAGATATATCACATAGCAAAATGGAATGCAAGATCTATGACGCAAGGTAAACTGGATGTCGTCAAGCGAGAAATGGACAGATTGAACATTGATATCTTGGGTATCAGCTAGCTCAAGTGGACCGGAATGGGAGAATTTAACTCCGGCGACCATTATGTCTTTTATTGTGGGCACGAATCCAAGAGAAGGAATGGAGTCGCTCTCATAGTAAACAGAAGAATGGGCAAAGCAGTGCTAGGGTACAACCCCAAAAACGACCGAATGATTTCACTTCGGATCCAAGGTCACCCTTTCAACACAACAGTTATCCAAGTCTATGCACCGACCACTACTGCTGAAGAAGCTGACGTTGAGAGATTTTATGCGGACCTACAATGCCTTTTAGACCGCATCCCATCATCAGACGTCGTTTTCCTCATAGGAGACTGGAATGCTAAGGTCGGGAGTGAAGAAATATCTGGAATTATAGGCAAGTTCAGTCTTGGCGAGCCAAATGAAGCTGGGCAGAGGCTAGTAGAGTTTTGTCAAGAAAACAACCTGACCATAGCGAATACTCATTTTCAACAGCACAAGAGGCGCCTGTACACATGGACTTCACCGGACGGTCTGTACAGGAATCAGATCGATTATATTCTTTGCCGGCAGAGATGGAGAAGCGCTATACAAGCAGTAAAAACAAGGCCTGGGGCCGATTGTGGCACCGATCATCGGCTTCTTTTGCCAAAATTAAGCTTCGATTGAGGAAAACGCAGAAAACTAGAAGGCCTTTCAGATATGATCAGTATCAAATTACATTAGAATATGCTATGGAAGTGAGGAATCGATTTCAAGAATTAGATCTAGAAGACAGAGAGCCCGAAGAGATGTGGACTGATGTTCGTGATATAATACAAGAAGTTGCTACTAAGGTAGCTCCAAAGCAAAAGAAATGCAGGAAAGCAAACTGGTTATCTGAAGAGGCTTTGCAAATAGCTGAGGAAAGGAGGGGGGCAAAAGTTATGGGGGAAAGAGAAAGATACAAGGTTCTCAATGCGGATTTTCAGAAAATAGCAAGGAGAGATAAGAATGCCTTCCTGAACATACAGTGCCAAGCAGTTGAGGACAACAGCCAATTAAGGAACACAAGAGCTCTGTATAAGACAATCAAAGATATCAAAGGAAGCTTCTGTGCTAAGCTGGGCGTGATAAAGGACAAACGAGGCAAGGACCTCACTGAAGCCTCAGAGATAAAGAAGAGGTGGCAGGAATACACAGAACTGTACAAGAAGGTCCCGAATGTGCAAACCCAACATAAGACGGTTGCGATTACTGATCTCGAGCCGGGAATCCTGAAGAGTGAAGTTGAATGGGCCTTAGCCAGCCTTGTTAAGAACAAAGCTAGCGGAATTGATGGCATTCCAGCTGAGTTGCTTCAAAACCTCAACCATGACGCTGTTAACATTCTGCATACATTATGTCAGAAGATTTGGACAACCCTGCAGTGGCCACAGGATTGGAGGAGGTCAGTTTACATCCCCATTCCAAAGAAAGGCAGTGCCAAAGATTGTTCCAGCTACCGCACGATCGCGCTTATTTCGCATGCTAGCAAGGTGATGTTGAAAATCCTCCAAGGAAGGCTGCAGCAGTATGTGGATCGGGAGCTTCCGGACGTGCAAGCTGGGTTTCGCAAGGGCAGAGGAACTAGAGATCAAATTGCCAACCTTCGCTGGATCATGGAAAAAGCAAGAGAGTTCCAGAAACCCATCTACTTCTGCTTTATCGATTATGCGAAAGCGTTTGACTGCGTAGATCACAGCAGATTGTGGCAAGCTCTCCAAGAGATGGGAGTTCCAATTCACCTCATCTGTCTCCTCAGGAACCTGTATGAAGGACAAGAGGCCACAGTCAGAACTGGGCATGGTCTTACTGATTGGTTTCCGATTGAGAAAGGAGTGAGGCAAGGCTGCATACTGTCGCCCTGCCTATTTAACCTATAGGCAGAGTGCATCATGAGGAAGGCCGGTCTGGATGAGTCTTCAGCTGGAGTGAAGATTGCTGGAAAACGTATCAACAACCTTAGATATGCGGATGATACCACTTTAATGGCAGAAAGTGAAGTGGAACTCAAGAGACTTGTGATGCGCGTACAAGAAGAGAGTGAGAAGTTCGGGCTTAAACTGAACATTAAAAAGACAAAGATCATGGCGTCTTGCCCTATCAAGTCCTGGAGCATCAATGGACAAGAAGTGGAAGCTGTGACAGATGTTCTCTTCTTGGGCTCCAAGATTACCTCGGAAGGAGACTGCAGCCATGAAATTAGGAGACGCCTGCTTCTGGGAAAGAGAGGAATGGTTAGCCTTGACCGCCTAGTAAAGAGCAGAGACATTAGTCTGCCAACCAAGATCCGTATAACTCGTGCTATGGTCTTTCCAGTTGTGATGTATGGATGCGAGAGTTGGACTGTAAAAAAGGCTGACCGCTGAAGAATTGACGCGTTTGAATTGTGGTGCTGGCGAAGACTCTTGAGAGTTCCTTGGACTGCCAGAAGATCAAATCAGTCGATATTATTGACCAGAAACCCTGACTGCTCATTGGAGGGTCAAATTCTAAAGTTAAAGCTCAGCTACTTTGGTCATCTGATGAGAAGAGAGGAGTCGCTGGAGAAAGATTTGATGTTGGGAAAGGTTGAGGGTCGCCGGAGAAGGGGTAGGCAGCGAACGCGATGGTTAGATGGCATCCTCGAGGCACTGCAGATGAAGTTATGTGATGTTAGGAAGATAGTGAGAGACCGGAAAGCGTGGCGTGACATGGTCCTTAGGGTCACGAAGAGTCGGACAAGGCTGAACGACTGAACTGAACTGATGTTCCATGTTGGACATTTCCTTTCTCAACGCGAATTCTGTCCTTTCATTTTATGTTGCTCGCTCCTGAGAGTACTGTGCCTAGTACAGTCGGCTGAGCCTCCAACACTTTCTGCGCGATCATTTGAGTCACGTTAGCGCCCGGTGCCAGTGGATACATTAAAGGCCGTTTCACATGGTGCGACGCGCACGAAAAATTTCGGTCCAGTCGCAGTGTCGTTGCGGCGCAAATCGCAACAGCCCTTTCACATGCTTGCGACACCAGCGATTTCTGTCGATGCGGCACGAGCGGCGGCACCATCATATTTTACGAACAATAAAGGTAGAACACGCGGAAGATTAAATGTAGTATTTAATTTATGTTATTTATCAAAATATAAAACAATTTATGCAAAATAGACATTTTTAACTTTTTCGTTTTGTACGCAACTACGTACAACAGTCACATCAGGCTGAATTCCATAGGCTGGCGGCTGTCTCGTTCGCAACGATCGCTGCGACGGGAGCGGCGTGCGACCAACATGTTGGAAGTCTGCCGCAGCCGCTCTGCGACAGAAGTGGCGTGCCCTTCTGTCGCTGTGCGGCTGAAATCGCACTCTGCTGCGGCGAGAATCGCATCATGTGAAACGGCCTTAAGTGCGCCCTGCGCGACTGGCGTCACTCCCGCCTCTCCCCTGGCTAGGGCGCCTCAGTGGCCAACGCTAAAGCCGCGCTGTGAATTCTGGCGTGCGGAGTCTTAGCAGTGACAACCCTTTCCGATTTCTCTGTCCCCACGCCTCGGACCGTTCTCTCTCTCTCTCTCTGCTGGCTGGCACTACCTATTGTTTCTTCAAGTACTGACTTCGCACCAGAAAGTGATGCATGCACTATAGTGACGAGGAGAAGAGCGCTGTGTTAAAGTTCCCAACGCCATGTACTGTTTTCGGGAACACGATTGCAGCACGAGGCGTAATTACCGGCCTAAGATAAGCAGTTTACTACTTCACGCACTCCTCTGTTCCACGTCTTTGTTCCATACTTCACGTTCAAATCATGTCTCCCGAGACGGGGCGCATTGCTGGAATCAGACACAATCAATTATATTGTCACGAAGACAGGGATTTAGGGGTATCGGCAACAGGGGCAGATACACACAGTCGAGAGAGAGGTTCCCGAGAAACGGTAGCACGAAGACACAAGCTCAAGAGTCCACAAGGGTTAACTAGCCGAAGCGCGCGAGAGTCTCCAACTTCTTTGTCGTTTAAGCGCTACCTCGAACCGTCAGGTGGCAATATCGCTGCGTCGCTAACGCATAATGTTGTGCCCTTGATTGTACTTCTGGCTTACAGGCTGGGGGATTTATTGTTCCCAAGTGTGAAGTCCACGCCCTTTTTTTCTTGTTTTCTTCCGCAGTTCGCGCCGTTGCGTCGGACGAGGAGTACGTGCTCACGGAGGGCCTCGCCGCCGACTTCGAACATGGCGTTGGTGCGGAGCTCCACCAGCGGCTCCTGCAGAGGGCGCAGAAATCCAGAAACTGGGTAAGGATCCGGGGCAGAACGAGAGAAAGGAGATGGCTGAACAGTATGCTAGAGCACTGAACAAGGGCAGAGGGGGAGCCTCAGTTCGCAAGCCGAGCCAACGTTTGGACAAATGGACTTTTCTTCGTCTGGGCAGCGCGGTCATCACTGGCGGGGGTTTAAATACACGTTTGCTCCCGTAGAAGAAAAGCCAAGGAAGGGAGAGGAAGAAAGAAGTAGGGCAAAGAGTGAAATAATGTTTCCTTGGTTTGAATTTCGGACCCTGAAGCCGGTGATCCTGTGGCAGAAAATAAAGCGGCATGAGCAGGAGAACTACAATGCGCAGTGAATGACGAGTCAGTACCTGAAGCATGTTCGATGCTGACACGCCTTTGTAAGACACACATGCGCGGCATTTCTAATCCGCAGTAATAAAACTTACATGTTGACGAACTGCAACGCCTCTGCTGTTTCAACCGGGAGTAATGACACCAGCATGCGGCTGCGTAAGCTGTCAAGTTCATTCCTTTAGGGTGTCCCGATACGCGCGCCCCCCCATCACACCAAGGGCGCGCGCGTCGAGGCACCCTACGTTCCTCTGAACTTCCTTGAGTGTGCGCTTACTTTGTGTGTCGGGATGGATCACTGACACGCAGCATTCATCGGCCGGCAAAGCTTTCATCCACAGAGAGGTCCTTATTCGGGCGGTATGGGACCGTCTCGCCTTCATTTGAACCGTGCCATGCTGTACAAACTGTCAGTAGAGTTTGCCTTCTGAACTTCTGCTGCGGTGTCCTCCCTTCATTCCTTCCGCAACCGACACTAACGGCGCTAGTCCCTGTGCCCTATCCTCGGCTGAAGCACAGCAGCAGGCAATGCGTGACCACAGTTGTAGCCGCACCACATCTGTCCGGATGTTTCGCATGGCAGAAATATATGAATTTGGGTTTGACTGTCCAATCTGTTACCGCACAAGCGCCCCTTCGTTATCTTAAAGGTCGAAGTGACATCGGTAACTTCGAAAAACTATAGACGTGCATGGTGCAGGGCCGTTGCTTACAGGATATAGGGTGTAACGGTGGATCGCAAGCATGTGTTGTGTGATCCTGATGACGCCTCGTCTTCGGCTCGCGTGTCCCTCTCTCAGCTGGAGCAGTGGTGGGAGGACGTGGCCTACCTGTCCCAGCGGCAGCCCCTGCTGCCCAACTCGCACATGGGCGGCACGTTCGCCCTCTTCGAGGACGCTTTCCAGTTCCAGGGCGGCCGAAGCCTGTGGGCGGCGCGAAACGTCACCTACTACCTGCAGTTCTGGCTGCTCCTCAGGAAGTGAGTATATCCGCCTTCGAATCGCTCCACGGGACAGAGAACCGGCAGCCGGCGTCCGCTGACCTCGGTTCTGGTGCATAGCATAATGCATCCGTGGAAACTTGTACATTTCCATTTTGACAAATGTTAATTGAACACTGAGCAGGAATTAGTTTGCTTGCGGCGATAGAATATCAGCTCCTAATCACGAAAACACCGCTCTTACTGAAAACAAATCTCTTGTAAAGTTGGCAAGAGCCATAACTGAAATACAGGTATCGCCGCCTCATCCCAGTCTCGCCGTGACGTACAAATGGATCTCGGAGGCTGACAAATTAGCAACTAGGTTACGTGTCCTAATATTAAAGGTTTCCTTTCGAAACTGGTGGTGAACTTGATATTATCGCTCAAATAAAACAGAAAAAGAGACAGCCTAAATGCTGAAAGCCAAATAAAACCTTTAGTTGGCGGCGCCATGGGCGGTAATTTGTTTAGGTATCGTGCTTCACGCATATCCGCCTTGCATACCAGCGTGTTTCGGTTCTGACGTGCGTCGATTCGCAAGTGCTGAACAGCGGAGAAAGACCATGTGCTCCTCGGACGAAGTTCTCGTCTCGGCACGCACATCCGCGTTTAAAAAACCACGTATGAAATTTATACGTGATTTATACGCACGCGAGAAGACCTGGCGCCAGCGCGCCGGCACGACACGCGAGCACCAGTTGTTCGAGCCAGCGCCTACCTGCAAGCCTCGACCTAGCCCTAGCAAACGAGCTCGCCTTACAATAAAGCTCGCTATAATCTTGATGGAGTCTGCGAGGACTGATCCTGGAGCTACGCAGCCGTACCCTCGCTACCGCGATGCCAGGTGACACCATCCAACCAACCGCTTTGCCACCCGCAACCTGTCCCGGTGCGCTTCGTCAACGGGACCCCGCCATTTTCAGGGGCACGGACGACCGTGATTTGGAGGACTGGCTGTCATCCTACGAACGAGTGAACGCTCACAACCGGTGGGACGACGGCATGAAACTGATAAATGTTTTCTACTTGACGGATGTGGCGAACCTTTGGTTCAAAAACCCCGAATCGGACATCGCCACCTGGTCCGCTCTCAAGACATCTTTAATTGCCCTCTTCGGGCGTCCGGCCGTGCGAAAACTTCGCGCTGAACAGCGTCTTTCCTCTCGCACCCAACATCTCGGTGATAGCTTCACCAGTTATATTAAGGACGTCCTCAATCTATGCAAGCGCGTCAGTGCATCAATGACAGAGACTGAGCGCATCAAGCATGCATATGTGCTTAAGGGCATTGAGCTAGACGCCTTTCACATGCTTGCAGCCAAAGGCCCCACCTCTGTCTGCGAGATCATCAATATCTGCCATGTAGAAATTTCGTAAAACATTCTAATTTCCTGACACTCTCGAGTCTGTCGTCGTCTTGGAAAGCACATTATTCTTACTGCTCGCACATAGCTATTTCTGGCGCATCAATTCTTGGCATAAATCATAAGTTTCTCACACTGCTTTCGCGGCGCCGGTATAATTCAGTTTCATTTCAATTCCTCGGAGTGGACAATACGAATTAGCGATTGTTAGGTCTGGAAACTCTTCTCATCGCCACGGCGCCTTTGGCCGCCGGTACCGCATTTCGACAGAGGCGATACACAAGAGGGTCCCGCGTGCTGTGCGATGTCAAGGCAGGTTAAAAAGAACCCTAACTTTCCGCGTATTGATTTGCGGTTAATCCGGAGATGCGCAGTGTCAACGAGGCGTTGTTTATATCACGACTTTCGGGCCTTTATTTTACGCAGCGAGCCGGCCGAGTGCATAGCTGTTGGTGGCGCTGTGGATTGTACACCAAATGCTCATTTTCAGCCGAAAGCGCGCGGTGTCCGTGCCTTGCGTGAGCAGCCTTTATATTAGCCGGCGTTGCAGTCGACACAGAAAAAAAAAATAAATAAATAAATAAATAAATAAATAAATAAATAAATAAATAAATAAATAAAATAAAATAAAAAAACCATTGGTTTTTGACATTTCACGAAACGGTGGAATCGAGCTTCGCGGTCTCAATCTCAGTCGCTTACTTTAACACGAACAGCACGCACAGGGCGCTCAAATTTCGTAAATGGAAGAATACGAGCTCCCGTGTTTCTTGTTGAAGTGTAGGTGACTGCAATATGTACATGTCCCGACCTCGGTGGCTCAGCGGTGCCGGACGGAGGACCTGATCCCGGCCGTGCCTCCCCCGTTTTCTTGGAGGATGAGGGCAAGTGTACGGAGCAGTCCACTACGGTGTCCTTTGCAGGCTGAGTCAATTTGGGACGTTCAATCCCATAAACCGGATCAATCCAATATGGCGAATAGCCAAGTCATGATTTTTCCATCTGCAGGGTCGGAAAGAGCGCGTGTCCCTATATATGTTTAACTTGCGCTTGCGCACACGTCATTCTGTACCATCGTTCACTCCGCCGTGTGCGTATGTGTGGATGATTGACATGCGTGGCCTTATAGTCGCAGATGAAAACAGCTGCGATTCCGGCGTCATCTTGCCGACATGATTTCTTGCCCCCCCCCCCCCCCCCCCCCCCCGCACACACATACTTTTTTTTTTTTTCGCTAATGGTAGCCCTTCTGTGGGTAATTGTTTCGGGCGGTTTAAATACCCATTTCGTCTTTTTTATTTATTTATTATTTTTTTTTTTTCATTTTGTCCTCCCTCAGAATTCAGCGCACCTGCGCCGGATTCCCTCTCTCGTGTCGGTTCCAGTGTATAAATGAGGTACAGCAGTGCGCATTTTTGACTGTGGTTATATATACTTCTGGTCGGCATCGTTTAATCAGCAAAATACTACATGCAACTTGCTCTTTTGGCGTTGTAAAGCGCGACATCTCTTTCAATGAAACGGAACAGGTTGTCAACTTAACGCGAATGGTAGTTGTTCATAACAGCCCCTAACATATTAAGGCCAAAACCTTTAATGGCTTATACTCGCGGCCATGACCCTGCCCGTTCGCAACGAGAAGCGTCACACTTATTCGCGAGATTCCGTGAGATTGTGACGCATCAGCTGGTGACGTCATCGGCCAGTCTACCGGGAGGAAGAAATAAATCCTCTCTCCATCGCGAATCGAACCTCTATCCCTTGGATTCCCAGCCGAGTGCTTTAACCAACTGCGCCACGCCCCGGTTGGTGAAACGCACATCATAATTCTCCTTATCTACCGTGAGGATGATAGTAGCGATGACATGGACGCTGCAATTAGAGGTAATGGCAGTGATCACATTAGCAACCATAATGACGGTGCATTTAGTTTATAATGATAATGGAGGTAAGCGTGATGCACCATGCGCACCAGCAACGCTTAGGCTTTCGAATTTCTGCAGTGTAGATTCCACAGTGCTCTCGGATGCTTTTCATTTTTTTTTTTTCGCGACTAGAGTTGGGCCGTATATTGCCGGTATTTAATGACGGCACGGTGTGTAGTTTCCAAACGTGGTGCAGTGCGTCGTCGTTATTTTATTCTAGGTTTCATTTATGTGTTCCTTTGTGCATTCAAAGCGTGCTAGGTACAAAGCCCTAGCCGTCGCGGGGCATCTGAGCGTTGAAAGTGACAGGAAAAAGAGGAGAAAGAAGAGACTCTACATAGGTTCCAACTTCACGCTTTAAAGCAAAGAAAAGCAAAGATTAGAGGCTTGATGCACTACGCATGATGGAATAACGAATGTGCCTGATGTGGCGGTGGAAGGATGTTCCTTGTTCTGTGCAACTGATTATGCTGTCATTCTATTTCACTTCTGCCCGGCGAGGCCGATTCGCAGTTTACTCAGCGGTAGAAAAGATGTAATGGACCCTGCTAAAAAAATAAAAAAAAAAGAGAAGGTTAAGCGAGATTGACAGCAACGTTACGCATAAATAATTGTGGAACGGGCGATTTTTAACTGAAAAAAAAAAAGTTCCAAGCCATTTGTTTATAGGTCGTATAGGTGCCGTTGACGTGTTCCCTCGGTGACATCACGCTCAGCTTCGCAGCTTTGGCAAGCATTTTGAGCACTGTGACCTCCTCTGACTGCCGGCATCGCCGCCGTGTAGTATAGTGTGCGGCGCTAAAAAAACAAATTAAACGTTCTCTTTTTCTAAAGAACCTATACGATTAAGTTTCGCAGTTTGAAAAACAGACCTGAATGTTTCTTTTTTTCACTACGTGAAGTTTCTTAGTTTATCTTTTTTTTTTTTTTTTTTTTTTATGACGTGCGCCAGGAAGACAGCACTGCTTCTGATCCTCATCTGGGGCTCGCCATCAACGACCGGCCAGAATTCAGCGCGCCCTCCAGATTCGCGCGCGGGACTGTCGGGCCCTGTTTCACACGAAGCGGTACACCGATCGGTGTGCGGAAGGAGTCCGCTGTGTAGCCTTGGCCGCCGCCGCACGTATCGCGCAATCTCCGATCCTTATCTGACTCGGTGAAGGAAGAAAGGCCATCGCAGACGACGATATTGGCGACCCTCCAAGATATTGCTGGATAACGTGCAGCGCCGTGTATAGCGTTACGTAATGGGCGACACCTTCCCTCGACTTGCTCAGTTCAGAATACGAGGTGCCTGCGCGCAGGCAATGAACGGTGCGAACACGCGCTTAATTAAAGCCGGACTGTAAGGCCATTTCTTTTTTTTTTTTTTTGCGCCATTCTTTTTTTCGTTTGCGTCAAGCCACTGCTGGGAGCGTCAGCTCACTCCGTACTCATGTGGGATGTTCACTGGTGATGACAGTGCGTTTTGGGGTCTTGTGTGAACAGCGCAAAAAAGTCACACGATGATTGAAAGGGACACTTCAGGACTAGGTGGTTAGTATTCCTTGTTGTTGTGGCTGTAGGAAGAAAGAAAAGAAAATGCACGGGCCTGCTACTGGCTCTGTAGCTGAGCCACATTTGCTGCCTCGTGCGGACAGAAGAGAAAATAGACAAGAGAAAAAAAAAGACGAGGGAGACAAAGACGTGCACCGCAACGGCAGCCGTCGTCCACCACCACCGAAGCGGTGGCGGGTGCAATGACGGCCTACAACATATAAAAATTAAGTGGCAGGCTAGAGCCCGCCGCAAGCGGCGGTGACCTACCTGTCCCAGCCCCATCAGGGCCAGCTCCAGGGCTTAGTATTCCTTCAGTAAAAGCGCAAAAGCGCGCTCGCTGTTCCAGAAAACGCCCGTTTTCTTTCTTCTTCTTCTTTTTTTTTTTTTTTGATGGCGTAGAAACAATGTCAGCCGCTACGCCCGAGCCAGAATTTTTCTTTGGACTCTTTTGCATTGCGCCGCGAGTTTTAAATGCGGAAATAATTTTACCAACTTCTGATGAGGAAAAAAATGGCATCTCTATCGTGGCAGTCCACTCGCACAGGGAGCCTTGAGAAAACGTCCTTGTTTTTCCTATTATTTTTATTTCTTGCGGACGACTATGCCAGAGCGGCCGATAGAATAGCGATCATTCCCCTTGCTGGAAACCTGCTCCGCCGTTAATCACGTTGCAGTAAACATTTGCTACGCTCATGCATGTGCCCGCAGCAGCTGGTTGGACAGTCAGTGTGCTGCCCGCCCGGCCGTGCTGTCGAACACGTGAGGGAGATGCGTACGGCGGCACGCTCGTTGCATGTGCATGCTCCGTTTACTCTGTTTTTGTGCTGCGGAGCTGGTGTTCGGTTTCGGCGCTTCGGTGTAGCCGGCCGCTTGCAAGCCTCCGGCCGGACGTCGCGTGTCAGACCCATCATTGAGTTACTATGTACAGGGTCGTCCAGTTCTAGCTATAACATGGTCACTGATTTCAAAGTGTCATTGCGTCTGTCCCGGCCACGCAATAAAGCTAAGTGGCAGGCCTTGCGAAGCTCTGGCTCCCTCTGTGCCTCGCATCGCTACGCTTCGACACGTGCGTCGGATGAAATGTTGATTTGAAAGCGCTGACTATATGTTATAGCTAGAAGTGGATGACCCTGTACTTGTACATGTGATGGTTCTTTAGTCACCAGGGGCATAGTGGGTACAGATGACCGTCCAGACTGCGCTACAACTCCGCAGTCCCGTTTAAAGAAAAAAGAAATTGAAACTGGCCAAGAGCGCGCACAGTTGGAACACA
The DNA here is from genome assembly GCF_055883805.1 of Amblyomma maculatum. Lineage (NCBI taxonomy): Eukaryota > Metazoa > Arthropoda > Arachnida > Ixodida > Ixodidae > Amblyomma > Amblyomma maculatum. Next base: position 124,095,722 of record NC_139345.1, on the reverse strand, counting down.
CTGCAGTCTGACGTCTTCGTCATTATATTTGAGAGTGCAGCAATGCTTTGAAGCTGGCTTAATATTTTCAAAGGCGCCTGTTCAACTATATTTGGAAACTATATGGACGACGAAATGGTCTTTTTTTTTTTTTTTAACTAAGAGCTGCTACATCCGACCAATTCGTATTTATTTATGGACAACCATCTGAGGCTGCGGCAGGGGGTCGGTAATTTGTGCACTGCATTTCGCATTTATTACCGCTCCGCTTATGATATGGAACTGGGCGCGTCCCACGCAGGGCGAGAAGACGTGCGCGAATTCACGGAAGATAGTAATTCAGAGTTGTGCGCTGCTTAAGGCACCTCTAAAAACGATTATATAGATTTGGACACGCGGGAAATTACTCCATTTAGATAAGTTTTCAATGTCGGGTTTCAGAAACTAAAAAAAAAAAAAACATTGGAGGGTCTCTTAGATGTCTCTTAAGAGAAGAATGGCGAAAGCCTACCCTTCCTATCCTATAATTTGTCTCCCATCGTTAGCCCCTTGTCAGCATTCGTTGCAGTGCTACATATAATTATAATTGGTTTACAGGAAAAGAAAGGCGCAGTATGTCACACTTTCTCCGACAAGTGTGAGATTGGAGGGTACACCATCGCTCCTGTCGCGTGGCGTTCCTTGGCGGGCGTTCAAGTGTGGCATTGCAGATGGCAGGAGCGCATCCCGCCTCGGCCAATCAGAACGCCGCAAAAGCGGAACATACTTTGTGCACGACAGCATGAGCCATTAAAGGCTTTCGTCTTAAAATTCTAGAGGGCACTTTGGACCACTAAAAGTGCGACGAGGCGAAAGCCATTATAGCATTCTAGATGGCGCTGTTATAACGCAGTGCATCGTAGCCCTCCACTACGGCTACCTACGGCACCTCTATCTCCCTCTCTTCGTTTACTCCCACCTTCTTCCGTTCAGTGTGGTAGCCCCGCCGGGGTGGTGCAGTGGTAAGACGTCCGACTACTGTGCCGGAGTACCCGGGTTCGACTCCGGCCGCGGCGGCTGCGTTTCGATGGAGGCGAAACGAAGAGGCGTCCGTGTGCTGTGCGATGTCAGCGCACGTTAAAGATCCCCAGGTGGTCGAAATTACTCTGTAGCTTTCCACTACGGCTCCTCTTTCTCTCTATACACTTTCACTCCCTTCCTTCCCTTACGGTGCGGTTCAGGTGTCCACAGAAACAAGTGTGACAGATACTGCGCCTTTCCCTTCCTGTGAACCAATTATTGTGTGTGGTACATTTGTCCGCGGAGAATTGTGACACATACCGCGTCTGTTCTATCCTGTAAATCAATTTGAAATGTCGCTGATGCCTGCTGTACTAACGCCTCCTAGACATCTGGGTCAGTGCGGTGCGGCGTTCGCGGAAGCGCCAAATGCAAGGCGCCGCACGGACGCCTGGATCGGACGCCCGTCGAGGTCAGCTTCGTCTATGCATGAATCGTCTGGTGACGGCATGCCCTGTCATGACGGTACATGGCACTCCCATTGTCGACACAACCAGCATTCTATTGAACGCATCAAAGTTCACCGGCGTTCTATAATTCGTTTACAGGAAAGGAAAGGCGAAGTATCTGTCACTCGTGGTATCCAACTATCATCCTCACTGTAGACAAAGGGAATTTTGATGAACGTTTCACGGTTCGGGGCGTGGCGCAGGTGGTAATGCGCTCGGCTGGGGATCCAAGGGATAGAGGCTCGATTCCCATTAGAGACAAGGTTTATTTATTTTTGACTATCTCCCTCGAAAGTGTGACACCCTCTACCGACAGCTCCTGCTGACAAAGATGAGGCATAATGGCTTTCGCCGAATGCCGGTCGTCTCTACAGCTCGCAATTAAGCCGTACATGACCGCACGGGCTCGGTATCTTGATGCCGGACGTCAGGACTATCTATACAGCTGTTATTTAAGCTAAAGAAAAATAAGAATAGAAAGGCACAACCGACAGACGGCCGGGACGTCAGTTTTTTTTTTTTTTTTGTGCCTAAATAACTACGAGAACGAACCAACTAGCCCCGCAACGCATATCGTTAGCTTAATTCCCATCTTCATTCGGCCGATTTCATTGGTGCCGCAGGGTAGAAAATGAAAAGAAAAGTGAAATAAGTCCACCAGGGCGCCTCCCAAGATGATGCAGGAATGATAGGAGGACGAGATATATGTGTGTGCTCGGTGTCTCGAAGCCCCAGCCATGCAGGTCGGAAAGGGCAGCTCTCTTACGCGCTCTGACTACGCGATAAGCAGCGCCCGCTCGGCAATCACTTTTATCGTGATCCCTGCCTCAAGGCCAAGGTGATAGAATGCGGCTCTCTTTTAGTGGCTGCGCGTTTCCTGGTTTACTCATAGCGAGAGAGATTGTGTTGTTGTTTTTAAGGCGAATTTAAGGCCTTTAATGGCTCATGCTGTCGTGGACAAAGTATGTCCCGCTTTTGCATTTCTGATTGGCCGAGGCGGGATGCGTCCCTGCCACCTGCAATGCCACACTTGAACGCGCGCCAAGGAACGCCACGCGACAGGAGCGATGGTGTAAGCGTCAAAACGTTGTTGTTGTGGCTGTAGGAAGAAGGAAAAGAAAATGCACGGGCCTGCTACTGGCTCTGTAGCTGAGCCACCTCCGCTGCCTCGTGCGGACAGAAGATGGATGGATGGAAAAACTTTATTTTCGTCAGAGAGCATGTATGGATGGTTCCGTGTTAGATGGCCATCAACCCATGGCTGACGGCGACCTGGGTGGCCCACTCCACGGCCCTGGTCTGGACGACCGGGTCTGAGCTGGCCAACACGGCCTCCCACTGCTCGAGGGAAGGATCACGCATAATATCCGCCGGTGGCGGTGTTATGCTACAGCTCCATAATATGTGGTCATAGGTTGCCAATTCCTGACACCATTTGCACTCCGGCTGAATGTCCGGGTAGATTTTTCTCAACACGTATGGGTTGAAGAAACATCTAGTCTGCAATCGTCGCCAGACGCATTCCTGCGCCTTCACCAATTGCTTGTCCGGGGGTGGGTAAATCCTCCGCTCAAGTTTGAAATGATTAGTAATGTCATGAAAGGATACCAGCCCATCTCTCGTGGACCTTCCCGGAACGTCCGGCTCACCTACTCGGCTGACGAAACCTCGAGCATTCATGTGAGCCGTCTCGTTCCCAGGATTCCCAGAGTGTGCTGGTACCCAGACAATTTCCGCCTCCGTAGTCCCTCGCCCCGTGGCCCGATTCAGCAATCGCGCCGCTGTGACAGATATTCTGCCCCTCGCCAAATTTCGGATGGCTGTTTTGGAATCGCTGAAGATCAAGTCAGCATTACTACTAGTAATAGCTAGTGCTATCGCCGCTTCCTCTGCAGTTTCTGGGGAGCGGGTTTTGACTGATCCGGAGGCGATCAAGAAAGGAAAAGACGAGGGAGAGAAAGACGCGCACCGCAACAACAGCCGTCGTCCACCACCACCGAAGCGGTGGCGGGTGCAATGACGGCCTACAACAGATAAACTTCAGTGGCAAGCTATCCCCCGCCGCAAGTGGCGGTGACCTACCGGTCCCAGCCCCATCAGGGACAGGATCAGCCACCCTTCACAACCTCGCCTTTAATTTGGCCACCCGTCCCAAACGCACACATGGAGAAAGTGTTATAGATACCGCGCCTTCCCGTTCCTATAAACCCATTATATTTATATGTAGCACTTCAACGAATGCTGACAAGAGGCTAACAATGGGAGGCAAATTATAGGATAGAAAGGGTAGGCTTTGGCCATTCTCCTCCTAGGAGACATCCGAGAGACCCTCTAATTTTTTTTTTTTTTTCGCTGAAAGTACAGCATTCGCGCACAGTACATGGCCATACATCATGCATGCGTCACTAGTTCGTGAAATTAATTGAAATTGCGGACCAGTTGAGACAGGATAGCAGCTGCGCTGGATGGGCGCCTTGTGAACTGTGTATCACTCAGCGCTAATTGGCAGAGGTGATTGAGTTGCCAGGCGGGAATCGTATATGGTGTCTTTTACTTCCGATGCTTGTCGCGATGCCGCGACGTGTCCGCATGTGTTTTCAAGTTAACTTTAGCCAAGGGTTAAAACAAAATTAACTGGTCTACCCTTCCTCTCCTATCATTTGCCTCTTATCGGCGATCGTTCCAGTGCTACATACAATTATAATTTATATATGACAGGAAAGCCGCTGCATCTGCCACGCTTTCTCCGGCAAGTGTGAGGTTGGACGCTACAACATCGCTCCTGTCACGTGGCGTTCCTTGGCCTGCGTTCAAGTGTGCGATTTCAGATTGCAGGAACGCTATAGATAAGAACGCATCTCGCGGAATCTCGGAGAATGACATATCTCGCGTACAACTCTCGCGCATGAGATTTCGATATAAGACTAGAAAGGCTTTCGCCTTATGATGGTAGGCCAGAAGAACCATTTGTATACAGCTCCCAGCCACGTGGTGCACGACAGGCATTTTTTTTCACGACAGGAGCTCGTGTCGCAGAAAAGCCGGTGTCGTCGGCGGCGTTGGCCGTGAGCGATAAATCCCGGCATGCACTTCATAAACGGCAAACACAGAAGAACCCGTCCTCGCAATCTGCGGCGCTGCCCCGACACGTGGCGCGCCACTCGCCCCTGGCGTTTTGCCGTGCACCCTCACGGGTTGTAAAATCAAGCGTCTTTCCTTTCTTTAGATCACTATCTTCACTCACCCGCTTCTTCCCTTCGGGCCGCGCGGGTACCGGTGCGAGGATGCCCCAGTACCCTTGCGTTTAATAAGTTTTCTCGCTCTCTCCCCTTCCAACATCCAGCGTGCGTCACTCGAACAGTGGTGTTTAGGCCATTAGGCGACGCGGCTCCTCTTTCCGCTCACAGCGCGATTGCTAGGTGAAGCATCTGATGCCGGACGCCTCTGACGTGATCGCTGCACCGTAGCGCTTCTGCTGGGAAAGCGTCCCCTGCGATGTGTGCCGAGCTGCTTCCGATGAATCATGCTTCTGCGTGGTGCTCCCAAGCGAGATAGAGGACGATTCTATCATGGCGCGTCGCTGCCCGGCTTTCTCCCTCCGAGACACCGAGTTCTTTGGTTCGTTCCGCTTGCTCAGGCGCACGTTTCGTTGCCGCGCCGAACACTGTGTGACTCAAGAGCATACCGAGCGAATGAGTGGGCGGTGCAAACGAGGTGCAATAACGCAATCGCGTTCCACTCTTGAAGGCGAAGCTTAAGCGTCCTCCAAATTTTTTCTAAATTGTTTCCTTTAGACTAAATGTGTTTTGTCCCGGGACCGAATGGTCATCCGCCCCGCCGGGGTGGCGCAGTGGTTACGGCGCTCGACTACTGTCCCCAAGGACGCGGGATCGAATCCCGGCCTCGGCGGCAGCTTTTCGATGGGGGCGAAAAGCAAGGCGTCCGTGTGCTGTGCGATGTCAGTGCACGTTAAAGATCCCCAGGTGGTCGAAATTTCCGGAGTCCTCCACTACGGCGTCTCTCATAGCCTGAGTTGCTTTGGGACGTTAAACCCCACAAACCAAACTAAACCGAATGGTCATGGAATGGTCATACGCGTTCATGGCGCATCGCGTAACGTCTGCGTCGATGGCGAAACATTATAAGACATCACATGTCTCGAAGAACCTTGCTGGTTATAAGATTAAAATACGTAAATAACAAAACTTGATGCACACGCAAAAATTACCCACAACTGCGGCTCCGTAATAGTACTGAGTATCGTGATCGTGAGGATATTTTTTTGTTGTTGTTTGGCAGTGCAGTGGTAGCTGTTGAAGAATTTCACAGCGGCTTGGTTCGAAGCTGTCATCTGGGTTCGTTCCGCCAACTTAGCCAACCTGCCATTTCTTTCCCCCAACCAGTGTTCTCGCATTGGCCATTTTCGTTTGCTTAGGAATTGGCAGCATTCCTAAATATGCTTTTAGCAATCGATCGACGGCTCCCAGAGACGTTCTGTTCCTCGATGGCATCGGCGGGCATTTTAGTCCATTGTAGGGAACGATTATTCTCTGGGGGCTCATTAGCCGCGTTCAGGTTCTCGTCGAGGCCCATCTTTTCTGCGCCTTTCGCCGGGTACTCTTCTCATTTATTACCGTCGTCGATCTCTGTCATTATTCATGTGCTAGGCCGAGGCCTCTTTATTGTCTTTCTTATTGCAGCCGGATCATAACTTTGTCATTATTCTGCTAGTGGAAACACACGCACGTGCCGTACTTTCTCTACGAAAAAAAAGTATACAGCCCGTCTTGCGTTCACCTGCGCGCCGTGCCATGCAGGCTGCCCCTGTAGCTTTCAGTGCTTTCCAAGCATCGTAACTCGTATTCTCTATGGAAACGAGGCGAACTAATTTTTGGGCTGCTTTCATTAGTAATCTAGAAGGTGTGCGTGTTTCATCATGTTATGCTGCAGGCAGACAAGGATTAGTCAAGTGCGGGGCTTTCTGGGCTAGGTATACAAGAAAAGCTAGCCATCTTTGGAAACCGCAGAAAACGGACGGAGATTTTTGTGCGAGGGCGACTGCATAAGTAATCGGCTGATAATTTTGCACACGGAATTAGAAAATGCAACCGCATAGCGCAGTTTTGAGACGAACCCACAACCTCACAGTGCTGTGTATATATATATATATACACCGGGTGTCCCAGCTAACTTGAACCAAGGGTTACAAAATAATATATTTGAGGTAGGTCAGTGAAACCAATTGCATACAACTGCCAGCCTGTTCGCGCACTACAGGCAATTTCTTGTTTTGGAATTACCTAATTAGCTAATTACGTTAATTTTTCTAATTTATTAAATATCAACTTTAGACCGAAAATGTGAATTGGAAAGTTGTAGAGCACCTTCAGAAACCCCCATTCCATTAATTGCGATAAAGAAAGTCTCACGTGTATCTTTTTTTCTGAGCTCAGAAGAAAGCCCGCGAAATACAAATAATACCACGTGACTAGCGCATTTGTGCGCCGCGATTGTGTTGCTCTCAGTCGTGGTTTGAGCGAACGAAATCAGCTGCTGCCGTGACCCGATGGTCCCGTTGCAGCGGCAGGCAGAAATGTTTGCGATGGTTCGAGCGAGCTCGAGCTCGCCCGTCGCCACCGCGATTTTGGCCAGGCCTGCGCACCGCAGCAGCCTACATCACGACAAGCGGATGGCGATAAAGAACCGGCAAATGAAGGCGCAGCGCTAATTTTAGTCGAGTCACATGATGTCATCTCGCCCCTTTACCCAAGCCTGTATGCGCAGATTCAGTGTCTGATACCTTATCGCTCACCCGTTTGTCGTGACGTTCGCTGATGAGAGAGAAGGAGGCCTTGTGAAAATCTCGGTGGTGTCGGTATCGGCTCGCCGCTCTCGCTGCTACTGCACCGTCACGTGGGCCGGCTGTCTGACGCGGGAGAAGAAGCCATCGATGGCATGTCGGCCTGCCGCTTTAACGGGGCCAAGAAGATACGGCCGCAGCTAATTTCGTTCGCTCAAACCACGACTGAGAGCACCACAATCGCGGCGCACAAATGCACTAGTCACGTGGTATTATTTGTATTTCGCGGGCTTTCTTCTGAGCCCGGAAAAAAAGATACACGTGAGACTTTCTTTGTCGCAATTAATGAAATGGGGGTTTCTGAATGTGCTCTACAACTTTCCAATTCACATTTTTGGTCTAAAGTCGATATTTAATAAATTAGAAAAATTAACATAATTAGCTAATTAAGTAATTGCAAAACAAAAAATTGCCTGTAGTGCGCAAACAGGCTGGCAGTTGTATGCAATTGGTTTCACTGACCTACCTCAAAAATATTATTTTGTACCCCTTGGTTCAAGTTAGCTGGGACACCCGGTATATATATAAAATGTACACATACAGGGTGTCCAAGCTAAATTTAGCCAGGGGTTAAAAAAAAATGAAAAATTTGAGGTAGGCCAGAGAAACTACTTGTATACTGTTGCCGGCCGTTTGGCGCACGAGAGGGAATTCTTGTTTTCCAATTAACTAATTAGTAATTTAGATAATTTTCCTAATTTACTAACTAGTATCTTTAAAAATAAATGGATTTGCAAACTTGAGGAGCACCTTCTAAAACCCACATTCCATTTATTTCTGATAAAGAAAGCCTCACGTGTATCGTTTTTCCAAGCTCTTTAGAAAACCCGCGAAATACAAAGAATATCACGTGACTGGCGCATTCAGGGACACTGGTGCGCACTAGTGTTCCTGTATATGCTGGAGCATATACAGGAACACTAGTGCGCACTGCTCCGGCGCGCCAGTTGCGTGGTGCCGTGTGACGCCATTGCTCCTCGCGCTTACGCAGCACAACTCTCCAGAGCCACGAGAAACTGCTCAACCTCGGCCAGTGTAGCTAACGCTACAGTGGCTACTAACGCTACAAAAGATACACGTGACGCTTCCTTTATCGAAGTTAATGGAATGGGAATATCTGAAAGCGCTCTCCAACTTTCCAATTCACACTTATGGTCTGAAGGCAATGTTTAGTAGATTAGAAAAATTAACAATTGTCTAATTAAGTAACTACAAAACAAAAAAATGCATGTTGGAAAATTGAAAAACAAGAATTGACGCATGGACACCGTTCACGGAATCTTGCATGATTTGAGTCACATCTGTGCAAGTTATACGTTAGGCGGACTCAGTTAAACAGCCGCGTTAAAGTGAGCTAACAGCCGCGTATTGAATGTCTTGAATGTGTCATTAAAAATTATGCATGTCTCTTGAAATTATCATTATATATGGCTTTGCTTTCTACTTTGCGGATACTTTCGACACAATGTTTTTTTGTTTGTTTGTTTGTTTGTTTTTTTTCATTCTGTCTTGTTTTCCGTCAACTCATTCAGTCTGCAAACATAATTCAGCAGTTCTACATCATTGGGCCCAGAATAGGTAGAAAGATAAGTGGTACTGTGCCTGCGCAAACGCTTCAATCACCTTTTCTAGTTGTTTTCGTGTTTTGTTTGTTCGAGGCGTAAGCACATGCAGGCACTTGTACCTTGCTCGAAAACACACTTTCTCCTGGAAAGTCGTGTCTTGCAGCTCTTGCAGCTGCTTAGAGACCAGCCATGGGTAGCTTCATCGTTCCACGGTTTAACGCACGTTGTCGTCTGCAGAAACATGAAAAAGTACTCAGGTTGCGTACGGAGTCTAACTCAATATGGCCGCCGGCACGGCGCTACTTTCCAGGGACATGAACTGGTGAGGCGGAACTTCTGAGCTGTCCGAGAAAAACCTGACGCCGTACTCGTGTCAGAAAATAGTCCGGGACTTCCGGGGACTGAAAGTCGTCACCGGAACACGTCATCAGCCGACATTGAGCTTCCATTATAGTGCCTAGAAGCTTCCATCGAGCTTTCTGCGCGTCTACATAATGCGCTTGGTTTTGGTTTTCTGGGTTTGTGGGGTTCAAACGTCCAAAAGCGACTCGGGCTATGAGAGACGCCGTTAAGGAGGGCTCCGGAAATTTAGACCGCCTTCTGTGTTCTTGACGTGCACTGACGTCGCACAGCACACGGGCGCCTTGCTCGTCGCCTCCATCGAAAAGCGGCCGCCGCGGCCGGGATTTGATCCCGCATCCTTGGGCACAGTAGTCGGGCTCCTTAACCACTGCACCACCACGGCGGGTGGTTTCGGTGTTCTGCGGGAAAAATGCGCCAGATTTACTCGCGTTGTCGAACTTCAGAGAATGAGTTTTTTCTTCGTTTCGAAAACGCCTCTTCCTTTTCTTTCTTCTTTTACTAGTTCTCATCAGTGCCAACCATCGCGAGCTTGGTAGAATAAAAAAGCTATTTGTGAATTTTGAAGAATTGACTGTGTAGTTATTTAGAATAATTTTCTGTAAATTAGGCCCGTCCTAAAGCAGACCGTGTTTTCTGTATTAAAAAAACCATTTTTTTGTTTTCTATTTCGAGCTCAATATATGTTTAGGAATTCTGCTGCCCCAGAAGTGACATATTCGCGAAAATGGATGGTATCCTTGGGCCCGCGTTCTTTTTCTCCCCGCGGCCTTCCATGGTGAGGCGATGCCGTCTGAAGTGTGATCAGGCGGCGGCGCTTCTTATATCGCAGCATGTTTGTGCAGCCGTCGCTGTTGCAGGCCACACTGCTGCATGAAGCCCGTCTGGCGAGCGCGCAGCGGCCTCTATCGCAAGGCCAATGGCGGCAGTCTTCTGTAAAATAACGTAACCGAGCAGAGCGCACACTCGGGCCCTGTAGCGGCCACGCTCGAGATTTCGCGACTCCGCCAAACGGCTTTGCGACTCCAGAAATAATAAAAAAAAAATGTTTTAGTTTAAAGGGAAAAAAATTCGAGGACTCTTAGGTGACTAAAGTGATGAAAGGCGAAAGCCTGAGTGCTGCATTCTGCTATGCGACTGTTGCGCATGTAGCAATGAATACTGTCACGAGTAAAGCGAGCGACTACTCTTTCACATTCTGCGAGTGCATTTTTCAGTGAATTCTGCTTGACGAGATCGCGCTCCTTGTATCTTCGCAGTTCTACATTTACTGTTGTGTGGTTGATTTTACCGGGTGCGCGGTATTAATTAGTGATTAATTAACTACTCAGCTGACTCTAATTAGTAATTATTTAATAAGTAAACATAATGATTGATTAGCAATAACTAGTAAATATTAATTAGTAACTAGAAAACAGTTATTGGTCAGTTGTAATTTAAAATGTGTACTTAGTAATTAATAATTATTATAAATAATTAGTACTTAGTAATTATAACCAGTATTGTTGATTAATAAGTAATTAATTATTCAATAATTAATTAGTTATTGATCATTACCATGTAAGGCCATGCATTTGCGCATACTGTGGTGGTGATTTGTGATTATTAGAGACCTCCATGACATCATCCTGTCTCAACCAATCGGAGCCGCCGCAAAAACGTGACACTTCAGTTGACGACAACGTTGAGGCAATAAAGGCTTTCGCCTTAATAACCGAGAACCATGTCCAGGTTCCAAGGGTTTAGCCTTATCCATCTATAGATTGTTTATTCATGAAGAAGCGACCGCGAAATTTTCCCAGTTCCAGTAATCTTTCAAGGTGTAAACGGCGACTCAGCGTAAGCGCCTGCATCGAACTGCGCGATGCATACGTGAAAATGAAGCCGAAAGTAAATGCGTGGCCTTCGAGACTTCATGATTTGACGTGGGTATAGTCCGGCTGGTGGTGATGATAATGTGCTGTACTGAATACATGGTCATGTGTATGGCGTACGTACGCTTTTATAGACGGGTGATGTTCACAGTTCACCATTGGGACTGAGCTCTGCAGTGGCGATGAAGAACTGCTGTCACGAAAGTCAGTCATGAGATGCTGCAGTGCATTTCTGCATTGAAGCCTTATTGACTGGCATATGCTGAGTTTTTGAACTAGGCTTGAAACATCGCTTTTGTGTCTACAGGGAAAGGCTAAAGCCGCAGTCATTTCGCAAGATTCCGTGGACCATGCACCAGTTCAGGAAGTTCTTCAACACAACCAGGGTGCCAGCCGAAGGCAAAGACGTGCTCGTCACCAAATTCCTCACAGGTGAGACACCATCGATACCTGCACACTCCGTTCGTGAACAAGAAAACAAACTGCAGCTATTTAGCGAAGCGTCCTCAGGCCGAGGTGGATTGATGGAATAACTTAATTTGCACCCTCAAAGGAATCGGAGGGCAATAGAGACTCGAGTTTTGACTGCCGTCATCTTCCTCCCCATTCAGCAGGTTGGAATCTCTTGGGATTCAGGCCTAGGTCTCTTTCTTTTTCTGTGATTGGTCTCCACAAAATACAGGCCTTGTGGGCGCTCCCTTCGCCTGGGTCAGAGGAGAGGGGATTTTGGCATCCATTTTGCCACTGAACTATAGTCGCTTCTGCTGGAGAAAAAGACGTGGCCCCTACCATTTCAGAGGCGGAGGAGAGCTACGCGGGTGAGTCTCCCACCCACATTGTGGTGCTACAGAGCGGCCGCGTGTTCACCTTCGACCTTCTCAATGACCAGCGGGAGCTGCTCACCGCGGCTGAGATTGCCACCCAGCTGGATCGTATCGACGAAGTGTGCGCGCGGATGGGACCAGGGACCGGCGTGGGCGCCCTCACTCATGGCGACAGGGACAGCTGGGCTCAGGTCAGTCGTTGGCTGGCGCACCAGCCTGCTTTATGGGCGATCTCCACGACAGTCATGTTAGCTTAAACGTTGAAGCTAATGCATATACTGCTTTTTTTTACAGCGCGCAGCTGTTGGTTTGTTTAAAGGTTTAGCGACATCGGTAGTGTAGCAGATCACTTGTTTACTGGCATGCCATGTTGCTCACAGATTTGTGATTTAATTCTCATGATCGAGAGACGTAATTTCACATGACTCGACGATACAGCGCTTGTTATTGATTGTGGATGTCATCACCATCACGACATCTCAAACTAATCCTTGGAAAACAAAATTGGTTCTGAGAAAAATCTGGAATAAAAACAGAAAAATGTATGTGGCGCAGCTAAGATAAATCAAAAGATATATAAAAAAGGTAAGTATCCTTTCCAACTGATATCAAGTGCGTTTTGTTGAGAGTCATGTAAAGTACTCATTGTAATATTTTTTTCGCTCTGCCTACTTGAATAATTAGTTGACATTAACTAGTCAACTTTTTAAATACCGCTCTGAACGCTCAAATGTCAACAGGAAGGTTGTCTCACCACGAAAATAGTCCAATCCAGGTATTCTGAAAAAAAAATAATAATAATAAATAAATAAATAAAGACCGCGAAGTTTGAAAAATACCATGTGACAGTGGGCTTCGTGTATTTGTATGTGCGGCGATTACAGTGCTCTCATTCGCGACTTGGTACTAAAACGCTACGGAATTCGCTCCTCCTGCTGTGCTCGCGGCAGAGCTTCACCATGCTGCTGGTCATGAGATAATTGTCAACAACTGCTGACAGCGCGCTTTTTCATCGCATTGGCTAAAGTTGCTGGGAGTTATCTTCGAGCCACCGGCTACGCAAAGCTCTGCTGTGGGCATCTCAGAAGGCGCGAACTGACAGCGTTTCACTATCGCGTATGTAAGCGCTGTAATCGCGGTGCATTGAGCGCACTGTTACGTGGCATTTTGTAGCGAAACCTACACTAGGCTAATAGAAGCTCATTTTGCGGTGTCTGGCCGGAGCCACAACTGCGCATGCGCCGTTAAGATGACAACCAATTGCACCGAGCCGCAGGTACCCCGCCGCCACGCCGGTCTCTCCGGGTTGATGTGTACCAGTAAAAAGAGCCCACTGTATTTCTCGTTCCAGCCACATTAACGCAGTGTACCCCCCTCAGGCGCACACTACTACTTTTCAGTAGTCATTTTTCCTGCGCACAGTACAGGACTGGAATGGCCTGCCCACCGAAGTCACTACAATCATTGACCCCAAAATATTCAAGCGGCTCATTAAAAACATCTCATTTTGATCATCGACCCCAAAATTTTCAAGCGGCTCATCGAAAACATCTGATTATGATTTTTATTAAATTTATTTGTCCTGTAACGCCCACTCTCTCATGTAATGTCTCATCAGAGACCTTTGAGGAATAAATAAATAAAAAATAAATAAACTGGTATAAATCAACAGTAGTACGTTTTCGGTAGCTAAATCTCTCTAATGTCACTCACTTGGAGACATGCGCTCTCACAGGTGCCTTGAATAATGCATTGACGAGTATCGTGATCCCCCGCGCTTTTTGTCATTCTTTTCTCAGTAACGGTTGGAATCGGGCCTGTCCGGGGCACAAGTGCATGGTGTCATGCTGAGAGCGCATTTGACCTCCAATGTAGCCTCAGATATGACCTTCGAAATAGAGATGTTCTGGGACAAGAGCAAGAACTGTGTATATACACTTGCTGAATGAATAATCGCCGACCGATTTTTCAGATCCGATGGAACCAGAAGTATGGTGAGACTAACCGAACAGACCAAAAAATATGCAAAGTTTAAAGGAGTATAGACATCTAATTTTTCAGTTGGCGTTTTCTCCTTTGTAATCATGCGCAAGACATTACTGTACACAGGTCACCGTGTGACACTCGCTTATGACCACTGAATAATTTATAATCACTTCCTTTTCTCGCCTGCTTCGGTTTTGATTTCAAAAGCCGCGTAGTGGCTGTGATGTCAAAGTCAAGTCTAGGTCACATGAGGGAGGAAAAGAACATCTATATAATCGTTCCTTTATCTTTTGAATTCACTGCAACGCTAAAGACAGCCTGCCGTATGAACAGGAATTGGAAGTGAGGAGTCGGGGATTACATTGCTGTTAATTTCGTGCTGTCATGCTGCTGTCATATTTTCATTGTTGTCATGGCGCCGCGGATGAACCGCAGTGCCATGAAAATCGGTCGGCGTCATTGACTTAAAAGTCTGCGTCACATGGCTTTTTTTTTTCATTCTATTAGACTACAGTATACACAACGCTAAGTTCTCAGCTGTGCGCTCTGGTGATGCCTTTCTACACGCGATACCAGCATGGAGAAGTGACGTCGCTTACACAACAGTGGCAAGCGCGCTGGCCTGGAGCTCTTAGGAGGTAACGGTACATCCCGCTCAATAGCGACAAAGGACCGTCAGTCCGAATATGAGGGAAGAAGCGGTAGTCTAGGACACCCGCTTCCAGCAGAAATTGGCGACTACCGTGCCATGACGGATTCTACAGGCGCACTCACACCAGTGGGAATATGTACAACGCGACTTTTTTCCGCGCACCGCATTCCACAGAAGCCGTTTTTCTTTTTTCTTTTTTATTTTCTCGCAGACTGGCTGGGTTATCGGGTGTGAAGCTATTTCTCCCATTCCGCAGATAAGAGTAGCCGGTCAGAGCCAACTGCAGATTGTGATGTCAGTCCAAGTGTAGTCCGCTGGCGCAGCTGCACGAGTAATGGGAGTACAACAAGGCGGAGTGCACTTTCCTTTCTTCTCTGGTGTTACATGACCACCCTCTCCTCGTATCGCTCGTAAATGAATCCTCTTAGTGCCTTCTTCGCTGCACGAAGATTCCCGCTTGTGTGCGCTGCGCCGGCTGGACTTAAGATCATTACGCGATCGCGCACTCTTGTAAGCCACGCATGCATGCGATTGCAGTGGACAGCACATCAAAAAGAAGATCAAAGGGTGCTCTTAAATTGTAACAGCTAGGCACACATAAGTTGTCATTCGAGCGAATTCATCGACACATTGAATTTTACAAATATGAAATGGCATTTTGCACAGCGGCTAAGAGGCGGATCACTGCTGCTGCAAATTTAGCCCGAAAAAAGCAAACTTCCGGGCTGTACAGAATCTGAGATATTGGTCGTAATTATGTATGTTCTCCTGTCGGGTACTTGATTTCTCCCCAACTTTGCCGAAAGTATTGTTAGTCTAAATCATCGGAATGCTGAAAAATTGTCCTTCGGTTGTATTCACTGCGCTGTATCACCATGTATATGAAAATGCTTCACCCACAAGCAACCGAAAAATGAAAAAACTGAAATTATATTTATGCCACCAGAATATAATGATTACATACTCTATAACTTGTATAACTTGTTTATGTTATACAAAGTTATACAAAAGAATATAGTTAAAAAGAAATTGACATGGTTCATCTATTGATTCGTACGTCAGGGATGAACCACAAACAAGTAATTATTCATAAGAGCAAGTCTTTCTCATCTTCATGTGGAGAGTACTTGAATCACATATGACCGAGGGATACCACCCTCATGAAACAAGTCTAAGCCACATCAGTAAGCATGAGTGATGGAGGAAAGTAATGGAATAATTATTGCTACTTCTTTCATGTGACACCTTTTTTTCAACATTTGAAACCCCGCATTACAGAACCGAAGAGCTCTTCTTGAACTGCATCCAGACAATGAGCGTTCCCTTCGCCTGATTGAAGATTCGATGTTTGCAGTTGTCATGGATGATGCTTCGCCCACTAATAGGAAAGAGGTGATGTTTCTTCTTAGCATTTACTACATGTGCTTTTATGGATTTAATGAGGCCAGCAAAAGAAGAAATTGTGCATTGAGGTGCTGCAATAGGGAGCATGCATTGTAATTGTTTGTAGCCGTGGTTCTTCTGTTTTTTCTGCTTTGTTGTCAAACGACTGTTTTTGCTCTAGCACTATATATTGGTGAATGTATATGTTCCTCTGGGGCCATTTTTAAGTGCCTAACGGTTTCTTCAGTAAATAAGTTTCCTAATTTGCATTCATTACTTGTGCAGGTGATGTCTGAGTGCTTGAAAGGTGACTGTACAAATCGTTGGCTAGACAAGTCATATTCGTTCATTGTGTTCAAAAACCTTGCTCTGGGCTCATCTGCAGATGTGAGTATGCTTGAACAAAAAAAAATTTAGTTCATCACTTGATCATTTTCTGCTTTGATATTTTTGGTACATATTTTTAGGTTGGAAAATTTTGTTCAGGGACTTGCCAATAACCCTGAGCAATACGGTGCATGCTCCTGTAGTGACAGTATTGAAAAATGGGTTATGCAGCGTAACAACATTTTTTTCAGACCAGATGAAAAGTTTGGTTCGAAAAAGTCAACAGTGGGGAACTGCTGTGCCATTTACATGCCAAACTGTGACAAGTGGCTATTCGCTAGTACAAAATAAAGTTTTTTGCTTACTTTTCCGCCGCTCGTCGCCAGAGGAAAAATTGATGAGAACGAAACCAAAGCTATGTGTTACAACACATCTTTCTCAGCACCAGATGAAAAGTTTGATTTGTAAAAGCTCAACTTTGGAGACATTTTGGTCACATGCGGCTGGTCTCTGGCTCACGCCACCTGGCCGCCATGTTGCTGCATGTCCGCTGGTGCAGCACCACTGGTCACGTCACCGTGTTGTGCCGCCATTCATTCGCTGACCAGTTATTTTTGTATATTTCGTTGTTAGAGGCTCGGCGCGCGTGGAAACAGAACTTGCAAAGTGTACAGGCCCCGCCGGGGTGGTGCAGTGGTAAGACGCCCGACTACTGTGCCGGAGTTCCCGGGTTCGAACCCGACCGCGGCGGCTGCGTTTCGATGGAGGCGAAACGAAGAGGCGTCGTGTGCTGTGCGATGTCAGCGCACGTTAAAGATCCCCAGGTGGTCGAAATTACTCCGTAGCCCTCCACTACGGCTCCCCTTTCTCTCTTTCCACTTTCATTCCCACCTTCCTCCTTTCCCTTACTGCGCGGTTCGGGTGTCCTTAGAGCAAGTGTGACAGTTACTGCGCCTTTCCCTTCCTGTGAACCAATTTAACTTTAAAGTGTACAGACGTGAATGAAGCTGCGATGGCATCCTTGAGGCGACCGCTTGCACCCTTCAGTTTTCTTTTATGCAATTCAAGCAGCAGCGTGCTTGAGCCAAAACCCTCACAGCCAGCCCGCGGAGCTCTGCTCGCACACATGGCAGCGCAGTTCTGATTTTTTATTTCGGATGTTCAATGCCTTTGGTGAGCTGCGCTAATCTCAATGCAACAACTGAGCTTCAACATCGGCCGCCGCGTTTAGGCTAGGTGCAGTTAAAAAAAAATTGATTATGTTGGCATGCTTTATTGCCAAGAATGTATATATTAAAATCTCGGTAATACAAATCTCCTGCGAATGCAACAAAATTCTTGCCGTCAAAAGATTCGTATCATAAAAACGAATAAAAATCTGTATGTGGAAGCATCGAAAAGAAATGCACGCGGACCTATTTACGTCTTAGGGAATTCATTGTGCCGCCGCGGGATCAACAATGTGCAGCAGTATGTAGTGCTCAAGGCCACGGTTTGCGTTTTCATATGATCAATAATGACGTGGGAGAGTGTTCGGAGCATCCGAAATTTTACCCGTTGTGCACAGTGTTGACAAGGGAATTCTACGAATTCGTATCATTCAAAATTCGTATCTTCTAGGATAAATACTCTGCTTGAATGAAACGGACTATTTTGTTTGGAAAAAAATATTTGTACACTTCTTGATTCTAAGACTCCAAAATTAGTCAGTGATTTGGCATGGATAGGTATATAAAGAGTATAAGAACACAAGTAACACTGAAAAACATGGTTTATTCTGGACGTCGTTGAAAATAAGTTACTTAGTGATGCAACTTTGCCTATGATATGCATGCATAAAATTGTTTGTTTTATCGTAACTAGCAGAACCCAAATCATCCATAATTTAAAATCTACTTGCTTGTAGGTATGAGACCTGATTCAAACTCAAAGCTGCACTTTATTAATCTAGCGCAATCAGCATTTTTTTTATTACACCTTAATCAAGCGTTCAAGTGTTTTCACTTGGAAAACACTGCTTTCTTTTGTCTTCTCCACAATGGCTCATACATATTCTAGAGGGATCATTGTTGGCCTCCTTCCTGGAATGTTTATTAACTCCAAATGTAATTTAATCTGGAAAGCATTTCTATTTTTGAGAGGGAGTATTCAACAAGTGCAAAAGAGTTGCATCGTAATTTCGCTTTCCTTCTTTTTCAAAAATATTGATGCCCACAGCACACGCCATTTGATGGGATGGTTCCTGTGACCTGTGCCCATTTTGTCCATCTGACGTACCTTGCAACACAGCATAGTCATGTGAGTTTTTTTCTTTTTTTGTTCTGTCATACAGAAACCAGTTCATTTGTATGTTCATTAGTTAGCTATCTATCCAGGGTTCTCTGTCAGGGATCACATGGAAATTGAGAGTTATACAAAATAACTGAAAATTGATTAAGCTTCTCTACAGTGACGATGAAAATGTGCTTTTGTTGATGATACTAATGAATGCATAAAGAGCACTCCATTCTCTGTCTTGATTTCCGGCTCTCAGCCTCCTACCGAACCATATGAAAATGGCACTGAGTGCAATCCAGTGCGCAGGACGACCCTTTCATACTAACTGCTACACCACTTCTCTTCTTACTGGCATGTTGCACTCGCTCTCTCTCCGCATTTTTAGAATCTGAGGAATTTTATCACATCTGCTTAGTCTTCAAATTTTTTTTTTACCAGAAAAGACTGCTAGACATTAATATCTCAGCCGTGATGATACCTTAGGCTCTCACTTATGTAGCATATCCTGCATATTTCTATCACAACCGCATGCACAGGTGAATGGTGTTATCGGTAATCATACAGGATTCTCAGCTGTTATATCTAAAATCGGAAAGGGGGGCATTAAGCTCTGCCTTTCTACAGTCAGGGGGTGCAACGTGTAGATCAAATAAGGGGGAAGGGTCTCCAGGAGTTGGTTAACATTGCCTCATGCCTGCTGAATGTTCCACGACTCAAGTAGGAGCCTCCTGCGCGTATTAGCTTCGGTTTCTAGTATACGGTGGCTCCGTCAAGTCGATTTCGCGGTCACGTGCCTTGCAGTGTTCACCTGCAGCACTGCGCTGACTGTGCATTCCTCCGTTAGGTAGACAACTGCTTTTTGTGGTGAAAGCATCTGTAAAAGAAAACTCAAAAAACCGCCTCAACTCAACCAGTCATAAAGTTTTAGAGTTGAACGTGAACAGCAGGGTAGCCTGCCTTTTATTGATGTTCTACTCGCAAGGAACAAAAGAGGCTTGTGGTTTTCGGTACATAGGAAGGCAACTCACACGGAACGCTGCTTACAATTCAACTGGAGTCATCCTGCTTCCCCACAAGACGTCCTTAGTTACATCTTTATTGAATAGAGGCGAGATCATCTGTTCTTCACATGAAGAAAAAAGAAATGAGAAGAACCGAGTCGCTTATTTTCAGAAAAATGGATAACCCAGTTCCTTTATCCTTTATATTATCCAAAAACAGAAACGTTACATCTTTATTGAATAGAGGCGAGATCATCTGTTCTTCACATGAAGAAAAAAGAAATGAGAAGAACCGAGCCGCTTATTTTCAGAAAAATGGATAACCCAGTTCCTTCATCCTTTATATTATCCAAAAACAGAAAAGACAAAAGAAAAACATTTTTTTCTCAGTCCAAGCAGGCACCAGAAGGAAAACCAGATTTACATTTCATACTTGAAAGGCATGAGCGATACGCTGGCCGGCATTCTTCGAAAAAGAGTGGTAATAGCGCACAGGCCGACTACCACCTTGGGTTGCCTCCTTCCCCACCTGAAGGACCGTCACGCTAAAGAAAAGAGCCCAGGACTTCTATACAGGATCCCCTGCTCAGTCAGCCCAGCCTTTTACGTTGGAGAACAAAGAACTTTGTGGAAAGAATGAAACAGCACAGAGCGGACGTCCAACAAATGCGCAGTCAGCAGAGTGCCATAACCGAAAACTGCGATGACCACAAAATTGACTTTGACCTAGCTATTGCACTAGAAACCAAAGCTAATCCACGCAGGAGGCTCCTGCTCGTGTTTTGGCACATTCAGCAGGCACGAGGCGATGTTAATTGCTCCCTGGGGCCCTTCCCTGTTCTTAAATTAATGGTTTGCATCCACTTACCCATAGGTCTCCATGCGGGAGCTTACAAATCCAAGCTGCATCTCGCCCGTAGTCACGCCATGAAGAAGGAGCCAGGGTAGTTCTGAAACCTCATGCTTTTTCAACCAGACAGACATTTATTGAATGATTCCTTTTGGACATAAGGGTAGTGGAAGGTTCTGCCACATCGACCATATCATGGGGTCGCATGATGTCGGACAACCCTACAACATAGTTAGGTCGCACACATAGCAGCCACTAACTACTAACTACCAGAGCCATGTCCATGATTTTTCATTCACAACCCCGATGGTGACAACGCTGGCGGATGATTTTCTGGAGAACAGGGCCTTTAAAATGTTAAAATGTTTGTTCTGCATCGTGAGGTGTCGTGTGATATTTAATGGCGGCACCAGTAGGCGAAAATTGACGTCTTAAACACTGCCTGTAGCAATGTTTAAGATATTGCCTTCTTGTATCACTAACACGGCATAATCAGATGTCTCTCTCACTCGTCTTTATAAACTGTAACAATTCCACCGGTTGAAAGCATTGTGAGTGACTCACTAGGTTATGCCTTTCAGGACGATGGTAGCGTGTCCAAGTCCCTCTCCGTGCCTGAGGAGTTGCACTTTCATCTCACGGACCATCTCTCATCCGAGATGGAACGTGTTAAGTTGGAGTACCATGCTCTGGTAAGTTACTGCATGCACGAAACGGATTATAAATATTTGTGGCCATTGAGCATGCGTTTCTTAATGCCATTAAACAACCACTTTCCTTTTAAGACAGTTCTCATTAAAAGAGAGAATGGTCGAGGCTAAGATGTTACCCTCGTGCCTACTGGACCGCAATTCTCAAAATAGAGGGTGCTTGTTTGCTAATGTCTGAGTGCATTGTCAGCTCGATGCAAAAGAAAGTGCTGTTGAAATATCATTGACGCTTTTTTAGGCGGTAATTAAGGTGTCTTGTGTGCCAAAAACAGCAAGTGCCTTCCACATGAATACAGTTTCAAGGCACACTTTTGTGGCTGAAGCACATAACCCTGACAGCTGCTCAAGGTTGCTTTCTGTGACATAATTTCTTCAAGGTTGTCCTCGGGCTTCGAAAACTTCTGCCATTTATTCTTGCCGCGTCCCCTTCTGCATGCAGTGCAACAACCTAGAAGTGTTGTGTGACGAATTCTCTGGCTACGGCAAGGGCTTCATGAAGCCAGTGCGGATCCACCCAGAAGCCTACCTGCAGGTCGCAATTCAGTTGGCCTACTACAAGCTGCATAGAAAGTGAGTGTGGACTGTGCAGGCTTTCTGTCACCTTTCGTTCTTGTGGATTGGGCGAAGCTTTCAGTATTTTAGGGAACACGGTTTGTTTTGGCAAATTGTGGGGACTAAAAAATGGCATGCAGACACCCACGTGCAGGTCATAATGCCCCACCACAAGGTCTTCTCTGTGCTCAAAAGCCTTTGAGCTTGAGCTGGCCATTTTCAGTCACTCACGCGTCATCGATTTTTTTTTACCATGGTACGAAAAATCTTGAATTGAGTATGCAGTGAAAGATGATGATGGTTGTTTGAAATAGTACAGGTACCCTGTGTATCTGTCTTCGCAACAAAGTTATAATGAATGAAATTAAAATTCTGCATAGTTGGCACAGCCCGCTTTGGAAGTATTGTAAATGAACACTAGAAAAAAAATTTTTTTTGCTGCTCGTTTAAGCAGTAGTACTTTAAACATGCATATGCAGGTCCTAGTGGATTTCCAAAGTTAGGAGCCTTTGAATGGCCTCCACTCTAACCAAATTTCCTGTGGATGTTGATGCTTCCTGTTGTGACAGGAATGGAGGCTGCTGTAGCCAAGTATGTTCCATGCCTGGCAGCATGAAGAAATGAAATGTGATCCATGCTCTCCTGTGCCGAAACTGCATACTCATCGCTGAGCTTCTTCTAAGCACTGGACTTCCCCAGACACTCCCACTTTCTATAGCTGATCAATTTGCTCTCACCCAGCCATCTGATCTGGTAGTCATCCTGGTTAGCTCAGTTGGAAGAGCAGCTTTCCTGCACAAGGCGATGGTTCCGAGCTTGAAACATTGACCTGAAAAAAATTTTCTTGAACTATACTGTGAAGTTACTGAGGAAGCCATATACCATTGCTCCGTAGTCATAAGGCTGCGCTTGGACCGACTCTGATGAGTAATTTCTCCTTATTACGAAATGACTTAACCTTAGAGTATTTCATTAAACATTAGACTCAAAGACAAGTGCGGAAATGATGCATAAAGGACACAAATGCTAATCATGCTTGTTCACTATTTGTTTAGGGCTAGCAGTGTATCAGTAGGAAATCATTACTACAACAATGTGCAAGTGTTATAGAATTAGTTTCAGCTGTACTCTGCTTGGCTCTAAACAACTTTAGGGCTTAGTACACATTGATTCAGTGATCCATCTGAACCTGATGGTGGGTTTTTCATTTTTCTGTTTGTTTATTTCTTGCCACTAATCTGCACTACACACATGCAGACCGGGGGCAACCTACGTCACGGCGTCCACGCGTGCCTTCTACCATGGGCGGACTGAGACGTGCCGGGCTTGTACGCCAGAGTTGATGCAGTTTATCCATGCATCAGTAGATGGCAAGACCTCCGTGAGTAGTTTCACTTGCACTGGTGAGACTTTCAACAAAGCTCGGGGGAACCCTTGTAGCATGTAAATTTAAATTTATGCTACCTGCAAGGCACTAGGCAAACGTGTACAGCATAAATTAAGATCGATCCCACTTATAGTGGCCCACTTGAATGATGTGTACTCATTAGGTATAAGCAAGAGTAGTAGCTTGACTCTTGCAGTACTTCAGGGTTAATGGAAATAGAATGTGGATGCAGGGCTCGGTTGTAGGAAGCACGCTGAAGAAACTGTTCATTCTAGCTTTTTCTAACTTTTAATCTGGCAACCTGTGTAAGATATACTCGCTCGACAAGGAGCAGCCTTACGGCAATAAACACCAGTCGTCCTTTATAACTGAAACAATGGTGTCGTCATTTGTGCGCGTCTCTAAGTTTACACAAAATTATGGTGCCGAAACCAGGGACTAAAACGCTGCAACGTTCCGTAAACATCGAGGCCATCTAGCGTCGGCGAAACAACGAATCCTGAGTCATTACCGCAACGATCCTTGGAGGTGAAACCGCCTTGGACTGAAAGGTTCCAAGAACGAGGCCTAGGAAAGCCACGCCCGATGCTCTAACACGAGGCCTGGGGACGACATACCCGAAGCCAAGCTTGGCTCTACGAGGACGATCGACACTACATCGATACAGAAATGGATCGACTGAAGAAGAAACGAGGAGCTCTGAGATCCCAGGTGACAAAACTGATTTCTGAGGTGGATTCTTCGTTAGAGATGCATGCAAACGAAAAGGCTCTGAACGTACTGTCAGCGAGGCTTAGCGCCCTCCAAACACAGCTTAATGAGGCGGACGCTGCTATCGAGCCACTTGTGCCTGATGAAGAAGCCGAGGAGAACTACACGCGTACAATCGCTTACAACGACAGAATCGTCACCTATGCCGCAAAACTCAGCCAGCAAGCCTAAGCTCAGCGAGCGACCGCCGGTCCAGGAGCGGATGCTACACGGGTTCCTCTCGACGGTAACCGGAGCGCTGCCGGTTCAAAGGTCAGGTTGCCGAAACTCGAGCTGCAGCGATTTAGCGGCACCGCCACGGAGTGGCAGCCTTTCTGGGAGCAGTACCAGCAGGCGGTCCACAGCAACGACTCCCTTTCCAACGGCGAGAAGTTTTTATATTTGCAGTCTGCGCTCACTGGGAAGGCTGCGTCAGCGGTGGCCGGGATTCAAGCTACAGGAGCCAATTACAACACAGTCATCGAGCTTCTGAAGGAGCGTTTCGGACGCACGGATGTGCTAATCCAGGAACACCTCACCCAACTGCTGGACTTACCGACAGTACGAATCGAGCAGGAGGTAAGAGACCTACGTCGACTCTATGACCACATGCAGCGCAACATATCCGCTCTCGAGGCGCTTGGCATCAAAACAGACGGCTACGGTGCAATGCTCAGCTCCGCGTTGCTGCGAATGCTGCCAAGCGACCTTGTCATAAATTGTCACAAGCGTTGTTCAGCAGAAAGGCAGGAAGACATTCTTTGCATTGCAAGTCTGCAAAAATTTGTGAAAAATGAAGTGGAGAGTAGGGAGAAGGCGGTGCAGGTTGGTCAACGGGAAAGCAAGAACCTTAAACCCCGATTCGAGAATGGAAAGTCCAGAGTTTCAAAGGCTTCAGCGGCTTCGCTCTTTTCCGCCAGTGATATGAAACAGAATGAGCCCTGTGCATTTTGCGCCGCTAGGGACCATGTAACTAAAGAGTGCCAGACCTCGCTTTCTTTCGACGAAAAGAAAAGGGCACTGCGTCAGGCAGGTCGATGCTTCCGCTGTTCTGTTAAAGGACACACATCGAAACAATGTCACAACAAGGGAGTCAAGTGCAAGAAATGCGGCAAAAGGCATTTGACTCAGATGTGTGATCCTGCGTGGCAGCCAGCAAACAGCACATCAGCCGAACTGCATGCAGCTACAAGAAAGAAGAGCGACAAAGCTCCCACTGTGCTGCTCCAGACTGCCCAAGTATGGGCAGAGGGACCGCAAAGAAGAACGCTAACTCGTCTTCTGTTTGACGGAGGTAGCCAGCGCAGCTTTGTGACTGAAGAGCTCTCACACCAACTACAGTTAGAAGTTCTGGGTGAAGAAGACATCACCATTTACCCCTTTGGAGGAGCCGGAAACGTTATTAGGCAGAAACGAAACCGCGTACAAGTTTGGTTGAGAAATCAGTACAACCGAAAGGAGCATTCTATCGAAGCTTTAGAGATACCTGAGATCTGCTGTGATCAGTTGAGTCTTCCCGAAAAGGTGATTCAAGCAGTGCAGGCAGAGATAACGGAGCTTGCAGATGCAACCGTACCACCTGGTCATCTAACAAGAAAAGGCATCGGCATCCTTATTGGTTCTGATTATTATTGGAACCTCGTGTCTGGCGACGTGCGGAAATTGCATGATTCATTAGTGGCACTGAAGACGGAATTTGCTGGACATTGCAAGGTCCTATCCCTTTCAACAGTTCGTCCGCCAGCTGTTCATCCGTGGCTGTGCTGCGAGCCAGCGTAGGTGACGAGACTCACTGCCTTGCTGCTGACCTTAAGTCATTTTGGGAGCTCGAAAGCATGGGCATTGTCGAGCCTGTTGCCCAACAAAACGAAGACAAAGCAGTCATCCAAGCATTTGCATCATCTATCAAGCTCGTTGACAGACGCTACGAAGTTGCCTTACCGTGGAAGCAGGTCAAACTCAGCCTAGGTGATAACAAGGCAGTTGCAGAGAAGCGTTTGAACAACCTCACAAAGAAGCTAATGAGAAATGAGGATATGATGCATCAATATGATGCTGCAATACGTCAGTACCTCCATCAAGGTTTTGCCAAACGACTCCCAGTAGAGGAAGGCAGCAGCTCAGAAAACAGAATTTATTACATGCCGCATCGAGCAGTTATTAAGCCAGACAGCCTTTCCACCAAACTAAGAGTTGTCTTTGACGCATCATCCAGCGAACCAGGATGTGCCTCTCTAAATTGGATTCTGAATGCCGGACCGAACTTGAACCCCGATCTCCTGAAAATCCTGTTAAACTTTAGGATTCATCACATTGGCACTACCGCCGACATCCAAAAGGCATTCCTGCAGATATCGCTCCGTCGTGAAGATCGAGATGCGTTGAGATTCTTGTGGTATGAACAGATGCCGACAAAGGAAGACCCAAGGCCGCTTGTAGAGACGTGGAGAATGACAAGGGTGCCCTTTGGAGCTACTAGCAGTCCATTTCTTCTCGCCGCTACCTTGCGTCACCACTTGGCAACAACAGAAGTTCATCCCAAGACAGCAGCAATTATGGCAGAAACCCTCTACGTGGATGACTTAATCACTGGAGCAGACTCGGAGCAAGAGGCGGAAGAATTTTACCACGAAGCACTGCAGGTTATGAGCCTAGCGAGCATGTCCCTCCGTAAATGGAACTCGAATTCCAAAAAAATGCTCCAATTGTTTGACGACGACGGGACAGGAGGTGCCCCGAGCCGAGTGGAATGTCCAACAGCAAACGTGTCTAGAGTGTTAGGACTTGTCTGGAACAAGCACGATGACTGTTTGGGATTTTCTTTAGAGGCCGTATTGGACCTACTGAACCAAAACAGCAACACAAAGCGCTTCATTCTTCAGGCGTCGGCTCGAATATATGATCCACTTGGGCTTATCTCACCAGTCACAGTTACAGCTAAGTTGATCTTCCAAACGCTCTGGGAGTTGGGAGTTGAGTGGGATGCACTCCTGCCTGAGGAGGTGCAGTCATCGTGGAAGGAGTGGCATTTACAGCTCCACCTATTGACTGAGGTAACCGTACCCAGAAGATACGACGGACTTCACAACGACGGAAGCATGGAGATTCACATTTTCACCAATGCTAGTCCGAAAGCTTACGGGGCGATTGCCTACCTGCGCACTTCAGGAATCACTGCACCAGCTGTGGCTCTGATCTTATTGAAATCGCGGGTGGCACCGATTAAGAAGCTCACTCTTTCGAGATTGGAGTTGATGGAAATGCTGGTAGGCGCGAGATTGAAGGAATATTTGATGCTGTCACTAAACCTACCAATTGTCAAATGGCATCTCTGGAGTGATTCTACGATTGCACTTCATTGGGTTCACGGGTCAGTGCAACAGTGGAAGCCCTTTGTGGCTAATCGGGTGCTGGAAATCCAACAGCGGACGGATCCTGAACTCTGGAATCACTGCCCAGGAGCGGAGAACCCTGCCGACCTTCTGACAAGAGGAGTGAGCCCCAAAGCCCTCAAGACAAACACAGTTTGGTGGAATGGACCTAGTTGGCTCAAGGAGCCACCCATCGCTTGGCCAAGGCGCGAAGACGACTTCGATATGGCCGCAGCAGAGGAAGAGAGAAGATCAGTGCAAGTGCACAACGTAGCAATAGTGGAAACTGTCTTACCGCTGCACCGGTACAGCTCCCTCTCCAGACTTGTTCGTGTTGTTGCATGGATGCAGCGATTCTTGCACAACTCAAGAAGGCCTAATCGGAAAATCAATGGATATCTGACGACAGAAGAGGTCACCCAAGCACAAACTTGTCTTATACGTCAGGTGCAAAGAGAGGCTTTCCATGAAGAGCTAGAGTGCATGCGTCGCACATCACGCTTGCCCTGCAGCTCTCCTTTGCGGGATTTGAAAATTTACTGCGATGAAGACGCAGTGCTAACAGTGGGGGGACGTTTGAGCAATGCTGGCCTCTCCTATAGCACCACGCATCCGAAAATCCTGCCTGCCGGTCACCATTTCACTGAACTCTTGATAGTCGCCACCCATCGCCGCCTTCTACACGCAGGCGCACTTGAGACTCTCACAGAACTGAGGGAGCAGTTTTGGATAGTTCGGGGAAGGCAGATGGTGAAAAAGATCCTGAAGAAATGCTTGACCTGCAATCGTTTCGACAGCCGCGCTGCTACTGAGCCAGTCGCCCCTTTACCTCGAGACAGGGTAACCCAGGCTCCACCATTCGAGGTGACGGGTATCGATTTTGCCGGGCCGTTGAACACAAGGGATCAAGGCAGCAAGAATTCCACATCGTCATCTTCACATACGCAGTTACCCGCGCAGTGCACCTTGAACTGGTGGCTGACATGTCTACTCCTAATTTTCTAATGGCATTTAAGAGGTTTATTTCTAGAAGAGGAGTCTGTCGAGTCATATTTTCAGACAACGCTAAGACGTTCCAACGTGCTTCAAGAGATCTGAAACGGCTATGGACAACGCTACGTGGAACAGAAATCCAAAATTATTTCTTAAACCACCAGATAAAATGGAACTTTATCGTCGAGAGAGCCGCCTGGTGGGGCGGATTCTGGGAACGAATGGTTCGTTCTGTGAAGACTTCCCTGAAGAAAGTTCTAGGCAACAGCTTGTGTACTTTCGAGGAGCTGACTACAATCTTGGCCGAAATTGAGGCTGTGATCAACTCAAGACCTCTAACCTACGTGTCCACAGAAGCTGACGAGCCGGAGCCACTGACTCCATCCCATTTTATCGTGGGAAAGCGTTTGACGACCTTGCCCCCGGGCAGCAACGTAGAGTCAGTATCTCCGTCACCGGGTCAGCTGACTCGTCGCTGGCGATACCGCCAAAGTTTGGCTGACCACTTCCGGCGTAGGTGGCAGCGCGAGTACCTAACAAGTCTTCGCTCCGCTCACTTTGCTGTGCCAAGCCCATCTAGCGCCTTGAAAAAAGGAACTCTCGTGCTAGTTCATCAGCCTCATCTGCCAAGGCAGCTGTGGAAAACCGGACAAGTTATTGATGTGCATGGTGCGCCTACCTGGTGGGACCATCCTAAGAAGACCGATCCAGTTGCTCTACCCCATGGAGACTACCTGCGAATGATCTGAAGCTCATTCCGGGGGGAGTATGAAGAAACTGTTCATTCTAGCTTTTTCTAACTTTTAATCTGGCAACCTGTGTAAGATATACTCGCTCGACAAGGAGCAGCCTTACGGCAATAAACACCAGTCGTCCTTTATAACTGAAACAATGGTGTCGTCATTTGTGCGCGTCTCTAAGTTTACACACACGCAGGCACTAAAAATACACGTTCAAAGGTGATAATTCTACCTATACGTATGGTCACGGCCTCTCTGGTCTGTGTCAAATGGAACATAAAAGGGGTGGTGCGAGCGCAAGTCCACTGGTGGCACAGAGAGCAGTCACCCGACATTGGTGTGGATGCAGATACTTAACCTTCCTGAACGAGAAACAATCTCATCTTGCTGTTTACCTTTAACATTCATTTACTTGACATGGGTAGTAGTACAGGTGCGCACAAATATTTCCAATTCACGGAAGCCAAGAAAATGCCCGAGTGCTTGGCTGTGTGAACGTGCAACCAGTGTCTGCTGCACACTGCGCTGTGCACTCCCCTGCAAAACTTGAGGACCGCAGTTATCAGTGTCAGACTGTGCTTATAGGCAGTGAAGAAACCTGGTGTTTTTTGTGGCTTGCATTTTTTGGAAATGCACCATGCACCTATGCGTGGGCATCAGGAATTGTGCACATAAAAGTGAGAGTGTGAAGTCCTGTAGTTCGGATGTTTGGACTGGCTCACTGCTTTCATAGGAACTCCAGTGAGTGGATGCACAATTACACAACACCGGATCGCACAAAGTTACAACTCCGAAAGAGCGACCACAAACAGGGCCAAGTTTTATGTCATCTACTTCCATCCTTGCCGCTGGTACAATTTCTGCTGCGCTAGCACTAGGGCTTCCACTCGGCTGAAAAGCCATTGTTTACATGTCCTCCGGCAACCTTGGAAGGTCCAACAGCTGCGTCGCGCAGTGGAGGGGAGGGGCAAGGAATAAGCATGTCATGCATTGGAGGAGAGCAGCTACCTGTAGCCAATGATGCGCTCGGGCTTCGTATGGCTCGGACAATCAAAGCATGCACGTCGCAAAAGGTGCTATAGTGAAGCTGTGCTTTGCTGGATTATGCAGCGAGGAACTCAGCTTCAGCCAGGTGAGGGAAGTTTCGCGTGTGTTTCCTGTCATCTCAAAAATGATTTTGCAGCTTGTCAGAACAAGTTGTGTCGCGGTTCTTTGGAGAGGGAGAGCGAAAAAAAAGAAACAACTTTATTTGCCACAAGTGTTGGGAATTAGAGCAGGTAAGTCCTGTGTGGCCCCCAGGTGGGGGTGACGTCCTGGGCCCATGAACTGAGTGCATGTTGGGTAATCCTGTCTGGCTGAGTGAGGAGTCGGCCCCAGCTTTCCGCAACAGCAGCAGGGCCCGTGGGGTCAAGTTATTTTCAGTTCTTTGGAGGTGCACCACAGATGGTGCGGGTAGGTCTCTCTTGGTTGGCTGGCGCAAAGTACTGAGCTCAACAGTAGGGACGATGACTGCTCAAATGACAACCTGAGCATAATATAAGCCATGCAAAAACCGGGTTTGAATGTAGTAATTCAAAATTAGCCCAACCTAAACTGTTCATTTCTAACCAAGAGCTCTGTCTTACCATCAGAATCACCACAAACAATGCAGACTTTCAATCCATTCTGACCAAACTAGACTAAGAGCCTATCAGCAGATTAAACCGTATGCCTCACAACGTTTGCTGTTTGCCATACTTTAAAAATTGGCAAGATTTGCACATTTTTGTGCATCATGTGCATTCCTGTCCCGACTACTACAGTGTGTTTCAGCATAGTAATCACATCTGAAATTTCAAAAACAAGTACCATCTATAGCTAGATTTCTACATCCAGCCTATCACTTCATATTGCCTCAAATTTTCTCCTGACAATGAGCCTGACTTGAAAACAGCTGTCAGTTTTCCTTACCGATGTCATGTCCAATAACTTACTTAACTGCATGGCATGTCACCAGGTGCATGTGTTGTCTGCCACAAAGGTTTGTCGCTGCCTCTAACAACAGCGCTAGTCTTGTAACAAGTGTGGAATTTCGTCACAAATAATTTCCTGAGATACCGAGCATTTATTTTGTACTTGTACTGTTAAACCTTTAATGGCACTGATGAAAAGGAGTGATGGACACTGGTAGGCAGACTGCGCTACCTTTCTAATGCAAGACCACACATTTTATTTCTGTGGCAAGCTAGAACAAACAATGTCAAATTGTGCACCTGAACTTCTGTATTTTTGCATCTTTTAACAGCTGTGCTTCAGGACAGGACAAGATGTCACATGTACAGTCATCTAGAGCTATTCAGGCCAACTAGAGCTATCACATGGTTTTTCTGTAGCGTTGGCCAGATACATTCTTTTCTTTAAGCAGAAAAGGGCAAATAATAAATTAAAAATATGCGAATTTTAAGAAGATTTTAACAGAAAGTTTATTGCTACAACACAAGACATTCTTTTTTTCTTGCTCTTTCTTGCTATATTTCCGTTATTCTCACGCATGCATGGACAAGCATGCTGTGCCTTTATTTCATTTCTCCTGGATTATTGTTATTGCTGCTGTCTTGTGTCAACGATGCAGCTGAGGCTGTACACCACTGACCGTGTTACTATCAGACGAATGGTCTCAGCACTGGCCTGAAGTGTTCCACTTATCTCTCCCTTTACAGGTAACGCAAGTCCTCACTCTCTTAAAAGCGGCTGTGACAAAGTTCGAAAAACTAATGGTTGAATGCTGCAAAAACCATGGTGAGCAACGCAAGTGTCATTCATAGGAATAGGTGCATACATGGCACTAACATTGCACTAGCAGCGGCGAAAGGAGAAGGGGTGGGGATGCCGATCTTCGTGCACTTTAGGCCTAGTAAATGTCATATACAGTTGACTCCATATAATATTGAACGTTTTGAATATCGTGTTAAAGGCCCCGTGCAAAATTGTAGCAATATTATTTGCATAATACTGTAAAATTTGCATTCAGAGGAACATGTCGTCACCATCATCACTACCACCATTATCATTGTGATATCAAACTCTTCTCCAGAGGATGGAAAAGAACTGAACAAGGGTTGAGGGAGAGCATCAGTGGGCAAGCCAGGCCAACATTTCAACAAGGAAACTTGTTTTCTTACTGTGTGGCCGTCATCTTCCGCTCATTCCACTCTGGATCTTCATATGCAAAGGAATATTATATATCTAATGCCATTCTGTGCCCTTGTGAACCGCACTTCGCCCGAGGTGCTCTTTAATCAATTGATGTGTGGAGACATCAGTGGTGCAGTGGTTGACAACACTAGAGCTGTGTAATAGCATGATGAAGTAAAAGTTGGTGTGTTTGAGGGTGGTTTTCAGTGTATTTTACTCTTTTGCCACACAATATTGCTGCCATGCAGCAAAGCTAACTTAACTAATACCCAGTGGTGGCCCTTGCTGGAATGCTCCACCCGCTTCATTGCTGTTGGCATTGCACAAACCAGTGTCACCTCAATCCCAATTAGCACATTATACTCACAGTTTATTGATACAACGGTTTGGTGTATTATAAGCAGTGGATGATTCGAGAACACCGCCCGCTGTGGCTTTGATGCAATTCAGGTTAGACATAGCAGTGTCTACCGAGCAATAAGCTACCAGTGCATTTATGCTTGGGAGAAAAAAAAGAAATTAAAATTGACACTCAGCAAAGTAATACCAGGACTGCCATAATATGCGAAGCTGCTTATTGTACAAAGTGGATTCCACTTTGCATGCCTCTATATATCTGTCTATGCATGGGGGACCGCTTGATCCAATTGATAAAAGCATTGTGGGTGACCCCTGGGCAATGGATGGCTGGTAGTTAATGGCATTGTTGACCTCAGGGCTTGTGTCGCAGCACACTGTTACATATTGGAATCATGGGGAGTGTCACCTCCCACTCACCAGAATTAGAGCGCTCCAGCACCCTAGAGGGGACATATTCATGGGGCATGATTGATGAATTCTGGATAGTGTTGCCGATGGGTAGTGGCAGTCATCATGAAGGAGGAAGGGGTGCAAGGAAAGTGTGGGTTAGGAGTACTTGCCAGACAACTTGGCGCAGTTTGGTGAGGGATTTGCTTGTCATGGGGTTAGAAATGGATGTCTCTACAGTGAAGAGTGATCTGGTGAATGTGATTATACACCCCCCCCCCCCCACCCCCCCCACCCCCCAGCAGACCAAAGGTATAGGTTGTCACAGCTCAGACCACTAGGTAAGCAACAGGAAGAATGGTGCTCTTCACAGAATTATACATTAATCATTTAATTGACTTCTAACTTTCATATTGAAGGGCTCCGTACAAAGATTATTTTTCATTCATGTTTCACACATTCCAATTCCTCGTGTTGTGTTTCTGTTTGTTTATAGAGAAGCATCGTACACTTTTTTTTTGTCTGCTGCAGCAAAGTTGAAAGATGTGTTGTGAATTAAGATAGTGCAGTTAGCCGAGGATAAATCTTTCCTAACTGTTTGCCAGGGTGTGACCGTCACTTAATGGGCCTTGCACTCACTGCCTTGGAAGAAGGAATGCCCATCCCAGAGTTCTTCATGGACCCTGCATTTGTGAAGAGGTGAGTTTAAGCACCCGATACAAACTTTAGGTGAAATAAGGAAATAAGGTTGTTATTACTTAGATATTTTTGCTGTTGTTCTTGAAAAGCCATTAGAAGGCTTTTCTTTGTATTTTCTTGTGTGGTGTTGTTGACAGATTAATTTGCATTTCTCACTTTGCAACATTCCCAAACTTTGTTTTGGGAGTACATTAATTGTGCATAGCATATTATTTCATGCACGGATAGTTGAATTTGGGTGTCTTGGGAGCTTTACTTCTGCACTATTCACAAAAAATAGGGCGCGACGGAAGAGCTCAAAGGAAGCACACAAACGCTGCTCCTATCGTTTGCGTGCCTTTTTGTCCTTGTCAATCGTGCCGTATCTTTTGTGAATCATGTACCAACTATCCCAAACGAGAGTTGTGCTTCTGCACGCATATTAGGCAGGAGCAGACAGAATTCAAGACAGACAGGTTTTCTCAGCACCTTTGGGAAGCTGTTGCAGTTACCCGAGGAAACAAAGGAAACATCGAGGAGTCCTGAACTGGCTCCAGCCCCATGCATTACTGTGGAAGTGCATTTTGACGGAGACACTTAGAGCTCGCAACAACCAGAGAACCAGGAGCTGTGTTGGTGTCAGTTGATTGTTGTTCTAGAATGCACAGTTCACATTTGGCATTCATCCGGTTTTGTTCATCTTTAAAATGGCCATTCTGTGACAGATTGTTTCTCTGCTGGTTATGGGCATCATGATTCTTTGGTTTGAAAGCCTCAAAAAGAGGTTCAGGCCAATAAAAAAGCGGAAAGGAAAAGGCTGGAAACTGCCACCATAGCTGAGCAAAACGTGTGCCTGTTCTGTGGCTGCTGAGGGAGCAAAAGGGCGTGGAAAGAGAGAAGCAAGATACTCATTGCGCTACAAGACAAAGGGACAATTGGTGAACGTAGCTCCTCCATAACATCTGAGCACAGCCTTTTTTTTTTTTCACATGCATAAATACGGACGGCAATATTGTGCTATGACAAGAAGAAAGCAAGTAATGTTGTGACCAGCAATAAAATGCACACCTTGAAAAATGATAATAATGTACGATCTTGGCGTGCTACCACCAGCGGTTGCGTGTGAATATTGATCTTCACTTTTTAACGTTTTTTTTTTTCTCCCACAGTGGGGGCAATGGGAACTTTATTCTGTCGACCAGCTGCAATGGCTACACACCTCTCATTGGCTGTGTGGCCCCAATGTGTATAGATGGCTATGGGGTCTTTTACAGCATCGAAGAGAACAGGTGAGGAAAAAGCATTCGCTCATGTTCAGCTGAATGCGTCTTTTGACAATTGTTTTTCATATTATTATCGGGTGGTAAACTAAAGAAAGCCATCAATAAATATCTGACTGCGGGGAAGAAATGCAGAAACAGTAGTACTAAGGCTGCTGCTGTCATTTGTCCTTTTGTTTCTGTGTTGCTGCATTATCGTCATATTTTCGTAAATTTCATAAGAACCTTGCACCTTGCTTGAGCCTGGAATTAGACCTTGAGCCTTTTGCTTGTAAGAATGGCACTTAATGCACTAGTGCTTATTGGGGAGTGTGTGTTGAGTATCGAAGCATAAAAGAAAAAAATGTTTTAGAGCGGTAAGCTGGGCTAGTTGGTTAACGTTCATCTTTTCCACGAAGGGGTTACAGCGCTAAAAAAATGCACGGACAAAAAAAGTGGACAGGACATGCGCAGCAAGGGCTGTCCAATGGGCAACCAGCACTGCTGGGTTAAGTCTGTTGGTTTGAGTGCAGGGAGTTTAGACGTCCTGTCCACTTCTTTTCCACGAAGGGGCCACGGCCAAGAACTTAGCCAGAACTTGGTGCCAACGGCACCGCTGACGCCATCAAAACAACCGAGACAGCGGCCAAATGAGACACACACACTTTTCTGTCTTGGTTTGGCTGACTTAGCTGCGTGCCCCGTGCATTTAGTCACCACGCGCACAAAAGCAATGCAATGGTCCTTGAGCTTCTCAATTTATTGACTAAAATTGACAGTTGCTTAGCTCGGCTATGCCAGGATATACGAAGCGAGAGGTATGTTTCCCTGGCTGAGGTTGTTGTGGCCTGTCTCTGTTCGGACCACAGTGCAAGAATACTGGGGTGTTGACACTGCGCTCAGAGGAGCATCTAGATTATGTTTGACTGCGGCGAGCCGCGCCTTGCAGTTTAGCTGCAAGCCGACAGATGGCGCCGATGTCAGCGGGCCTAGTTGAGCGGTGCTGGCGCCTTGAGATTCTGCTGCGCAAGCTCAATTTTCGCTTTGGCGGCGTGAATTGGATTCAGAACTCTATGGAAATTCTTTGCTTGAAATTAAATGAAGTTCTATATGAATTTACTCTATATGAAGACCGTTCAAACATTGTTTCACTGAATCGGATAATTTTTAACATGCAGCGCACTAGTAAAGCGCTACTGTTTATGACTCAAATTGTGAAGAGGCTGTGTACAGTCGAACATCGTTATAACGAAGTAGTACAGAGCGCGAAAATTTGTTCGTTATATCCGATATTCGTTATAAAAGTGAACGCCCAAATTTCTGTAAATAAGTTGGCTACTAAATCAAAACAAAAAGTGCACTAATATGAACAACACAAAGGTACGAAAACGCAACTTTTTAAATTAAGAACTGGGTATAAGCATGTAATCTCGCTTTTCATTCTGTGTTGGAGAGCAAAAATGAATACTAAGAAGTGATGTCGCCTCCGCGCACAATTTGCGCGATAGAGCCAAAGGACTCTGGAAGTGTAGCATGCGCGCATGGGTCGGTCGCTGTGGCAGAGGCGCAGCAGGGTCTCACGTCATGACGAGGCAATGGTGATGACATGCCAGTCACATGCCTGTCAGCCGTTGCATGGCCGGACTCGAGCAGCGGCGACGGAGGCTATGGGCCGTTGGTGCTAGTTTTTGTCGGTGCTGCTAGATGACGCGTTAAACACGCTTCGGCAGTGCTGCTAGAGTCCGGCCACGGCCGTTCATGACTTCCGAGATCACCGTGCGTGGGGGTGTGATCTCGAAGGTGATAAGCCGTTGGCGGTAGTTTTTATTGCTGCCGCTAATTGACACGGCACGCGAACGTGCGGGTGATTTAAACACACTTCTGTGGCGGCCGATTTGACTGATTGAAATATTGTTTTTGGTTTTGTTTTTTTTTCGGCTCCTTCACGCATTTCTCACCCTTATAATGCAAAAAGACTACTTCGTTTTAACTGATCTAGCGTCAAATTTTAAATGTTTTTTTCAGTATACGGAAAGAACTAACATAGAAACAAATCCGATAATTCGCTATATCCATGTTCGTTATAGCGAGGTTCGACTGTATTAGGTAAAAGCTTTCTCGCACGAGAAATGTGTCAGACAGGATGAAGGACGCGTCGGATAATGGACCATAACTCTAAACGAAAGATTGAGTAGACAGCATATTTATTCCGATGCAAATTATCATAGAACAGGCATAATTTTCGATAAGCTCCTTTCCACTGGAAGCTAAATGGCTCTTGAAGGAGTCGAGTGCGCAGGGGTCAGCATTCAGCAAAATACGGTCTCGAAACTAACAATGAGGTAATAAAATATAAGTAAGCCACCATCCCAGAAGGTTAGACTGTCATGCACTCCTACAATTAAAAAAAAAAAGGAATGAAAACTTTAAAGCTTTATTACACACCATATGCCCAGTGCAAACAAAGAAATGTAGAAACTAGGTGAAATGTTCACGATATACAGAGTGTCACTGCGCGGTAACAGCAGTTTTCCATTTAACCTAAACAGCGAAAGTCGCAAAAACTGTGGCATATAGGGACAGATTCATGAAAATTGTAGCCATTTTCTTTTTTTTCTTGAGCCTCTTTTTTCATGCTCATTTAAAATGACTGCAGTGCTGCCTCATCTGCATGCTAACATAGCAGTGAAGCAACTGAGCCATTGTCTCTCCCTTGCGCTCATCACATAAAAGAGTTATGGTGTAGATGTTAAGAACATCATCAATTGTGTCCCAGTAGAATTGTGAGGCCTTGTTCCAGCGCAGAAAAACACAAGGAGGAAGGTAAAGAGACAACGCGAACACCGTTTTTTTTTCTTTTTTACATAAAGCAATAGTCTGTCATTTTCTTCGCCTTAGCTAACGAAACAGTCATAGGAATGAAGTTATTAATCATTGCCTCATTGGCTTTCTGTTTAAACAAAGTTTTCATTATCACAACAAAGCCGCCCTCTTTGTCTGCAACCAACAGTTAAAGAATTTTGCTTTTCAAGTAACGGTGGATACGAAGGGGAGCTTGGGGGCAAGCGGGGCATCCCTATATCGCAGACAATCTACACTTTCTGCAATACAGCAGTCCTGGTCGTCTGAGCTGGCTGCTGCCGCCAAATCTCTGACAATGGACAGGAACCGCATGGCGTCATCTTTAGGCTCAACACAAAACTTTGGTCCCTGGCTAAGCACTGCTCCGACACTTTCCAGCAAAAAACACTCGCCGATGCAGGCCACTTTGTTAGCTGCATATATCTGCCGCGCTTGTGCTTCACGTTTTTTTTTTTATTATTATTATTATTTCTTTATTTGTTTAGAGGCTGCATTGCACCGTTGTCGTTGACTTCGTCGCTTCGATGCTTGCGCAGAAGGCTTTCTCTTTTGAGGTGGCTTTCTAGGTCTCTCTGGCCGTGTTAGATATACTTGGAACCAGCGTTGTGTTGTGTGCTTCTCTCTTTGTTTGCGTCTTTCCGCAAGTTTTAATCCTTACCAATATGTACCAACTGGTCCAGCTCTCCACTCTATTGATACTTGGAACAGTTCGGAAGTGAGATAAGAACTGCACCTCTAGAAAGCACAGGCTTCTTTTCCGCGTCAAGTAGCACTCTTCCATCGAGCTCCACGTAATATGCCCGAGAAATCGCGTCCTCTGCAAATTGCTTGCCGCAAACATGGTCAGTGAGCATTAACGTCCAGTCTGCCATAGGAATCGTACGGCGCCACTTCTCCAAACGAACATTGTTGCACAGAGCTAACACGCTCTGCACAAGTCCGGTAGCCCGAATTGCAGTTAGGCACGAATTGTTCCCATTGCACAGCACTCACCAGCTCTGGACTACTCTGCAGACAATGTCCAAACGCAAGATCTGGATACAAAAGAAAAGAATGTGTTTAACATAGCATAGAAGTGCAGCCGCACACTATGAAATGTGGCAAAAACACGTACACAGTGCCCGTGCGATGCCGGACCGAGCCGCACAGCGTGGGCCAGCCTTTCACAGCGCCCTCTCAGTTAGGCACCGGTTGCCATGACAACACCCCTCCCTCCCCCGAACATATTGTGGCCGCGAGCGGGCAGCGCTCTCGCGCGTGGCTGGAGGAGAGTGTCAGCACCTCAGTATATTATTCTTACACTATGATGCGGACGTCTTTGCTGCTCTCTCTGCCTTCTTACACTCATTCTCTCTTTTCTGAGTAGTCAAGTAGTCGAAATTGCTCCGTAGCCATCCACTAGGACTTCTCTTTCTCTTTCCACTTTCATTCCCACCTTCCTCCCTCCCTCTGTGGCATGGTTCAGGTGTCCACAGAACAAGTGTGACAGATACTGCGCCTTTCCTTTCCTGGGAACCAATTGTTATTATTATTATTATTATTATTGTGTAGCCAAGTGCCAGGCGACAACCTCAGGATCAGAAAAGTTAATCCTCTCTTGGTTGTGCCACCGTCTAGCAGTGGCTGGACTCACTTTCTCTGCATGTATGTCAAACGCTGTGATACAGCCGCCTATTTCACCTCTGCTTTTTATACACAATGCTGCGCATGCAACACGTGGTTCGGGTGATAGAGCGGCGTGTAACGACGCGGCGATGGAACGCGTGGCATACCTGTTAGGCCTCTCTGGTCACCATGGTATCAGCGCATGTGCACAACTGCTCATCCACGTGATGTCACGCATGGCTTCGGCGGTGGAGCGGATGCGCGGCCGCAGCAACGACGAGGTGTGCTGCTTCCTTCCGGTTGCCATGGTAGCAGTGCCCGGCCTGCGCGAAATGCTCGACAGGTAGCCCAGTGTAGCTCTCGGTACAAAAACTCTGCTTAAGAGAGTGCACTAAAAGAAGTTCCCCCTGTTCCGGGGAGGGAATTGTCAAAGCCCTCAATTAGAACAGTAGGCACATTGGGCTGAATCCCTTCAGAAATCAGCTTAACGCAGTACACTCTGCTTAAAGTAGTGGCTTATCATTTGAGTTAGCGTAGCAAGTGAATAGTTTCTCTTGCGGGGAGTAAATTGTTTAAAAACTTATCTTAATATTGTGCATTCCCTTCAAGGGAGTATAATTCAAGTATTACTGACTGCATGCAGCATCTTAGCTTAGGCTTTGAGCCGCTTTTTTTGCATTCCTCCAGCAAACATTGCCTTTTTATGTTTTCGTTTTTTGCAACAGGATCATCTTTGCCCTATCTGCCTTCAAGGACAGCAGTGAGACCAATGCACAGGCACTCTACCAACACATCGTGCAGGCTCTCTTTGACTTGCAGGCCCTGCTGCTTTCAGCCAAGCTCTGATGAGAAGCGCTCACGAAGAGACCATGCAGCACACATTGCTACTTCGACACTGTGGAGAGCTTCGTGCACTGCCCAACTTAGATCAGCTGAAGACCAAGTGTACCACGCCGAGCGAGCCCTCCGCGGCACTGTGATTGCGATGTTGTTGGTTTTATTTTTCATTCACCTTTCTCGTGTCATTTGTTCTAGCCATATTTTTTTATTAGATAGTTATTTGTATCGTTGACTATTTTTACCATAGCGATGCGCATTCTGCTCTATATTTCTACAAGCAGTGCAGAGCAATTGTATTCAAGTATGGCGTTTATACAGAACTCTGTCAAGGATTTTAACATATGAGTTTTTTACATGTGCAAAGTTTCATGGGTGAGCTTTGGAACTTCTAGTTGTAAGGATATTGTTTGAAGTTTAGTAGCGGCAAAAGGGGGAAAAGCTCACTAACCATCACTTTCATCTTTGATAAGGGTAGAGCTCATTGAACTGTGTATAGGGCAGGTTATAGTTGATGTGTATGGAGACTTTGCCACGTGTTCCTTCCAGTCTATTTTGCTGGGAATGTAACAGTTCACTTTCATTGAGCTTATTGATCCGGTGGACTGGTGGAGATAATGCAAGAAAACACTTGTGAAAAGCTTTGTTTCACAGATGCAAGCTAAAGTGGGACAAAAGTGCTTACATTGCGGACGTCTCTCTTATTTGAGACTTCTTATCTTTCTTGTGTAATTTGTCCATATTTAGTGATTTATCGAGCATACTTTTAGAGCCAATTTTCTGTGTGCGTGAGCGGTAATACAGAGGGATAACTGTGAACGAGGTGGGCGGATTTCTTGCACAAATTATTTAAGTGTCCTTGCAGAAGTGCTGATAGGTCGAATCAGCATCCAAAGCTTTCATTGGGTATCAAGATTAATAGTTACTGATTTAGCTAATGGACAATTCATATCCTCTTTTTCCTCTGCATGCGCCTTTTATAAACGTGTGGTTCCCTTCAGCACAACTGTAGCAAAAAAACGTGTTACATCTGAATAATGAGTATGCATGGTCAAGTATGCTGCTGTGATGAAAATTTCGTACTTGACTGATGTCATCCTCTTATTGCATTTATATTGGCTGGCACTGAATCGTAAACATGCAAAGCTTTAAATCAGTGCACTGAATGTTTTGGCACGCAGTTAGTGATCAGGATTGAGACTGATGCATCACTGAATGTGTGTATACCATGCTTACGTGATTTGAACATGCGCCTGTATTACAGAAATGAGCAGTTGTAAAATGTATTCATTAGAGTCACAAAATCAAGCATTGAAATTCTGGAGCACTAATAGTGAGCAGCTGGAATGCTGCTTAGCATCTTAATCGGCAGTTGTAAGAGGCATGTTGGAAACTTGTTACAATTGGCTGCATCAGGGAAAGCTTCATATATGCATATGTGGTGCTGTTTGCCAGCATGACTGTTGAAAAGTGCCATGTGCTAAACAGAGGTTGCATGATTATACTTAGTGCATTTAGCCTTTTTTGTATTTAGAATATTTTCTGGTGTATAAGTCGCATCCTTGTATAAGTCCCTGCCCTTCAGATCGCAATTTTTGTGACAAGAAAACAGATAAATCGCACCTGTGTATACGACACACCCGTTCACTTGATATAGAAAACTTGTTGGGGATCACGATGTGGGAAAGTGCGACAAAAATACATGCTTGCGGTGGCTGTCGCGTGTGCCCATATCCCCAGATACGCAGTGCTCACACAGGTGCATGTAGCGTCCAAAGTCTGAACAGAACTTCAAAAATGTTTTATTTTGATGCATATACAATGGTATATGCACTTACTGATGGCGTTTAGGCAAAACCATTGGAGAAAAAAATATTAGAGGGGTTCAACGCTGCTAAACCGAATATAGAGCGTGCGGGTGACCGAGCGTTCTTCCTCTTTTTTTCTTCTTCTTCTTCTCCAGCCCACATATAAAGCCCCGCTTTAACCAAGCCATATAAACGTGCCTCATTGGCCTATAGGGGTAACATGAATGCCATGACATAACCGTCCCATGTGAAACGAGAGACCCAAGTTAGCAGCTCTTGCCAGTGGACCACGGACACGTACACGGCACACAGTGGCGAACGGTTAGACCTGGCGTAGTATTGCTTTCGCAATAAAAGAGGGGAGAAGAAAAGGAAAAGAAGGAGGGACCAGAGCAGCGAGGGGAAATAGGCAATGACAACTAGGCAACTGCCTCGCTTTCACAGTAGACTTCATTGTCCGGAGCACACTAGCTGCTTTAGTGCAGTCCTGGACAATTTTTTCGCTAACCGCAAACTGCCTTCTTGCAGCCCGGTACCCAAGCTCCACGGCAAGTTCAACTGCACACAGCTTGAATTTCACGTTGCAATTTTTTTGCCTCGCAGGCAACATGGTTGGCAAGAAATAAGATGTAATGCGATAGATGTGAAGCACACATAAAGGTGCTGGTGAAAAATTTTTATCGGGATGAAAGCCAAAAGTAAAAAAAATTACATTGTAGCATTGCGGTTGGCCTTTGGGCTGCCGGTTGCAGCGTCCAGGCCGCGAAGCCACTACATTGATCGGTGCAATGAAGATGCCGTGGCAGACGGAAATGACGCGATGGAAGCAGCTCGAAAATTAAAACTTTCTACTGGCAAACTACCATTTTTAAATGAACAACACATTTTGCTCCCTCAGAATTAAACTATGTGTAATAAATATGAGCTGCATTTCGTTTTTGCGAGACAACTTGATGTTACTTTTGAGTTCTTTCAAAATTACTGTGCATGGCAGAAGATGGCACTCAGAGGTGGCACTTAATTTTCCGGCTCAGGCACATGCATGCCTGCGCTGCCCAACCAATATTTTGCCATGTAAAAATTGTAAATTGTTGGGTTTAACGTCCCATAGCGATATGTGAGCTATGAGTGATGTAGTAGCTGTGGGCTCCAGATTAATTTAGCTGACCAAGGCATCTTGACCTGCACTTACACCACGCAGCACATAGGCACCTTTTCGATTGCGGACCATGTGTGGCTGCCGTGGCACGGATTTCTTCCATACATAGGTCGCACTGGTGAGTATGACGCACTGACAAAATTTTTTAGAAAAAAAAAAGGAACCTATACTCTGGAAAATATGGTAGTTTACAAAAACACTGATATCAAGGAGGCCTATGTTCTTTTCGTTACTCTGAGCTCTTATGGTGGTTAGCCTTTAGGAAGCAGTAATTAGGCCTTAATAAAGAGTCAGCAAGTGGTTTGCAGCGACGGTTTTGGTCATAATGTAGTTGCTCGTATTCTGTGAGAGCAGAGCAGTGTGAGCTGTCTCTGCAGAAGATTTTTTTGCTTTGCAATCTGCAGAAGATTTTTTGTTTTGCAATTTCCCCAACACACTCCGCTGTTCAACACTTTTGTGCTTACTTTC
The DNA here is from genome assembly GCF_055883805.1 of Amblyomma maculatum. NCBI lineage: Eukaryota > Metazoa > Arthropoda > Arachnida > Ixodida > Ixodidae > Amblyomma > Amblyomma maculatum. Next base: position 124,052,176 of record NC_139345.1, on the reverse strand, counting down.
CCATTTTTCGTTTTATTCTTTAATATGATAAATAATTTCCGTCTACTGCAATGGTGAAGGGGTGCACTAACAGGCTGCCTTCTTTATTTGCTAGTCTTGGGCTGCGTTACATTCACCTGTTTATGTTTGTATGTTTGAATTTACACAATGAGACACCCCATGATGAGAGTAGAGCATGTGGTTTCATTTTTCCTTTGCTTGAGTCTCCAAGCATAGATTGTGCATCATAGCCTTGCACAGACTTTCACTGTGTTGTGCATCGGCACCCTGTAGACCATGTTCAAGCATGTCATATGTTGTCTATAGGCACTGCGGTGTATGTCGTGGGAAGCTGTGTAACCGATGCTTATTTGACACCCAAAACCATTAGATTCTTTACCTTAAATGGTGTGCTTCTTACTTCTGTTAAATATTGCCATACATTCAGTCTGTAATGGACTTTGCCTGTTAAATGCATGCACTTTGATAGTGAAAACCCAGGGGTCTTCATTATCCGGTGAGGCATGTATGCCTTCAGTGCTTGTCCTTAAGGCTTTTCAAAAGGCTTGTTGGCCCATTCCTGCAAGTTCAGGTTCAGCTTGTGCACCTCTCTGTGCAGTGTGTGTGTTTCTCATTTGTGCTTGTGTGCAGTTTGGACTCTTAACGCGTGTCCTGTGTCTGCTTCTCTTGTTTGCGTTTCCTGTGCGCTTTATCTTTAGTCAAGCAATGCACCATCTAGCCCAATTTCAAGTTTTGTTAGACTTTGTTCAGTATGCAGCTACTCGCGGTCCACTCATTAAATCGAGCTCCAGCATACGGAGTACCCTGTTCCAAACACGTAAATCTCAATGATACGAACCCGGTTGATAGAATTTTGGGGTGATATGAATTTGGAAATTCCCCGGCGGATGATACAAATGCATGTGCTGCAAGTTCGACATCCACCACTGCGCGCTGCCCACACACATGCTGACTCCGCAATCTTGAGTCACCATGTATGCACCATGAGCCGTTTGCGGCACTGCATGGCACGTGCATCACCGATATCATGAGCGCAAGTTGTGCTGTATGCACTGCAAGCAGTTTGATGTGGCACACAGCCTACATATCCTTGATTCTGCAATCGCTCACTATACGCACCGGCAGAAGTTTTTGCAGAGACACATGGCCTGCATGTTGCCATGATTGTGCTATACTACTCGCCGTGAGTAGTGAGCTGTGAGCGTGTGGATATCGGTACATTCCCTAGGGTGTAAACAGAACTGCGTTAACATATTTCGCATGCTTGAACAAAAGAAATTTGTTCATTTTGATGATGCAGAGTTTTGATAATATGAACCTTCATTTTCAGTGATATTCTTAGTGATTTTACCTTACAAAATGTTCCCAGTTGAGTGCCACCAACAGCAGAAGGAGGGGCTTTCAAAAGCATGTGATATTAATCTCTTTGTTGAGGCTAAGCAAGGCACAGAAGAATGAGCAATCTCTATATTCAGGTGCACATGTGGCTTTCTTGCTTGCTTAACTACTTAAATTTAATTTACCCGGCTGCAGCAGGACTCGACAAGTGGGCGCATGTGTGCAAGTTTGAGGTTGTACTGAAAAATATTGCAGTGTCATGCGACAGAAATAAAAGTTAAGACATTATATTTAAATAGTCGGAGAGTAGTGAATGCGAACAGCAAAATACAAGTGCTTTATAAGTTCATGTTAAGCCTAAAGCACACATGTGAGCTTCCCAGTGTAATGGAAATAGTATGGTGTGCTGCATTTAATGTCCAAGAGCTGCAAATAGTACTGTGAGGAAACCTTCCTGTGCAGTTAAACAGTAAAACAATTAAAATGCTGCACAGATAGGAAGTACACGATGTGTTGATTTATTGTTCTGAATGGCAATTCCTTTTTTAGTATACAGTTCTTTAGCCAATCCAACGCTCCACGGTCATAACCTTCCTTAAATAGCTCTTAAGTGTACAAGTCTCATAAGAGATGGTGTCTCGGAATTTTGGGACTGTGTGTTTTGGCAGCCACATTTTGTAGACGGGTGCGAGTTCAGGGCAGTTGTGCATGTGCAGTAGCTTCAAGTCCGCCAGTGTATCATATACTGCAACCAGATCCATTGGTCTGTCTGCAGACCTAACATTTGACTTGCGGCCACCAAAGGGACCAAGTTACCATGGCAACTGGAATGCAGATATAATTTCCTTCACATTCAAACCTATGTTGCCCTTATGTATGCTATTTCCCCTGAATCATGTAGTGCTTTGCGCTTTTTCCGACTGGTTGACATGCGCAAGAAATGCGTCATTTGATGACTGTTGCTGTGTGCCCTTTGTACCTCTATATCAATGCAAGAATGTAAAGAATATGGAAAAGCAAGATGATTTTTCTTGTAATAAATGGATATTGGACACTTTTATTGCACTTGTGTTATACATGCCTGTAAATTGTTTATGATGAAACATTTGTAAATATGCAATGCTGTAACCTAGTCCCAATGGGGAGTTCGAAGAACTTCAGCAAGGGAATGCCACATCAGTTTTGTAAACTGAAAAAAAAAAAAAGAAAAAAAAAACTCATTTTCCAAAGTTCTACAGTGCAAGGAAATCGGACACTTTCTTTCCGTACGGAACAAAACTGAGCGCAAGAAATAGCACAGGAAGTTCGATACCACAGCGTCTTAATGAAGGTGCACTTGATGTGCTTCATGCATGCAACCATCTGAACAAATGACCTTCAGCTTAGCCCCACCCAGTGTCAAATTCTCAGCCTAGGTTTTGTGTAGCTTGTGTCGAGTATAATAGCCACAAGTGCCATATTGTTGGATAGCTTGTCAAGTGTAATGACACAGGACCAATTGTCTGTCAGTCTCATAGAGAGCATGCAAGGTAGATGTGTGCACGGGCCAAAATTTTGAGCCCGAGCCCGGCCCGGGCCCGATGCTACAAACCGAAGCCCAGCCTGCCTGACTCTGAGAGGGCCCGGCCTGGCGCTCAGATTTAAGGCCCGGCCCGTCATGCTATCAATGCATTTGAAGCGATGATACAGAAGAGAGTATAATTTCCGTGTGGAGAACTTTATACAATATCTCGAAATATTGAGTTCTCACATTTGGAATGACAAACTTTATGAATTATTTTGCAAAAACAAGTTATGCATTGAATTGAGTCATTTGCGACGCTCCTGGATAATGAACACGGTAGTGCCTAAGTTTTGATTCTATAACTTGTAGTTGGGGTGACTAATATATTATTTGATAGGAAAGCAAGTTTTCGGTAAGCCTCCAAAAGTGCGCTAGTTCTAAATCTAAACAAGGGATTGATTTTCTGGCCAAGTAGTCAGTGAGCTCTCCTAGCTCACCATGTGCCTTTCGCATGAAGCCTTCGGAACAATTGAATAAACTCTTGCACTGATGATGCTTTGAGCTATGTCCCATTTCAAACGAGGCCATGTCGAGGTAGCAGTAAGCCACAGCAGAGACGTTTCATAGGCGACAGCGTGGCGCGAATCTCGAGACTGATACCTAAACAGCGCCGGTGTTAGCCATGTGGAGATGTGAAGTTCTAAACTAAATAGCCCACAAGCGGCCCCTCTGCTCAGTCACTGACTGCTACCAAAGTTCTGTTTGCTGTGAGGAGGGAAGGAAAAGCGGGTCTACGCCAGGAAAGAACTCTGAAGCTCTCACATGGAGAGGGCACTTGTAAAAAGTTGTGCACTCTAGACCCTTATTTCACTATGGCCGTATTCGCGCTTTCGCAAAAGTTGCATGTGCTCAGCCGCCCGAGACAAATATACCTTGGGCCGGGCCCAGCTTGAGCGAGAGGGCTTCCAAGCGGCCCGGCTCTCCAGCCAGACCGGGTACGGGCTTTTGGGCCGGTCGGAGCCCGTGCACAGCTCTAATGCGGGTCCTAACATTGGTGGCCCATGTGAGCCAAAGCCAACCAAGCAGGGAGGGCAAAATTTTGACTTGTAGCTGTCATCAGATTATTTGATGGGGTTTTGAGAGAGAGAGGTGCGAGGCGAGGGACAGAAGAGTCATTCTTGATAGTGAAGATGTTAAACCATTATTAGTGAGTAGTCTAGTCCCATGTGGTTTCCCAATCTTAAGTAGGCCCGCACATTTGACATGCATACAGCAGTTGAGTATCTGCCTCGTTACCGAGATGGCCTGCACACAGACGATGTAAATTGGTTGGTGGGCTGTGGAGAGCAATGTTCAGATTTGATGGGCGACTGAGTACATCTGCCCTCTTGCGAGATTTGTGGTGGCCGGTTTAAATTCGTTAAGATGAACAGGGCAGTGGAAGAGGAGATGGCCAATGCTGTAAAGAATTCCCTTCGTCAGGACAACAAAAACTTGCCCTGACGAAGGGAATACCTGGCTGCCTTTTTGGCCTCTGTCGGCGTTTTTGCTTTGACAGAGGCCAAAGCTGCTTGAAGAATTGTGTGAGAGTATACTAGGGGTTATACGCCGCGGGGTGACATGCATTTGGCCGTGTCTACTTAACCATTTCGGTGTCATTTAGCATAGGCTATGTGCAGTGTTCTGGCTCGAGTCTTTTGTCACGCCTGGTGAGAGCAAGATGCATATTGTGTTATGGGATTAGGTGGTTGTTATTGGCTGGGGGCCAATTGGTTGGAGTTAGAGTGCGGCAAGGATGAACCTGCTTGTCTCTATGGAGGAAAGGAAAGTCTGTTGATCTGAGCCATACAGTGAGCTTCCACTAGTTCTTGGATTGTGCTGTGGACTCCCTTAATGATAAAGAGGCATCTGGTAGGAGTGAGTCATCCAGACGTGACTTCAACACTACATAGAAGATAACGGCCTCTTCCATCCCTCCATGATTGGCTTCAGATCGGGCCTGCTCACTCAAGACGCTTTCCTTCTCCTCGAGGAGCAGGTACTTTCCAACATTCCAAGAAGAGGCGGACACCTCATTCTCAGATCTCTCGCTAGATCTCAAAGGCGCGTTTAATAATGGCTTTGCTAAGGGTACGTCGGACAGACCCGATCAATGGTCTTAAAGGTATGTCCGACGGACCCGGTGCGTTTTTCTTCGGGATACATCGGACGGATCCGGGAAATATTTTTTAAAGGTACGGCGGATGGACCCAGTCGGTAGGGTTCAAGTTTAACGTCCCATAGACCCTATGCATTTTTTTTCCGGGATACGCAAGGTAGATGGATGGGGATGGGCCTTTTGGACTTGGGATACGTCGGAAAAGCCGGATGTGTAGATTTTAGTGGTTACTTGCATAGAGTTAATACAAAGGCTTTGTATTAACTCTATGGTTACTTGGTAGCGATAGCCAAATGTAGCCAAATCGAAGTTGATACGAGGTGTGCAAGGCCCAAGTAGTCCAAGCACGGTGGATCCAAGCATACATGAAATGTGAAATTACAAAGAACAGTACAGTGGCAAGAATAGTGCCTAGAATGGGTGATAGATTTACGTGAGTTGGACAGCGACAGGGTGGCAAGCAAGACCAGAGCGCAAGCGCATGTAATCGCGGTGTTGACGGCCAGCCCGCGGCCCGCACTTTGGTCCTTGTTATCATGTGGATGATCGTCTACTACGGTGGTTATGTAGTTTTGGTTCCTCAAAGTTTCCTCACTTCAATCTGCGATGAGATGCATCACGTAACGCGTCGCTTTCTGCTCGTGTTGAAGTTTATATGTGCTTTGCTGTGCAGCAAGTTCTAGTTCTACATGCATATAAGCGGCGCAACTGGGTACCGCTGATGTGTCCATCTCATCATCCTTGTTTGTTGTGCGAATGGAGGTGTAGGCGCCGGTTTGTGTTTTCCGTGAGATGTTATGATGTCCGAGCTACGTGACGTAACGAAAGTGCTGTGTGAGAAGTGCCGTGATGAGGTGATGCGTGCGCCAATTTGTCCGGACGGACATCAGCGTGTCCATTTATGATCGCCGATGTTCCGAGTGCATGCTAGTATTTATTAGGTGCAGACGTAAGTCCAAAAACGTGGCGTAATGAGATTCACACGCGCTGTGCAACAGTCGACGACAATAAGTCACCGACAATTTGTTATCAGACTGCTAGAGCTCAAAACTCGGAAAATGTGGTGTTTAAGTACACGCCTGTTGTTTACATTAGTGCGTTTTCAAGGTTCGAAAAAAAAAAAAAATCAATGGCAATACTTTAACCTGGCCTTGCACAAAGTTGTTGGGAATGCACATGATACAGTTTTTGCATGTTGGAGTAGACAGAAAATTAAGTGCCCAGCCCACACTTCAAGGCCCGTTCACACTTAGCAGCGGTCGCGCGACCGTTTTGGTCAAAAAGCGACAGTCGCAAATGGTCGCATCGGTCGAAAAGCGACTGCCGCCGGACGATCGGGCACTGCTCGAATTTTCAGTCGCGCGACTACTAGTCGCAAACCATTTCACCAATCAGCGAGGTCCCGGAGTACTCGATCGCGCACCTTCTAGGCACTAGGGATACGTCGGGAAAGCCGGACGGATCCGAGATTCCCGGATGTGTGGTTGTAGCAACAACTTGGTAGCGATAGATATGTAGACAAATCGAAGTTTGTATGAGGTGTGCGAGGTGCGAAGTATGTGCTGCATATGTGTAATGTGAAATTACGAATAATTGTACACCCGGAGAAAAATGCGTCGGGTCCGTCGGACGTAAAACCTGAACCCCACCAATTGGGTCCGTCCGCCGTACTATAGTGCTTACCGGATCCGTCCGGCTTTCCCGACGTACTCCGAAGAAAAGCGCATCGTGTCCGTCAGACGTGAACACCTGATCGGGTCCGTACGCAGTACCTCTGAAAAATACTTCACGGATCCGTCCGACGTTGGGTACTTAAAACAGAAGAGAAACACTTGATCGGGTCCGTCCGACGTAGGTACCTTTAGCCACAGTCGACCCCCGTCCTTCGTCCTCTCACCGCACAGAATCGTTTAGAGCTCGGCGTAGCTTCACCTTGATCCGAGTCAGCAGGTCTCGTAATGGCGTCGGTGGTTCAGTGGTAGAATACTCGCCTGCCACGCGGGTGGCCCGGGTTCGATTCCCGGCCGACGCATGTTTTTTTCTTCTTTTCTTTCATTGCCTTATAATAGCGTTTTTATTGTTTTTATTAGACCCATCACAGCTTTGCCAATCATGTCCTCAACCATGGCCGGTCTCCAGCGGCTGTGCTCGAGTCCAAGCCTCGACTAATTTCTGGGCGACGTCTGTGCCGGTAGCTCAGGTTATTCCGGTCATCAGATACTTGTTACAGACGTGTTTGCACCGCGTGTGCCTTCTCTGCTGCTTCTGCTAGGTCACTGTGTCTGTCTGACTCCGATAAATGCAAAATATGTTTCGCAAACGAACCAGCTCTACGCGTGGCTGTACGTTTGCGATGTGGTGCGGCTTGTCTGGAAGCAGACTACGCCAAGGCGGCTGGCATGAGCAGCGGTGGCGCCTCTAGTGGCGTGAAGAGGAAGCATCTCGGGAATGATTAGTACTCTCACAGACCAGTTTTTAGACCTCGCCAATTGATTCTAAGAACTCGGAAATATTTTGAATAACAATCTGATTTATGGTAAGCAATTATATAATTCGTTTGCAAATTGTTGGTGCAGATTTGCGGCTAATCATTTTGGTTCCAAGTTTCAGCATCTCGCAACTGGCGTCTCTAAGCTGGCCGTGTGCGGTGGCTACAGGCGGCCAAACGTGCTCTCGGCATACTTACCTGGTGCCGGGGTTACCGTGATCAGCGAGGCGGTGCCCCCAGGGAGAGGCGCGGGCATTGCACTGCGCTCGTGCTGACCCCTGCCACTACCCCAAACTGGGGCAGATGGGGCATGCAATTTTTGGTAGTGGGGGACTGCGTTCGCGCTATCCCCCTCTTAACGAAATCAAAAAACAGACTACGAAGCGGTCCTATCAGCACACTCTCTCGCTTCTATGGTTGATTACAAGAATCAACGCACTCTCTCGAATGCGGTCAGTTAAGTGGCGCGAATTTTAATCTATTTCAGTGCACTCAAGGTGCGTAAAAGCAACTGGCACACACGTCTTGTTTCGCTTTCACTGGCGCATATTTCGAATTGCTTTGAGCGTTCCCACGTATGCCTGTGGCCTGAGGTGGATAGAATGTCTCATTTCATCCCTTCTGCGAACCCGAAATGATTTTGAATGTAAGTTGCACAGAAACGTATACTTACAGTAGGCAGGTATGGATTCACAAGTCAACAAAGGTCCTTTCTGTCTGCCGCGATTGTTTTCGGTTTGGAGCAAGTAGTCGTTCAGCATGCAATATTTAATAGAGACGGAGTGTCAGGAACCCTTTTATTTCAGGGCAAGATAAAAAATAGACACAAAATCTGAGCACAAACTAAGGCCAGCATGGTAAAGAAAGGCTTGATACAAAGGCATCTGCTTTACATAACACAAGCAAATCTGAATAGATATAACAGCGAGAACAAAAGACAAAAAGTCAACACATCGCTAGTACTTGCAGAAAAAAAAAAAGTAAGACAAGATGAACGTGTTCAAAAGTACAGGTAATACTTTGCACCTGGTACGAGGATTGAAAAATAAACGGTGCCTCAATGTCGGCAGCCCGTTTCCCTCTTTTTTATGTAACTGTCACAAGTTTTCAGTATTGTGTGACCTGTCAATCATCGTCAGCAGTCCAAATATTATGAAGAGAAAGGAACTGTAGTCCTTACTACTCTGAAAAGTCAGGGACCCAAGTGATGCTACAAGAGCGCTACTTTACAGTTGAGAAACAAGCTCTTTGGGTTCTTTAATTCTGAAAAAGCTGTGCACAGTATGTTCTAGGGACCCAAGTGATGCTACAAGAGCGCTACTTTACAGTTGAGAAACAAGCTCTTTGGGTTCTTTACTTCTGAAAAAGCTGTGCACAGTATGTTCTAGGGACCCAAGTGATGCTACAAGAGCGCTACTTTACAGTTGAGAAACAAGCTCTTTGGGTTCTCTACTTCTGAAAAGGCTGTGCACAGTGTGTTCTCTTTCATTCGGAATAAGTAATAACAGGATACAACCAGCAGTGCTCCATCATTGCTTGCAAGTTTTGTGATTATTATAAAGAAAAGTTTGACGACCGGAATTACGAAGTCGACGCAAAGCTCGACCATGAAAAGAGTGACAATATGAACTGTGCCTGCTTAAAATTATGATGCTTACCACCATGTGTGTATAATTCTTTTAAAAACATTCAAACATCACATGTCCTCTTACTATTAATATGTGACTTGAGCTGAAGTGCACGTACCGATCGACCGACTTGCATCAAATACCCAGAGTTGGCCCGTATGTGGTTCAGATTACAAAAAAAATGCAGACAATACCATCACTGTTATTTGATTTCAAGAACATGCAGATCTTTTCAAGAAATTACACAGCAGTGTTCTGTCTCTTCGAGGAATGCATATACTTTTGTGCAAAGCATTTTCTAACATTTAAACTTGTCAAGTTGCACACCACAAACCGAAGACTGAAACCTAACCTTATCTAAGTTTAGGTTCACGAAACGCACATGCCAGTTCAAACGAACACGGCAAAACATTCTCACAAACCTCTTGTAACACTCAGCAGAGCGGAAATGAAAATCGCCAACTAGCGACAAATGGTGATCCAAAACATCGCAGACTTTTGGGAGATGTGCAGTATCCTCAAATATTAAGAAAGTGCGATTCAAGCAGCTGTACATAGCCAAAGCTTTTTTCGATGGCACAGTCAGATTACCAGACAGATTGCTGGGCACGTGGTACGCTTTGAGAACAGTGAAATATTGGTGGGGACTGCGCACAGTCTGACTGTCGTCTCTCAGTAACTTTCTCGGCATACTTTCTCGATGACGCGCTCCACTTTCTTTCTGCTCGGGGATTTCAATTGTGTTTTAGACACAATGCGCGACATCACGGGGCCTGGTCAGGGAGCCTCCAATTACAACGCGAAGGAACTTGGAAAGTTAGTGCGATCATTGCGCTTATAGGACGCGTGGGTCACTCTTCAGAGACCATTTCGAGGCTACACGAGTCAGGGGCCAGAGCGCGAGCCAAATAGATCGAGTTTACATCCACTCTGCCACGACACCTGACTTGCTACTGCGTGAGGTATTGCCTTTCCCATCAGGCCGTAAACTAAGTGATCACTTTCCGGTTATGGTTATTCTGCGGGCAGCCCCGGGCCGTGCAAACAGCCCCCTGATGTGGCGCATAGATACAGCGGTACTCCACGATGAAGAGTGAATTGATATACGCCGAGAGTTGTGCTTGTCTGTGTCCGCAGTTAGTATAACTTAACTCCTGCTACTTGCGATGCGCTGAAAACAGGCTGGCGCGATGTTCTTGTGTGTGCGGGGAAGGAGCGGTGTGTCCGCATTACGACCGTGCTGAATGACGTTCTGCGCCGTATGCGCATCATACGTGGAGGTGAAACGCTTACGCTCGCAATGCGCGAATATCTCGACACGCTGCGTGAGCGTTATCATCGCACCCTCGAGGACAGCTCACGTGCATAACTCCAACGTGCCGCTTGAGGATGGCGCAGACCTCGGACACGCTCGAGCAGTTGTTCAGCGCACTAATAGGCGAACTCACGTGGAGAGCGTCATGCTTGCGGACAATGCTACGTCTTCGAAACCCGCAGACATCCACAACTTGTTTGACGAGCATTTTCCGGCCCTCTTTTCGTCGCAAGACCTCGACCAGGAGGAGGATTTTAAATAAGTTGTCGGTTCCTTCTGTGGGCCTCTTTCTCAACTTCCAGAAGGCGCATGTTCGACACTTAATGAGCCGGCAACTTTGGAGGAGGTGCGTTTTGCCTTAGGCGCCATGAACCAGTAGACCGCTATCGGTCCTGACGTGCTAGTAGCAGGTTTTTATTCCACGTTTTTTTTTTTTTTTTTTGACATTCTCGGTCCTTCTTTACTTAGGCTCGTAAATTGTTTCCTCGAGAGCGGAGTCAAGCCATCTTTGTTCAGTATCGGCCGTATCGTTCTAATTCCGAAGGAGGGCATGACACCGTCGAGTCCCTCATCGTGGCGACCGATTACCCTCCTTAACACCGACTATAACCTCGTAGCTGCAATCTAACTGCAGGATTTGGTTAGCCCATACCAGTCCTGCGCGGTACATGGACGATCGGTGTTCGCTTCGCTGACACTGACGACAGACGTCTTCGAATACGCCTGTGCCGAATATGCCTGTGCTTCGAATACGCCTGTGCTTGGACCAGGCGAAGGCCTTCGACTGCGTAGAACATGGTTACTTGTTTGCCGCGCTCCGCTCATTTGGTTTTCCTGAGGAATTCGTTCAGCTCCTACGCGGCCTTTACGCAGACCTTAGTAGTGAACTAGTACTGAATGGCCAAATTGCTGGCAGCTTTCCGATTACGCGGGGAGTGTGTCAGGGGTGTCCGGTACTCTTCATACTTTCGCTCGACCTGCTGCTGCGCAGGGTCGCTGCGGACAGGCGTATTCGAGGTTTCCCGTCAGTAGGACAGGAGTCAGCCGTATTTGCATACGCAGACGACATTTAACTCTTCGTGCGCGACAATGACAGTTTTCTTTTTTGAACATCTCTTCGGAATATGCAGCTTTATCTGGAGCGCAGATTAACACGAAAAAAAGTAACGCACTACCGTGTGTGGAGGCAGTGCGTGTACTTGGCTTGCTGTTTGAGCCAAGCGGGGTTTCTCCCCGTTCCTGGGACGTAGTTCTCTCGCGAGCAATGCACGCCCTTTCTGACGCAGCGCGTTTCAACCTCACGCTCAATGCTAAAGTCAGTGTCGTCAAAAAACGAGCGTGCGCTTTCACCCTTTATGTGGCGCGTATCGTGACAATCCCGCGCTGTGTGACGAACACACTCGCGTTCCTTATAGGGACGTCTGTTTGGGATGGCAGGACAGCGGTAGTGGCCCGTCACATCCTACACCTTCCGAGGAGCAGGGGAGGCCTTGGCCTGCCGTGCATCCCGACAGTGGCTCGAGTATTCGCGATAAGGCTGGTGGAGAGGCTATTAGCTGACGAGTCGTACCCTGGTCGCTTACTCATTCTGTACTGGATGAGCACGGCGCGTCCCCGTGTGCTTACACCCGAATATTACCTCGGTCCACAGGTGAACAGACTTCTGCCTTTTTACCGCGAGGTTGCCGAGACAAAGTCGACTCTCGATGCAGACCTGTCAGATGTTAAGTAGGTGACCTACCAGCCATACGCATTAGCGAACTAGTTGCCGTTCGCAGGCTTTCAGCTGATGAGCAACGAGAGACCGCTGTCCTCAAATGGCGAGCGTGGGCAGCTTGTCGGCTGCCAAATGAAGTGCGAGATTTTGACTGGCTTAGGCGCTGGGGCCTCCTCCCCACGAGACAGCGCCTTGCCAGATGGGGTGTTGTACCCAATAACCAGTGTGCCAACTGCAGTGCTTCCGTGAGCCTCTCACATGTTTTTTTCGAATGTGTAGTTGCGAGAACAATGTGGCGGCTCGCATATAGGATGTTTAACGTCCGCATGAACCCCGGCGTCAGGCGCCAGCGCAACCCCTCTGAACAACTTGCGTTCACTGTGGTTCTGTTTGTATTGTGGCGTCGCAGGTGCCTCGCTGAGGTGCGCCGCACTCCCGCCCGCGCAATGTACCCAGCCTTGCAGAGGCTGCCCCTTGTCATCTGGTAGTATCTGTCTGGACAGTTAGAAACGGACGTCGAGACGCGGTTTCTGCGGCGCTGGCACACGCGCTTCTATGTTGTACGGGGGAGCAGACTTGAGATGCCCGTCGTCCTTTGTTAGACCCCCCCCCCGCCCCCCCCCCCTTCCTTGTATTGTTTTCCCCTCTCTGGGGAATCATGTTTTTGAGTTTATTATGATATGTACCCTATAGTGTTGTTTTGTATAATGCTTTGGTGTGAGTAATGTGCGTTTTTGTATGCATGTATGTATATATATGTACCCAATAAATTCTCTTCATATGCCTGCCTCGGATTTAGATGCTACCCTCGTGGACTATCGCGTCCCCAATGTTCTAGCGCGCCCGCTGCGGAGATGCCAGGTCCGTGTGGCTCATTTGTGCTGCATTAGCGGCCGCCCCGTGCGCACATGTGCGCCGGGCTTCTTCGCTAGACATCGGCCACCTTGCACATGATGCCCCGCCGGGTGGCGCAGTGGTTACGGCGCTTGGCTACTCTGCCCAAGGAAGTGGGATCGAGTCCTGGCCTCGGCGGCTGCGTTTCGTTGGAGGCGAAACGGAGTGGCATCCGTGTGCTGTGCGATGTCAGTGCACATTAAAGAACCCCAGGTGGCCGAACTTTCCGGAGGCCTCCACTACAGCGACTCTCGTAGCCTGAGTCGCTTTGGGATGTTAAACCCCACAAACCAAACCAACCAACCTTGCGCATCATGGAGTGCGAAGTCCTCCGCTGTTGGCGCGCAACTGCTAGCGTGCGATTGCCCTTGCTTTGATATCGTACACTTCGAACTGTTCTCGGCACTATGTGCTGGCATAACGCGAAACAGCAAGTAAATGTGATGACGTCACATGAGTCACGTGGCAAAGAAATGTCACGTGACTCAAGATCGCCAGAAGCAATAAACGATTTTCTTACTGAAGCAGACTTCAGTGTCCTCGAAATTTTGTAGCGAAAGCTACACTACAATAGTCAGCAGCGTATTTCGCCATGTATAAGACAGGCAACTAGTGCGCATGCGCGGAAACCGGAGAGAAGCAACAGGTGCGCTGAGCATGACATCAGAGCTCGCGGCCGCCATGGCCGCGTGCCGACACGACGCAGCAGGGGCGCCCGAACAAAGAGAAGAACGCCTTGCCGGGCGGGAGACGCTAAGATGCAGAGCGCAATGATAATAATAATAATAATAATAATAATAATAATAATAATAATAATAATAATAATAATAATAATAATAATAATAATAATAATAATAATAATAAATTGGTTCGCAGGAAAGGAAGGCGCAGTATCTGTCACACCTGCTTTGTGAAACCTGCACCGGTGCTGCATTGGTGACTCTCGATATAGAGAAGGCTTATGATAGTGTAGAGCCCCGAATTTTATTGAACAGATTAGAATCTCTACGTTTTCCACAATACTTAATTGATTGGATATCTACATTCCTACAAAACAGACAATTTTACTGTTCATTGAATGGAGTGCATTCTGGCAAATATCAACAAACCAGAGGTGTCCATCAAGGGGCAGTTCTCTCGCCCGTACTCTTTAACATTTTAATGAGTTCAATTCCCACTCATCAGGAGGTTCTCACGTATGTCTATGCGGATGACATCGCATTCTTTACGGCTGCACCTGACATTCAATCCCTCAACAGGCGCCTGCAATCGCACCTAAGCTCCCTTCAAAATTGGTTATGTGACTTAAGATTTACATTAAACGTTAAAAAGTGCGCGTTCCTTGTTTTCCAAATTCAGGATCCGGTAAATCTTTCTCTAACATTTAAGCAGGAAATGATTCCTCAAGTTAAGTCTTTGAAATATCTAGGGGTGATTTACGATGACCATCTGGCATGGAGGGATCACATTGAACATGTTGCAGCGAAGGGGGCACGTGCTGTGGGTATGTTGCGCAGGTTAAGCAATCCAAGGTCTGGGATTCGGCGAGACGCACTTTTAATGATTTATGTTATGTATGTCCGTCCAATTATAGAATTTGGATCTGTGTTATTTTCTGGTTGACCTGCTTACAAAATTCGTCCGCTTGTTCTTTTAGAGCGGGAAGCGCTTAGATTATGCCTTGGGCTCCCCAAATTTGTGGCTAATAATGTATTATACCTTGAAGCCCGAATACCACCGTTGTTAACTAGATTACAATTCTTGACTGTCCATACGTATCTAAAAATATGTGAATCACAATTCAACCGCTCCATATCAATTTTTTGTTGCGAGCCAGACTCCTTTTTTGGAGTCGGATGGCCTCGGTTTCATATCCCGCAGGTAATTCTAGTGCAAAATCTGTTACAACCTTTGCACGTAGTCCTTTCTAACTTACTTTCAACAAAAGTAAGTGCATCGTCGGTTCAAATTGTCTATGATGAAATTTTCCCAAATAATGCAAAACACTTATCACCTCACATTTTAAATGGATTATTAGAAGATCATTTACAAAGTCTTCCCGTTAGCATAACGATAGCAACGGATGCTTCTCAATTTAATGAAAAAGCCGGCGTTGGAATATACTGTCCGCTTTTAGACTGGGCTTTTTCAGTCCGTCTTCCGGATTTTACTCCAATTTTCCAGGCGGAGTTGCTGGCGGTGGTGCTTGCTCTGCGCAAACTAGACCCAACATACTCAACAGTGGCTGTAATTACAGACTCTTATTCCTTGTGCTTGTCGCTTTCTTCGAATATGGATTCGCCAATTTTAAACACCTTTCTTTCATTGCTCCCCTCACATTTGAGCCTCATACATATACTGTGGGTACCAGGACACAGCAATGTGACAGCCAATGAGGTTGCTGACAGACTAGCTAAAAATTCTCTGAACGGCCCTGTATTGCCCATCCTCCCGGCAACAGCGTACATAACAGCAGCACGATTTCGGCGGCGTACTTTATTAAGCACGCAGTCTGGATCTATTTTATCATCGGATGACTACCTGCATCTCAAGTATTCCTGGAATAGGAAATCATGTCAATCAAGGCAGACTGAGGTCTCTCTAACCAGGCTACGCTGTCGTATTCCGCCCCTAAATTTATATATGCACAGGTCTGGTTTGGCGCTTTCTCCTGTCTGCGCATTCTGCGGGGAACCGGAAACAATAGATCATTTCTTGATATTTTGTCGCCGTTTTACCATGATGAGAAAACGGTATTTAGAGAAGCCGTTACAACAGCTGGGTCTTAATTTGAGCAGCCAAATTTTATTATCGTTCGGTGCCACCATGCTTGGGTACAGCCACAGGCATGTTTTTAACGTCATTCAAAACTTCTTAATAGAAACAAAACGTCTACCTTGCTAATATGCTTTGAAGTTTTACTCTGTACATATAAACCTTACTATTCTCCTACTGCGTGCGTTAGTATTTACTCTTTTATATTTTGGTTTATCATATTTACATTTCCTTCTCTATTCCCTAGCATTTATTTATTATTTATTTTTTTTTTGCGATGTAGTTATACATCTCAAAATCTAATATCTCTGCACCCCAATTCTTGGCCGATCCCCCTGTGTGGGTATGTGCCATCACATTAAAGGAGAACTACAACAACAACAACAACCTGCACCGCGCTGTAATGAAAGGGAGGAAGGCAGGAGGGAAGGTGGAGAGCAGAGCCATAGTGTAGGGCGGCGGAGTAATTTCGACCTGGTGATCTTGAACTTGCATTGACATCGCACAGCACAGGGACGTCTCTTCGTTTAGCCTCTATCGAAACGCAGCCGCCGGCAGAGCGTAAAAAGCGGCGCATAGCAGTAGCAAAGAATGAGCGTAAGAAGGCGATGAAAGCAGCGGAGATTCCCGAATAGAAAGGAACGCCTTGCCAAACGGCGTTGCCAGACTGCCGAGCATAATACAGGAGCATGGCCGCCGATATGGGGCCTATGGAAGGGATTAGTCAACGAGAGTCAACAGAGGAGGATTTCAAGGCATGTGTGACTGACCCCTCCATTCGAGTTTCCGAAAGTGCATCTGCGACCCGGACATTTGAAGCAGACTTTGCAAACAATCCGTTTGGACACGTGTGTAGTGCTATAGACAAACCGAAATACTGTATAGACAAAATTGATGCCGCTGTATGCTACTTCACAGATCATCGGGCAGTCTTCATCTCTGTCAAGCAAAATGATAAAAGATATGTATACCCAATGTCTCTCATTGCTAAACATACATGATCACAACGAGCTCAGGCAGGGAAACGTACCTCTCGCTACATATATCCTAGCATAGCTGAGCTAAGCCACTGCCATTTTTTTGCACCCTGGAGCTGACCCAAATTTATTCTCAAGTGCCCGTACTTTCGCCACTTAAGTTGAATGTTGCTCCTCGTGCTCACGGAAGCAGGAAATGAGCCACGCGAAAACTCTTTCTGCTGCCAGTCACATTTATATGACGTAGTGATGTGCACAATACAGATAGGCGCCACTAAATTCAGACGCTGAGCTCACGATGCGGATTCAGTTTTGCTTCTTAGGTTCAGAGTGAGCCTTCTGGGTCTCCTCCATTAGCGCCAGCTCCTTGTCAGTTCGACGCAGCTCTACCTTGACGAAGCCATCCAGAAGGTCCTCGTACACGATGGGTTCCTTGACGTCTGTTGGCTTCATTGTGTCCCATGACAACTCTACAGCGCCGCGATCTGATGGTGCGCACACCTCCCAATGGCGGCCCACTTGTCGGAAGTGTGTCGCCATCTCGATGCGCTTGAAGGGACCAAGGTGGGCCTCTTCGACCACGTTTCCGATCTCAGAGTAGGTATAATCTTCAGTCATACGCGAGAGCTGGAGGAAGTTGGGGTCGCTCAGCGAGCAGGGTACCTGGCCGATGTGCGCCTTAAGGAGCCGTATCCTCTCGGCCGATCCCGGCAAGCCCACGTGCACCCACCGCTCGAAAAGAGGCTCCAGGTCCCCACGGAGGAGCCAGGGTTTCTTCGCGGACGCCACCACGGCAAGTTCTTTGTTCTCTGTCGACACGGCTTGCCTCAGGTAGTCTGGCAGGACTCGCCGAAACCGCTGCGCATACTCCATTTCCCCTGGAGCCAGCGTGTCCCCGTAAATAGTGTCCAGCAGGTAGAAGAACACCATCTTCACTTTTCCTTTCTCTTTAGCCGCGGTGAAGAGGGACTGCAGTTCCTTGTGGCAGTCGCGTCCAATGGAGCGGCCCAGGAACTGCTTCATCCGAACGTAGTGTACCTCCCAGTGAGGGTTGTCTTTGGCCACCAGTTTGGCTAGGTAGATGAAGGCCGAACCCGACGCTCCGTACAGGAGCATAGTGCGACCCTCGCGCGGATAGCCGCGTGCAAAGCTCATGAGCTGCCTCTCGGCAGACAGACAGCCTTCCAGGCGCAGCGTCTCTTCGGCTGAGCTACAGCTCGCGGGCGAGCCGGATGAGCCCGAGGCTTTGGCCTCGTTCAGCAGGATGACGGATTCCATGGATTGGCACACGCTGAGCCGGCGGCGCGTGCCCGCCAGCGCAGGCGGCCGTGGGGGCGGCTTGGGGGGCGTTGCGTCGGTACTAGTAGGGAACGTTCGTGGCCACTGCCGCCCAGGTGCTATGCCTACTTCTTTGTCGTCGACAGGCGTTCCAATAGAGAGCGCGCGATTCGCAAGGAAACGACGATGATGATGGTGACCACAGCTGCGCCCTTTGTCATTGTGTCATAAACGGTAGGTATAATGATAATTTGGCTTTTCCGTCCAGATTTCAGGAGATCAAACGTCTTGCGAGTGTACCCGTGCAACGGACGTGAAAGGCATGGTGTGCTGAGCCGAGGCTCAGTTAAATTCAGCTTGAACACACTTCTCAAGGTACTGCGTATAGACCAACACCGTGTTTACAAACAAAGGGGGCGCTCGCGGCGCCGCAGCCCACTGGGGGTGAAAAGTAGGGTTAGCGCCCATAGGAATGCATGGAACCGAAACATTTCAACGCAGTTTTCTAATTTCATGGGACACCTGTGATGTATTTATTCGGTGCAGAGTAACCGTGAACATCCGAGAACATATCGTGAAAGTTTGAAATCTCATCACCGAGGCGAAGTGTTTTTAAAACATCGCGAAACGTACAGGGGTGCGAGTTGGGAGGGCGACCCATAGAAACACATGTAAACACAACTTACCGCAACATTTTCTCGTTTCGCAGGGCACCAGAATTGCGGTAGCCGGTCGTTAAACATTGACCAACGCTTTTGAAAAAGTATGCTGCGTCATTGCGGAGGTGGTGTACTTTTAAAACGCCCCGAATAATCTATGTTGTGAGTCCGGACACCCCAAAAATGCTCATGTAGCGAATCACGCAGTTTGGTTTACAGTCTGACATGCTGCCGCAGGGGCTAAATTAGTTTGATAATACTGACGCTCAAGTGATAAGTCCTAGACAGAATTACATTTAAAAAGCAGTTGTCAAACGCCATATGACAATACGGACAGAACGAGATTCGCGCATTGTAGCAGACGACAGCGCAGCTGGCGATACCCACCGCGGCCGCCTCCAGCTCCGGAGCATCGGCTAGCGACAGCGCCGGTGGTGCATGGTCGTTTGGAACTGTTCGCGGTCAGTTTATCGTGCAGTGAACGGTCCCGCAAGTCGTAGGACTTGCAGTACTTGCAAGGGAATTTAGTGTGCCATGCAACATGATGTCAGGGCGTGGTACAAGGCATTCACCAAAAAATGAGGCGGGTTCAACGCTGCTGAAACGAGAAAAATGTTGTGGTAAGTTGTGTTTGCATATGTTTCTATGTGTCGCCCTCCCAACTCGCACCCACTAACGTTTCGGGGCGTTTTAAAATTACTTTTCCTCCGTAATGAGATTTCATACTTTCACGATCTGTTCTAGAATGTTTATGGTTGCTCCGTACCGGATAAAACATCATAGGTGTCCTGTGAAATTAGAAAGCTGCTTTGAAATATTTCGGTTCCATGTATTTCTATGGGAGCTAAGCCTACTTTTCACCCCCAGTCGGCCCAGCCTGGCGACAGAAGCGCCACCGCATCGCGCTTACGTCACAGATCGGTGTTGGTCTATAAGTCGTGAGTTTTGCGCAAGAAAAAGCCGAATCTCCGCAGCATCATCTTATCCTAAAAAATCTCAAATATATATTTCGAAACAAGGAAACTTACTCAGAGTGGATTTAGGCGGATTCGAGGTATCCACAAAAAGGTCTCGCTGAGTCACTCGTCAAGTATTCCAAATTTTACGGTGTGCCAAAGGATGTGGCGGCCACTAAAGACCTTCTGACGTCAGTTAAAATTTCAAATCACGGTCCGCACGACCCCAGTGTGGCCCGAGAAGCACGGTAAAGACTGTGGTGTACTTATAGACCAACACCAATCTGTGACGTAGGCCCGATGCGGTGGCGCTTCTCTCGCCAGGCTGGGCCGACTGGGGGTGAAAAGCAGGGTTAGCGCCCATAGGAATACATGAAAGCGAAATATTTTAACGCAGTTTTCTCATATCACAGGGCACATATGATATCGATATTCGGCACAGAGAAACCATGAACATCCCAGAACAGATCGCGAAAGTATGAAATCTCATTACCGAGGCGAAGCATTTTTAAATACCGTGAAACGTATGGGGGTGCGAGTTGGGAGGGCGACCCTTAAAAACACATGTAAACACAGCTTATTGCACATTGTTTTCTTGTTTTGTAGAGCACCAAAAGTGTAGGACAGTCGTTAAACGTTGGCCAGCGCTTTGAAGAAATGTGACAAAGTATGCTGCGTCATTGCGGAGGCAGTCTACTTTTAAAACCCCTGGTTGTATAGATTCTGAGTTATATATGCATTGCGGTAGCGCGGCTAAAACATATACGGGAGTCCCAGCTAACTTGAACCGAAGGTTAGAAAATAATATATTTGAGGTAGGTCAGTGAAACCAGTTTCATACAACTGCCAGCCTCCTTGTGCACTACGGGCTTTTTTGTTTTGCAATTACCTAATTGGCTAATTATGTCATATTTTTCTAATTTATTAAATATCGACTTTAGAACAAAAATGTGAATGGGAAAGTTGGAGAGCGCCTTCAGAAACCCCAATTGCAGTAATGGCGATAATGAAAGCATCACGTATATCTTTTTTCCCGGGCTCAGAAGAAAGCCTGCAAAATACAAATAAAACCACGTGACTAGCCCATTCGCGCGCCACTATTGTGGTGCTCTATTGTAGCGCTGTTCATCCTACTATAGAGGTTTTACAAAAGTTAGCGCCATCTAGTGAAAGAAACAGAGACTGTGCGCGGCGGCCATGTTTTGCTCAGTCCGCCCGCGCCTCCCATCGAGTACGCTGTCAACGTGCGCCTTCGTAGAACCCGTGCATGCACCGAAAGGTGCATTGGAATGCTCACAAGCGATTGTTTCATTTTTTAACATCACAGCAGTCGCTCTTAGCTCCAAGCTCTATTCGGAATGATGCCAGCATGTTGTTGCGTGCCCTTCTGCAGCCAGCGCACCGTCATAGACGCGCACGGAATCAAGGTATACGCGTGCATGCGACCGTTCGTTTGCAGTCCTAATCGGCTTTACAAGAGTCACTTGCATCATGTAAAGCATTACTGCACGTCCCTCTGACTGGGAGCTAGCTCACAGAATGTGCTATCACCTAAAACAGCAAGGTTAATTGTTTTTCGCGCTATGGAGCCTTGTGAACTTGAAGGATAAACTTATGCTGCAATGGAGGACACGGGAGAAGGAGCAATGCATGTGTAACGAATGCTATTGGGCAAATACGTTCTTAAACATTTTATTCTCAGGTTACATTTACCATTGTGTATTTGATTTAAGACACGGGCATGATTACCGAAACTACTTTTTGCAGTCGTACGAAATGGTAGTGCTTGGTGCAGAGAGCAATACGGTTGTCTAGTGCGCCCGAGGTGCGTGTTTCACGCGGCAAAAGCAAGCGGCTGCCAAACCCGCGGCGTCTAGAAAAGCAGAAAAAGATGACATTCCACTAGTGTGTTGTAACATGCTCACGTACAGCCCGTTTCGACCGGTCCACGTCCAGAGCGTGCAGCTCGGGTTTTATACGTGCCAGCGCGGCCGATAAAATAACGAAGCGTGCGCTTCACTTTTGTGTTTTTGCGAGTCACCCGATGGTTCGCTAATTCACAGCTACCTGAAATTCACTGAAATTTTTAAATATGTCGATTTCTTGTTTATTCCTTCTGTCAGAAAGCAAACATTTGAAGCCGTAATCTTATATGAAAGCGCTGACATTGGAAGCTTCGAGGAACTCGGGGGAGGAAGAACTCGGCTGAAACGAAAAGAAATTTGAAAAGTCAACTCACATTACTGCGAAGTGTTTGTGCTTTGTACAACTGGCTGTGTTCATAAAATCAGATTCATATTATATCATATCGTTATAGAAAAATTAAGGGGTCACTTAAGTTCCGCCGTTAAAGGTATAACGCGATAGTGCCTCTCTCTCATACACACGCACGCAAGATGTTTTTTTCTTCGCGTGTTATATTTTAGCTCTTTTATTTAGTCATTTATTTATTTTATTTACCAAATACTGCAGGCCCTAACTGGGCCCTAGCAGGAAGGGCCAAAAGAATACAATGCAGTGAAATATGAATTCATCAAAAGTAACATACTACACACAAGTGTAGTATGTTATATGTTGTTATGCATGTTATATTTTTATGCTATGTATGTTATGTTATATTTCTATCATTTATTTATTTATTTATTTTTACTTTATTTGACGTTTTGTATTTTTATACACCAATACGCATGCGTCAGCAACAACCGGCTTTCCATTCTAAGCAATTTGACACTTTTGAACACATTCTTCAATTATTTCAATTAATCAATTACACATTCTAAATTTTCTTCCTTAGCATCACCAAGCACTGGTTTTTCATTCTGACACCTTTAAACCCTTACTTTCCAATTTTTCTTTTTTTTTTTCGTTTCTTTATTTCATCAATTGATCAATTAATTACAAATATTTTATTAACTCGTCATCGCCTATCGCACACCAATCAATATTCAATCACTGGAAGCACAAATTACCATGGCACTTTTTTTTTTTTACGCAGCCCCCAATTATTTCCGAGACCAATGCCAACTACTGCGTCGACGGCATGGGAAGGAAAGTGCTAAGCGCCAGTCCAACTTACGTCAAATTACGCATGATCCTTTTATCATAAAATAAAATGCATCCTCGCTCATTTCACCAACCAAGTATTTTCCAGTGGGATGAGCGACGGTGATTGCGCAAACCAAGCAAACAAACTCGTAATGATCTCTCATAGGCATTTAAGTAAACAGCAAAGGCGCACAGACAAAAAAATCCACATTACAGAACTCTGGATACTGTACCTGGATAGGGATGACGCTGCGGATTGCCGAGGGGGGGGGGGGGGGGGCATGCACGACTCGTAGAACAATTTTTAAATGCGCTCGGCAGCGCAGCCGGTGGGCCCCGCCACGTCTCGGCTGTCAAAATACGCTTCTAGGTGTCTCTATACCCCAGTCACACGGTCATTTTCAAAGGCGATTGAGTCGATAGCCTTTGAGATTTTCAATCCCGATCGAACTCGATGGAGTTGCGCCGCTGCTACACGGCAAAACTCGAAGGCTTTTGAAATAGTTCTGGTGTTTGGCGCCAAACATTTGTGGCGCCCCTATCATTGCTTTCGGTTTTGCTTAAAGAACTAAAATTTCTCTATAAATGCAAAGTAAAATATAACTGTTGCCTTGTTTAGTAACTGCAGGTGTTTAGTTATTATTCAAGGACAATTTTGTTTCCTTTTACGCGTTGACGTTCATACCTTCATACGGCTGTGCTTTTCATTACGTTTGCTTTTCTCGGCGACACAGGTTACAGTGATAGCACATAAATAATGCGCCTTAAAAAAGAGCGATGCTATTTTAAAATTATTAAGAACATTATATTTCACCACGAAAATTAAAGATATAAAATAATAACGCTTGTTTATGTTTTTGTATCGTAAACGGGCTGTGCACGTGTGTGCGTGACTCTCCTCGGGTCAACGCTAGCAACCATGCGGACGTTCGAGGGCCTTCGAGATCTCGATAGAGTTCTGAGCTGCTCCGCTGACTCGATAGACTATCGACTCAATGATAATTGAAAACGCCCGTGTGGCACCTTTCGAATGCCTTGGAGTTGATAGGCAGTCGGTTCGAGGGCCTTCGAAATGCCCGTGTGACAGCGGTATAACAGAAACCGCCGGGGACCGAACAAACGTCCAAGCACAGCACACTAGGTTAAAACGTGAAAAGCGCGAACAGAACGGCAAGCGCTGACGGACGGACACGAAGGGATGGAGCGAACAAAATATGGCGGCCAGCGCGGGATCAGGGTGCCGCTCACTGTTGCCAGACGTACTTTTATAAACCCTTTATTGCACTATTGTACTATACTATTGTAGCGCTGTTCGTCCGCTTCCGAGAAGCTCTTCCCGTAGTCCGACACTGCTGCAGTGCACACTACATTCCGTTGCAAATACTGCAAGTTTAACGACTTACGGGACTCTTCATAGCACGATAAACTGGCCGCGCACACTTGCTGACGACCATGCAACACCGGCGCCGTCCTAGCAGACGCTCCGGAGATGGAGGCGGCCGCGGTGGGTATCGTCAGCTACGCTGTCGTCAGCTGCAATGCGCGACTCTCGTTCGGTCCATATTGTCGTATGAAGTTTGACAACTGCTTTTTAAATTTAACTCTGTTTAGGATGTGTCACTTTAGCGACAGTATTATCAAGCTAATTTTCCCCATGCGGCAGCATATCAGACTGTAAACAAAACTGCGCGTTCGGTACATGACCGTTTTGAGAGTGTACGGATTCACAATATAGGTTACACGGAGAGTTATAAAAGTAGTCTGCTTCCGCAATGAGGCAGCGTTCTTTGTCACACACTTGTTCAAAGCGATGGCCAACGTGTACCGACCGGCCACCACTTCTGGTACACTGCGAAACGAGAAAAATGTTGCGGCAAGTTGTATTTAAACGCGTTTCTATGGGTCGCCCTCCCAACTCGCACCCCCATATGTTTCGCGGCGTTTTAAAAATACTTCACATCAGTAATGAGATTTCATACTTTTACGATCTGTTCTAGGATGTTCACGGATACTCTGTACTAAATAACAAAATCAAAGGTATCCTGTGAAATGAGAAAACTGCGTTGAAATGTTTCGGTTCTATGTATTCCTATGGGCGCTAACCCTACTTCTCACCCCCAGTCAGCTGCGGCGCCGCTTTGTTTGTAAACACAGTGTTGGCCTATATATTATTTCCCAACAACGCCTGAAAATGAACGTTGCTTCAGCTTGCCATGCAGCTCCCGTAGGCCACACTATGCTTTGGCCCTAGACATACTTGCTAGTCTGCTGTATCCTTCCTATGACTAGGGGTGTCCGCGCTCCTGAGTCCTAATACGTGCTGCGATGGTGCTGTGCGCAGTCGAACACGGTCGGCTATATCGTTGGGGACGCATTGATTGGTACAATGATTTCCCTGCAGACTCACTAAGAAGGATGGGGTGGGGTACACTCCCATGGTTAAGACACCCGCGTAATCTCTAACGAAAGTTTTGTAGCGAGAGCTATATTGGCCACAGCCTCCCCATTTCGCCGTGCCTGCAATCGATTTCAAGAATTAGATCTAGAAGACAAAGAGCCCGAAGAGATGTGGACTGATGTTCGTGATATAATACAAGAAGTTGCTACTAAGGTAGTTCCAAAGCAAAAGAAATGCAAGAAAGCAAACTGGTTATCTGAAGAGGCTTTGAAAATAGCTGAGGAAACGAGGATGGCAAAAGTTATGGGGGAAAGAGAAAGATACAAGGTTCTCAATGCGGATTTTCAGAAAATAGCAAGCAGAGATTAGAATGCCTTCCTGAACGTACAGTGCCAAGCAGTTGAGGACAACAGCCAATTAAGGAACACAAGAGCTCTGTATAAGACAATCAAAGATATCAGATAATCAAAGATATCAAAGGAAGCTTCTGTGCTAAGCTGGGCATGATAAAGGACAAACGAGGCAAGGACCTCACTGAAGCCTCAGAGATAAAGAAGAGGTGGCAGGAATACACAGATGAACTGTACAAGAAGCACCCGAATGTGCAAACCCAATATAAGACGGTTGTGATTACTGATCTCGAGTCGGGCATCCTGAAGAGTGAAGTTGAATGGGCCTTAGCCAGCCTTGCTAAGAAGAAAGCCAGCGGAAGTGATGGCATTCCAGCTGAGTTGCTTCAAAACCTCAACCATGACGCTGTTAACATTCTGCATACATTATGTCAGAAGATTTGGACAACCCTGCAGTGGCCACAGGATTGGAGGAGGTCAGTTTACATCCCCATTCCAAAGAAAGGCAGTGCCAAAGATTGTTCCAACTACCGCACGATCGCGCTTATTTCGCATGCTAGCAAGGTGATGCTGAAAGTCCTGCAAGGTAGGCTGCAGCAGTATGTGGATCGGGAGCTTCCGGACGTGCAAGCTGGGTTTCGCAAGGGCAGAGGAACTAGAGACCAAATTGCCAACTTCCACTGGATCATGGAAAAAGCAAGAGAGTTCCAGAAACCCACCTATTTCTGCTTTATTGATTATGCGAAAGCGTTTGACTGCGTAGATCACAGCAGATTGTGGCAAGCTCTCCAAGAGATGGGAGTTCCAATTCACCTCATCTGTCTCCTCAGGAAGCTGTATGAAGGACAAGAGGCCACAGTCAGAACTGGGCATGGTCTTACCGATTGGTTTTCGATTGAGAAAGGAGTGAGGCAAGGCTGCATACAGTCGCCCTGCCTATTTAACCTACATGCAGAGTGCATCATGAGGAAGGCCGGTCTGGACGAGTCTTCAGCTGGAGTGAAGATTGCTGGAAAACATATCAACAACCTTAGATATGCGGACGATACCACTTTAATGGCAGAAAGTGAAGTGGAACTCAAGAGACTTCTGATGCGCGTACAAGAAGAGAGTGAGAAGTTTGGGCTTAAAATGAACATTAAAAAGACAAAGATCATGGCGTCTTGCCCTATCAAGTCCTGGAGCATCAATGGACAAGAAGTGGAAGCTGTGACAGATTTTCTCTTCTTGGGCTTCAAGATTACCTCGGAAGGAGACTGCAGCCATGAAATTAGGAGACGCCTGCTTCTGGGAAAGAGAGCAATGGTTAGCCTTGACCGCCTAGTAAAGAGCAGAGACATTAGTCTGCCAACCAAGAACTCGTGCTATGGTATTTCCAGTTGTGATGTATGGATGCGAGAGTTGGACTGTGAAAAAGGCTGACCGCCGAAGAATTGACGCGTTTGAATTGTGGTGCTGGCGAAGACTCTTGAGAGTTCCTTGGATTGCCAGAAGATCAGATCAGTCGATATTGTCGACCATAAACCCGGACTGCTCATTGGAGGGTTAAATTCTAAAGTTAAAGCTCAGCTACTTTGGTCATCTGATGAGAAGAGAGGAGTCGCTGGAGAAAGATTTGATGTTGGGAAAGGTTGACGGTCGCCGGAGAAGGGGTAGGCAGCGAACGCGATGGTTAGATGGCATCCTCGAGGCACTGCAGATGAAGTTATGTGATGTTAGGAAGATAGTGAGAGACCGGAAAGCGTGGCGTGAAATGGTCCATACTGTCACGAAGAGTCGGACACGACTGAACGACTGAACTGAACTGTCATAGAAGAAGTAGAGGCGAACGACAACAGCCAGTTGCTAGGACAGAAGGTTCGTTCGAACGTTGTGATGGCGGTGTGCCCCGGAGTTCAACGTAGAAATGCTGTCATACCACTAGAAGTCTCCTACACCCGAATGAAAATGGCCAACGACGAGAGGCAAGGGGTGTTCATGCTTGAAGTGATTCCGCTACGGCATAAATAAAGCTGAAACCATAAAGTAGACTGCTATGTGCAAAAGCCGTCTTTGCTTTCAAACTGAGCCTAAGAGAAGCCATGAGAATTGCTCTTGCGTAACTCCAGGTTTAACCACAAGCTAAACCACAGCTAATTGTTTTTACACACTACGGGAAATTTCGTTTGATAGCATTGGAAGAGGTGCATGTGCACGGACGGACACATCGTCCGTAGTCAGCTTGTATTCGAAGAAACTATGAATTCCACACGAAAGAAAGTAAAGAGAATACGACGGCCGCCCTGGCTTCAACGTGAAAGGGCCAGGGAAGCTTCACAAGCGTTTCGCAAGACGATTTAGTTGTTAATATTCTGGGCGCGAAAGTTGCCTGTGTTTGCACATATTGAACCAATTCTTGTGTGTAGTGGCCGTAATATCGTATCTACATTTGTGAAATGTAGATCGTCGTCTCTAATGCCAGATTTCGATATATACCTCCCGCTGGCGAGTACAGTGTTGAACATAAATTGTAATTCCTGGTGTGCGTTCGACTGTGTGCTGTGTCGATCTGTTATACTATAGGATGTATTGACTGAGGTCACGCTACCAGAAGGCGCAAACATTGTCACTACTTGTGCGCCATGTAGGTAGGCGTCGCGGGCATTGACGCGCTCTGACTTGGACAGTATCAAGATCGCTTTCAGGTGCCCGCCGTATATTAGAAGTGACCCGTAAGGCTTTCCCGTGTTGTTAGATGCTTCTACATCGCCCTGTTCATTGTGGAGCCCTTTGTACGCATGGGGTCTGCAGAGGTACTTTCTTCTCCAGGACTTAACACTGCCTGTTCGGTGTTGCAGTTAGGCATTCACCCGTACCGCAGCCCTAAGCAAAAGTGACCGGGGCCGTATATTGCATTGAAAACGACTTGCAGCTCTTCATATCCATTAACTGCCAACTACTACTGACGCAGGATACATCTTGAAGAGATGGCGCGGTATAAATAGCCCCAATTGCAAATTTCGCACGTCCAAAACGACCGGACATTTCCAGTGGCAATAGTCGGCAAACTGCCGAATATTTGACAGGCGCTCTTTCGGTAGTAAATCGAAGCATCTGAGCTGCTTGAATTGAGCGACAGTACGGTCGAATACTCAGCGAGAATATATTTCGCAAATTCAGTTCCGGCAATATAGAGCTGTTGAAATGCACATAACCTAGAACCTGGGTTTGCAACAACGTGATGGGCAGCGATAAACCTATATACAGTTGTAACACATCACTTGCAAGTGGACAGAGGTAACAGTTCGTGCTAGCTAAGCGAGTAGACATATCGAAAATTACTAACCCCTAAAAACGGCGGGCCGGCCTTCGACGCCCTAGTGTACGTGCGCCGCCTGGCTTCGGTCTCTTGCGAAAAATAAAACGTTTTCATAGGTATCTGCCGCCAAACCTAAGCCGAACACTACACAAGGTAGGACCCGATGTCAGTGAATTCAACGCGAGGCTGCGGTCTTGCAGTACGCCGCACGCCACGGCGAAGTTTCCGCGGTCGTGCAAGCGAACGTTTACACAGTCGAACCGTATATCGGGTTCGTTGCTTTTCTTGTTCAGCGCAGTCTTCGAGCGTATCCACTCACTCGCACTGCTCAGTAAAAATTATGTACACCGCACTGCACTATTCTCTAAGTGGCATCACGCATCGAGGTTGACTTTGCCGGTAGGGTCCTCCTTTCTTCGGATGGCTCTGTGCTACAAACTGCGTCTGCGGCTGCAGCCTGCACTGCGCCCAACTTGTACGCTGACCGTCTGTGGTGCATCGTGCACTACTCGTCATCCACAACTGTCTGAGTGGCTGGCTATCATCTAGCCGCGGTCATCCTTGTTGATTGTCCTCACCTTAATAACTTCGCTATTCTCTACGATTCACGCGTGGCGCTCACACAGCTTCAACACCCGGACCGTGCCGCCCCCTTAGTAAAGCGTCTTCTGCTCCTCAGCCGTGTTCCTAATCTCCACCCCACGGTATCAGCCCCAGGGCTCCTGGCAACCGTTCTCCGCCCTCCCGGACATTTTGTTGGTACCACCGCCGTTACGGCTCTTGCGCACGCCAATGCCGCCAGCCCTGCTCCTTCGCGGCAAACGGTCCGGCCGAACACTTGAAGACGACCGGTGTTCTTGGCCCCGATCCAGTCACCTCTTCCATGTCACTGACCGTATGACGAAAGTCGGCTACCTCATCGGCATTGGTGCCGAGATCTGTGTTCTTTCGTCTACATTGGCTGAGCAACGCTGTACTTCAGACTTTCCACCTCTGATCGCCGTCAACGGATCGACCATACGGACAGAAGTCGGTGACTCTTAGCATCGAACTCCGCCGTACCTTTCGTTTGGTATGTCATCGCGGACGTGCACTCCGTAATCATCGGCGCCGACTTCCTATGACACTACAGGCTCCTAGCGGACATGCGGTAAAATCGCATACTGGATTCTGAAACGAGCTATAGTCGTCCAAGGTGTCTCTTGCCGTGATCCACCACTCCAGCTCCTCAGGCGCACAGCACAGTTCCCGACCTTTGGTCCAACGTACTTGCAGAGTTTCCGCACGTTTTCTGACCCCCGTCCCTTCAAGCACCAGTCGCGCACAGCGTTGCTCATCATATTGTGACGACTGGGCCTCCAGTGTTTTCTCGCGCACATCGTCTCGTACCGGATCGCCTCACTGTTGCCAAACAAGAATTCCAGCCTATGTTGGAGCTTGGCTTCATTTGTCCCTCCTCCAGTCCTTGGGCATCACCCCTCCACATGATGCAAAAAAAATAACGGCGACTGGCACCGGTGCGGCGATTACCGGGCTCTCAACGAGACCAGAGTCCCTGATCGCTACCAGATTCCACATATCCAGGATTTTACTTCGGCCTTTCATGGGTGCACAATCTTCAGCAAGGTTGATCTTGTGAAGGCATATCCACAGATTCCTGTGCAGCCCTAGGATATCCCGAATACTGCCATTATTACGGTTTTAGGCAGGTTTGAATATCTGAGGATGTCTTTTGTCTTCGCAATGCGGCCAGACTCGTCAGTGCTTTATTGGCAAAGTCCACCGCGGTTGGACGCGCTGCTTTGCCTATCTTGATGACATTCTCGTCTTCAACCCTTCGGCAGAGGCCCATAAGCTCCACCTGCGTCAAGTCCTCGCCAGGCTGAGGTTGGTCTTGTGGTCAATGGTCCTGAAAGCATTCTTGTCCGTTGCAGAGTTGAACTTCCTCGGCTATCGCGTGAACGGACCTGGCATCCGCCGCTACCGGCTTGTGTCACCGTCATCACTGTTTCCCTGGTCCATCACCACCCGGCAACTGCGCAAATGTTTTGGCCTCACCAACTATTATCGGTGCTTCATTCCTCGCTGCGCTGCAATACTGCAGTCTTTCCACGACCTTCTCTCGGGTCACAGCAAGCCGACAACTCTTTTCGCTTGGAGCGATACCGCTGACCGCGCGTTTAGCGGCATCAGAACTGCCAGTGTTGGCGCCACGTTCCTGTAGTTCATGTGACGCGGCCACTTGCGGCATGGTTGACGCATCGGACACTGCTCTCGGCGCGCTGTTGCAACCTTTCGTCGCAAGTGTTTGGCAGCCAATCGCCTTCTTTTTGAGCGCCACTATAGCACCTTTGGCCGAGAGCTGCTAGCAATATATTAAGCCGTGAAGCACTTCCGCAATTATCTCGAAGGACGCACACTTCATATCCTGACTGACCACAAACCTCTGACGTCTGTGCTGGCATTCAGCAGGTCCTCCTACGCTCCTCGCAAAATAAGGCAGCTCACCTACATTTCCGAGTTACCTGCGACATTCGTCACGTCAGCGGCAAGTCGAACATAGTTGCCGATGTCCTTTCTCTCACTGAAGTCAATGCGATGAACAATGGACGGCCAATAATCGATTTCACGGTTATGGCTGCGACTCAACGAGCCGATTGCGAGCTGATACGGCTTCGCACGCGTGACGCCTTTCTGGTATTGGAGGACGTATGCTCCCTGACTGCGTCGTTTCCGTCGTTTGTGATACGTCGACCGGTCGCCCTCACCCCTACGTGCTTCCATCATACCACCGAGCCATCTCCGGGGCACTAAATTCTTTGGCCCATCCTGGAATCCGAGCAACTCAGCATCTCGTCACGGCTTGTTATGTCTGGCCTCGCATCAATGTAGACGTTCGCGGCTGGTCGCGCACGTGCCTCAGTTTCCAGCAAAGTAAAGTGAACCGACACATTATGACTCCTATTGGATCCTTCCCGTCTCCGGACGCCCGATTCAGCCACCTCTACGTCGATATTGTCGGTTCCCTTCGACCCTGCGGGAACCACCGCTACCTGTTAACCTGCACTGACAGACTCATGAGATGACCTGAAGCGATGCCCCTTCTGGACATAACGGCGGAGTCGATCGCAAGAGCGGTCACCACACTTTGGATAAGCCGCTACAGTGTCTTATCATTACGACTGATCGTAGTCGTTAATTTGACTCAACATTATTTGCAACTTATCTCGGCTCCTTGGCTTCAATCATATTAAGAAGACCTCTTGCTACCCCATTTGCAACGGTATCGTTAAACGTTTTCACCGGAAGTTGAAAGCTTCACTTATCGTGTCCGCATTCCCTGCACCATGGATTGAGCGCCTACCCTTCGTCCTGCTTGGTATCCGCACCGCACTTCGCAGTGACTCTTCTACCTGTGCAGCAGAGCTGACGTTTGGCACTACTCTTCGTATTCCTTTCAGCTTTCGCCACCCACGCCTGCTGACGTCATAGATTACGCCTGCCGTCTACGTAGCGCTATAAGCACTGTCGTGCCACCACAGCAGTGCCAGTATTCTCGCTGAATCCACGTCGCTCCGACCTTCAGCGGTGCACTCGCGTCTTCGTTCGCCCCGACGCCGTACGTCCAACCTTACGGTCACCATATGATGGTCCGTTCGAAGTGCACCGGCGTGCTCCTAAGCACTTTATACTGCGCATCGACGGCCGATAGGACACGATATTCGTAGATCGCCTAAAACCTGCCCACCTTGTATCAGACGTCATCGCCAACTGTACCACTACAACCCCTCCCGATCCTGCCAGTTCTCACCGCGTATGATTCGCACCCACAACGTCCGCTTGTCGTCATTCGCCTTCGCCCATGGCTTCATCGCTAGAGGGGGCCCGTGGCATTCCATCGTGGTCCCGTCAAAAAGGAAGATGGCAGTCTCAGCACGCCTGCCAAACATGCATAGTTCCTTCTTCGTGGCAGCAGGACTGAATGCTGGCGGTTCGCAGTCCCATTCCCGCCTGGCTCAGCGGGTGCTGTCAAATATATTTGTAGAGACCCGACAACGAGTGTGTCTGTGGCTAATCTCCACAAACATGTGTGCCATTAGCTGAAACTAAACCGGCAGTTTATTTCTGCCAGGTGTGGCATCTTCGATGTGGGCGTCTTTCTGTGTTTCCTCGTGTGTATGTGATAAAAAATGCAGCAGTCGTCAGATTCGAGTTCTACCCCCATCCCCCGCAAATTTTATTGGAATCTAGCTGCGTTGTTTCATTCGCTGTATTTAGACGTTTTCACTTTTATTGCGAAAGCAATACTACTTTCACTTTTCAGCCCTTCCCGTAGCGAGGCGGTAGCTACCATTGACATTTAGCGTGACCTTTGGCGCGCCGCCAAGCACAACTGCGCAAAAACAGGGGCCCCAACTCGCGCCGTCCACTCGCGAGGCGGTAGCTACCAACCGCGGCCTAACTCCCGCTCCTTCCACGAGAGGCGCTACAGCCGGAATGACGTCATCCCATCTGCCGCAAAACAGCTTGCGAGGCGGTAGTTACCAGCGGCGGCCTAACTCCCGCTCCCTCCGTGAGGGAGCGCTACAGCCGGAGTGATGCCAAACGACGTTTGGGGCGCCGGTTCGGGTACGTCTTTACACACCGAGAGTTAAGCCCAACGTTGATCTACGGCCGGGCGGAGCTGCAGTTGTGCCACATGCTTCTAAAGCTAAGAAGAATTATGGGGCTGCAGCCGCAGCTACCGCCGGGGGTGCAACGTTGGATACTATACGAGGTGGCCTAGCGGCAGGTGGAACGAACGCAGCCTCAAGGAATGCTTTCATTTCTGCTGGTGTAAAGAATGCCATTGTAGCCGGTGCCGGAGCAGCATTTGTACATTCTGCCTTAACCTCACCCACAACCAAGTATATCGTTGCTGTGGTAGACGTAGCCGGTAGAACAAGCAAAACTGTCTATTTATACATCAGGTAGTGGCGCCCGTTTTCGCTGTTTCGCGCGGTCGCCCATGCCGGGGTCTCCCGGCGGTCCGCCTGGTTAGCTTGCCGCTTGGGGCGCTGTCGACAGTGGCGCCCACAACACCCCCCTTTCTTGAAAGGTTTGATCTCCCAGGTCCAGGCGTTCTGGTCACTTACAAACACGTCCACTTCTTGTGGTGCTCGTGTCCTGCAACGGTTGCAGGTGTCTTGCTGTACGTCTTGCTTGTCCTCTGTCGGTTTGTACAGTGTAGGACCTTGGTTATGATGTTGGCTGTATTACCACGCCGTGTGATGCAGCTCCAGCGAGGATGCGCACCGCTGTGCCTGGTGGTAAGCGCTCCCGGCTCCGTACCTAGTGCCGGGTGTCGTATGATCGTTTTGCACGAGCTCTTTAGGCTTCATTATTTTGTCTGAATTCACTGTCGTCCCACTTCGGGGCTAGCAGCTTTGAAGTGGTTGGTACTGTGGTGTTCAGACGACGACCCATTAAGAGTGTGAAAACCCTTCCACGCTGGGTGTGGCCCTGTAGGCAAGCAGCGCTTCGTGTATGCTAGAAGACTTCCTCAAAAGCTGCTTTGCTGTCTGCACAGCCCTCTCAGCCATACCGTTGCTCTGTGGGTAGTAAGGGCTTGAGGTTGTGTGTGAGGCTCCCCAGTGATGCACTAGTTCTTTGAACTCTGTGGAAGTGAACTGCGGCCCGTTGTCTGTGCGTATTGTATGTGGAACACCGCACCGTGCAAACTTTGGCTCCAAGACTAGGGCTATGTTTTCTAGCTGTCCTCGACAGCCGTTCTAGCTCGAAAAATCGGGAGTAGTAGTCTACTACTACAACATACTCTTTCCCCTCCAGCGTGAAGAGATCCATGCCGACTGTGTCCCAAGGGTGTGCTGGCAATGGGGTTAGAAGCAGTTCTGTTTCTAGCTTTCTGTGCTCTCTGCAAGTTGGACACTTTTCCACGTAGTCTTCAATGTGCTTGCCTATGCTTGGCCACCATATGTATTCTCTTGCCCTCGCTCGGCACCTCGTTGTGCCCAAGTGGCCTGCATAGAGTTTTTCCAGAACCTCTACTCTGATGTCTGGCGGGATAATTATTCTGTCGCCTTTAAATAGCAGACCATCAACGAGCAAAATCTCACAAGCCACCTCGATGTACCTTTTCAGGTTAGGTGACAGCCCATGCACAGTTGGCCATGATGTAGTGCAGAAGGTAGCCAGCCTGGAAAGTGTTTCGTCTGACTGGATGCTTGCCCTGATTCTGTCCAGCATTTGGTTTGAAGCAGGGAGCTGTTCAGGTGCTAATTTTTCAAACTCGCGCACTGCACTCTCGAGAGTTCTTTCTTTGTCTGCTGGTTTCCCAGACGGCTTCCGAGACAGAAGGTCAGCTGTGTACAGCTTTTTGCCGGGAGTGTGGGACATGGGGTAGTCGTACTCCAAAAGGCGCATCCTGAAACGTTGAAGGCGAGGACTCAGCTCATCAAGTCGTATAGTCGTCAGCAGCGGTATTAACGGCTTGTGGTCCGTTTCCACGTGAATGGTTGATCCCAGCAGGTATTTGCGGACATGTTCGCAAGACCATGCGATTGCCAGTGCCCCCTTTTCGAATTGGGCATATCTTTGTTCTGTATCCATAAGGGAGCATGATGCATATGCCACAGGTAGGAGCTTTTCGTGCGACTGCTGTAGAAGTACAGCCCCAAGACCGTATGAGGAAGCATCCACAGACACTGTGTGAGGCGCCTGAGCATCGTAGTAAGTAAGAATCGGCGTCCTGCTTAAAGCTTGCTTGAGTTTGTTAAAACTCTGCTGCTGAGCTGGGCCCCAGTGCCAGTCGGCGCCTTGGTGGAGCAAGTCTCTGAGAGGCTTCGTAAAGTCTGCTAGCTCTGGAAGAAATTTCGCTAGGTGGTTTGCAGAGCCCAACAAAGATCTGACTTCTGACACATCACATGGTGGGTCGAGCTGGACTATGGCCTTGACCTTTTCCGGGTCGGCGCTGACTCCTGCTGGGTTTACGACGTGTCCTAAGAATTTTACTTCTGTTTGTCGAAAGGAGCACTTGTCGATGTTGAGGGTAACCCCTGCATCTTCCAGCTTCCTCAGCACCAGCAGTAGGTTAGTGTCGTGTTCCTCAGTTGTCTTCCCTGAGACAATGATGTCATCTTGTAGACAACTCACACCATCTAGTCCTTCGAGCACACGGAACATTTCTCGTTGGCAGAACTTTGGCGCTGTGGAGATTCCGAAGGGAAGCCTCAGTAACTGGAACCTGCCAACTGGTGTGGTGAAGGTTGTGATTCGCGAGAGTCCTTGGACAGTGGCACCTGCCAGTACCCTGCTCGTGCATCTAGGCGGCTGAAAACTGTTGCACCTGCTAATTTTGCAAGACACTAGTCCACCGTAGGCATGAACACACGTTCGCGTATTATTTGTTGGTTGAGTTGACCATAGTCCACGCAGATGCGCAGCTCATTGTTCCTTTTCATGCGACAACCATTGGAAAACACCACTCGGTTGCTCGCTCGATCTTTTGGATGACTCCCAAGTCTTCTATCATTTCTAGTTCTTTCTTCACAAGTGGAAGGAGTGGAATAGGCACGTGCCTAAGATAACTGACTGCGTATGGCTCAGCATCCTTTTTGACTTTGATGCGGTACTCAGTCTTCATGACTCCAAGCCCAGACGATAGCTTTGGGTATGACGCCAAGAAGTTGGGGACATCAGTTGATTGTTCGAGGGTTTCGTCTAGCTCAAGAGGGCGCTGTGGAATCCCAAGTGATTCTATAGCTGGTCGCAGCGGTTCTTTTAATGATGAAGACTGCTTCTTGGACTTCAGTGTTGCGCCAGGTGACTGTTGCATCGATGTAGCCAACAGTGGCTATCGCTGTCTGGCTTGGGCCTATCAACAGCTGTTGCGTTGACTTGATGGGTCCCATGACGGTTCTGTCGTACTGGTCGTGTGCGATTGCAGTCACATCCGCGCCGGTGTCGACCTTGAAGGTGAAAGGTAAGTTGTTCACGATAGCAGTAATCCTCCACGGCGTGTTCACTCCCAGTTTGATTTCGCCTAGATATAGCTCTCCGAGATCTTTTGGTCGTTGTCAGATACTCGAAGTCTCGTCCTTCGGCTTAGACGTGCAGACGCGGGCGTAGTGGCTTTTTTCCCACACTGGTTGCACGTCTTGTCTATCGCAGGACACTGTGTCTTCGTGTGGTCACGCACACCACCACACCACTTGCAGCGTTCGTCTCCCGTCTCGTGTGTACGTTGAGGGCGCGACTTGAAAGGCACCTTCGCTTCGTTCCGGCGAGTTTTGACGTTCGTCTGGCCGCGAACTTCTCTCATGTCGAGAGCTGGCTGTTCAATGGAGCGAATTTCCATGTGTTGAAGTTTCACGCTCTCTGAATTGCGGGCAGCTGTGATTGCTTTTTCGAGAGTGAGTTCTGCGTCAAGCTGCAGGCTCTTGCTGAGTTTTACGTCTCGCAAGCCGACCGCGAGCCTGTCGCGAATCAGTTCGTCTTTGAGAGTTCCGCAATCGCGTCTTTCGGCCATCTTGAAGAGTTCAGTCGCAAATGCGTCGACGTTTTCATGCTGCTCTTGTTTCCGAGAGTTAAATCGCGCTCTCTCATATATGACATTCTTTCGAGGTAGGAAATGCTTTTCAAAAGCACTCACCACAGCGGAGTATGATGCCATCTGTTCGTCTGTCAGTTTCAAAGCAGCGAGCACGTCCTCCGCTTCTTCGCCCATGGCGTAGAGTAATGTGTTGATTTGCGTCGTCTCGTCCTGTCCTGTCAGACCGGAGATGAATCGGTAGCGTTCCCACTTGCGGTGCCATCGTGTCCAATCTTCGGGCTTGCGGAAATCGAGCTTTGTCGGCAGTTCCACGGCGAGCGGGTTGAACGTCATTATCGGAGTGCTGCTCGCGCGCTCTTCGTTCGCGCCGCGAGTGTCTGGCATGACGCTGCGGCCGCTTACGTTGGGCTCGCTGTCCTTCTGGGTGTCACGCTGTGTTGGTTATCCAGCAGCTGCTACCATGTGGTGGACGTAGCCGGTATAACAAGCAAAACTGTTTATTTATACATCAGGTAATGGCGCCTGTTTTCGCTCTGCTTGGCGCGGTCGCCCAATGCCGGGGTCTCCCGGTGGTCCGCCTGGTTAGCTTGCTGCTTGGGGCGCTGTCGTCAGTGGCGCCCACAACAGTGCTGACCTGCAGTATGTCTAAATAAATAAATAAATA
Source organism: Amblyomma maculatum (assembly GCF_055883805.1). NCBI lineage: Eukaryota > Metazoa > Arthropoda > Arachnida > Ixodida > Ixodidae > Amblyomma > Amblyomma maculatum. The sequence continues at coordinate 124,014,183 of NC_139345.1, read as the reverse complement.
CCCCCCCCCCCCCCCATAGGTAAATTTTTATTTTACTGAAATTGGTTTAATTGTAGGTGTCGATACTGCAAGCGGGCTGTCAAACTTATTTGACTAAATCGAATTTCCTCCCGACACCAACGCCGTTTCTGCCATCTTCTCCACTGAACGGCAGCCTTAACACGGTAATAGTCACCCAGGAACAGCACAAATAAGTATATCGAATTTCTTACGGTTTAAAGTTAAAGTAGGTTTAGATAGTGCAAAATGACTGAATACTGGATATCGTAGTGCGTTAGCGAATATAATAAAACCAAAATCATCAAATGAAACGTTCACTCCTGACCGGCTCAAGGTATATATGTTCGCTACCATAGACGCCCATACGTTCACAACATAGCGGCTCATGGGACTCTAGCGCCCAATGAAAACTCTGGGGCCAAACCTTGAACGACGTCATGCATACGTTTACTTTGGCGCAAATTATAAACAAGTCTTTATAAAACCTCCGCGTGGCATTGGCGAGCCTGCATCTTTTGAAGGTTGTTGCCTCTCCGCGCGCGCCAACTTTTGCAATCTGAAAGAACTAGTGTTTCTGTTGTTTACGCCCAGTTTATAAGCAGGTGCTGCAGTACGGTGAAAGTGGTTGGCAAAGGTGGAGGCACAGAAAGGCAGCAACGCTTCCAAACATAGATCAAGCATGAAAATTAATAATGCAAATACTGCTGTAAGTCATGCAGGTACTTTGGTCATGTACTTTGTCCCTCAACACAGCAAGGTGTGATCCAGAAACACTGGGGGAACTGGGAAGTCGGGCCCAGTGCGTGCCCAGTTCGCAAGAGTGTACCAAGTGTACAATTATGGTTTTCACATCCATGGTTTATTACATCAACCAAGCAAATACAGCAATGAAGCACAAAAATAAAAAAAAATGAATGTCGCAGACAGTACTAACAGTATCGCTGTTTAAGTAGACTAATCATCTGAATGATCACAGCCGAGGCATGGAAAAGGCTTGAAGTGCCATGAAATCACCAGATAAGAAACATGTACAAAAACAAAGCTATGACGGCTGAAATTCAAATAAAAATGACATGAAAGTAGGTATATCAAGATACACGTGGAACATAAAGTACGGGGATTACTCTTCACATTTAAATTCTTCAGCTGCAATAATGCAGCAGTTTTCAAGGCAATATTCCAGACAGCTTTAACATCGACAAACGTGCTTAACACAGGAGCATTACAGCATACAACCTCCAGACATGCTTCTGATTAGCAACCAGAATTTGAAGCAATTGTGATCCACCTGAAAGATACATTTAGTACAGCTTCTAGTGAGGTTGGCGGATGTTGCAGCCTATACATGAGCGCGCAATATCTCAAAGTTATCCGCTTTGCAAGACGCAAAATTAAAACCTTTATGGACACAAGAAAGCAAAATCCCGCCGTTGGAGTACTAAAATACTCCGTGCATGAAGGAAGGGTCGCACAATTTTTTGGTCTCTTAGCACTTGTTTTAGCAGACCTTCCTGTTAACTCACGCACACCTTAGGACCGCAAGGTGTGGGCTGCAGGCAACTAAATATTCTCAAAACAATAAGCCTAGTACGCATGAAATTCTTTAGCTATGAAACAGGTCAGAGTATCCCAAAAAAAGCTACGGAGCTACAAGCAGACGACACTGAAAAGAGCTCGCTCACGGGTAAAAGTCAGGCGGGAAGCGATGTAGTAAGACACCGACGGTTGAATCCACGCTCCCGCAATGTGCCACAGAGCCTCGCTTCTTCACTTAGCAAGGGCTCATCTTGCGATGAAGCGCTTCAAACGAAGACCGAGAAACGTAATACAATGCTGCAAAAAGACTTCACACTGCCCGCACGCCGAAGAAGACAAACCAAGAAAACTCGGCTTCAGAGTGATATTAAACTTACCAAACGGCGATAGGGCAGTGCTCAGCAAAAACGTTGAAATTTTCGCAAAAGGGGCATTTTTAGACTTTCGAGCTGCCGTTATATGCTTACCCGCGCGCACCACAGCAGACAGCGATAAGAAACCGCTCCGTGGCTTCGTTATAGAGAAAGGGATTGGATAAAGAGCGGACACTTCCATAAGACCCAGCGGCCCAATTGACTGTAGTGCACCAAGCGGCTGGAGTTATACGCACATCCGCTTTGGTTAAAGGCGCGCAGTTTGAATGCTGGCAAGCGCTTGCCGTACTGTCGCGCCCTTTTGGCACATTTCTGTTCTGTACGGTGTGGTATTATTTTTCTACTTATTTTCAGCAAGGAAATATAAATTTAGGTCATAATCACTGCTGACTGGCCATCAACGCAGCTGCGTCAAAGCCTTTGCCAAGCAGAAGTAATGCAGGAAAGATGCCAGGAGCTCTGTGAAATGAACATTTATTTTTCGTTATACAAAAAAAAAAAAACACCGATACAATTCGGTCACAATTTGGTGCATAAAAGCAACCAGGTAGACAGACAAAATGTAGGATACATCAGCCCACGTGTACATTAGAAAAAAGTGAAAAAAAAATTGCACAAGGCAAGAAACAGTACATAGGTAGACATCGTAGCATTACATGCAGATATACAAAGTATGGAAAATGATACATAAGGCAACAGACATACACCATGCTCACAACACATTCGCGGCTCCCTCAGAATACCGTGTACTTTATTTTAAAGGCAGATTTCAAGCAAATATACTTCAAGTCATCTTGGGTATTATGCCCCAAATTCAGTGCTTTCAGCTTAAATGCGCGCCCATTCCCCACACCATCTTGTGCTTCTGGAGACAACCTTGGCAGCAAAATTTCCAGCAGGTGGTCACGTTTTTCATCCTCAGCATTACCTTTTTGAGAAGTTTGAAGGGTTTCTAAACACAAATATTCTGTAAGCCCGAAATAAGCTGTAAAACATTCAGAATCATGTTACAAAGGGTCTTGTATTTTACAATGAAAATGTAATTAGCACTGGTTAAAGTCATAGCCAGAATGCACAATAGTATCAATATAAAAATGGTTCCTCTAATATGCGCGTAGTTATTGCCTGGGTCTCTTTGGTACGGTAAACAATAGAAACCAACCAAGCTTAGCTCTCAGTGTTCTCACAATTTTATTGGAATGTGAAAATATTGTGAGCCCTCCACGGATCTTCTTTCATTTGTACATAACATGACCTTCTTCTTCCTCTTATACATACCATCATCATCGTCCCGCGGCGCCGGCTCCGGCGCGCGCTTGGGTTTTGTCCATCGGTATAAACGCCAGACACGGCATCCCTTGCCTTGCCGTCTCAACCTGGCCTTCTTCCACAAGTGGTGGAGGTGAGACTTGATCCCCTTGCCGTTTTGTGCCCTGCCTCTCGCTGAAGCTACGTTCCGGTCGCTGTTTACCGCCTGCCACCATCGTTATGTCTACCGAGAGTACGCACGAATCCGCAGGACCCTCTACCTCGGCTGCACCACCCCCTCCGACTGTGCCCACACGACAACGCGACCCGCCGCTGTTCGCTGGTGGTCGCGATGAAGACGTCAATGACTGGCTGGACACCTATGAACGCTGCAGTAACTACAACCGGTGGGACGATGCTCTAAAATTTTTGAATGTTTCTTTCTACCTCATTGTAGTCGCCAGAACCTGGTTTATTAACCGCGAACCCCACACCACTAACTGGACCGCATTCAAGCAGCAGTTCCGCCAATATTTCGCGGACCCAGCAGTTCGGACTGAAGTCGCGAAGAACAAGCTCGCTTCTCGCCTCCAAGGTCCCGATGAGTCGTACGCGTCTTACATAGAGGACATACTTGCACTTTGCCGGCGTATTAGTCCCACCATGCCGGAACCTGAACGCGTACACCACATCTTGAAAGGAATTAATTCTGTGGCTTACTATACCCTGATTGCCCAGAATCCTTCTACTGTTGACGCCATTATTGCGACCTGCCAACGCATCGACCAGCTGCAGTCCTCCCAATAGCAGCCCGGCATTGCTACTGGCCCGACCTCTGCTGACCTGGATCTGCGGGCACTGATTCGAGCCATCATCCGGGAGGAGCTCCAAGCCCTCAAGCCTGTCTGTCGACACGGGTGCGATCATTCTTCCGTACCTTCTAATGACGCCGGTCTCCGCAACATCATTAAAGATGGGCTGGCAACCATCACCCGACCTATGGCGTCCGACCCTCCTCACCCCGCCCAGCATCGACTTACGCGCACGTCGCAGCATCACCCCCTCCTTTTGTTCCGCCGCCCCAACTGGCATCGCCCTACAACCACATTAACGCCGTGACGACGGCTCAGCCTACGCCAGCCTATTACGCACCTTGGCGCCCCTCTCGCCCAGTGTGCTACTACTGTGGAATACGAGGACATATATCCCGCTTCTGTCGTCAACGCATTCAGAACGAGCGGCGGGGTTACGACGCCTTCGAAAGTGACGCACCCTCATATTATCAGCGACGACCTATTCCCAGCCCACCTCGTCGATCCTCACCACCGCCGGTATCCTCGTCTGAACCAAGTAGTGCCCATGTATCCCGCCGTCGGTCCCTTTCCTCATACCGCCGCTCTGTTTCTCCACTTCGACCAGCAACAACTGTTCCTGTCCGTCATTCGGAAAACTAAGCGATGCAGTTTCCGGAGGTGAAATTGCACTCTGCGAACTTACCAAAAGTCCTCCTCATCGCCCGTACAATATGATTTCCGTTCTAGCTGAAGGATTACCGGTCGAAGCTTTGATTGACACAAGAGCTGCAATTTCTGTTATTCGCGCTGATTTGTGCCCCCGTTTGCGGAAAGTAACGACACCATATGATGGACCTGAACTTCGTGGAGCAAATGACGTCCCTCTACATCCTTCAGCAAAGTCTACAGTTCGAATTGTTATAGACTGCGTCTGCCACCATGTGCAGTTTGCTGTGCTTTCACCGTGTGCGCATCAGATGATTTTTGGATGGGATTTTTTGTCGACCGCTTCAGCGTCAATTTCTTGTGGCGACCGTGTCATTCATATGACAGTGATTTTTCATCTGACATTTCTGAAGGTCGTCATTCCCTCATTGCCGCAGTTGACACTGTACTGCCTCCACAGTGCGAAAAGCTTGTTACCGTTGTTTCGGAACACATCACTGCCGGGGATGTACTCATCGCACCGTCTCATCGTCATCTTGCACGTGGAATTGCCTTCCCATCAAGTCTTGTACGATTCCGCAGCGGCTCAGCGATAGTAGCTGCCACGAACACATCCCGTGAATCCCTCGTGCTGACTAAAGGAACTTCCCTGCCATGCATAGTGGATGCTCACCCTATGTCCATGATGGTGCTCACCGCCCCGCTACCTCAGCAACGTGATTCATCGCACGTCTCTCTTCTCAGGCTGTTGAAGACAATCAGTCCGGACCTCATGCCGCACCAACGCAAAGAATTGCTGGAATTGCTTCAAGCCCATCAAGCCATTTTTGATGCCACTTCCCCACCCCTGGGACGGACTAGTGTTGCACACCACCGCATCATTACTGAAGGTAGCTCGATCGTACGCCGACGACCTTATCGGGTTTCTCTCTCGGAATGAAAGTAATCGAAGAAAATGTGAATGACATGCTCCGTCGCGATATTATTCGTCCATCAACAAGCCCATGGTCCTCCCCAGTAGTATTAGTTAAAAAAAAGAACAAATCGGTACGATTTTGTGTTGATTATAGCGCACTCAACAAAATTACCCGTAAAGATGTCTACCCGATGCCGCGAGTAGATGACGCCCTTGACTCTCTCCAAGGCGCCGAATATTTGTCGACCTTGGATCTCCGCTCAGGTTATTGGCAAATACCTATGCATGAGGGTGACAAAGAAAAAACCGCTTTCGCAACTCCCGATGGACTTTACGAGTTTAATGTTATGCCCTTTGGCCTGTGTAACGCACCAGCGACATTTGAAAGAATGATTGATACGGTACTTCGTGGCCTAAAATGGAGAACCTGTTTATGTTACTTGGACGACATTGTTATCTTTTCGGCAACGTTTAACGACCATCTCATGCGCCTGAATGAAGTCCTGACGCGTCTTTCTTCAGCGGGACTTCAGCTCAACACCAAGTGCCACTTTGCACAGAAGGAAATTAAAATATTGGGACATCTGTTTAGCTATGACGGCATTCGTCCAGACCCTGATAAAATCAACGCGGTCGTGAAATTTCCTCGCCCGCGACGGACTGCAGATTTGCGCAGTTTCCTCGGCCTGGCGTCATATTTCCGGCGTTTCATAAGGCAGCCTCCTACAGCCTCTTCCATGTCCCGCCACGCCATTCGACGTAGTCGGCATCGACTTATATAGTCCCCTGCCTCTCTCCGATGGGGGTAACCATTGGATTATAACAGCTGTCGACCACCTTACACGCTATGCTGAGACGGCCCCTGTACCGACTGGTTCCGCTGAAGAAGTAGCTAATTTCTTTTTTACGGTCGGTTGTATTGCGTCATGGCGCTCCTCGGGTGCTTCTAAGGGACCGCGGGACAGCCTTCTTGTCGACAGTCGTATCCGAAGTTCTTCGTGCGTCATCCACCCTCCATAAGACAACCTCAAGCTACCATCCCCAGACTAACGGACTGACCGAGCGATTTCATCGCACCCTATCCGATATGATATCCATGTACATCACACCGGATCATCGAAATTGGGATACTGTTGTACCATTCGTCACATTCGCCTATAATACTGCAGTACAGCGGACTACCGGTTACTCCCCATTTTTCCTCGTTTTCGGCCGTCCTCCCACTACAATCCTCGACACTCGAGATCATTACCAGCCCAGTTCTTATCCCGTGTGGCCCGATCCCGTCATCTTGCCCGCCTCAACACAAAAGCGTGCCAGCAAGACCGCAAAAGTCGCTATGATTCGAAGCATCGCGTGGTCTCTTTTCGTCCTGGTGACGAAGTACTGCTCTATACACCACTGCGCACCCCTGGCCTTAGTGATAAATTTCAGCGCCGCTATGTTGGTTCCACAAGGTCATCAACCAAACGTCCCCAGTAAACTACCAAGTCACACCTGTTGATCCCCCAGCCGACCGACGCCACCGTGGAACTGAAATTGTTCATGTATCTCGCTTGAAGCCGTTTGTGCGCTGCGGTACATCGGTTGATTAGGAGCGGCCAGGCTGGCCGCTTCCGACCCCCCGGGCAGATTGTGTGAGCCCTCCACGGATCTTTCATTGCACATACCATGATCTTCTTCCCCTTGTACATACCATCATCATCGTCCCGCGGCGCTGGCACGCGCTTGGGTTTGGTCCATCGGAATAAACGCCAGACACAGCATCCCTTGCCTTGCCGTCTCGACCTGGCCTTCTTCCACAATATGCACTGATATTTATATTTCAGGAAACATTAGGGATATTTATTTCATGCCTAATAACACATTTGTAATGTTGAATAACAATTATATTGATGTAGAAATACCTGACGTGCACATTAATATACGTGAAATGGCAAGCCGAAAGTGGAAGCTCAAACCTATTGACTCGGATGCGGGATATTGGTCCGGACTTCTTGCACGTATGCTGCAATTGTTTCACCACGGCGAACAGCAGAGACTGTCAAATCCTGGCATCAGCTGGAAAATTTACAGTAGAAATATTTGTCATCGTGACACATCATTTGCCGGAACTGTGTAAACAGAATACACGCTAGAAATCTGTAAAGAAAATAAATTACGAACATGGTTAATGATTTATCGAGATACTCGAGGCTCGACTGCACCCACGTAAAATACACATTTCAAGCTACACGGCGAAGATCCCTAGCACTAATTTTCAAGCATTGCTCTATTTTGCGACGTTAGTCTTTGGTTTTAAAAGCTGAATTGACAGCAGACTACGCATTTCATTCGATAAATATATCCGACACGCGGGCGGCAACAACACAGGGGATATATAGTCAAAAGTGAAATAGTTTGCGATAGTAGCACTGAAAATAAATGCGCGAATGGAATGCATGTTTTCAGAAACGCAGATGGAATTATCGCCGCGCCACTTCTTTAGTATCAAGTTGTTTAAAAACACCTCGGCGTTTCCTTTTCTATTGCCTTTTTTAAAGCACAATTTCTCAGTGTGCGTGTGCAATGCGGGTTTTTCGTTGCAGATGATAGTCCTCGACCCATAAGTTTGCTTTTCTAGCTTTTTGTGCGTTACCTTTTTTTTTTCCCTGCAGTCTTAACGATAACGGTCACGTATATATACTACGGGAGAAAGCTCGTCTCTAACACAGTAGCCTACTCTTTCGATGTTCAGTTTTCACCCTGCCAACACATCACCTAAAAGAGATTGTACACTGTTGAAGGCCATAAAACACCCCAACACGTAAAACATAACGAGAAACCACACAAAAGCAACCACTAGGCAAACCAAGCAAATAGCGTCAGGCATGGGTACGCTCTTGTCTAATGCGCAGTAACCAGCGAGCCCTTCGCCATAATTGAGCACATATTGGTCTTCCCTTCACAACCGAGCCAGCCAGACTGCTGAGCTAAACTGCTTGAAATGGAGCGTAGTTTGCAAACAGGAAACATTTCTCAGGTTACCTTTGCTGGAAGCTCCAGGGGTGTCACGAACTGGCCGACCCGGCGCCTGTTCACGAGCTAGGGTCAGCTTAAACTGCTTGAAATGTAGCGTTTTTCGGCAAAATAACGTTCTTCACTTTGTTCTCCTGACAAACTACAGTAGTTCTGCTTCGAAGGTCAAGAAAGAAGTAAAAGTGCACAGTCCGTCCTTGTGAGCAAACAAGTAGCCCGCGTAGGCGACCCCGCACTTCCGGAGTCTGCTTCGGTCTGCGCCCGTGGCATCAGCGCGCGCGGCGCGCGCTCGGCAAATGCTGGTGGCGCCATCCATTGCGTGGTGCTGTTACTAAAGTTATCAGTGATGCGTCATTTCCTGGGGCCAGATTACGCCGAGCGTCCGCTCTTTACCCAATCCTTTCTCTATGGCTTTGCTAGCTTTGTGGCCTTGGTTACCTCCGTGACTGCCTACTTCGCAAGAGCCTAACAAGGCCTGCAAACTGTCACCAAGATCGATACGTCATCAAGGGGGTAATAAAATACCTTACCTCACTGACATCCAATGTAATCAGGATATCTATTCTTATGTTGATTTACACTTTTTAATTTGTAGTAATGTAATTTCTTAATTTGACTATTTGGCCCCACTGACCTGTGGCTATGCTGCAGTACCACTAACCCGCTTTTGGGCCCTCCCTTCGTCGCCACTCTACTTCCGATATGACTGGCTTTATTAGTAAACAAAAAAATTCTGGAGTGAAAAATGTTTTTTTTTTTTTACAAGGGCAGGGCAAAGGGAGGGGGGGGGGGGGAACAATGCTGCAAATTTCGTACGTACGTCTGATTTCGAAAGACCCGTCATTTTAGGGGAAACGCAGAAGTTATAACTTCAGATGAAAACTACCAGTTCCTCTCCTGATATCAATGATATTGTTATGTCGCAAATAACGGAAGAGCACACGATACTCGCCACCACCAAGCTGCAAATCACGCATGGCTAACTATACCGCACTGAAAGTTTGCGCCTACTTTTCTTACGATGTCATTTACAGAACGGGCACGTCGCGAAAGCGTCAGCAAACTTCGGTGCAGGAAAAAGATGCCGTTATCGTGAGCAAGGGTTCAAAATAAAAACTATCTGCAGAAGAGTCTTTGTGTGGAATTGTATGGGGAAATGGGCAATGTGCCAGAACAGATCAATAACAAAAGCGAAACTTATTAATATCTAACTGCCGTAACGAGTATCTCACGTCACGTTATGAAATTACTGTGCAAAAGCACCGCGAAGGCTGATACGATACGGGCCTCACGTGTGCGTTGGGCCCCAATCTGTATCAAAAATAGATACTTTGCTTACCTCCCCTTAGATGGGAGCCCTTGATTGCGTTACACATTTCAGACTGGCTTCATCGACTGCCCAGAAAAAGAAGCAGATTGTGTGTAAACAGCCTCGGCTCACAGACTTCGGTACGGCGGGTTCCACAGATAGTTCTAGGCTATTTCAGCATGGCAGCTGCGTCGGAATTTTGGCTGCCCGCCAATGCTTCTGCAGCTTTTTTGGAGAAGTATATCGAAACCAATGGGACGGGTCTCTTGACTCTGCACCTTACCAACTGCGTCGTCGCTGACCCGAATGAACTGTTGCGCCTAACTGGCCTCTGCAAAAGGCTGCGCACCTTGCAGGGTGTTGCCTGCGTGCTGAAAGCGCCCGACTTCCTGCGCCTCATGTTGGAAACGCTCCAGGAGCTCACACACCTGGAATTATCGATGGTAGACAAGGACACTGAAGCAAGTAACCAAGTCGAGCTCATTCGGAAGGTTGAGGCCGACTTTCGCGGCGGTCTGGCAAGCAACCTGCGTCATATGTACGTCGAGGTGGCCGGCGATGCCAACTTTGACCTTCTCGAAGCGTTCCTGAGGTACTGCCCCAACGTAACAGACCTTCATATACACTTGGTGACCGGTCGCTTTGCGAGTGCCACCTTCTGGTGTTCCCGCATTTTGACCTATCGGCACAACATGGAGAGGTTCGCGTTCACTTCTGAAGTCTCGTCGCATTTGCCAGTTGAACTACCAGCAGCGGTCGAGTTCGGACACTGCGCACTCGTTTGCTCTAACGTGCTCTACCGGCGGGATGGCCAGCGCTGGAACTGCGCTCGACTTAGTGATCTGGCGGCGTCTACGGAACCGGCGGGTATTCCCGAGCCCTTCGTAGTAGTTGCCGTCAACCAAATGAACCTTGGCCAACAGATCAGCGATGCCACGAACAACCACCGTTGGAATGACGTGCGGACCTTTAGTCTCATCCTGCTTCCGTCTCCTTACATTGGTGGTGTAAGTGCAGCTGATTCTTGTCAGGGCCCACTGTGCGACCTGTTCCAGAGTTTCAAGAACCTCACTGAGCTGAACGTCAATTCCTGCCATTTCCAACGAGGTCTAGACCTGACGGCAGCGCTGTCGTCGCTCCGCACTCTCCAGGCGCTCTCGCTTCCCCCCTGCGGCCTTCGCCACGACGGCGCGCTCCAGAAACTAGCGGAGAACTGTCCCTGCATCCACGACCTGGACGTTCGCTCCGGCTCTGTTAGCCGGAGTGCGGCTTGCTGTCCTTGCACGCACGGGCTCCACTTTAACCCTTTTGACATGTCTCCCTTAAGCGTGAGCCACTTGGATGGACGTCTCACAATATGCGATGTGCCCATGCGGGGCTCCCTGCAGTTTGCCGCAAGCTGTATGCTGGCCGAGCTACGAATCATCGACTATTCCGACAATCCACTTGGAGACTACAAGCGCCTGGGCCAGCTCCTATCGAATAATGCTAGGCTGCGTACCTTGGTTCTCAAGTACAAGGGGCTCAACTTTGCCATGCCCTATTTCGAGGTATTTTTGCATGTAGCGTCACAGACACCACGATGAGGGGTGACAACGCGCCTACTCGTTACGCATAGGAGCAATAGGAGAGAACAGCCTAAATGCACAGACCTGTAGCCTAATGTATCAGCAAAAAGTTGGCGGTTACTGTGCCTTCATGGCAAGCCATCCATACGAGGAGCCACGCCGTCAGTTATATTGTTTTGGATGCGCATGCTATTGGAATTCGTGCCGGCACTTATCGCTCGCATTTTCTCTGCTGCACTGCGCCACAGCAATACTGATAACAACGCCTGCAGGGTCGTAAAGCTTTGAAGGGAGGCGTAATGAAATTTATGGTTTTTAAAGCTTAGCCTCGCATGTTCAGGCGCATCTATTCTTTATCTGTCTGTGAACTTGCCTGAGTGCAATAATTTTCGTTGCTTTGCTAGCGTTTACTGTACCATGTAGATAATCTGGCAGTAGGCATGCAGCGTGTGGGGTTCTGTTTCATACCCAAATTACCATGTTAAATTCGTGTGTCGTTTCGTGAATGATTCCCCTATTTTGTTTTATTTAGGAGGACATGAAGAAGGCGACGACTCTCCGCTACCTCTGTGTAGCGACGCTCAGCGTGGTTTTGCTCGGGTTCGCCCGCACTGCCGTGAACTCGCTGGCCAACAGCCTGCCCCGACTGGAAGCCTTGCACGCCCACTACCGGGACTCGGACGACTCGGAGGAGCAGATAACCTGGCTCTGCCCTACCGAAGACCCGGAGGAGTTGCAGGGGCTCGTGGCCGCCGCCGAGGCGCCGCCGCCAGGTGATCGCGGGCACACTGTCTTCGGGAGGCCCTGCGTCATCTGCTCGACGCAGACGTTCATTGGACTAGTTAAGGCGCACAATCGAGGGAGGAAGACGAGCTTGTAATCATTGCCCCTTATCCCGTATCCCGCCCTTTTCTACATGCATCCCTGCAACGTGAGCCAAGCAGCAGACCTTGTTTGCTGTCTGTGGCATCCTCACGTTTTTGCACATATTGTACACTTCTTGTTTCCAGAGAATTAAGCTATAGCTACGATACACAATGCCAGCCGTGTCACCCCTCCTTGCGCCCATATAAGAAAATTGTGCCTCCAACCTAAGCAGCGAATGTGCTCTTTTGTTCCGCTGCCTTGAACTTCAACTCTTAACTCCTCCAGTGGAACTGTGCGCGAACGTCTGACCGCTTTCTCTGTGGCGTTCTCTATTGCAACCGCTTCTTCAGCTCATGGCGGGTTTTTATATTGACTTGCACATTCTGTGCTTAATTTGTAGCGCATATCTTATCCTCGACGAATATTTGATATGTCAAAACGCGCTTTGAAATAAAGTGTGCTGCTTTTACCTACCCTTCCTGGAAAGTTGCTGTTTCATTCACGGAGGGGCGGTCCAATGCTTTTCTCATTAGCCTTTCGCGCAGTTCACGGCGCCGGCAGCTACGCACTAGTTATCCAGTCAGCGTAATCTTTGTGCAGGAGTGTTATATCGTTTCTGAAATTCGGGGAAACATGATCTTCGCCATGGGTAAAACAAAAGCGCGTTCAGCATGCTTTCTGTTCGCCGAGCGGCTTGCAGCAGCAAAGGTAGATAATAGAAATAAGCAATGTACAATTTAGCGCTCGCAGATGCAGCATGCCCATGCAGATTTCTGACTATCCGGTGCACTCGATACATGCCGCTGCCTTAGTAATTCGGTACTCTGTGATGCTCAAAGAACAGAAAATGAGACGTAGCCATGTAGACGTCCTTTTTTGTATATTGAAAGGAATTTGATAAAGATACCCATTGTTGGCTTCTGTTTATACTTAAATTATTACGTGTGAACCTTCTTATATTGGACTGGATATGGCAATTTCCTTGATAACCGCAAGTAATTCGTGCGCGAGAACAAACTTTCGTCGACTTGCTCTCCGGTCGTCTACGGCGTTCCCCAAGGTATTATACTTGGTTTAAACAGATGACAGCACAAAAAGGACAGGGATTTAGACTAAACAAGGACAGTGCTGTACTTGCAACAACGATTGCGAGTGATTCCCGTAAACATATATACACAATGAACAATCCGATGCCATCGTCAATGAATGCGTAAATAGGTCAGCTCTTGTGTAGCGTAAAGCTACACTACGCGGGACAGAGCCGAGTTTCGCGTGAGTGCGCCGCCCATTACGCGCATGCGTGAGAGCCACCAAATTCAAAGCGACCAATTAGAAGTCTCATGCCCGATCTCCATTGAATCGGTAGTAAATAATAAAATTATTCAACCGTTTCCTCCACCGGGGGAACCGAATCTCCATCCCTTAGATCCCCAGTGCAGCCCTTTAGCACTGCGCTACGCCCCGGATCGTGAAACGCTCTTCATAATTGTCTACAGTGAGAATATAGCGGGATTCCGCGAGTAATAGATACTGCGCCTTTTCTTTCCTGTAGACGAATTATAGAATGCCAGTGAACTTTAATGCGTTCAATGAAATGCTTGCTGTGTTTGACAAGGGGCGCGCGATGTACCGTCGCGACAAGACGCTTTTCGAGAGCGGCCGCGAGAGAGGCCCGGAAGACAATCTTCCCAGAACGAGAACCCCAGCGAAAAGACGTCGCCAGGAAGCTCGAAGACGTGCTGTGGCCGCCGCTAAACAACAGCAACAGCAGCTGAAGGAAAGTGAGGAAGAGGACGAGGAGGATCAATAAAGTGATTCCAAGACTCGTCGGTGCACTGAACACACAATAAAACTACGTGAAAGTGCAATCTCAGCACCAAGCATAATAGTAACTTTACGCTACGTGTATCCAGGCATAGCAGAGCTAAGTCACTGCTAATTTTGTTTCGGAAAGAGTGTTACATGCCGAACACACACATAATTTTCAAAAACTGCATATCAGTTCCGATTCCATGATTTCTCGTGTTAGGTGTTCTGCGTTCTTTTTTTTTTTGATAGACGTGCTCGGAAAATCAAGAAAACAATCTTTATAATTCATACACTGGATGGCCATAAAATCTTAAAAATTTTACGCTTCACGGGCATTGCTTGCGTTCTCGATAAGTGCTCTCAACCTTTTATTCACGGCATGTACAGCCTTCGTTAAAAGTGCAGAGCCCAGGGGGTCTGCTTCTGAGCAGTTTTAATTCCCAATGGAGGGGGTAGGACAAAAAAAACTTCTTACTATCAACAGATTCGGAACACTGGACATGTATTACAAGCCACACGAAATAGGTCGGAAGCAGACACACTTTCGACAAAGGCTGTATTAAACGCCCAAATTTTCACTTTATACTTGGACCCTCGGCCTTATTAATCTACACCACAGTGATCCACAGCAATGATCTGACAAATAATATCGTTTCTCATATCGTCTATTCGCAGATGACTGCGACATCTAACGTCCTATCAATAGAAGTTCCAGCTCGTATACTTCAAGGTGATCTCAAACATGTTGAGGCCTAGTATGACGAATGGTTAATGTCCTTAAACATGTAGGCTAAACCTCAGTACTTTCTTTTAGTCGACGCTAACATTATCGTTTCCGGTACGTCACAAGGGGCTCTGAAATTTCATCTGCTCAGTCATACAAATACTCTTTCATCATCTTACCTAAAACACTTACTTGGTCTGCACATGTAACGAACATTGCCAGAGAAGCTTACTGCAAATTTAGTTGCTTACGTAAAAAACTCCTGCCTCGATTAAAGGGTTAACTTATCTCTGATCTTTTCAAACTAAACAACGATGATACCCATATTCTGTCTTTGGCTATCATTAATATAAACCTTTAGACCGCACCCCATCATCAGACGTCGTTTTTCTCATAGGAGACTGGAATGCTAAGGTCGGGAGGGAAGAAATATCCGGAATTATAGTCAGGTTCAGTCTTGGCGAGCTAAATGAAGCTGGCTCATCATACAAATACTCTTTCATCATCTTACCTAAAACACTTACTTGGTCTGCATATGTAACGAACATTGACAGACAAGCTTACTGCACATTTAGTTGCTTACGTAAAAAACTCCTGCCTCGATTAAAGGGTTAACTTATCTCTGATCTTTTCAAACTAAACAACGATGATACCCATATTCTGTCTTTGGCCATCATTAATATAAACTTTTAGACCGCACCCCATCATCAGACGTCGTCTTTCTCATAGGAGACTGGAATGCTAAGGTCGGGAGTGAAGAAATATCCGGAATTATAGTCAGGTTCGGTCTTGGCGAGCCAAATGAAGCTGGGCTAGTAGACTTTTGTCAAGAAAACAACCTGACCATAGCGAATACTGATTCCTGTACACATGGACTTCACCGGACGGTCTGTACAGGAATCAGATCGATAATATTATTTGCCGGCAGAGGTGGAGAAGCGCTATACAAGCAATAAAAACAAGGCCTGGGGCCGATTGTGGCACCGATCATCAGCTTCTTGTTGCCAAAATAAGCTTCGATTGAAGAAAACGCAGAAAACTAGAAGGCCTTTCAGGTATGATCTGGATCAAATTCCATTAGAATATGCTGTGGAAGTGAGGAATCGATTTCAAGAATTAGATCTAGAAGACAGAGAGCCCGAAGAGATGTGGACTGATGTTCGTGATATAATACAAGAAGTTGCTACTAAGGTAGTTCCAAAGCAAAAGAAATGCAAGAAAGCAAACTGGTTATCTGAAGAGGCTTTGCAAATAGCTGAGGAAAGGAGGATGGCAAAAGTTATGGGGGAAAGAGAAAGATACAAGGTTCTCAATGCGGATTTTCAGAAAATAGCAAGGAGAGATAAGAATTCCTTCCTGAACATACAGTGCCAAACAGTTGAGGACAACAGTCAATTAAGGAACACAAGAGCTCTGTATAAGACAATCAAAGATATCAAAGGAAGCTTCTGTGCTAAGCTGGGCATGATAAAGGACAAACGAGGCAAGGACCTCACTGAAGCCTCAGAGATAAAGAAGAGGTGGCAGGAATACACAGATGAACTGTACAAGAAGCACCCGAATGTGCAAACCCAATATAAGACGGTTGTGATTACTGATCTCGAGCCGGGCATCCTGAAGAGTGAAGTTGAATGGGCCTATAGCCAGCCTTGCTAAGAACAAAGCTAGCGGAATTGATGGCATTCCAGAGGAGTTGCTTCAAAACTTCAACCATGACGCTGTTAACATTCTGCATACATTATGTCAGAAGATTTGGACAACCCTGCAGTGGCCACAGGATTGGAGGAGGTCAGTTTACATCCCCATTCCAAAGAAAGGCAGTGCCAAAGATTGTTCTAACTACCGCACGATCGCGCTTATTTCGCATGCTAGCAAGGTGATGTTGAAGATCCTCCAAGGTAGGCTGCAGCAGTATGTGGATCGGGAGCTTCCGGACGTGCAAGCTGGGTTTCGCAAGGGTAGAGGAACTAGAGACCAAATCGCCAACCTTCGCTGGATCATGGAAAAAGCAAGAGAGTTCCAGAAACCCATCTACTTCTGCTTTATTGATTATGCGAAAGCGTTTGACTGCGTAGATCACAGCAGATTGTGGCAAGCTCTCCGAGAGATGGGAGTTCCAACTCACCTCATCTGTCTCCTCAGGAACCTGTATGAAGGGCAAGAGGCCACAGTCAGAACTGGGCATGGCCTTACTGATTGGTTTCCGATCTAGAAAGGAGTGAGGTAAGGCTGCATACTGTCGCCCTGCCTATTTAACCTATGTGCAGAGTCCATCATGAGGAAGGCCGGTCTGGACGAGTCTTCAGCTGGAGTGAAGATTGCTGGAAAACGTATCAACAACCTTAGATATGCGGATGATACCGCTTTAATGGCAGAAAGTGAAGTGGAACTCAAGAGACTTCTCATGCGCGTACAAGAAGAGAGTAAGAAGTTTGGGCTTAAACTGAACATTAAAAAGACAAAGATCATGGCGTCTTGCCCTATGAAGTCCTGGAGCATCAATGGACAAGAAGTAGAAGCTGTGACAGATTTTCTGTTCTTGGGCTCCAAGATTACCTCGGAAAGAGACTGCAGCCATGAAATTAGGAGACGCCTGCTTCTGGGAAAGGTTTGGTTTGGTTTGGTTTGAGGGGTTTAACGTCCCAAAGCAACTCAGGCTATGAGAGACGCCGTAGTGGAGGACTCCGGAAATTTCGACCACCTGGGGTTCTTTAACGTGCACTGACATCGTACAGCACACGGACGCCTTGCTTTTCGCCTCCATCGAAAAGCAATGGTTAGCCTTGACCGCCTAGTAAAGAGCAGAGACATTAGTCTGCCAACCAAGATCCGTATAACTCGTGCTATGGTCTTTCCAGTTGTGATGTATGGATGCGAGAGTTGAACTGTAAAAAAGGCTGACCGCCGAAGAATTGACGCGTTTCAATTGTGGTGCTGGCGAAGACTCTTGAGAGTTCCTTGGACTGCCAGAAGATCAAATCAGTCGACATTGTCGACCATAAGCCCTGAGTGCTCATTGGAAGGTCAAATTCTAAAGTTAAAGCTCAGCTACTTTGGTCATCTGATGAGAAGAGAGGAGTCACTGGAGAAAGATTTGATGTTGGGAAAGGTTGAGGGTCGCCGGAGAAGGGGTAGGCAGCGAACGCGATGGTTAGATGGCATCCTAGAGGCACTGCAGATGAAGTTATGTGATGTTAGGAAGATAGTGAGAGACCGGAAAGCGTGGCGTGACATGGTCCATAGGGTCACGAGGAGTCGGACACGACTGAACGACTGAACTGAATATAAACATTCTACCATCTTCGAAGCCGTCCAGAATCGTGGACACAGACCTATTTTTGTGATTTCTCTTATCACTCCAGGTAGCTCAGCTTTTGCTCGTATCATTCGGTTCAAGCCATGATTAAATCGACAAAGTTCTTCTCACGCAGCCTACGACTGTTCGGACTTGCACTGCTGACAAATACAAGTATTACTGCGATGCACGCCTTTTCGACCGAAGTAGCGGTATAAGCTACCGCTTAAAACCTAGTAAACTTAGATCCATACCACTCGCACAAAACAGAGATGGAAACTGCTGCAAAACACGCGCAACATTGCACTATAGTATAACGGGTATTGAACCCATCAGAAATTTCAATCCATGTTCAACACTGTACACAGACGTGGAAGGTGTACCTCGGAGCTTTGGTATCTGCCATAAAGACCTAAATGACACTGACACATTTATATAGGAATATACAGCTTCTATAGCGTCTGCAAGCACACAAGAAGGGATCCAAAATGTGCAAGCACAGACAGTTTGCATGTCCCGACAATTCACAAAACGTCTAAACAAGTAAAAGAAGTGTAAACCAAGGCAAGACCATCTATTTACTACCCAAAAAAGTATCCTTTATGAATTAAGGTAAGGGTGCCTTTAGAAAAACACGTGGGTGTGTACAAGCCCCCCCCCCAAAGGGTGTGTAGGGAAATCACTTCCCCGTTTCTGTCTTCGTGAGATAGAGATAAGGGAGGGAGTAGACCATTCGGCCGCTCATGACGAATGCCGGTACAAGGCGTCGTAGGTAAAGCTCTCGCGTACCTGTGTGCTTTTTGGCAATTCGTTTGATGAGTCTTATAGTTTGGAAGGTGGCGATAGTTCAATTTACAGAACGGTGCTCGATGTTGGCTTGGAGAAGCTCGAGTCAAGCCACGTGCGAAAATTCCAAAGTAACCTAAATTTCGAACTGGCACCTGCCGCGCATCGGTTCGGTTCCTCGCGCGCTGTTCTATCAGTTCGCTTGAGGTAATCGCAGCTGCAATAAACAATCTTCACTTCTCGCGCGTTTAGCGTATCGGTGAAACGTTTCTATTAGGCGGAACACCTATCGCCACCTCTGAATATTTTCTACCTAGAAAGCATTCTAGTACAGTCTTGGCTGCAGCCTTGTCTAATATGTTTCAGAGCGATGAGAATCACATTTAAAAAAAAAGCTCTGCAAGAAGTGATCGATACATTAGCAATTTTATGCAATATTTCGAGCTCAGTGTCAATAATGCTATCTACACTGTCTTCTTTAATTAAATTTCTCCTTACGGAGGCGTTGTATGACAAGTTTATCATAACAGCTTCGGATGGTAAAAAGAAACAGATGCGGAACTGAGGTAGTCCGTCAGCGATTTCCCGCAATCACTGCAAACAGCGGTGTTAGGCTCACGTGATCCTATGTCGGCTCCTAATTATATCTGTACGACTACAACACCGACGTGAGCTGAGGTGCGAAGTGGATGTTTAGCTTGTTTAGTGTTTCGGCAGCTGGCTTGCATCGGCGGGCGGCCGGTGGACCCTCAACTGCAGATGTCTCAACATGGAAATTCAGCCTCCCAAAAAGGCCCTGGTCTTTGACGTAGTTGTCTCTGAGAGGACTACTCCAGAGGTCGTAGTGGACGCGATGGCGGCTGTTACTGGAACTGGAGAAATCTACTGCTACAACGTTTTGAAGGTCGCAACTTCGAGGGGATCGTCAAGAGTGAAGCCGCTATGGCTAACTTCGTGGACATGCATGGAAGCGGAACGCGTCCCCATCGTTCACCTCAGCCCAGAAGTGACCCAGGTGACTGTGCTCTTCTAACCGACCCGTGTGCCGAGCGAAGTCCTTGCCAAAGGTCTGTTTTTTTACGGCGAGGTCCTGCAGATCCGCCGCGGCCTCATGGAATCGCTTCCCACTTGGACGCGATATGTGAAGATCGAGATGAAGTCGAAGTCACCTGTCCCCAACCATGTCAAGGTCGCCGATCATCACGTGGCGTGTGACTACAATGGGCTCCAGTTTCTCTGCTTGCGTTGTGGGTCATCACACTTCCATGCCCAGTGTACGGCGCCCTTCTGCTTCAGGTGTGGTGTCTTGGTACTAGGGCCTGGGATGTGCCCTACCGTCTAGTCGTTGCGGTGACCCCCATGCAGCGGTGGCTTGGTCGAACAGGCCATCCTGCATGCTCAATATTAAGCTCCTTGCTTTTTAAAATTTACATGAACAGTCTAAGAGATGCAGTAGGTAGTTATATCAATACGCCGACGATACGTATATTGTATCTTGTGCAAGTAATTACTTTGGTGCAATTAGCTGCTTGTAAAACAAGGCAAATAAAACTATGGACTGCTCCACTACCTACTCAATGCGCATAAACCCTAATAAAACCAGTCTCGCATGCTTCCATAACCCGATGAAAATTATATTGAGGTTTAAGCATAGCTTGAATCAAGTGATAGAGCGAAAGCTGTGAGTGTTGGAGAGATAGCCTCTTTAAAACAGCTCTTCAATCTGTGGTTTTTTAAATGATATTTTGGGGAAAGAAGGATCATTATACTTTTGAGTGGGCGCCTCGTAACTGTCGACACTTTCGTGGATATGTTTTTGGATATTTTGTGGATATGTTTGTAGCGAGAGCTACACTGACCGCGATGCAGCCATTTCGCTGTCGCACAATTTCCACCGTGGTTGTACCGCTCTTAGTGCCGCTGCCTAGCAACCACCTCTTTGCCATCTAGCGTGTATACAACCGACACCTCCACCTACGATGCCAAAGGTGCTAACACCACCCGCGGCGTCAGACACGGAGAAGGACGCAATGATCACTGAACAGTGCAGACCACCTCCCCCGCAGAAACGGAGAGGCGGAAAAACGGATCCGCTGGCGGCAATAGAGCGTAGACTAGACGCCAAATACGGGGCGAGACTCGAGCGGCTCGAGACAGGCATGACCAACATCATAGGCGCCCTAAACCAAATTCAGGAACAATCTAAACAAACAAACGCGGCTCTTGCTGCTATGGCAGAAAGGCAAACAGTGAGAGAAGGGATACTTGACCAATTCCAACATGGGCAAAACGCAACCGAAGATTAATTCGACGGTATGGCAGTGGAACTGCCGAGGATTCCTGCGCAATCGAGCGTTATTGCAAAAACATCTCGAGCAAATAGTTGAAAAACCTCTAACCGTAGCCCTACAGGAAACTGGCAAAGGAGTAATTAAATTATCAGGACATCAAGCGTTTGCTAGTGGCCGGGGAGAAAAATTCCGGGTCACTACATTCGTCAAAAGGAATGTAGCGGTGATCTAACATAAAATTAGTTCTCGCGACATTGAGGCGGTTTTCGTTGAATTCATCACGGGCAGGAAGAAGGAGCCCAGTATTTTCGTCCTAAACATATATAGCTCTCCTCAGCAGCGCTAAGTTAGGTTCAAGACATTATTTCGCAAAGCAATGAAGGCAGTCGGAGCCAACCCCCTGCTAATTGCAGGAGACTTGAACGCCTGCCACCAAGAATGGGAATAAATAGGCAAGATCCGAAGGGCAGGCAGTTATGGGAAGATTTTCACGAATTAAACCTCACCCTGCAGACAGACTCTGTCTGCCCGACCAGGGTGGGAAACAGTGTGAGCAAAGACACAGCCCCAGACTTAACGTTCACCAAAAACATATAGAGGAGCTTAGGTGGAAGAACACAGAGCTCAACTTTGGAAGCGATCATTACGTCCTCGAAATAAAGCTTAGACGGAGAGTCAAAGTAGGACGACAAAAGATCATCAGCGCAATCGAATGGGAGAAATTCAGACAAATTAGGGAATCCGCAAACATGGACGAAGCAATTGAAAAGATCGACGATTGGGCAGAAACCCTCATGCACAACGTTAAATCCGCTACCATTACCCTAGAGGGACACGATGCATCGAAAACAGTCGACAGGAAACTCCTACACATGTGAGAAGCAAAAAAAGGTATGGAAAGACGCCTCCGGTGTCAGAGATGGAACCGAAACCTAAGGCGAAAAATAGCCAGGCACAATAAGAAAATTGAGGATTATGCAATTAAACTCTGCGAGCAAAACTGGTGTACCAGATGCGATGAAATGGAGGGCAGCATGAACGTTTCAAAGACGTGGAGCCTGCCGCGATATCTTCTTGATCCCGACAGTTCGAAAACACAATCAAACACAACAATAGCAAAGGCAAGACACGCGTTCGAGGAGTCTGACGCGGAAATAATAACTAAACTTGTAGACACATATGTCGGCGATACAACATCCCTCCCTCTTACGCAATACGCGGGCCCTCCGAACGAGGCCCTCGACGCGCCCATCTCAGAAGCGGAAGTTAGAGCCGAAATCCTGAGCTTAAAGACGCGATCAGCTCCTGGCCCCGATGGAATAACAAATAAAATGCTACGAAACCTAGACGACGCTTCTTCAATGGCACTCTCCAACTACATGTAAAAAGTATGGAGTAGCGGTCGTCTTCCCCAGCAGTGGAAAACTGCAAACGTTGTGCTAATTCCAAAACCTGGCAAGCCCCCGAAATCGGAAAACCTCAGACCTATTTCTCTAACCTCATGCATTGGAAAGCTTATGAAATGCGTAATCCAAACAAGGCTAACTAATTTCATGGAGAAAAGCGATCTGTGGCCACACGAGATGGTCGGGTTCCGACCGGGCCTGTGCACACAGGACGTAATGCTCCGATTACAACATGACATAATTGACTCAAAATCCAGAGACGCGAAGGCAATTCTAGCACTAGGTCTAACAAAAGCATTTGACAACGTAAAACAACAGGCAATTCTAGCGGGACTGCAGGAATTAGTAGTCGGCGAGAGGACATATAATTACGTAATGGATTTCCTGACAAACAGGACGTTGAAACTAAAGTTTCAGGACCTAGAATCCCCCACTGTCCACCTGGGAATCCCCCTTCCTCTTTAACGTGGTGATGAGAGGCCTTTCCGCCGCTCTTAAAGTCATAAAAGATCTAAAGTTCAGCATTTACGCGGACGACGTTAATCTCTGGATGAACAATGGCAGCGATGGCAGCATAGAGTAACGCCTACAGGCGGCGGCGGACACCATTGTGTCCCACGCGGCCGAAAGGGGTCTTGCGTGCTCTCTGCAAAAATCCGAACTTTTCATATATAATCGAAAATCAATGAAGGGCAAGGGCGACTTTAACGTAGAAATTAAGGTCGACGGCAAAACCGTACCAAAAGTCTAGCAAATCAGAATCGTTGGACTTTTTATTCAAGAGGACGGGTATAACGACGGAACGATAAAAAAAAATCACTACCTACGCGACGCAAGTAACAGGGATATTTAGAAGGATTGCATTCAAAGGCAGAGTCCTCAAAGAGAGAAGCCTTTTGAGACTGATGCAGACGTACATAATAAGTCCAATATGCTATGCCACACCGTTCCTCAACATCAAGACCGATGAAAAAGATAAGATAGGTGCACTCATCAGGCGTTGCATCAAGAGGGCGCTGGGTCTACCCATCTCCTCTTCTACGGAACGCCTGATATAAATGGAAGTGCATAATAGCTGGACGGAACTTGCTGAAGCGGTGAGAATCGCCCAACATGAGAGATTAAGTAGGTCGAGCACGGGTCGAACCATCTTAGAATGGGTGGGTCGAAAAATAGATAGGCGCACAGCCGACAAGGTTGCCCTACCGCCACAATGTCGCGAGAACATCATTGCCCGTCCTCTCCCCCGCAACATGCACCCAGAATACCACAAGGAGAGACGGGAGAAGAGAGCAGAAGCACTGGTTAAAAGAGCAAAAGAATTCAGAGTAAAAGAAGTTGCCTACGTAGACGCTGCAAGCGGCCAGTCAGGGGCGGCAGCTTAAGCGTCCTCCAAATTTTCATTTCCTTCTTCCTACAGCCACAACAACAACGTCTCTTCATTTCTCCTCCATCAAAACGCAGCCGCCGGCAGAGCCTAAGCGGCATATAGCAGCAGCAGAGAGCCCGAGTTCGAGGGAGGGGGTGAGGGTGGCTAATCCTGGCCTTGATTGGGCTGGCGCAGGTAGGTCGCCGCCGCTTGCGGCGGGGGCTAGCCTGCCACCGAATGTTTATCTGTTGTAGGCCGTCATTGCACCCGCCACCGCTTCTGCGGTGGATGACGGATGCTGCGGGCGCACATCTTTCTTTCTCTTTTCTTTTTCTTTCTTCTTTATCTACTCTTTTGTTCGCACGAGGTAGTGGAGGTGGCTCAGCTACAGAGCCAGTAGCAGGCCCGTGCATTTTCTTTTCCTTCTTTCTCACAGCCACAACAACAACAGTGTTGCGAAACCGAAACCGAAACAAGACAGCCCCGAGTCAACAGACAAGCCAAGACGAGAAGACTTCAAAGACAAAACCACGGAGAGACGCTTGGGGAGTCAGTCGTCTGCTGTAACCAAAAATAAACGGATGTCGTTTGTGCTCTGTTACGAAGTTGTCTGATTTAACGAACGCGACATAAAGATAAAGTTGGTGCCGAAACCCGGGATGTACGCCGCGACCTAACGAAGACAACTGCCAGTCCTGGAGGCGACTAATAACGAAGAAAAAGCCCATTTCTACCCCGAAGCCGCCGCCCAGTGCTACCAGAGTGCAGCTACATGGAACGACACAAAGCGAAGAGAACGGCTCTTCGGTCTCAGGTGACCCGCCTCTTTTCCGATATTGACTCCTGCATGAAGAGCCGCATGGACAATGTAAAAGAACTCAGTGTTATGTTGGCGAGACTTAGCGCTCTGCAGACCCAGCTGAACGAAGTTAACGCCTCTGTCGAGACGCTAGTGCCAAAGAAAGAAGCTGAGCAGGACTACGAGGAATCTATCGAGTATGACGACCGGGTCGTTACATACATCGCGAAGCTCCAAGAGGAAATTAAAGAAATTCAAGGAAAGAGGCAGCCGAAAGAAGCATCACCCCCCAACGACGCAGCCATGACGAACGGGGCCTGCCAGGTGAAGCTTCCAAGGTTAGAGCTCATAAAATTTGACGGCAAAGAAGTGTCATGGCAAGAATTTTGGGAGCAGTTCGAGCAAATGATTCACAAAAACGACCGTCTGACGACCTTGGATAAATTTGGATACCTAAAATCGGTGGTGACAGGCGAAGCAGCGAGAACGATACAGGGCCTCCCTCCCACATCGCAGTGCTATGACGACGCCATATTGCTGCTCACCAGACGTTTCGGCAAAGCGGACGCCATCGTGCAAGCGCACATGGGTGCGCTCTTGGACCTCGAGCCTGTGCGGAGCGCCGAAGACATACGCTCCCTCCGGAGGTTATACGATACCCTCGTCTCTCGGATCCGCGGCCTGCAGGCGCTTGGCCAGGAGCAGGGAACGTACGGAACACTGCTCTTCCCCCTCGTACAGCGCGCTCTGCCGAAATAATTATTGCTCGACTTCTATCGGACCGTGGCGAGGGAGGAGGGGTCGGAAGCCATAACACGGAGCCCGGCCGGAGGAGGAATTCCGCTGCGGGAGGACGACGCACCGGGAGAGTCAACAGAAAGAGAAACAGCTACAAAAGGTACGCTGTCATTACTCAACAAGCTTGTTGACTTTCTGAGGATCGAAGTGCAAAGCCGCGAAAACCTGGCTGCGCAGCAAAGTATGAGTAAGAGGCAGCAGGCGTCAAAGCCGAAGATGTTCAGCCCAGCAGAGAGTAAAAAGAACAGCGCTGGAACGAAATTTAAATCGTCAGCAGCTCTACTTCACCAAACCGCAAAACCAAGTTGTTTCTTTTGCAAACAGAGTGACCACGAAACTGCCGCTTGCTGTGCTAGCATTCCATTAGAAGAAAAGAAGAAAATGCTACGATCGGGAAGACGTTGCTTTCGTTGCGTGAAACCGGGTCACCGTGCTAACGAGTGCAGAAGCAAGATTAGATGCACAATTTGTGCAGGACGACACGCGACAACCATGTGTGATCCGGAATTCACCCATCCGAAAGTCAAGGCTAATGTGAACGATGTGACGACTGTCCCCGTGAACTTGCAGTCTACGTCAGAAGTACCTAAACAGCGAGAAGTGATGCTACAAACGGCAACGATATTGTGTGTCGGCGAACGTAAAGCCCTCTACTTACGTGCTCTCTTTGACAGCGGAAGCCAACGGTCATTCATCACGGAGAAAGCATCTGCAAAACTCGGTTGTAAAATTGTTGGAAAAGAAACGCTGAAAGTTGGTGTGTTCGGCGGACACCAGTCAGAACGAGATTTCAACAGAGTGCTGGTGTCGCTAACCGCGCACAATAAGAAGATGTATCAGATCGAAGTTCTTGAGACCAACATAATCTGTGAGCAAAGGATCCCGATCCCTGACTTCAAGATTAAAGAATTACTTGGATCTCTGACTGCCGCTGACATGACCTGCGATAACGAAAGAGGTGACGTAGACCTGCTTATCGGCTCAGAGCACTACTGGGAACTTGTAACGGGAAGAAACAAGAAGCTCAACGGGAAACTGCGAGCAGTGGAGACACCCTTTGGGTGGTGTATTCAAGGCCCAGTAGGGTACAAGACTTGTGACTCGCAATGCATGCAAATCACTGCTCTTCGCGTATCACTTACCGAGAGAGAAGCTGCAAACTGCTTGGAACGATTCTGGACTCTCGAGTCGATCGGAGTCACGGATGATGACAGCTGTGCGGAGCACAAGCTGCTTGATTCTTTCGAAGAGAATATCAGGCGCAATGGTTCTAGATACGAGGTAGCCCTTCCATGGAAGGAGAATATAGATTTAAGTGACAACAAGGAAGTTGCTGAAAAACGCTTGTCACAACTGACAAAACGACTTCGAAAAACTCATCTCTTGGAGGAGTACGACGCTGTCATCAGACAGTATTGCATGGAAGGCATAGCTGAACCGATAGTAGAAAAAGAGGAAGAGGGAAAGCTGATCTACTACATGCCCCATCAGCCGGTTTTTCGGGAAACGAGTAATACAACGAGATTGCGAGTAGTTTTTGATGCTTCATCGCATGGACAGAAGGCAAAATCCTTGAATCAAAACCTCGAAAGTGGTCCGAATTTGACAGCCGACCTTGTAGCACTGTTACTAAATTTCAGAAGCCACAAAATAGCTTTGGTAGCCGACATTGAAAAGGCATTTTTGCAAATCGAGATCAGAGAGAACGACAGAGATGCATTGCGCTTTCTGTGGCACCATGAAAAACCGGATGCAAATGGAGCAACAGGCGAGATACAGACTTGGCGAATGAAGCGAGTTCCCTTCGGAACCACCGCAAGTCCTTTCTTGCTGACAGCGACTCTCCAGCATCATTTGAAGATAATGGAACGAGACTACCCGGAGACTGCTTCGCTACTGGCGCAGTGCTTGTATGTGGATGACCTTTTAACGGGAGCAGAAAACGAAGACGAAGCGCTGAAGATCTATGAAGAAGCTAATACAATATTCAGCGCGGCATCTATGAAACTGCACAAGTGGGCGTCCAACAATCCGGCATTGAACGAGCGATTTGTGGCGGATGACTGCGAAGCAAGGCACCTCGGGTACCTCCCAGGAGTTCTCAAAGTGCTGGGATTGACGTGGAACCCAAGCACAGATAACCTGACATTCACCCCACTGGCAAGCGATCCATCCGAGCCAGGTACAAGCACAAAAAGGTCTGTGCTCAAGACTACGGCGAGACTCTATGACCCACTTGGATGGCTAGCTCCATTCACCGTCAGGGCAAAGGCTTTATTCCAGGAGTTGTGGCAGAGAAATGTGGAATGGGATGATATCCTACCGACGGATCTGGACACGAAGTGGGTGCAGTGGTGTGCGGAACTAAACGAATTGGAAAGAGTTCAAGTGCAGCGGTGCTACAAATCCGACACTGTCGAGCCTACCACAAAAACAGTCCTACACGTGTTTGCTGACACCAGTCCTGTGGCATACGGAGCAGTGGCCTACATTTGCGTAACAGATGCGGATGGGATTACAACTTCGAGCATCCTAATCAGCAAGTCAAGGGTCGCCCCGATTAAACAACTGACTCTGCCAAGACTGGAACTGATGGCGTGCCTCTTGGCTGCCAGACTGAATCAATACATTCTGAAGAGCCTGAAAGAGCCACCGCAAACGACATATTTCTGGACTGACTCGATGATAGCACTGCACTGGATTCTAGGAGAGCCGTCGCAATGGAAGCAATTTGTGAAGAATCGCGTAATGGAAATTCAGCGTCTTACCGATACCTCCGCGTGGAGGCATTGCCCAGGGTCAGAAAATCCGGCGGATATCATGACTCGAGGAGTTACAGCTGATCAGCTTGTTGAGAGCTCCACCTGGTGGGAAGGAACGCACTGGATGAAGGTTACGGAAAACGCTTGGCCACAGATGTCTTCGCTTCCAAGGAACATTCCGCCAATGGAGGAAGAAAGACGAAGCATAGAGGTCCTTCAAGCGACGAATACCACAGAAGTTCCCATGCTGTTGGACACAGATCGATACAGCAGTGCCACACGACTGTTCCGAGTGACTGCATGGGTATTTAGATGCGTCAAGAAGTTGCGACGTCTGAGCAGTGACAAGGGTCCATTGACGGCGGTTGAACTGAATGAAGCCGAAAAATATTGGATACGGCAAACTCAGCGAGATGACCTGAAAAGAGAAATTGAGTGCGTGAAAAAAGGCGAACGCTTTCCCGCAGACTCGCCCCTCAGAGACATTCCAGTGTTTATTGACAACGATGGTATCATGCGCATAAGCGGCAGACTTCAACAAAGCGGCAAGCCGTACAACGAACGTCATCCAGTTGTACTGTCAAGTCGACATCGACTAGCAGAACTGCTCGTGCGTCGCACATCAGCAAGTGCTTCACGGTGGAGCAAGAGATACTCTGGTGCAGTTGAGAGAGAGGTATCATGTTGTGCGAGCCCGTCAGCTAGTGAAAAGAATCATCAAAGGGTGCATAACCTGTCAGCGCTACAATGCTCGTCCAGCCACTGAAGTGACAGCACTGCTTCCAACTGATCGAGTGAACGAGGCTCAACCATTTGAGGTAACAGGAGTTGACTTCGCGGGACCACTTCTTGGTAAAGGAGAAAACTCGCTGCACAAGTCCTATATCACACTGTTCACCTGCGCTGTAACAAGAGCGGTGCACCTAGAGCTCGCAAAAGACATGTCCGCAGAGTCTTTTCTGATGACCCTCAGACGTTTCATCTCAAGACGAGGTATACCTCGGGTCATTTACAGTGACAACGCGCTTTCCTTTAAGAAGGCCAACAGAGATCTCCTTTATTTATGGAGCTCTATCCGAAAACCAGAAGTTCTTGACTACGTCGCAAAAGCACGAATCGAATGGAAGTTCATAGTGGAGCGCGCCCCATGGTGGGGTGGCTTTTATGAGCGCCTCGTCGGATCAGCCAAACTTGCGCTCAAGAAGGTGATCGGATCCAAGTTTCTGACCTTCGACGAGCTAACTACTGTACTGGCAGAAATTGAAGCAGTCTTAAATTCTCGACCTTTAACTCACGTCTACGACGAACCCGGAGAACCGGAACCCCTTTGCCCTTCATTCTTCTTGACGGGAAGACGCCTCACATCGCTGCCTAGCGTGGGGAAAATCGAAGCAGATGAGGTCAACGTATCAGTTCACAGACTATGGGTACGACGCCAGCAGACTACAGAAGCCTTCTGGCGCAGATGGACAAGAGAGTACCTCGAGGAACTGCGAAATGTGCAAAAGAAGAATGAACGCCAAGGAAAAACACTCAAGGAAGGGGATTTGATACTCCTTCGTGATGGCCTGCAGCCACGGCAACAATGGAAGATTGCAAGAATTGAGAAACTGTTTCCGGGAAGAGACGGAAAGGTGAGATCGTGCCTGCTGAAGCTACCTGGAGGATCATCTCTCAAGCGACCAATCCAACTCTTGTACCCCCTCGAAATCACGTAAACGAAGAAAAATGACAAGTCATTTTCGGGGGGGAATGTGTTGCGAAACCGAAACCGAAACAAGACAGCCCCGAGTCGACAGACAAGCCAAGACGAGAAGACTTCAAAGACAAAACCACGGAGAGACGCTTGGGGAGTCAGTCGTCTGCTGTAACCAAAAATAAACGGATGTCGTTTGTGCTCTGTTACGAAGTTGTCTGATTTAACGAACGCGACAAACAGTACTCCCCTGATGGGGCTGGGACAGGTAGGTCAGCGCCGCAAGCGGCGGGGGCTTGTTTCCCACCGAATATTTATCTAGGCCGTCATTGCTGCCCCGCCGGGGTGGTGCAGTGGTAAGACGCCCGACTACTGTGCCGGAGTTCCCGGGTTCGAACCCGACCGCGGCGGCTGCGTTTCGATGGAGGCGAAACGAAGTGGCGTCCGTGTGCTGTGCGATGTCAGCGCACGTTAAAGATCCCCAGGTGGTCGAAATTACTCCGTAGCCCTCCACACGGCTCCTCTTTCTCTCTTTCCACTTTCATTCCCACCTTCCTCCCTTCCCTTACGGTGCGGTTCGGGTGTCCTCAGAGCAAGTGTGACAGTTACTGCGCTTTTCCCTTCCTGTGAACCAATTTTAACGTCATTGCACTCGCTACCGGTTCGGTGGTGGGCGATGGCTGTTGTTGCGGTGTGTGTATTTCCCTCCCTTTTCCTTTTTTTCTTCTCTATTTTCTCTTCTCTCTGCCCGAGGCCGCGGAGGTGGCTCAGCTACACAGCCAGTAGCAGGCCCGTGCAATTTCTTTTCCTTCTTTCTACAGCCACAACAACAACAACCCGAGTTCGATCCCGACCGCCGGTGGCTGAGTTTCGATAGAGGCGAAATGGAAAGGCGTGCGTGTGCTGTGCCACGTCAGTGCACGTTAACGATCCCCAGAGGTCGAAATTACACCGTAGCCCTCCACTAGGGCTGTCCTTTTTCTGTCTCTCAATTTTTACTCACACCTTCCTCCTTTCACTTACGGCGCAGTTCAGGAGTCCACAAAACAAGTTTTACAGATATTGCTCTTTTGACCCGCCGGGTTGGCGCAGTGGTTAGGGCGCTCGACTACTTTTCCCAAGGACGCGGGATCGAATCCCGCCCTCGGCGGCAGCTTTTCGATCGAGGCGAAAAGCAAGGTGCCCGTGTGCTGTGCGATGTCAGCGCACGTAAAGAACCCCATGTGGTCGAAATTTCCGGAGTCCTCCACTACGGCGTCTCTCATAGCCTGAGTTGCTTTGGGACGTTAAACCCCACAAACCAACCAACCAGTTATTGCTATTTTCCTTTCCTGCGAACCAATTTAATAATATTAATTAATCCTTGTTCCTTCACACATATTAGTGAGATACATGTATTGCTATCTAATTGCATATACCTCATCAGTGAAGTACCTGGTCTTAATTTTGACAGTGACTGTCGAACTCGCATTTGTCTCGCTTATGTAAAAAAAAAAACTAGAGGGCGCTTTGGAGGTACGTTAACAATTGAAGTGTTGACTGATTTATAGGAAGGGAAAGGCGCAGTAACGGTCTCACTTGTTTTCTGTGGACTGCCAACACCACCTAGTTCAACCGCGCCGTAAGGGAATGGAGGAAGGTGGGAGTGAAAGTGAAAAAAGAGAAAGAGGAGCCCTAGTGGAGGGCTACGGAGTAATTTCGACCACCTGTGGATCTTTAACGTGCGCTGACATCGCACAGCACACGGACGCCTCTTTGATTCGCCTCCATCGAAACGCAGCCGCCAAGGTCGGGTTCGAACCCGGGTACTCCGGCACAGTTGTCGGGCGTCTTACCACTTCACCCCGGCGGGGCCAATAAAGTGTAGAGAGCCTACATGTCCGTCTAAGCCTACATGAGACAGACATGTAGGCTCTCTAATAAATTACGAGGTAAAAGTCATTATAGTGCGGTGGATCGTAGACCTCTGCTACGGTACCTCTGTCTCCTCTTCTTCCACTCCCACCTTCCTCCCTTTCTTTACAGCATGGTACATGTGTTAATTTTTAATTTTTGTTTTTTTGCCTCGCCGGGATGATGCAGTGGTAAGGCGCTCGACTACTGTCCGGAATACCCGGGTTCGAACCCGACCTCGGCGGCTGCGTTTCGATGGAGGCGAAACGAAGAGGCGTCGGTGTGCTGTGCGATGTCAGCATACGTTAAGATCCCCAGGTGGTCGAAATTTCCGGAGTCCTCCCCTACGGCGTCTCTCATAGCCTCAGTCGCTTTGGGACGTTAAAACCCACAAACCAAACCAAACCATCCCCTCTCCCGGATCACACGTATGCCTCCCCTATCCTTACATACACAGAACTACTTGAACACTACAGGCTGTCTCGCCGTACATTACCTCCCCCTTCTCTCAGCCTGTCTACTCAAGAAGCAGCAACTTTCCTCCGCCTGCAAACTAATACTTTTATTACACCATTCCTCCTAAACCTCTGGTACCCCTCCCTTTATTCCCCTGACTGCCCACATTTCGGCGAGGGGGCAACGCTCTACCACATGGTTCGAGCGTGACAAGTTACCCCTCCTCAGCCCTCTCCCCCACCCCTGCATGGAAGAGTGGGAGGCCGCCCTGCAGGACCCTGCTCTAATGGCTGGATCGCCGCGCTGTTACTGCAGCCTACGGCCAACGGGACCCTAAAGTGAGCCCCCCCCCCCCTGCTCACTAAAAAATAAATGTGTTTCGTCCTCCTCCAGCCAGCGCCAGCAGCGCATTCGTTGGTGATGCGGAGAAGATTGTGTGGTGTGGTGTATATACTAGGAGCGCGCGGCCAAAATTGACCGACTATGAAGGAGAGCCCGACCGCTGCTCAGCGGTGCAGAAGAGCGAAGTTAAACTCATCCGATCCCCGAAAAATGTGAACTCCTAGTCTTACGCCAGCACAAATATCAGGCCACGATAGACATACACGTTGACAACTCACCCATAAAGAAGTTCAGACCGTCAAAATACTGGGTCTGTGCATCAATAACAAGGGCAACAACCACCTCGCCATCCAGAAACTCCGCCTCGTGAGCGAGCAAGTCGCCAGGATGATCGCCCGAACTGATTTAGAACTGATTTATTTATAGGAAGGGAAAGGCGCGGTAACTGTCTCACTTGTTTTTCTGTGGACACCGCAACCGCGCCGTAAGGGAAGGGAGGAAGATTGGAGTGAAAGTGGAAAGAGAGAAAGAGGAGCCGTAGTGGAGGGCTTCGGTGTAATTTCGACCACCTGGGGATCTTTAACGTGCACTGACATCGCACAGCACACGACGCCTCTTCGTTTCGCCTCCATCGAAACGCAGCCGCCGAGGTCGGGTTCGAACCCGGGTACTGATGATCGCCCGAATAACGACAAGGAAATCACGACAAGGAAATCAGGGATGCGAGAAGAAGATACTCTCCGACTGGTGCAGGCCTTCGCCGTGAGCCGCATCGTTTATGTAGCACCCTACCTCTGTCTCATGAAGTTTGACATCAAGAACCTCGACGTCATAATCAGAACAGCCTGCAAGAAGGCCCTGGACCTCCCTCTTACGACATCGACGGACCGGCTTTTACGACTGGGCGTCCACAGCACGGCAGATGAGCTGATAGAGGCACACCTCACGGCGCAGGTGGTCCTACTCTCCACGACTGTGACTGGCCGACAAGTCTTGAACGACTTGAACGTCAATTGCCCCCGACAGTTAGACCCCAAAAGCGACATACCAGCCTCATGGAGAGGACAATTCAAGGGAGCTCCTTTGCCGAGGAACATACAGCCCGATTTTCACCAGCCAAGACGACAAGCACGAGCGGAAGCTATAAAAAGGCACTACGGCGGGCGCGAGGGCGTGTTCTATGTCGATGCTGTGAGTCCTGAACAGGGAATGGCGGCCGTTGCGGTACTGCACCAAAATAAAACCGTGGATGAACTAATATTGCCCAGCCAAGACACACTGGCTGCAAAAGAAGTGGCGATTGCCCTAGCTGCAACATACACTACCTAAGAATACATTCTTACAGATTCACAGACAGCCTATCGCAATTACTTCAGGGGCAGGATTGCACCGCTAGCAGCTAAAATCCTGCAAGATAGTTACACCCGTGGCTACCAACCCACGCATAAACACTTAATATGGGTACCAGGTCACCAGGCCATCCCAGGGAACGAGAGCGCACACGCCTCAGCCTGAGCATTTCTCTCCCGGGCACCCAATACGGATCTCGTGGAACATCCTACCCCATTGCTAACCTACACTGAAATACTTCAGCACTTAAAAGTATCTCGCCGGGTCTACCCTCCGCCGGCAAAGACACTAGACAAAGGGGAGGAGGTACACCTCCGCAAGCTACAGCCAACAACTTTTAACAACCCACGAAGACTACTCGCAATAGATCCAGTCATTTGACTCACAATGCAAATTCTGCGGGGAGAAGGCGGACCTGTACCATATGGTGTGGGCATGCCAGCTGAATCAGACTGTCCCTATTAATAACCAGCCAACGCAGGAGCGGTGGGAGGCAGCTCTGACCATCTCGGATGCAAGCGGTCAAAAAGAACTCATCGAAAGAGCGCGGACAGCAGCCTACGCCAATGGGGTTCCGGACTGAAGACTCCAACCGCCGCTACAACCTCCTAAGTATTTTCATTAAAATATTTTTACCACCATCACCAAGATGGTTGCCTGGCTGGTGGCTGCCGATAACAGAAAGAATGAGAGTAAGAGAGCTAAGTGACCTACAGAGACATGGGATGAAAGACAGCATCTAGCCAAGCGACGTCACAAAGAAGCTGAGCGGCAGGCTTATCGGTCTTATGTGATGTCCAACCACGATCTAACCGAACTCGTAGCCATGCAGGTGTTGCTTTTGTAACTGAACTAGGTTTAACCGGTGATAAAGCACTGCCAATGTTTATATATGTATTTTCAACTATCTCACTCGAAAGTGTGACAGTCTCTGCCGACAGCCCCTGCTGACAACGATAAGGCATTAAAGGATTTCGCCTTAAAATCTGCGCGCCATTTCCTGCACATTGTACAATGTGTGATAGCTCTTGCCAATCTCCGTGTGAAAATATTTGTCCAGGTTTTACCTTAGAGTGCGCTGCGCTATGGTTTGACTGTTTTTGGCCATCGTACAGCAAGGTAAACTTCTAGAATTAACTCAATTTTGAATTTGTTATTTTCAACAACGTCATTCATCATGATCATCATCATCAGCCTGACTATACCCACTGCAGGGTGAAGGCCTCTCCCATATTTCTCCTCTTAACCCGGTTCTGTGCTAGCTGCATCCACTTGACCCCTGCGAACTTCCTAACCTCATCAGCCCATCTAACTTTCTGCCGCCCCCTGCTATGCTTTCCTTCCCTTGGAATCCAGTTTGTTACCCTAAGCGACCATCGGTTTTCCTCTCTTCGCACTACGTGTCCTGCCCATGTCCATTTCTTCTTCTTAATTCCCACTAGAATGCCGGTAACTTGAGTTATTTCTCTGACCCACTCTGCACGCTTCCTATCTCTTAATGTTACCCTTACCATTTTTCGTTCCCTAGCCCTCTGGGTTGTTCTCAACTTAAGTAGAACTCTCTTGGTTAGCCTCCACGTTTCAGCCCCATGGTTGAGTACGGGTAAGATGCAACTGTTATATACTTTCCTCTTTAGCGATACCGGTAAGCTGCTAGTCATAATCTGTGAGCGCTCAACGTCACTACTTGCGTGTAAACAAAGATACAGGTGTTCTAAGCTGATCAATGCACCGAAGTTCAGCTTCCTGATGGTCGAAACAGTTGTAGTTAAGCACTTTTGGAACGACGATTATAAAATATTACACGCCCCAGCCCGCTGCGTGATACCCAAAGAACCACATGAGACCCTGAAAAAATCCACCAAATATAGAAGTACGCGTCAATATTACCTTCCTGCAATATTTAACAAATATCCAGCCTCTATCTTAGATGTCAACACAAGGCAAAGGTCAAGCAAGCAATCAGAGCTTCAAAATCTTGAAATAAAGCGAAATCTTCACCACGCCAGCATTTCGAGCCGTCAGCGTCACGGAGGTTTTGAAGCGAAAAGCTTCACTACGAGGGTCGGAGCCGAGCTTCGCGTGAGCCGGTGCACAGATTTGCCAGTTCTGCGTATGCGCGAAACTGAGTGACATATGCCGCGACCGATGACGTCACAGCTAAGGCCAGCTACGCAGCCCCCTCGCCAAGCTATGCCGGCGTTCCCTAGCAACGCTTAAGAGGTGGGCGACTCCTCATTTAAAAAAAAATGTCTCGAACCTCCGTCCCTGGGATTCCAAGCCGAGGGCTCTACCGCCATACTACGCCCACATTTTTTTTCTTTAGCATGGTATTTATTACATGCTTTTAAATTCAGCGTAGAGCTATATACCTTTTTTAGCAAGTAATCAGCCTGTCGGCGAAAAGTACAATTGAAACTTACACCACAACACCGCACAACTAGAATACGACTTAGCACAACTTCACTAAAACGGTGGCAAGGAAAGACAACAGATCAAGAATGGCAGCCAGTCCGGTTGATAGTCACTATCTTCGTAAATGTCTCTAAGCTGGTGCACCATCTGGCCGAAATGAGTAGCGGGGGAGACGAGAGGCTCAGCATTCCGATCCAACATACGCGGTTTCCACAGGCGGAAAATCATGTCAAAGTGTTCGTGGTCATGTTCGGTGGTCATCAAGTAACGCACACTGTGGAAATTCAAAATAAAGTCTTTCTTCAATGTTCTTTGCAGAATGTACCAAAATAGTATTGCATCTTTGCAGGCAATAAAACAGTGTTCGATGGTTTCAGGTGTATCACATAACCGACAATAACAGAAGAAACGAAAATATTTTTTTTGAAGCCACACTTTAACAGGCAAAACCTCGGCATGAAGTTTAAAGAAAAACGTTTTAGTAGAAGGCGAGATCGGCATTTTGCGCACCCTTTTTAGCACGTCATGCCCCATACAATTAGAATAGAGTGAA
Source organism: Amblyomma maculatum (assembly GCF_055883805.1). Taxonomy (NCBI): domain Eukaryota; kingdom Metazoa; phylum Arthropoda; class Arachnida; order Ixodida; family Ixodidae; genus Amblyomma; species Amblyomma maculatum. The sequence goes on along the minus strand of NC_139345.1, from coordinate 123,977,143 downwards.
CGATATAAGGAAGGGGGGAACAACATAGATATCAATTCTTGATATAAATTTTTCCGTGAAACAGAGATTAAGTACTCATAGGAGAAGTGAACTCCAGAAAACGCACCGAATCGTAAACTTCTTTCATAAAACCAAATAATAAGGGCCGATAGGTAAAATTGGAAGAGACCACTAAGTTTGGAAGAAGGTTCACAAGGTTAGTTTGCAGGGATGCTCTGGTGATTGGATTGGAGCTATTGCGGAAAAAGAAGAAACGAGCAACTAACTGTCTGACATAGAGATGTGTCAAACCTAGTCCGCCACCAGAAACAGGCCTGAATAAGTTATCGCGCCGTATAGGCTCACAACTGGACGACCATATGAACGTCGCAAACGTTCGGTGAAAACTGTGAATGTAATTCCTCGCGCAATGAAGTACCTGCAAAACATAATGAAGTTTTGTAGCCAGAAACATGTTACATGCCTGTGCCCGGCCAACAATTGATAGGCGGCGCAGAACAAAAGTCTGAGCATAGCTTTGGAGTGCCGCGACCCGCTCTTTCCAGTAACGGCCACTAAACTTGAATGCATGAAGGGGAACTCCAAGGTATTTAGGGGGAACACGAGACCATTCAATTCCAGCATAATGAGTTGGCATTGCTCCCCATGAACCGAACCACAGACCCGAACATTTAGACTTATTCATTTGAGCGCCAGATACAATGCCAAACTGCTCTATGGTGGCTATCGGTACGCCGATCCGAGGGCTAGGCGAGCGCGCCTCCTTCAACAGCTGTTGCAAAGCGGATGCGAGGACGTCTGCGGCGGCTCCTTCCGGGTGACATACGGCGCGCTCACTAGCCATCGGGTCTGATGCGCGTGCCGCTGTTGCGGGCGTTCTCCAATCGGGGCCAATGGGCCATTCCGACTGAATACCGGGGGGGATAAAGCCGTCGCCAACGGGCGGTAGCTTGTGATGCAGCTGGAGATCTCCCGATGCTGGGTACGCTGCATGCCTCTCCGTCAAAGGACGGGGAGCGCTCGCCGAATTGGCGGGTGTAGACGCAATTTGGGCACCGGGCTAGCCTGCGTGCGCAGCGGGTGAAAGGAACGAAGAGTAGCCGCCGCCGACGGGCGATGGCTGTACGAGTAATTTAGGTATGCCTGTATTAAGCTCTCGTTTGGCGAACTGCATTGGCAGTCACACCGGTTACATGGCGGAGCGATTGGGCCTGGAAGCCCCTGCCACTGGGCACGGGCTTCGGATGCTGGCCGGTAGTTCCCGGCGCGAACATACTAGCGCGAGCCGCATCGGCGGGTGCGCCAGGGGACACGTTCAAAAGGACGGAACTTCTATAGCCACATCCATCGGACAGTTGCGGCTCGATGGGCTTACCGGGAATGCCCGGGGCAACGGTCCGGACGGTAGCCGTGCCTGCGTCATCATGCAACACGTCCCATTGATCTCTCAACATCGCATCGGCGGTTGGATTTGTTGTAGCCAGATGGCTAATGCTCGAGGTCTCCCGAGCTTGGCCGCAGACGTCGGCCAACATCATTAGGTCAGACAGCCCGTAGCGCGGGCTGGTCATGTTGTTCATGCAGAGCTAGCTTTCCCCGCTGGAACGCTAGCAGGGCCCCACGTTTTGCGCCAAAAATGTGAGATTCTCTACGGGGCTGCGGATCCGCTCTCAGAGTAAACAACGCTCCGCTAGCTCAGACCACAGTGGTGGCCCCAAGAACAACACGAACACCGAGGAACAAAGGGTTAACCAGTTTAATGGCTTCCTCGGCAGCGCGCGCGCAATCAAGCAACGCTGGTCACCTGATGCAAGTCCGTGTCTTTTCCTGGACGCATCCGTTCAGCTGGCCCGTCCGGTTCGCACTGTCGAGGTGGTGGTGGTGGTGACTATAGTTTATTTTTGGGGTGGGGATACTGATCACGTCTTATGTTAGCTATATTTGCGGCATCACTCTTGGTGACCAGGGGGAAGGGGAAGTTGGAATTAGGGGAAGGTAGCTGACGCCGCAGTTGACGCCGCCATTGCCGCACGAAGCACTATAGGCCCATGCCTACAGAATAGACCTGAAGCCGGTCTCCTTCAGGTAAATCAGGAGGAGCCGGTGAGCAGAAAGTTGGTTCCGAGCCGGGAAGAGCAATTGCCCTTCCGTATCAGCAGGGAGACCAAGATTCCGGTAGCCAGCCAGAAGTTTCTGGTGATGGCCAGTGGAGGCTGGATAGACAAGGAGCAAGTGCCCCAGTGTTGCCGCAAGAGGGACAGGCTGGGCTGGGAGCTCGGTCGCAGGCATACATGCGGGACGGAGTCCATGTGCAGCCTATACGAAGTTGTGGGAGGAGGGATTTGTCCTTCCGTGAAAGTTTGTCAGAGAGCAGTTGGAGATGTTTTCCAGCGGCAATACGACAGTCTGGATAGAACGACCTCACTGACCTTCTCAAGAGGGGTCGTGAAAAGTCGAAAGGTGTGACATCCTCAGTGACAGGGCCGCCGTTGTCGTGTGCCGCTTTGGCCAGGGTATCCGCCTCCTCATTGCCCAGGACTCCGGTATGTCCTGGAACCCAATGAAGGGCCAGTTGATACCCTTAGTCCCGAAGGGCTAGGAGTCGGGCTCGGAGAATGTTCACCGAGAGGTTGATGCCATGGCGGATAGTCAGCAGCTGCAGAGCAGATCTGGAGTCACACAGAACATTCACAGGTCCAGAAGGGACAATGGAAGCGATGAACTGTGCGGCTAAGTGAAGACTGGCAAGCTCAGCAGCTGTTGAACTGGCAGGGAATGACAGGCGGTAGGACCTAGACTGGTCTAGCTGCGGTGCTGTCATGGCAGCAGATGCTTGGAAGGTAGCGGGACGAATCAAGCCATCCTTAAAGAGGAGTGTAGATCCTCTACACTCTTCAAGGAGAGCTGCAGTTGTCTGCTGGAAGGCAGCTGCAGGGGTGTGACGCTTGGTGTGACCGTCCGTACCCAAAAGGATAAGAATTGGGGGTTGATTAGGCGGAGGGGGTAGGACTGAGAAGCCTGGGACGGGACCAATGATTTCCCTGTACACTGCAGACAGCTTACCCATACGAGAATGGGAATTGCTGTGCAGCCGTGCTAGGAGTGAGACATCATCTGGAGCATGGCTGAAACGGTCAATGTGGGTGTCCCCTCTGGGCGAGGAGAAGATCCAGAGGGTAGATACCGGCTTTCGCGAGGGTAGCAGGAATCTGTGAACACTGAGGGACTCCAAGGAATCGTCTAATCCAACGTCTTCGAATCGTGTCGAGAGGGATTACTCGAGTCGACCGAAGGAAGACGAAGGGAAGGGCATACAGGATGACCGATGTTGCCGCTGCTTCAAGGAGCTTGATTACCCAAGTGGATGAGCAACCATTGCCATTTGCAAGGAGACGCTGGACTGCTCTTCCCACACGGTCCAGATGGGAAATGAGGGCTTTGTCCGCAGGGATCCAGGTGAGACGGTCGTCAATTGTGAGACCTACTATCGAGCATTGTAGAGCTCGTTGCACACCACCACACACGCACTCACTCTCCCCAAAACCACCCCCAGCCAACACACACACACACAGCGCGCGCTTCCCTTGCCACAGCAGTCGAGAGAGAGAGGAGAAAGGAGGCTGTCACGTGAAGTGGAGAGGAGAGGCCGCACCTCACCCTCGCCGCCGTGTCCTAGCCAGGAGGGGAAGGTGCGGTGATATGTGCCTTCCCTCAAACTGCAGGCTGGCATTAGCCGGGAGCTCGTAGTGAAAGTGTGTCTTCTGCCATGTTTCTTGGAATCATTAAGTACACTTTTCAGTGCATCCTTTTTCAGAATGGTAAATGTTTGCTTAGAACAAATAAAATATCATCGAAATAACAAAACACTTCATCAGCAAAGTCAGTATTAGACCGCTCAAAATGATCGTGTTAAAGGCGATGAATGCTAACTAAATATACCAATGCAAGCCACAAAGAAAGCGCCATTAGAATTTCAGCCGTGTAGTATAGTCATCACCTTTGAGAATTACTTTTATCTGCAAAATATAGAGATGTGCATTGCGTCATGTGCTACCTCGGCTTTATGTGATATCCTTTTAGCTAGCATTGATCGCCATTTACACGATCATTCTAAGCAACCTAAAATTGACTCTGTTCATTAAGTGTTTCGTTACGCCGATTACTTTTAGTTGTAAACAAACATTGTACCCGTCGTAATGAGGATACACTGAAACACTTCAACAGAACATGACGCAGGGTCCCACTTTAACCTACGAACTCGCGGTGAAATCTAGCCGGCATTTCTTGAATTAATAAATCAGATTCACGAATAAGCACGTTTGCTCGTCATACTCACCGATGGAACAAACAGAACTACTGCGGTATTTTTTATTCCATTGCAAAATAGTGAAGAGGAGAATCGGTAAACTCTGCGTAGATACTGCACTGCGAAAATAGCGAGTACCGTCGGCCACTTATTTAAAAGTCGATTTTCGGGTGCAGCGGTCGAGAGGCGAAGCAGAGCTGAAATCAGGAGAGGGAAAAAGCACATCGATCAGTCATGCTGCTATAGAGCCGTCGTCGTCTGCTTTCCTGTTCTGCTCTGTGCGAGCCAACCTCGCGATACAAGTTCGATGGCCGAGTCGTGAGAATGTGTTTCATTTTCAATGTGTGTCGTATTTATTACATTGATGCGAACACGTAACGCTTTCTGCCAGACACTAGGCTCCGCTCATGTTTGCGGGTAACGTCTGCAGGGAGTTCCTTTCACTAAATTAATGCGCCTATAACGAGCGTCTGCAAAAAAACAGTTTTTCTTCTTTTTAAACATTTGTAACTGATTTCATAGTCACATTAGGACGTTTATAGCGAATGTGTGCTCGTAAGAGAGGCCACCAGCAATAACGCAGCGGATAAATAAAATTACAGGACTGCGCTTCAGTCTGCGTAAGAGCGGAAATGACGAAAGCCAGTTTACAGGACTGTTTTCACTAACTGCATCGTCATTGCCATCCATCATCTTTATCAACTAAGTGCACCGTCATTGCCATCTCCACTATCATTATTATCGTTATCACTGACTGCATCGTCGTTGTCATCGCTACTGCTGTAATCACGATAGACAAAGAGAATTACGATCGGTCTCTCGCGAGCCCAGCTGTTTCAGTTTTTATTCCGCGGAATTTTTCCCATGCAATAAAGAAGCAAAAAGCCCAGCGTGTCCTAGTGTTTTACGCACTCGGCTGGGGATCAGAATTTACTGGTTCGATCCCCGGTGCAGACATCTTTTTTCAGCTGTCAGTTTGTGCGAACATTTCCTGGGAACTTTTCCTGGGGATAGTTTCGCAGCCCATGAGCCAAGAAAGGCTTTCGCCTGAAAACTAGTTCGCCACAGGTTCTTGGGACTCTGATGCATAGCAGCCGATGATGGGCAGGGGTTGACTTGCAAAACTGATCGAAAACTTTATTACCACCGCTATAGGAGGTTCTCTATAATCCCGCACTCAGGTACGCAGACCCGAATGGGGGGCTGGGAATCCGCAACTAGAAGCGCTCAAGACTACACTGAAGGAAGCAACAACCCCTCCGCAGACCAAAGCAAAGAGAATTTCCCATGGCCTCGAAAAAGTGGAAAGCGGGCATAACGTGTCGTTAGTCTTTTCCGCCCCTCGAAAGCTCGGCCAGCTCGCCGCGTCGCAAGTGGAAACAAAAAGCGTGGACGCAAAAAGAGGTGCCGGAACCGTCTTGTGGAAAGCGCCACAGGCGTTGTGTACGAAACCCGCTTGACGTGTAGAAGATCGTACACTGGGCAGACAGGACGTTGCGTCAACGACCTGATCAGGGAGCACGCGAGAGATTTAATGAATGGGCAAAGTGCACAATCTTGGTGAGCCCTGTGACTGTTGCAAGGACTGTTCACCGATGTTCTCGGATGCGAGAATTCAGAGCAGGACCATATTGAAAACTGAACGAAAAACGATATGAGCATAATTATATCCAGAGAGGGGATTCGTAATGTGTTAGCCACCAGTCATTTCTATTATAGAGCGCAGAAAAGATGTTTCTGTCGAAGATTCTGAGATAAAGGCGTGATGTGTGGCCCTTTTTTTCCTTTGCACGGTATGCGCCTGCGCTGGTCTTGGTGTTCCATGAAATTTGCGCACTATGCTATACAAGAACACACAAGAAAGCAGGAAACACATACACAGGTAAAGCGCGCTTCCTGTGTTTCCTGATTTCTTGTCTGTCTGTGTATAGCGCAGTGCGCAAATTTCTTGAAGTGCTAAACCAACTAGCCCCCAATGCTGCTTTGGTGATGGTGTGCTTAAGTATGTTTTCCACTGAATAAACCAGTTGTCAGTCAGCCGCTGTGTTCATTCTTCCTTTTGTTTTGCCATATGCCGTTGCGCTGAAAGCTATGAGCTCACGTCGTGTCACAGACTTAGGAAAAGTCTTTTTGTTATTGTGGGCCTAGGGAAGCTCGCACCTTTACCGGCCCGTTTAGTGACTCCTGGAAGCGTCAGACTCTTGAGAAATCCCATGATGGTTACGAGTGTGAAATGCGAATGCTTAAGGATTAGTCGTAGTGTGACAGCAAATGATTTTCACTCATATTTCTATTGTGTCACAAAACCAGACATCCGGAGATCAAACTTGATTGGTTTGGGATTGCAGTAATATTCTTGAATGAACATTTTACAACCAATCGCTCACAGCTGTGAAGGTACCTGCATGTTTGTTGAGACACTCTGGTTAAATTGAGCGATCTTGAACCACAGTGTGCCATTTTATTCTCCCTCTACCGGTAAAGTGTTATTTTAGTGCAATTGGTTTACTTGTCAGAGTCGATGCTGCAATTGGTCTGTAAAACTTGTTCGACTAACTCGGATTTCCTCCCGATACCAAAGCCGGAGCCGCCATCTTCTCCACTGAATGGCTGCCTTCACACGGTAATAATTACTCAAAAACTGCAGAAATAAGTAAATAGAATTCCCTATGGTTTAAAGTTCACGTTGTTTCGATAGCGCAAAGCGACTGAATACTTGATATCGTAGTGCGTTATCTATCATGCCATAAGATCAGAATCACAAAATGAAACGTTCACACTTGACCGGCATAGCAGTATTTTGGCAGTGAACAAAAAACATCTGGAGTGAAAACGTTTTTTTTTTTGCTGGGAGTTGGGTGCGGGGGGCGGGAGGAGCAATGCTGCAAATTTCGTACGTCTCATTTGGAAGTCACGTTATTGAAGGGGAAAAGCAAAAGTTATAACTTCAGATGAAGACTTCCACCTTCTCTGCTGATATCAATCAGATCGCTATGTCGCAGAAGAAAAGCACGTGATACTCGCCACCACCAAGGTGCAAATCACGCATGGCTAACTGTACCGCGCTGATAGTTCGCGCCTACTTTTATGATGATGTCAATTACATAACGCGCACGTCGCAAGAGCGTCAGCAAACTGTCGGGGTAGGAAAAAGATGTCGCTTTCGAGTGCAAGGGTTCGAAACAAAAACTATATGCAGAGGAGCTGTGTGTGGGGAAATTTCTGGGGAAAAGGGTAATGTGCCAGAACAGATCAATAAAAAAAACCTAATAATATCTAACTGCCGTAACGAGTACCTCACGTCACGCTGTAAAATTACTGCGCAAAAGCACCACGAAGCCTGATACACACGGGCCTCACGTGTGCGTTGTGCCCCAATCCGTATCAAAAATAGATACTCTTCTTACCTCCACTTAGATAGGCAGCCCTTGATTGCGTTTCACATCTCAGACTGGCTTCGTCTACTGTTCAGAAAAAGAAGCAGATTGTGTGTAAACAGCCTCGGCTCACAGACTTCAGTACGGAACGGTGCACAGATAGTTCTAGGCTATTTCAACATGGCAGCTTCGTCGGAATTCTGGCTTCCCGCCAATGCCTCTGCAGATGTTTTGGAGAAATATCTCGAAACCAATGGGACGGGTCTCTTGACTCTGCATTTTACCAACTGCATCGTCGCTGACCCGAATGAACTATTCCGACTAGCCGGCCTCTGTAAAAGGCTACGCACCCTGCAGGCTGTCGCCTGCCTGTTGAAAGCGCCCGACTTCCTGCGGCTCATGTTGGAAACGCTCCGGGAGCTCACACACCTGGAATTCTCGATGATAGACAAGCAAACTGAAGCCCGTAACCATGTCGAGCTCATTCGGAACGTTGACACCGACCTTCGCGGCGGTCGGGCAAGCAACCTGCGTCATTTGTACGTCGAGGTAGCCGGCGATCCCAACTTCGACCTTCTCGAAGCGTTCCTGCAGTACTGCCCGAACGTAACAGACCTTCATGTACACTTGGTGAGCGGATGCTTTGTAAGTTCCGTCCTCAGGTGCGCCCGCATCTTGGCCAATCGGCACAACATGGAGAGGTTCGTGTTCACTTCCGAGGTCTCGTCGCCGTTGCCGGTGGAAGTACCAGCAGCGCTCGAGTTCGGACACTGCGCACTCGTTTGCTCCAACGTGCTGTACCGCCGCGAAGGACTACGCTGGAATTGCGCACGGCTTAGTGACCTGGCGGCATCTACGGAACCGGCGGGTATCCCCGAGCCTTTCGTAGTAGTTGCCGTCAACCAAATTTATCTCGCGCAACAGATTAGCGATGCCACCATGAACCACCGTTGGAACGACGTGCGGACCTTTAGTCTCATCCTGCTGCCGTCGCCGTACATTGGTGGTGCAAGTGCGGCTGATTCTTGTCAGGGACCATTGACCAACCTGTTCCAGAGTTTCAAGGACCTCACTGAGCTGAATGTCAGTTCCTGCCATTTCCAACAGGGTCTAGACCTGGCGGCAGCGCTGACGTCGCTCCGCCGTCTCCAGGCGCTCTCCCTTCCTCCGTGCGGCCTTCGCCATGACAGCGCACTTCAGAAACTAGCGGAGAACTGTCCCGGCATCCACGACCTAGACGTTCGCTCCGGCTTTGTCAGCTGGAGTGCGGCTTGCCCTCCTTGCACGCACGGGCTCTACTTGAACCCTTCTGACATGGCTCCGTTGAGCGTCAGCCACTTGGATGGACGTCTCACAATCTGCAATGTGCCCATGCGGGGCTCCCTGCAGTTTACCGCAAGCTGTATGCTGGCCGAACTGCGTATCATCGACTATTCCGAGAATCCGCTTGAAGACTACAAGCGCCTGGGCGAGCTTCTATCGAATAATGTTAGGCTGCGTACCTTGGTTCTCAAGTACAAGGGGCTCAACTTTGCCATGCCCTATTTCGAGGTAGTTGTGCTTGTAGCGTCACCGACACCATGATGAGTGGTGACAACTAGCTTACTCGTAGCGCATAGGAGCAATAGGAGAAAACAGCTTAAATTCACATACCTGTAGCCTGATTTCTATACATAATGTTTGTGGCCCCTGTGCCATCATGGCAAGGCATCCATACGAGGAGCCACGCCGTCAGTTATGTTACTGGACGCGCATGTTTTGAGAATTCGGGCCGGAACTTCTTTTCTTGTTCCCTTTTTCTGCTCTGCTACACTGCGCCACAGCAACAGCGATAGCAAAGCCGGCAGTGTCGTAAAGCTTTGAAGGGAAGCGTAATGAATGTTGTGCTTTTCCAGCTTAGCCTCGTATGTTCAGGCGTATTTATTTTTTATCAGGCTGTGAATCTGCCTGAGTGCGATAGTCTTCGTTGTTTTGCTAGGTTTTGCAGCACCATGTAGATAATCTAGCAGTAGGCAGCGTGTGCGGCTTCATTTCATTAACACGTGAACTTCGTGTGACGCTTTGTGAACGATTCCCGTATTTCGTTTTATTCAGGAGGACATGAAGAAGGCGACGACTCTCCGCTACCTTTGTGTAGCGACGCTCAGCGTGGTTTTGCTCGGGCTCGCCCGCACTGCCGTGAACTCGCTGGCCAACAGCCTGCCCCGACTGGAAGCCTTGCACGCCCACTACCGGGACTCGGACGACTCGGAGAAGCAGATAACCTGGCTCTGCCCTACCGAAGACCCGGAGGAGTTGCAGGGGCTCGTGGCCGCCGCCGAGGTGCCGCAGCCAGGTGATCGCGGGCACACTGTCTTCGGGAGGCCCTGCGTCATCTGCTCGACGCAGACGTTCATTGGACTACTCAAGGCGCACAATCGAGGGAGGAAGACGAGCCTGTAGTCACTGCCCCTCACCCTGTATCCAGCCCTTTCATGCATCGCGGCAACACGAGCCAAGTAGCAGACTTTGTGTTAGGTGTCGGTGGCATCCTCAAGTTGTTTCACATATTGTACGCTTCTCGTTTCTAGAGAATTAAGCTAGCTACGATACACAATGCCAGCCGTGTCACCCCCTCCTTGCACCCATCTAAGAAAATTTTGCCTCCCATCTAAGCAGCGAATCTGCTCTTTTGTTCCCCTGCCTTGAACTTCAACTCCAAAATTTAGTTAAGAATCGCCATTGGAACTTTGCGCAAATGTTTGACCGCTTTCTCTACTGCGTTCTCAATTGCAACCACTTTTTCAGCTCATGGCGGGTCTTGATTTTTATATTTACTTGCACATTCGATGCTCAATTTGTAGCGCGTATTTTATCCTCGACGAATATTTTATCTGTGAAAACGTGCTCTGAAATAAAGTGCGCTGCTTTTACATACCCTTCCTGGAATTGCTGATTCATACACGGAGTGGCGGTCCAGTGCTTTTCGCACCTGCTTTGCGAGTAGTTGCCAGCGCCGGCAGCTACGCACAAGTTTTCCAGTCAGCATAAACTTTACGCAGGCGTGCTATTTTGCTTCGCTTCTGAAATTTCGGCAAAACTGATCTCCACCGTGAGAAAAAAAGAATAGCGCATTAAGCATGCGGTTCTTTCTCCGAGCGGCCTTGCAGCAGCAAACCTTAATAGTAAAAATAAGCGATGTGTAATTTTACCGTTTGTAGCTGCAGTATGCACACGCAGATTTAAGGCTGTACCGTGCACTCGAGCGAAGCCCCCTGCCTCAGTAAATCGCCACTATGTGATACTTAATGAATAGAAAATGAGACGTGTTTACGTAGATGTTCTTTGCTGTATTTTTAACGGCATTTCATAAAGATACCCACCGTTGACTTCTACTTATTCTTCAACGATTACGTGTGACCCTTCTTATATTGGACTGGATATGCAAATTTCTTACTTTCATAGACTTGCTCTACGGCGTCCACCAAGGCACTAAACGTGGACTGGCGCACAAAAAGGTCAGTGATTTAAACAAGAGGAGAAGGACAGTTTAGAGCTTGCAACAACTTTTAACGCTAATGATTCTCGTATAAGTGTAGACCGTTTAACCGAGAGCAAGCCGGAGAGGATGAAAATACTCTAACAAGATTCATTGCGCCAGCCCATTGTTGCCAGTACCGAGTGGGCTGCGCATTCTCCCGCTTCCTGCATAGCAGAGCGGCCTCGCACTTCAGTATAGTGTCATTTGAGACACTTAAATACCTCTATGAGCGCCCTTTTTAGTAATGTCATCAGGACAGCAATGCGCGTTCGTGGACTGCACAAACAACCAAAGAAATCGCGAGATGATTCCCGAGAGCGTATGCGGGAAGCATGCAACGACAGCGCTAGTGCAGCTGTCATATCTTTCTGCTGCACTGCTTTCCAGTCCATCCTGATTTAATTCGCCTATGAACGTATTGTGTAAGCCAGAAAGACTTAGTACCAATGACGAACTCACGAATATGAAGCCCATTTTATTTCCTCCGCTGTAGTAAACACGCACGCCGGGCAGGTAGTGCCTCCCGCAAGCCCTCCGCCCCAACGATACGGTGGATCTCTTCCGCCAGAGCCAGAACAGACTAAAATCTGTTCTTCGCTTAAACAATAAGCCGACAGCAAAAAAAAAAAAAATCGTCCTTGCGGATCTCTGACCCATACCGTGTGGCTGATAACTGCAATACAAACAAGTTTCTCAACTGGTACGGCGCACCGCATCGTCTGCACGCTGGCTCCGCTGCTATGGCATCACCGAAATTTACATCTTTAGTTTTGCTGATGCAATGGGATCGGCAGTAAGACAGTTCCACAAGAGACCATTTACGTTATCGCTGAGCCATCAGAAAGCGCCGTCGAATATGCCTTCGATGTTAAACAATTTAGGCATTGCGACGGCTTGGGTGTAGCGCTTGGCGAGAGTGCCGTCATACGGCGTGCCAGCGGGCGGCGCCGCTTTCGTAAGCGCTGCTGTATGTGCTGCGAATTTTTTCGACAAGGTTTTCGACGTTTTGCTCAACAATACGTCGTGCAGACTGTGCTGCTACGACGGGGCGGGGATACAATGATACTGCGGCCGCCGGACGTACTAAGGCTGCATAAAAACATCGACGGATGCTTTACTTTAAACACTACTTCTTTTATGTGCTGTTATTGAAACGTGATTTAACTTGTAAGTATACAATGCTGAAGCAGGACAGCTCGATCGTATGCTTTTCGCACTGAAACGTGGTTTAACTTGAAAGTATACAATGCTGAAGCAGGACAGCTCGATCGTATGCTTTTCGCACTAGGTCGCCTGCGGACCACCGACACGCATGCATTTGCCAAGCTCGGTAGCGATAGCAGCAGTTAGCGACGTAACCGCGATGAACGCTGCCCCTGCTTTAATGCGAAATGAAACAAGCGCAACATCGAATATAAATATGCCCTGTCGAGAGGAAATACATGACCTGATATGGGTCGCACTTCACGTTAAATGAATGCGGCGATGTCTGGAAAGCATCTTTCGTAGTATCTCTATTCCGCATTCGGTAGCTGCCCGTACGTTTCATTCGCTGTATGTGTGTACAGTTACCATTGCGATTATAAAATATGACTGAAAATACATGTATCGTGAAAGATACAAAAGATACATCCTCACAGTTAACTCTGACGAGCTCGGCCTGTGGAAGCGGAGCACAATCCTTCGCAGCCGCCCGGGCTGCTAGTGTTGCTGCTTCCAACAGCTGCCGCCATGTCAAACGGATGGTATACGGTTTGCTGGCGCTCTCAAACAAAGCAAAAAATAGCACCAAGGTGTCTGATACCATTCACGAGCAGCGCGAAACTGCACTTTTACACTGCCGCGTCGCAGCATCAACACGCACAGCACAGTCCAAGATGGCATCAAGAGGAACCGGAGCGGACTTTCCCAGTTTGGTTCATACGGGGCGCCACTGTCAAACTAAGATGGCTGCGCCCAGGCATCAAAATTAAAATTGTCTATATACACACTGAACAATCCGACGTCATCGTCAACGCATGCGTAAATAGGTCAGCTCTTTTTCGGAAAGAGTGGTATATTTGGAACTGACACATATTTCCCGAAGACTGCATATCAGTTCCGATTCCCCGATTTCTCGTCTCACACCTTCCTTGTTCTTTTTTCTGATAAAAGGGCTCGGAAAATTAGGAGAACAATTGTTATAATTCATGCAGCGGATGGCCATAAAACCTTGAAAATCTCTCGATTCATGTACATTTTTTACAGTCTTGGTAAGTGCGCTCATCCCGCTATTTACGGCATGTAACAACACTCTTAAATTGCCACGTTACACTTGGACCCTTGCTCTTATTGTTCTACACAACACTGATCTACACCATTGATCTGCAAATATTGTTTCTCACATCCGCCTATTTGCAGATGATTGCGTCGTCTGTTGTTCCCATCAAAAGAAGTTCAGACTCGCAAACTTCAAGGTGTTGAAGCCTTGTACGACAAATGGTTTGTGTCCTTAAACATAGGCAAAACTTCAGCAATATCTTTTCATCGATGATAACATTATAAACCTTCCTGGTATGTCAGACGCGGCTTCAAAATTTCACCTATCCAGTCATATAAATACCCTTGTAATACCTTACCTGTCTACACATGTAATGAACACTGCTAACGAAGCTAACCGCACTTTTAATTGCTTACGTCAAAAAATGCGCCTCGCTCCTGCCTTGAATAAAAGGTTAACGTATCTCATCTTTTCGACTTAAGCAACGATGATACACATGTTCTGTCTTGGGTCGTCATCAATATAACCCTTCTACCATCCTCGAAGCAGTCCAAATCGAGGACGGAGATTTATTTTTGAGATTACTCTTATCACACAAAGTAGCTCTGCTTTTGCTCGTATCACTCGATGCAAGCCATGGTTAACTCGACACAGTTCTTTTTACGCAGTTTACAAGTATTCAGACTCGCGGTGCCGACAACTACTATTGCGAAGCACGGTTTTTCGAGCGAACCAGTTTTATACACTACCGCTTAAAAATTGTTCCGTCGTTACAACTCGCAAAAAGAAAGGTGGAAACTACTATAAAACACATGAACTTTTGCACTATACTATAACAAATATTGAACGCACCAGGAAATTGTATCCATGTTCAACTCTGTACCCAGACGTGGAAGGTGTATCTCGGAGTTTCGATATCTGCCATAAAGACTTGCATGACACCGACGCATATTTACGGCTGCTATAGCATTTGTAAGCACACAAGAAGTGATCAAAAATGTGCAAGGACTGGCACTTTGCATGTCCCGACATATCACTTAATGTGTAAACAAGAACAGTGAACCAAGACGGGACCATCTATTTACTTCCCAAAAAAGGCATTCAAACACTTCCCCGTTCCTGCTTTTGTGTGATAGATATATGGGAGAGAGTAGATCATTCGGCCACTAACAAATGTCTGTACAAAGCAGCGGATGTGATGCTCTCGCGTGCCTCTGTGCTTGTTGGCTATTCGTTTGGTGGGTGGCGTTAGTTCAGTTTGCAGAACAGTGCTCGATGACGGCTTTGAGAAGTTCGAGTCGAGGCACGTGCGTGAATTGCGAAGTAACTTTAGATATCGGTGAAACGTTTCTATTACACTGAGCACCTGACGCCCCTTCTGAATATTTTCTCCCTGGAAAGCAGTCTGGGCACAGTCTGGGCTGCAGCCTTCACTAAGGTATACATTAACACTTTAATGCAGTATTTCCAGCTCAGTGTCAACAGTTCCAGCAACGCTTCTTATTAATTCACATTTCTCAGTACGGAGGCGAGGCATGACAATTTTAGCATATCAGCTTCCGATGTTAAACACAAACAGATTCGGAACTGAGGTAGTCCGTTGGCAATTTCCCGTAAGCACTGAGAGTAGATGTTCTGTTTTTCCAGAAGTGCAACTTCCGCACCTCCGTCGATGTCCTTTTCTTTCGTTCTCATTTTAATGTTGAGGCCTTTTTTTTCTTTAACGGACTCTCGATCTTTCTTTCACCAGCATACAGGGAATGTGCTCATTGTGCATATGGCATAGACGGCCCGTGATTGTCGTTGACGGTGTTCTACATGGCCGCAGGACTCGTTTTGTCAGCGTGTATGCGCCAATCACGCTTAGTTTGACAAACGAGTTCCTTCGGTCCATCACGGCATACGTTCTCGTTGACGTGCTCCACTTTCTGCTCGGGGATTTCAATTGTGTTTTAGACGCAATGCGCGACATCACGGGGCCTGGTCAGGGAGCCTCCAATTACCACGCGAAGGAACTTGGAAAGTTAGTGCGATCATTGCGCTTAGAGGACGCGTGGGTCACTTTTCACAGAGACCATTTCGAGGCAACGCGAGTCAGGGGCCAGAGCGCGAGCCAAATATATCGTGTTTACATCCCCTCTGCCATGGCACCTGACTTGCTACAGTGTGAGGTACTGCCTTTAACATCAGGCCTTAAACTAAGTGATCACTTCCCGGTTATGGTTATTCTGCGGGCAGCCCCTGGTCGTGCAAATAGCCCTCTGATGTGGCGCGTGGATGAAGCGGTACTCCACAATGAAGAGTGCGTTAATGATATACGCCGAGAGTTCTGCTTGTCTGTGGCCTCAGTTAGTGATGTAACTCGTGCTACTTGGGACGCACTGAAAACACGCTGGCGCGATGTTCTTGCGTGTGCGGGGAAGGCGCGGCGTGTGCGCATTACGACCATGCTGAATGACGTTCTGAACCGTATGCGCATCGTACGTGGCGGTGAAACGCTTACATTCGCGATGCGCGAATATCTTGAGACGCTATGCTAGCGTTATGACCGCATTCTCGAGGACAGTTCCCGCGCATCACTCTCCGCGGGTCCATCCAACATGCCGCTTGAGGATGGCGCGGACCTCGGACGCGCTCGAGCCATTGGCCAGCGCTTTAACAGGGTAGCGTTATGCCGGCGGATGGTACTACGTCTTTGGAACCTGCGGACATCCACAACTTGTTTAGCGAGCAATTTGCGGCCCTCTTTTCATCGCAAGGTCTCGACCAGGATGAGGATTTTCAAGAAGCTGTCGGCTCCTTCTGTGAGCTTCTTCCTCAACTTCCAGAAGACGCATGTTATGCACTTAATGAGCCGCCAACTTTGGAGGAGATGCGTTTGTCTTAGGCGCCATGAACCAGTCGACCGCTCCCGGTCCTGACGTGACAGACTAGTAGCCGGGTTTTATTCCACTTTGACATTCTCGGTCGTTCATTACATAAGCTTGTAAACTGTTTCCTCGAGAGTGATGCCAAGCCACCATATTTCAGTGTCGGCCGTATCGTTCAAATTCCGTAGGAGGGCATGACGCTGTCGAGTCCCTCATCTTGGCGATCCAATACCCTCCTTAACACTGACTATAAACTCGTAGCCACATTGCTCGTCCGTACGGTGCGAATCTACCTGCAGGACTTGGTTAATCCATACCAGTCCTGCGCGGTACCTGGACAATCGATGTTCGCTTCGCTGACACTGACGTGAGACGTCTTCGAATACGCCTGTGCCAAGGTGATCACTGGAACTTTCGTTTCCTTATACTAGGCGAAGGCTTTCGACTGCGTAGAACATGGTTACTTGTTCACCGTGCTCCGCTCATTTGGATTTCCTGACGGATTCGTTCATCTCCTACGCGGCCTTTACACACGACTAGTACTGCATGGTCAATTTGCCGGCAGCTTTCCGATTACGCGGGGAATGCGTCAGGGGTGCCCGCTCTCGCCGGTACTCTTCATACTTTAGCTCGACCCGCTGCTGCGTAGTGTCGCCGCGGACAGGTTTATTCGCGGGTTTTCATCAGTAGGATAGGAGACTGCCGCTGTATCTGCATACGCGAACGACATTTCACTCTTCGTGCGTGACAATGACAGTTTAAATGTTTTTTTGAGCATCTTTTCAGAATACGCAGCTCTATCTGGAGCGCAGCTCAACACGAAGAAAAGTAACGCACTCCGCTTCGGTAAGTTCAGGGGCCACTTAACCGCCGCCGTACCGTTTGTGGACGCAGTGCCTGTACCTGGCGTGCTGTTTGAGCCAAGCGGGGTTTCTCCCTGCGCCTGGAACGTAGTTGTCTCGCGAACAATGCACGCCCGTTTTGACGCAGTGTGTTTTAACCTCACGCTCAATGCTGAAGCCAGTGTCGTCAAGATACGAGCGTGCGCTTTTATCCTTTATGTGGAGCGTATCGCGACAATTGCGCGCCGTGTGACGAACAGACTCGCGTCCCTTATAGGGACGTTTGTTTGGGATGGCAAAACAGTGCTAGTCACCCGTCACATCCTACACGTTCCGAGAACTAGGGGAGGTCTTGGTCTGCCGTGCATGCCGACAGTGGCTCGAGTGCTCGCGTTAAGGCTGGTAGAGAGGCTTTTGGCTGACGAGTCTTACCCTGAGCGCTAGCTCATCCTGTACTGGATCAGCACGGCAAGTCGCGTGCTTACACCCGAATATTACGTCGGTCCACAGGCGGAGAGACCTCTTTCTTTTTGCTGTGAGATTCCCGAGACAAAGTTGATTCTCGATACAGACCTGTCCCCTTCATGGATCACTGCCTTGTCGTGGCGGAGGGGCTTGCGAAACTCGATGAAGTCGTGAACTCAGCTGTGTAGGGCCACCCAAGATAGACAGGTCACGGCAGAGAGTTCTGACAAAATGTGATTCACTGGAGAAGGCAATGGCAACCCACTCCAGTATTTCCTGCCAAGAAAACCCTATGGCCAGTCACAATATCATTAATGATATGGCGCCGGAAGATGAGCCCCCCAAGTTGGAAGGCGTCCCACATGTTACTGGGGATGAACAAAGGGCGATTCCTAGTAGCTCCGGGACGAATGAAGCGGCTGGGCTAAAGCCAAAAGGACGCTCAGTTGTGGATGTGTCGGGAAGCGACCGGAAAGTCCGATGTTGCAAGGAGATATATCACATAGCAACATGGAATGTAAGATCTATGACGCAAGGTAAACTGGATGTTGTCAAGCGAGAAATGGACAGATTGAACATTGATATCTTAGGTATCAGCGAGCTCAAGTGGACCGGAATGGGAGAATTTAACTCCGGCGACCATTATGTCTTTTATTGTGGGCACGAATCCAAGAGAAGGAATGGGTTCCCTCTCATAGCAAACAGAAGAATCGGCAAAGCAGTGCTAGGGTACAACACCAAAAACGACCGAATGATTTCACTTCGGATCCAAGGTCACCCTTTCAACATAACAGTTATCCAAGTCTATGCACCGACCACTACTGCTGAAGAAGCTGACGTTGAGAGATTTTAGCGGACCTACAATGCCTTTTAGACCACACCCCATCATCAGACGTCGTTTTTCTCATAGGAGACTGGAATGCTAAGGTCGGGAGTGAAGAAATATCCGGAATTATAGGCAAGTTCGGTCTTGGCGAGCCAAATGAAGCTGGGCAGAGGCTAGTAGAGTTTTGTCAAGAAAACAACCTGACCATAGTGAATACTCATTTTCAACAGCACAAGAGGCGCCTGTGCACATGGACTTCACCGGATGGTCTGTACAGGAATCAGATCGATTATATTCTTTGCCGGCAGAGATGGAGAAGCGCAATACAAGCAGTAAAAACAAGGCCTGGGGCCGATTGTGGCACCGATCATCAGCTTCTTGTTGCGAAAATTAAGCTTCTGTTGAGGAAAACGCAGAAAACTAGAAGGCCTTTCAGGTATGATCTGGATCAAATTCTATTAGAATATGCTGCGGAAGTGAGGAATCGATTTCAAGAATTAGATCTAGAAGACAGAGAGCCCGAAGAGATGTGGACTGACGTTCGTGATATAATACAAGAAGTTGCTACTAAGGTAGTTCCAAAGCAAAAGAAATGCAAGAAAGCAAACTGGCTTTTTGAAGAGGCTTTGCAAATAGCTGAGGAAAGGAGAATCGCAAAAGTTATGGGGGAAAGAGAAATATACAAGGTTCTCAATGCGGATTTTCAGAAAATAGCAAGGAGAGATAAGAATGCCGTCCTGAACATACAGTGCCAAGCAGCTGAGGACAACAGCCAATTAAGGAACACAAGAGCTCTGCATAAGACAATCAAAGATATCAAAGGAAGCTTCTGTGCTAAGCTGGGCGTGATAAAGGACAATTGAGGCAAGGACCTCACTGAAGCCTCAGAGTTAAAGAAGAGGTGGCAGGAATACACAGAAGAACTGTACAAGAAGGACCCGAATGTGCAAACCCAACATAACATGGTTGTGATTACTGATCTCGAGCCGGGCATCCTGAAGAGTGAAGTTGAATGGGCCTTAGCCAGCCTTGCTAAGAACAAAGCTAGCGGAATTGATCGCATTCCAGCTGAGTTGCTTCAAAACCTCAACCATGACGCTGTTAACATTCTGAATACATTATGTCAGAAAATTTGGACAACCCTGCAGTGGCCACAGGATTGGAGGAGGTCAGTTTACATCCCCATTCCAAAGAAAGGCAGTGCCAAAGATTGTTCCAACTACCGCACGATCGCGCTTATTTCGCATGCTAGCAAGGTGATGTTGAAAATCCTCCAAGGTAGGCTGCAGCAGTATGTGGATCGGGAGCTTCCGGACGTGCAAGCTGGGTTTCGCAAGGGCAGAGGAACTAGAGACCAAATTGCCAACCTTCGCTGGATCATGGAAAAAGCAAGAGAGTTCCAGAAACCCATCTACTTCTGCTTTATTGATTATGCGAAACAGTTTGACTGCGTAGATCACAGCAGATTGTGGCAAGCTCTGCAAGAGATGGGAGATCCAATTCACCTCATCTGTCTCCTCAGGAACCTGTATGAAGGGCAAGAGGCCACAGTCAGAACTGGGCATGGTCTTACTGATTGGTTTCCGATTGATAAAGGAGTGAGGCAAGGCTGCATACTATCGCCCTGCCTATTTAACCTATATGCAGAGTGCATCATGAGGAAGGCTGGTCTGGACGAGCCTTCAGCTGGAGTGAAGATTGCTGGAAAACGTATCAACAGCCTTAGATATGCGGATGATACCACTTTAATGGCAGAAAGTGAAGTGGAACTCAAGAGACTTCTGATGCGCGTACAAGAAGAGAGTGAGAAGTTTGGGCTTAAACAGAACATTAAAAAGACAAAGATCATGGCGTCTTGCCCTATCGAGTCCTGGAGCATCAATGGACAAGAAGTGGAAGCTGTGACAGAATTTCTCTTCTTGGGCTCCAAGATTACCTCGGAAGGAGACTGCAGCCATGAAATTAGGAGACGCCTGCTTCTGGGAAAGAGAGCAATGGTTAGCCTTGACCGCCTACTAAAGACCAAGATCCGTATAACTCGTGCTATGGTCTTTCCAGTTTTGATGTATGGATGCGAGAGTTGGACTGTGAAAAAGGCTGACCGCCGAAGAATTTACGCGTTTGAATTGTGGTGCTGGCGAAGACTCTTGAGATCTCCTTGGACTGCCAGAAGATCAAATCAGTCGATATTGTCGATCATAAATCCTTACTGCTCATTGGAGGGTCAAATTCTAAAGTTAAAGCTCAGCTACTTTGGTCATCTGATGAGAAGAGAGGAGTCGCTGGAGAAAGATTTGATGTCGGGAAAGGTTGAGGGTCGCCGGAGAAGGGGTAGGCAGCGAACGCGATGGTTAGATGGCATCCTCGAGGCACTGCAGATGAAGTTATGTGATGTTAGGAAGATAGTGAGAGACCGGAAAGCGTGGCGTGACATGGTCCATAGGGTCACGAAGAGTCGGACACGACATGCATCAGCGAACTATTTGCCGTTCGCAGGCTTTGAGCTGATGAGCAACGAGAGACCGCTTCCCCAAATGGCGAGCGTGGGCAGCTTGTCGGCTGCCAAATGAACACGGAGATTTTGACTGGCTTAAGCGCTGGGGCGGCCTCCCCACGAGACAGCGCCTTGCCAGATGGGGTATTATACCCAATGACCAGTGCGCCTATTGCGGTGCTCCCGAGAGCCTCTCGTATGTTTTTTCGAATGTGTAGAGAGAGAAAAAGATAAAGAGAAAAAGATAACCGGAGAGAGAATAGTTGCGAGAACAATGTGGCGGCTCGCATATAGGATGTTTAACGTCCTCATAAACTCTGGCATCAAGCGCCGGGGCAAACCTTTTGAACACCTTGTGTTCACAGTTATGTTTGTGTTGTGGCGTCGCAGGTACCTCGCTGAGGCGCACCGCACTCCCGCCCGTGCAATGTACCCAGCCTTGCAGAGGCTGCGTCTCGTCGTCTGGAAGTATCTATCTGGACAGTTAGAAACGAATGGCGAGACGTGGTTTCTTGGGTGCTGGCACACGCGCTTTTATGTTTACGGGGGAGCAGACTTGAGATGCCTGTCGTTCTTAATTAGAAGTCCCCCCCCCCCTTCTATTGTTTTCTCCTTTCTGTGAAATCATGTTTTTCTGTTTATTATATCTATGTACCCTATAGTGTTTTGTATATTGCTTTGGTCTGTGAGTAATGGGCGTTTTTTATGTATGTACACAATAAATTCTCTTTACACCTGCGAGGACCTGAGATGGTGCCCATTGTGACTTTGATCTTCACTGTACGTATGTGCGTGTAGGTTCCTGATTTTTTCTTTGGGACTAGAACGACAACGCCAGTGTGAGCTGAGGTGCGGAGTGAATGTTTAGCTTGTGCAGTGTTTCGGCCTCCGGCTTGCGTCCGCGGCTGGTGGAATTCGGAACAGATTCTTTAAGGCGTCCTTCGGCTGGCGGACGTCTCAACATTGAATGTCAGCCTCCCACAAAGGCCTTGGCATTTGACGTAGTTGTCCCTGAGGGGACTAGTCCAGTGGACGGCGTGGACGCGACGGCCGCTGCTGTTGGATAAATCTACTGCTACAACGTTTTGGAGGTCGAAACTTCCAGGTAATTGTCAAGAGTGAAGCTGCTATGGCTAACATCGTGGATGCGTCCTTCCTGACGATCGGAACAGAATGCTTGTCCATCGTTCCCCTCAGCCCACAAGTGACCCAGGTGACTATGTTCTTATAAAAGGCCCGTGCGCCGAGCGAAGCCCTTGCCAAGAGTCTTGCTCTTTACTGGAAGGTCCTGCAGATCAGCAGAGGCCTCGTGGAATCGATTGCCGCTGTCATCACTTTAACGCGATATGTGAAGATCGATAGGAAATTGGAGTAACCTGTACCCAACCATGTCATCGCGTGGCGTGTCACTACAATGGGCTTCAGTGCGTCTGCCTGCGACGTGTGTCATCATCACACTCCCACGCCCAGTGTACGGCTCCTTCTGCTCCAGGTGTGGTTTCCTGACACAAGGGCCTGGGATATGTGCCCTACCATGTCGTCTTTGCAGCGAACCCTATGCAACGGTGGCTTATTCGCTTAGCAAATTCTACATGCTCAATGTTAAGCCTCTTTCTTTTTAAAATCTACGTGAACGATCTAGGTGATCCAGTAGGAAGCTATTTATACCAATACGCCGACGATATGGCTATTGTATTAATTCGAAAGCAAAACTACGCTCATGAACGCCATTTCGCGTAGCGGCGGCCGGTAGCCACGTTTGACCTTTAGAATGACCTCTGAAGTCATACCAGGGTGGGAGATGGGCTACCAATTCGAGTCGTCGCATAGCGGCGGCCGTTAGCGGAAAGGGGGAGTTGGTGAAGGGTGGCTAATCTAGGCCGTGATGGGGCTGGGACAGGTAGGTCACCGCCGCTTGCGGCGGGGGGCTAACCTGCCACCGAAATTTTATGTGTTGTAGGCCGTCCTTGCACCCGCCACCGCTTCGATGGAGGACGACGGCTGTTTCGGCGCACATCTTTCTCTCCCCCTTCTTTCTTTCCTCTCTATTTTCTTTTCTGTCCGCACGGATGCCCCGCCGGGAGGTACTCCCTTGATGGGGTTGGGGCAGGTAGGTCACCACCGCTTGCGGCGGAGGCTAGCCTGTCACCGAAGTTTTATCTGTTGTAGGTCGTCATTGCACCCGCCACCGCTTCGGTGGTGGACGACGGCTGTAGTTGCGGCGCGCGTCTTTCTCTACCTCTTTTTCCTTTCTTATCTATTTCCTCTTCTCTCTGCACGAGGCAGCGGGGGTGGCTCAGCTACAGAGCCAGTAGCAGGCCCGTGCATTTTCTTTTCCTTCTTCCTACAGCCACAACATGCCCCGCCGGGGTGGTGCAGTGGTAAGACGCCCGACTACTGTGCCGGAGTACCCGGATTCGAAACCGACCTCGGCGGCTGCGTTTCGATGGAGGCGAAACGAAGAGGCGTCCGCGTGCTGTGCAATGTGGTAGTGGTGGTTAAAACATTTATTATAATACATAGAGGTATATACACTAGGTGGGATGCCTAGACAGGCACTCCATTGGTGTTTGCCGCAGCCCGGGCGCGCTGCGTTAAGACCTTTTGGGCCTCTAGGGTGCAGCAGCCGGACAGGGTCGCCTCCCAGTTCTCTCGGGTGGGGTTGGGGATAGGGGGCAAAGATGGGTTTTTCTGGCAGGCCCACACCATGTGGTAGGTGTCAGACACCTCCCCACAGTGCGAGCACAGCCCGTCGAATTTCGGATCAAAATGTTTTAGAGTAGCCGGGCACAACATTGTATTGGTGAGCAGGCGCAGGAGCACCCGCTCGTTAGCCTTCCCCAGCCCTTTGCAAGGGGTGGGAAGAGTTTGGTGCGTGGATCTGTAATATTCAAATATTTCTTTAAATTTGTAAACTGGGCTGAAATCAAAATCCTGGTCCACGTCGGGTCCCGAGGGAAATGCCCGGAGAGAAAGCGCGCGGGCGGCGGCGTCGGTTGCCTCATTTCTTTGGAGACCTTGGTGACCTGGAGCCCAAACGAGAGATCGGTACGCGGGATCCGAATCTCGACTGTAATTTTGGTATATGCGGTAAGGTAGGGGAGCAAGCAGTCCACCCTTGCTGGACGTTCCGACAAGCCCCTCGCGAGTCGGTTATGATGTATTTGGAGGAGGAGTCAGAGGCTGCGAGGGCGATGGCAACCTCTTCTGAGTGTGTGTTGGTGATTGGGCCTTGAACGTAAGGCCATCTACTGTTTTGCCCTTGTGGATGACCGCGGCTGTGTACCAACCCCTAAGGCTTGGGCCGGAGTCGTCCACATAGAAAAACTCCTGGTTTGCTTCCATAATGGCGGTCCAAGGCTTCCGCCCGCGCCAGCCGCCGATCATTATGGTCCTCTTTGGACATGTTGGCGGGGAGAGGCCGCACATGGAGTGCGCGTCTCCATTTTCTGGGAATGCGACATATCTCCTCTGTGAGTTGGGTGTGTTGGATGTGAAGTCGGGCAGGAAGACGGCGACCCGACTCTGTCTTTGTTAGACGCGTGTACTGATTGGTGAGGTGGGCCTCCCGAAGCTCCTTGAAAGTATTCACCACACCCAGCGCCATGAGACGGTTGGTAGAGGTGAAGACCGAGGGGTCCAGTGCTCGTTTCATGATTTTACGGAGGATAACGTCGAGAGTATCCTCCTCCTGTTTCCGCAGGTGGAGGTAGGGAGTCGAATACAAGATTCGACTGGTCACGCATGCGTTTGCCAGCCGCAAGGCGTCCTTGCATCGTAACCCACCGCGCTTGTTGGAAACCCGGCAGACCATGCGGCCCACCTGGTCCGCCACCTGCCGGAGCTTGGCGAGTATTGTGTCGCATCGTCTCTGCTTGTGTAAAAGAGCCCAAGAACTCTGATTTCCTTAGATTCTTGAATGGGACCACTTTGCAAGGTGAGATTGATTTGAGTCGAGCATGAGCGCGAGGGGCGCAGATGCACGAATTCAGATTTCTGCTGTGAGCATTGGAGACCAAAGCCACGGGCATAGCGGTCCACTATGCTAGCAGCCGTTTGCAGGCTAGTCTCCATGTCCCCCAGACGCCCTTGTGTGGCCCAGAGGGTGATGTCGTCGGCGTAAAGCGCATGCTGCACCCCTTCGACCGCACCCAACAGAGCAGGTTAGCGCATCATAACGTTGAATAGCTGAGGGGACAGCACTGCGCCTTGCGGAGTGCCCCTCGTGCCGAGCAAAAAAGGTCCGTGTTCTTGATCTTGTATTCGGATATAAGGCAGTCTGTCTGTGAGAAATTGTTTGATGTAGTTGAAAGTGTTCGTGCCACAGTGCGTTTGACTCAAGTGCGTGAGTATGACCTCGTGTGTTACATTGTCGAATGCCCCTTTGAGATTCAGGGCGAGGACGATTTTGTCGTTTCTTGTGCATGTGATGGGGTTCAGTATTTCGCGGTCGAGTTGGAGCAGGACATCCTGTGCGGATCTGAGTGGGCGAAATCCGAACATGGTGTCCGCGAAATTGTTGTGTTGTTCAAGGTACTCAGACAGCCGATCCCGCACTATCGTCTCCATCAATATGCCCACACACGTCGGAGGTTGTCCGTGTCGACTGGTTTCCCAGCTTTGGGAATAAAGGTAACGAGAGCCGTCTTCCATTCAATGGAAAGGGGGGTTTCCCCTGTCCAGATTGCATTGATATAGTCAAGAAGGCACTGGTGCGCCTTGTCAGGGAGGTTCGCCAGAAGTTTAACGGTGACCTTGTCCCTGCCTGGCGCAGGGCCCTTCTTAATTTTGGCCAGACTGGCCCGCAGATCGCGGAGCCGGAATGGGTTATCCAACTCCGAGTTTTCCCTGCCTGCATAGGAATTGGCCGATCCGCGGAGGTCCTGAACTGTGCACAGGTAGCGATCGCGTAGCGCCACTGCCAGCTGCATTGTGTTTCCTTGGAATGAGTGCACGGCTACGTGTAGGTGTTTTTGCGTTTCCGTGCGTGTCTGTGTTGGATTGATGAGGGCTCGGAAGAGCCGCCACGTGTTGCGGCTCGACATTTGCCTCGCCGCCGTGTTACAACGGTCCACCCAGTTAGAGTCAGCGAGTTGGGCCGCGTACTCTGCTGCCTGCCGGGTGAGATCCGCAACGCGAGCTTTCAGCTTCTTGTGTTTCTTACGCTTCCAGCGGCGCGTGAAGCCACGGCGTGCTTCCCAGAGATGCAGGAGGTGGTTGTCCACGTCCGTAACTACCTCTGTGTGCTGTATTTGTTTCTCATGAGAGTGAAGGTGCGCCATGACTGACTGGGACCAGGCCGTGTAGCCCTGCTCTGTGATGTTCGTGTTAGTTTCTGTTGGGAAAATTTGGCGAAAGGTAGTCCAATCGGGGATGCGGGCTTTCGCTGTGGGGCGCTTCAGGGGGCGCGTGTAAACTGTTGTATTGAAGATACAGTGGTCGATACCGAGGGTCTCCTCGGTGTTGATCCAGTCTGCGAGTCTTATGTTGCGAGTGAAGGTGAGGTTCGGGCATGTGACTCGTGTCACAGAGTTGCCTGCGCGGGTGGGAAATACTGGGTCGGTGTGAGCGCACGTTAAAAATCCCCAGGTGGTGGAAATTTCTCCGTAGCCCTCCACTACGGCTCCTCTTTCTCTCTTTCCACTTTCACTCCCACCTTCCTCTCTTCCTTATGGCGTGGTTGATGTGTCCACAGAAAACAAGTGACAGTTACCACTGGTGCCAGTCAGGTGCTGGCGAGGTGCAGTTCCAGTTTTGTCGCTGAGGTGCAGCGCGTCAGCAACGTCACACATTACTGATGCGGCATTTTCAACCGAGCCTTGTCGTCTGCTCGATTGTTCCCGTTGGCCGCGAACTGTAAGTTATCGCGGTGAGGCTATTTTCGTGACTCGCGAGGCCACCGACGACAACATCGTCGAAGTCATTTTTAAGGAATTTCTTCCGAGGAACCCGATGCCGTGCTTTCTTCTCGGCAGCGAAGTTATCACATCGTGGTTTAGACCGATGCCGATCGACTAGTTCGGACAGTCAGCAATTAACCAAGGTCCCGTACTGAAGCCCTGTAGCTAGATATTTCAGGTTTGAACTGAGGGGGCTATTCGAATTGCCACAAGAGACAGAGCAACTCGCCATCGATGTTTACAAGCATCGCATCGGCAGTGCGCGTCGTATGCTAGCGCCGACGACACGTGCACTACTTTTCTGCACCTCCACCTCGGAGGGTGCCACGATTCTTTGCACCAGAGCGGCACCATAACTTCACCAAAATCAATCGCGGACGGTGGTGCGGAACCGAGCGCTTTAGTGCAGTACACCGTGAACCTGTTCCGGCGGTGCAGATAAATCCGGCTGAATCGAACGCAGCTCTTGACTCACTCGAGGACGACCTTCAACTGTCCCGGGGATTGACATCTGTCCCGAAATTGACATGCGTCAATTTCGCAGCGCATGGGAAAGAGAAGGATGAAGTGGACGGTTGCTCATGTGAAAGAGGAGGACGAAGTGGATGCGCGTGGACTCGTTCTTGGACAAGACTTATTGAGACTTACTGTGCGTATCTTTCATACACCCTCCGTATATCTTGTAAATATTAAGCCCATTTCCCTGTAACGATATATATCTAGGAGCGCGCGGCCCAAATCGACCAACTATGGAGAAGCAGAGCCCAGCCGCTTCTCAGCGCGCAGATCTTACTCCGTGGCGTAGACTAAGCTATCCTAACCGTACACATGCAGCTGTTGCGTTCGCAACTCAACTAGGGTTAACCGGAGTTACACCGCTGCCAATTCTTTTTCTGCGGTTTTTAAGGCGAAAGTAAGGCTCATACTGTCGTCCTTTCGTGAAAAGTGCACACTTCTTCGCGAGATTCCGCGGGATATCGTGAGATTAGGAAGCCATGACCTGGTGACGTCATCGACCATGACCGGACATGAATTAAAAAAATTATGGGTATTTAAGCATTGCTTTCACCTAGTGATAAAGCGAAAGCTGAGTTTTGCAGCGATAGCCTAACACCCGCTTATCAATCCGCGGTTATTTCATAATTTTTATATAAATTAGGTTTTGGGGAAAAGAATGAGCCTAATGCTTTTGAGTGAACTCCACGGAATTGTGGACATATTAGACCTAACCAGGTCAAGATTCATATATTTTTCTTCTATATTATAAATTGGCTTATAAGGAAGGGAAGGCGCAGTATTCTTCTTTGACCAAGTTTTTTCAAGGTGACATCGCACAACCCAGGGCTGCCTCTCCATTTTTTTTTAATTGGGGTCACCTTCATCCCAAAACCAGGCAAAGAAACTCTCGATCGAGAATTTACGGCCCATCTCCCTCACGTCTTGCATCGGAAAGTTAATGGAACATGTCATTCTTAACCGACTGCAAAATTACGCGGAAGACCGCGACTTACTTCCTCCAACAATGATTGGCTTTAAGACAAACTTGTCCACGCAGGACGTGATGCTACAGCTTAAGAAGCATGTGCTGGACCCTCCATGTGGAACTGGGACGAAGGCGGTACTCGGGCTAGACCTAAGCAAAGCCTTCGACAACGTCTCGCATGAGACAATCCTCACGAATCTCTCTCAATTGGACCCTGGTGAACGGATATTTAATTATGTTCGATCATTCCTGTCCGAGCTGACAGCAGAGCTCACTCTAAGTAGCCTTAAATCAGATCCCATTTCTCTGGGAAGCCGGGGCACTCCACAAGGCACGGTGCTCTCGCCTTTCCTGTTTAATCTTGCACTCATTACACTTCCCCGCAAGCTCGCTGCCCTGCCGGGGCTGCAGCACACTTTCTACGCGGACATCACCCTGTGGGTAACCAGGGGGATAAATGCCAAATAGAGGATACGCTGCAGCAGGCAGTCTACATAATCGAAGCCTACGCGTCGGGAGCGGGCCTTGAATGTTCGCACGCGAAACTGCTGGTTTTCAGGGCCATGCCGAGAGGAAGAAATGCAAACCAGGCCCCCCCCCCGATCGCCCTGAATGTATGTGTGAGAGGCCAACCGGTCAGGGAGGTTCAAACCATGCGCATACTGAGCATGTACATACAGAACAATCGCAAAAACAACACCGAAATAATCAAGACGCACTGCCACGGTGAATCAGACTGTACGACTTATCAGACGAATCGCCAACAAAAGAAAAGGAATGAAAGAAAAAGATCTCTGTCGATTAGTCCAGGCTTTCGTACTGAGCAAAACTGTCTACTCCCTCCCGTACCTGCAACTGCAATTCGCGGAGAGAATGAAGGTCGAGAGCCTAATCCGACAGGCCTAAAAGGCTGCCCTTGGGCTCCCGCACAGCACGTCTACGGAAAGGTTAGTGGTCCTTGGGGTTCACAACATGCTATCGGAGCTGTGCGAGGCATACCTTGTCTCCCAGCTCGGACGACTCACTCGCACGAACTCGGGAAGGTCCATCCTGTACAGACTACACATGTGCGAACAACTTCCAGAGAAGGACGCGAAAACACAGTTACCTACACACATTAGGACAGCTCTATTCATTAAACCCTTGCCCAAGAATATCCACCCCGCGCACCCCGAAGGCCGACGCATGGTGAGGGCTCGCGCCCTACATGCCAAGTACGGCCGACACGTCAATGCAGCATACGTGGACGCGGCGGAATATCGCCACACCCAGAGACAAGCGTTCGCACTGGCCGCTGTGAATGGGAACGGTTCCCCATTGGCGGCCGCATCAATCCCAACCACCTCCTCCGAGACGGCGGAGGAAGCGGCCATTGCCTTAGCTATTGCAAACACGTCCGCAGATATTATATTCAGTGATTCTGAAATAGCCATTCGCAATTTCGCGAGGGGCCGCACCACGTCAACCTCCCTCCGCATCCTCCAAAGCACCCCTGCTCCGGTTAGGGAAATTGAACTAATCTGGGTCCCGGCCCACTCGTCTAATTCGGGGAACGAGGCAGCTCACGTGCAACCCCGAGGTTTCGTCGACCGGGCAGTGAGCGCGCCCTCCGACCCGAATTTCACGAAGGACGGGTTAATTTCTTTTCATGACATTACCCATCACTTCAGGCTGGGAAGGCGCACATATCCGCCTCCCCCCCAAATCTTTAACAAAGGCGCAGGGAGTTACCTGGCGCCGACTACAAACACGCTCTCTCCTAAATCCGGCGGTGCTTGCCCTGATGTACCCAGTCCAGTACAACCCAAACTGCAGTAAATGCGGCGAAAGAGCAACATACGATCACATTCTCTGGAACTGCGCAAATGATCCACCTGCGGTGGAATTAATACAGCAGCTGCCTTCTCCCGAGCAGTGATAAGCCGTGCTGGTCAGCTCGGACCCGAAGATTCAACTACGGGCCATAGAGCGGGCTAATAAGATCGCCGCCAGCCATGGACTAGCGGTCATCTAGTCCGTCTCTCTTTACACCTGCTTGAGCGACGAAATAAATGTTTTCCAATCCGATCCAATTCTCTATTTTCTCTTCTGTGCGCACGAGGCAGTGGAGGTGGCTCAGCTACAGAGCCAGTAGCAGGCCCGTGCATTTTCTTTTCCTTCCTCCTATGCGAATATCATTAATTTGCGACCGTTCCCTGGCTCACTCTGCTCTCTTCCTTTCTTTTCACGTTACATCAGTAATTTAGTTTTACATACCTCGTTGCGTTGTCCTCGGTGAACCTAGGACGCTCGTCCGGGCGAATTAAAGATGTAACGAACGAATCAAGCTACTGAAGAGCACTACTAATTTCAAGGTGTTCGTTTCAATTTATTCGTATTTTATAAATTTCGTTTAAGTGAGTATAGACACCAATTTTCGAAGCGTCAGAAGGAATACGATTTCTTTCCTGGTTATACAGATGCTCCCCAAGCACGCCCAATCTCGCACGTTGCCGCGAAGATATTTCAATTTGATTTTAAAAACAAGCCAGGCAAGTACTGCGTTTTTCAAAACCCACTGACAGCGACATCTCTGTGACGAAAACGTGTACATAGGTAAACAACATGACGTCATCAAACAACTGTTACGTGTAGTCTGCAAAGCAAAGAGCAGTGACGACAGATGGCCGGACTCGATAAAGTTCTACGCTTCTGCTCGCATTTTCTCAATGGGCAATTCCTGGCCCTACGGGGCTCGGACGGTAGGTCAACGCGGCTTGCGGCGGGGGCTAGCCAGCCACCGAATTTGTATCTGTTGTATGCCGTCATTGCACCCGCTACCGCTTAGGTGGTGGACGACGGCTGTTTTTGCGGCGCGCGTCTTTCTCTCCCTGTTCTTTTTCTTTCTTCTCTATTTTCTCTTCTGTCCGCACGAGGCAGTGGACATACCTCAGCTACTGAGCCAGCAGCAGGCCCGTGCATTTTCATTTCCTTATTTCTACAGCCACCACAACAACAACAACTCGATGGCTTCTTCGTTGGTGCGTGAGACTGCCTGCTATACTCGGGCCCCAACAGCATATATGCCTGCACAAGTTCAGGGCTTTCGGCAACGGTGCCTCTGGATGGCGCGCCGGGCACTAACTGCTCCACTCACCGCCTACCCTAGACGTCGCTAGCCCTAGAGGGTTTCGCATCGAAGAGCCAGCGAACGGCGCTTCGTAAAGAGCTAACGGTGTTATAAACGTCGCACTTTAGCGCCGCTTTACTAGCGAGCCCATCTCGTAAAATATTTTCTTGCTTTGCACGACACCTTCAGCAGCGGAGGTAGCAGACGTCAGGACAGCAGCTGTAGGAAGAAAAGGTTCGTTCCTCGCAACAATCCTCGCAATTTAATCGTGATTGATAGTCTTTTGTACAAATAGTTATGTAGGCGAATGAAGAGCGATCCGCGATAGCTAGATTACAGATAGCGGAGGCTATGAATGAGGCCGCTATGACTTGGGAGCCGATCACTGCGGCAACGGCTTTACGCACCCAGATTGCCTTGACT
Source organism: Amblyomma maculatum (assembly GCF_055883805.1). Lineage (NCBI taxonomy): Eukaryota > Metazoa > Arthropoda > Arachnida > Ixodida > Ixodidae > Amblyomma > Amblyomma maculatum. Next base: position 123,945,268 of record NC_139345.1, on the reverse strand, counting down.
GCGCTAGATGCCGTCACATGCTTGGACGGCGGCACACATACCTGCCGCGTCGGGACCAATCAGCGCGTGAGTAAACGTGAGCACCGGAGCTAACGGGGGAGATTTTTCTACAACGCCAGCTTAGCTCACAGCGCTGGCCAATCGGAATGAGAAAGCAGCACCTTCACGGTAATCAGTTTCCTTGTTCAGCATGTCCTACCAGTTGACATTTCCTGCGTTTCAACCCACCAAGCTTTCGTGTTAGCTGCTCATTCCTGCTTCGTCGCTTTAGTTGCAGGCGAGCAGGTCGGAATCAAAATGCTCGGCAATGCAGTAACCCATGCATCGGGCGAAACAACGTCGCAGTACTAATTATGCTACGCTGAAGCGCTGCTCGACGACGACATTTTCATGCACGTGCGACCGCAAGTAGACAAAAAAGGCGACCCGAATGCGTCATCAGATTCTGTGTTTAGGCGATCACCAACCTTGCCAGTAGAGGGCGCTCGTGTGGCATGCCTCGAGCACGTTGGACTCGCCAGGTGTTTGACTACCTGGCTGCCACCTGTCTCCGCAGGCAGTGGACTAAGCGCGTGCATCAACTGGAAAAGAAGTACGGGTCTTTCCAAAACCGTATCGACACTAACTCCGCAACGAAATTGGCAGCGGAGGTCCGTCGGCGTATCGGGGCAGCAGAGTGTGAAATGTGGCGGGACGCAATGAGCAAAACGACCACGGTCGCGGTGTACAGCCGCCACAAATTAGCGCCCAAACCCGCAAAAGTGTACGATAACAGTGTCCTCTGACCAATCACAGCTCCAAAACGACATTAACGCAATACATGCCTGGTGCGATGACTGGCTAATGTCGCTTAATCCTAATAAATGTAAACTCGTATCTTTTCACCGCCGGCGTAACCCCCAAATTTTCACTTACTCGGTTGCTAACACTCCACTAGAATCGGCATGCTCATACAAGTACTTAGGCGTCACCTTGTGCCAGGATCTCTCCTGGCGCTCACATGTAACGAACATCGTCGCATCAGCTAACCGATCATTAGGCTTTTTGAAACGCCATTTACGGCACGCCCCTCAAAGTATTAAACTTCTCGCCTACCAATCGCTCATCCGACCTAAACTAGAATACGCATCTGCTATCTGGAGCCCGCAACAAGCATATCTCATCAGTTCACTAGAATCTGTCCAAAATCGCGCCACGAGGTTCATTCATTCTTCCTATTCATATGACATCAGTGTATCGTCACTTAAACGGCAATCAGGTTTATCAACTCTTGCCCATCGTCGTCGCATTGCTTCTCTTAATCTGTTCCATAAGTTTTTTTACAGCTCCCTCGGCCAACCACCCTACATCACACCGCCAGCTCGCATATCTCATCGCACCGGCCATCCACTAGTAGTCTCATGCCAGCGCGCCCGCACCGTCACTTTTTCTTCATCATTCTTTCTTCGCACTGCAAAAGACTGGAATGGCCTTCCCCACGATGTTGACGCCATCACCTGCCCATCAAGTTTTGTAAACAGTTTAAATATACACTTCATAAATACCATGTAGGCAATCATATTCAATCTATGTTTGTACTCCCACCCCTTATGTAATACCCCCAATGTGGGGTCTTTAAGGTAATAAAGTGAAGTGAAGTGAAGGGAGTAGCCTCCTATTCGAGGCAAGAGCGGGAGCTTTGCGGACCCTGGTGCACAGAAGCCGGATCGACGCAACTATACACGACACGGCATGCAGAGTGTGTGGTGCGGCGGACGAAAGCGCAGAGCACTTGGTTCTACACTGCCAAGGCCTCCAGCCGACACAACGAGTGGGAGCCAAGTTCTCTAAAGCGCTTGGCTCCTCGCCCCCTCTACCGGGCAGCCGCAGGAGGAGGACGCAGGCGGCAGCTTTGTCAGTGTGGAAGCAGTGGAGATCACCAAGAAGCGCCTAGCCGAGTGGTGGAAGACTGCGCCGCCGATAGCGGGTGTTTGGTGGCAGCTACTGCTTGTGTGTGTGCGTGTTGGTGACCGGTGTGACATATATGCGTATGTGTAACTGCGTAACTCAGTGTATGCGTAACTGTGTAACTCTGGTGTGTGTTTGCACTCTGGCTGGATACTGTGTGAGTGTCCACCCGATTCAAAGGGCATGGCCAAAAGATCATCATTAAAACTCGTATCTTTGACGTCATTGCGCGCTCGTGCCCGGAGAGGTCGAAACTGAAACTGACCCTGATAAATGCACTGGTAATAAATTAATTGAGTTGTGCCGGGGAGTTTTGTGTTGCAGTCCCCCTGTTTTGAACCACTGTGAATCGATTAAAGCAAAAATACCGGAACAGAAAATGTACGTGTCTATACTCCTTTAGGCAGCAAAGCTCAATAAGCGCTACTTCAGAAGTAATAGTTGCTCTTACTTTATGTAAAATATTAATGTCAATTATTACTTTCATTTCAACTCTCATGTCAGTCATTCACACTGCACGTAGCCTAACCATGAAGGCTTTTATTCGTAAGAGAAGTCTTCGTTTCGACATTTTGGCAATAGAAGATTGTTTTGCGGTTTCAACGCTGAGACATGTTTCTCAAGCGCAGCAAAATGAGGTCTATGGCATCACGCACACGCCGTAGCTAGCATGCATTATGAAGTGAGTTGCCCTTAAACGCGCAATCCAAAGTGAAGACGCGCTCAGTTTTAAACATTATTATCACCACCACTTCACTGCCACCTTTTACTGGTCTTGTGCAAATGGAATGAAAAAAAAAAAAGGTCGATTTATTGCCACAGTCAAGTCCAGAAGCATTAGAACACCTCAGTTAATCACATGAGAAGAGGCCTCTACATGCTGTTTCACAAAAACAATGTTGTTCTACAAGGAGTATTTCCGTGGTGCGTGGTGTGGCTGTATTAACACACGCAGAAAAATGCACTCAGTTTAGCGCTGTGCGTATGTTGCACATGGTTTTGACGAAAGCTGCGGAAATTTGCTTAAATAGTTCAGAAAGTCAATTTGTGTTTTCTGTTTGTACACTCCATCGGCACGCCCCGCCGAGGTGGCGCCGTGGTTACGGCGCTCGACTACTTTTCCCAAGGATGCGGGATCGAATCGCGGTCTGGGCGGCCGCTTTTCGTTGGAGGTGAAAAGCAAGATGTCTGTGTGCTGTTCGATGTCAGCGAACGTTAAAGAACCCCTGGTGGTCGAAATGTGCTGAGTCCTCCCCTACGGCGTTTCTCATAGCCTGAGTCGCTTTGGGATGTTAAACCCCATATTCTACCCTACCAACCACTCTCGGCACCTTCAGAACCGCCGTCACTTTTTAGTTGGTGTCTCATGCACGTTTGTACAAAGGTACATACTCCATGCACAGCTGCACAGTTGCATACAGGAAAAAGTTACAGTGATAAATAAACAAGTAAAATAACAAACAAAAAATGATCATACACAAGAGAGCACTACTTTATCCGTACATGCGAAATAATGCCAGAACTGTTCTTCAGAGCCATGATGCACGTGAGACGTAATACTGCGCTTATTGGGCAAAGGTGAACCATAGTGAGTAATTTAGTCACCAGGATTCACGCGCGTCAGGAAGACTACGCGCTGAGAAGGCGCGTAGTCTAAAGTGATAGTGAAAATGAACGAAACAGGTAAAGGAGTGGCAGGGATGCTAACCAGAGCAGGTAGGCCGCCTGCACTGTCTTGGAAGGATACAGAGATAAATAGACGAAAACAGGAGAAGAAGAAAAGGCTACGCATTAATCGCGTCCATGTCGATACGCATAGTCTAAAAATGACGTGAAAGCCTAATACGTGCATGGTAGCGGTATCTCCTTCGCCGCGATATAAGCATATGACAGCTCTTCAGTCCATTTGGTTGCCGTCTTGATAGCAAGGCAACTAATGACCACTGTAGCGTTTTAACAGCATACTCTCACCTACGAGGCAAGCTCAGAACAGGAATGAGCATGCGTTAAGGCACTTTCTAAACTTCGCCCACTTTCCTCAGAAATGATGTTGACGTCCGGCACACCGGGGAACTTTTTCGCATTGTGCTGAGAATGGGTCTGCTTTCACGCGCGGTGAAGACTTTGCGAAAATACGGTGCTGCCTCACGTCCTTGTTGTTCTGCCTGGACCAATAATCACGAAAGGAACTTCAACCATAGGGGCCGCACTTCCCCTAATGCATCCTTTAGTTCGCACCCAGGAACTAACTGCATTTGCCAGCCTTCATGTCCCGCCAGAGTCGAGTGGTCTCTGCTGCAGTCAACTCGTGCTGCGCCAGGACTCCGGCATACGAGCAAGGCGTGGTGGCTTTCCTCTTTCGGTGGTTGAAGAACTTGGCCACGCCCTCTAAGACGACCGCTTCCGGCCCTCGCGTCTTCTCACGGCACATGCCTGTCACGTAGACGTCTTCGAAAGGGAACATGGGCGTTACCTGCGCGGCCGCGTACAGTGGTTTCACGGCGTCACGTGTCACCACATACGCGAAGCCGCTCACAAAATCTGGCAGACGCGCCTTGGCGAACAGTTGGGGTGAGGTGAACCACTTGCTGCCTTTGTTGCGGTTGGGCCGGAAGCCCTTCATGAGATAGCCGTAAATAGCTGTCCGACGTCGAGTAGGTCTCGCCGCGAGGTAGTCCTGTAGCGCGGCGAGGTTGACGAAAGCGTCGTCGTCTGCCTTCACCAGGTACCTGTGAAAGAAGGCCGAACTATGAGTATCAGAATTTATATGGCCAAAAATGCATCTTTTGGAATTTGAAGGAACATGAAAAAGAACTTGGGGAAAAGAAACGCATGGCACTGATGAGGGTAAAGCACAAATTCCCATGTGTCTTGGCCCCTAAATCACTTCCACGTTCCACGCAAAAACCAACTAGCCCAATTCAAACTTCATTTAAAGGAATTCCTGGGGCGTAAGTAAGCTTCTATGTTCATCTCCCTGAAGGAAAACATAATCGATGGATACTGAGTTCGATTCCGAATTTAAACGTTCTGCCTATGTTGGCAGCTCTAGCCAATTCGGCTATGATATATGCTCGCGTGACGTCACGCAAACCGCCAGCCAACCAGAGCCCGCTCATTCCACCTACCTACTGTCGAGCTGGCAAAGGTTAGGATCATCTGAGAGTACAGGCCCGGCTTTTATACTGTAATAGAGCTCGCTTTCGCCCGTCATGTAATAAAATACATGACAGGCGACTTAGGCTGTTAAGGCCTTAGGCCATATGTCAGTTAGGTGCGCTGGTGCATAATGTTCAATTGAGTTTATGATCATACATGCTGATGAACATTAGCATGCTAATTCATCGCATAATGGGAAATGCTACTGTTCGCAGCTATAACGCCCCACCAATTTAACCAAGCCATACAATGTACTTACATGGCTTAGAAGTAGCGTCTCTTACGCTGGACACAGAGGTTGCGTGGGGATCGATTCTCATGCGAAAAATACGGACCAAGTTGGTAGCCCCTTTCACTTCGGCCATGAAATAAGCATTTCCGTGATGTCAGAAAAACAGCTGGGACTATCGCACGGGAATAGCTGCTTAGCTGAACGAACTGAGTCTTCAGGCAGCACGCAGATGCTGAATGGGAAAGTGAACCAAGCAGTGCTAATAAACTAAACAAATTCGAAAAACTTATGCTTTGTCTTAAATGTCATAACACGACATGGCGTAATTGACTCCCGTCTCCGTTTGCGGATCCTCGTTTGAGTACAGCCGCCCTGATTTTTAACAATATAGCGCGAGCGTCGACCAAACTGCTGCTCAGCGCCTTGTAACGGCGATAAGCGTGCAACACGGCGAGAGTTCGCGCACGCGCACGAAGAGAGAGCGTCTTCTGCTACGCTGTTCGGATCACAAAGACACACGCCCTGTCACAATATCTGTTTGCGACGTTCCACATTCTTGCACATGCACGAACTCTCGCCGTGTTGCACGCTTATCGCCGTTATAAGGCGCTGACCAGCAGTTTGGTCGATGCTCGCGCTATATTGTTAAAAATCAGGGCGGCTGTACGTTACTTTTCTTCTCGCTTAGTCACCAATCCGTTAACTTCTTCATCTATTTTCTCACGCACTCATGTGAAAGCGATGGCATTATGTGAAAGACCATCGGGCATAGATATAAAAGCATCGCATTAAGGCACACGAATGTACTATAGGCGTCAAATGAAACGCGAACGACGGAGCACGCGGAAAAGGGTCCAGCTGAGGGCAGACTTCCTGCTCCAGTGGCACAAATAGGAAGTGAACGTAAGAGAAATCAGAAACAAAACAGTCGCATACCAGAAGAACGTCCCTATCTCTGATAACAGCTGGAAGAATGCCTCAGCTGGACTTTTTCTCGGTGTTCTGCTGTTCTCATTTCACTTGATGCCGATGGTACGTGTTTGTCTAACGTGGGAATAAAAGGAACCGCTTGGTTCGATTCTCATTCACCCTACCACCTCAAGGGATGTTCTCGAGTTGGCACCGCCTCCCTACTTGATGAAGAGGTGATTCGGTAGAGTTAGGCATAATTGCGCACCTAATATTTTACTCTCTTAATTTCCATATAGCACGCGAGGTCTCCAAAACGCCTACTTTAAAGATAAAAGGATAAAACAATTCGTCCCAAATGACCGCTTTAAAGAGGAATCTTGCGTCAGGATTCCATCTGTCGAAATCGTACGGTCAAGAGGGGACTTCAATCCTTTCTCCGACTTTTCTGAGACTCTTACGGGCGGTAGAAATTCTAGCGGGAAGGATCTAATTTTGGGGGCCTTTTCGTCACTTGGAGAACATGCCGCAGAAGACCGGTTATTTTTCGCCTTACTTTAGTAATTTTGAAAACTTTGTTCAGTACAAGTTTTTTTTTCGCCAAAGGCATGTCATTTTGACGGGCTTTTCGGGCTTAGGGTGCAGGAGGCAAAAACGGTCTTTGTTACTGCCCTCTTTAAGACGTGTAATAGGCTACGGTAGCTTCTTCGTAAAGGAATGTAATTCTGGCCGGGGATTTAGGCTCGGAGGTTTTCTCAGTGGACATTCTTTTGTTTCGATGCAGTTGGCTGGTGGTCACGGCATGGCCACGTTTGCGGCATCTTCTGTTAACCCGCGCTCTTTCCGGAATAGCTGCATCAAACCTCGCTCACACTGGGGAATTTTCTTGTTGTGAACTAGCTTCGTGGCCATGTTTGTGTGCACGTAATTCTCACCGCAGTCCTGCCATGTTTCAGCAGCGGATCCATCAGCCAGGTTCTCCGATTCACGGCGGTCATTGCTTACGCCTTCGCGGGTATGTCCTGCTCTTCGAGCCGCCGCAACAAGACGGTACACTGGGGTACAGCCTTCTAGAATACTGTAACTGTGGAGCTGACATTATCAGCCGGTATTCGTCCCATGGAGTTTTTAGCTCGAACGTTAGCGTGTCTGCACCCCTAGCAAAGTTACACCAAGTGACCCTCTGTACCTCGTATTGTTTCCTCGCTGCTCGGCGTATATCGAGCGTTCCCAGCAGTAATCCTTTTTAAGTGAAAGCTTTATTAGGCTAGCTGCGGTGCATTTCGCGTACGCCGCAGTCTGACCTTCAGCTAACCTCCACTATACGTGGCAGCTGTGGTAAATGCGAAGCGCCGCCTTGGCCCGAGCTAGCGTGCTCGTGCATGAGCGCGGACAGATGATTCCATAAGTGGTATAGGCAGGATGGATGATTGCGTTCTTTGATTTCGCCACAGCAGCTATGGCGTTACTCATCTGCTGCCGCCAACACCGAGGTAACCGCGCGCTCGCCTCTGCATTGTTCATGTTATAACCATAAGTCACTCAACCGCAGCTACGCTGGAGCCGTGGCGTTCGCTATGTCTGGTAGTCCCCGCTACCTCTTAGCCGATGCCAATGGATCGCAACCACTCGATAGTTTGGTGACAACGGTCGTCTTGGAACATCCGGGCGAGACGCCTCGTGAATTGTCTGCGTCTCAGAGGTTGCGGAGACGACAGGCCGAACTCGATCATCCAGTGAATGTAGCTCGCAGAGAGTCTGCCGCACAGAGACGAAGAGAAGCAGGTCGAGCGAAACGTGCCGCCGTTGTCGCTTTGGTTACTTACATTTAGCAGACTCAAACCTTTGCTAATATTTTATAAGGCGGTGGAACTAAGATTATGTCAGAATACGCTCCTTTTTTCGCTTGCATGGGTACGGCAGGGTTTGCTTCTTTTATCAAGTCTGTACAGAAGCTCGTCGGAAGATAACTGATTCGCCTTGCTTATTTCTCTTTTTTCGGAGAGAGGAGGAAAAGCATTTTCCCCACACATTTTGTATCCATTTTCTTTCCTTCTGTTATTGCGATAGCATTACTACGCCAAGTCTCGGCGGCCCGTCGCGTATTCCCGGGAAGGGCCATGTTTAAATTAACAGCCGCGAAGAAGACGGAGACTAAGAAGAAGACGAAGAAAACTAAGACGAGGAAAAAGAAGAAGAACGCTCGGTCACCGGCAGCTAATGCTTTCAGTCCACATTCGGTTGAGCAGCATGGAACCCTTCTAATTTATATGTGGGCTGGTAGCTTACGCTCTTGCGTCATACTTTTAAAGGATGAGCTGAAGTGTCCCCAACGCTGTAGCACCTTACACTGATAGGGCGTGAAAGGGGAATAATGTAGCAGGCAAAAGAAGCGTCCACCGTTGCTCTCGCAATTCAACTAGGATTAACCAGAGTTGAAACACAACTAACTTTTTCACTTTCTGCTGCCTGGCTAACACATTATTATTACATCGAAATGCTACAATACCCGATTACAGCGTTTCGACGATGGCGTAATATCTCAATAACGTGGTCCGAGAAAGGTTAAGTTAACCTGAGAATGTTAAAGTATTTAACTTGGCGTGCCAGTGGCTATTAAATTGAATAGCTGCTGATGTTTCCATGTTTCTCACGCTTGTCACGTAAATCCGAAATCACTGCCAAAAATGTACTGTTTAAAACACAACAAAATTCAGTCGCGGAGATCAAGAACCACAGTAAGAAAGATGGAATGGTTTAATTAATTGTTTCAATGCAGACACACCTAAAAAAGCTGATGCCTACCCTTCAATAAATTTAATGTCTATCTCAGCACCACAGAAAATGAAAATAAATCAAACAATGTTTAAAGCTCATAAATTTCGCTTCAAGAGATGTGATAGCGTCCGCACTCACTGCCTCATTTCTAATGCTCGTACTGCGGCATCCCATCTTCGCTACAACCGTCTAGATGCCTCACACCGAACTTTCTTCTTAGCCAGAATCCTCGGCATTCGCCTTACGAAGTCTCTGCGGTAGTTGAGCACCACTATCACAAAAAGACACGTTCTTTAACGAGAGCGCCACACTATTACACGCATCTGGTACATTGTCAGGCGACAATACCGTACTATTTCCAGCCACATTGTTGGAGGCAGTGTTATACAGACAGTTACAGACAGGGTCCCTGCTTACCCCGGTGCTAGCTAAGCACATGTGTCCGAGTGTGCACGCGAGCGACATGTGTAGACTATGCGCGAAGGAGAGAGCCACCGCGGCTCACATCCTTTGGGACTGTAGAGTAAATCCGCGCGAAGCCAGCGAGAAGACGACGATCCCGCCGCAGCTAGAGGCTGCAACGAGGAGCTGTGATCAAGAGACACAACTCAAGGCCGTCCAGCAGGTCTCGGCAGCTCTAGAGAGGCAGCGACCGAGCGAAACCGAGGAGAGGGGGGGCAGCACCCCCAAGAAGGGGGCGGCGGCCCTCTCGAACCCGCGGAAGTAGCGAGGGACGTAACAAGACCTCAAGGAGCACAACGCACGAGACTGACGTAGTGGCCGCGTCGCGGTAAAAGCTTGTCCTCCCTGCGTGGAGGGAGCCTAACCGATTCTGCAGGCATTTTAAATAAAAGTTGTTCTCTCTCTCTCTCTCTTGTTCTATCACGCGTTTCCAAAGACAGCGACACAAGCACGAGATTATTCCTCCCCACCAGCTGATTTCATTCACTAGTCATCACTCACTACTCAGTAATCTAACAACAAATAATAGCATAAACAACTAAATCAATCAACAAACACTACATACGTCATGTACACTTAATTCAAGGCGTCCATCATTTTGCGGTACATGTTTCGACACATCCTTGAAGTAGGTTTATGTACTTGAAGTAGAAGCGTAGATTGTGCTGGCGCCATCTATCATGGCAAACACGTGGGAAGTCAGTTCCAGCGGCCGCCACATGGCGGCTTCACGTATATGTTTGCTCTAGTTTGCTCCGGCAGATGTCTCACGCTTAATTGAAAGCTCCCTCTAAACTCGTGTACGGCACGGATTTTCGGCACGACGAGCGCAGTACGCTTCAAGTAACACGTAAATGGCAAAATAAAGGCTTATATAACGAGGACATCAACAGACCATATGGTTTCACTTGAGCTCAGAAGCCGTTCTTCACAGGTAAGCGCCTGTGTTTATTTTATTGCCACTAGCTCTGGCTCCTCTCTCTCACGCACACACACACGAGCACAAAGGCTACTAAGGTTACAGTTGTATGGGCTAAAGCGTAAGCCATTGGTCTGATTATGTAGTTTTTCTCTGAACTCTACACATCCATGAAAGACAAAGTGAATCAAATACTGCCCCTCCTTCCACTAGCGTACCGAAACATCAAGAGTATAGCACCGGCCTCCGTCATTGATTTGGACGCACCTACCTGTAACCAGAGCAATGCTGATGCGCCCAGCGCAGTGCCGTGACTGTTGACAACGATAGATTGTAGTAGGAGTCCGTAAAATTGGACCGCACTAGGTCGTGATAGCGACTGGTTTCATCGCCCGCCTTACGCTCGAGCACTGGGTCCGAGCTTGTGCCCAACACAAACCCAAGGCGACACAACGGGGTGCCCGCCGAGCCCTTTCGGCCGCACACGGAGCCCCAAGTATCTCTGATTAGTGCCCGCCTCTGGAAGTTCTTGACAGCTGACTGGACGAGCACCAGAAAATAGATTGGCTGGCTGCCGTTGTTGACGCACAACTTCGGGTTGACTGTGAAGCTATACTTGGAGGGGTCATAAGGAGGCATCCACTTCGGCCTAGGCAGCGATGCCTTATTTCTCTTGTTGGCGGCCTTGTCCTTGGGAACGTATTTTTGCACAGCACGACGCCTGATGCTTTCTTCGATGAGGATAGCGGCCTGCTTGTTCTCTTTCGCTCTCTGGGCGATGATGCTGAAGGCGGCTTGAGAGGTACGCCTTCGTTTCTCGATCTCGTCTTTCGCGATGTCGGCGATTTTCCTGGCGGCAGTGCTGGGTCTCGGTGCCACGTAAGCGGCCTCGGAAGCCGCGAAGGTTAGCAGCACAGCTTGTTGCTTGCTTAGATACACGGGCGGACCGACGAAGCTCGCGGCAACGGAACGCTTGTGAACGTGGGCGAGGTAGAGCCGGTAGGAGGTGCGCAGGAGATCAGGAACTTGCACTAGCGCGACGAAAGCGGCCAGCGAGAGGGCCAGGCCCAAGCAGGACTTGGTGGCATAGCGTAGACGCACCTATTGGAAAGGAAGAGAAGAGAAAAATTTACAATCAGCCGTTGGCCAAGCGTTGGGTCCGATGGGAACTCTTACGGGGCATTTAAATTGATCCCATGCTGGCCTCGCATATCCCGTAAACAAGGTGCCCGCAAACCTAATCATGTAATTTATCTTGAATTATATTTGAAATTTAGGCGTGAAGCCATGGACTAAGCGAGCTAAACGTCTGCGAAATTTTTGATACCTGGGATATATAGTAAGAGCAGAGGGGTCCATGCGGCAGTTTGCTGGTACCCAAGAAGAGCAATCAGTGAGGCTTTCAAAATTTTTAGCTGCTGACTAGGATCATTAAGAAGACGTTTTCAATAACGCTTTTCGGAACCGCATGCAAAGAATTTTAAGGCTGGTGCTACAGTCATCAATCAAACTAAATGAAGAGTGGTGCAAGAATAACAGGTGAAAGAGCGTAAGACACCTCCGTCATGTTATGCTTGGTCAGCGTGCCAAAACAGGTTCGGGGTCCATTATCTTGATACATCTTACGTGGAGACTGTAATATAAGTCTGGAGTGTTAACCATTCTCTTAACTTCTAATTCAGCCTCCAATCAGGGACCTATGCTTGCTGACAATACACAAGGTAATTTCAGCGTCACATTACCAGACGTTACCACGTTAATACATTACGTCACATTACCAGAGCGTCACATTACCAGACAGACGTTTTCACCAACTTGGAATGCAAAAACATGCCAGCAAGAGGTCTTGACAATTAAAAAAGTTAAACTGTCAAAGGAGAATTTTATTGAAGCTGATGATGCCGTGCTCTTTGAAAACATTTTTGGCCTTGAACACAAACCTAATTACATTGGCGATTCGATCGCTATCCACATTCGCTTAATTTCAAAGGTCTAGTTTGATTATTAGCCTTTTATTCAGGAAATACTGCAAGATCATTAGAATTAGGTTTTTATACTCATCATTAACTACCTCTTAGGATGAAAACATTTGCTGGAAAACATTCTCCGCATTAAGGCTGCGCCTCCCCACTCAGTTTAGCATTTCATACTGCACTAAATCGTTGCGTTACTGCGCCATTCAGCACTACACCACACTGATTCTTTCTTGACAGCAAGTATAGGCAGCCGCAGAATCGCTTCACAGATACTGTGAATCAGAGACTATGAAACCAAGGTGTCGAGAGCGCGCAAGTGACTATACGAGATGAACCTCTGAATCAGCTTCGGCGACTGGGTGAAGTTGTTTCTCAGTGACTGATCTGCTTCACTGCGTGCCATCCTAACTGTTCAAGGCTGCGACGAACGTATAACGTGATTCGTGACATGCGCCCGAAGAGGTTCGTACGATGCACGATGCAAGACATGTAGCTCCAACCAGATGTGTTTCCCATATTCGCCCAGCTCTCCGCTTCATGCCAATGCGGATCGATCGACCACGATGGCGTCATGCTTTCTTTACTAGTCACTACTAACGCCACGCATGCAGGAAATATGCATTGTAAATACGACAGGCCACGAAGCACCAGTGCAACACTGAGGGATGATGGAGCGTGGATATTTGCAACCTTAGGCAGTCTGAGAATATACGTCATCACGTATGTCAGGGGAAGCTCTGAAAGCAAACCGCGCTACGGAAAACGCAGTCGATTTCTGTTAATTAGGCGCAATGAACAGATGCGGACATGAGTAAATGGTCAGCGCTGTTGCTTTCTAAGTTTAAGCACACTAATGCTAGCATCAGTACGGAGTCATTCTGTGTCCGTGATGGGAAGCACCAGAAACCACCACCACTGTACACAAGCCATACCTGCAAATTCTCTTCAGGCAATGCTTTATGAAGGCTAGAAGCGCATTAGCGTGCTGTCCGCACATGCAAGATGCTCTGCTTGCTCGTGTTGGTACACTTGCTTGCAAACTTACAAGCAGGGATAAGATAGGGCATCGGCTTATCATTTAATTTTTTTTTATTTTTATCCGGGATTGTTGTACAAAAGGGGCGCTAAACTATAACTGCACAAACCTAGTGGCCGAACTTTAGTGGGTTTGGGCTGATGAATGAGCAGAGGTTTCTTAAATGTGCCTGGGACACATATTTCCCATAGGAGGGAGAAAAACTATTTGATTTCCGGCAGGGTTTAACGCGACCGGGCCTAGGTCTCCCACGTGGGAACGTCGAGATCTTGTCGCTTCGCCACCATGAGGGCCTGCTGGACGGCCCAGAGTTGGTCGTTGAGAGTATTAAAACAATTTATATGGAGAGAAAGGCAGCAACACACACACACACACACACACACACACACACACACACACACACACACACACACACACACACACACACACACACACACACACACACACACACACACACACACACACACACACACACACACACACACACACACACACACACACACACACACACACACACACACACACACACACACACACACACACACACACACACACACACACACACACACACACACACACACACACACACACACACACACACACACACACACACACACACACACACACACACACACACACACACACACACACACACACACACACACACACACACACACACACACACACACACACACACACACACACACACACACACACACACACACACACACACACACACACACACACACACACACACACACACACACACACACACACACACACACACACACACACACACACACACACACACACACACACACACACACACACACACACACACACACACACACACACACACACACACACACACACACACACACACACACACACACACACACACACACACACACACACACACACACACACACACACACACACACACACACACACACACACACACACACACACACACACACACACACACACACACACACACACACACACACACACACACACACACACACACACACACACACACACACACACACACACACACACACACACACACACACACACACACACACACACACACGCACGCACGCACGCACGCACGCACGCACACACACACACACACACACACACACACACACACCAATAATATGTTTATTTTGTATATAATCTTCATGCGTGTACCACCCCTTATGTTTATTTTGTATATAATCTTCATACATGTATCCACCCCTTCTGTGGGTCTTTAAGGTAATAAAGTGATGATGATGATGTGATAGAGGTACAGGGTCGCTTCCTCAGTGCGAACAAGGGCGCTCTCTCCTAAATCGGAAATGCTAAATCGGGAGCGGAACAGTACTGCACAACCCTGAATGCTGTACAATGAACGGTTGCGTCACTGTTTTTGACAAGCAATCGCGCGTATTTTTTCAACACGTTTTCCTCAATTATGGGTCATTTCGATGGTGACGCCTTTTCTCCCGAACGAGCTGCGTACGCTATGAGGTAAAATTTGAGCGCAGCTGTTGAGGTGTTTGAACCGCAACCCATCGCATACGGAACACGCAGTGCAGAACGACGGCGGCGCTGGACTCGGCTTCGGCGGTGACCGGTGGGTTTCGCTGCAGCCGACGGACTGTCGAAGCGTGCCACACCCACCGCTGTCATCACTGTCTCTTCATTCGCGCTGCTCCTTGAGCTTTCTCTGCTGTCGCAATACTCTCCTCCTTCGTTTTGTTTTTCCCTTTTGCGATCTTTTTGCTCTCTTCGCTGTCTTCCTACTTTAATCCTTCGCTTTGATCCTGGTTCCCTCTATGGCACGGCATAAGTCACAAAACGAACTAAAAGGCCACAATAAATCAATGTTTGTTTTCATTACCGCAAATGGAGCACGTATCATTCGCTAGAAAATGAAGTATTAAAGAATGCACTGCGCTTTGTATGCAATTCGCTTCGTGAACAAACGCGATCTAATGCTATAGCTGAGGTCAAGACGTATGGTGTAAGGGGGGGGTGGGGGGGGATCAGGCTTCCAAGGGAGGGGAGACGTAGCACGGGTAGTCAGAGGGTCGGAAGTGCGAATGTCTGTGTCGATAGGATTACCGCAAGTGAAAACGAGGCGGGAATCACTGGAGATAACTGTGAGCGAGGGTAATGGTCCCGTTGTAAGCCTAGATGATCTGAAGGTGGTGATTGGTGATGTTCTCTGATCAGTAAACACACTGAAACAACGGTACCACTGCCATGCTGCAATGACACGTGTGTATGAATATGTTGGTGAAATAAAGTATTTCCTAATAAATGAATCGTGTCAGTCAGCTCGCCCTTTAAGCAGCGTTGCATCTTCACACGCTTCAAATCATCCCGCATAGGTGAAGCTGGGAACAGAGTTGTGACAAAGGGAAAGTCGTACCTTCTGAATTTTGATTTCTTCACTGAAGCCGCCACAATGGGGCATGAACCCGCTGAATGGGCCAGCCTTGCCTCCATGCTTTCGTATACGTTCTGTAAATTGGTATGGAGCCTCTCGGGATTCAAAGCGATGCCGTCGTGTCAAGACGTTGCCATTATAAAGCAGCGAGCTACAGGTGGGGCCCACTGTGATGCTGTGTCGCCCATTGTTATTGTACTGCGATATTCTCGAAATACGTTTTCACTACGAGCGGAGTGCTAACAAGAACAGCTTAGCTGGCTTCTCGCATATCCAACACGCATCTCAATTTCTGCCTACGACAGAAGCGCACTCCTGTTTAAAGTAATGAAGTTGTCATTTGAAGCCTTGCAGTAGGCTCTTAAGTAGACAGTGGCAGTCACACGGTTGCATAGGGCGCACCCTACACCGATGCGGTGATGAGACGTCAACTCACGGGGGGACTAAGTCTCATCGACTATGACCTTACCTCCGTTCTTCGGTCACAGGCTGTCCTGCGTGCTCTTCGCACTGTCTTCCGTGGAGCCATTACTGCTTTATAAAGCTCAGACATAACTGATTGTCAACGTCGGCTGCCCTCCGAAAGTTCGCAGGGGCGTATCGATAGCGCGCTTTAGACGAAGACTGCTAACTTTATCTTGCACTATCTTTGAGGGGCGGATATATTTTCTCCAGTCTTCTGTCGACCTAATGACGCACGATGTCGCATCAGCCGTTCCCTTAGCTTTGTTTTTCGATTATTTTAGTTACTGATTGGCTGCATGCTATCGTGGTTCTGTTTGCTCTATTAATACTACGAGATCGTGCCGCTTCGAATTTCTTTGTGTTATGAAGAGATTCTTTGTTATGTACAAGTACCGCCATTCACGTGCTTAACAGCTTGGACCGATGTTAGCTCAGCATAGTGTCGGGCGCTGTGTTCAATATATGCTGTGTGTTCAATATATGCTGTGTGCGGTATTTTCGTACGTTAAAGATCCCCAGGTGGTCGAAATTACTCCGTAGCCCTCCACTATGGCTCCTCTTTCTCTCTTTCCACTTTCATTCCCACCTTCCTCCCTTCCCTTACGGCGCGGTTCGGGTGTCCACAGAGCAAGTGTGACAGTTACTGCGCCTTTCCCTTCCTGTGAACCAATTTAACTTAACTTTAACTTATTTTCGTAGCCTCTGTGCGTCTGTGCCTGCTCGCTGTAAAGAATGCTCGTTTACGACAAGGCGCTGCATGTACTACCTTTATTCCATGGCATTACGTGTGCAGCTACTCATATTATAACACATTACTGGCGAGAGGCCGGATTTTTATTTTGTCTAATCGTTGTCAAACGCGCTGCGAAAAAGCAGCGCTGTCAAACGAACACCGCACCCGCTATTGTTCGCCGCCGCGGCTGACAATATTGGCCAGAAAATATTCTGTACCCTTCCTTCTCCGAGATCGAACGTAGTCGCTAGTGCTTGGTGGCGGTGACGCCAGTTTAAGCTACGCGTTTAAGCGCCTGTGTTAAAAGTAAGGGCAGTGTTAAGGCCATGTTTTTCTATGCCAGCTGTTACTGTTGCTATTCAGTGATAATGAAAGCAGCTCCGGTCCTTGTCCTGATCCTCCAAAGAGGAATAAAGCTAACGCCTTTCTTGGCTTATGGGTAGCGTATATAGTTTACGTGGCAAGAAAGCATCCACTTGTAGTAGCGGTTAGTTTCCGTGCATAGTTTTCGTGACCAGAAAATATCCACCTGCAATCGTTAACCACTAATTAGTACTTAGGAAGTGATTACTAGTAATAACATTTGATAATCGGCATAATTACTAAATATGTATTAAATTATTATCAAGTACTAATTCCTAACTAAGAACTAATAGCTTAATACGCACTGTTTACCATTTAAGCACTAATTACTAAACAAGCTCTACTGTGCCTCGGCGGAGGGGATAAGAGGCGAGTATCACTATGGAAGCGTAGGGGGCACCACTGCGTCTTGCCGAGGGGAATGAGAGGGCTGGCTATTCAGTCAGCCACTCCTCGGACGCCGTACCAATCGGACGGGAGATCTTTCACATTGTTACACGTATGGAGAATTAAGTTCCACCTGGAATTTTTTGCCTTGCGGTTGAAGAGATAGGTGCGCTTAGGCTCGGTTGGTTCTGGGTTTATAGGCAGTCAAAGAATGGCAGCGCACTATGAGTGTACCTTGCAGGAGTGGCTAAGCATAGTCTCTGCATTATAGAAAACGATGTGCGTTCCCTGCGGCAGTCAGCAGACTGTGTAGTCTCAAGCGCATCACGACGTGCGGACACTATGGCAGAGAATATCGCCAAATTTATGGCCTGAATTTAAGATGTGTTGATTAAGTATCGCAAAAAAATTCTGTCGTTTTTGGTTTACTTAATTCCTTAGCGGGAAAACTGATCTTAACCTGAAGAAAAAAAACGCCATTTTTTACATATGAACTAGGTCACGGTTCCGTGCTCAAAGATTTAAAGATCTCACCAGCTTGGTCGCTATAAAGAAAGGAAACATCAGCAAATAATTGAAACTTTGCCCGTTATGAACGGAAGAAACACGCATCCTATCGTGCAGTCCAAGCCTCAAGTCTGCAATGTTCAAATATTTCAGCCTGTGGCCGCGCGCGGTTGAAGCTTGCACTGCAATATTCATTCAGCCTCGGTTCGCCATCCAAGCAGTGGTTTGATAAACTTATCATAGACAGAAGGTGATTTTGTCTATGACTACATGCGATCATGGCTACGAGGTCGAACTAGCGCAAATAAAAGGAAAACGAGGGGCGTGCCTGTTCAGCCGCTGGCTCATGCTTGTCATGAGAAGCTTTGAATTGGCTCAGTCCTTCTGAGTCATGAAATGTTAACCTGATAACCTTTATTGTATATTGTCACTACCAGACTATAAGGAAAGAAAGTGATGAATTTTCCACTCTCCATTTGCTGTTGCCGGACAAATAAAAAACGAAAGTGATTAATGAACTTTATCGCCTTCATGTGTCTGTAACGGCCAATGTTATGATCGGTAATGAACAGTGGCACACAATGTTTGTGTTCTGAATAAGGACGTATTCCCTATTGGCTGTGCAGTGTACGGTAGAGACGGACAGTTAGCATGGGGGAGGCGCCTTCCTGCTTGTTAATTTATTCTCGTCTTCGCTGTTTATTTTAACAACATCCATAACGCATGAAGATTGGTTAATCAGTCAGCTTTCCATGACTTGTGGGGAACGAACTCCCATCGTCCCCTTTAAAGTCAGCTTTCTCCCGCGGTGGTTACTCTATCATGAGACGGCGCCAGCGCAGGTATTAAACTATAATTATCGACATAGTTAACAAAAAACTATCGAGAGACGGCGCCACAGTTGCGGCGCTCGCTACGAGCGTGCGCACCGCCGCAGGCTCCACGCTCGCCGGCAAGGCGAGGCCTCATGGGAACTTAATCCCGTTTGTCCGTCCCGCCCATCCTCGGAGTTGTCTCGTGCCCTATCGCGGACGAACATTCGCCCCTCACCTTGCTGGTGAGTCAGACAACCTAAATTCATTCGCGTGTTTTATTGCTAGCTGGCGTTGCTATTGCAGCAGTAAATTGCTCTTCGTTGTCAGCTCTTTGTTGCGCGATCAAGGGATGATCGATCAGCGGTTGGTCAGTGAGCCGGGATCAAGCAGGGAAAACATATTTACTTCGCCTATGATTTCCCCACAGACTGTAAAATGGTGCAAAAATGATTTTCCGGAAGTCAATCTGGCGCAACCTTAGCCTGAACAATACACCGGATAAACCGGCCCCGCGCTTGTGGTGCATGATTCGACTGTTGTGCCTAAGGTTGCCGTGTCGAATCGCAGCCGTGGTGGCCGTTTTTCGGTGGAGGCGAAAAGTTATGCCCTGCCCTACGGCATCTTTATTAGCCTGGTAGCTTTGGGACAATAAACCCCACAAGCCAAACTAATAAACCGGATTTTGTACATTTGGTTCTGTTTAGTGTTCTTCTTCTATCAACCCTGATGCCTTCAGATCGTTATCACCTAAAATAATGAATTTATCTCCTCATTGATCAGGGCTTTAATATGCGTGGTTTCAGAACGGGTTACGCTAACAAACCTAAACTGTCCTGAGCCTATTATGAACTGATTATGAGTATTTACTTTGCTCGGTATATCCGCAATGCTAAGAAGCAACCTCAGTACTGATTTTCTGTGTTCGAAAAATTCAATGCGATGCCCACCGACTGACAATTTTTCAAATAAATGTCATATTTTTATGCTCGCTGCTACAGTATATCAACACTAATCCTATTCAAAATATGGCAAATGCGATGGACGAAAACTGGAGGATACAAACATTTCGATGTATGCTTAAATGTGTTGAGAAAATCATCGCTTTGCGAACTAATGCAAATTTTGAATTCTTATTCACCTATTTGACGCTGTGTAACCATATTCAAAACAACTTATTCATCACAGCTATCCAGTTCGAGTCCATACCAAGCCAAAGTTTGCGGCGGCGACTAAAGCAAGACCTAAATGCGTCCTACATGGATTCTGAAGCAGCCGCATAAATTTTCGCGTTCCTCTTCGTCCGGCGCAAATCAAAAGGGTGGCTTCGCTACACGGCTGGGAAGCAAATGCTCAGCTTCCATTCATTGCGCTCTTTTGTAGAGCGAAAGCTCTACTCTTCGAGTTACAACTCCCGAGGTCAACTTTGGCTCAGTGCCACTCCCAGCCGTCCGCGGAGCGGACTTGGGGTGGCGACGTTATAGCACGAGACGCAGTATGAGAGGCGCAGCTGAGGCGCTCGCTGAACTTCGCCTCTGCTGTGTCACGTGACTGCTTGCCGGCACTGGCCTGTTCAGTATTGCCATGGATAAGGCGCGCACCGGGCCGTGTCCGTCGACTCTTTGGCGTAGGCGTCAGGCTGCACCTGACGCTCCAGCGTTATAGGTCGCCGTGAAGGAGAGAGCTAAATTGGCAGCCGAAACCGACGAAAAGCAAGAAGCTGAATTCGGGAAGGAACCCATGCCTAACCATGTTAACACACTATTGGAGGTATAACTACAGGTCTGCTCACGCTAAACCTCTCTTTTTCCTTTTCGTTTGGCCACGTACTGGTCACAGAGGATCATAAAAATCGGTCGATCACGTCCTGGAGAGTACATGTCAGCATGAAATAAATTGGAGGTAATGCGTACAGCGCTCAAGGACTCATCGTTTCTGCTACTGCACATCTTCCCTCTGACGGCGCATTTCAGGGATCCGCGGAGAAGTGCGATAGTTTTGTTCCTTTAGAGTTTAGCGAAATATTGGGTTCGACTTAGCGTTGATGACGCCTTCAGGTGTCCATCGAGAAGTGAGACAGTTTTAGGTCTTTTCAGCTTTATACCTTCGATACTAGCATGAACTTTAAAAGACACTTGTTGATGCTTGCGCTGCTCCAGCGGCGACGCAGCATGTAAGCACCAAGGGGTCACCCAAGTTCGTTTAGGTTCGCCTTCGTGTCCACCTTTTGGTTCGCTTCCATGTTCCCCTGTTTTCCTCTGGTTCGATGCCATATTCTTTGCCATCCCTGCTGTGTCCCGACAAAGGGCGCTAAAATCGTTTCATGTATTAAAAAAATTACCCATAATTACGTTACTCCCTAATGCGAAGTTTGAGCGCCGCTCATCACCTGCCTCACCTTTTCGATAGATTGAGGCAAATATTTTGAGCAAGACACGTATATACAATTACAGACAACTTTTTTTAATTTTTCGCGCGCATTTCTTCAAGAAACACTTCACTAACAGTTCTTGGCGGTCACGAAAGAAGCTTTGTTGCCGGAGAAATGAAGAGAGCAATTGATTTATCGGGAGGTTGCCGAAAGCAGCGCGTGGGCCTATATGAACGTTGCGCGACGAACAGATAGCAGCGACTGACTGATGCCGCTGACGTCAATAGCGAGCGAAGCGAGTGAGAACGGGAGGCACGCACCGTGATCTGCTGATAGCGAGCCGGCGTTTCGGCAAGCAACCGGAGAGCACCCTCGCCGCCACACAGGAAGAGGGGCGGACCAGCTCCTCCACTTTATGCATGGCGGCGACGGTGTTCTACGCAGTGACATTGTCTTGACTCGCTGACGGCGGCAGCGGCATCAGTCAGTCGCTGCTAGCGCTGCCTCCGGCGATCCCCCCCCCCCCCCCCACCTCCCCCGCCTTTCCTCATGTTCTCCGGTTGTTGCGCGCTCGTGCCCCCATCGTTCGCCGCAGAGTGTAACCCCCCTCCCTCTTCCTGCGAGGCTCCGGTTGGCGAAGCTGTGGCTCGAACTGGGGAGATGAAATGGGGGCGGAGCTGGTTACGAGGCCGACGCGGCCGACGCCGACACGAACCCAGGATTGGGCGCCAAAGAGCTGCGCTCAAAAAGACAAGACAGTGCACGTCACCTGCAGCAACAACGGGCACGACACTCGGGCTACTCGACGCGCCTGCGCACTGACTGATCAACGTGCCTACGGACTTAACGAAGTTCTAGGGGCTGCACAACAAACCAAACATGGCTGTTTCTCCACCCGGTTGACTGGCGGCAAGAGGCAGTCGTTTTTACTTTATTTTGGTTCGGTTTTTAGGCTCTACAACTTTCCTTGGATTTGCTTCTTCATTTCGACCCTATTCGATTAAAATATAACTATTCTTACTAGCTCTAATTTACTCTTTAGCAGCATTATAACGAACCCAAATTTGCAGCAATACAGTCTATTAGATGTCGTAGTGGAGGGCCCCGGAAATTTTAACCACCTGGGATATTTAACGTGCACCTCGACGCCTTTATTTACCGAGTCTTTGATGCCAGGATAATACATTTACTTATAGGGTCGCAGGCGAATACGTTCCGTAAACTCACTAGATTGCTAATGCCATTTTCATCGAATATATTCTCGCATAGCAGCATACAAATGCAATTTTGAATGAACGTCATTCGATGGGAATGTCAGTCAGAGTTGCCGTGTGGCACGGTTATTTCATTTCTGCGACCGGACAACAGTTGTTCGTGACATTGTGATCACACCG
The DNA here is from genome assembly GCF_055883805.1 of Amblyomma maculatum. Classification (NCBI taxonomy): domain Eukaryota; kingdom Metazoa; phylum Arthropoda; class Arachnida; order Ixodida; family Ixodidae; genus Amblyomma; species Amblyomma maculatum. Next base: position 123,922,378 of record NC_139345.1, on the reverse strand, counting down.
GGAGAAAGCCACCAGAGCAGGGCTCTCTCATTACCCGGTATTTTTCCTATTTAATTTCATGTTGTCGTCATAGGAAGGATTCCTTTTTTTTCGGTAAATGTGCATGCGTACGCGTTACTACTTCCATCTTCCAGATTAGAATAACTTAATACACTGTTTCTATGCAGTTAGCTTAAAAAGGTATGTAAACAGAAATTGGACAATTTATTTCGGTAATATATTTCCTTTATATACACTTCCTGAAAGCGGCATTGCGACAAACCGTCGATTGTCTCACAAACTACAAACTTAACAGCGAAAGACATCGCCTTCTGAAGCTTTACAGAAAATACGATAACTCACCTGTACTGCTGTCTATTTGGGTTCTTTATAATGCTCTTAAATTTTAATTTGGATCTAGTAAGAATAGCTATATTTTATTGTAATGGGTTCTAAATCCCGCAACAAAAACGAGGAAAGTTGTGGAAAGTACTGAAACCTAATAGTCGTGGATTGGTCAAAATCCCAAATAAAGGCGTCGAGGTGACCTCATTATAATGTTGATTAACATTGAATGTCTGTTCAATGAATACTTTCGATATGTGCTTTCTCTCAGTTGTCCTTGGGATTAGCGGCTTACCGATATCGCTCAAGAAAAAAAAAAGTATATAACAGGTACATCTTAACTGTACTCACCTATGGGGCTGAAATGTGGAGGCTAACGAAAGGGTTTTTCTTGAGCTGAGGACTTCGCTGAGAGCTATTGAATAAAAAATGGTAAGTGTAACTTCAAGAGACAGGAATGACTCGACTTAATGATAATATAGTGGAAATCAACAAGAGGAAATGGGAATGGGCAGGGCCTGTAGTACGTAGGCAGGACATCCCATTGTCGCGAAGGCTGACAAATTGGATTCCAAGGAAGGAAAGCCTAGCAGGGAGAAGCAGGAAGTTAAGTGGACAGATAAGGTTAATCAGTTCACGGGGATCAAGCAGATGCAGCTATCGCAAGATCGGCTTAATTGGAGGAATATGGGAGAGGTCTTTACCCCGTAGTGGGTATAATCAGGCTGATGTTGATGCTGATGATTCCTTGTGCAGAGGTTTCTGTGCAGAGATTGCGACTAGTCGCAATTCAGAGACCGTAGCTATGTCTAAATAGTTTTTTAGTCAGTATTGTATTGTAATCAGTATTGCTAAATAAGCTTCATGTTATGAAAAACTCTCCTACCGGTGGTTCTTGCGACTTCCTTTGATTTGTCGTTAAATCCTGGACGAGAGAAGAGTTTGCCAATGCTTAAGCACCTTGGAACCAAAATCTTTCAGCCGTTCCTCTTTACACCCAAGTGTATATATTGGAGAAGTGCTGGTGCAGTCCCAGTATATAAAAACTACTTGAACGATTTTGTTCTTAATTACTGAACAATTTACTTAACAAGTGTTCGTTTGAACATAAATGTACGAAATTTTAGTTGTACAAGGGCAGTGTAAGTGTTTATTTTACAACAACTAGGCATGGTTTATAAAATTAGGCATGGTTATAAAATTATAAAATAAAGCAGTCTATTAGACGTCGTAGTGCAGGGCCCCGGAAATTTTAACCACCTGGGATATTTAACGTGCACCTCGACGCCTTTATTTACCGAGTCTTTGATGCCAGGATAATACATTTACTTATAGGGTCGCAGGCGAATACGTTCCGTAAACTCACTAGATTGCTAATGCCATTTTCATCGAATATATTCTCGCATAGCAGCATACAAATGCAATTTTGAATGAACGTCATTCTATGGGAATGTCAGTCAGAGTTGCCGTGTGGCACGGTTATTTCATTTCTGCGACCGGACAACAGTTGTTCGTGACATTGTGATCACACCGGGAGAAAGCCACCAGAGCAGGGCTCTCTCATTACCCGGTATTTTTCCTATTTAATTTCATGTTGTCGTCATAGGAAGGATTCCTTTTTTTCGGTAAATGTGCATGCGTACGCGTTACTGAACAATTAGCCTACTTCCATCTTCCAGATTAGAATAACTTAATACACCGTTTCTATGCAGCTAGCTTAAAAAGGTATGTAAACAGAAATTGGACAATTTATTTCGGTAATATATTTCCTTTATATACACTTCCTGAAAGCGGCATTGCGACAAACCGTCGATTGTCTCACAAACTACAAACAACTTAACAGCGAAAGACATCGTCTTCTGAAGCTTTACAGAAAATAAGATAACTCACCTGTACTGCTGTCTATTTGGGTTCTTTATAATGCTCTTAAATTTTAATTTGGATCTAGTAAGAATAGCTATATTTTATTGTAATGGGTTCTAAATCCCGCAACAAAAACGAGGAAAGTTGTGGAAAGTACTCAAACATAATAGTCGTGGATTGGTCAAAATCCCAAATAAAGGCGTCGAGGTGACCTCATTATAATGTTGATTAACATTGAATGTCTGTCCAATGAATACTTTCGATATGTGCTTTCTCTCAGTTGTCCTTGGAATTAGCGGCTTAGTGATATCGCTCAAGAAAAAAAAGTATATAACAGGTACATCTTAACTGTACTCACCTATGGGGCTGAAATGTGGAGGCTAACAAAAATGTTTTTCTTGAGCTGAAGACTTCGCAGAGAGCTATTGAATAAAAAATGGTAAGTGTAACTTCAAGAGACAAGAATGACTCGACTTAATGATAATATAGTGGAAATCAACAAGAGGAAATGGGAATGGGCAGGGCATGTAGTACGTAGGCAGGACATCCCATTGTCGCGAAGGCTAACAAATTGGATTCCAAGGAAGGAAAGCCTAGCAGGGAGAAGCAGGAAGTTAAGTGGACAGATAAGGTTAATCAGTTCACGGGGATCAAGCAGATGCAGCTATCGCAAGATCGGCTTAATTGGAGGAATATGGGAGAGGTCTTTACCCCGTAGTGGGTATAATCAGGCTGATGTTGATGCTGATGATTCCTTGTGCAGAGGTTTCTGTGCAGAGATTGCGACTAGTCGCAATTCAGAGACCGTAGCTATGTCTAAATAGTTTTTTAGTCAGTATTGTATTGTAATCAGTATTGCTAAATAAGCTTCATGTTATGAAAAACTCTCCTACCGGTGGTTCTTGCGACTTCCTTTGATTTGTCGTTAAATCCTGGACGAGAGAAGAGTTTGCCAATGCTTAAGCACCTTGGAACCAAAATCTTTCAGCCGTTCCTCTTTACACCCAAGTGTATATATTGGAGAAGTGCTGGTGCAGTCCCAGTATATAAAAACTACTTGAACGATTTTGTTCTTAATTACTGAACAATTTACTTAACAAGTGTTCGTTTGAACATAAATGTACGAAATTTTAGTTGTACAAGGGCAGTGTAAGTGTTTATTTTACAACAACTAGGCATGGTTTATAAAATCCTTCTTCTGGATAAGCCCAGCTGTTTAGCCTAGCAATGGAGCCTCTTTGCTGATTTACCGTTGTCATCAAGGTAAAGAGTTCATTTCTTAAAAAAAAAAAAAAGAAACCTTCGATTCTGCACCTCATAGGCTGCTAAGATGGCACGTTATCTTATCTTGGCTTTTGACATATCGCATTCGTATCTTGAGGGGTTCACTCGGAACTTTTTAAATAGTTCGTTTTCCTTTCATATGCGTCCTGTGGTATATTTCACCACATTGGTCAGTTTCTGGACTCCATCTGTTCCTAAGTTTAGATAATTTACGTAAATATTGGGCATTATCTACGAAATTCGGTTTTACGCTGAGGATTTATGCAATTTATCGCCACTTGAACGTTCCCTTGATTCAGTCACGACCAGCGTCGTGGGTTCGGTAAATGTTCAGCGCATTTGGTTTCAGTTCAGTGCTAGAGCTCCACATGCCAAATATCAGCAAATACGTGAAAACACTGATTCGTCTAATTCAGTGGAAAGTTTAACCAACTTATTCTCGATACCCATTAAATAGCTTTCGTATGCCCAAATGTATCAGCATAAGTATCTTGGCACTTACTCATCATCTAATGCAGGTTGAGTATGTTATATAGATCAAACTCTATCAGAGGGATACAATAAAGAGCCATTTTTGTTTCGCTCCGTATAATGTCAAAAAAAAAAAATCTGTCTTTTATTTCTTTGAAAGGAGTCCTATCCTTGAATATGCTTGTCTAGCACGATAGCTCCACTGTTCTGCTATCTGATATGCTTGAAAGCGTCGAAACCAATCCTGGTAGACCTATCTCTGGCGGTTACAACTTTTTACCAGTGTTTTGTGTCGTCTTTCCTGAGGTAACTTATATAAGCGTAGAAAATATTATATGTGGAGAATTATCGCATCCGTTTTCAAATACCCAGTGTTAACAAAAAGCGACATTTACTCCAATTGCACCTTTCATCGGGACAACATGGCCACCAGAAGAAAGCAATGTAAAACTAAATGCCGTACAAATGTATTAAAAGCCTAGTCTTTTCAGCGCACAATTAACTGCTAAAGCGAAATGTGATGGCATCCTTGAACGATACCTTGTAGAAAGTTGTGCGCTCATGTTTGATGTCATACATGGCGCACAGTTCTCATCTTCGATATTTCTTTTTCACTGCGACAGCAATACTACTCTAGGCTTCGAGCCTTCAGCGTAGCGCGGCGGTAGCCACGTGCGTCTTACCCACGTGACGCTGTGACGTCACACCCCACGTGACACTAGAGTGAGAGCTGGTCTACCAACTCAAGCGGTCGGCGTAGCGCGGCGGTAGCCACGTCTTATCCACGTGATGCTGTGACATCACACCCCACGTCGTACAAAAGCGAGAGATGGGCTCCCAACTCAAGCTGTCGGCATGGCGCTGTCGGAGCCGCGGCTCAGTTGGCAGGAGCTTCCAACTTGGGTCTCTCGTTTCCCATGGGACGGCTATGTCAGAATCAGCCTGCTAGGACCCTGGCATTCACGTTACCCCTATAGGCCACTAAGGCACGTTCATACGGCTTGGTTAAAGCGGCCGCTTTATGTGTGGGCTGAGGAAGAAGAAAAAGAAAAGAAGAAGAACGCTCGGTCACCCGCAGCTAATGCTTTCGCTCAATATTTGGTTCAGCAGCGTTAAACTCCTGTAATTTTTTATCTCTTCTTACTTTATATTTATCTTTCAGCTGCAGGACTAAGTAAGCAGTAAATAAATCGTTTTATGACGGCTCTGTTGGTGCATAAATCATGTTGGCTGCGAAAATAAGGGACGTGGCTGTGGAACGAATTATTCCGGCACTGCCCCGCCAGACGATCATCTGAAATTTATGAAGGTATGAAGAAGTCCACACGTTCTTTCTTCTTGTTACAGGTTCACTCAACTAGGTAGCGAATATGCTTTTTTTTTTTAAACTTGCATCCCGCAAAGTTTTGCTGCCGATAGTAGGTACGGATTCAAGTGCATAAATATTGCTTATTCCTTGCACTTAAAAACAACGACAAAGTTGAAAGTGTGGTCCGAAATTATATTTCTCGAACTTGCTGCACACGAAACATTCTGCTATCGACAATGACGTCATAGATTTCCGATGCTGGCATCCCAATGGCAACCACGCACTGAAGGCCTCCGCACGAAGCAATAATTTGCTTCGGTTTATTGTGCTTAACGCCCCGAAGCGTCACCGGCTATTTTTCTTTGGGAACGTAGGAGCAAGCAGTCTTATACTTTTCATAAGTTAGTGCGAATAACTATGGAAATAATAAATTCTTACATTAATCTACAACCCGCAACGGATGTGCCCTGCTCAATGTCTGAAGAAAAAAAAATAGTTTACAGAAGTTCATTTTTCTGTTCTCTCGGCCGTTTTCTCATTGACTAAGGCTCCTCCAAATCTTTATCCTTGATTAAGAAAGACGAAATTCCTTAGTTTTGTGCTCAACTGTAGTGCGCAGGTATATAACAGATGGACTTTCCACTATATGCCGAATTATTTTTATTTTTCACGCTCGAAGGCTATATGGCACTAAGTCGCATATCCTCGCCTTTCGCCCTATAGCTCATGCTTTTCACTAGTATACTTTCTTTAGGTTAATGCAACCGGAAAGAGCTCGGAAGTATAAAAGGCTTGTGCTGCATCATCTACAACGCGTAATAGCCATAAGTATACAAAAACGTACAGCAGCGCTTCACTTGCTGCAATCGCATCCGCGTTGGTTTCTATTTTTTTCTGCCTGCACATTCTGGCCTCCACGGTGCGTCAGCTCGAAAAAAAAAAAAAGAAATGAACGTGCGCTTGTACACCCACACGACAAGAGTAGACATCGCGAGACGTCTACAGAGCTTTCCTTCCCGCTGGGCGCACTGGCCGCTTTGCGACTCGCCTCCCGCCGCCTAATGACAGACCCGTCTCGGCTGTCCATCCAGTGTCCACGACGCAATCGAGCTACGATTTCCCTGACGGCCGCCGAAGTGGGCTTAGCTGCAGCTGCCTTAAGTACAAGTACAAGGCTTTCGCAACGATGAGGCAAGGGCCTCGTGAATGCGCCGCCGGGTATTACCCAGAAGACGAGTGGGGATGGCTCGGGCATCGGGCGCGCCGTAAAAACAACAAAAAAAAAAAAAAAATGTGTCAGCCGTTCCCGTTCGCTAAAAGGTCCCGTGCGAGTCGTGTGTGCAAATGCTTTGGGTTGTATTCTGCGTGTTATGAACGCTGCTTTCCGCCATCGGTCATCGCTGAAACGAAGGCATATATTCGAGCATATATCGAGACAGCGGAAGCCTGTGCCTATTCGATGTTTACAGCCCAGGAACATTGGCGATTGTAAATAAAAGGGCCATCAAAACTATACGGCACTGAGTTATTTACTGTCTCCGAAAATTCATGATCTTCAGGACGGCAAAGTCTCTTCTGCGCTGTTTGGCAACGTTTGGAGATACAAAATTACAACAGACGCAGTCAAGCAGCCAAAATGTGCACAGTCCCGGCAATAATAATACAGATCAAGCCACGGCGATAAAAAAAAAAAATACGATGTGCATTACTTAACAGTACCTAATTATAAGTGTATTGTACGCATGTAAGCACGTGCCCTTTGCGTGATCGCGCATTAACCCAAGTAATCTTCTCGACGGAATGGTTGATATATTTTCAAACGCAGATACAGGCTTCGTAATACTTAGGCCGCACCTTTATAAACTCAAAAAAAAAAAAAAAGACTAGACTGTAATTGAGATTGTGTTCTTTCCTTTCTGTAAGAAAGGGAA